>NC_140101.1:9362623-10850247 GCF_964237585.1 Gallinula chloropus | reverse complement strand
ATGTGTCTACTCTGCTCAGCCTCCTCTTCCCCTACACCCCGCGGTTGCGGGGGGATCCGCTCCCCCCGCGGGACTCGGGGCTCCGAGGGATGCTGATTCCGCTCCGCAACAAGCCCGCGACCCAACAGGTTCCCGAGCTCAGCCACTTCCCAGGCAGGTGCACCCCCTTCCCCCCCCCCCCCCCCCCCCCCCCGGAGCATCCCCATCCCAGGCACGGAGCTTCCCGGGCAGCCCCTGCCCAAAGCAGCCCGGGGAGCGGTGCCGGCGCAGCAGGTTGGTGCGGGGAGAGCTGGGGGCTGCGGGGGTGGAAGGGCGGGGTGGGGAGGGGGGAGGATCGGGTGGGTGTCATGGAGCGGATGCGAGGAGATGTGGGCAGCCCGAGCTCTGCCCGCTGCGGAGCCCCGCTCCCCTCCCGCCAAGCACACCCCGCGGCCGGTACTTACCGGGCAGCCGCCGGCTGCGGCTCTGCGCCCCGGGCCCCGACATGCGGCGGGCGGCGGCTGCTGCTGCTGCGACCGCGTGAGATGGGGTCGGACCGGGCCGGGGCGGCTGGGTTCAGCTCGGGGCGGCCGCCCCCCCTCCCGCCGCCGGCCGCTCGCCCATGCTGCGCGCTGCGGGGCGGTGCTCGGCGCTGCGCGGGGCGGTGCCTGCGCGCCCGGCTCCGCGGCATCGCGGCGGCGCCTACCGGCTGCTGCCCTGCGGGGTACCGGCTGCTGCTGGGGGGTGCGGGGGGTGCCGGGGAGGGCTGCGGGGGTCCAGCGGCGGGGATGGGTGCGGGGAGGCGGGTTGAGGGGGTCCAGCGGCGGGGCTGGGCGCGGGGAGCGGGTTGAGGGGTCCGGTCCCCAGGGAGGGTCCTTGTAGAAGGTGTCCGTGCATGGTACCTGCCCCCCCATGCAGGCTCCCCTTGCACGGTTCCCGGCCCTCAAGGAGGGTCTCTGCGTTTCTGGGTCCCATAAGGAGTCCTCACGCAGAGACCCTGGTCCCCAAGGAGGAGTCCGTGCAGAGGGTTCCCCCCCACATCCACAGCCCCACCCAGGCTGAGCCTGGCTGCAGGTGCTCAGCTCCAGCCAGAGTTCTGCCAGCCGTTGCAGGGCTGGAGGCAGGGACCACAGATACCCGTCTCTTTCTAAGCTTGGTCTTTCTTTTTCTAAGCTTTTTCTTTTTAAAGCTTTTTCTTTTTTCAAGATTTTCCTTTTTTTTTAAGCTTTTCCTCCCTAAATGAGAAGGTTGAAGGTTGGCCGGCACAGCCTGCAATGTGGATGGCCTGAGTGCTCCCTCCCCAGCTTGCCCCTGGCCTTCTGAGACCCTCATCCTCCAGCAGATCCCTCTCTGGGATGTTTTCTCCCACGTTCAGCCCTGCACATCAGGGCTGCTCCTTGGCAGAGAAGCGGACTTGGCCACCCGCCTCCTTCCTGTATCTCAGCAGGGTGAGTCAGTGCCTCGCCGTGCCCAGCGCCAGCTCTGCCCGCAGCCTGGTCACTGCTGAGCCGGGATGGGGGGGTATTCACTCTGTGCTTTTCTCTGGCTGAAAGGGAGTTTCCAGTGTTTGTGGTGTGTTCCGCCTGCCCTCTTCTCAGTGTGTTTGTCTCACTGTCTGGATGAGTAAAGATACTGGGTATTGTTTGTGTCCCAGCTCTGTTTTGGCTACTGTTGTTTAGCTGTCCCGTCCCGCCATCCGTCCTCCCCCTGTCTCCTGGGAGGTCCTGTTGCCAAGAACCATCTTTGTGCTGAGGACCTGGTGCCCTGGGCACTTGCCCATAGCTGCTGGCTTCAGCTCACACACATGGCAGCGGTTCCTAGGGATGAGCTTTGCCCACGTGAATGTTTATTCTTATCCAAAAAGCACCCTCAGTCCTTCCTGACAGTGTCTGCCTGAGCGTAGGGTGACAGCACCATGGCTTGGCTTTGGAAAGCAGGGAGTGGGGGGACACACACAGCTTGCTGTAGCAGTAGCAGGGCTTCATGATCTCTGAGGAGCCGCAGAGGCAAATCCCTGCTGGGTACCTGCTGGCTCTGGCTCACTCACTGCTCCATGTGCCCTGGCATGGCCCCTGGGCAGCATCAGCTGGTTGCCATCATCCCTGCTGACCCCTTGTCCTGCCCCACCAGTGGGGAGGCGAGGAGGCAGGGAATTAGCTCAGATCTCTGCTATGTCACACGTCTGTGTTGATTGGCACCAGTTACTACTGCAAGGCGTGGAGACTTCCTGAGCATACAGGTCCCCCAGAGCACCCCGGCTTCCCAGGGGCTCACGCAGCCCTAGTCCCTGCTGCAGGAATGGTATGTGTGGGTGCTGCCTGTGCAGAGTGACACACACCCAGGCCCCCGCTGCTGCAGCCCCTCCGTCCTGCCTTGCTGGGAGGGGGTTGGAAAAGCAGTGATATCATCAGCACGGAGCCTGACTCATCCCGGCTCTTCAGCACAAGCCGTGCTGCTCAGCAGGGCACCCATTTTATTCCCATTAAGCCAATGAGGGCAAACCAGCTCCACAGAAGGATTTATTGTCATTTATTTTTGTGTGTGGCCAGGCGTGCCTGCCCCTGGCCAAAAGGTGACAGAGGTGACGATGATATTGGTGGGCAGTCTCCAGTTCTAGTAGGGAGCCCTAAGAATAAGCCTTGCCAGATACCTGGAGGGTCTGCCTCAGCTGCTGGAGCATCCCTGCTTCACTCCCACCAGCACAGGCTGCTGGCACCAGCGTCACCAGCACTCACCCTACCTACTGGCGCCCAGGCCCTTGGGAGGTGTCCCCTGGAGATCCAGGTCACAAGCTCAAGTAGGAATGATGCCTCTTCTCCTCTCCATGACACAGAGCTCAGTTCCTGCCAAAAAGTCCCCAGGGGAGCCAGCATCAAAGTGCATCCATCATCACTGGGAGAAAATGCAACGTGACTTGTTCCTCCTGCCCTTTCCCCTTGGGTTTATCCCATCTATTAGAGGTTTGGGAGGTGAGGGTGGAGCTGCAGGCCTCTGGATGGAGCAGGGGAGGAGCCAGATGCTAAGGGAAAGGTGAAGCAGTGCCAGGCAGGTGAATCACTCATTGCTGGTGAAAATAGATCTTATTCTCTATGTGGACAGGGCTGAGAGAGAGCCACAGCTTGACTCAGTACGTTGTGGAGTCAAGATAAAAACAAGGCAAGGCTCCTTTCCAGTAAACGAGGCAAAGAAGCAGCCTTTGCCGGCGAAGCTCCAGTGAGTGGCCATCCTGCAGCTCCCTTAAAAGGGGTGATTTTAGCCCGGGACAGCGAGGAGCCAGAAAAGCAAAAAAACACCCTCTTTGGAATGTGGCTGCTGAGAAACGAGCAGCTCCACAGGGCCCGGGACAGCGAGGCAGGAGGAGCAGGAGGGGCAGGGTTGTGCTGAGGTGCTGCCTGGCCAGGATTCACAGCACCACTCAGTGGCACCATCTGATCAGGTCCTTGGCCGTGTCCTGCCCCATTGGAGGGGAGCCCAGTCCTGGAGCTAGTGATCCCTGCAGCGAGCTGGGTGAGGCTCCTGCTGAGCCCTGGGGATGTGATGTCCCCACGTGCCCAGGCTCCACATGTCCCTGATGCCCAGCTGCTGGCATGGGAGCCAGTGGAGCTGGGAGGTCATGTGTGAGTAGCAGGACACCCAGCCCTGGGTGAAGAAGAGGATTCCCAGAGCCAACACCTGGGCACCTTGGCCAACACCTGGGCAGAGCAAGGAGATGTCCCCTGTGGACTGGGGCAGGGGCAGGAGAGGAGAGGGAGGAGCCCACCCAGGTGCACGCTGCAGACCCCTGCCCTGGGAAACCTGAGCTCACAGGCTGGGAAGATGGTCTGGGCCCGAAGGCGATGGGGGACATTGGGTCTGGGGGGTCTGCAGCCCTAGCAGAGTGAACCCACTGGCACTGCCACGTGGGGATCTGGTGGGACAGAGGGCAGCCCTGGGATATTGGCTGTGGAAGTGGTTCTGCGCAAGCACTGGGCATCCCAATGTGGCTCACCCTGGCAGCCTGGGGTCCTGAGATCCCCTGAGTCCTGTTCCCCCATGGGGTGAGAAGCAGAGCCACAACCACCTCCTGCAGCCCCTGACATTTAAGGCGCAGGCTCCGCCTCTGTTTTGTGGTTAAACACCACTAGGTGAAGACAACTTTCCCCGACCTGGCAAAGTGCTGCTCATGGGCATCTCAGCACCCTGAGCAGGGCACAGTGGTGGGGAGTCACACTGGGGGAAGTGTGGGCACCAGCGAGCACCCTGGAGACATCCTACAGCTTCAGCTAGACAGCACCAGGAGATGTCTGGCACCATGCTGAGGACAAGACTGGGCTGTGAGAGACCCCCAGGGCCAGAAGCATCGTGGAGGAGAGGAGGAGCTAACCCACCTTGCAAGGTAGGGACAAGCGCTCACATCTGCCTCGCTGCTTCTTGCCAGCCTGTGAGCCCTGCCGCAGGGCCAGCCAGGTTCTCCTCCTCTCAGAGGATGCTGTCAGGAGCACTCCTTCCCTGGGGACCCTGAGGGTGGGAGCAGGGTGGTTGATTCCCCAGGGAAGCATCATTCCCCCTCATCCACCTCTGCAGCCAATGTGCCCTCACTGGCCCTTCCTACCACCACCCAGGAGCCATTGGCTGCAGGTGTGAATCCCTGTGACTGCATCGAAGGGCAAGAGGCAACTGGAGGAAGAAGGGAGAGAGGGAGGGAGGGAGGGAGGGAGGGAGGAAGGTGGTGGGGACAGAGGGGTGCGGCTGTGGCTGAGTGCAGCGTGTGTGTGCACATGCACAAAGCCTTGTCTGAGTTGAACCATCCTGAGCTTTTTTAGCTCATGCTTAAACCCAGGAGTCCCTGGCATGTGCTGATGGCAGCACAGGGTGTCCACTCCCTGGTGCACGCTGGGCACAGGTCCTGGCCTGGACTCCCCCCTTACCATGCCCAGCGATGCCATGTCCCACTGCCACCAGCACCCAGAGGCCGGGCAGGGATGAATCCCCCCCTGTGTCTGTCTGTAGTGGGCTTGCTGGCTGCTCGAGGGACAGTGCAAGAGCAAAGGAGCCAGTTCTGGAGCTGGCCCTATGCCCCGGCCCTTCTGTGGCTGGGACCTGCTCGGGGCATCTGTGCTGCCATCTGCCCCTCGAGATGAGGGGGGCAGGTGCTGGGCTGGCAGATCCCCTCTGCCCACCCCGGGGTCTGGGCTGCCCCTGCCCCCTTCCCTGGGCGCAGAGGGGTGCTCAAAGCACCCCCCCAAGAGCTGCAGGGCTGGGTGCTGGGCTCAGGCAGGGGAAGCCCACTCTCAGCTGAGCCTCCAGATCTGTCACCTCTGTCACCTGCAGCTCTGTCAGCTCTGGATCTAAGGGAGCTGCTCGTGACGCATCTCTGCAGCCTCCGGGAAGAGCTGCCGGTGGGGGCAGGACTCTGCCCGATGCAGGGTTTGCTCCTTTCATGCTACAGTTCAGTGTTTCATTGGTCTCGAGGGGTAGCAAAGGTCCTTCAGAGTTCCCTGTGGAGCTGGAAGCCATTCAGGGCTCTGTGCCATCCCCAGCTACACAGCAGTCACAGAGTTTTGGTGTCCAATCGCTTCTGGCTGCTGGGGCTGGAGGTGGCTGGGAATACTGGGACAGCCTCTCCAGGGGCAGGGGGTCCCTGAGCACAGGGAGGGTCCCGCTTTCAGAGGGGACACCAGCTGGCCTGTTCCCAGCCCCAAACTCCAGAGCAGTGCAGGCTTCCCAGAGCGATGGCAGGGATGGAAATCCAAAACAGAGCAATCCTTGCCCTGCCCAAGTGCCCCCTCATAGGGGTGACACGGGGAGTGGGCAGCACAGTCTGGGGTGGAGGGGGGGTGAGGCTGTGGGGGGCTCTGGGGAGAGGGTGCTGGTGCAGGGGTGCCGTGGGTGCAGGGTCCCTGGCTGTGGGGAGCTGTGAGCGCTGAGGGGTACGATGCTGGGGGGGCAGGGGTACGGGACCCAGGGAGCCACGGGGCGCGATGGGTCCGGGGGTGCGTGATGCGGGCATGGGGCTGCCCCCGGCGCTCATTAGCCACGGCCCAGCCCCCTCGTTAATTAGCGGCGGCCGAAGCCGCTCATTAGCGGCGGTCGGGGCTGGGCGCACTCTCCGTGTAGGCGGGCGAGGAGAGCTGCCGGCATCGGGCTACCGGCAGCAGCAGCAGCAGCGGGGCTGGAGCCCGAGCCCGGCCGGAGCCGGCGGCGGGATGGGACAGGGTCGTGGCACGGCCGTGCTGCTCGTCACCCTGGGTAAGGCTGCTGGGGAGGGATGGGGGTCCCCGGACGGAGGGTTGGGGTCCCCGGACGGAGGGTTGGGGTCCCCTGGAGTCCCGGGGCATGGGGGGGTGCTGCGGGGTCCCGTCCCTCCTCCCTGGGTCGGTGCTGTGTGTCTCTCCCCGGTGAGTGCTGGCTGCGGGAGTCAAGCTGGCTGTGCCCCCCATGCCTGCCCTGGGCCAGTGGGGTCGGTGCTGGGTGCAGCTGGGACAGGCTGGGAGTGGGGTACCCCGAGGGCCCCCGTGTCGGCTGCGGGCCCCGGCAGAGCGGCTGTTTCGGGCTCTCTGCACACCCAGGCAGGGCTGGGCAAGGGACAGTGTGTGGGATGTGTGTGTGTGTCCTGCTGGAAGGGGAGCTGGCTGTGCCTGGGTGCTCAAGGGGTGCCCAAGGCAGTGCAGGAGGGAGGTGGGGTCTGTCCCCATAGGTGTGGGGGCTGACACTCTCCCCTTGGCACCTGGCAGGGCACCTGGCTGGGCTGCTGGCCTCGGGAACCACCTGCGCCAGCGTTTACCGAGGCTTCTCGGACTGTGTCCTCAAGCTGGGGGAGAACATGGCCACGTACGAGGAGGCGGATGGCATCGAGCTGCAGGGCTTGCACCGAGTCTGTGGGTGAGTACGGCCCTGGACAGCCCCCTGTATGTCCCAACCAGTCCAGCCCCTGGCCAAAGCAGCAGCCCCCCCCCGAGCAGGTGGCACAGAGTCCTGTCCAGGAGGGTTGTGACTCTCTCCAGAGGAGATTCTGCAGCCTCTCTGGGCAGCCTGTCCCAGCGCTCTGTCCCTCTTGCAGTGAAGGAGTTTGTCCTCATGTTGAGATGGACCTGCCTGTGTTCCAGCTTGTCCCTTGTCCTGTCTCTGGGCACCACTGGAGGGAGCCTGGCACCATCCTCTTGAAACCCACCCTGTAGGTATTAGGAAGCATTGATCAGATCCCACCTCTGCCTTCCCTTCTCCAGGCAAACAGACCCAGCTCTCGCAGCCTCTCCTCATGAGAGCCAGCAAGGCAGGGCAAGCAACTGGTGCTCCTGCTGAGGCAAGCAGAGGGTCTCCAGCCCAAAGAACAACCTTTGGTTGCAGCCAGAGGTGGAAAACACTTCAACAAAGCTCCTTTTGCTCAAGGGAATGGAAAAGTCAATGCCCCCCATTTCTGAAGATGTATTTCATTCCATGTGTTGCCCTGCCAACAACCATGCTGATGAGTATTGGGCTGTGACTTGCTCTCACGGGACAGCCTGAGGATGAAAGTCCTATCTGGGCTGTGGCTGAAGGCTGGGTTGAAACAGGTCCTGCTCTGCTTTGGGCTGTAATATGCAGGGTTTTGGACTTAAAATTAGATTATTATATTTTTTTACAGGCTCTGGGGCACTGACCATCACAGGGCCTGTCCTGTGATCTTCCCAGCCAGCTGGGCTGGGGATCTGCAGCTTCTGAGACATGCCAGCTTCTCCTGCTGGTCCTGGTGCACAGCTCGCTGGGTTTGCTATGGCTTGAGGAAAGAAGTTATGAAGTCACAGCTTTGTGCCAGAAAATATTTATGAGTTATTGGTCTTTAACCCTTAGCCTTCTCCAGTGCTGTCTCCTTTCTTGGTGCCATGGTTCCCTCTGGCAGCACTGGTGAGGGATGGACACTGAGCTGGTGTGGGGCTTGTGTGCTGCCCTGGAGCTGGCCTGGGCAATGCTCCTGACAGCGGCCTGCCTGGCTGAGCAGACGGAGGCTGTGGAGGGTGAAACACTGGGAATTGCCACTGTGGCTGAAAGCAGAACCAGGCAGGAGCTGCCATCCCCCTCTGCCTCCCCCCAGTCATCCTTTGCCTGAAGACACAGGCCGGTTTAACCCTCGCCTGGCAGAGCCGCCTTCTGCCGCTCCCGCAGCGTGGGCCTGAGCACAGGAGGTACCTGGGCTGGCACCAGCTTTTCTCATTATCTGGGGCCATTTATTCTGCCAGAGTGACTCTGTTTAATGAACTCGCTCCCAGCTGGCGTTCTGACGTGAGCCTGGTAGGAGATCTAGCGGAGCACTCAGGTCTGTGTGTCCACACAAGGTGGTGTCTCCAGCGCAGGGCACTTGGACACAATCCCCTGTGCAGGGTCCCTGCTCTGTTGGGCTGTGTCCCCTTCCCAGGGAACGTGTGCCTGCTGTTTGGCAGGGTGGGGAACGGGGCAGAGCAAATGCTCTTGTCCTCCAGGTCATCCCCAGCCTGGAGGTGGTGCCCAGCTCACATGGGATGGCAAAACTGAGGCAGAGGGGAGGGCAGGAGGGTACCTGGGAGTGTGAGGCACTGGGTATGTGGGCTGGCAAAGGCCAGGGAGCTGGCTGGTGCTGGTTCCTGCCTTGTACTGTAGCTGGGATGTACTGCTCCGGAGAAGCTGCAATAACACGTGCTGTTGTGAAGCTCTTTTCAGGTAAAAAAGCCCAAGCCCTCCCTCTGAAAGAAGCCATGGCGTAAGGTTAGTGGGAAGTGTGGCACAGAGCCTTACCTATCCCTTGAGGAAGTGTTTGTTTTGGAGAGGAGCCACTTCCAGAGGAGATGGCCCATGGCATTTGCTGAGACTTTTGGGCTCCTGCTCTTCTATCTTGTGGGTCTGTCCCTACAAACCAGAGACCTTGCCTGTGATTTCAGCTGTGTTGGGATTTAGGGATGTGCCAGGGCACTGCAGCCACCTGCCAGGCTGTGGGGGCTCTTCCCCATTGCAGCACCTACAGCAGCCTTTGGGGGCTTTGATACAGCAGCCAAAAAAAAAAAAAAAATCAAGCAGGAACACTCATTCTTGTTCTGTCTGTATTGGGTGGAGGGAAATGGCCCAGTATGGTACCTGCTGTCCTGGTCCCAGACAGCTGGTGCTCACCCCTTGCTGCTCAGCTTGATGCTTGTGTGATACAGCTTGTAGGAGATGGCTTCTGAGAGCCACTGGAAGGAGCTCAGGGATGGGATAAACCTTGGTAGGCTGGACACTGCTCTGGTTAAATGCAGCATGGGGTTGTTCCATGTGGCACTGACCCCAGCATGCCGGACCAGTGGGATGGTGTCCACTGCACCCTGCCTGGGAGAGCCTTTCCCAGGGGCTGTGCTTTTCAGCTCTGTTCCTGCTGGGATTTCTTCCCTGTCTGGTTCTAGCTCTGGATTTGGGGGGGGGATCCAAGTGGCTGTACCCAGGGGAGGCAGCCAAGGGGCTTTCAGCAAGCAGCTCCCGGTGTGTTACCGCAGCACCACAGGTTACCTCTGCATGTCTTGTTTTCCCTTGGTGCTCCCAAGAACCTCTTTCCATTGAACGGCTTCTACTCATGCAGGGTGATACCCAGCAGAGAAACGGAGATGTGTCTGCTGGGAACATGGTGAATAACTCCTCTCCCCCTGCCCACACCTGAGCTCTAAAGCTCTGACTGTCTGTGGGGGATGCTGTCCTTCTCCTCGCTTTGTGCTCGCGCTTCGCCCTTGACTCAGCTCGGGGAAGGCGCTGAGTGAAGCACGCTCAGCCTTTGTTCACAGCCCGTTTTAGACACTCAGGGTGGTTGGTGCCAAAGGGAAACAGTTGTTGTTGGAAAATAATGGGTTTTATTGACTTTCAGAGAAGGGTGGGTGGAGGGGAAAAAAAGAGTCTGGAATAATTTCAGTGTGTTTTGATGTTTAGAATCTCAGAGAGACGATGGAGGAGATGACTGGTAGGGGGAACTCATGCAGAACGTGGAGGTGGCTGCAGCTCAAAGGGTGGGCTTGGGGCAGCAAGGGGCTGCCCGGCTCCTTCGTGCTATGCCAAGGGACTGATGGTGCCATGTCTCCCCTGCTGCAGGTACTGGGATGAGTTTCACTCGTGCGCCCTGACAGCGCTCTGGGAGTGCCAGAAGGAAGCAGCAGCCATCTGGGACATGCTGAGAAGGGAGTCTCAAAAAATCAAATTTCAGGGCAGTTTGTTTGACCTCTGCAGCCCCAGCACAGCCCAAAGCTTTGCCTGGATCCACGTTCCCAACGTCTCTGTCCTTGGCATCCCCCTTGTCATCACCTGGCTGAACATATAGACTGCAGCTCTGGAAGTATCTCACAAGGGTGGTGGCAGCGTGTGTCACAGCATCTTTCTGGTCACTTTCCCAAACCTTGGAGGGATACACTGTGCAGTGCTCAGCAGACACTTGGCTCCATCCTATGCCAATGAGATGGGAAGGGATCGACAGCATCTCCTGGGCTTTGCTGTTTCTCTGGAATTTGGAGCAGCGCCTGTCCCTTTCTGCCTCCAGGTACAGGTGCTGATCTGGCTGGCTGCAGAATTTGGGAACTTGTGGGTAGAGGGCAGAGGATTTGGGGAACAGTGAGGTATTAGTTGTGAACACTGGATTCTTCTGCACTTTCCTACAGCTACTGGAAAGAAACCTCTTTGCTTGGCTGATTCCACCAGATCATCTCCATGTTTTCTGATTTGGGCACTGAAAACAAGACAGACATTTTTACCACCAATTTGTGAGGTGAAGGGGACAGTGTGTGACCTGTTGAAGGCAGAGAGCAGTCCTTACTGTCTGGTACTGCCTTTTCTTTTGTGGATATGGCAAAACGCCTGCTGAGGAATAAACTGGTGCATGACTTCTCCTGCACACATCAGGACTCCTGTGTCACTCCTGTGTCACTCCTGTGCTATGTGTAAACCCCTTTCCGAAGGAAATAGATGGCAAAAATATTTAGGGGAAGAGCAAGAGTCCATCTATCAGGACAAAAAGGATGTGTAACAACTCTTTTGCTTTAAAGCTTTCCCCAAGGTGCCTGTAAGCAGCTTGGTGGGTGGCAGCATGTTAATTCCAGAGTATTAAAGTTTGCTTGGTAGAAATTATTCTTCCCATCTCTTGTTTGATAGGTCAGTCTCTTCTTGTCTCCCTTATGGCTCAGTGTTGCTGGTTTTGCAGCTTCAGTAGGAAGATGAAAATATTTGAAAGACAGAGGGGCTTTTTTTGGCTACATTAGAAAAACAGGATGATGTTTCTGGGCTGTACAAAGCAGTTCTGTGTTTCAAGGGTGCTACTGCTGCTCTGTGCCTTGCCTGGGGTATGTCTGCCCAACTTTTCTAGATGTCACACACCACTTTGGCTGTTCCCAAAAATTGTCTGGCCCCATACCAGGGCACTAGCTTTGCCTTCAGCAGGGGCAGGCAGCTGTGAACAGTGAAGGGTAGTCCTGTGCAGAGCTGGAAGCTCGTGGCTCCTTATGGTCCTGAGATGTGGAATGAAGACCTTGTGCTGGTGCTGAGCACTGCTACTGCCAGAGTGGACACAGCCCTAGACAGCACCAGCAGGTTCTGAAATGCATTTTCAGGTTTTGAGACCACCACTTTAAAGTGTGAGCAGTGGATCTGGGGCCCTGCTAGCCCAAGAGATCCTGCTGGATGCATCCCAAGCATGTGGGCAAGCCTCTCCAACAGCAAAACATCTCTTTGGTGGTGGTGCTGGGTTTTTAATGATGGGTCACACTGCTCTCCCTTGGCATGCACATGTTCATCCTCTTACCTTCCTTACTGTGTACACTTACTTCCTTACACTGCTCCTGCACCAGCTGGTGAGTAGGAATAGATGGAGGCACATTCCAAGATAGAAGTCAGGGAGGAGCAGCTGGTGCTCCGACAGTGCCTTGGTGTGAGACACCTCAGCACAAGCACCTCGGCTCTCTACGGACACGCCAGTTACTCACATACTTGGCATCTCGGGCACAGAGCCTTGTGGTGAGCAGCAGAGGAAGGGTGAACCTTTCACTGCAGGACCTGGAGGGAACCACTCAGCTGCTTTCTCTTTTTACTCTGCTCCCACACAGTGTAGCTGTTTGATCCTGTTCAGCTCTCCCCCAGCCTCTCTTCTCCTGCCTGTGGTGCGTAGCAGGTGGGCACAGTGCACGACTGAGGCTGGAGTCCTGTACCTGCTCTTTGTCTACGTTTTTAATGCCTTTAGAAAAACAAGTGAGCACAGCCCCCCCAAGCCTTAGCTTCTCTTACAGTTTGGCATCTTCCTCCCTGTTAAAATTTTCTATTTTTTATTGGGGAAAGTGAATGTAAAAGCCTCAGCTAAGATCTCCAAGCTGTCCTCTTCTTGTGGAGCCGTGGATGCGGATGGCTGGCTGACACTGCTGCGGTCCATAAGAGGAGCAGGTGTTGGTGTGTATCTTCCCTGGAAGCAAATCCCTCAACTATTGCACACCAAACCCAAAGATTCATTAAGAAACAAAGACCATCTGCCACCACTCTGGAATAGAGCAGCAGATGATTATTTTTAAAGCCAAAGGTGCTCTGACTGAAAGCACGTGAGTGAAAATCAGGCCTCACAGTAAGGGACTGATGAGTTTCACAGGATCCCTCAACTGACAGTTTGTTTATAGGTGAACTTTGACTAGGACAATTACAGCAGATTTCATTTTTTTACAACAGTAATTTACAGATTCTGTCCTCAAAGGCAACATCAGCAAAGTCCCAGAGAGCATCTCTGATCTGACATACTTCATGCTGACACAGTGCAGCTCATTGAGTGTCCCACAGACTCAGCGTTAAATCTGCACTCGTCAAAGATCTTTCTCCTGGCCTTGCTCCGAGTCTCTTCCAACACAAAGCTGTACCCAGATTTCAACCCCAGCCCTGCAAGGAGGCAGCTGAGGTGGGTATAGGTGAGGAGGTAAGTGCTCTTTGGTCCAAAGTTTTCTTCCCTCCTCTTACTGGGCAACAAAGATAGCACCTTGTTAATGGGGTCACACAGCACCTCTGGGCTCAGCTGCCCACTCTCCTTCAGAAATGGGATGAATGTGCCTTTCCCTCTGCTCAGATTTGCTGTAATTAGTCTTTTAGCTCATGCTTTAAGGCCACCCTTGAAGAACACAGGAGTTCACACTGCACTTTGGTATGGTATTAAGCCCACAGAGTTTCCCTGTGCAAGACTGGGCTGTTCTTCCTCATTAATAGTAACAAACAACAGGGGAGGACAAAGTGACCCTGAGAGTGTCTTAAAATATGAGGGACACCAAGCCAGTGTTTGTCAGCCCCGAGGCAGAGCGTGCCTTCTGCTGTGCACACCCAGCCCAAGCACAGCAGTGCGCTTGCAGCTCTTTTCTGAAGGAGATACTGGCACCTACTGGAAGACCAGTTTATCTCTGGGCTGAAGGTGACTGGGAGAAAGGCAAGTGTCCTCCTCTATGGGAAACGAGTAGGTGTTGAGAACGGATGCACTGACTGCAGAGCTGCAGGGGAAGCTCTAGGATGTGACCTCTGACAGCCCCTGAGCAAGCCCTGGTTCCTGCCCAGAAGAGTCTTGTGTCAAGTCTTCCCCTCAAAGACTGCTGCTGTTCTGAAACGGTGCTTAAAGGGGGCTGGGTCAGCCAGAGGTCCTAGCAAAGTCTCAGAACATAAAACCTTCTGGCTAAAAAAACCATGTAACTGGCAATCCCCCTCTGTGGCAGAGCAGCCAGGTGTTAAAACACCAGGGTGTTATCCTGCCACAGGTTAGAGGCCCCAGTGCTGGCTCCCCCAGTAACAAAAGTCAGAAGAACAGCTTCAAAGAGTTTATCAGCTTCTGCATCTCAAATCACCCCTCTGGTGCTCAGCAAGCTGAATTTAGCAGGTTTATGTGAATGAATACTTAGACATGTTAACATACAAAGGGAAGTTACTGCAGTAAGATGCTGCACAGGGGAAAAATGTGTCTTTAGAACTGGTTTTGCCCTTGTTTGGTGTGGTACGAACTGGCCACCCCTTGGCAGGAGCCAGGCAGGATGCAGGTCTGCTGGCCTGGGCTGCAGGATCTGGAGGAGCTGCTCTGCTTTGGCCCCCTCACAGTCAGGTGCTGTCCCTGCCTGCCCACAGGGGAGGTTCGTGTCAAGTGCCTCTCAGCAGCGGCACATCCTGTTATTCTGAGGAAAAAGCAGCAGTCTCACACTTAGCTAAACATCACCTCAACCAGACCAGATCTGTTCTAGACTTTGTGGGCTCGACAGGAAGACCCAGACAAGTGGGAAGAGCGGCACAGCTCCAGCACACCTCTGCAGGCTTCCCCAGGGCAGCTCTGAGCTCGGGCTGAACACGCAGAGACCCGACACCCGTCCTGAAGCACAGACTATGCTGACTGACTTCCCGACACAGCAATCACTGCAGCCTTCACTTCAGAGCAGAGGTATGAAATATTTATTGTAGGAAACTCTGCACGCCCTAGACAGCAGGCATCTTCCAGCCACGTGCTCTCTGGCCGAGTCCTCCTGTTGCTGTGACACAGACACTCATGGTATTCCTGGAAGCGCTCAGCTTCCCAGGAGAACTGTAACGTGCTCACAGCAACATAAAACTTTTATTATTACAAAAGATTTCTGCAGCAAACTGCTGCCTGATGTCTCTATGTATTAAACATGGAAACAGCAAACCAACCCATCTACATGTTACAGGTTATTTAGTGTCTCAGCTGGTGATTTGGGTAAGTACAACTATTTTCCTTCTCCCCATCCATTCATTTCCTTGACTTTTTTTTCCAACCAAAGCCCAACCAAGTTACAGATGGGAAGCAGCAGCTTCCAGCCCCAGCTCCCACAGGAGTTGCTGATCATTTTGTTACCCATATGGGGTGCTCCCTCATTTGTTCAATTCCAGATGCTCCTCACGCACCAAGCTCTGCTACCTGGCTTTTCAACAGTCTGGTTGGTGAAGAGCTCAAGAGAATACTTGCCATACAGTCACCTTAAATGCTTTGTGTTAACAAAATAAACATCTGCTCCTCCCCGCTGCTGGCAGAAGCCAAAGGAGATGCTCACACTCATGCAGCCACTGAGGTCCAAACAAAACCCCAAAACAAACCACCAAAAGTCTTAACAGACCTGCTGTGCTTCTTCAGTGATGATTCACTTGTGCTGGGAACAATGACACAATGCAGCATGTTGGTGCCAAGAGCGAGTCTATACATTGGATTTGGGGGCAGAATTGAGGGGGATTTCTCTGAGTTCTATCCTCATGCAGAGGTACTCCCCGATGGCAGCCATCAGCGCGGTGCACACGATGTGCACCAGCCACCACGTCAGGGTGGAGGGAAAGTGCGAGTTATAAATCCAGCAGCCCAGAAGGTGGAAGAAGTGAACTGTGACCGTGAAATCCAGGCACTGCTTCCCTCGGCGGATGAAGTACAGCAAGCCCAGAGCACTGCAAAGCAAGGACAGAGGTTAATAACTGCTCTGTACCTCCAGAAAAGGGGGTACAGCAAGAGCTATCAGTGACGATTGTTTAGCTGGTTTAAAACCTCTTAAATGTTTTAAGGATAGGTTGTTTCTGACCTCTCTCTCAGCCACTGCAGCAAGGCTTAAATGCTTATAGCTTTTTCATTACATGATAGCAGGGAAGTGTGCTTCTAGTGCAGACAGACAGGTGGGAATTTTTGAACTATCTCCCTCAGTGAACTTTGCCCAGTGGCAGGAGTCAAATATCTTCCTGTTTATAGATCAGTGTTTGCTGGGATCAGTTAATTCTAACTTTCAGGAAAATCTCTCACAGAAGCAAATCTCATTCCCAGCTTGGAAACTGAGGCCATGAAGTGAAATGACTGACCCTGGATGTAGAAATTCAGGAGTCAGCAGTTCCCAGGTGCCCTCAGCAGACATGTTCAACCTGGCACAGGACTTTCAGGAGGTGTTTAGAGAGAGACAGTAGGTCACACTGAATTCTCTTAAAGCTTAATGTCAAGAAAGAACAAGACACAGGTGCTCCAGCTGGTTGCTGACTTACCAGGTGAGTGCATTGAGGATGAAAGCCATCACGGAGAGCCTCCCAGGTGGGGTTGAGAAGCCTAAAATCTACACGTGACTATTAGTAGGAAACCACGGCACAAATCACAGCACACAGCCTCACAACCTCACGCATCAGCACGGCCCAGGAGCCTGAGCAGTTAAGGGCAGTCCTCCTCAGAGGGCTGTCCCTCTGACAGGGGGAGCTTATAAATGAGGGGCAGGTCCGTCCCTACACTGAGGGGTACACCTTATCGGTGCCTGGGGCTCTGGGCTCTCCACACCGGGGTTACCGGTACGGCTGGGGATGGGTGGGGGGCACCCACACCGGGCCACAATACGGCGGGGCGGGGTGGGGGGGGGCATCTACTCATAGGGAGGGGCCCACCTCCGCACTGGGGCACTCAGGCAGACCCGGGGGGGCAGGTAGCTGGGGAGGGGGAGGCCCGCCCCTCTCCCGGGGCCGCCCTACGCGGGGCGCGGGCTCCGTCTCGGCGCCGAGGAGCCCCCGAACAAGGCCTCCCCCTCCCCGGGCGGGCCCGCGCCCTCACCTCATCGCTGAAGACCTGGTGGAGGGAGGGCCCGCTGCTGCCCAGGGTGCCGAGGAGGGCGAGCCACAGCCCGAGCGAGCTGTAGTAGCCGGCCTGCAGCAGCACCATCTGCGCCACGATCAGCGCCGGGTCCCACACGTAGCTGCGGAACTGCGCCGCCATCGCCCGCCCGCCGCAACGCGCCGGATGTGGCGTTTGCCGCCGGCGCGGCAGCGCCCCCTAGCGTGGCGGAGGGCTCGGTGCGGCCTGCCGGGAGCTCGGGGCTGACCCCGGCCCCTCGCCCTCTGAACCCCGGCTGGGGCTCTGCGGGGAGGGGAGCGGGGTGTGTGTGTGTGTGTGTGTGTGTGTGTGTGTGTGTGTGTGATCATGTGTGTGGGGACAGTGCGGTGCCGCTGCCTCTGACCCCGCTGCCAGGCAGGTAAGCGCCCGGCCCCGGGGAGCTGAGCCAGCCGGTTGGCGCGGCCCGGCTCCGGGCGGGGCCGGGGGCAGCGCCTGGCAGGCCTCGCCGCGGGCAGGGGCTGAGGCGTCGCCCCGGGCGCCGGGCGGGCGGCCTGCGGAGGGAACGCGGCCTCCCCCAGCGGCCGCGGCGCGCCAGGGCTGGCAGAGCGCTGCCGGTCCGGGGTGAGCACCCGGCGCTTCTCACGCCGACGTGCTTTGGGCCTTCCCGGGTGCCTCTCGGTGCCGATCTGGGGCCGTGTCAGTGCGTTCGGTGCTTTGGCCGAGCAGCCCCTTGCTGAAGAAGGCGCAGATGCCGAATGTAGAATAAAGGGCTCTCCTGGGATGGTTCTGTTCCTCTCTAGGCCGATTCAGCCTTTGGGGAAAGGCTGAGGGAGCTGGGGCTGTTCGGCCTTGAGAAAAGGTGGCTGAGAGGGGACCTGGTCAATGGTTATCAACATCTGAAGTGTGGGAGACAGGAACGGCCAGCCTCCGTGGGCTGTGGGGACAGGACAAGGGGCAGTGGCCACAAGTTGGGGCATAGGAAGTTCTGCACCAGTATGTGGAAGAGCTTCTTCCCGGTGAGGGCGACAGAGCCCTGGGACAGGCTGCCCAGGGGGTGTGGAGTCTCCTTCTCTGGAGAGATTCCAGCCCTGTCTGGACACCGACTGGTGCGACCTGTCCTAGGTACCCTGCTTTGGCAGGGGAGTTGGACTCAATGATTTCTGGAGGACCCTTCCAACCCCTACAAGCCTGTGATTTTGTGATTCCCACATGCACAGAGGCTGTTGATAGCTGCTCCCCGGCTGTGCCTGTTCTAGCTTTAGGCCATAGGGCACCGAGGTGGTGTTATCAGTCCTGGTGTGCCCTGGCAGCACCTCTCTATTATCACACTGGTCATTTTTATTCCTCCTAAAACGGCCAGGTGCCAGAGTGCCTCGTGCTCTGCTGTTCCCTCTGTGATCTGCTTTTGACTGCTGGAGCTGGTTTTAGTTGCCTCAATGAGCTGGCCTGCTTGTTTGGCTTCAGATGTGAGAGTTGTCACTAACTGAATGCTAAAATCCCCAAGGCTGTGTGGGACAATGGAGAACCTCAGAGATAAGTCCTTCACTGGAAAGAGGTGAGGAGGCACCCCCAGGCTGCTCCGGTGGGTGGGGGAGTTGCACAGAGCTCTTGTCATCTGGAAAAGAGAGGGGGAGGACAAAAGAACCCAGCTTTTCTGGGAGGTGCTACTCACATCAGTTGTGGTGTGGAGTATTTCTGGCTATGGTAACTCAGATTGTGATCTCTGACATCTCTCGTGAGGCTTTTTCCATGTCCCCATATGGGAAATTCCAGATGCAGCTTTGCTGCATCCCTTCCCTTCCTCGTGTGGATGTCACTGTGCCGAGGCAGGTGTGACACACATTCCTCCCTATTCCCGGACCTGCCACTCCTAGAAAGGATTGTGCAAGGGAGAGGCGGTGTGTGGCGGATGTGGGCCACTGCTGGTGAGTTCTGACTTGGTCCTTCAGAGAACTTATCTCAGCAGAAGCTTACCAGCCTTAGCCAGTGCAGAAACAAACATGGGAAAATCCCAGCCCTATCAGAGCTGTCTGCTGCCAGCACCTTGCTGAGCATAAACTACAAGACTCAACACTTCCTCTGCTAACTCTTGGTAGAAATTGGTTTCCTTTCCTGAAATCTGCTCTGCTTGGTTCAGCAAGACATGCAAGCCACTGCTTAGATACTAATTTTCACTTCTCCCTTTCCTTTTCAAGCTTTATAGGACTGACTTTCCTTTGCCAGCAAAAATCATTTAGTCATAGATGACTCAAAGTGCAACCTAGCGTAAGGAAGGAGTGTTGGTGTAATTGCTGGGTGCCTTTCCACAGCCAGAGAGTCATCAGCAACAGTATTTCTGATTTGTTCAACAGTCCCTGGGATCACAAGACACGCGCTGGTGTTTTGGGAGGTGCTGACTCAAATTCCTTCTAAGTTTAAGACTCCTCCCTGCTCAGTGCGTGGCGGCTCCCCCCTGCCGTGTGCAGGTGGTGTAACCAGCAGGGACACAGGGAAGGGCTGTGGCACAGAGACACTTGTGCTGCGAGTCAGCTGCAGCCCGGTTCTGAGCTCATTTCCTGCCTGACTTTGCAGTGGCACATTGTATGGTCACGTCTGTTCATCTGCACTATGAATTCAGCTCTCCCTTGTCTTCCTCCTCAAGCTGCTTTGGCTAAGGGGGACTCTGTCCTTCTCCTGGAAGAGAGGATGTTTTTCCCACAGGAAGCCTAGTGGGAAGGGCTTGAAGTGGGCTTGGAGAACAGACGTTTTCTGGGCACCTTCCATTTACCTTTTCCTCTTTAGTTCAAACGAAAGTCAGAGAGGGCTGTGGAGGAAAGACGTGTGAAGGGGAGAAGGATGTTGAGACATGGAGATTGTGCTTTCTAGGGTGTCATAGTAGGTGCTGCTTGCCCAGCTTCTGGTTAGAATGTCCTTTTTTTAACCAGCTGACTGTTTTGTGCATGGCATCTGCGTGTCATGAAGAGCAGCAGGTGGAAGAAGTAGTGGCAACATGCCCAGGACATAGCGGATACCCTAAGAATGTACCCAGATCACATACAACTATTGTGGCCACTTCTTTATCAGGAGTGTGGAATAAGAATTCCCTATTTAGCCAGGGATTCTTTCCCTAAGAAATGGCTGTATAGGATAGTACTGGTTTTCCTCCTCAGGAATCATTGCCTATAGCAGGAAGCTGTTTGTGTAGGTGATCCATATTTTCCCAGGTGGTATGGACAGGCCACTGCTCTCTGAACTGACCTTTGCTGGGTCAGTTCCTGACCCCTCTTCCTTTCCCTCTTCCTAGGCAGGTGAGATTTGAGCTGAGGTGACCTTTGCCAAAGGGACAGTAAGGGTAAGACCATACACTTCCACAACAGCTCACTGTTAAGTAGCTCATCATGTGGGGTGAGAGTTCTCAGTCTCTCCTCTTCCTCTCCTCAGGCAGTGTGCAGGTGTGTTTTTCCACACAGCTCGAGCATACTGAACGGACTGTGGGAGCTGAGGTTTATTTAAAACTCTGCTTCAGGTTGTTCTGTGCCTGAGAATCCTGCTCTAAGCTAATTTTAAACCTGCCTTTAAGGACAATGCTGAGCTTGGCTGAAGAATCTCTTTTCCTGGCCCGTGCAGTAGCATTTATGATCTGGAATTGTGTAAAGGGCTCTGCGTGTGGCCCTCTCGAGATTACGCAGACATTTCTTTATGTGTCATGTAAAAATGTGATTTCCCCTCACCCTCCAAATTAATTGTACTTGGACACTCCCTCATTTCTCCTCCCAGCACATTTGTGCCATGTGCTGGGAACTGGCAGGTGTTTATTTTTATTTTCAATGCAAGACTTAGGTAACTGCTCGCTCCTGAACACTGGGTTAGGAACAATGGTGGCCAGCCTGCCCTGTTTCTCTGCCAAATGTCATTTTTAAATGGAGAAGGGAACTGACACACCTTGAATGTGAGAATTCATCACCCAGAACAAATGTGTGGCTCGATGTGTGTGTTATTTTTCTGCTTCTCTCCCTTGCAGTGGGGTTTCAGGAAAGCACATTTGGGTTGTGTGTGTTCTCTCCCTGGGCCCGTTTGTGCTGTCGCTCTCGGTCAGTGTCATATACACACGATTCTTCTGCATTATTCTGGAGAGAGAAGAATGTCAGTGGTTTGAGATGGGACAGCTGAAGGGCGAAATGAAGCAGGCTAATTTAAGTCATGGGTTTGCAGAACCATGTCATGGTTTTTGTGGCTGCATTTCCTCTCTTACGAACGCTCTTGAGATACGGTCACAGAAAGTGTCTGTGTGTCGGTGTCAGGGAGGTGGATCTACACCATGCGCTTTGAAAACATCATTGGTGGAGCTTTATTTGTTTCCAGAAGCCCAAGATTTCTGTTGGTTTGCTTGAAGGATTGTGTGTGCAGGAGTGACTCTGGTGTTTTGTGGTCCTTGGGCCACGTAGCCATAGTGGCTCCTCTATTCTGTGAAAGCAGAACTTCCCTCAGGGGGAAGACAGTGGCCTGTGTTACACAGGGGGACTTTTTGGTGGGGGTGTGGGTGTGTGTTGAGGGTTATGACGATCAGGAGTACTGTGTATTGTGCTTGTTTGAAGGGGAATTACCAGTTGTGGCCACAACACTGACAGCTGGTTTGTAAGCATCTTTGTGGTGGCTGCTTTACCTGGAAAGGGGTGTGGAGGGTCGTGGCCACACACACACACAAATACAGGTGGCATTTAGAGGGCTGGGGGGAGTGGGGTGCTTCTGGCTACCTTGTGCTGCTGAGGCTGTCTCCTGGCTGGCAGATGTTGTTACAGTATGGATGTCTTTGCACATTCAACCCAGCCACGTGCTCTTGTTCCTCCCTGTCTTCTGCAGGGTGTCCTGAGCTGGAGATCCGTTGGAGCTGGGCTCTCCAGCCACACCCAGAATGCCTTTTATCAGCTCTTCTTTGTGGTGAAGTGAGGGTAATAAGGAAAGGCACTAACCCAGCCCACAGCACAGACCCCTCCTTCATGTCCTTGGTGGCCTCGGATCCGGAGGTTAACTAGAGGTTAGTCCTGTACCTCTGCTGTCAGCAGCGATAAGTGGTCATGCTCTACAGGAAGCTCCACCACAACTTCCTTTAGGCTGGTTCCTACCCTTACCTGGATGTGTGCTGTCTGCAGAGCTTATTTTATTGTTTCAAACTCTGAGCAGCACTCCTTGTGACTTCCTGTGAAGCTGACCAGCTCTACAGCCAGTTCAGCAGGGTGCTGCCAGGAGATTCTCCTGCCAACGCTGATGTGTGCGAGCACAGACATTGAGGAGACCTCTTGGCATCAGCTCTCACCCTCTGTACCTATTAATCCACAAAGGAATAGGCAGCTGGGAAGGCTGCTTCACCTCAGGGATCTTTTTAGTTTGGAGGTTAGCTCGTTCGGGTGGGACAAGGGGAAGGCTACAAAGTGTTTTGGGAGAGCTTTGTAGCGCTGGAGTGGGCTGAGAACCAGATCGAGCAGAGTCTGGCAGCTGGGATCATGACACATGTGCTTTGTGGTCTGTGTGTTGCTTCCCCATTCAGAAGATATTTTATTCTCTACAAACCAGAGCCCAAGCACAAACTGATGTGACTGCAGCATGGATAAGGGAGCGATGCAGATAGTGTACTGGTGTGGTAGTTGAGGTGCACCTGGGCTTGTTGAGGGGCTGAGATGGATGCTTTCAAACACATCCTCAGGGTCAGGCAACATTATTCACGAGAGAAGAAAACCAGAGGTAGTTAAACTGTGCTCTTGGGGGTTTTCCCTTTATCTCTGTGGGTTATTTTGCACTTGCCACTTGCGGAGAAAACAGATGGAGTGGTTTTGTTTTCCATCTCCAACAAGACCCATGTGATGTAACACCCGACCTGATAACGAAAGCCATGACACTGCAAGTCGCAAAGGCACAGTCTGGTTGTTGCTTCTCTGTAAATGTGGGACTGTCACTTGTGGAATGCTGTGAAAACAGATGCTGTGTACCTGCTTCCCCCCTTCCCTTTCCCTGTCTCCCCTTTCCCCCCGCTTCCTCGTCCCCTTCCCCCCCTTTTCTGTTTTCCCTCCCCCCTTCTCTCTCCCCCCCCTTTCCCTTTTCTCTCCATTTCTCCCCCCTTCTTTCTCCCCTTTCCCTTTCTACGCCCCATTTCCACTCCTCCTCTTTTTCCCCCCTTCTCTCCCCCCCCCTTTCCCATCCCCCCCTTTCACTTTCGCTTCTTCTCCCTCTTCCCTTTCCCTTTCCTTCCCCCCCCCCCCTTTCACTTTCCACTCCTCTTTCCTCTCTTTCCCCCCTCCCTCCTCCTTCCCCCCACCTCACCCCCCGCCTGGGTCGGTGCCTATCGCCACGCCGGCTGTAAGGGGGGTGGTCAAGCCGGGCCGAGCCGGCCCCGTCTCTCCTGGAGTTCCCAACAGGGCTGAGGCGCTTCGGGAACCAACCTGTCAGCGTGCCGGCCCGGTACCGGTGCGGGGCAGCTCGCAGCCCCCCGGCGTCCCGCCGCGGTGCCGGGGATGGGGCCGCGGGCATTCCCGGCGGGGCGGGCGGCGCTAACGCTCCGCCCCCGCGTGGGCCGCGCCGGCCCTATAACTGCCGCGGCGGCGGCGGGAGGCGGCCAGAGTCCGTTCAGCCATCCGGTGAGTCGCTCCGCTCCGCCTCGGCCAGCACAGTCCAGCTATGCAGCTGCCCCGCGTCCCGCCGGTGCTCCGCGCCGCCCTGCTGCTCGGTGTCCTCCTGCAAGCCGCCGCCGCCGAGTCGGTGAGTCCCGCTGGGGCGTGGGAGGGGAGAGGGTCTCCTGCGCCATCGCTCCCCAAACCCCGCACCCCCACCCCCCGTAGGAAGGGGTGCTCCCGGGGCTGACCGGGCTGACCCCCGCCGGGCTGGGGGTACGGTTGCGGCAGGTCCCGCTCGCCGGTAGCCCGAAAACCAGTGCCACAGCCGCCGGGCTCGGGGATCTGCCCCAGCCGTTTGCCCTTCTCCGGGGAAGGGAGTGGGGGTGGTAAAATGGGTTAATGGCAGTAGGGCAGCTCCTATTCCTTCCTCCGGTTCTCCTGCCTCCTTCTGTGCTGCTTCCTCCGTCCAGTGCCAAAGCAGCGTTGTCCTGGCCCAGTGTGCCCCATGTGCACCTCTTGTACTGTCACCAACTGTCCGGTAGCTGTGCTACCTTCACTTACCCTTTTTTCTGCCCTATGCCCTGGTGAGCTTCGTTGCTCTCTTCTGGGTTCAGGGCCGGTGGAATTAAAGCAGTTACAGCAGTACTGCTCTCCATTACAGCTTTTATCTTCAGCTGCTGGTCGTGGGCTGAAGTCCTTTAATCCATCCTTACTGTGAATGCAGGGTGGGTTAGATACGTGTGATGTGGTGCAGTGTCTGGGTATGCCTTCCATCTGACCTGAGACTGGCTGTGCTGGTACCTGATGTGTTTCTAAGTGCCTTAAACCTTCCTCACTTCTACATGGGAATGAAAACTGCTGCGTTACGGGGTTAAGAGCCTCTTAAATATATAATGAGGGGAAACAGTTTGGATGCTTCAAGCTGGGCACATGTGGGATCTGCAGAGTAGAGCAGAGACTTCTGGCTTCTGCCTTCCCTGCTGTTTGTTTGCTTTGCGTGTGTCGGTCTTACTGATAGTGTAGTCAGGGCAGATTCCTCTGCGAGTCTGGAAGAGTTGGTGAGATTAAGGTAACTGTGGGAGATCAGGGGGTCTCAACACTGGGTTTAATCATCCGTATCGCTTCTGACTGAGGGCTGGGTGGGCAGATCAGGACTGATAAGGCTCAGCTGCTCCCTTGTTCTCCAACAGGAACACAGAGTTGGGGGATTGCAGAGTAGGAAACTCTCCCACAGAGACCATGTGTAGTAATTGTCAGCTACTCTCTGCTAAATCCAACCGGTCAAAATCCACTTTAATCCGGTGTCTTTATCCCTGCAATTAAGCACGTGAGTCGCTTGTTTGAGAGCTGGCCCAAACTAGTAGGGCTAACCTTTGGGGCAGCCAGCATCTGGGAGTTGGATTGACCATGTTTGGTATGAAGCACTGCTTGGTGCCCCTGGGAAACTGAGTGGTCTGCAAGCATTGGATTTCTGCAAAGACAACAAATTTTGCCCAGATGTATCCTGTAAATCCTTATATAGAGCTTGTCTGGAGTATTTGTCTGTATCTTTTAAGCTACCTAAGATTGAGTGGTTGTTTGAGAAGTAACACTGGCCTACTATAAAGCCTTATCCAAACAAATTGTTTGGGTTACAGGCTGCTGGGGAGGAGATGAGGATGACATGCTGTTTGGGAGAGTTCTGCTGGCGCTCCTCCCATATTTATTTGTTTTTTCAATGGCACTGCCAAAACGTGCAGAGCTGCACAACCTGTGGCTCTCAGCTCTTCTGTGCGGGCAGGGTGAAGACAGGTAGCTGTTTCTTAACAAGACAGGGATTGTATTTCTTGTGCTTATGTAAGAGCGTGGCTTTTGAGAGTGATTCGGTGCTTGAATATTTCCCCAAGCCTGTACAAACAAAAAATGCCTTGGCTCCTTTCCCCATGCCTGGCTTTCTGGTGTAGATGGGATTTCTCTGTGTGAAGCAATCCTGGATGTGTAAGAGGGTGGGGAATATTACTGAAGTGCTGAAGTGTGACGTTGGTGCTCAGGCTGTGAGTGGGTTGTGTTCTGACAGCCCAGCAGCTTTGTGTGAGAGCGTCATCTTGTTCCCATGGAGTAAGGGGGGGACCCTGCATCCAATGCCTGACGTCTCCCAGTGGTCCCCAGCCTTCTCTAGTCAAGTGGAAAGGACTTGAGGTCTGCCTTGCTTGGGCTCTGCATGGTTTGGCTCTCCCTGTGCTTTTAGCATCCAGAAGTGCCCCTGGCAGCACAGGAGGGAAGCAGTGGGGATCTGCCTGCTGCAGCCTTGGGCTGCTCCTGCACTGGAACTGCAAGAGAGCCCTGAGCTCAGCAGGGTGGTAGCAGTGCTAATGGGCTGCAAGCTTGTTGCAGCTGTCCTACTTTTCTGCCTTGAAGTAAGCAGAAAAAGCCTCTGTGGAGCACCACATCGCGTGTACGTGTCCCCAGCGGTGCAGACAAACAGAAACCCAACCCAGAAGCTGCTGGCAGAGGATGGCTCAGGGGGAGTGGGGCGGCTTGGCGCTGTTGATGGGCTCTTTTTGCGGGTTTTAAAGCAATCAGGCTCGGAGGCCTCCCGATTGGCACGGCTGGTGTCTGTTGATGATAGCTGTGTTTGGAAAGTACTGCAGCATTATTAATGTTAGAACCGGTTTGGCTTGTCCCGCTGCCATTGATCCCCCAGGCCTGTTCTTTCTGCTCTTCGCCTGGTTTCTCCTCTGTCCCTCCCAATCAAATCAAGACATTGCTCTCTGCACGCTTCTCTTTATTTTACCTTCTGACTTGGCAAACTCCTGGGGAAGCTGAACACGTAGAGCAAATCCTGGCTTTGCTTCAGCCTCCCTAAAACGCAGCAGCACAATGATGCTGTCTTGCAGTGATGTCCCTTTGCCATGAGGGGAAGGAGCCCATGACCTCTGGTAGCTGAACCTAGAGCTGGCTGTTGGGATGAAATGTGTCTAACATGTGGAAAAGAAACTGCCTCCCTGGCACCTTGTGCCTTGTTGAATTGCATGTACAAGTCACAAGGTGGGAGTTGAGGGGTGTGCAGTCCCTCTGAAGCCGCAGCACCTTGTTCATACCAGATGTAGAAGTACTTGTGTGGAGCAACCAGCCCTGCAGTGCTTGGGGTGCTGTCAGGGAAGCGGTGCTGCTGCCCAGCTCTCATCTGTCCCAAGTGCCTGCCAGCTCCCATGCTGGAGAGCACTTTCTTGTGGTTCTGTTTTCCAAACAGCTTGCACAAGAGGCAGACCAGGGCTGAATTTGTGCCTTTTCAGTCTCACAGTACCAGAGACATTCACCCTAGGACATTAGCCAATGTGATTGCTCTCTTTCCTGCCCCTCCTGCTGTTGCCTCCCAAGGCCTTGGCACTTTGAGGTCCTGCAAAAGCCTGTATCCAGTCCAACAACAATGAAAACGGGTTTTTTTTTTCCTATGCTCTTCCCCTCTCCCCTCCAAGCCTCTGTAATGGCTTTACTATTGCCTTGAGCTGTCTGAAAGGTTGGGCTAGGGAGGCCATTTGCTGCTCTCAGATGCCTTAAGTGGAGCCTGATGTGACCTTGCCGTGGTTTTCCTGTGGTGGCTTACTGCCTTCTTGGTAGGCTCGTGTCCTGCTTCTACTGCAGACTATTAACTTGACCTCAGAGTGACGACGGAGAGGAGAGAACCTGGCTGGCTGCCTGGTGTGCAGACTTCAGCATAACTCCCACAGCCACTTTTCCCTTTCTCTGGCTTCTGGTGCTGGAAAATGTGCTGGTAGAAGTGTGCTGGCTGGTCAGATCCACTGGGTTGTAAGCTAACACCAGGTTGTGTTGCATTTTGTGTGTGCTAAACTGTTCTCCCTCAAATAGGTGGATTGATGGGCTTTATCTTTAAAACCCACTTCTCTTTTCTTTTTAAATGTGGTGATAGTGACTGTACCAACAAGGGAACCATGATACTGGGGCTCTGCAGTCTGCAGTGTAAGTGACTTAAGTTGACTTGTAAGATTACTTTGATTGAGTTATTGTGGCTCACTGGTCCTGCAGAACTCCCCAGCTATCACTTTGCCTAGACAAAAGAGAGCGTCCATCCTTCAGGAAACTTCTTTGCTCTGAGTTAACGTTTCTCCTCTCCAGCCTTCCCTTAGATCCTCGCAGTTGCATTCTCACCCCCTGCTCTGTACACTTGCTCCTCTGTGCCCTGTAACAACAGCAGGGTTGTGCTGCTTTCACAGCCTCAAACTAGTAACTAACACAGTTGAAGCACTACAAAACCGGTGGGGACAAACCCTGCGCACGCCTGACCTCCCCTCCTGGCTGCTGTTGGGGAGCATGTGTGGCTGTTTGTTTGAGACTGGGTGGAATGCAAACGCTTCAGATTAAGGATTCAAATGATTTGCACTAGAATGAGACTCTTGTGATGAGACTGGGCTTGGTGGCCCTGAATAGGCAGGGCAGCCTAGTTAAAGAGTTTAACTTGTAATAAGCTACTGCTCTGAGGGGCTATAAGTGATCCTGCGTTAATGAGCTGTTAGGGCTGGGCTGGATTAGTTCAAGCTTTCTTTTTTTTTCTGGTTGCTTGGGGTTTTTTGTTGTTTGTTTGTTTTTAAGAATGTGTCTGAATGGCCATCCAGTAAATGCTGTTTGCCCCTGAGCAGCTCTACTGTGTATCTCTCACCATCAGCCATGATGACTCACAGCCCTGTGCTCCCACTCAGGGGTTTCTGGCCTGCAGCTCCCCAAGACTCTGCTGTCACCCTCTGAGTAATGGTCCTGGCCCCTTACCCAAAGTAATGACTCAGACTCCTGAGATGCTGCAACAACAGAGGTGGGTCTCTTCTTTCTGGGGAAGAACAGGGGTGACAAGCAAAACTAGTGCTGCTTGGCAGCTGCTCTGTGCCGCCCTCGACACCCTGCTGCCTCTTGTCTCATCTCGGTGGGTTGTGGCTGTGATGGGCACAGCGCTGTCAGGCTCTGACGTAGGATTGCTGCTGGTGGCTGGGTTGGTACTGGTAAAGGTGGGCCAGAAAATGGCCTTGTCTTGAGCTGCCACTAACTTGCTGTGGCAGCTCGGTGGTGGTTGTGTTTTCAGGCAGATACAGTGGGAAACAGGAGGTGCACGGGGGTGAGAGGAAAGCAGCGGTGTTAATCTGAGATGACTGAAAGTGTTCAAAGCAAGCTACAGCAGCGGAAAGTCTCAAAAGAAGAGGGGGTTAAACACTTAATCCTGAATCTGGAGAAAATGTCAGCGTGGGAGGGGAAAACACGCAAGATCTAGCAGCGTCCCTCTCTGTTTCTGAAGGCTTGGCTGGCTTTAAAAATTCATTTCTTGTAAAAGTCTTATTTTTGCTGGAAGTATGTACTCCTGTCAGTTTATCCTTAAATCCTTTGAGGCTGAGACTGCTTATAAAATGCCAAGTGCCCCTTGTTAGACAAATTATTGGGATAACTTAAAAAGTCAAAGCAGTTAATTAAAATATCAGGAGAGATGCTCTTTGGGCTGGGAAGGAGACGGGGAGACCAGTGGCACTGTTACCCAAGCATCTGGTGTCATGTCAAGCAAAACCAAGGTTTCTTCTTGCTTAACCAAATTTTCCTTGTGCTAGGGAAAGCAAAGCCTCCTGTGGGAAGGCTTTCTATCTTCTGATGGTGCTTTGCCTTAGCTGCTGAAGAAGAGGTGTCCCTACCACAGCAAACTAAAACTGTGCTGCTGTAGAACTTGAAATCAAAGTGCTGTGATGTTGCCATGTTTACCTTGCTGGGAGGCTAACCCTGCCTCCTGCACTGTAGCTGCCATTATAGCCAACCTATAGCAATAAAAAGAAGTGTTACCATGCAGTAATGACTCTGAAAGTGCCTGCCTTGGACTTGCACAAAAGTCTCCGTGTATAAGGTGAAGTGGGTGAGAGGAGGGTGGCTGGCATGATGGGGTGCTGCCATGCTGACCAGGAGTGGGACCTTTAGGTAGAGGGACCCATCCTGGCCAGTGTGGTGCTAGGAGGGCAACAGGAGCTGCTTCTGGGGGGTAATGTCCCCCTTTGAAAACAGAGAAGCTTCTAGTGGTCTCTCCCACAAATGGGAGTATAGCCCTTACTGATGTCAGGAGCTTTTTTGCTTGGAAGACTCTGTTCCCCAGCGAGATAAATATTTATTGCAAACCCACAGTGCGCGGTGGAGCAGCCTCTGGAGCCAGGATACTTGCAGGAGACTGTTTATGTGCGGGCTGTTCTTGGCCCTAATTCTGAATTTCCTGAGGCTGAGTATGAGGAGCTGGTCCTGCACGCTGGTTACTAAACAACTTGTTAGTCCCGCCGAGCGCAGCCTTGCAGAGCCAGGGAAGGAGTGACCAAAACAAGAGCTGGGTCCCTCTGCTCCTGCCTGTGACTGCGAGGGTGCAGGGATGTGGTCAGGGAGTACTGGGAAACTGCTGCCAGCTGCTCGCCCCCGGCTTGGAGAGGGGAGGAAGCCTGGCTGGGAACACGGAGCTTTCTGAGAGAGGAAAATGCTTCTGGGAGGGATGAGTTTCCCAACGGTACAGCTGCGTTATCCCCAGTAGCACACCCTGCGCTGCTCTCTGGGCCCACAAACCTAAGCAATCTCTTCACAAGCTGGGAATGTTTTTATAAAAAAACCCCAAACCAAAACAACAAAAACCCACACAACATGAAAACCCCAGCCTCTGCTGCTGAATCTAGCTAAGAAAATCCCTGCTGTTGAAGTGTTTGTTTGTATAAATCCTGACAGGGTTATGGCCTGATAGTGGAGTGGCATGGATACTCTGTCTGGAGTGTTTTCATGCTGATAACTTCCTCTGCCACAGGTTTTTGCTGGAAGCTTTGCCAGCAGAAGAAAACTCTAAACAAAACTCTCCTGGCAGAGCTCAGCTGCCTGGGCTAAGCCTAAATCTTTGGGCTACTACTTCTGATTAGATTAAAATGGATTGTGGGAGGGGAAGCATTTGCAGAGTGTAGCACTGGGAATCTTGACTGTACAAACAAGCTGAGATTAGCTGCGCGGTGAGCCAGCTAGGAAAGGCACCCTTTGAAGTTGGGTGTTTGCCTGGCTTAATTTTGTTAACACTCTGGCATGAGGCAGCATAAAGATCCCAAAAATGCACCTCGTGTGTTTCTTGCCAAGTGGAAATTCGGCTTGTGTTCGTGTCCAAGGAGGTGCTGTGCTGGAGCTGTGTTCTAGGAAAGGGCAGCGAGGGCAGGCCTCTCCCTGGTGCCAGGGGAAAGTACGGTGAGTGAGGGATCACAAGCCTGAAGTAGCAGCATGAGAAATCGTCCTTGGTGGAAAAGCTGCTTTGCTGGGGTCTCTGTATCCTTTTCTTCTCCCACAGATGGGGATGTGATGGGAGCCCCTGGTTTAGAGCAGGGAAACTTGGAGCAAGTCATGGGCTAGAAGGCAGAATTCCTTTCTTAACTTTTAATAGATTCCACCAACTTCAAAGCTGAGCCCTGGGTAGTAAAGTGCATGAAATACCTACCATCAGCTTTGTACCTACCATAAAAAGAAAAAAAAAAAAAGTAATGTTTTTATGAACTAGGTGTGTATTGCTGCCAGTGACCGCGGGAACCTTTCGGGCATGAAATGAACTCTGCAGTTGTTTTCCTCCTGAGTCATATGAGGGTTCCTGCTTTCCCCTCCTGCAGCTTTCCTCTGAACCTTATCTATATTTGCCTCGGGGCAAGTGATTGACACACAGCCATCTGCAACTGCTTGCTGAGCTTTATCTGGCTAGCTGGAAGGGGGATGCCATCAGCTCCTTCCCTCGGCTCCTCGGGTCTCTCGAGCTGGGCATTGAGTATTTAGAGCAGCTATTTTGCCACCGTGGCAGTAAACAGATCCCAGCATGTGCCTGTCTGGCACAGGACTCAAATCCTTACGGCTTTGCTTTGCTCTTGGCTGATAATGGGGGGGGGGAGAGCAGTTAAACAACAAATCATTCCTTCATAATCTCTGTCCTGCTTGATTCTGTGCCGAGACCTTGAGAGGCTCTTGGGTACCGTGTGAAGAGGGCTGGGCGTAAGCAAACGCATCCGTGTGAAAAGGTAACCGGGGTTTGGCTCTGTACGTGCAGGGACGCCTATTTTGAGCAAGCAAAGCCCAGGAGGATTCATCCCCGCTGCCGGGGAGGCACCCGTGTGACAGCGGGTGGCTCTCGGAGCCCCGGATTACCGTGTCATTGTCACGGGGATTATGCCTCCGCTGCCGCATGAGCCCCAGGAGAGCTGCTTGCGGCGACACAGCTTAAAGAATCACACGGGGAGTGGGGGCAAGGGGGGGGGGACTGACCCGGGCTGGGGCTCTGCTAGTGCTGGATGCCCGTTCCTGCGCCTGCCCCGTGCAGCACGTGGGCTGCTGAGCCTGAGCACACAGGACTGGTTATGTGCCTGCGGGGAGACGGGTACCTGGTTGGACAGGGGATGGGAAGGCTCCTCTGAAGTCACCTTGAATGAGTGATGCCTTTACTGGCTGAGCAGTTTGTCAGCCTGCATGTTGCTCTTGCTTGCTCTTATTAAGCAAGACCCTGCTCCTTCCCTGTATTACTGAGACCAATTAAAAATAATATATACATATATATATTCTTTTTCTCTCTTTTTCAAGAAGCAGAAAGGAAAGGGGTAGTGTGGAACAACCGATGCTGGTGTACTGGAGATGCAGTGCTGTCCATCCCCTGCTGCCAGGCAGGAGGTGCCTGCAAGGCCTGGTCTGTGTTTCGGTCTGGTTTCCCCCTTAGTCCTCAGATATGTTAAAGATTTACCAGCTCAGGTCCCTGTGACGAGAGTGCACCTGTACAGTGACCCTCAAAGAGCAGACTGGCAAAGCTGGCTTTGCCCAGAGCCACTCTGCCTGTGGTCCTGCCCTAGGACTGCTGAAAAGTGTTGAGCAAAGGTACAGCAGTATTTAACCATGTCTGGAAGCCTCGGGGGGAGCCTGCCATGTGAGCAAACACACGTGTGCCTGGATGGGAGCTGTTGAACTTCAGTCCAGGCTGTGTGTGCTGTGAATTGTGGGGGACAGACTGACCAGGGACGAGGAGAGGTAAAAGCCTGGGCACAAGGACTTAGCACAAGTGGATTTTTTTCTTATGGTGGCTGATGTATTGAAGGAGTTAAGTGCAAGCTAGATTGAAACACTGGTATTTGCTCTGCTCTCAGGACAAAAGTGACACTTTTTTCTCCTTACACAGAGCTGGAGCATGGAGGGAGCAAATGGTGGTTTGGGGGGAAATACAGTCCCTTCCCAGTCTGGCAGGAGCTGCCTCTGCTGGGAGCTCACGTTACTTCTAATAACTTTACTTTTAATGCTTATTAAGATGGGAAGGTAGAGCTGTCCTTGCCTGTTACCTTGCTGTGTGCCACCCTCCTGTGGAGGTCAGCTCTGTTTGGCTGACTCACACCAATCTCTGCTGCCCCGTTTCCAGCACTGCGTGGCTCCTCTGCTTTCCTGCTTTTGGGGAGTGGGTGTGCTTTCAGGGGGTGAGCTCAGCTCCTATCCCCTGCTCCTTTGCATGCCAGCATGAGCTTTAAAGCCTTTGTGGTGTGTGTGTTCCTGCCAGAGCTCGGTGGAAGTGAGTTATATGGAAATCTCCTCTCCTGGTTGGTGGTTCAGAGGTTTGCATCCTTGTGCTGGAAAGGGCTCCGTGGGATTTGGTACTCTTCAGTTTGTGATGCAGGACAGCATGAGAGCCAAGGCGGTGGCTTTGCAAGAATGATCTCTTAATAACCCAGCTCTGAGACTGGGCAATGCAGGCAGCTGCTTGTTTGTTCAGAAGCTCTTCAGTTGCTCTGGATGTGCATTGTGATGGTGTGAGTGACATCTGCCCCTGACAGCACAGGTCTGGGAAAGATGTTTAGTGTAATCCCACTTCCGAGGAGGCGATCCAGACAACTGTCCCCTAGCACAGAGCCCCTGACAAAAGCCCCAGGATCAGGCTGCAAGGAGTTAACAGGTCTGTGACTGCCACCTCCCAGGCTGGCCCAGTTCCATGTGATTTGTCTAGGAAAGGTTGACTTTCACCTTGCCCCTGTTTACTCCTGGGCTTGTGTACACAGTGCAGGAGCAAGCACTGGGTCTCCACACTGAAGTTACAAACTTGATAAAGAGCTGCCTGTGCTTGGGATGCCCACACCTCTGCAGGTCTGACTCCCTTAGCAGCTTGCTGGCTGTGACCCTTCAAAGAAACTTCTAATGAACGCTGGAGTGTGTGAAAGCCAGTTCTATGTCTCAAACTTTGTCTCTGCCCCAGAACATCATTTGGGCTTTTTGGAAAGGTCTTCTGCAGAGGCAGTGGTGAAGACGTGGGCTGGGGCAGGCAAGCTGCCTGGGTCGTTATTTCCCAGAACTAGCCAGGGTTGGGGAAATTCACAGACAGGGCAGAAACTTTGCTTGCTGCCTCCATAACTGGAGGTTTTTGCTTTGAGAAGGAGCTAGCAGCGTGCTGGGGTTCTAAGTGAAGGCCTGGGGACCATGAAATGGAATGGGGTGCGCTAGGGGTGGAGCACAGAAAAGCCTCAAGCCCTTGTCTGGGGTGCCAGGGGTGTAATTCCTGTGCCTGAACTAAGCAAACAGTGTCTGGCTTCACCCAGTGCTGCAGCCAGTCTCAGGCTCAAACATGAGACCTCGGTGCCCGGCTCTTCCAGGAATGACACTCATAGTTCCCGTGCCTGACGTGCTGCTGGGCTGGGAGGGAGTAAACTGGGTTTTTTTTATTCCTTTTTCTTTTCTTTTGCAACTGTCAGGCAGGAAAAGCTGCTGCTCCCCGGCACGTTGGTTAGTTGGTTAATCCCCCTTGGTGCTTACTGGGGATAAAGCTACTTAATGTTGAGGAAGAAATCCTGGAACTAGACTGCTGCAGAAAGGGTTGATTTCTGTAGAGACCTGTCTTAGAGAGGAGCATATTAATAGCAGGGCTCGACTTCAGCTGCTGGGGAGAGGTGGGGCTGTGCAGCCGCCCAGTCCAACTCTTCCAGCAAGTCCTTGGCCCAGCTCCAGTGCTGGGATAACAGGTGGTGGAAGACTCAGAGCAGCGCTGGTGCCCTCCTCCAGCTGGAGACTGCAGAAGGAGTTAAGCTGAATGTGGCCAGAGACCACTTGGTAAGGGGCTGACTGTCATCCCGCAGCAGTCTTCTGGCTTCATCCTTTTTAGCTGCAGCCTGCCAGCGGTGAGGAAGCATGGGCATCTTCCCTGGTGCCTCTTCACCTGGTAAAGCAAGTGTAGGGAGGGCTTAATACCCTTGGAAAGGGATGCATGTTTTAAGCAGGGAGGTCAGTATGTGGCACTTGGGAAGCCTGAAGCCCTTGCTTTTAAGTCTGAAAGTGCCTGTGTGCCCTCTCACAGGTGTGTATGTGAGGAATGTGCCTGTTCCAGACCTGCCCTTCAGCACAGGACTTCACTGTTAACTCTTCCTAGGCTGCCCATGCCCCAGCTCCCAGGAGGAGCCTGCTCCTTAGGAAAGCATGTCTTCAAACCTGGAGGGTGGGTACAGAGATGCCCATCAGCCCTCTAACATCCCTGAATTCGTAAAATGAGGCTCACTGCCCTCCAGAAAATTTTCCTGTATAGTTAAGAGAAGCTCTTGTGGCTTCCAGGAACTTCCCCATCCTTGCTCAAGAGGATGATGAAGAGTGAGTTCAGGGAACGCTCCCATATAATCTTATTTATGCTTGTGAGTCAGTAACTTCCTTGTTATGTCCTCTGGCTTGTAAACACCGTCTGTCCTGATTTAAATAGGGTTTTCTGATAGCCAAACCTGGTGCATTCCAGAGTATGTACTAATCACCGTGGCTGGCTGCCGCTGCTTTGCTCGCAGCTGGCTGGATCTGATAAGGTCAGCCTGTTGTCCAGCCACTCCATGGCCTAAGCATGGGTTTTCTTGAGCCGCCCTGGTCAGGACATTAGCTGGCTGTGATTCACAGGGCCTGAGCTGGCACAGGGGTGCGGCTCAGCAGAGAGCTGGCTGCCAAGGGTGATCTGCCTTGGCGCGGCAGCTGCGTTACATGGATCTGCAGCAAACTCGCTTCCCAGCCCTGGGAAGCTCGGGCAGATGGGAATTGGGCTCTTCCTGCCCATTGATGAATTGGCCAGAAGCTCTCATGGGAACAGCTACAGCATGCTGGCAGAAGTTTCCATTGCAGGTCTGGCTTTGGCTGGGTTTCACATACCTTAAAATGAATTTGCTTTGGAGTGAGTGATCCATAGCGTTAGGAATGCCTGGTTCCAGGCTGGGAGGGGATTTCTTCCCAGCTGGCTGTCCTCCACAGCCCCCTTCCCATCACCTAGTGCCAGGCTCGGGCAGAGTGGAGACAGGGGGTCTAGGAGGAAAGCTGGCCTTGGCACTTGATGCCCTCTGGACTGTTAATTTGCTTACCCTCCAGCAGAGTTGCTGGGGAAACCATAGATGCCTCAGTAAGCTAATGAAAAGCACATCTAGTAGCCACTGCTCCTTATAGAAAATGAAAAACATCTTATCCTGACCACACAGCCTTGTTTGTGGCAAAGCCAGTATGCTAATGGACAGGGAAGTCTGGGCTGGAAGCAGGGCTAGGGCTGTGGGCAGAGGAAGCTGACACAGGGCTGGTGGCTGATTGTTGGCCTTTGCCAACAATCGATAGCGGATGTGATTCATCAGTTGGTGGGTGTCACTGCTGGGCTGTGATGGGCTGCACGTGGCCCTGGGATCAGGAAGGCTAATGCTGAGCGCTGGAACTGCAAACCCCTTGTCTACTACTCAGGGTCTCACTGCTGCCCTGACGAAGCAGCAAGCACTGGAGCTGTAACTGTCCCTGCCAGTCTCTGATCTTCGCCCCCTGTGAGGTCGTAGCTCATGGCAAACCTGGACATTAAGGAGACCCCTTGGATGTGCAGGACTGGGGCACGTTAAAAATGTGCTTAAACCCTCAGGGCTTGAGCCCAAGTTCTAGGAGACACCCAGGGAACATGTTCCCAGGCTTTCTGTGGGGACAACATAAAAGAAGTGTTGGCAGCTTAGCCCCCAGCTATGGGACCCATCCATCTGCATTGCCCTTCTCGCTGCAGGGGAGGAGGTCGAGTTCCCCACCACAGCAATGACCTGATGGCTGTGGAAGCATCTAGAACCACTGGAATCTGTGAGCTGGTGTTGAGCAACCCAGGAGCCTCATACCTGCAATACCCTCACCTGGCCACAGCCCCAGGGCTGTGGGACAGAGAAATGGCTCCCGGGAAATGGCATAACCTTGGTGAGGGTGGGAGGTTTGGGCTTGTGGCTCCTTGAAGGTCCAAGTGCAAATGAGCTCTGGTGTGTGAATTGCCACTGTGGTCAGGGAGCTGGCCTGGCTCTCTGGAGGCTCTCCTGCCCTTTTGCTAACGTGTGTCCCTAATAGCAGTCATCAGCCCTACAATCATGGGCTTCATTTTATCACTTTACAGGCTTGTTTACATGGGTTGTGAGAGCTGAGGCAGAGCAAGCTCCTCCTCCTCCGGGCAAGTCGTTATCAATAGCAAGTGCTCTTAAACCCCTGCAGAGCAATTCTGCTGAGCTGGGAGCAATTTTTAACCCTTGGGTGATAAAATAGGTTTGTTTGTCAATACAAGAAGCAATGCGGTTCCTTGGCACACGGCTGGGGTGCTGTGCAAAACCCTGACCTATGGGTGCCAGGCCTTTTCTCTGGGAATGCCAAATCCTTCCAAATCCCCCTGTATTGCAAACAGGAGGTAGTGCTTTTGCTACAAACTCCAGGTGGAGATCCTGTTGTGGTATTTTCACCCAGTGGGTTCAAGTGAACCTCCTGAAACTGTAGCTCTCTGGGAAATTCCAGTCCTAGGCTGGTTCTCTCTTCTGAGAAATGCTAGGGGAACTAGCTGTTCCCAGGCTGCTGAGATGGTGCTTTTAGAGCAGAGGAACTTCAGCATTTAACGTTGTTCTGGTAGAAGTGGCTTCTCACCACAGGCTCTGAAGTTCTGACCTTTGCAAAACCCTTCTGAGGAATTCCCTGGTATTTAACACTTCTCCACCCCGTTTGCAGGTGAGAGAAACAGAGACCATGGATGCCCGATGGCTTGACTACCCTGCCTCCGGAGACTTGCCAGATGATGAGGACATTAATGAATTCAGGCCTCACATAACTTCTGATGTGTTAGATATAGATGAGACATCTGGGTCTGGAGGTGAGTGGGGAAGGGGGGAAATGGATCTCCCTGTGTTGATGCTTTCTGCCGGCACCAGCTCGTGAGTGATGGGCTTAATGCCCAGCTAGAGCTCCAGAGGGAACCACAGTGTCAGGTGGGGATGAGAAAGTAGTGTGAATCCTAGTAACCAGTGAGAACAGTGAGAGTGGTTGTACTGTCATGTTGAATCACTCTGGGAGGACAGCTGGAGTCCAGCCAAGCTTGTCTTACTGCAAGTAAAAAGGTGTTGCACTGGCTGGGTCTCATGTTGAAAACAAATTAATTTGTGAGAAACTTAAAAAATCAATTGTGGAGGCTTAAAGTTAGTACCAGGTGAGGCCAAACAAGGTAAAGGACTACCTGGTGTTCAGGTGAACTCTTTGTGACATGCAAAGTTCCCTGCCCAAACCAGTTTCTGTAGCTCCTTGTCCCCTTTATGTGAACATTTGTTTTCTGAAAGGAAAAGAACAAGTGCTGAAATGGGTACGTGACATGTTGGGGCAGATCTGGTAACGAGAGGGTTGGCAAGCCATCCTTCAGGGATGGGTGGTGAGAGCATTGCCCTCCCAGTGCAGTGCCTTAGCCAGCTATAGCAGACCTGCTTTGCAGGGCAGCTCCTGATAATCTGGAGCTGGGACCAATGGATCCATGCGAGAGGTTCATCTGAAGATTACATCTCCTGCTCTTGTGCAATCAAAGCCATTAACTGGGGAAAGTACTAGTAGATAAAAGGGAATTGTAGTCAGCAGAGAACCAGAGATTGTTTGCAGGCCTTGGCCTTGCCAATGGTGTCTGAATTAAAAAAAAAATGGCATGTGGTGGGAGGAAAACAGTGTCCTCTTCTATTTAGTTTTATTTTTAACTTATTTTTTCCTCTCTCTGCAGACTACTCAGCCTCTGAAGATACCATATATCTGACCACCAAGGATACTCCTGTGGTAGGTATTGCCTCTGTGTACTTTAGGCAACACTGCTCTGTTGCTGTAGCTGCTGTGGTCTGTCTGTGAAGCTTTCTAAACACCCTTCCCCCTGGGAGACGTGGCATCAATACGAGTCTGCACGAGCAGGAACAGCACGCTCATAATGTGCTAAGCAAACTTTCCTTTCCCTGCACACCCTCCTGCTTGGAATTGTCAGAAGGCTGGGTGCTGCTTACTGATGGGTGTGGTTTGTCTATGTTCTGTAGCTATCTGACAACTATATCCCTGGAGATACTGAGAGAAAGATAGAAGGTGAGAAGAAAAACACAATGGTGGACAATGAAATCATTCCTAACAAAGCTCTGCCTGTTGAAGAGAACCTGTCCAACAAGATCTCCATGGCAAGCACAGCCAACAGCAGCATCTTTGAGAGAACAGAAGTCCTTACAGGTAATACTCCACCTTGTCCTGATAAATCATTAATACTGGAAGTCAAAGTGGCTTTTGTTGCTTCTTGTTCCTCTGGGGAGTGGTTCCCTGCTGACAAAGGGAGGGGGATCCCTTAGCTCTGTGACTACCTGGAGCAGGGTCACTTTTAGCCCTTAAGCAGCAGAAGAGCCTCCTGCTTGCCTTGCTGGGGTAAACAGCTCGGGGTTGAGCTTGCCAGCTGGCTGTTGGCTTAGGTGCCACACAAGTCATGTAGCAGCTGCTCTGCGCCCAGATACTACCTCAACAAGCAGCATATCTAGCCATAAATCAATGACATAAGACTTTTGTATCAAATGTGGGTGTTTCCTTTTAACCTCTGCCCAAGTCCTGCTTTTTCTGAGCCTTGCTGGGAACCAAACAACCCTTCTAAGGGATGTGAACACCTAGTCAGCTGTTGGGGATCTGAGTGCCTCTGCCTGGTGCCAAGCCAAGTGACTGGCTATCCCTTAGTGCCTGGGACAGATCTGTCTCAAGGCAGCAGGCACTTGGTCTCATGGTCCCAGTATAGACCTCAGACCTAGGCATGTCTTGTTGATCTGTAGCCGTCCTCCCAGTCAGAGGAGCGACTGGAAGGGTGGCTGGCAAAGCCACCTAACCAAGTTCATTTAGTGCAGTGAGTAGGTGTCACAGCAAAGGATAAAGTTCACCAGTCACGTGGCTGCCCTCGGTGTGATGACAGAGAAAATCTTGGTGTGTTTTGAGGGGGGTTGTGGTTTTTGGTTACTGGGGTGTTTTTTTGAAGGGAGGCAGTGGTGGCTGTGGGATGCTGCTGTTCAAAGTCCCCAGAGTGCTCACACAGGTAGTTCATGAAGCACTCCAGTCAGAGCTGTGCCATTTTTCTGCAGGGGATGCTGTTTGTGGGCAGTGGTGAGTGCTTTTGGGTGGGTTGTTTCTTTGTCTCTGTTCAAGGAGGATGTCTTTTTGTCAAAACTCTGCTTGCACTAAACTGGGATACAGACTGATTAATGTGGAATGTGATTATTCTGTGGTTGGATGAAAAGCAATTTCTGGCCTTTGGGTGACACCACTGACTCAGGGGGCAGTTCTGGTACTCTTGAAGCACACCTTGAGATGTAGCTGATTGTTTGGAGTGGTCCAGAAGTTCAGACTTATTCCATGCTCTTTTTTCCTCCCCCAGCTCTCATTGCAGGAGGGGCAGTGGGCCTCCTGTTTGCTGCCTTCCTGATCCTCCTCTTAGTCTATCGTATGAAGAAGAAGGATGAAGGCAGTTACGACCTTGGGAAGAAACCCATCTACAAGAAAGCCCCTACAAACGAGTTCTATGCTTAAAACTCAGCAGCACCTTACGCCCATCAAGGGACAAACGGACTGTGGAAACGCTGTACCCTCAGATGAGATGTGCTGAACAAATGCTTTTTCTTTTTTTGTGGGATTGAATTTCAAAATGACTTCAAGAAAAAACAAACTTCCTACGTGACCCTTCCCATCCCGCTCAGCTCACAAGGGCCCAATGAAATACAAAGAGTCTGAAAAAAGCCCCAAAACCAAACCTCAGTGTAACTTTTATTTTTTCTCCTTCTGAAAGCTAGTGTAAAAAGAATAAAGCTGCCAAATTTTCTGCTTGGTTTTACAGAGGGTATATAAATACAAAACAGACTGTATGGAAGCAAACACCATGTGTTTGCATCCAGCTTCCATGCTCAGATTGGCTGCTTCTAGAGAAGATGGCTTTTTATATATATATAAATATATATATAAACCTTGCTAATAGATGTCTTGCAGCAGGCTGTTTATGTGAAGCATATTTTGTGGAGAATTATTTATGAATCTCTTACACTACACTTAATGTTGCCTTATCTGGGAGTAAAAAGCCCGAATTTAGGGGCTCAAAATCCCTGAATGCTGTAAAGGGCCTAGGGAATGTCTTCCCCAGGAGACTTGGGTCTCTTTCTGTCCTCCCCAGGCAAGGGTTGCAATCCCTGATGTCAGGACAGCCCTGTTGGGTTGCTGTGACGATGCCCTTTCCTTGCCGTCAGTCTCTTACCTTTTTGGTTTTTTTTAAGGATTTCTTGTAGGATTTTTTTTTTATAAGGAAATTTTAAAGAAAATAGCTGAATGTTTATATAACGTTTGTAGAAATTGTTTTGAAATAATAATAATAATAAAAAAATCTACTTTTTTAATTTCCTCAGATTTATTTTTTCAATCCCTTTGTGTTTCCTTTGGCCAGGCATTTCGCTAGAGATGTTGTTTTATATGATCCATGTTCTGAACTGAAAGCAGAGTTAGCTACAGTGTGTTACAGGTTTCTTCTATAGCAGTTACTGTAGAGGGTGAAGATATTTATGGTTTTCCCATAACTTTTTTTTTTTTTTAGGATTTGGGTTTTTGGTTTTTTAATAGAATTATTTATAGTTTCTGAAATGGCTGCTCTTTTCATTTGGTAACTTTTATCCTTTCTATGTAAAACACTAATGTAATAAGTCTCTGTGAAAACTATTTAAGCTTTAGTCTATGAATTTTAATTATAAATTCAAGGCAATAACCTCTAGGATTATTCTGTATGCAAAATTGGATTCATAATATGATTGAAGTAGGGAAAAGCCCAGAGTATTTCTATCCTGTAATATATTATAATCTGTCCTATAGAGCTATATATTATATATATTTTACTGAGAAATATATGGTTAAGAGTGAAAGGGCTGGAGGTAATTCTTCAGCTGCCTTACTGGAAGGTCTCGTTCGTACTGTGTCTTGTCCAGAGCGCAGTGGGCTCTGCAGGAGAAGGCAGCTGGGAGCAGCCAGGGCCCTGGGGCGGTGTCTCCATGTCCCCAGCCATGCCTGCAAGTGGGCTGCAACCCATGGTGTGCCGGGTTTGAACCTCTGAGTTGGAGCAGGGGTCCCCTTTTGGGTTTGCTCTTCTGATGCAAGCGCTGGGAGCTCGCGGTGTGGAGAACACACCTTCGTGCTGCGGGGGCTGTGCCCAGCACTTGCCCCTTGCAGGAACTGGCTCTGGTGGCTGGCAGCCTGCCCCGGTGCTGACAGGTAGCTCTGCACCTCCTGCTGTGGGTCTCTTAATACATGTACATAGCTCCTACCTCGACTGAGAATGAGACCAGTTCCCCCAGTGCTCCTAGAGCGAAGGGTAACGTGTGTCCGACACCCCTGTTTCGGGAAGGCGTTACGGAAAGGCTCTGTGTGAGTCATGCTCTGTGAACCTGGTGGGGTCTAAGACAAAATCTGAGGGCGGGTCCCCAAACTGAGTAACGGGGTGGGCAGCACAACCCAGGCAGCTGCGAAGGTGGTTCAGAAATCCCACTGGCTCCTGAAGCTTCCTTCCATCCTGTAGGCTGGAGGCCAAATCGATAGGGATGATAGAACAAATATATTCAGCTTCAGGCGGTAGCAGCCGCCTCTCAAAGCTCAGGCAGGCTGTGTGGGGAACGCAGCAGAGCAGTGTGTTGAGACATCGGTGCCAGAGGATGTTTCCCAAGGCTGCTCCTCCACGTTGACTCACTTGGTCTCAGAACAAAAGTGTTTTTTCGGGGAAACGCTGGGTGCTGGGAGGGTCCCAAAACTGGACAGAGTTCACTGTAGGCTGGGGTGGAGCGGGCGGATTTGCTGCCTATGGAGAGCACTACTGGGAAGGCAGGCAGAGTGTCTGCTGCTTGGGGTGGTTAGAATCAATCTCTTGTGTAATTGCTCTTGGGGATTTTCCACTGTTACTGATTTATTTTGTTATTTTTTTTTCTCAAATAAACTGGTACTTTCTAAAATTGGCTTCTTGGACTGTTTCTGATCTTAAATGACTCTTGGGAGCTGGTGAACAGGGATCTCGTGTTTGTCTAACTGCTTGGTTTACCAAAGGGCGAGGCACGCTGGGATCTGGCTTGGCACTGGCCTGCAGCTCAGAGGGGCTTTGTCAGCAGCTTCTGAGTTGTCCTCGGTGTCTGACCCCCAAGTGACTCCCCTAGGAGCAGCATCACTGGGGTTCTAGAACTACTGAAGCTCTTCCAGGCAAGTGGAGCAGGTGCAGCTTGGCAGGAGGAGGTGAGTCCAGTTTTGTGATGATTCTGTGAGGGCTATCCCCTGGCAGCTGGGAGGGACAGAGGGAGGGAGGTGTGGGCTTGTGTGTGTCCCCTGATGGCAGCAGCATGTTCTGGGGCCCTCAAGCATCATGGAGCAATGTGCAGAGTCTTGCTTAAGTTTCAACCCTGTTGAGCTGATGCAGGCCTTCAGCTGGGGGCAGAGCTGTTTCAGCTGCTCTGGGACTGAGTCCATAGGTAACTTCATGCCATTTTGGACTAAGGCACCTCCTAAACAAGAACTAGAGTAGCTGTTGCTCCTTCAAGCCCCCTCTGCTCTGGTAGCTGGGTGCTCTTCAGGGATGGGACCCATCTCCTGTCTCCCTGGGCATGCAGGAGAGGGAGGGCTGTGTGCAGGGCAGGGCTGCTCGCTGGGAAAAGTCTCAAGTCTCCTGAGAAGTGCTGTATTTAAATGGATTATCGTCCTCGAGAAAATCTCATTCCCTTCTCCCTGATGGGAACTCCTACTCTGGGTGGTTAGGATTAGCAGGGATGAAGGAAACAAATTAGGACTAGTACACAGGCTCCCTCCAGGGCAAGGGAGTAGCAAACACTTGCTCTGCTCCTTGTTGCCTGGTCCGTCACCAGTGTGCTCTCGAAGGTCCTCTGAGAATCTGCTGCTGGTACCAAGAAGCAGCCACGTGCTCACAGGGCTCATCACCGCTCCGCAGGAGCTGCTGTTTGTCAGTAAACTGGTGACGTCTGCCTGTGATCTTCCCGTTCTTGTGCCTTGTGTGGTTGTGACAGGTTCTTGGACTTGCTGCTTGGAAGAATGGATGTTTGACCTTTTTTTAATTTATTTTTTTTAAAAATTTTATTTCCCTCCCCCTTGTCTCCTGGGCTTCATCTCTTGGTTGCAAGAATCCCGTGTACTTTCCAAAACCGCCCTCAGCGTAAAAGCGCCTTGTTTTTGCAAAGCAATCTGGACGGGTACTCTGCAAATCCCCAGAGCACAAGCCTGGCTGCCTGCCCGTGCTTGCAGAGCCGTGGTTCCTGGGATGGATTTGTCACTGTTCCCTCCGTTCTGCCTTTCTGCCCTCCCAGGCTGGCTGCCTGTATCTGATGTGGACTGCTGGATAGGCTTCACTAATGCCTTGTGAGTTCTTGGACTTCAGCTCTGACCCCAGAGATGTCACTTGTTTGGGGTTTTTTTTTTCCCCTGCTCTGGTTTTAAAACCAAACCCCCCAGGACCTGCTTTGTGTGGCTTGAAAAGAGTTGGACCCCTCCTGGGGACTGATGCGATTGAGTGGGCACGGGCAGCTCTACCCTTCCCACAGTGCTCCCTGGCAGGAGGGGCTTGGAGGAGCTGGAAGGTGAAGTGTGACTGTGCTCAGGCCTTTTACGTGGTGGCTTGCAGGAGGGTTTTGAGTTGGAGTTTGTGGGTGTTGGGGTCTCCTGTTTTGCAGGATGAGCTGAGGTGCTGCGCTGTGTGCCAGAGGTGCTGAAATGGATCGCAGAGATGGTGTGCAATAGCACTGGCAAAGGCCATGCCTGTTTTTACCCCCTCTAACCTTTAGGAGGGGCACAGGGCACCCACCTCTCTGGACAGGACACCCACACTGCCCAGGGACCCTGGAGTCTAGGAGGGGATGATTCATGGTCCTGGAAACAGTGTGCTTCTTGTGAGCATCCCCCAGCGCACTGGGTGCTGAGCAGAGTGCCCCAGCTTGGTGCTCTGTGGCTATAGGCAGGGGACGGGTCGAGCAGGGAGACCCCAGGGGCTGGCGGTCCTGGTACAGCCCTGCCCGCTGGGGCTCGAGAGCACCAGTGCAGGGGTTACTGGGCTCCCAGTTGACCCGATGAGCCAGGGCTGTGCAGGAGGTATGGGGGGAAGTGAAAGCCTTCCTCCCCCTCCTCGCCGGGTGCAGCCGCCCCTTCCCTGCGGGGTGCCGCTGGAGCGGGGACTAAAGCCTCTCAGCCCCCTCGAAGCCACGGCCGTGATGGGGGTCTGGTGTCTGCGGGGTGCTGCGCCCATGGCCTGTCCCGGGGGGGGCGAAGGGGGCTGCGTTTGGGGCAGACCCCGGGGCTGGGGCTGCGCCGCTCCCTGAGCAGCTTCGCCGGCGCGGGGGGCGCGACACCCCCGGGGCTGAGGGGGTGTGTGTGTGGGGGTGTGTGTGTGTGTGTTCGCACAGCCAGAGCACTCGGGGTGTAGTAGCGCTTTGTGCTGGTTCCCCTGCAACCCCCGAGCTGCCTCGCCGGTTCCCTTGCCCGTGGGACCCCGGCCCTTTTTCGGGGGAGCCCTCGCAGACCCCCGGGGCCGTCCTGTGCCACTCCCGGCGCGGCGCCCGGGTCCCGTCCCCTCCGCTCGCTGTGTGTCTGCTGCCACCTCCCGGGCAGGGCCCTCCCGCCAGGCCGGGCCCTCTCGCCACCCCCGGCCCCGCCGCCCCCCCCGCGCTCTGCCCTCGAGAGGAATTGTTTTGAGGGGGTTTCTCTGCTGGCGACAGGATTAATTAACAGCGTTAATTTGGGGCGGGATTTCTGAGCGAGCGGCGGTCTCGGGGACGCTGAACGGCGCGAGTGGTGCCAGGAGCCCCAGCCGGCTGCTGGGGGGTGGTTTGGGGGGGGTTTCCCTGTCTGCGTTCCTGTTATGGTTCCCGTTTGCGGGGTTTTGGTGGTGGTTGCGGTGCGCTGCAGGAGGTGCAGCCCCGAGCCCTTGGGGAGCGGTGGCTGATCAGCATCACCTACGCGTGCTGCCAGCCCCTGAGCCCTCCGGTGTGAGCCAGCGCTTCCCGAGGCTGTGCTTCCTTATGGGAAGGGCTTGGGGACAGCGTTACTGAGGGAGGCTTCAGCGGCGTCGCGTTAGGTCCCAGCTATTGCAGCCAAAACTCATGGGCAGCTTTAGAGGGGTGACCTGGGGCCTGAAAGGCATCGTTTCCCTGCAGAAGGTGTTGGAAAACAACGTTGTGGAGCTTTGCTGGGGGAGCAGTGTGTGGCCAGACACTGCAGCAGAGCGAGGATGGTCGCCCATGGTGGCTGGTTACCTGGGCAGGGTGAGCCTTGGGGAATGGGGACCCCTGGAGCAGGCAGGAGATGCTCAGGCTGAGCAAGGGCCAGCGAGGTGCTGACCCACCTTTCCCTGTGGGCATGTGGGTGGAGTGTGTCAGGAGCTCAGGGCTGCACCCCAGGAGCTCACCCTGTGCTCACGTGAGGATTTGCCTTGTTCTGCCTGTGCAGGTGATCCAGCTGTGCTGTGCCTCACGCTGCAGCCTGTGCAGGAAGAGCCCCCAGCATTCCCCTCCCACCTAACACCATGGGGATGGGCCCTTCTCCTCGCCCTGTCCCCAGCAGAATGGTTGTACAGGTCCCTTGTCCCCAGGTGGAAACCAGGAGGGGCAGGGATTTCTCCTCCCATCCTAAAATATTAGTGGCTTGGAAAATACAGTGGTGGGAAACGCTGGAATGGTATATTCATCCTGGGTACAAATTAAACAACATGGAGTTGCTGCAGCAAAGATACATTCAATGACATACGCAATGAGATGAGACAGAGCTCGGTGGTGGGGAACAGACCCTGGGGGAGCAGCTCCCGTGTGTCTGGTGTGACGCCATGGCACAGAGAACCCACCTGAGAAACCCACATACCGCTGTGCTGAGCATGGGGTGGCTGGGACTGCCTGGGGGTTGGGGTGCCAGCCAGCCTGCTTCAGGGGTGAGCCCACTACTCAGCATGGGGTTCCTAGTGGGCTGTGGCCAGCGGGTGCTGGCAGCCCCGGTAGCTCCCCCAGGCCCACCCCGTGCTCAGTGGGACCCCTGCTTGTCCCAGTCTAGGGTCAGTGCACTGCGATGAGCTGCTGCGTTTGCAGCTCCATGAGTCGTGTCCCCAGAGCCTCTGCCAATCTGGACCTACGAGGGCTGTGCTGAGAATTTCGGAGGAGCCAGCAGGGGCAGGAGGCAGTGGGAGCTCTGAGCTGAGCCAAATCTCCTTGGATCTCTGGGGCAGGGCTGCTGGGCTCAGCTCAACCTCCCCAGCACGTTCTTTGTGGTGGGAGAGAAGCTGAGTGGGGTCATCCTGAGTCCTGTGGGTGCATCACGTTCGGCTGCAGGAATGGGAGGCTCCCTCAGGACTGGCAGCCCCTCATCCTGGGTGTTCACCTGCATGGCCAAGGTGAGTGGGGTGCAGAGCGTCTGCCAGCAGCTGGTCCCTGTGTGTCTTTAGCCCAGGTGGTGCTTATGCACTGGCCACTGAGGCTACTGAGGTTGTTGGACTTGCTGCAGGTTTGTTTTGCAGGGATGTCCTTGGCAGGAGTGATCCAAAGCTCTGGCCTTCCCGTTGAGCCTTTCCCATTGGAAACCACTCAGCTGCAGCCACAAGCCCATCGCTGCTCTGCATCCCGAGGGCAGGAGCATTTCTGCAGGGAGCAGCGTAAGGACTGGGTGTCCCCACACCCCTGTGGGGTTTGGCATGGGCAGGGATGGATGCCAGGTGTGGGTGTCCTTGTGGGCTGCTGTGGGGTGCTGGGGGTGCTACCAGTTGCCAAAAGGCACCGGCTCACTGCAGGCACTGCCCTTGCCCCTGCAGCATCTTCCTGCCAGCTCTGGGCAGAGGGAGGTTTGGGGTGTTTTGCTCAGTGTCAGCATTGCAGAGGAAAAAGGCTCAGTTTGTAATCACAGGCTGGGTACTTCAGGGAAGTGGGGGGTGCAGGAGGTGGGAGGTGGGCTGGCTGCCCCAGGCGTGCAGGAGTGAACAATGGGGCCACTGTGAGGCCAAACGCCCCGGCTCCTGTTGGAAAGGTCCAGTGAGGGGTTTTCAGCACGTTTCTATTCCCCTGCCCGGGTATAATTACACGGGGGAACAAAGAGCCCTTCAAACCTCCCTGCTCCCCCGCAGCACGGCCCTGGGGGGCTGTGTGCAGGCTCGTGTGCCAGCCCTTGCTGGGTTGGAAGGGGGTGGTGACCACGCACATCCCCAAAGGCAGCCCAGCAGGGCCAGTGGCACTGGGCAGTGGCCTGGGGACAAATCCTGAGCGTGTCCCCAGCTCCCCTGGGAGCCACAGCCAGGGTGGGGGCTTCCTCTCCTGGTGCCGTGCTCCTGGTAGGGCTGAGCCCCTCTCACAGGAACCTGTGTCGGCCGGGATCAGGCAGGGACTGCCAGGCAGCATGGTACAGGCAGGGTCTGTTCCCAGGAGGCTCCCAGGGCCAGGCTCCCTCCTTGGGAATGGGTTTGTGCTGGATGGAGCTGTGCTCACTCATCAGAGCTGTAGCAACTCACCCTCTCTGTTGTGGTTTTTTTTTTCCTTAGCCTGTGACAGCTGCTCAGCCCACACCTTGAAATCCCGGTGCTGCCCAGACCCAGGTCCCTGTTCTGGTTGCAGGGAGCAAGGACACATCACTGCAGGGTTGAAGCCCTCCAGCTTCTGCTGCTTCTTCCAGCCACTGCTCCTGGCAGAGCCCAGTGCCAATCCTGACATCTCACTCCTTCAGAGACCTGCCAGAATGGGCTCTCCCGGCCAGACCTGATGCAAAGGTGAGGAGCACCAACGGGCAAGTTTGGGACTTCATCCTCAAGCTGTCCCAGCCCAAAGCAGCCATGGCAGGAGGCCAGATTTAACGGGGCAGGGGACATGGGGGTGATGGCAGCCAGCAGAGCTGTGCAGCTGGGGTGCTGCTGCTGCGTGAACAGCACTTTCTGCTCCCTGTGGTGCCCTAAGCAAAGCTGTGACCCAGCCCGACAGCCCTGGTGGGGAGGACCCAGGGGTGCCCCTCAGCTCCTCTGCCAGCGACTCTGTGGATGCCGAGTCCTTGCTGGGCTCTGGGTGAGGGAGCTGTGCCCAGTGCTGATCCTACCAACTCTCTGCCTGCCGAATCTCAGCCACGGTGTGTGGAAATCAGGCCTCTGCTTTTCAGACCCAGTTGTTTGTTCAAGCTATTTAAAGCTCCACTTTCCATCCCCAGCGAACCCCGAGCAAACCAGCCGTGTGTTTCTTCCAAAAGGGGGGTGAAAGCTGAATGCCAGCTCCCTCCATCCCGACCCTATGAGCTGGGCTCCCCAGCCCCCTCCCAGCAGTGTTGCCATGGGGACCTGTGCCCAGTGCTGACCCCACACCCCTAATCCAGCCACCGAGCCCCAGTTGTGGCCCCAGGATGCTGCTGGCCCCTGGGCTTCGTTCTTCCCAGGGCTTCAGGGAGTCTGGAGCTTGCCAGGAGCTGAGCTTCTTTTCAACTTGTTTTCCTTGTTTTAAGGAAAACACTAACACAAAGCTACCGGAAACCCAGCTTTCCACAGGCTTTTTGGCTGCATGGGCATGGCTGAGCACCAGCTCTGTGAGCACAGGAGTGTGGCAGTCTCTGCCCCCAGTCTGTTTCAGGACAGGGGCTAACAATGCTCCTGGCATCACTGGCACCCACGGGTGTCTCTGGTTTGCTGTCCTTCACGCTGTTTGAAGGATTTTTAGAGTCTGGCTTAACTGGGCCACATGCCTGGGCAGTTCCCAGTGCTCTTGGAGTCTCTTGAGTGAGGAATTGTGATTCCTCAGTGACCCAACTCAGCTTATTTTGGACATTCAGTTTTACATCCCACTGCCCATCACCTATTTATGGGTCTGTCAGGAAAAGATAAAGTCAGCACAGGTTTTCTGGGTACTGCCCAAACCTGCGGCCCCATATGCAGGGCTGCACCGGGCTGGTGCCAGCCGTGCCCTTGGAGGGATGCTTGGGATAATGGGACCCTGCTGGGGTCTGCAGGTAGGGCTGGGACTGGTGAGGGAGGGGGATATTTTGGCTGTGATGCAGTAACCGGTCCCTTGGTTCATTCTTGTTGGCTGAGCCCTGTTGGGGCACTGCACCAGCCCTGGGCATGAGCCCCAGGGAACTGAGTTTCCAAGGAAGGCGTTTCTCTCTGCAGCTTTCCCTGGCTGGTGTGGAGCAGCATCCCTGCAGGCCTCGGACCCGTGATACAGACATTGCACCAAGCAGCTTGCTGGACCACCCAAGGGTGCAGGGCAGGGACAGCCCCAGGAGAAGGTCTTAGTGCTGGGGGGGAATAGGCTGCTCCAGTGGGGTGTCCCCGCTTGCCCCGTGCCTCTGGCAGTGGCTGCAGCAGCTTGTCCTGCCACAGGTTTCCTGGTGATGCTCACCTGCTCCTCAGGGGATGTGCAGGGAGCTGGGACCGCTGCCACCAGCCTGACCACTCTCCTATTGGGGCGGTGACAAGGCCACAGAGCAGCAGAGGGACCTGCCCTGGGCTGCCCTTGCCAAGATAAACACTGTGCTGGATCACACGTGCCAGGGAAGCCCATCCAGGCTTGGCAGCAAGCCTGTGGGTGCTGAGCCACCCTGGCACGGGACAGCCTGGTTCTTTACAGCCCCCTGGCCATCTCCTCTCCTCTGCCCACCCCTCACGTTCTAGGGGAGGGTGCGAAAATCCCCTTTAACGTGAGGTTTTCTGGCCTTTCTGCAGGCATGGGTTGCAAATCCCTGCACAAGCAAGCCAGCCTGCCAGCTGCCTCAGTGCCAGGAACGGTGTTGGCAGGCTGGATTTGGGCTGGGTGAGCAGGGAAGGGACATTCCCTGCACACCCTGCGTGCCATGGCTGTCCCTTGCTCCCCAAAACCCCCCTCACTCAGGAAACCTGCTGTATGCTTTGGGGCGAAATACAGTGGGTGTTTAAACACCCCCAGTCAAACCCTCTGAGGTGGGCAGAAAATGTCCCCCAGGCATGGCCGGCGGTGCACAGTGATCCCCAGGCTGAGCTGAACGTCTGGGTAGTGTGATGAGCGTGGCAGTGCTCAGCAGGCAGGGTGCTGGTGCTGGGTTCACTAGATGGCAGCAACTCTTCTCCCAGAGAGCCGGGACGGTGCCTCTTAGCCCGGGCAGAAGGAGAGACAGACCAAGGCCAGACTTCATGTTACTCCGGGACGTTGTTTTAGGAAGGGCAAGTCAGGATCTTACTTTGTTCTTGATGTTTTTGAAGGTACGCTCACCTCTGGGACCTGAACTGGGGCAGTGGGGCTCCGGGCAGCCCCAGCTGCACCCCGCTGGGAGCAGGGGATCCCCACTGGCTTGAAGGGGATGCTCTTGTAATGCATAAGCTATCCTGAGCAGCCCTCAAAATCACTTGATGCTTTTCTTAAATCCCCCAGCCCCCCGGGGCAGTGTGTGAAGGAGTGTTTCTGTTTCATTTGGTCGGTGTTTCTGGCTGCCGGGGGGGGACAGGGAGAAGCTCTGTGTACCAGTGAAGAGCTGTCAGGCAGACAGGCTGTGATGAGCAGCCCAGCTCCCAGCCGGCAGCCTGGCTTGCCCGAGTCCCCGCCTGTTACCCCAACACGTGCTGGGTTACTGGAGGATCCATCAGGGACGGGCACTGCCGACTCGTGAGCCAGTGAGAACGTACAAGGGGCTGGCGCCTGTCTGAGGCAGTTGTGTTAATCAGCGATCATGCAAATAAACAGCTCTGCCCGTGGTACCGGCTCGGCGCCCTGACGTGCAGCGTATGTTCCCCGCGGCAGGGAAGTGCCTCCTCCCGGAGCTGCAGGACCTGCTGTGAAAGGCAGATGAGACGCAGGCCACGGCTGCTGGGGGGAGGCAGGAGCCCCTCGAGGCCCCCCCCAGCCTGCCCGCCGCTGCCTCTCCCCTTTCCCCATGTGGCTTGAATTAACCGTGGCCGTTGGCTGGATCCATCAGGCTTCAAAGAGTGAGGCACTCGGCGCTTTCTTGGCCTCTCCGGCAAAGCGCCGTGCGTAAACGTAACAAGGCAGGCTTGTTCTGAGCCCTTCAAGTCAACAAGCAACGCTCCTCCTGCCCTTCAGGCCCTGGCTGCTGCTAAATATAGCCCAGAGCACTTTCCATTCATAAAATGTGAATTATGCCCCGGGCTCTGAGCGAGGGGAGAGGGCTGAGGAGCCCACAGGCTCCAGATGCTCCTGCATGGGATGCAGGCAGAAACAGAAAGGCTTTGGCTCCATCCTTTCACTGCCCTTTGGCTCCTCCCTGAGGAGATGGGGCAGGGGGAAATGCTTTTGGGGAGGTATGAGGGATTCTCTGCTCAGGGTGGTTAAGGGATTTTCTTGCATCTTGCCCTCAGGTACGTTAGGGCTGGGGAGGTGAGTACAGGGCATGGTCAGTGGGGGGCCCAGCCCAAGCAGCTGCCACGCATGGGAAGCCCCCACTGCCCCCAGCACCTGTATACGGTGCTCAAGCCTTTGCCAGGGATGGGAGCAGTAACTGCTCCCAACACCTAATGAGTACCACAGGACTGGCCTCCTGTTTGAAGGAGTTTTTCTCCCTTTTGGAACCCGCTGCAGATCTTCACAGGTTCTCCTTTCTCTGTCCCCCAGCCCTTGGCTGTTGGTGTGAGCTGTGATATCGTCCCTGAGTTTTTCCTTCGGCAGCTGCAGCTCTGGATGGATGGATGCAGATGTGTCTGCCAACAGCTTTTCACCCTCTGTGAGGGTCCTGCTGTGGGGAAGAAGGAACCCCCATCTCTGGATGGAGTTTAGGGAGGTGCTGCTCCCTGGGAAGGCCTGGATGAGGACCCTGGTGACCCAAGCTCTTGTGCTCCTGCGGGAGCTGCAGAGGGAGGAGGCCAAGACACCGGACATCGCTGTGCATCTATGTGCTGGTTGGTGTGTGACCATCAGTTCCCTGCAGCCCAAATTCAGCATCTGGAGCAGGGGACGTACACAGCGAGGCTGAGGACAGGTTGTGCACCTGAAATGCACTGGATCCCCCCAAAACACACAGGTAAGCTGGGTGATGTACCAGGGACGCCCCATGCACAGGGCAGGGTGCTTCACACTCCTGGGGTGCTGTAGGTCATGGGGCACTGAGCATCCTCTGCCCCCCTGCCTGCTGCCACCCAGTTAGGCGTGGGTTCGGTGCCTCTGTGGGCTCAGCAGGCAGGTGGCTCGGAAACCCAGCTCGGGGCTGCCAAACCAGGAGGTTTCCAGGTACACCGTGGGCCTTTTGATGCTGCAGAGATCTGAAGGCTAAAGAAAGCTCTAAGACGCACTCTGGGCAATGCTCAGGTCTGGCTCCAAGAAACCTGGCTTCTTTTTATGGCATCTTTAGGTCAGGAGTTTCCTGTTGATGCCAGCACTGTGATTTCTGCCTGTGTAAGCATGTAAACCGACCGAGCTCGGCAGAGCCTCGCTGGCTGGGAAGGGGCTGGGTTTCACACTGAAGGGGTTTGTTTTTTCCCCCTCTCTTTTTCCCTTTTCCTTTTGAAATAACCCCATTTGGGCCTCCAATAAAAAGCCAAAACATCTGGTGCTGGGTCCTTGGCTGCTGAAATCAGCTCCTCACTGCTGAAAAGCACGGAAGCAATGGAGAGATTTCTGGTGTCGATCAGTAACACTTAAGGTCATGATCATGCATCTTCCCTGTCTGCCCTGGCCTTTGACTTTATGGACCAAGGACATGGAGGGAGCTGTGATGCTTCGTGCCAGGGTGGGAGGTAAATTGTGGCGGTCGGTCAGGCAGCAGGGTGAATAGTAAGGAGCCTTTGAGACTCATTTATTGACGTTCTCTTGGGAGGCCTGAACAAGATGAGACGCTGCCATGATGAAGAGACAGGTCAGCAGATCTCAGCGACGTCGTGGGTGTTTGATGGGTGCAGAGGACTCTTTGGCAGGGCCACCCCAAGCCATGGATAGGGAACCCTGGCAGGGCTTGGGGCTGCTCCCCTTCCCTGGGGGTGGTGGTGAGCCCAAGCTTCTGCCTGCCCAGCTTGCTAACTCTGCATGAAGAGGTGGAAGTTGGTCCTGGTGAACTCCTGATGGATGCTGTCAAGTAATTTGTCTGAGTCCTGGGGGATTTCCGAGAGGACCTGCTGCCCTGGGATGAAGCTTTGCTCTGGGGTGTAGGTGAATGTGAACGAGCTGGAGTAGATGAGGCCATCATCCCTGATCAGCAGGAGCGGGACCGTGATGGGGTATCGCAGCCACCTCCAGTCACTGCCGAAGGCAGAGACATCAGGGACGACACACATAAGGGACTTGGGGCTCCTGGGGACAGTGCAGGAGAGGGAAACGTGCATTAACGCCAGAGGGTGCAGTGCCAGCATGTGTCCATCAGCCTGCAGCTCAGTGTGAAGCTTCTGGCCAGTTTCCCCTCTCCTCCCCAGTATTTCATGCCCCTGTGCCAGGGCTGCATGCTTGCTTGCAGACCCCGGAGGTCCCCGTGTCCCCTACCCACCACAATCCCCAGACTGCATCCAGAGCCAGCAGGCACCAGCCAGCCTCATCCCTGCCACCCCTTGCAATGCTCACACTTGGTTCTATGGAATGGGCAGTGCTGGTGCCCTGTCCCTGAGGTTGGCAGGCGTGTCCCTGCCAGTGCTGCCCAGCGCGGTGCAAAGCCAGCTGCTGGTCCCTGCCTGCTCCCTTTACCTGTACATAGTCTCTGCTTCCACATCTCCGAACCAGACCTTGAGGTGTGCGTGGAAATACTCCCCCTGCACCTCCAGCATGGCCACATCCCCGCCGCCTGTGAGCTGTGGGACACATGGCAGCGTGTGACCTGGTGGAACAAGCCAGATCCTTTCTACAGGATGCTCTGCCTGCACCTCCTGTCCCTGCTGCACCAGTCCAGACCCAGACATTCCCACAGCATCCCGAAACCAGGAGATGCCAAGTTCAGGTATGAGAGCACAGCAGCAGGAGCTGTGACGGGGGCAGGCGATGGGGAGGTGGGGATGGCCCGTGGCCGGTGCTGTGGCTACCTGCAGGGCCGCGATGAGCGGCACGGGGCTGACAGGCTCGCGGACGCAGGCCAGGCTCTCGCTGAAGGTGTACTCCACTGTCTCGGTGCCGATGATGGTCCAGCAGGAGCCATCGTTCAGCAGCTCCCGGTTGGCTTCCCTGGGGCAGGGGGACGCCTGCAGAGAGCATCGCAGCTCCAAATACCTGGCACAGGATCGGGGCTTCTGCTGCAGGTGTCTCAGTACCAGCTTCAGCTTCACTTACTGGGAGAGAGGGACCGTAATGCCTTTGCAAAGACCTCGGTTACAGTGCCCCCACCGAAGCAGGTGAGCCACAAGCAGATGGCTTTGACGTTAATTTGGACACAAACCCCGTTTGCTGGAAGACCCCTCCCAGTGACACGTCCCCCATCCATCAGCAATACAGAGGAGCTTGGAGAGAGGACAGGGAGCACCCCAGGGACCCTCAGCCCCTGCACACCCCTGTACCTGGAACTGGATCACTTTCTCTGTGGAGAGACACAGGTACATGCGGTCGCTGCCCTGGAACTGGAAGGCGCATTTGTGGAGCTGGGAGATGGGCTCATCCACGTCCAGCATGGCATACTGCTTCGTCACCTTCCGGATGATCTGTGGATCAGCAGCACCCCAGGGATGGCACCCTCAGAGCCACAGAGAGCCCAGGTCTGTGTGCCTGATACCCTCAGGGATGGGAGCTTACCAGGGGAGGCAGGGTGATGCCGGTGGCTGTGCAGACCAGCTGGACCACGGAGCCATAGCGGATATACCCTTCCCGCAGGGGGAACTCGCTCCGGGTGCAGCGCTCATCGGCTTGTCGGGAAGGAGAGAGGCAGAGTCACTATGCTGAGCAGCTGGGGAGCAGGGTAACCTGTTCTGCCTGGCTATGTGCAGGTTTAGCTGTGCTCCTAGTACCTCCTTACTGCTTTCTCTGCTCTGTAGGTGCTCACTGCTTGGAGAGATGGCTGCTCCCTGGAGCCCAGCATGGAAGAGTGGGACTGGGATGTGGTACCTTGCAGGGATGCTGCCGGAGGCAGCGTGGGCAGGGATGTTGCTGGGCTCTGACCTCTTCCAGCCAAATTACTTCCTTGGATTTGTGAACCTCCAGCCCAATATAGCTCTCGTGCCCTGGCACACAGCCTGTGTGCCCACAAGGGTGTGATACCAACCCTCAAAGCCAGTGGGAAACAGCCATTAGCTCCAGGCACACAAGAGGAGCACCCAGCAGAGTGATTCCCGAGCCAGGTTCCCACATCCTCAAGGATTTCCCAACCTCTTCTCCCTGGGGAACTGAATCTGCAGGAGGGGAGAGCTGGGACTGGAGGCAAACAGCCCTAGGCATGGCCAGCATCAGCAGCCCCGTGAGGGTCCTTACCCAGGTGGAGGGTGAAGGCTGCCCACTGCCTGGCGCTGGCGATGAAGGCTCCCCCCTCCACGGAGAGGTACCGGGTGCTGACGGTCTGGGAGCGTAGGCGGTTGAAGAGGGAGACTTTGGAGCCCGAGGAGATGCAGACTGTGGGGAGAGGTGGCCAGGTTAGTGCTTGCCAGGTGTCTGTGTGGCTTGAACTGTGGCTTTGTCAAGGCAGGGGAGGAGCAGGCCTGGTTAGTCAGGCAAGCAGCCCATCCCCAGGCTGCCTGTCCCTGCTGGGCTTCCCAGAGGTGGAGAGCACATCGGCATCATGCATCGTGGTGGGCGAACCCTTCAGAAAGACACATCAATATGCCCAGATCCATCCTCTTCTGGGAGTGTCCATGGGCAGTGGTCCAGCCCAGCCCAGTCCAGAGCCGAGCTGTGCTCTAAGAGAGCATCCCACCCTGAGCCCGTGCCTGCTTCCCTCCCTGCAGAGCCACCCCCATACGCACGGTCCGTGTTCTTCAGCGACTGCTTCTTCTGTGAGGGCTTGGAGATGACCTTGATCAGCTTGCTGTGGAAGGTGCCGATCTCCTGCCCGTTGCTGAAGAAGAGCTTCAGGACCAGGCGGAAGTGCTTGCGCTTGTCCGTGTCCGAGATGTACAGCGCCTTGGCACAGCCAAACCCCTGCCAAAGGCAGAGAGGAGCTGCTGGCAGCTCCAGCCCAGCCCCGCCAGCCTTCCTCGCCCTCCTTACCCTCCTCACCACCCCACAAGGACATAATGGTGCCCTTTCAAAGAGCCCCGGGTTCATTTCAAGGGGGAAACGACCAGAGATGTTATTACAGGTGGAATGAAGAGCTGGGGATCGGCAGAGGCTTTATTTACACTGGGGGCAGAGAATTCCTCATGGAAATGAATGTTCACGTGTGATTTATCCCACATAACATGAGAAATAACCCTGGGTTTATGGTTTCCCTGGCGGCCTGGCCAGTATGCCATGCCTTAGCAGCCATGCGAGCACTGCAAACAAAAGCTCTTTTTGTGAGGTTTCTGGCCCGAATCAGACCCCGTGCTCTTCAGGCACCACAGATAGTGCTTTTTTTAATTATTACTTCTTTTTCTCCCCCTATCAGAAGATTCCAGATCTCTGCTGAAGCTCTTGGACTTTGGGATCAACTGGGGTCTTGTGTTTTTTTTCAGCTTTTTATCTGCAAATGAAAGACCTGGCTTTCATCTGGCGATAAGCAGCAGAGCTGCTGATCAGGAGGACGTGCTGGGGCAGAGGGAGCTCTGTAGTTTTTGGCAGCTCTCCTGCCATGGGGCTGCCAACCTGAAAAGACAGTGCTGAGGGAAGACTCTGGGACACAGGGGAGCTTGCCCAGCTGCGTCACAACAGGGTGGCAGAGCGGGAGCAACGAACGAAGGACCACGACATCCCCGGGGACTGGAATGATGGGACATCCCAGGGTGTGGGGTGACACTGGGGACAGCCCAACCCGTTTGTGACAGGGTCTCCACAGGGTGCCACCACGCAGCCCTGGTGAGCATCAGGCTTTACCTTTGCGTCCGGCTGCTCCTCGAAGCTGAGCTTCTGGGTCTCCATCAGGCTGCTGCCCATGCTGTCCAGCCCCATGTACCCACACACCCGCAAACCCGCCTCTCCCAGGTCCCTGGCTGGAAGAAATGGGGAGAAGCACCCTCCAGCCCCCTGTGCAGGCACAAGCTTGGGCTCTGCTCCTCCTGGCACCGTGGGCTGGCCCAGGCTCCAGCCCTCCCCAGGTCTGGACTGCAGAGAGCTCAGCCTCAAGGGGGAAAGAGGAGTTGGGGGGGGGGGGGGCGCAAATTAAAAATAACTGGGGTGACTCTCCCCTTTGTGGAGGTAGAGAGCAGCTCTCTGTGCTGTGGGAAGGGAAGGAGGGAGGGAGAAGAGGTCCCAGGCTGCTGCCCAGCACTTACCTTTTATCTGCTCCTGTTTTAACTTCCATCCAGGCCCGCTCAGGTAGACACAAGGTGGGGGGCAGAAGAACCTGCAGAGACAAGAAGGTATCTTCTTACTGCGCTTCAGCATCCAAAAAAAGATGCCTGGGGGTGACAGGACGGCTGTGCCAAGAGCAGAGACCTTCATCCTGGGCTTGCCAGCACCAGCAGCATCCCTGCACCCTGGGAGGTACGTGGTGCTGTGGTGAGGGGCTGGGGGGCATGGGCAGGGCTGGTGGGAGGAATCGAGCTCTGCTGAAGCAGCTGCTTCTCTGCCCAGCACTGGCTGCCTCCAGCCACAGCATCTGGGTGGCTGCCACATCTGTCGGTCGTGTTGGTGGCCACGAGCCCCTCAGCTGTGTGACAGCCCCAGGACAGCCCTGGGAGGGGGAGAATGGGGTGCCTCCGCTCCCTCCTGCCCAGAGCCAAGGTGGGGATGGGGCCCCCTGCCTCTGCCCGCCTGCCATGTGGGAGCTTCAGCAGGTCAGGAACAGAGTTTGCATTCACAGCCAGCTTTTGAGCCCAACGCAAATAAATCTATAGCCAGGGCTTTGGAAACCTATTTTCCTGTGTTTTATTTGGGTTTCCACTGTCTTTGTGCTTGTGTGAATGGTACAAATTCATCCTCTACTGATGCTGGGTATAGCACCAGCAGAGGAAACGCTGGTGCAGGGGGGAGGCTGGATATTTCGGAGCCCTAAAGTCCTGGGTACGGGTTTATTTAAACAAGTCATCCACAGCATGGGCCCCTAACCCCTGCCATGAAGGAAAACGTCACTGGCACCATTAAACTTTAAGGTGGGAGCCCAGTGCTGGTTTTCTCTCCCTCATCAGACCCTGCGTGGGGTCTGGAGCAGGGGGAGGAGGTTGTCCTGATAGCTCTGCAATATTGAGGGGCTTCTGTCCTGGCTGGGAGACCCTGTCCTAAAATAAAACCTTTGCCTGTGGACCTGCAGCCCCTGGCAGAAGGTTGGGTGTGATGAGGACTTTGTAGGCACAGCCAGCCCAGCCAAGAGCTGTCTGTCTCCTGGGGTCGCTGGGGGCCGGGTGGGTTACGCCTTAGAGGTAGAGCTCGTCACCTCATAACTACTCCACACTCAGTAATAACAGAGGATGATTTATATCACAAGGATTAATGGAGGATTAATTATACTACAGCGCTACAGTCTGACGTCACTGCCCAGGAGTAGCAATTTTGGAGATAGAAGCCAGAACCTCAAGGTGTTTTTGCAGTGGGGGAACGACTCTCAGAAATAGCAGCCCTGGAGACTGTGGGCTCTGATGGAAACGCCCTCGTCCTGCTGTGGCTGTTCAGGTTTTGAGACATGATGTTCAGAGCACTTAAACCACTAACCTTCCCTCCTCTTGGCCTTTGGGGGTAAGGTTTGAATAGCATCTTTCCTTCTTTTACTCCATCTTTCTCATCTCCAGCACTTCACAGGGGGCACCTAACCGCTAGGAATGCCCACGTGGGATGGATGCAAGCTGGGGGTTAGTAGCCTTCTTGTGTTGCTCTGTTCATGGGGACTAACTGATGGGTTTGGATGCAAAGAGGTCATGAGTGGGTGCAGAGCAGATACGTTAAATCATTGGCCTGACCAGTTTAGATTTAGAGAAATCTAGTAAGGCTGAAACAGAGCTTTAGGTATCTGGGATTGGAAGGTGCTGGTGGGGAGGCTGGAGTGATCTCCTACCTTTTCTCGTTGCCGTATGACTTCTGCGCGACCTTGGCGTGCAGTATCAGTACCGTCTGGTCCGCCGGCAGCTGCAGGTACCTCCGCACGCTGTCTCGCAGCAGGTTGGTTTGGTACGGGTTGGGTCTACAAGACAGAGAGGTCCCTTAGCACCATGGGACCAGAACTGGGCTCCTCACCTGGCCCTGCCAGGCCTGTGCCGAGCGGGGAGACAGGATCTCCCTGCGTGTCTGGCCTGGTGGGGTGGGGCAGGTGGGAATGCTTTCCATTGGAAAGCGCCAGAGCTCAGAGGGCATCTCAGCTGCTGGTGAGAGCATCTCACCGGGGCTGGCACTGAAGTTTGAAAGCTGATGGAGCAGTTATCCAAACAAATGCAGGCAGGGCACTGCACCTGCAGCTCTGATCCACGCTGTGCTAAGACTGCCAGCCCCACATGACAGCAGCAGGGCTCTAACTGACCGGTTGTTGTTCCACCTGATGTGCTGGGTGCCATACGGCTGTTCATTGAGTTGAGAACTGATGCTGCTGAGCCCTGAGTGTGCTGGGGGGCTGTCACACAGGGAGGACAAAGCTCCTTGGCTTCTGCAAGGGCTGTAGGGTGAAAATAGCTGCATTTCTTGCCAAGACCTAAGAAGTGGGTGGTTTTGTGGATTCTTTCTGCTCTGTTAACAAGAAGGAGTTCCCAGGCAGGGAAGTCCTACCTTCCTGGGGTAGGTTGGGTGTTAACTGGGTAGTGAGAGATAAGGTGGGTCCAAGTGTGAGGTGCCCTGCTCTGGAACATGTGTGCAAGAGCTGGAGAAAGAGAGGTGGGAGAGTTATGGGGTGTCTACTGGGGAGACCTTCTGTGGTGCTGACTTGCTTTCAGAGGAGATGAGACCACCCACCTGAAGACCATCAGCTCCTGACCTACTGAAAGTCTCTAACCCCCCTCAAGTGCCTACAGCTGGGTGAGAGGAAACCAGAGAAGAGGGAGCGTGTCCTTGGCACATTTGCCAATATTTGGGACATGGCAGCTTGGCACACTCAAGAAATTGCTCCTACAAGGGGACACGATCCGTCTGGTTATGGAAAGGTCTTGACTTCAGCCTGAGCTCACTTCTTCCATGCACTGAGCTCCCTTGCCTTGCTGCAGAGGGGTGTTTGTGCATGCTGGTATTTGCACAGCGGCCCTGTGTTTCTGCTCTGTGTGCCCAGGGGATGTTTTTGGACCTGACTGGATAAGCACCGGACTCAAACCAGATCCAGCATCCTCAGAAGAAAGAATGCTACATGGAAAATGGCTTCAGGCTCTGGCTCTTGACGTCCTGAGGCTGATGAGGGTCACTCATGACCTCTCCCCAGCAGCTCAGAGGAGAAGCGCTGAGGATGGGGGACATCAGCCATGGCCACTCAGGGAAGATCTTTCAAGAGGTACACAGTGGAGCATCCCCATTAAAAACAGTCTCTCTTCCTCTTAAGTGGGCTAGAAAATTGAGGGCACGAATGATCAGATGGGTGCAGAGAGGTAAATCTGGTCCTGCCAAACACCCCAAGGTAGGTTATAGAGAAGTCTGGCTGGGCTCAGAGGCCAGAGAAAGCTCCCAGGGAGCGAAACAGTAAGCAGTCATCCCAGGCAGCTTTTAGAAGAGGTCACCTCCCAGTTCTCTTCTTCCCAGTGCAGCATGTGTATTTGAAAAGGTCTATGTCCTTCACAGCTTCCAGGACCCATGCTACAACTCACTTCAAACATATCTCGCTTCACTTCCAGCTTTCCCAAGTCCTAGGTGGAGCTGATGCTCTCCTGTTTGTTGGCTGAAGACAAAGGTGTCTCACACAAGCCAATGTTTACCTGGAGTCTCCTCTGGCTGAGCCCCACGGGCACCTGGCGCTTTGCACTCTGTGGATCTTCCCATCACAGCTCTGCTCAGTTGTTAGATGGGCAATAAAATCTCCTGCCCCCCCCTTGTTCTCTGTCCTTGATGCCAGGCGTGTGGCTGGATCACCAGCAAGCAGGAATCAACAGAGCTCTGCTGAAATCCGGTTCACAGCTGGTGCTGGTGTCACTCGCAGCATGAGCTGCGCTCAGTGTCTGCAGAACAAGCTCTGTGCAGCCGCAGCAGCCCCCTCCTGACGCAGAGCACACACCGCTCCGAGCTCCTCTCCCCGCAGCAGCACACGGCTCTGGGCTCGGCTTGTCCCGCCGGCACTCCTGGCACAGTGGGAGCAGCTCCTGCGCCAGACAGCCCCTTGGATCACCATCAGGGCCTGGAGCATCTCCCCTTGTGAGGAGAGGCTGAATAAGCTGGGGCTGGTCAGTCTTGAGAAGAGAAGACTAAGGGGGCATCTAATTAATGTCTATAAGTATCTGAAGCAGGGGATGCAGGGGGAATCAGCCAGCCCCTTTTCAGTGTCTGTGGAGACAGGACCAGGGGCAATGGCTGCAAGTTGGAGCACAGGAAGTTCCGCACCAACATGGGGAAGAACTTTTACACAGTGAGGGTGACAGAGCACTGGGACAGGCTGCCCAGGGAGGTGGTGGAGTCTCCTTCTCCGGACATATTCAAGACCCATCTGGACACTGACCTGTGCAGTATGAGCTGGGGAGCTGCTTTGGCAAGGAGGGTGGACCCGATGATCTCTCGAGGTGCCTTCCAACCCCTACAATTCTGTGATTCTGTGATCAGTGTCTCCCGTGCTGTGGCTGGATGGGTTCCCTCCCAACCTCCAATGTGGGGCTGGGAGTCTCTTGCTCTGGCATGTTCAAATTGAAGATTATCGACCAGTTTCCCACCAGTGCCCACTCCAGGGTGGGTTACTCAGTCTTGCTGAAAAGCTCCACTCCAGCCCATCTACCGAATGGTTTGTATCTCTGCACAGCCAAAGATCCTCTACAAAAGTTGTTTGATCTCTTTCCATACAGGCAGTATGCTGCTGTCTCATTCTGCTGCCAGGCAGTGATGTGATTTCAGCTTTGGTCTGCCTTTGATCTGCAGGGACACATGCTCCATCTCTCGTAGTGTCACTCACAGGCAACGCAGAGCTTGTGGTCTGCCTGGGAAGCACTGATCCCTGGGAAGCACCGATCCCTGTGAAGCTGCTGAGCTGGGAGCTGCCAGAGGGAACCTCTTCCATCAACCCATCAATAGAGCAAGGTACCGAGGCCAGGCAGGGAGTGTTCAGGAGCAAATTGCCAAAACCTCTGGATTAAGACGTGTGCTGACAGTGTGGCCGGCAGCAATGCCTGCCCGGGGGGAGCCTCCCATGGCACTGGCTCGGGGCAGGGCCAGGCTTGTGCAGGTATCCTGCATCCGTAGGTAATCCCAGAGGCACGTGGGTTACTGCCTGGAGCTTATTAAAGAGCCGTCTGGAATAATTATCCACATGCTATTTACATGCACGCCAGAGGCAGGTGAGCAGAGCATAGTTCCCCAGCTTTCATGTCTAGCTGGAGAAACAACTGTCTAGAAACATGTTGGGCTATTTTATTTTGTTGCCTGTTCCCTGCAGCCATTGCCTTCCAAACTTGGGGGCTAAGCTGTCTCAGTGACGCAGTTCTGAACAGTGCTTGCCATTCTGCCAACAGGGGCGACCACCCAGCATCCATCATCTGGTTCAAATTTACCTTCGGAGAGTCAAAGGGCTATTGCTGAAGCAGCTCCACACACCCGCCCAGCTCCTTCTGGCACCTACAGCCTCCTCAGGGTTACAGGGAATTATTCACTCCTCCTGACGTTTATTATATTAAATTATTAAAGTGCTTTGATTGTAGCTTGGTGTTAGTTCAGTGTCGTGTTCGCAGCACTGCACGGGCTGGGCTCTTAAAGCCCCCTTTTCAGAGCCCGAGGTCTCAGCTGGGACTCGGCTGCCTGTGCACACAGTTAGGCATTATGTGGTAAAGGGGAGGGGGGGACCAAGGGGGGGCGGGGGGAGACACAGCCTTTCTCCTATGCTGCTGTTTGTGAGCCTTTCCCCCTCCCAGCTCAGCCTGGCGTCGCTTAGTGCTGGGGCTTTAGGTCAGGGTGCGAGCGTGCTTCGAGGTGCATCTCCAGGGGCTTGGCCCTGGGGTTGGAGGTGGGAGATCCCCAGGGCATTTGTGGGTAACACTGGCTGTGTTGCTGTGTCCTCTTCCATGGGAAATGAGGCAGAAGAGGAGGAGTGCCTGGCATGCTTCCCCAGGAGACACAGCACTGCGCCGTCTTGCGAAGGGCTGCCTGAGATGGGCACACAGCTTTGGTAGGCGCAGACCCCACAGCTGCACTGCTGGGTTTAGGAGAGCTGATGTTTAACACCAAGCCTGAAAATCAGCCCTCTCCTTCCTGGCAGTGAGCGCAGGGCATTGCTTGGCACTTTGTCCTGTCTTCTCAACCTGTGCATCGCTGTGTCCCACTGCAGAGCACTGCAGCTCTGTGCATCCCACCTTCCTGCTCGGGCTGCTGTGCTGGGTGACCCAGCCAAGGGTCAGCTCAGCCTTCCCCTGCCACTGCGTTGCACATCCCTGCTGAGACAGCCACACTCATGGGGTGGAACGCAGCCTGGTCCCCACATCACCTTCTGCTCTGCAAGGGCAGGTGGGGCAGGGAGGTCCCACAACACCCTGTGTGTGCGCCCTTGGGCGACGGGGGGAGCAGAAAAAGAACCTTATGGGCACCAGGAGCAGCAAATCACCTGCACTGCCGCTTCCCAGTTCACTCAGGTTCACCAGCTCACTCTGCATGGGAAGGGACCTGATTGTTTCAGTCCTCTGGGAACGAAAGTACCCAACTGAGGACACCAAAATACAATCCCATCAGCTGTTGTCTAGGAACAGAGCCTTCAGACCAATCCTTTGTACGAGAACTTTTAACTCATGGTAACACTGTCCTCGAGTGCAGGCAATGCCGAATTCAAATGCAGAGATTTAATTTGCTGCTTTTCTTGTTTGCCTTGCTGGGAAGCTGGCTGCTCGGTAGTGTGCTGGGGACTTGCCACCACAGAGGGCAGTTGTTCTTTCCTGGGCTTGGGGAAACCAAAGGTACTAATAAAAAATATCCATTTTAGAGGTCTGGGTTATATTTTGTAGAGAGAGGGGGAGAAAAATGCCTGCAGTGCTCTTGGGTATGGAGTCAATGCAATGTTTATGCAAAAGGAAAAGCCATTAGAAATCACAGCAATGAGAAGCCTGCAGTTTCTGGCTTCCCTCATTCTTCAATGCCTCCTTTAATCCAGCCCAACCCAACCCACAAGCCCTTGTATATTCAGGGGTATTTATAAATCCTATATTTTCCTCACTGCACACACACACAAGTGAAATTCAGCCTTTTCTGGGCTTGGGGGATTTATCGACCACACCAATGGCAAACACCAGCCAGGAACAGGAAGCACAAAACCCCTGTGGTGGGGAGCTCTGCAGGGGGACCAGGGGCCAGCCCTGGGGTGGTCACCCCAGGCATAATCCCAGCTGCCCCCCAGCAGCACCAGCACCCTCAAAATGCCTGAGTTTGATAACACAGCGTGGGCTCATCTGCTGGGAAATCCAGATAATGTGGTGCTTTACTGCAGTCTCCTTCTCTGCTCCTGATGCAGCCACTTCTGCTGGTGTGAAGAGGAAGGAAAGTGCTGCTAAAGCACTAAAGCACAGTCCCATCAAGCACTAAAGGTGGTTCCTACCAGCCCCAGACTGATGCAAGCGCTGAGAGGAGGTGGAGCGCTGGGAAGGTCTATTCCAAGGTGTCTAAGAAGCCTCTGCTGAGGATCTCCATCGCTACAGGCAAGGCACATCACTTGGCCTTGCCTGAAGCTTGACCCGAGGCTCTGCAGCCCCCGGAGCTCTGCTTGGCAGCTCCTTGGTTCAAACTCACCCCCAAGGCTGCCTGTGCCCACAACCTGCAGACCCACACTCCCTGCTCGCTGCACTTCAAACTTGGGCTCCCCTTTTCCTGGGGCCTTCCCAGTTTCGGGGGCTCCCAGGCGCGCTCCCGCAGCGTGGGAAGATGGAAGAAAAGAATTAATTAACGAATCAATTAAAAAAAAACCCTCTCCCTGGCTGCCAGGCTCCTGGCAAGGGCCGGGAGTACCCCCGGGGTGCGCACAGCCCGGTGCCGCCGTACCCCCCCTGCCACCGCCCTTCCCACCTGCGCGCAGCCCCCAATTGCCCGTGGGCACCTGCACGGACGGGACCTGCAGGACGGGGCGGGACCCCGTGGGCATACCCCCCGCCCCCCCGCCCTCACACACACCCCCCACCCCCCCGCCTCCCACCCCCAGCACTGCCCCGGGGCTGGGTCGGGCCGCGGCGGCCGTACCCGCCCCCCCCCCCCCCCTCCGCCCGCTCCCCCCGCCCCGTTAAATGCCGCGCGGGGCCCCGCCGCCTTCTAGCGCTGCCGCCGCCGCTCCGCGCACCGCCCCGCTCCGCGCAGCTCCGCGCCCGGCGTACCTGACCCAGTAGCGCGGCGGGGAGCGGCTCCGCGGCCGGCACGGGTGAGTGAGGGGCTCCGCGGGCGCCTCCGCCCCTGCGGAAAGGGAGAGGAGGAGGAGGGAGGCTGTGAGGGTGAGCCCGGCCCCGCGGGGCTGGACCGCGATGCTCCGCGCAGCGCCCAGCGCTTGGCAGCCTCGGGAAGGGTTGGGGGGGTCTTTTCCGCGCAGCGGGGCTGGCTGGGGGTGGGGGAAAGCAGCGACCCTGGGCGTGAGGAGTAGAAAGGAAAGCTGGGGAGTGGGGAGCAGAGCGGGGAGCAGGCGTTATTCCCGAAAGCTGTGGGCTGGAGTCCTCCCGCAGCCCCCCCTTGTGTGCTCCTGTCCCCCCGCAGTGATACCAGCAGTTGCCCTCCCGAGCGCCCCGGCCTGAGGGGGCGGGAGGTGTGTTGGTTTTGGTGGGGCAGGAGGAGGGTATGGTACCCCCCTGTGCCTCTCGGTGCTGGGCGGAGGATGCCAGCGCTTCGCCGTGGGGATGGCGCCGTTTGCAGCCCGCCTGCGCTGCGCACCTTTGCCTGGCTCTCGGGCAGTGGGTCCTGCTCTTAGCAGAGACTAATAAAAGCCTAGCACAGCTGGGCAAGGCGTGCCGAGCGGGAGGAGATCAAGAGCCTACACAAAGCTGAGCTTAGCGGCGTGCCGAGGTTTGCCAGCGCAGTTGGTTTTCAGCACAGCTGGAAAATTGGGGCTGTGAGCGCTCGTAAATGTGTTTGCACATGTAATCGCTCACCTCTGGTTTGTAATTCCAACCCTTTCACAGGGAAAAGTTAGCTTTGGGCCCTTTTGTTCCAAGCAATTGTGTGGGAAAACCTGTTTGGAAAATCAGATTATTCTGCCCTCGGAGTATCTGTGCTGACACGCAGCCATCTGAGTGGAGCTGGGCACACGCACGTTGTGGTGGGATCTTCTGCACAGACCCAGAGGAATTTTGCTTCAATTGAGCCCAGATTATTTCTATAGTTACTGTGAAGCCTTCCCCATGGGACCCTCTGTAGCATCTCTTGATAGCAAGGATGATTTGTTTTATGTTCCCAAGAACAGGAGCAATTAATCACAGGCAGGGAGCTTGAAGGTTCTCAGGAACAAGTAGAAACTGCATTTCACAAGCAGATTCTTGTGATCTCTTCAGGGATTCATTACATTGGCATTTGAAATCGGCAAAAAGTGTGCGGGGGAGCATCTGCTCTCAGATCTCAGCCCTGATATTTGCCACCAGGGTATGGATACATTTGGCCTCACACTTGAAATACAAATTCCCATCTGGAAGGCATGCAAGAGGTCTCTGTGTCTGTAGTAAAAGCAGCGCGTTCCACTGGAGCAGGCAGAGTATTGCTGCATCCAAGTGGGAAAAAGCTGTGGTTGATCTTGGTGGAAGTTGTAACTTTCATTTTTCTTGAAGAATTAAAGGAGATTTATGAGATTAGTCCAAGACAGACTCGAGAGCTGCTCTTGTTGGCTACGGTAAGGAAAGCCAACAAGGCAGCCCATTGTAGGCAAGCTGTGGTCACAGAAGATGTTTATGCTCTGACTGCTCATAGCACAGCATTTCCCTCGAGGTTGGCATTAGGGGTTAAAGGTTTTCAAGAGAAACCTTTGTTTAAACATCTTTAAAGTTTCCAATAGGGGCCCCTTTGTTCTCTTTGGGAGGAGCAGTGTGCCTGCCTGCCCACAGCCTCAGCGCTCCTGAAATGCCACTTACAAACGCAGGATGAACTGGGCTGCAGTGTGGAGTGGGGAGATAAATAGTGTTTGGATCTGCACACCTACACATGTGTGTGAAGGACAGGCAGGCACCGTGTGGGTGGATTAATGGGACCTAGGAGAAAACACAAGGGATTGGGGGGAAAAATGTATTGGTGCCTATGAAGAAACTTATAAAAATCAGCTACTCCCCTAGAGCCAGTCGGTCCCTCTCCTGCCAGATGACACACATGTCCCCTCCAGCCATGCCAAGAGGCTGAGTGGCTCCTGCTGCTGTTGTTACCTCTCAGTAATGGTGTTTTCTCCACTTTGGGCCCAAACAGTGGCAAATGGATCAATTGGGCTCACCTGGCTGACAGGAGCTCACACAGCTGCTGTAAGGGCTCCATTGAGCAGTGGGCACAGGACCTGGTATTTGTGCTCTGTTATCTGCTGCAGGCTGGCAGGAGTCACCCCTCTGTAGGTACTTGATGGACTTTTAGGTATTGAGTAACACTTCTAGCATGTCGAAGACTTTGGTTCATTCTCCCATCCTCGTTAAGTATGAAGGGTTTTAAATCAGCTGTGATAAAGCAGGGGATTGTGTAGACATGCACTGAGGAGGCTCCAGAGACTGGTACATGGCTATGGTGGTGTTTCCAGGTGGGATGTCCCCAGGCTGCTCTGCTGATCCTGTGCTAGAACCTCTTCTGGTTCACAGGCAGCTTGTCCTTCCTGGTGTTTGTTACTAGAGACTGGATCCTTTTCCCCCAGCAAGTTCCTACCCTTGCCAGTGTCTCTTCTGCAAGCTTCTTTCTCACCTTGCAAGCCCTTGGTTGCATGTGTGAATCCATTGCTAACCTGATCCCTCTGGTGACCATTGGGATCTGCTGTGGTCCCTTGCAGAGGGGTGCCTGGGCTGTGTCATTCTGCGTTGCTGGTTTGCTAGTGTCAAAGTTCAGGATTCTTTGAATTGCAGTCTGAGACCCATAGTAGTCCATGGTCTATGTCAGGGATCAGTAGGAGCTGATCTATTGATGCCAGAGACCTGCTCTGCAAAAACCTGTGTCTTGGTTGGCAAATTAGCAGGATGGAAAGATGGAAAAATCCTGCCTTTGGGTGTTCACAGCTCCTACACTGGCAGCTGGACTTGGATGGCTTCCCCAAAGCGTTGCATTAGACACCTCCCTCATTTTCTTCCTCTCTTTGCAGCATCTTGCTTTGGCTTTAACAGTACCAGCCAGGATGAGTGACACCAAACATGTCAGTCTGTGCTCAAATGCCAGGCAGCAATCTCACTACTGCTTCTCCATTCTCCCAATCATCTGCTGAACCTCTCATGTCAAGTTGTTGAGACAGAGGATGGACTGAGAGTGGCTGCCATGTGCTCAGGTGCTCTAAAGCATGTCTGGGCATTTTCTCAACTGTCTGAAGTGCCCATTTCATCCCACAAGGGTCTGTGCCCTCACCCCTCAATGCTGACAGGAGAGCCAGCCTGGGTCCTGGCTCTGCCACAGACTTCCCATGGTCTTGAGCAGGTAGCTTTGACTCTCCTGGTCTCCAGTTCCTCGTGCCACAATGTAGGGTTCTCCATGAGAATCCTAATGAGACCTGAAAACCTCAGAGAAACAACATCCAATTGTTCCCTGTTCTCCTGGAAGCAAAGACCTTGTAGGCACCTTGGCAAGAACCCTGCCAATGCAACAGAACTGGATGACTTCAACTAGTTGCTCACAGGTTGACCAGAAAGGGCTAATCCCACGTAGGGGTGAGCCTGAGGTCAAGTGATCCTCAGCCACGGCCTCACATGCTGCTTCAAGGCCCTGATAAGGTCTTGCATGAGGTTTCCATGCAGCACCTGAGCATGCTGACAAAGACAGGGTGATGCTGAGGCACAAGGGTCCCCAAGGCACCTGCTCTTTCTTCAGCATGGTCAGAAGTGACACCACTGTGGCGCTGGTGGAAGTTCTGTAGTGCATCTCCTCTGGGCTGATGGCATCCTGGTGCAGGGACAGCAGTTCTCCTGCTGTCAGAGGGATGTGGCAGCCATGATGTTAAGTGGGGGCAGTTTCCTGTGCTACCTTGGGGGTTCTCCCTGCAAAATGTATCTAGACAAAGAGTTCAACCAGCTTGCTTTCCAATCTTGAGGAGGCCCGAAAAGTCTCTGTGTGCTTTTCTGCAGCCACCAAACGCTGCTCACTCTCTGCTATTTCAATTAGACATGCAGCAGGATGGGTAGGATGAAGGGGAGAGGCATAAGAATATTCTCCTGGCCCGTTTCCTTGTGCCAACACATTGAGTCACGTCTCCAGAGTGAGAAATACGATATAAAGATTTAGAGAGGGAGGTCAGGCCGTGAATCCATGATTGTGGGGCTGAAATAGCAGGCGCTCGCTGTGGTTGTCTGTGCTGTGTGAGTTTGCTGGAGGTCAGCTGGGGATATTGGTCACAGCAGATTCGGGAGACACACATCGTGCTGGTAACACTCTAGTTGTTGGAGATGCTGTCTCTGATGCACCAGGAGCTCAGCTGACACACTCTGCACCAGCCCAGAAGCTGCTCTGGGCTGTTTCTCCTTCCTTTGTGGTTGGACACGCATACTTCTGGGGAAGTGAATGCACTCTAACACCTTCCTCCCGGAGCGAGATCTTGGGCTGTAGATTGCTGCCTCAGCTTCTGGATGGCCCAGGCCTCCTTTCCTCCAAGGAAAGTGCCTTGGCCCAGTTCAGCTGTCCTCCAGGGACCCGTTCACAGAAAAGCATTTGCCTTTTGAAGAGTCAGTAAGGCAAGTCTTTCCCCTGTTGATTGCTCTCCATCAAAATCTGAAAGTAGGCTGAGATCCCTCCGGTTTCACTTAAACTGCTGGGCTGAGTCTGCCTGTTGTGCAGCTCAGGGCACAAGTGCTGGGTAAGGTCTTGAGTGGGACAGAGAGGAGCAGAGAGGTGCCACCAGCAGTCCAGAAACAGGAGCCTCTCTTGACGTAATTAGTTGAACAAGGGGAATTGGCTGACCACCTGATCTCTTCTTCCTCGCTAGCTCTGTATCCTGCCTCAAAAGGCCACGTTTAATTTGCAAGTGAACACGGCATTTATCCTTGCCTGGTGCTGCAGCCCAGGTACAGAGTGTTTCAGTGCAGAATCTGGCTGGGCAGGAGGCTGAGCTGCAGAGCACCGGGAGTTGTTTTAGGCAGAGAAGGACCCCGTGTGCTGTCATGGAGAACATCTAAAAGGGGATGCTCTGTCCATTGCTACATCCAGCATTTCCCTCCCAAGAGGACTTCAGGTGTCATCTCACAGGACCTGTCCCATGAGCTCTGAGACAAAGGCACCTGTCACTCAGCCTGCAAATGGACCTGGACAGGGAACCTGTTGTCCTCCTGCCCCCTTCTGAACATGCTAATCCCAGTGAGTGCAGGAGCAGGCCCCATAAAACGGGGAATTGGCCTTTTGGGAGAGCACAGGGAGGGAAAGAGAAGTCCCTGCCACATCCAGCAAGGTTTCCCTGTTACAGCACTCCTGCCGATTCGCTCCTGTTTGGTTTGGAGCCATGAAATGCTGTTTGAGAAATGCAGCCTTGTTTTTCAAACAAGGTGTCCTTCCAAGTGGCACTTGGCCCAGTAAAGCTGCCACAGAGTTGTAACCGGAGAGTACTGCGATGTCCTGGAAAGAGTCTGCTCTTGTTCTCCCACACGTGTGTTTGGGAAGAAACAAGGACACACCAGTCCTTAAAAAGGGGGGGAAACCATTTTGGACAGGGAATTCATCCCATTTTCCTGGTCTTAAGGTGCTTGTGCTCCCTGATGTTTCCTTGCTCTGAAAACCATATTGCTGTCCTCTCCTGTGGGATTTGCAGCTCCTTGCCCAGCCTCTGTACAGTATGAGCCTTGACATGCTGGAACTGTGATGAAGGGTAAGGTGAACACTGCCTGTGAAATGGTCCTGAGCAGCAGAGGTGCCATTGAGAGCTGTGCACCTGCAGCCAGGGAGCATCTTGAGTTCTGCATTGTGTTTGGAAAAACCAAGCTTTGGGCAGCCCTGTAGGAGGGGGTGGATCCAGCTCCAGTGCTGTCCTGGACCTCATCTGTTCCCAGGGCTATGGACAGGGTGCCTGCAGTCCATCTCATTTTCCACAGCAAGATCAGATCAATCTGGGAGCACCTCAGAGTTGTCTGTGTCTCTCCAGGTAGCTCTGGCTGTTTCATTGTTCACTGTGCCTGGGGCAGGATGCTTCAGTCATCCCCTCTTGGTCCCACGTGCACTTTTTGGGCAGCCTTTCTCTCAGGCATGAACCTGAAAGATAACTTCTTGTCCTGCTGAGGATGTGAAAATTTGTCTCCCCATCCTCTTGCCTGAAGCCAACTCTTGCTGTCCTGCTCTTGTCCTGGCAGGACTCTTATCCGTGCCCTGGCTCCTGACCCTATTGTGGGGGTTTTTGACACTTTTGTCAAATAACACCCATGTGGAAGCTGAGTTATGGACTCCCAAAAAACCAAACCAGGGTACAAGGAGAGGCAGGTGAGTCTGAGACATCACATCTAGGGCTGCTCTACCATCAGCTGAGGTTTCCAGCACATGCTATTAGCTGGTAGCACATGTGGCATCAGTGCTGTGGACTACTGCCACCCATGACAGTCCACACTGTGTGTGCCTCCTCCTGTGTGCATGGGCACACTGTTGGACAGCCCCCAGCTGTGCTTGTGTTGGGTAGCAGTGGGCTCAGTCAGAGCCCCTGAATGTGCTCCACTCCCTGCAATGTGCAGTGATCCCTAGTCCTGGCTTCTCAGGGGCTCTGGAGCCAGGGAGGAGATGCTGCTGGTCCCACAGTGTGCCACAGGTCTGCCAAGCCCAGGCTGGTGGCTGGAGCTGTGTTTCTTTGCCCTAAATGGAAATCTCTGCTGAACACTGATGTGTCCAGCTCTATGAAATCCCGGATGTGGTTGTACCTCAGCCCTGGCTCATGACTCCATAGCTGTGGTCCCCAACCTGCTTTCCTCCTCGTGACACGGCGGTCAGGGCTTTCCTTGGGCTGTGAATGCGCTGCCCACTGCCACCTCCTGGGCCCTTCTCCCCTTCTTTCTCCATCTGCTTCACCCCCCCTACCATTCAGTACCTAAAGCACCCACACCATAACACGGAGGGGAGGGAGCCAGCCGCATCCCTCCCCTGCTCCCTGCCATGCCCCCTCCTTTTGCCTTGCCCAAGGGGGGATGTGCCTGGGTCTGACCTGCACGGGTGAACCAGAAGAAGAATATTCAGATCTTTTCTGTTAACCTGTAGCCAGGAGAGAGCTGCCAAGGAGGCCAGGCTGAAACCTGAAGCGTCTGTTTTTCCCGAGACTCAGCACTTGGCAGGGAGAGCAGACGGACAAGTGGCGGAGTGGGGAGGGAAGCAAGTGCCCCGAAGGGCAGCGGTGCTGGCGGAGGTGCCTGGGGAAGGCATGCTGGCTTACCTGTTTGCCTCTGGGGATTCATCTCCATGTCCTCCTTGTCCGAGATCACAAGGGGAGCCGGGAAGAGGCTGGGGTCATTGCTGACCCTTCTGTCCTTATAGGTGGCTCTTCCTTTGTGCCATGTACTGGGCGTCTCCTTCAGCCGGGACAAGCAGAGGCTGGTGTTCCCCTTGCATTGCTTGGAAGGGGCAGGAGATGGTCCAAGTGTCCCCCTTGCTTGGCTGCCGCGGGGTTTGGCTGAGCCAGCCTGGCCAGCAGCTCACCCTGCTCAGACCTTTTTTCCTTTATAGCTCAGTGTTATCTCAAGGTCTCCGGCACTGCAGCCGGCACCGTGTTTGCCTTCCCTTGCAGCACCTGCCTGCCAGCCGGCCGCTTCCCAGCCATCTCCCTCCCACGCCTGAGAGCTGACTTGGGGGCAGGGACAACCCCCTCTGAGGGGCTGTGAGTCAGCCCAGTGCTGCCAGCCCCAGGGAGTGAAGACAGCAAGTAGCAGGGGTTAGTTGTCCACCATGGGATGGTGGGAGAGGTACTTGGGGGCATCTGTCCCACCTACTTTGCTTCCACGTCCCCATCAGCCTTGCTGCTGTGTCAGGGCTGGCTGTTATACTGAATAGGGGACCAGGGCACTGTCCCAGCTGGTTCTCTCCTTCCAGGACCGGTGCTGGATGTGTGGCTGAGCCGCCATGCCTTGCCCTGTCCAGGCAGCATCAGTCCCTCCAGCTGTGAGGAGTGCCAAGGCTTCATACAAAGCCGAGATGCTGTTAAAAATAGATCAGTCGTGAACTGGTTTTCTCCTCCTTGGTTCCTGGCCCGAGAGCTCATTCCTGTCTCTGGGCTGGCTTTGAAGCTATCTGGATGCTGCGAGACGCAGGCGGTGTGCCAGCCTGCCATTGCACAGAGGCTTGCAGAGCAGGGAGCTGTGGAGACAGTACCGGTGGCACAGCTGTCCCCAAAATACTCAGTGGTTAGTGAGTGCTCTCTCCTAAAAACATAGTGTGATAGTATTGCTGGGAAAAACATCTGCTATATAAGTGGGGGAATGAAGCTGGGCTGAGGGCGGCTGTTTGCTTCTCTGCTTGCACGTGGTGCTTTGAGGGGCGGCACGAGCACCCACAAATTCCTGGCTGTGGCCACTGACAGCGGAATACAAAGTGGTGCTCACCCCAGCCCCATGGCTTCCTGACAGCAGATACAGAGCTGCAGCCTCCCAGGCTGGCTGGGCTGCTCGTGCTCCCCAGCGAAAGGCGGTGTCTCCCACTTTGAGATGGGTGTGCTGGATGCCTGTTTCCTCTCCTAGCCCTTTTCTGTCCTCCTAACTCTCCCATGTGGCTTTTTCAGGTGCAAACACTGAGTCTGGAGACAGTTGTAAGATGCAGCTGTGAAACCTATTATCAGCATCACTGCTATCAAATACATTGGGTTCAGGGCTGCACATAACCACTGAGCAATTAAATGGCAGCCCTGGTGATGAATTACAACTGAGACCTCCTGGGGCTAAATAAATATCACCCGATAACTACCGATAAAATGAATTTCTCTCTGCTTTTTTTTTTTTTAAGCACCCTTCCCAGTGTCTGTGCCCAGTCCCAGCACTGCCCATCTCCTGGGGGAAGGTGTGTTAACTGTGGCATTTCCCCTGCCAGCACCTTGGGTTCCCAATTGGAGCTGGAATAAAAATAAACTAAATAAATTGGTGTCGCTGCAGGAGCTGAGTAAGGGCAGGGAAAGGTGAGGTGAGGCAGCATGGGCGTAGGCAGGGAGGCAAGTGACAGCCTGAGGTTTTGGGTAACTGGACTAAATAACTATTCCCCCTACTATGCCAAGTCAAACCTGTTGGGGTGCAAAGCAAAAGTGCTGGTGACAAGGTGGGGGAGTTCTGCCAGGTGATGTGAAGGAGAGCTGGCAGTGCTTCACCCTGCCTGGGGGGATGGGATGGGTGCAAGCCCCCCCTTACACCTTATGTCTGCAGAGGCTTCTGCTCTCCGCTCTCCAAAGGTAGTTTGGAAAAAGGCAGAGAATAAATTTATGGAGCTTCTTGGAAAAAATGGTCTTTGGCAGTGACTTTGAGGGTTTTGTCTGTGCTAGTGGCACATCTGGGGGCTTCTCTTCCCAGTGTGTTCCCGTGCTGAGGGACTGTCAGTGGGGCTGGTGTCCCGTGTCCCCCAGCACAGCCTTCCCACTCTGGCTGGCTGCGGAGAGCAGCCACACAGCCAGTGAAAATGCCTTTGGCTGAACATCCCCTCCGCCTGGTTTGCAAGTGAAAATAGGGCTTGTCGGATGGCCAGCTCCACCCAGAGCAGAAATTCAGACCCTTTGGCAGATCCTTTCTCCTGTAATGAAATGGAGCAGCGCTGAGGCTGCCAGTCCTCCGACGGGAAGAGTCCCACGTGGGTTCGGAGAAGTTTGGGGATGGATCTGTCACAACCGCTGCTGCTGCTCAGAGGTTTTGGCACCTGCTGGGGAGACCCACTGCAGGCCCCGTGCCTCAGCCCACCCTCAGCACTGACTGCAACGCCATCTTCTTCCCCACAGCCAGTCCCCCCAGCCTCGGAGCCATGTGGTCCCACAGAGCCATGATGAAGCTCCTGCCCGTGTCCCCTCTCCTCCTGCTCCTCCTGACGGCGCTGGAAGCCAGGCCGAAACCTGCAGGTGAGAACGGGGTGGGGACTGCCTGAGCAGAGAGACGCGAGTCTGTCGGGGCAGGGAAGCCCTCAGAGGATGGCTTGATGCTTGTGGTGGGGGGACCCAATGCTGCTTCTTTAGGGGGCATCCCAGGAGGGTGGAGGACCCCTCTGACCCCCAGCATGGGGGAACTTTCCAGCGCTGCCTGGGGGAGCAGGACCCTGAGCCCAGTCTGAGCATAGTGGTGCCACTTGCTTCAGGCACATCCTCAGCCTTGGCACAGCCCAGCGCAGGGCTTGTCACCCTCCTGCCCACAGGCTCCGACCTGGGCAGGAGGCACAGGCACGAGGAGGGACCTCTCCCCGCACAGGTCTCCTGATAGAGGGACAGAGCAAATCCAGGGGCACCCACTTCTCTCCTCCCAGGGCCAAGGGAGCCACATCAATTCCAGTTTAAAAACAGTGAAGGCACTGAATGGCGATAGGAGCTGAGCATGTCTTGGAGACCTTCAGAGCAGTTGACAGCCCGGGTCTGGGCATCCTCCCAAGGGGACTCAAGTGTTTGCTTACAATTAGGGCCAGATTCTCCCAGGCTTTGGTACACACAAGCCAAGCCAAATATGTTCATTGGCATTTCACTTGCTAAACACTCTCCTGGTTTGCACTGGAAGTTGCACCCATATGTCCCAGAGAGGCTCTTTGGCTCAGCCCCCACCATCTGAGTGCCCTCAGCTGTGCTTCTGTCTCATTCTCTGCCCTTACAACAAAATCCACAGCAAAGCAAGCTCTGGGTTTAGGCAGAAACTAGACAGATGCAGTGTAAAGCGGGGGAAGCTAGAGCTGTGGGGGAACTCTCCAGAACAGTTGCCTGGAGCAGGATTTTCATGCTTGGCCCTGCAGTAGGATGACCCCGTGTGATGCAGAGGAGCTGCCGCTTGCAGAGGAGCAGCACAAGGTGCTGGGCTGGTTTACGCTTTGATGCTCTGCTTTTCCACAGAAATGAAGATGCTGCTGTCTAACCCTTGCCAGGGCAGATGCTGACGGCCAGAGAGGGGTTCCTGGAGCCCCTGGGGCTGTTGGCTGTGGAAATGTAGGGAGCAGGAGCTGGGTCTGGCTGCAGGGACAGTGTTGGGGAGAAGGGGACACTACCATTTCCCCATAGCTTGGCCACATCTTTCAGCCTGTTGTCCCTGCTGCTACTCTGCCAGCCCCCTCCATGGGTTTATTTGGCAGTGGGAGTGTGCTGGTCCTTGGGGACTGCCCAGACCTGCCCTCTCCATCCCGCACTGAGCACCCTTTCACCTGTCAGGGATGGCTCCACTCCCAGCCCCATTCCCCACAGGCAGCCAGGAAGCTGAATCATCTCTTTATTCTCTTCCAGGCCTGAAGTGCAGGACAGGTCCCCTGGACATCGTGTTTGTGATTGACAGCTCCCGCAGCGTGCGCCCCTTTGAGTTTGAGATCATGAGGCAGTTCATGATGGACATCATTGGCAGCCTGGACGTGGGCCCCAATGCCACACGGGTGGGGGTGATCCAGTACTCCAGCCAGGTGCAGAACATCTTCTCCCTCAAGACTTTCTTCACGCGGGCGGACATGGAGAAGGCCATCAACAGCATCATCCCACTGGCCCAGGGCACCATGACCGGGCTGGCCATCCAGTATGCCATGAACGTGGCCTTCACCACGCAGGAGGGTGCACGCCCCCTGCACAAGAAGATCCCCCGTATCGCCATTATCGTGACGGACGGCCGGCCCCAGGACCGTGTCACTGAGGTGGCCACCCAGGCCCGGAACGCTGGCATCGAGATCTACGCCGTGGGCATCCAGCGGGCAGACATGAACTCGCTGCGGGCCATGGCCTCAGCACCGCTGGAGGAGCACGTCTTCCTGGTGGAGTCCTTCGAGCTCATCCAGCAGTTTGGGAAGCAGTTCCAGGACAAGCTCTGCGGTGGGTGAGAGTCGGGGCTGTGGGGTGGCAAGGGTGACCTTGGGGTCTGCTCCTCGCTCAGGCTAGAAGATGACCTTCAGAGAGGTGTGTGGGGTGGCTGCCCTTGCTGGGAGCAGCATGGGCAGGGAAGCAACCTCCCCAGTGAGGTACTGGGACAGGCAGCCTTTCCTCTCACTTACTGTGACTTTTGCTCACCATTCCTGGGGCAAGAAAAGGAAAGCTTGGGAAGCCTCATGAGAAGGTACTTCTCTCCACCCAGCTCTGCCCCACGCCAGGGCACTGGGGCAGCAGTGATGGGAATATTAAAGCACAGGAAATGTGGACCTGGTTTCCCTGGATGTGAGAGGGAGGGGGGACACATCCCGAGCCCTGTGTATGGATCAGTGTGGCTCTTGCAGGGTGCTGTCCTAACACAGACACATCTGCTGTGTGTGGGTTTGCACTGCCCTGGCTGCGTGGTGTCATTCCAGGGTGGTTGGCTGGGCCTGTGGGAGCCAGGAGGCTGGTTTGCACCCTGGCCATGCTGGCTCGGGTCAGGAGCTTGCAGGCTGGGACCTGTCTGTACCCTGCCATGCTGGTGGCCTTTCCTGGAGCTGTGGCACTGCAGCAGGCTGGCAAGGCCTTGCTCTCATGCTTCAGCATCTGTCAAAGGGCAGAGGGAGCTGCCAACCCTTTTTGGGCAGTGTTTCCTAGCCAGGGGCTCCTGTGTGCCTGCAGTGCTGCGTCAGTGCCCTGGGCAGGGGTACAGGGCTGACTGGATAATTGTCCCCCTGGGCCCTGATGTGCTCCTGCACATGATGCCTTTGCTTACACCCTGCCTGGTGCCTGCCCAGCCTGGTGCCCACTTCCCAGGGGTCTGCACAGGCTCCTGGCCACATTGACAGACAGACCTGGCCCCGGCAGCACATTCCATCTGAGCTCAAGCCTTTGCTTACTCAGCTCAAGCTATTGACAGTATCAATTAATATTGAGGGTTGATTTAGTGTTTGGGTAGATCAGAAAGCTGAGACAGTTCAGAAACCTTGCCCCTGTCCATGTCTCTGCACTGGAAATCAGTGGGGGAGTGCTGGGACTGGAAGGATCGGGATGGGTCATCCCCGGTGGCTTCAGTTGCAGGGACTGGGCATGTTCTGGAGTGGGGGTTCCCGTGCATCTGGTGTGCCTGTGGGCTGCTCTGATGCTTGTTCTGTCTTGCAGGGGTGGACTTGTGCGTGGCACAGGATCATGGCTGCCAGCACAGCTGCGTCAGCATCCCCAGCTCCTTCTACTGCGAGTGCAACCCGGGCTACAGGCTCAACGTGGATGGAAAGACCTGTTCCCGTAAAAACCCTTTCTTTATCCTAACTCTTGTGGAGGACTTGTAGTTATAGGCTTCAGGAAAGGAAGCTGCAATGTGGCAGAGGACCCTGCAAGACCAACAGCCTGGATGCTCCATTTGCTAGGCATGCAGCCTCCTGGGGCCGAAATGGCTGTGGATGGGGCTCAGCCTCTAAGTGCCAGTCACCTCTTTGGGAAGGGACACTTGGGGCTCACAGGGGAACAACCAGCTGCCTGTCACCTGAGGGAGCTCCAGGCAGTGGGTCCCACAGGATGCATGTCCTAGCCCAAGTGCACAGTGGTTTGGCCCTGTAATCTGAGTGCGAAGGTGTATCAGTGGGTTCTGGCCACCACCCTGGGATTTCTCCTTGTTTTGGGTGCTGGGGGTTGCCCTGAAGCCCTGGAGCAGTTCCTGGGGAGTCCCTGGGCTGTGCTGGGGAGACCAGAACAGGAGGGCAATGCGTGTCCTGTTCCCCCACAGCCATTGATGTGTGTGCAGAAGGGAGACACGGCTGTCAGCACCAGTGTGTCAACACTCGTGGGTCATACTTGTGCCGCTGCCGGGCAGGTTACTACCTCAACCAGGACAAGAGGAGCTGCACCAGTAAGCGTCCCTTCTCCTTTCCCACCCCTTCTTCATTTGCTTCTCACTCTTCCTCTTCTTCACTTGCCTTTCCCTTTCTGCCCACCCCTCTTTCTCTCACCAGTGATCGATTACTGCAGCTTTGGAAACCACAGCTGCCAGCATGAGTGCGTGAGCATCCCCAACGGGCACTACTGCCGCTGCCACAGCGGGTTCACGCTGCAGCCCGACAGCAGGTCCTGCGTGGGTACGTCCTGCCGCAGCAGGTGAAGCCTGCGGTGTACAGCAGATACCTCATCCTGCCCGGTCCCCAGGGGAAGGACTGTTCCTGGGCTCCCCTGCCCGAAAAGGGATAACCCTGTGCCCTTGGCTTGTCTTCCAGCCACTGACCTCTGCAACGGGGTGGATCACGGCTGCGAGTTCAAGTGTGTGAGCACAGAGGGCTCCTACCGCTGCGTGTGTCCCGAGGGCCAGCAGCTCCAGGCCGATGGCAAGGCGTGCAGCAGTGAGTACCGGGATGTGGCTTGTGGCATCCTCCATGTCCAGGCTCTGTGCTCCTGGTGAAAGCTTACCTGAAACTAGGCTGGGGGGCTGAGTGGGACTTTGAGCTGGGAGGATGGAGAGCTGCCTGGGCTTGGGGGAACACCTCAGCTGCTGTGGGGATGGATGTGGGCTTGTGTCCCAGAAGATGCAACAGGAGCTTTGAGGAAAGGTTCAGGAAAAGGGAGACCTAGGAAAGACTTTAAGGGGCACTGGAGGTGGTTGGGCTGACACCCTTTGGCACACTTTGCCCCACTTCCTGACCTCACCCAGCTGCAGGACCAGGGGCTCCATGTGGTGTCATGAAGCCCAGCATCTCTGCCCTAGCCCTGGGTGTCTTCACCCCAATGGTGCCCCTGGGCAGGCTGGTCCCTTCTCACCTTCCCTCTGTCCCTGCAGAGTGCGGGGCTGGGCACGTTGACCTGGTGATGGTGATTGATGGCTCCAAGAGTGTTCGTCCCCAAAACTTCGAGCTGGTGAAGCAGTTTGTGAACCGCATCGTGGACCTGCTGGAGGTGTCCCCCCATGGCACACGGGTGGGGCTGGTGCAGTACTCCAGCCGTGTCCGCACTGAGTTCCCCCTCAACAAGTACCACAGCGCGGATGAGATCAAGAAGGCGGTGATGGAGGTGGAGTACATGGAGAAAGGCACCATGACAGGCCTTGCCCTCAAGCACATGGTGGAGCACAGCTTCTCCGAGCTGGAAGGTGCCAGACCTCTCTCCCACAACGTGCCCAGAATTGGGCTCGTCTTCACAGATGGGCGCTCCCAGGATGACATCTCCGAATGGGCCAGGAGGGCGAAGGAATCAGGTGCAGGGGGGCTGGGAAACCCTGGATTGTGGTGCTTTGGATATCCCAGGACAGTTCCTTGGGGTCGATGGCTAGTTCTGGGAGAGGCTGCAGCATCCAGCTTTGGGATGCTGCATCACCCGGATCAGCGAGGTGGACGCATTGCTGCTGTGGTTGCAGGGTGCTCTAGGCAGCATCATTTGTGCAGCAGCTTACCCCATGGCAGTGGTGCTGTGTTCCTGCTCGTCCTTCCCAAATCTGGGGAGGCCCAGGGAAAATCCTGCATCCCTGGCTTTGCTCCCTTTGGCCTTGGGGGCCGCTTGGAGCAGGGTGGCTGATGCAGTGCTCAGGGTCTGTCCTTGCCATGCAGGGATCGTCATGTTCGCCGTGGGGGTTGGCAAAGCCGTAGAAGAGGAGCTGAGGGCGATCGCCTCCGAGCCGGTGGAGCAGCACTTCTCTTACTCGGCAGACTTCACCACCATGACCCACCTCGTGGAGAACTTCAAGCTGAACATCTGCCCAGGTGGGTGCCCCAGACCTGACTGTGCTGGGGGCTCAGTCCCGGGCTGAAGGGAGCCCTTCTGTCCCTGCAGGGGTGGTTTGAGTGTCTATCACCCTGTGTCTGGTGCCACAGGGCCAAGCTGGGCTAGTGTGAGCCTGCAGTGTCTCATTGGGCTGGTTTGGGTGTAGAGGTGAGTCTCAGCGAGGCATTTAGAAGATGAGGAGGAGCTGGGAGGTTTAATGTAAAAGGGATGGGGCATCAGCATCCATGCCGGTGCTGTTGTGTGGGCAGAGCCTGGGGTCTCACCTTGCCTTGAGGGATGCTGCCCCAGCTCCAAGGGTGGCCCATCTCCTCCTCCAGACCTGCTCTTCTTTTGATGCTGGGTGGAGGGGGACCATGCTGGTTTACCATGGGGTTCTCCCTGTCCTGGGGCAGACTGGGGCTCCCCAGTGCTCTTCAGGCTCCTGGGAGCTTCCATGGGGCTGCAGACGTTGGGTCAGTGTACCCCCCTGCCACCCTGGCTTGAAGGCAAAGCAAAGCTCAGCTGCCCTCAGCGCGCTGTGACCATGTGTGTGAGATGCACATGGTGAGATTCCTGGGCTCACAGGGGTGTAGCCTGGTCAAAAGAAGCAAAGATGGAAAAAGAGGAAATGGGAGAGCCCCACAGCTCAGTTCCAGCCCCAGCAGGTGGCTGTAGGGATAAGGGACCCGTGCTGGGTGGGAGCAGGGGAAAGCCAGGCACCATGGGGCTGTGGCTCTGACTGCACCCAAACCCCTGTGGCCGCAGAGGAGGGCAAAGGGGAGATGGAGATCCGCAGCCCCTGTGAGTGCGAGGCGCTGGTGCAGTTCCAGACCAACACCGTGGCCATCCTGCAGAGCCTGACTGAGAAGAATATCCTTTGGGCTGATGCCTGGGTTTGCTGGGGCGCAGGGCAGCCTGGGGACAGACCATGTGTGGGGAATGGAGGGGTGGATAAACGGGAGCAGGGAAAACTCTGGGCTCCTTCAAGGGGAAACTGGCCTGTGCACAGCAGACTGTCCGGCTCACGGTTTCCTTAGCACGTTCACTTGCTCAGATGACAGCCAGGCTCGAAGACTTGGAAAAGCAGATTGCAAAGAAGAAGTGATCCTTGCAGAGGGCTGCAGAGCTCGGACTGGGCACGGGGACCTACGGTAGCTACGTGGCATTGTTATTGCTAGGTTATTGTAAAGCATCAGTGTTTGTTCTTGTATCACAAATCCCAAGGGGGATATGGAGACTATTTTAAAAAAAAGTACTAAAACCCCCAAAAGTACCTTGAGCAAAGCCCCCTGCTGTGAAACCAAGGGCTTCAGCCTTTGCTGTTGCCTCCTTCCTCCGAACTGGCAGCTCTGGGATGAGGTGCAATGTCAATGTGGGCAGGCTGGGCTCTGAGCAAGGAGACGTGGCACCCAGCCTTTTCCCAGCCCCCCAGCCTGCTTTGCAAGGGAGAAAGCAACACGAACCTCTGGTGAGTGCACCCTGAGAGCTTCTGCCATCTCGGCCTCTGCTGCCAGGCGTGGGGAGCTGGGTGCTGCAGGCAGCGCATGGATGGGTGCTGCCCGGCCGGGTCCCAGGTCAGCACCCATGGGAAGGTGGGCAGCAGGAATCCACAGGTCCCCTTGGCCCTGTTTTGGCAGAATTGTTTGGGAATCAGTCATTATCTCGTTTGGGTTTGGTTTTTTTTATCACATAGAAAGAATTATTACTGGTTTGCTATAAATACCTATATGTGTGTGTGTGTATATAATTATATATATATTTCATTTTGAGAGCAGGGTAGCACTATTTTTAAACACTTCTTTTATATAAAGAAATTTCTATCCTGACAATAAACACCCTGAAGGTTTGTATGACATGTCTGTCTCCTTTCGGCTGGGCTGGAGGGCCACAGGGTCAGCTCTGCTCAGAACAGGGGGTTTTGCAAAGCCCCCCCCATCCTCAGGCTCTACAGCTCCTTTGGGCAAGTCCTTGCTCTACGGACACGGCAGGATGCTGCAGCCCCACCTGGAGGGAGCCAGCGTGGCACAGATGCTGTGCCACTGTCCCCTGCTTTTCCTTCCAAACCTGTGCTTGTCGGAGCATGGGGAGCTTGGTGAGTGTTTATGGGGGTATAAATGTGCCACGGCCGGGGTGCAGAGCCACTTACACCTGTGGGGATGTGGCCCTGGCGCAGGGACATGCATGCTCTTGGCAGGAGAACCACCAAGCTCCCTGGCTGGCTGCAGGGGGAGGGATACTGGGACAGCTGGGGACCCTGCTCCCTCCTGGAGCAGAGGTAGCTTTTTAATCATGGAAGGCCACCTTGGTGTAGCCCCATGCTCGATGCCTGAGAGGGAAGGAGGTCTCTAGGTCTGTCTCCTGAATGCAGGCAGAGGCTGCTAGATAGGGACAATGGCAGGTTTGTTTGGGTTTTTTTTGGGGGGGGATCTTTCATGTACCCACCTTGCTTGCTGGTCCTGTATGCAGGTGAGAAGCAGGACTGGGAGGAGCTGTTGCTTCTGAACTATCAATTTGAGTGGTGGAGCTCTCAGGGCTGAGCAGCTCTGGGCTGGCGAGAGGAGGAGGAGGAGGAGGGTTATATCCTGTGCTCACACCACTTCAGCACAGCTCCTTCTCCCCAGGATGCTGTCAGTGGCTCCATCACCCACCTAGGCCAGTTTGCTCTGCAGATCCAGGTGGGTTTACAGGGCACTTCCAGGGGTGGCTGGGGGACATATCCTGCTGGTCCCACTTCCAGGAGCAGTTTGCTCCACGGGACATGTGTCTTAGGGGGTGGTTTTGCATGCTTGGGGCTGGGATTTGGAGCCAAGGGGCAAAAGGTGCTGGGCTGTGGGGCTTGCAGGGCCTGCTCTGGGGAACAGAGCTGGGATGTGTCCAGGTATTTGCTTCACGAGGTGAGCAGTAGCTTCTCCCACAGGCAAACAGAAGCAGTGGTCCCTGGGTTGGTGGGGGCGGGGGGGAGGTGGCTTGTGAGTGGGGGGGTCTTGTCCTGCTGGGCAGGGACTGAGGCATCCCCAGCCTCATTATATCTGTTTACCGGTCAGGTCTACCCATAACCCTGCTGGGAGCCCCACAGTCCTCCTGTCAGCTCCACATCCCACCCGTCAGCCCCATATCCCACCCATGCACCCCTTTTGGCTCCCCTATCCCACCTGTGCACCCCTTGCAGCTCCCATAGCCGACCCACCAGCCCCATATCCCACCCATGCACACCTCTTGACTCCCATATCCCTCCCACTCACCCTGCAGCCCAGGGGGTGGGGGTGGTGGGGAGGGTGGGCAGTGGGTCAGGAAGGTGCTGTTGGTCACCAACCCCATCCAAGCCAGATCCTATTGCTACAGACCAACATGCCACAGCAGTGTGCTGCAACCCCAGAGCTGAGGGCTGGGACTTCCCTGCTTGGCATGCAGTTCCCTAAAAACCAAAACTGACTGGTAGCTGCAGGGGGAAAAGGGGCCTCTGAGGGACTTTGGGTTTTGTAACCCTCAGTTGGGCTGACAGCAGAGAGGCTCTGGGAAGGCTGGCATCCTTGGGGATGGCAGAGCATGGGTGGGGAGGTGTGACAGGGGAGGATGCTGGGGACGAGCAGTGGGAGCTGGGCATCAGTGGAGGGGGAATTTTCCAGAAAGCATCTCCGGGACAGGCTGTGAAGTGGCATCTGGGAGCAGGGCCGGGACTGCCCAGCCCTGCGGCGCCTCGACAATGGCTTTTCACTAGATGGCACCAGACACCGGCGCTAATGAGGATTCTCCGGGAGACCCGGCCCCCGCACCTCGAGGCGGTGGAGCCGGCGCAGGGGCAAGCGAAGCATCCTCAGCCGTGAGCCAGGAGGGATGGCCAGGGCTGGGCGTCAGGCTGAAAGCTCTGCATTGCTTGGTGGGGGAGCACGGGATGCTTTGCGGGGCACAAGCTGTCCCTCGGGTGCTTTGAGCACCCCGCTAATGGCCATCGTCAAGCCCCAAGCTGGGGGACCGGGGGTGCTGGTCTCCCTCTTTGCCATTCCCAGGCAAACCAAGCCAGCCCTGCCCTGGCTGGGGAATGGCAGCGCCAGCCCGCAGCATCCTCAGCACGGCACAGCTCGGCCCCTGCTGCTTCAGGAGGAGGCTCCCAAAGGGCTTGGCATGGAAAAGGGTGTGGACGGGGGTGGGGATGGCTCTGCAGGATTCTGAGGCAATGGGTGCTGCACAGGGCCAGGAGGCATCCTGTGCACAGAGACACCATGGCCCGTGTTACTCCATTGGCCTTTGCAATAGGAGCAGGTTTTAGAGCTTCTCCCTGTGGCTTGTGGTGTATAAAGCACTGGCAAAAGTCCTTCAGAGGGATCACTTTCCCCTGCCCCAGTTCCTCCACAGCTGACTCCAAGCCTTGGTCCTGGGTGATTTCTTGTCTCTTGGAGGTACACCAAGCACCACCTTGGCTAGACCCGGGCATAGCACCATCCTCTCCAGCTCCAGGAGCAGCTTGAAGTGGGGAACATGATGAATATTGGTTGGTCAGCAACAAACTATGTAAAGGATGTGCAAAGTTCTGCCTAAAGGACCAGAACGCCAGCACATGGTGTGGATTGTGATATCTCAGGAGAAACAACTTTTCTCCAAGAAGGGGCTGATAAAGAGGAAGAGGGAGAATGAACAGGAGGGGCCTCAGGTTTGCTTAAAATTAATATGGTGCTTGTATTTCTCATTAAAAGTGCTAAATTGTTGGTGCACGGCCCAGAAAGTCTATTTGGGTTGGCTAAATATTCTCCCAGTTATTAAATAAGAGACTTTATGATGAGCTAAATACAGCCATAGGGTCATTAGGGAAACCAGAGACTAATCAAAGAGATACCCAGGATGTCACTGTCCAGTTAATGTGAGTGGGAAAGGGCACAGTAAGATGCTTACCACAGGCTGGATGGAAAGCCAGTGCTCCAGGGACAGGGGGCTCGGTGGCTTCTGTGGAGCACACAGGGGCAATGCCTGGGTGTTTGCTGCTCCTTGCCCTGGCCAGTTGCAAAATCACGGGGTGCCCCAGCCTGCCCTTTGCAGGAGCAAAAGGTGTTTGGCTCTGGGGTGCCTTCTCCTCCCAGGGCATTCCCTGCACCCCTTCCCAGCACAGCTTGGGTCCCTGGCAGCCACAGAAAACACAAGGAAAGGCTCCAGGAACCTGTTACACAAGGCAAGGAGGACATTGACCCACTGGTGGGAAATGGAGTAATTTCCCATTACCCAAGAGCACCTAAAGAAAACAGCTTTGGCTGGAGCAGGGGTACAAGCTCCTCAGGAGGGAGGAGATGGGGATCTAAAGGCTGGTGAGATCTCTGCCCTCTAAGCAAGGACTACAGCCATCAAGTTAGGGCTCAGTCACACCATGGATGATGATGGGCTGTACAGAGCTATGGAGCTCCCACCCAGCTGAGGCCAGCCACCGTCCCTCCAACCTGTTTCCCACACAGCAGTGGCCACCCAGACAAGATGCTGGGGTTCAGGTGACCACCCCCCCCAGACTTTAGGAAAGTCTCATCCTTTGCTAAGCCAAAGCTACTTTCCCCACACTAGTTATGCCACCAGTGGTGCAGGACCCAGCAGAGTTTGGGGCTGGGGTCCTCTGAGAAAACCTCATAAGACTGTCTCTGGGCAGGTACAGGCAGTTCCACACTGCTCTAGGTCAGGATTGGTTTGCAGTGCCCCACAGGAGCAAGGCACAGAGGGGAACCCACATCATGGACCCCCCAGAAGGGAACACAGCATGGTCACCGTGACAGTTTCTCCTGGAGAAGCATACATGCACAGGAGAAAGCAGCTCCACAGCTTCCAGCCTGCCTGGGGGGGGGGGTGGGGGTGGGGTGGGGGGCGATGCCCTGGACCATCTCCCCTTGGCTTGTCCCTCAGCCCCCCGGCGTGGGACGGTTGTGCAATGGGATAACTGCTTTTTGAGCAGTGTCTTGTGCAAAGGGCTTCCGGGAAACAACGCAACAGCAGGGCAGAAAGGTCCAAACACTGGCATGTTCCCAGCCCCCTTCCCCTCCCCGCCCCAAGGGTTTAAATGCCAGCAACCCCCAGCGCTGCAGGCTTGCACCTCTCAGGGACACGGCAGCATGAAGGCGGTGGCCGCCCTCCTCTTGGTGGGGATGCTCATCCTCTGGACAGAGCTGCCGACAGGTATGGGCTGTCCTGGGCTAAGGGACAGCCAGGACAAGCAGCAGGGCTGGGAAGGAGCTGTGTTTGCAGGGGTCGCGTGGGATGAGAGGGAGGGGTGAACCAGCAGCCTGGAGCAAACATCCCCCCCCCCCCCCTTGCAGGCAGCGCCTGGTCCTGCCCGCCTGTCCGCGTCACCTGCGCGATCCCCAACCCCCCGCACGCGTGCTCCGCCAGCCGGCCCTGCCCGCCCTCCAAGAAGTGCTGCCTGACCTCCTGTGGGACCAGATGCCTCTCACGCCCTCCTCCTTTCCGCCCCTCCTACGGTAGGGTCTCAGGATCCCCCCCACCCCCGCACCCATCTCCTGGGGGCTGGGCAGGCACCCGTCAGGATCTCCTGGGTGCTGGCGGGCTGATCACTGGGCACACACGTGGGGGGTATTCAGCACCAGACAAAACCTGTTGCCTTCTCTTCCTTTCCCCAGCATGAGCTCCTGCTCCCAGGACAGACCGAGGGCTTTCTCAGCATCCCTGTGCCACTGCTGACAGCAGCCAGCTGCCCACACCTCTTGCTAAGGCTTGTCCCACCCAATGCCAGCTCCCAGGAGGATGGGGACAGCCACCACCACACGCTCAGAGATCACCTTGGCTCTGGAATCACCCTGCTGACAGTCGCCACCTGCTTGACTCCCACCTTCCCCAAACTGCCTTAACAAATAAAAGAGCATGTCCTAGGGAAGCTTGTGGTGTGTGACTCCTTTCCCTGCCTCCTCCTCACAAGAACTCTCACACCTGAAATCTCACACAAGAAATCACACAAGAAGTCTCACACAAGAAATCTCACACAAGAAATCACACAAGAACTCTCACACATGAAATCACACACGAAATCTCACACATGAAATCTCACATGAAATCTCACACAAGAAATCACACAAGAAATCTCACACAAGAAATCTCACACAAGAAATCACACATGAAATCTCACACATGAAATCTCACACAAGAAATCTCACACCAGAAATCTCACAAGATATCTCACACAAGAAATCTCACACCAGAAATCTCACAAGATATCTCACACAAGAAATCTCACACCAGAAATCTCACACAAGAAATTTCACACAATCTATCTCACACATGATATCGTACACAAGAAGTCTCACACAAGAAATATCACACATGAAATCTCACATGAAATCTCACACAAGGTTGGAAGAGACCTTTGAAGATTGAGTACAACCATTCCCATCCTATGCTAAACCCATATCTCTAGGTACCTCATCAACCCTTTTCTTGAGCACATCCAGGGTTGGTGACTCAACCCCCTCCCTGGGCAGCCTGTTCCAGGCCCTGACAACTCTTTCTGTAAAAAATTTTTTTTTTTAATATCCAATCTGACCCTGCCCTGGCCCAGCTTCATGCCATTGCCCCTTGTCCTATCTCCTGTCACCTGGCTGAAGGGACCATCACCCACCTCTCTACAACCTCCCTTCAGGTAGTTGTAGGTGGTGATAAGGTCTCCCCTCAGCCTCCCCTTCTCCAGGCTGAACACCCCCAGCTCCCTCAGTCGTTCCTCATATGATTTGCCCTCCAGCCCCTTCCCCAGCCTGGTTGCCCTTCTCTGCACTTGCTCAAGGAGCTCAATGTCCTTCTTATGGTGGGGAGCCCAGAACTGCACACAGTACTCAAGGTGTGGCCTCACCAGTGCCAAGTACAGGGGCAGAATTACCTCCCCAGACCTACTGGCCACACTGTTTTTGATACAAGCCAGGATGCCATTGGCCTTCTTGGCTGCCCAGGCACACTGCTGGCTCATATTCAGCCTGCAGTCAAGCAACACCCCCAGGTCCTTTGTAATTGTGGGTTTCCCAATCACCAGTCAGAAACCAGTTAATTCAGTTACAAAGTTTTTTATTAATTTAGCAGGCAGCAAACAAGCAAACAGCGCCGGGTGGCCGGAGAGTCTCAGCTCTACCAACGGCGCACACGGTCCCCGTCTGAACTTAGGTTTTTATAGTCTTTAAGTTCCAGGTCCTGATTGTTTCACTGAGGCTTCTGCTTGATCTTCTGCACATACACCAGTTGTTGTTAGGGGGTCATCTTCTACCTCCTGGTGGTCGACGGGATGAAGTTGCTCCTCTTCCTCACTTGTCCCTTAGTTGACCCCTCTCCCATATTTGGCCATCTTTATCAGCAAGCTCATTTATTGGCTACTCAATTTCCATGGTTTCTACTTCTAAGTTACCTATAACTCAATTCTATGCTTGGTTAGCAACTTACAATATACGTTACACAATCATTCTTACAAAATCAGAATGTTATGACCTGTTTCAAGGTACATGCAGTTTACTGAACAAAGGCTCATCTATCACATCCTTCTCTGCCTGACAGCTCTCCAGCCAACCTCCCCCAAGCCTGTAGCTCTGCATGGGGTTGTTGTGTCCCATGTGCAGCACTCTGCACTTGGCCATGTTAAACTTCATCCTGTTGGTCTCAGCCCATCAGTCCAGTCTGTTCAGATCCCTCTGAGGAGCCTCCCTACCCTCAGGCAGATCAACACTTTCTCCTGGTTTAGTGTCATCTGCAAACTCACTGAGGGAGCATTCAATCCCTTCATCGAGGTCATTGATAAAGGTGTTGAGCAGAACTGGCCCCAGGACTGAGCCCTGGGGGATGCCACTCGTGACCGGCCTCCAGCTGGATTTGGTTCCATTCACCACCACCCTTTGGGCCCGGCCATCCAACCAGTTTGTAACCCAGCTGAGGGTCCACCTGCCAAGGCCAGTAGCAGCCAGTTTCGCAGTCAGAATGCTGTGAGAAACCGTGTCAAAGGCTTTACTGAAGTCCATGCTTTCACCCTGGATCTTCTGCCTGGGGAAGAGGATGGAACAGCCTGGCTTGTGAGCGTGGTTAGTGGCAGGCTCAGAGGAGCAAACCCATCCAGAGGCATACAAGCCCAAGGAGGAGAGGGTAATAGCAGTGGGATGGAGTGAAACACGCAGGGACATTTTAGGGGACTCTAAGACACTAAGACATTAGAGACAAGCATTTTCCCACCAGGCATAACCCCAGATGGGCAGGGCTGTGGAATAGGACTGACCCCAGGGCCATGCAGAAGGCAGAGCATCCCTGGGGGTACCCCTCTCAGAGCACATCAGGAGGGCAGAGAAGGGGGTATACAAAGACCCCCAAATGGTGCTGAGCCACTCACTGAGTCCAAGCTGGGGGGGAAACTTCAGTTGAAGAAAATTGCCTCAAACCAGGGCACAAAACCACAGATGTGTAGAGCTCTTTCATTTTTGTACAGCCAGGTACCAGGGCTAAAAATCCAGGAATGCTGAGACACACCAGCCAGAGGGCATGTGTGCAGCATGCAGGCTGAGGGACCAGCCCAGAGCAGCAGCAGAGCCAGGCATGGCCACCACATGTGACAAGGGCAGAGCATCACCTAGCCTGTGCTGATGCCCAGCAAACAGTGCCTGCCAGACCCCCAGCCCCAGGGCTGAGGCCAGGTTTGCATATCCATCACTCATCTTCCCAACATCAGACCCATCCGGACTGGGAGAGGAGCCTGGTCATTCTGCACACACTAGAGAAAACAGAGGGAAAATTAGTGTGTGCTGGACAACAGGGGGAAAGGAGCATTTGTGTGGGACACAGCCCAGCTCCAAGCCATCACACCTCCCTGCCCAGCACTGCCTGAAGGTGCCAGCATAAGGGCTGAGCTAATGATCCTCACTGCTGGGCACCAGAGCACAGCCACATGCACAGCAGCCAGATCGTTAAACCTCTCACAAACACAGCAGGGAGAACCCTTTGGCTGTGGGATGAACATCTCACATGGCCCAAGGCAGACACTGGAAGGTGCCTGGCCAAGGCTGGGGAGAACATCTGCTGGGGTAAGCCACCCCCGTGGGGGAACTGGAGAGAGACAAGGCTCAGAAGTCATTTGGTGGCTGAGAAGGAAGTCCTATGGCAAAAGATCACCTCCCTGCTTAGCTCAGCCAAGGGAAGGCTGAGATAGCTAGAGAGCTCCAGCAATGCCAGGGGAAGCTTGAAGCACCAGGCTGGAAACTCATCAGCCAAATTCCATGTAAAATCAGACATCACTCCTGACCAGTGCAGTGTTCTGTGGGCAGGGGTAAAAAACCCCCTTACACCAATATACCCTCTGCACAGCAAACACAGTGCCATGCAAACCACAGGGTGACAGGAGCAGAGCCCCAGTGCTCCCAGCCATCCCCACACCCAGGTGGTCCAGGCTGGCCCAGGGCAGAGAAGCCTGATTACACCTCCCACCCATCATTAGTCACAGATCACAGCTCTGCCTCCTCCATCGGGACCAGCTATTATCAGCTATTAAGCAGACATTTCCATACAGCTGGTTAATTTGATAATGCTGCAATTATCTTGGTTTGTTAACAAGATTAAATTGCTAATTGGTTTGATTAAGCACAGAGCTGCAGGCACAGGGTGCCTCTCAGCTGGTATTGCTCACAGCCCAGCACTGATGGCTGCTGTGCCCAGTGCAGCAGTTCCTTCATGCAGACAAGGGCAGGGCAGCAGCTCAAGAGGGGTTCATCATCCCTGCTGCTTGAAGCCTCTAGATCTCCATATGAAGGCCTGGAGAAGTCCCTCCTTCTGCCCAGAGACAGAGCCTGCTTTGCCCTTGTCACCACTGTCACCTAGATGCTGGCCCAGGCAGGCAGGAGACGACTATGGGGCTGGAGAAGCTATGGGGACATCTGGTCTGCCTCCATCCTGCTTCTTTCTGTTCAGGAGCACCAAAAGTTAGACCCCCCTGAGGCAGTGCCCCAGCTGCACACATCCCTGCATCAACAAGTCCTCTGCTGTCCCCTCCCAGAGCACAGGTCTGTGCCACCACACACAGGGTTTCCAGCTACACCCAGCTCACCACCACAGCTGTACTGGGGAGCTCCCATCACCACGGGTTAGCCTCACCCATATCCCCCATGCAGCCAGCACCCACCCAGGAGGAGCTGGGCAATGCCTCAAAACACACACAGGGCAGGATCACCCATCGCAATAAGCTCCTGACAGTGTGCTTTGACTGAAATCCTTTGTCTCCAGGGAGGAAAGGAAAGGAATCCCCCTCTGCATCCTAGGTGTGTGCCAAGAGACAGCAGGAAAGGCAGCGAAGCCTGTGCTGGTGTTTCCATGCTGGGTCTTCCCCTGTCATCTGCTTCCCCAGAGCTAGAGTAGCCTGGGGATGGAGGGGGCTGTTTTCTCTGCCTTGGGGCTTACCACCATGGGACCTTCTGCTGGGACATGCTCACCAGGTCTGGTGCTGGAAATGTGGGTAAAGGACCCAGCTTTGGGCTATAAACATCCACTGTGGCACGTCACAGCCACAGCACAGAGGGCAGGTGGCACAGCAGGTCTGCCTTACTCCATCTTCCCTCAAAAGAAGGGTTTGGGGGTCAGTCCCACTCAGGCCAGTCCCAAGGAAACACCCAGCACTCCCTGACATCCCAGGGGACAGGATCCAGAAGGGATTGCTCATCCCTGGGAGCTGCCAGTACCAGAGGGACAGCCCCTCTGGCCTACTCCAGGGTGCAGACAGGGCAGAGATGGACAAGTCATGTCTCACACACCCCTTGAACACCCAAGTGTCTCTTAATATCTCCTTGGCACCTCTCCCTGCATATTTTATGCTCTGGCTCAGGAGACTAGGCCTTCCAGGTCTGAATACAGAAGAGTTTGGTGCTCCAGAGTGATGTGAGACCTTTTCAAAGGATGATTCAAGCCAGTCTAATAAGAATTACTGCAGCTTTGCAAGCTCGTGAGGAGAGGGTTATTTAACTTGCCTGGCCCAGGAGTGGGAAGCTGTAGTCCCAGCAGGCTGCAGCAATCCCATTGAATCCAGAGGAGGAAAATCTGAGCAGATCCACCCAGCAGCAGCTCTGCCCGTGGTCAGTCCCCATCTCCCCTGCAGAGAAGCAGCAGCAATTCAGGTAGAAAAAGGAGTCAATACCCTTCTGGTCCCCACTAGAACAAAAACACATACACACCTCTGCAGAGAAAGCCATCCTCACACTGCTGAAGGCTAACAGATGGGTGAAATCCCTCTGTGCTCTCTTTGTACAAACTCAGGTCCTCACCTGGACCAAGCCAGCCTCCAGCTGCAGGGAAAGGGTGGCCAGAGCCAGAGCTCTCACACCAGCATTTTCTCTCTGAAGACACAGCAAGGCCCTTTTCCTGCTCTAGAGACTCTGTACAAACCTGCCTTGGCTTGCCTGGCCATGGTGCATCAGAACCCTTCCCAAATGCAGTGAGGGGTACTGTGTGGCACCAGCTCCCACTGCACTGGGAGGGCAGAGGGGGAGCCAGGTCCCAGACTGGCAGAGGGAGGCTGCAGCTGCTCCAGGAAGCCTTTGAAGAGTCAGCGTGGGAGATCCTTCTGCTTGGCTCCAGCACGGCACCCCTGCTGTGCCCCACACCCAGCCTCTGTGGCAGGCAGCCCAGAGCAGTGGGCTCTGGCAGAGGACAGGGCTGCAGCCCCGGGGATGCCAGAGCAGCCTGCTGCAATTCCTCACCTGCCTGAGACCCTGCCAAGCCTCACAAGCAGCTTGTGACAAGATCCTTCATTCCAGTGCAGCAGCCACATTCTCTGTGATGGCCAAGAGGCAGCAGAGCCATGCCCTGCTCAGCTGAGCCACCTGGCTCCATCCTCCCCCTCATCCCACAGGAACCCTCACCAGGCTGCTCACTGCTACAGCAGCATGAAGCTGCAAACCCAGGAAGCCTGTCAGATGCTGGCAGGACTTCCCTGCACCAGGGAGCCAAGGGAAAAGGCTAAAAAATCCCAAGGCACTGCCAGCACCCTGTAGCTGGGGGAGATCCCTGCATGGCAACAGCCCCTTGTCCCCACACAGAAGGGGAGTGAGAAGACAGAAGTCTCTTTCCTCTGCATCCAGCCACAGGGCATGGCAGCATGTGCAGGGGCTGAGCCCAAGGTTAGGCAGCAGTGCTCCAGGGACAGACTCATAGCCCCTCAGACAGCCTGACACCTGCATTCAGCCAGGCATCTCAACAGCCGCTCTGGCAGAGCTCTTGCTCCTCACATGGAGCAGCAGGCAGAGCTCCTTCCATAGGCACCTGCCCCACAACAGCCCCACTCACACACCAACCTGCAGCACAGGCTCAAGCCAACACACACACTGCAGGCAAGGCCAGCACCATAAACTCACCATCACTCCTAAATCTGACAGCACAGGTATCAGGGTACTTACTTACCCCCTCCCAAATGGGGCTACTCACCCACAGAGGAAACCCTCCCAGCTAAAACCAGTACCCCTCCATAACAAGGTGCTGGAGGAGGGGAGGGTGGGGTCTTTATGCTATAGGGCAGCCCAGCCCAGCTCTGGCCACTCCCCAGCCCCAGCTGAGGCAGAGAAGCCATTTCCCAGCTCCTCTGGGTCCCAGCGCTGGCTCCCTGTTAGCACCAGCAGCCTTGCATGGGGGAATTCCTGCCTCCCCAGCCCCGCCGGTGCCAAGGCGCACACAGATGCTCCTTTCCCCGACAACTATGTAGGTTAATAACATGCAATGTGATTGCAAGACACAGGGAACCGCAAAGCTATGTCAATATTTAGCTTTTACACATTTGGCTAATTAGAGAGCAACCTGTGATTCCCTCCAAAGGAGGCACGGCTGCTTCGCCCCCCTCCCTCCCCTTCTGTTCCCAGTTCAGATGGGATAAACGTCAGCTCATTATTTCTGGAGTTCGCTGGTCGCAAACGGTCTGTCCCAAAATGCTATTCCCAGGCACTGGATGTCAGAAATCATTATACTAAATAAAGCCTCATGAATGATTCATGGGGCTGGGTTTCACATTAATCAGGGAGATGGGCAAAAGCAGCGCAGCATCTCAGACCGCCCTGTCGTGTTCTTGCCCAGGCAGGCGAAGGCAGGGCTTTGGCCCTTCAAGGCACAAACCAGAGATCTGAGAAATGCCCTGCTCCCAGCATGGCCAGAGCCAGGGCAAGTGGACACCAAAAGCAGCCAACGGGCTGTTGCCCAAATACTTTTCTGCTTCAGGAGCTCCTGCGGCTCAATCATGTTAATGAGCCCAGGGCAGCCCAGGCTGCTGCTCCGAGCATCCTCAGGGATGTACGACTGCTTTACGCATTAGCCCTGGTCCCCAGCGCAGTGCCGGGCTCAGGACTCACATACTGACTCGTGTCTCTGTGTGCTACAGCCACTGAAAATGGAATAATGTTTCTCTGAGGAGTCATCCAGAGGCTCCTTCCAGCACCCAGGCACACAGGGCTTCTACCTGGACACCACGCTGCCTCCCAGCACGGGCTGTCCACCAACGGGACACAAATTCTTCTTGGGACACAGATAATTCTTGGGACACAGATGCTTCTTCCACTGCTCTGAGACTCTTGGTACCTGAATCTACCTTAAAAGGTGAACCCTGGACCCCATAAATCAATCAAAGCATGAGGGGAGCCCACAGCCTGGCGATGGGCAGGAGGCAAGGGAGTGTGGGATTCCACGTGCATTTTTCCCGTCCCTCTCCCGTCCAGCCTGGCTCAGCCAGTGAGCTCCATCCTCGGGTCTGCCCCTGCATCCCTGGCTGCTCCTCTGCTGCTTGCTCAATGAATCCTAATAAGAAACCCCTAAAACTACAAAAATGCAGCAACAGGAAGCACAGGCAGCACTGAATGGCAGGAAAAATCCATAGCTGGTGCGGTAAAAGCTGGGCTCTGGCATGTGACAGCAGCAATTCTCCATGCAGCAGCAAAGGAATATCTATTAGGAGGCTGAGGAGCCATCAGACACCCCTGTTCCTCCCCTGCTGTGGCTCTGCAGCCTTCCTGGGGCCAGCAGTGAGTCACCAGATCCCAAACATAACCCTGATCTGATGCAAAGACACCTGCCTGGGGCGGAGCAAGCGATTCCTGTGCCAGCGAGGGGCTCCCCAGAGCCACCCCACTCCCCACTGCCCCTGTGTCTCGCGGGGTGGATTGACAGTGCTGCAGCCCCATCAGTTCCAAGTCCTCTTCCTTGGATGGAGGTGTCCTGCCCACACAGAGCTGATGCCCACAGGAGGGAGAAAGGCAGAGGTGGGATGAAGGGAGCCAGCAAGTCCCTCAGCATCTCTCATGGCCTTGAGATCTGAAGACCCCTCTCACCACCCTCAGCACAGCCAAACACTCCCATAGGTAGCCTGAAGACAGCATCCAGAGACAGGTGAGCTGCTCCCCCACCCCAGCCCATGCCCTGCTGGTCTCTAGCTGTAACTGCTTCAGCTCTCATACCCTGGCCAGCACAGATCCACAACAGAGCCCCAGGGCAGGTTGTCTGGCCCTCCTCTGGCCCGTGCCAACCCCCCACCTGCACTTGCCATGGGATCTGCAGAATGAACCGTCTCAGGGAAATGGCCTCTCCCTTTATCCTGCCCCCCTAATTTCCTGGAGAGACCGATTTCCAGCTTGCCCCCTCCCATCATCACTAGCCACTAAGGCAGTGCAGTGCCTAGGGCAGCACCAGGGCAGGGAGCAGCCCTCCCTGCTCTGTCCTGCCCAGCCGTGCCCAGCGAGGCTCAGGGGCCACCATGCCCCCCTCCTCCATAGCCATAGCCGTGGCTATGGAAAGCCAAGTGCAGGGTGAGTGCCTGCACTGCACGAGCCTGTGCAGAGCCAACGGCTCAGCTGCATGTTTGGTTATGAGCCTGACTCTACCTTCAGTAGTGTAATAATTAATTACAGTGAAATTTGTGCTTACATCTTCAGGGGTTCCTCCCCTGGCAGGGGAAGCACGCGGCCTGCGCTGCCCGGCCGAGCTGAGGTGTGATGATTAGTTGCTGTGACTCTGGCTGTACTAGTAAATTAAATGTGCCTGGGCTGCCTCTGGCACCGAGTTGAGGTGGCAGGGAACAGACCAAGTCCTCACTATGAGCATCTCCTCACACACCGTGCTGCCCAGCCCCTGGCAGCAGCCCTGCCTGTGATGGCTCCTAACTCCGTGGGGAGGGTGTGGAGAGGGCTGCCTGGCCCATGGGGAGCCCTGACCTGAGATGCTCCAGCAGATTAATGATGAGCCTGGGAATGGCCCTTGACTTTGCTGAATTAGATTTTGGGGATGTGTCCTGGGCTCTGGAGGGCAGTGAGACAACCTGGGCCAGGGACAGAGCAGAGGGAGTGGATGCTGCACAGGGGAGGTGGCAAGTTGTGCTAGGATGGAGGCAGTGCAAGTGGCATGTGAAGCCCTCCAGACAGTAAATCATGGCTCTGAAGCGCCTGCCCTTACACTGCAGCATCTCCCTGCTCCCTCCCCAGAGGTTTGTCATCTACATAAAAAATAGTCACCGCTGTGTTAAGACTCTCTGATTTTCCTCATGTTTCTGGTCACAGCTTCGGAGCCCAGCCACAAGCCAAGTCTCCAGCAAGCTCAGTATATTAATCTTGCCTGGCTTAGGCACCCAGCGGGGTCAGTAAAGCTCCAAGCCAAAAGAGTTTGAGGCTGTCAGAGCAGTGGGCTGCAGCCAGACGATACACCAAGAGCCTGTCCCACGCCTGCCACAGTCACCTTACTGTGGGGAGGCTGGGTGTTGTGGGTACATCCGAGGGCTCCGGTGCAGCCTTGGGGAGGCTCAAACCTGACGGAGGTTGAAGAATCTCCTGGCATGGAAGGCTGAGATTCTCCCCGATCCCTGACAGCAGCACCTCCAGACACCCTGTGGCTCTGGAAGGGAGATGGTGGTTGTGGGGATGGGACCCCCCAGAGCTAGTGGTCCCCACTCCCCTCATGCTGCTCAGAGGATGCTGCTGTCATGACTCTGGTCTCCCTCCTTGCCATGCTGGGGAGAGGCAAGGCTGTGCAGGGCCTGCTGATGGCAGGGGAACAGGGACAGCAGATGGCAGGGGAAGGAGAAGCCCAAACCCCTCCAAGCCGGAGCAGTCCCCTCTCAGAGCTCACAGGATGCCTGAGGCCAACAAACACATGAGCGAGTGCAGAAACCACCAGAAAACAAGAATACGAAGGGAAACCCAAACATCTTCGCCACTGAGAAACACTGACTTCTGCATCTGCCCTAATTTAGCTCTTTCCTTCTGGAAAGGACTATCTGTTAAATGCTTTGTGCTCTTGTCCTCAGCATTACTCAGCCCCCGTCGGCAGCTGATCCCCACAGATCCCCTGCGCTGGCAGGTACGCCGGCGCTCGCCCGCTCTATCCCACCCTCCCACGTGGCAGACACCCAGCAGCTCCAGCCTTTCACAACGGATGTCCAAGGGGCTGAATAGTGCTTGAAGATTTCCCTGTTAATTAAAGGAGCTCTGCAGACATGCTATATTCATATGTATTTTTTCCCCCTATTTTTTAATTTATTGCTACATCAGCTATTAAAAAAAAAAAAAAGAGGCAGAAAGAAGAAAGGAAAGGAGCTGCCACAAGCTGAGCGCCTTTCGGGATGACTCACTGCAGTCCTGAAATGGCTGCTGGCTTCAGGCTCGCCCTGCCTCTGCGCTGTGCTGCCATACTGCAGAAGAGACCCTGGAGAAGAGGTTTTGCCCCACATCCCCACATGGAGGATTTGCCATGTGCTTATTGACATATCCCCCACCTCCCCGGGCTTCTGCAGGAGGGAGGTTTGCCTGCCCCGGGAGAGGAAGATGGGGAGGCATGAAAGGAAGAGGTGGGGAGGCATGAAAAGAAGAGGTGGCGAGGTGTTTCCAGCTGACCTGATTTTCTGCCTGTTCCCAACTCCACGTCACTGTTTGGGAGTGGTGACATAGGCACGGGGCAGGCCCGTGCTGTGGGGAGCTGTGCCCTCCCAGCACAGCTGCAAACCTGGCTGCACCAAGCAAGGGCCCTGGCACCTCCATTTTCTGGGAAAGAGCCTTAAAAATGAGTCTCTTTTTCCTGCCATGGCTCACCAGTGTCAGTGTGAAGCCAGGCCAAGGCCAACAAGCCCTTGTCAGCTAATGAGAGGGTCAGGCCTTTGGCTTCTGACTTTGTGCAGCAAAGGGACGAGTCACCCCAAGTCCCCTCTGAAGGAGGCTGTGATGCCAGCACACATCTGTGTGGCATCTCTGGAAGGTGAGCTGCTTCCAGCCAGGGCTCCGAGCTGCAACAGGAGACATGGAGGTGTCTCCCCTCCCCAGCCCCTTCGCAGGGAGACCCTTCCAGTCTGGAGCATTATGGGCAGAGCCCCAGCAGCTCCCTGCCTCCCTTCCTGCTCATGCTTCAGCTCCTCTGCACAACTCAGAGGATGCTCATCAAACCTCCTGGTGCTCTGAGAGCTGGGATTTTTTTTTTTGCGGGGGGAGGACAACAGGGCTCAGGTCTGCCCTGTGCTGATGTATAAAAGATGCCCTGACGCGGAGATGAAGCGCTGGATGGAGTGGGGACCCTGGCAGCATGAGGCACGGCCCCTTCCCAGAAAAATGGCTGACTGAGGAATACTTTCAAAGGGAAAAGGAAATCCACCCTGATCACAGGGTGTCAGTGACAGGCAGGGAAAACCCCAGGCGGGAGCCAGCCCTCCTCCCACCCTGCGGGCTGCACCCCGCTGGGGCTCAGCACCTGCTGAGAGCTGGGCTTCCCAGCGCCCCGAGCAGACAAAGCTGGGCATGTTTATCTCACAGCTTCCAGGGATGCTCAGCCATTCCTAATTGCCATAAAAATAAATGCTTTTTGCTTCGGATCACAGAGCAGAGGAATTTCCCTCAGTTTTTTGGTTGTGGGTTTTTTTTTTCCCTCCTCCTTGTGTTTTGGTTTGGGTATTTTTTTTTTCTTTTCTGAGGCCTCCCTCAAAGCCTTCCCTTCCCCCTCCCTCCGCTGCCTTCCTCCCATGTAAACAAGCACACGGCACACACAGCCTGACACATCACACACATGGAAACACGCTGATGGCCCCACAGTGCCGAGTGCTGCCTGGCACGGGGACGGGGGCTGCCGGCACTCGCGGCAGCGGGGGGAGGCCGGTGTGCGGGCAGGGGGAAGGATGCTCGCCACCAAAAAGAGCTCTCAGCCAGATGCACACAAGCCTGGAGAAGGGTGAGCACCCGCAGGCTCCGGCTCCTGAGGCTGGCATCAGCGAGCAGACAGATCCGATGCGGAGGGTGGTGTGAAGTCTCGCCCCGTGCGAGCCGCCTGTCTGACACAGCTGCTCTGTGCCAGCTGCCGGAGCAATGAACCCTCGCTGCGTGGACAGGCGGCCCCAGCCGTCACCCCAGGAAGGTCGCCCATCCTTTCTTTCCTGTCTCTCTGCTCCGGCAGCTGACTTCTGGGGGAGTTGGTGTGCTTGCAGCAGTCCCCAGGCCATGAGGAGATGGCCGTGGGTGCCAGCAGCAGCTGTCTTACCTGAAACACAGCGTGTGCCATGCCTGGGAGTCACAGTCTTCAGTCACCTCTGAACAAGCCTTTAAAGAGACAACGGGGAGCTCAGCAAGCCAGAGGGGCTCTCTCCCAGGGGTCTGCCCTGGTGCCCTATGGACTCCGTGGCCCAAGAAGATGGAGCTGGATCACATAGAGGGCAACGGCAAGGGCAGAGGCACAGCGTCTGCCCGGCACAGAGTGGCACCGCTGCTGGGGACCTGCTCAGCCTGAACACCCGTGGCACAGGACAGCACGCTGCATCCCACCCAGCCCCGGGGGCTCCAAGGTCAGCGTCTCCTGCTTAGACACCTTTGCAGAGAGCTGGGATAGGCCAGTGCTGGGCGAGGCACGGACCCCTCTGCAGCTCCCACCCGTTATCCCGCGGGCTCTCCCGGCTGCTGAGGGCACTTCCAGCGGGTAAGGCCACGGGGGCAGGTGTACCTACAGGCAGGTGTCCTGTCCCACTGCCATCGTCGGCTTGGCCCCACACAGCCACCCCAGCGCTGCCTTCGCAGGGAAACCCACCCGGAGCGCCGCCCACCTGCCAGCCGGTCGTGCCAAAAATCAGGTCCCGGTGGGCTTCCCCGGGCATCCCCCTGCACAGAGCTCAGGGGCCGCCCCGGTACCGGCACGGACACACGGCTCCGCTCCGGCTCTATCGCAGCCGCCGGGGACAGGGGACCGGCCGCGCCTCCCCGCTCCCACCCCGCGGCTCCGGGAGGGCGGGCCGGAGGGCGGCACCCCCGGGAGGGGCTGCGGGGCGGGACCCCCCCCCCTCCCGCCGGCCCCGCGGAGCTTCTGCCGCCGCCGCCGGCCCCGCAGGGCTCCGCGGCTCCGCGCCGGGCGCGCAACGCTGCGGCGGGGGCGGCGCCGAGGCAGGTGAGCGGCGGCGCGGGGCCGGGCTCCGGTACCCCGGGTGCGGCAGGCACCGGCACCGCGGGGACCCGGGGCACCGGCTTCCCCGGGCATTGCAGGCACCGGCATCCCGGGGCGGGGCGAGGAGCGTGGGATCGGCGACCCAGGGAACAGCAGGGAGCGGGGCACAGGCATCCCGGGAACCCGGGGTACCGGCTTCCTCGGGCATTGCAGGGATCGGCACCCTGGGGCGCGGCAGGCACCTGGGGCACCGACATCCCGGGGTGAGAGGGCAGCCGGAGCAGCAGCATGCGGGGGTGAGCAGGGCTGGGGGCAGCGGAACACCGGGATGAGCGGGGAAGCGAGGCACCGACATCCCGGGATAAGCAGGGAGCCGCTCTACCAGTACCCTCATCCAGGGATGCTGGTGGGACCCGGGATACAGGGATACTCCTCCTGGTCCTTCTGCAGGCGGGTGTAGGAGCGTCCCTCTTCCCGAAGGCTTCCCCCCACGGGGGCTGCATCTCCCCCTCCCCAGGGAGTGGGGCAGGGCGCGGGATTCCCCTCCGGGGAGCTGTGTGGGACCTGGGAGCAGAGGCTGGCAAAGGGCAGGACATCATCTGCAGCAGGCGCTGGGCTGCCCGCTCGCAGTAGAAAGCCGAGCTATTGGTAATCGCCCCCTCCTGCACCCCGACACAGGCAGGGAGCACCCCCTAGCCCCCTTCCCCCCGCCGTCATCTGCATCCCCAGCCCTGGGCATTTTGGTGGCCTCTCGGCGCGCAGCAGCAGCTTATGATCTGCCTGCAGGGAGCAGCCAGCAGTGGGAATCCCCCCTCTGTGCCCCCCCTCGCTCGCCTGGCAACCCCCCCTCCCCAAAGAAGGGCTTGGTCCTGAGCATCTTCAGGCCGATGGATACAGGGACGCTCGGCGATGGGGACGGGGTCTGCAAGGACACTTTCGGATGGCCAGAAAGCAGGCGTGTCCCCAGCCCTGCCCCAGCACATGGCTGACGGGGACAGCATCCTGCAGGATCTCGCAGGTCAGCCAGCCCCACTCCCCCCGCAGGGACCCATCGGGGGATCCCCGGCCCCACCCCAGCCCCAAAGGCATCCCACAGACTTCCTCCAGCGCTTTGCAGCCACCTGGGACGTGCAGGGTCACAAGCCCGGGGTGACAGGCGTTTAGGACTGGGCTACAGGCACAGCATGAAGGGTTTCCTCCTTCTCTACGCATATCTAATGGCTCCTTTGAGACAAGCCACACGACTCCCTGCTGGGAAGCCTCGCTGAGCTGTAAGTACAGGGCTTTTTATTTGGACTGTTAATCTAAATCCATTGTACCTGGCTGGAAAAGCCCCTGTGTACAATACTCCCTGCGCTTGCTGCATCCTGACTTGAATGTCTATTAGCATCTTCCTTCCCACTCCCTTGGGTCCCCTCTGCCAGTTAGGATAAGCGTACATAACTTCCATTTGAAAGCCTTTAAGAAAGCAAAAAAAAACCCCCCAACGTTGTCAAGGGAAACTCTTCTGGCATTTCTTACAGATATGCTCGATCTGGTTTTATATTTTTTTTACTGTCAGAAATGCATATAGCAGAGATTTATTTTTTTTTTCTCCACAAGATACAGATTCATTTGAACATCCAACACCCAGCTCACACTGGGCTTGTGTAATTCTGATGGTTGTCTCCTTAAAATAGCTTACAATGTATTTCATCATTTACCAAGAAAAGACTGGCTTTATCTGTTCTATTTTTCCAATAATTCCTGGGAATTTGGGTTAGCTAAAGGAAAATTTTGCAAATTCACATTATTCCAGACAGACACATTTATATTCTCTGTCCATTGTGCTTTAAAATAATAAGAAACCCCCAACCCAACCTTCCCAAAGTCAGCTCCTGTTCCCCAGCAGATACCCCTGCAGATGTGAGGTGGGTGCCTACTTTGATGATCTAACAGGGGAGATCAGCCAGGTCTTAGTTCAACCCCATTTTGTTCTAAAGCTGAGCTTAGCTAGTCGTGAAACGAGTAGGCAAGAGTTATAAAACTATTAATTGCTGCTTCAGATGCCTGGATGAAAGCTGTATGTGGGCAGAAATAATTTGCTCTATTCAGAAGCGAACATCAGAAAGGAGCAGCTCAGACAGTTCACGACCCTTCTTGTTCTGCTTCCTGCACAGGAGGGGTTTCCCCAGGGTGCAAAGGCTTGCAGGGGCCTGACACCCACTGGGGCTTGGGGTTTTTTTTAAGCAGGGAGAGAGGTGGGAGCTGGTTCCCTCCTGGCTCTCGGTGTTTGGCACATCTCACCTAGAGATGCAGCGTGCTGGGGATGCTCCTGCTGAGCTGGAGGCTTTAGGCTTGTCCTGCCATCCCAGCGCAGCCCCTGGTAACCCCCCTCCCTGCCGCCCCATGCCCTAACCCAGCCCTAAACCCACCTTCCCATGGATTTTGGTGCCATTTGGCCTGCCCTCTGGAGTGGTGCTGAACAGGGCAGGTGCCGAAAGAGGCTGAGGATGGGTGTGGGCTAAACCGGATCCCAGGAACCCACTCGCACAGCCGTGTGTGTGTTTGTAGCCTGACTGCATGAGCATCCTTCTGGAAGGAACCTGGATTAGTCATCTCCACCCCACAGATGGGCTGCGTGATGTCTTCCCTGGAAAAGCTAATCTGTCTCAGAAATTCCAATTTATCCCTGCAAAGGAGCATTTCCACCCCTTCTGCTCCATTGCTTTTGTCTTAAGCATTAAAAAAGTTGATACTTCTTTTTCCCCCCTCCCCCAGGAAAGGCAAGACAAGGAGCCCATTAAGCTCTGGAGCTTATCACAAGCCGGCTGCCTCCTCCGGGCTTGGAGTGATGGGAAGCGCCTGCTTTGTGGAGCAAATCCTGTGTCTTTAAGGAGCCCTGGCTGGGAGATGCAGTGGAGTTAGCAGATGCCTTTGCCAGGCTATTTCACACAAATCTGGCATTTGCTGCACCCACAGCCTTGCTCAGCTTAAAAACATACCCCTAGGGTTTATTTCTAGCCGCTCCGCCGGCACTGCTCCTCTCTGGCTCTGCTCTGACCCCCAGATTTAGATCTGAAAACATCCCCCACGGTCCCTTCTGGTCTGACAAACCTTCTGAGTCACTGGAAATCATTCAGAGCCCTTCTCCTGCTTTGGTGTTTCCTCCATAAATTCCATGAGGTGTCCTGGGAGCAGCACACATCTGGGATGCGATGGGGTCCAAAGGGGAATTGGGATTCCCCTGGGGGTGGGGGGCTGCCCTCTTCATCTCACTGACCTGGCTTTGGTCCTCGGTGGCTGCTGTCTGAGTGGACTGTCCTGTGCGGGGTCTGGTGGCATCTCAGCATCACCACCAGGGATGCAGCTCCCACTGCCCGCCTGTGGCCTCTGTCCCTGCGGCACCCAGAAGTTGTGAGGTCGCTGGTGAGAGGAGACAGAAGGTGAGGGGTTTTTTTCTAACAAGCAGCTGGCTGATTCAAACCAGGGAGGGAAGCATTTGAGATGGGAAACAGGTAGGTCCCAGAGGTCTTAAATGCTCCAGTGACCTCTGCAGTGGCTGCAGAGAGTTGTGTTGGTACCAGCAGCAAGCAGAGCTCAGGAGCCAGTCGTGCCTAATAGAGGGGTTTTCCCAAAGCAGCTGATGCACAGGGAAGAACATAATTCCTCAACCAAGAGAGCAAACAGCATCCCTGCTGAGGACACCCAATGCTCGGGTGCCAGGAGCAGGGTGACTGAGTGGGTGCAGGGTTCTCCCTGCATCCCCAGGCGTTTTGACAGGTGAGGGAGGTGGAGAATGATTTCAAGGTGACACAGCAAGATCACAAACCTTTTTATTTGCCTTTTTATTCGTTTGCCTGTCCTGCATTTGAAGGTGTGGGAATGCTTCTCTCTATTAGATGCTTTCACTACTGCTCATTCCCAACACCACGCTTTCCAATGGAATTTTGGCCACACGGAAGAGCCCCATTCCCTGAAACACAACACAGACCCAAACGTTGATTTTCAGCTCCCTATCAACACACAGGGATTTTAAACCAGAGCCATCAATCCTTCAGGATCATGGGTTTGTTGTGTTTCAACAGCCTGAAAAATACTATCAGTATTTTACAGGACAGAACCCAGAGAGGAAACAAAGGCAACAGATTAATTGTTTTGACACTTCTTCCACTGAAATTCTCCCTTAAACTGACACCTCCTGTGGAAACACTTTGATTCTGGCAAACCTGGGAAGATCCCAGCACCATCTAAGGACTTTCTGACCAGGTCTAATTAGCAACATAGGCAGTGGGGGTACAGAGTGCCTTGGCAGAGTCCCTGCAGCTGTGATTCCGTGTGGTGGGGCAGCGTGAGACCTGTTTCTCCCACAGGGGAGGCTCTTTGTGGGATAAATCCCCTTTTCAGTGGCTAATTACCTGTTCAGACAAGGAAAGCCCCATGATGATGTGCTGGAGGTGCAGTAAATTGCCTCTCATAGGCCATTAGCAAAGGGAGAAGCTTTAAAAGGTTAAAAAAAAGAACAAAAGGGAAAGTTTGACCTGGATAAATAATTAGCATTTTGTCTTTTCCCCTTACATGCCACTGAAGAGCAGCTGCCCAAAGCCCTGCCCTCCCTCTGGCCCTCACTTTTCAAAATGTAAACATCCCTCCCCACTCCCCAGGGTGCTTCTGGTCCCCATGGGAGCACCCGGCATGGGGGGGAACCCTGTGTCCCCTTCAGCCCCGCTGTGTCTCACCCGCAGGTGGAACCAGCTCCTGCTCTGCTGATCATGGTCAACAAGACCTTAAATTACTGGGGTCCCAGTTTTGAGGAGGACGTTATCAACATCAACGTGGGGGGCCTGAGAAGGCGGCTCAGCTCCAGCGCCCTCTCCAAGTTCCCCGACACCCGCCTGGGACGCCTGCTCTCCTGTGACTCAGAGGAGTCCATCTTGCAGCTCTGCGATGACTACGACGTGAGTGCCAGGGAGTTCTACTTCGACCGAAACCCCGGCTTCTTCCTCTACGTGCTCCACTTCTACCAGACAGGGAAGCTGCACGTCATGGAGGAGCTGTGTGTCTTCTCCTTCTGCCAGGAGATCGAGTACTGGGGCATCAACGAGTTCTTCCTGGACTCCTGCTGCAGCTACCGCTACCACGAGCGCAAGCTGGAGAGCCGGCACCACAACTGGGATGAGGAGAGCGAAGTCAGCAGCGTGGACACGTCCCCCGATGAGATCTCTGACATCAACCATGACTTGCTGCACTACAGCACGCTGCGCTGCGGCAACGTGCGCAAGCGCCTCTGGCTCACCATGGAGAACCCCGGCTACTCCATCCCCAGCAAACTCTTCAGCTTCGTGTCCATCAGCGTGGTGCTGGTTTCCATAGCCACCATGTGCATCCACAGCATGCCTGAGTACCAGGAGATGGATGAGAATGGCAATGTGCTCGATGAACCCGTCCTGCACAAGCTGGAGTATTTCTGCATCTCCTGGTTCACCTTCGAAGTGTCTTCTCGCCTCTTGCTCTCCCCCAACCCCAGGAAGTTCTTCAAGCACCCGCTGAACCTGATTGACATTGTCTCGGTGCTGCCTTTCTATTTCACCCTTGTGGTGGACCTGACCATGGGCAGTGACTCGGAGCTGGGCAACTTGGGCAAGGTCGTGCAGGTGTTTCGGCTCATGAGGATATTCCGGGTGCTGAAGCTGGCTCGGCACTCCACCGGCCTGAGGTCGCTGGGGGCCACCTTGAAGGTAAACAAGCTCTCTATCTCCTTATCTACTCCTACAGTCCTTGGTAAGGTGAAGGCCTCTGGTATGGCCAAGGGACGTGGACATTCCTGTTCCCAGTGGGCTCTGGCTAGCATGCTTGGGGTGGTGGGCTGGCTCACTAGCCTGTACGTCCACTAAAGCAGCCAAGTGTGAGGAGCACTGCATGAGTCCTCTGTGTACTCACGCTCACCGTAAGCAGGGGTTCAGCCCACTGCTTGTAGACTCTGCTTCATGCAGAACTGGTGCTTCCAGGGACTCAGCCCCCCCCTTTTCCACTTGCAAGCCCTTTTGCACCATGTTGGAACAGACTCAACCATGCATGGGTGGATAGGGAGGTCCCACCAGAGGTGGATCAGTGCCTAGCCTGGCTGTGAGCAACTCCCTGAGCAGGGACAGGGCCAGCCAGCAGTTGTGGGTATGCCAGCACCAGCATGTGTGGCTCTGACCTGCTCCTGTCCCTCATCTGAGAGAAGGGGGAACTCCCTAAGGTCATGCTGCCAGGTAGCCAGAGGCCAGTCTCCAACCCTTGGTGGGAGATTGAGATCCTGGTCCAGCTGAGCTGATGCTTGGATGCTGCTGAGTATGATGAGGTTGGGACTGGCACACGGGTAACCTTGGGTGGCACAGAGCAACAATAGAAAAGCAGAAGGTTAGTTGCAGGGCCTGAGACAACAGCCCAAGGCAGGCTGCATGTCCCCAGCAGAGCCTGGGCTGCCAACAGCTGTTCCTCTCTGCTGGAGAGGCTCAGGGAAAGCAGGACACGCGGGGCTGGAGAAAATATCCCAGGACCATTTGGTCCTCAGGAGGAAGAGCTGGATGAAGTGATGCTGAGACAGCGAAGGACCAGGGTCCAAGCATGCTGGGATGTGGCACCACTGCAGGTTTGGTGAGAGGAGGTCCTCATGCTCCATGTCATGTCCCAAGGTTGCATCTCTCCAGACCCCCCTGCAGCAGCCCCAGCCTCCTTCGATAAACTGAGATCAGTTGTGACAAGGGTCACAGTATGAAGCTGTCACAAAAACCTCACCAGCCTGGCACTGAAGCCCAGACCTCTATCGCTGCAGCTTGGCTGCGCAGCACCAACCAGCCAGAGTGCCCTGTGCAGCTCTGCTTCTGCCCACTGTCCATCCCTCATCCATCCCCCTTGTGCTGAGGGCCACGTGCCCAAATCTGGGGTGGGTGGAACTGTCCCCTCACCTCCCATGCTTACACAGAAAATTCAGAGGGTGCAGAAGCCAATTAAACTCAGCCTTTAATTGCCTCTGATTCTTAGTGACCACACCAGGAGGAATCCTAAAGCCAATCTGTGAGCTTGATGAGATGCAGAGTAACACATGCTCCTAGTACCCCACCACACATGGGACTTGTGCTGCTCACAGGGAGGGGATCACCAGGGCAAACATCTCCCATCCTCATGGGATCATCTCTGGTCCTCACACTTTGACCAGAAGGCTGGTTTGCAAGCACTTCTCATGAGATACCCCCACATTGTACCCCCTGTGCCAAACAAATGGCCAAGGAAAGCAAACTTTGTAACAGAGCTTACCATTCCAAAGGGATGCTCTCCTCCCATGCAGCTCCTGGCAGGGGCCACAGCTCCTGGTGCTGCTCCCACCCAAGGGCCATCCCAGGGTGACATGGGCATGGCTGCAGCCACCCCATTTCTCACTGCTGCAGCCATGGCAGGGCTGGCATGGGACATCCTGGTGCCATCAGGACTTGGTTGTCAGGCTTGGACCTGTTCCTGCAGGTGAGCCATGGAGAAAAGCAGCCCTCAAGTGTGGCTGGGGACAAGGATGGGCAGTTAGTAAAGATCTGCTGCCAACTTCCACTGGGAAGCAAGACCTATGCCCACAAATCCAACAGGAAAATACAGCTGGCATCCTTGAAACCTGCCAAAAATAGGATCCAGGCAGGATTGTTTGAGATGAAGATGCCCAAAGTCCTGAACATCCACCTTGGAAGGGCGATTAGGAAGTGTCAGAGCAGCGTAACACTGCTCACAGTTTAGATAAAATCCTACTCGTGGGAAGGGCTTCCCGAACCCTTTCCACACTCCATGTAAGCGTGAGCAGCACGTTGCAGCAGAGCAGGGCCTGCTGAGCTCATCATCTTATTAAGCAGACAGAGAAGATCCGGGGAGCCGGCAGCATCCCGGCTCGGGCCTCTGCCGCGCCGCTGATTCACACAGAGCGTGACGCGCTGGAAAGCGCGGCTTCTCGGGGACTCCGCAGCCAGCGCCGAGCGGGGATGAGCGAAGGCACGAGCCTGACGCAGCAGCTTGGCATCGGGATTTACTGGGCACATAAATTAACAGCGTCCCACTAATCATCATTTCCTTCCTCTCGCGAGCGCGTGAAGCGGCGGCAGAGGGGGAACGGCTGCGAGCAGCCAGGAAGCGGGAGCGATGGCTCTGGCAAGCCGAGTAATTGTTCCCCTGCCACAGAAGTGCTAGCAGAGGGATTTCTGCTGTTTGTGCATCATAAAAACCCTGAGCTGTCTTCAGACTGCCTGGGGCCTGATCCGGGCTCTGTTTGATTTGAGGAGAGGCTTCCCACACGCCGCTGCTCTTGCTCCCCGCCGCGCACAGCCGCCGTCACCGCGCGTGCAGCCTCCCGGCTGCGGGCTCGGGGCCCCATCTCCCACGGGCAGTTGATAGGTGTTAGGCACAGAGTAATTTAGGTATCCACAGGGATCTGCAGGAGTTGCCATCCATCCCCTTAGGGGCCTAAATACACAAATAGGTTGGAAGAGCCAGAGCTGCACGTCCCCCTGACAGCGGATGCATCACCCTGCTGTGGGTCATCTCTGCGCTTGGTCCCCATGCCCGTACCTCCAGCCATCCTCCAACCAGGCACTTCCACTTCATCTGTTCTCTGCAGCAGCGGAGGAAAAACATGCATTTAGCAGGGGAAGGAGCTCCCTGTGGGACCCATAGCTGTCCCAGGGGTGGGCAGGCAGACCACCCACCAAGGCAGGAGCCCAAAAAGGCAACTGCTGGGGTGGCTGCTTCCCTGGAGCCTTTTATTAGCCAGCATCACCTTCCTAAGCCTGCACCCCACCCAAAGCCCAGCTGCAGGTAGCTATCCCTGGATCGATGGGTGGATCACAGGTTTTGAGAAGTGGTTGCAAATAGGTGACAGCTGGTGCCTGAGGGTCAGCTGGGACAGGCTGCCCAGAGAGCCTGTGGGGTCTCCTTCTCCAGAGAGCCACAGCCCTCCTGGATGAGATTCTGTGCTACCTGCATTGAGGGCTGCTGGGGGGCTGGACTGGACGATTTCCAGAGGTCCCTTCCAACCTCGACCCTTCTGTGACTCTGGGAGATTCCTGGAGCCTCCCCCATGCTGCAAGCCCTGACCCCCCAACCTTGCTTGTAAATTAAAGCAGTAGGAGCTATCGAGCTGCCTGCGTTCCCCCTCGCCTTCCCTCTCCAACACATCCCAGGGCCATAACTGATACTCTTTAAAGATGTGTGAGGTTATCAGTCTCTGCTGCTCCCCAGCTGAGACATACCCACGTGCTGCTCAGCTCCAGCCAGGAGCAAGCCTTTCATGGCCAAGTGATACATCCTTGAAACTCAGTGGCTCTGAGCTGTTTGTCCTTCCCAAGGAGCTCCCTGGGAGCTGCTGCAGGGTGTTTGCAGCCAGGGGCATCAGAGGAGGATATAATGTCCCCTTGGTAGTACTGGCATTAGCTGAGCAGCTTTTGCCAGCAGTGGAAGCAAAGCCTCCTTGCTGCCTGCCACGGATCCACCTCCTTTGTCTCGCTCTTTTCCCACATCTTCTGCCATTTGCTTTGCTCACACCTTGTTTTGTTTAGTCATTATGTGGCCTCCACTGAAGCCTTCTCTGCCTGGCAGGAGGCTGGGAAAAAAGCCCCCGGGACCCAAGCTCTGCTCTCCTTTCCTCCAAAGATGGAGAGCAACCTGGCACACCAGTGGGCAGAAGGAGCCAGGAAATTCACTTCTCACAGCCAAAACGCAAGTGGACTAACCATACTGTGAAGCTGCCTTGTCTCCCCACTGCCCACGGTCCTTGCCTCACCCTGGGCATCTGGCACAGGTTTATGCTTTGCTCAAAAATCGAGATTATCCATGGAAAGACTGCAACACAAGTGTTTTAGTTTGAAACCAGAGCAATGATGGCTTCATCACAGAGTGCTGCACACCTCTGCTGCTAGTCTGTGCCCCCAGGTCTTGGGAGATTGGGTGACCCATGGTCCCTGTCCCACTGTGGCTCCCAGAGCCCTTGGGGAGGGGCTCACTGAGCAGCCCCTTGTGGGGGTGGGTGCTAAAACAGCTCACACTGCTAATGAATGGATGGATGGATGGATGGATGGATGGACGGATGGACAGATGGATGCCCAGAATGAACCAATGACTGGGGCTACTTAGATTCACATCAGCTCTGAGCTTCACTCTCATGGAAGAGCAACAAAACCTAAGGGGAGAGTTTCTGTAAGAACCTCCCTCCTTGGGTAACAAAGGGTTAAGTGGGTGCTGTGAAAGTAGATGTTGGGATACTGGAGCAATCAGGTCCCTGGGGCTCTGGCTGCGGGGTCCGGGCAGCTGGGGAGCCTGGGGCTGTGTCCCCAGGTAGGCCCTAGAGCTGAGCCTGCAGCAGTGGCCACGTCATCCCTGTGAGCACATTGCCTGTGTCTGGGGAAGGGACAAACCACTGCCCTTGGAGGCTGCTTCTTCCGTGATTTCTGGGGCCTGCCAAGATAAAAGGAAAACGTGTCAAACCCCTGTTAGCTGAGGTCAGGTCTGAGGGAGCTGGGGGGCACAGGAGCTGGGCAGCACACAGCCCCTTTCCCTCCCAGCACTGCCTCCCCTTCACAGGCTGGGGGAGGGCAGAGGGGCAGCTGTGGGTCCCAGGCCTGCTTTCCTGTCTGCCCCCTCGCCCCAGGTGTGGGTCACCCACACACCCCCTGTCCTGTCTGAGTCTGGCCCTGCAGCGGGACATCCCCAAGCAGAGGTGGGCAGAGGCACCCAGGGAGGTGCAGGGAGTCTGGTGCAGGGCTGCACCTGCGCTGCCAGACCCCAGTGTCCTGCGATGGGTGTGGTGGCACCCCCTGACCACCACTCTTCTTTGCCTTCCAGCACAGCTACCGGGAGGTGGGGATCCTGCTGCTCTACCTGGCCGTGGGGGTCTCTGTCTTCTCTGGTGTGGCATATACTGCCGAGAAGGAGGAAGATGTCGGCTTTGACACCATCCCAGCATGCTGGTGGTGGGGCACAGTCAGCATGACCACTGTGGGCTATGGCGACGTGGTACCCGTCACCGTGGCAGGCAAGCTGGCTGCCTCGGGCTGCATCCTGGGGGGCATCCTGGTCGTGGCACTGCCCATCACTATCATCTTCAACAAGTTCTCCCACTTCTACCGCAAGCAGAAGGCGCTGGAGGCAGCTGTGAGGAACAGTGGGAAGAAAGACCTCGAGGACATGGAGAGCACCTCCAGCCAGGACCGAGACTCGGAGGCTCTGAGCGAGACCTCCCTGGGCAGAGGCAGCCCCGACCGCCGTGGTCTGACCCCCAGTTCCCACTCCACCCCCTGACCCCACCGCGCTGCGGCACTGGGGCCTGTGCAGGACCCGCTTGCTCACTGCAAGCACAGTATGGCTGTTGCACCAGGACACAGTGAAGAGCCAGGTTCTGTCCATCTCCCACCACACCTGGTGTCCCCCCAGCCCTGCAATGGACAGGAGGGGTTGGAGGAGATGCCCAGTGGGTGCTGGGTGGTTCCAGCTCCTGGGACATGTCTCAGCCTTCATTCAGCGACATCCCCGCTCCCCTGTGGCTGCCAATGGAGACTGTGGTGCTGGACGTCCCCCTGTCAGAAAGGAAGCGAGAAAAAGAGGAATACAGGTGACCCCCACTCAGGCACTGCCCGGGCTGCATGAAGGAGAGTGTTCCCCTGCCCCAAGGTTTTGTATGTTCCCCTGCCCTGAGGTTTCATGTTGGCCAGGGTGGGGTTACACAGCCTGAGGGTGAGGCAGCCCCTGACCCACCTGGCTGCCCTTGCAGGTCCTGTGCCAGCTCAGCACCAGCTCCAGCCCTGACCTCATCCTATGCCCAGGTGGGAACAGCCTCGAAAGGCTCAGCTGCCCCACCGGCCATGGGGAAGAGGGGGTTGGGAAGGAGTCTGTATGGGAGGAGATGTGGTGTCCAGCTCAGCGTGAGCCCCACTGTCCCCAGCCCTTGCAACAGGACTGGCTGGACCTCACCTTCCTCCCATTGCACCTGGGTTGAACTGCCCTCCCACATCGCTGTCACCAGGACCCCCAGGAATCTGGGTCTGGGGGCTGTGCTGGGGGTGGGACACAGCCGGGAGCACGGTCCATGCAGGGGGGCACCCGCTGGGAATGACCCAGCAAAAGGGACCCTGCCCTCTGAGGCAGGAGCAGCCAGGGGGGATGGAGCTGGGAGAACCGAGGGGCCACCCCCAGTGGGGGTCTCCCTGCCAAGCCCTTCACTCCATGAGGCTCCCCCGCTGTGGGTACTTGTTTTGGAGGAGGAGCTGCTCTGTGGCTGCTGCCTCAGCCTCTGGCGCAGAGAGGAGGCAGAGTCCCTGCCAGGGGCCATCGGGAAGTGGACCCGGGGGTACGCGCCTGTGCACGGGGAAGTGCCTCAGCCCTTGCTGCGTGCTCGGAATTCCCGCTGTGGGAAGAGCTGTGGGAGCCCAGGGGTTGCAGGTGATGGGGGTGGGGGGGATGACCAAAGCCACGGGGATTCAGTTCATGCCTGGTCCCGCTTGCCACAGCCCCCAGCCTGGCTTTGCTCTGCAGTCTCATCCCTCCCTGCCTGGGGTCAGCCTGGAGCACTGTCTGGAGGGGGGGGGGTCACCTCTGTGCCCACGGGGAGCCGAGCTCCCTGGGTGCAGATGCATTCCCCTTCCCTCTGCAGGGAGCAAGCACCCCATGTCTGTGGGAAGAGCAGAGGGGAGCTCAGTCACCGCAGCCTCTGAGCAGCTCATGGTGGGCAGGAGGTCCATCTGTGAGCCAGGGCCCCTTCCCACCCAGCTCCCCCACCATTCAGGGCTGCTCCCAGCACAGCATTAATTCCCTACAGAGTTTTTCCTTGACCCCCTGTTTGGAAACCGTGTGGCTCCTTTGTGCACAGAGGAATACACCCAGCAACACCTGTTTGTTCCAGGCAGGAGAAACGTGCACCTCATCAGCCCCAAAACATGGTGATGGCTGCAGGATGGCCCCAGGCACCTGGATTGAGGTGTTTGCCACAGGTTGCGCTGGTTAGCATTTGGCACAGCCGCAGTGACTGGTGCTGGCTCTGCCTGTAGCAATCTGCTCATTGTGGGGAAGACAAACCAATGCCAGTGTGGGTCCAGCCTTCCTGAACCCCAGTGGGACTCAGGGAGGGGTCCCCAGGGAACAGCGGTGTGGGATGGGAAGGTGCTTATGCTCCTGGCATCATCGAGTCTTCCAGTATCAATGTTTTGTGGTCTGCTCTGCTCTCATTCTTACTGCGAGCTGGGACCGGTGAGCTCCATCATCTGCTCCGACCAGCTCCCGCTGCACTGTTACTTGAACCAAGGAAGGAGTTTCCCCTTCTCTCCATAAATATTCCAGTAGCAAAATGTATTAAAATGTGAAGAATAAATTACATGTATTAAAGAGCATTATGCAAATAATTAAAAGAGCATGTAAATTACTTTTCTATCTATGCATGGGATGCATACTGTATATTTTATTAAAGCCCTAAGTGACCCGCTTTGGACGCTGGTTTTCTGTTCCACGGCAGCTTGGTGCCTGTGCAGCACATCAGCTGGGCTGGGGGCTGGCTCGTTGGGTTGGTACAAACAGCCCCCAGGGAGCAGGAGCAGCCAGGGTGCTCCTGGAGCAACCACAGGTCCCCATGAGCCAGCACCAGGGACCCTCTCGGAGCACCATGGAGCTCCCAACCAGACAGCCCCATCCCTGCCCTGATGGTGGGCGACAGCTCATCCTCATGCCTGGACCACTGGCATCATCCCAGCTGGAGCATTTGGGAATAGCCCATCTCCCAGCAGGCACAGTGAGGGGAACTGGGAGGTGACATGGCCGGGACAGCTGAGCCCCATGACCAAAGGGATGTCCCAGGCCGTACGGTGTCATGGTCAGCAGGTAAAGCTGGGGGAAGGAGGAGGAAGGGGGGACATCCGGAGGGATGGCATTTGTCTTCCCAAGTCACCCTGAGGCGTGACAGAGCCGCGGGGCAGAGGCTGAGCACCCAAGGAGCAGCATCTCTTGCCAAGGCAAGCAAGCCCAGCACCGATTTTCTCTCCAGAGAGAAGACACCCCACCAGTGTGTCTGGCTGCTGCAGAGGGTAGCTGCTCTTCAGGAGCCGCTCTCTTGTGTTCCTGGGAGCGTAGCCGTGCTTTGTGCTCTGATGCTGCTTGGCTTGGGCTTCATCCTCCTTTATCCCAAGGCAGTGTGATGGGCTGAGCTCGGTCCTGATGCTGATGGGGTGAAATAAGGGGGTGTCTCTAGGTTTCGTGCCTCCAGGGGACCGTCTGGGGAGGGGAAGGCTGCTGCTGTCCCTGCATCACGTGCACTCCTCCACTACACGCGACAGGAGTGGAGGATTAAAAATAGAATTTAATCTTTATTCCTATGAGAGTTTTCCCATTAAAAAAATATAAATTAATCCACACATTGCTAATCTTTCCAGGGCAAAGGCTCCCCCAGCTCAGGGGTTAAAATCAAGACAGGACCCTCCGTTAGCCGCACTGCCGCTGCCCTGGGAGCCAGGCAGGTGTGTGAGAGCTCCGGGCTGGGGTGTGGGAAGGCCAAGAAAGGCATTTTCTTTTTTTAGCCTCCTGCTTTCTGTGAAGACATGAGGTTTGTGTGGCTGTGAGTAACTGCACTGGGAAAATCCTCCCACCGCTGCGCAGACGGATCTAGCAGAGCTCAAGCTCTGCAGAGCGGGGAAGAACTGGGTGCAGGAAGGTGCCCAGCACTGGAGGAGTGGGTGATCACAGCCCACGTTCACATTAGCAAGATGCTTCTGCACACCGACAGGATGCCAGGACTGGTCTAAGTTACAATTTCCAAGGCAAGTAGGAAACTCGGGTTCTTTTTGCTAACCCCTAATTGGTTTTCCTGAGAGCAATGGCATTGTCAGCAGGTAAATCAACTAAACACTTTATTGGGTTATTCCTACAGAAGCTGCTCCCCACACTCACAAACTGACTGGTGAAGGAGCGACTCTCTTGCCTCTGGGGAATGGTGATTAAGGAGCGACCGTATTAAGCTATTAATGTAGCCAAGAATTAGATGACGCTGCTCAAAGAGACAAAGTGAACTTCATTACTTTTGTTTGAAACTTCTTTGGCAACTCTCAGACCCATGAGGACCCTGGACAAGGTCTGTGCACTCAGCCAGTTATGGGAAAGCCAGGAAGTTTCTGGCTCTGCAGGAGGAAAGACCCCTTCCCAGCAGCATTCCTGGGATCTGTCTTCCTGTAAGCTTCTGCAGCTCTGCTGAGCTCAGGTCCGGAGTCAAAAGCCAGAAGTGCTCAAGTAGTACCTGTTAAATCAGCATTACCTGGAATTCCTGTATCTGCTGAACTATGTGTGGGAACCAGTCACAGAATCACTGGGTTGGAAAAGACCTTTGAGACCATCCAGTCCAGCCATAACCAACACACACAGTGCTGAAAAGGATTTTTAATTTGTTTTATTACAAAATTCTGCTGGCAGTAAGAAAGCCCTGAGTTAACTTCAGCCCTTACCCGAACCATAGCTATTAACTTAGTTGTAGCAAACAAACTCAAGGCTTTCCTACTGAGAGCGAAATGAACAGCCTTGAAGGTGTGGAATTGTTAACTGAATATACACCCAGACAAGCCACACAACTCCAGGAAATGAAACCAGCAGGTCAGGCATGCCGGGAAGCACAGCACCAGCGATGCAGCTTCACATCCAGCCCTCCAAGCTGGTGAGAGCAGCAGAGGAGGGAAACCACCCTGTACCTTGTGTTTCAACATCATCCTCTCCACAGCCAAGTGATGGGCCAGAGCTTGAGAGCCCCTCAGGGCTGAGGGGAGGCCGCCCAAAGCTCAGCCATCAGATGATGGTGGAGAAGCAGGTCTGCAAGAGGCTGCTCTGGATGGGATGTTCAGGGGCTCCGGGCTCTCTCTGCTTCCAGCACTGTATTGATTTTAATAGCGACAGCCGAGAGGGGAGCAGAACAGACTGTGCTTCATAGATGGAATTGAATTGTTTTAAGGTTTTTTAAACAAGTTGGCTGTCTTCCTGGCCTCTTAAATTAAAGGGCGATTAAGGCACTTTCAGTCTGGAAAGAGCTGATGGGTGTTTCCTGGTTTGACACTAAAATTTTGCTGGAGCAATTAATGCAATGAAAATTTGTCAGCTCTCAAGACAGGGGCTGTCAGCCAACACTCAAAGCGTTTATCTGAGCACATGCTCAGGCTCTTTTGGCCTGAAGACAGGGGGAAATGGGACAAAATCAGAGTGTTGGAAGGAGTGGCTGGGCATAAAGGACACTGGCACAGTGACATCTGTACCTCTGTACTGATGAGCTGTGAGAGGAGAAAAGCTGCTGGTGCTGCAGCTCCATGGGAAGTCGACCTTCCCCCTGTGCTGGGGAAAAACACTCTCCTGGTAAGGTGGCTGGGAATATGGGAGAGTTCCAGGCTTTCCCAGTTAATAGAGATGCCTGCCGTCTCCCTCCCTTTGATTTCCACGCTCCTTTCCAAGATCTAAAAGCTCAAATCTATTTTGTTTCTTCCGGGATTGCTAACCAAAGCTGACTCCTGAATGAATTCTGTCTCTGCTTTGGTTAGTCATCCCTTTAGGACGGATTTAGTAACCGCTTGGGGAAACCACACAGAAGCCAACAGTTCACCGTTGGAAGGCAGCACCCACTCGCTGTCAACTTCTTCTTCTGAGCTAGAAAGCTGGAAGTGCAGCAAGTCAGCCAGAATTAGGTGAGCGAGCCTCCAGCCTCACCCCTCCAGCAGGAAGGCGGATCAATCGATACATACCTAGTCCCAAACTTGACTGCAGGCTCTGGGAAGTTGCTGCAGTGTGAAATAACAGAGCAGAGAGAACAAATTATCTACAGCAGAGCTCACCCCTCCCCATCTGCCGGAGCGCCCCGCAGGGCACACAAACCCTCTTGGCCACTGCAGCTCCAGGCAGGGCTGCCAAATGCTCCTCAATGCGGGCAAACAGCCCCAACAGCCACCACAGAACCATCGCAGCGCCTGGACCTGCCCTGGGACTCAGGCAAATATCCTCTGGAGGGGCAAAATTGGTACCGTTCTGAGGCTAAAGAATTACAGAAGGTGTTTCTGACACAGTCCCTGCTCATGTTTATTAAAGCCTATACGCCCCTCCAGAGCTGTGTGTAACGCTGGGTGACTAGAGGCACGTCACGTTAACACTCACCCTGGTAAGCAATAATACACCAGAGTATGTCCATGCATAAACACGAGTCCTGACACTGCTGCTTCCAGGTAAGGACAGTTTATTTGCCCCTTTGAACAAATAAGGCAAGATATTTGAGAAAGACCAAACAAAAATCTCCTGTATCAAACTCAAAGGAATGCAATAAAAGTTACTATTTCATACATATACAAACTACCAACCAGACACTACCACATACAAACAGCCAGACACTGTTTGTATATAGCATATATAGACACTGCTATATTACAAAATAGCATTTCAAGTCAGCACTTTATGCCAGTGTTGCTAATTTTCTTTGTTACAAAAAAAGTTAAAGCTACAAACTTCACATTTTAAAGTCTCACATGACTGGCATCATCCCTATCACTAGGTTTTCAGAAGCAAAGGTAACAGTTTGTCCAGAACGCTTTCAGTGATGCACCTGGGCCCAAGGAGCACTGAATGCAGTGGCACAATTAAGCAGGCATTTTGCTCAGCCTGCCCTTGGGGTACAAGGCTTGATCTGCACCTGGAGGACTCTGAGAAGTGAGCAGGTATTGTGGTCCTAGATAATCTATTAAAGGGCCCAAAAAGGGAATAATTTTCTCTAACATTGACAAATCTGTGAAGGAAAAAATAATTCCTCTGCATTAGAGCTCCAAGTGCAAGAAACATCACCAAGTCTCAGCCACTGCAAGCATTTACGAAAGGTTCAAAGACAGACAGTTAAGTCACTGGACCAGTTTTACTTCTTTTGGTTCATTTGCTGTATTTTAAGACAATCACATCAGCAAAGCAGAGTATTTCAAGAGTGCTTACATTCAGTTACAGCAGTTACGGGTTGCATATTCCATAAACAGACACCCCCCCGTGGGGTTTCACCCAAAACTTGGGTGTGATTTCTAATGCCCTCTGATCACTAGAAAGTTACCTACAGAGTGCAGAGGTAAAACTACTCCCAGCAGAATCTGCTTGACCCACACCACATGCAAGCAGTGCCTTGTTTCCTGTGTCATATATCCACCCCGCTCTGTCGCACCAGAGGTGTTGGGCCAGATCCATCCAAGCAACTAAAGATCCAGATCCATCCAAGGAACTAAAGATCCAGATCCATCCAAGTGACTTAGACAAGATCCAACACTTGACCATAAAACTCCCTCCTAGGTTGCAGCGGGGTTTCTTTGATGCCAAGGGCACCCATGAATATTGCTCGTAACACACACGTTTAGGGCAAATCGTATTGCACAGCTTTCAGACGTGCACTGTGAGTCCTCATGTTCACATGGCACCTCACCAAACCTCATGAGAGAGTCCAGACTCGAGGATTTTAGCCCATTAACAGCAAAGAAGCTTTTAATTACCTGGCTTTCCCAATTTGAAGCTTTCCCAGTCCTTGAGGTGACCACACAGCTGGTTATCCCAGGATGTACTCTTGCTTCAGCACCCCGACTCACCGCCCTTTCCTTTTCCCCTTAGGGAAAAGTGCTGGTTTGCTGATCTCCTGAAGAGCTGCGTTCGCACTGCATATCAAACGGAGCCAGACTGACACAGCCAGATCTGCAGAGGGGGTATGAATGGCTTGGTTCCTTTCACAGCAACGGAGTATACCTGCAGCAGTAGCCAAGAGCCTGCTCCAAGGGGAAAAAGAAGCACCTACGGAGGCATGAAATGAGCACTTCTCTCTAGCAGCATTTGACATTCAGGAGACACTGCTGTTTAGTTTAACTATCCAGGTGATGCACCAAGGCCTGTTTCAGAAGAATGACATGGAAACTGTTGCCTCTATCACAGCAAAATCCAAATAAATTGGCAGAAACACTGGCTCGGTCCAACCACTCCCCCACACACCAGGGATGTGTAAAGCAATGTACCTCTTGCTGTCCCAGCCCACGGGGCAGAGGCATCGCTCGGTCTCTGCCCTGAGACTAGACTCTTTGCTGCTTCTCTTTTACTCTCCACTCTACTGGCGTGAGTTAATTGCACCATCCTCACACCGATTGTACACGCTGGGGCATTTCTGTTGATTGAGCAGGAATGGCATGGAAATATAGAGAAAGAATGCAAGAGCATCTGGAGGAGCTGGAGAAGAGACTGAACCTCTTCTGGCCAGACATTAGTAACTGTCTTCTCATCCAGATCAACTCCGCCTCTCCTCCGCCACCACAAATGCACATCTTTGTTCATTCAACTCAGTCTTTACCAGCAGTTCACCTTTTCTGATGTGCTAAACCTTGGAGAAGTGTGAAGGATTGTGAAATTAAGTTTTGATTCAAGCATCTAAAGACATCAGCCTGAAACGAAGCCTATAAAATATTTCACCAAGTGTGGAGATTTCTAAGTCCTCTCAGACACAGCAGAAGTCCCTAATTCCTGAGAGAGGTTCACACACCTTCCACCCATCCAAATACTGTCTCCTTTTCGCAGCACTCCACCATCTGTAAGGTCTCCCCATAGGACATATCCAGACAGACAGACAAAGGGGAATCAGACCATCAACTGGCTTTTGGCTTTAAGTCAGTGTGGATTTTAAATTCCAGAGTGTAATTTCTGATGGAGGAACAACATGCGTTATCTACTTGTGTTACTCCACAAAGGACACAAGAAGAGGACAGAATGGAGGTCTTGAAGAAACCACGCTTGCTTAAAGCACACAGTGTAAGGCATGGGGCTTGTTACAGGCTTTCTAACAAATGAGATTGAAGTTTCTTTCAAAAGGCTGGAACAGTATGTACATACTCTCACCTGCTCTCTTCAGCAACCTAAAACTTATCAGTACCTTAACAGTAGAAAGACACAGTTAAAAACAGAAACAAAACCCACAAAAATGCAGCTGTTAAATTCCAGGTTAACTTAAACCAAAATAGGCCACTGAAAGTTCAGTCTGAAAAGAGTGCGAACCAACTTTCAGTAGCCTATTTCTATCCGTTCCTCTGGTTTAAAAACAAACACCCCCTCCCCCCCCCCCCCCTTAAAACCAGTAACAAAACTCCTTCGGAATAATGTTTTAAATATTTGTCTAAATTTAAAACACACAGTCAGGACTTCCCGCTTGTTGGCATTCCTGAGTTCACAAAGGTGCTATGGAAAAATAAACGAGCAGAAGGATCGCCCTCTCTTTTGCTAGCGTATTTCAATAGAAATCAACCTGTTCAGTAGTCGTAAAAGCAAGGAGCTGATTGTTTGAGGATGGAAGAATGTTCCAGCAGCGGCTCAGTTGTTCTGCTGCCGCCGCTTCTTGGCTTCGATGGCATCAAGGATGGGCTGCCGCTTGGACTGGTACTTCTGGCGGATCTCCTCGATCTCCTGCTCCATCATGGGGTCCAGGGCCGTGAGCCTCTTCTGAAGTTCATCCACACTCCAAGTCTTTAGCTAGCGGGGAGACAAAAGGAGGACAGACACGGGCATCAGTACAGCCCCATCCACACACCTACAGGGATTTTGCTGCCCTTCTCATGGTCACAACACATCCTCCAGTAGGATGCTCCAGGCTGTTGCTCTCAGAGGGACCGTCATGAGCCTCAGGATACCAGGCTGGCTTCTGCTCATTTTACAGATCACAGAATCATTAAGGTTGGAAAAGACCTCCAAGATCATCTAGTCCAACCGTCCCCTTACCACCTATATTACTCATTAAACCATGTCCCTAAGTATCTCATCCAACCTTTCCTTGAAACCCTGAGGGATGGTGACTCCACCAGCTCTCTGGGCAACACCCACTTGCTCTGAGAAGAAATTTCTCCTAATTTCTAACCTGAACCTCCCCTGGTGCAACTTGCAGCCATTCCCTCTTGTCCTATAGCTACAGATCTGTGAGAAGAGGCTGACCCCCAGCTCACCACAACCTCCTTTCAGGTAGTTGTAGAGAGCAATAAGGTCTAATGAAAAAACACAACCAGACAGATACAGAACATGCTGTTTAGTGACACTGGGTGTGCAAAAAACAGCCACTGAAATGTTTCCCCCATTGAGCTGCTTTTCTAATGCTTCATTTTGCAGGCGTAGAACAGAAATCCTGTTCTGAGATGGAACAGAAGCGAATCTCTTCCCCCCTCCCCTCTCCTTGCAACTCAACTTCCTTCTGCTAAGCGACAAGAGGAGACAGAAGGGAACGGGGAGGGGAAAAAAAAAATCATTGCCTAAAGTTGCACTTGAAAAAACCCAACAACTGAGCACCACAATTATATACAATCAGAATTAACCTCAATTGTGGTGAGGAGTTCAGACTCCTCTAAGCCAGAGATCCCAGAACACACACACAACAGCTCACTTTGGGTCAGCCTCACACCAATATGATATGCAAGGACAATCTGTATCTCACTGTACCTGTGAAGATGTCAGGCTAGGCTGGACAAGCTTCCCTTCCTGGAATTCCCTTTCTGCCTGCCCTTTGTTTAATTGGCTCTCTTGTGCATGGCCAGTTTACTGGGAACTGGCCCAGAAGAGTTTTAATCTGTGATGGGAGAGGCCAAGTGCACTGTGGGACAGTCCAGGCTGCCATAGCTGCACTCTTTACATAACATTATAACCCATGGAACTGAACGGATTTCAGGATTAAGGTAAGGAATATGGATGCTGAAATTGCTTCCAGTGTTCCCCAAGCACCAGTCCTCTTCCCATCCAAAGCCAAGTGACCCCAAAACCCCATGGGAGACGCAGTTTTACAGCCATGGCAGCAGGATGGGAACGACCATCTGCACCACCTGCTCTCAGTGACTGCCTACACCAAGGACGTGCAAAAGAACTGGCTTGGTTTGGGGTTTTTTGGTTGGGTTGGGTTATTTTGTGAAGAAAGAAGTGTCAATTTTTAGACTTTACACAAATGTTGTAATCCATTGACTTATCTTTACTGCAGTTACATGCAAGTGACACTGCTGTCCTGGTTAAGCTGGTAATTAGTGAGCTGTGACGGTTATTTTTCAAGCCATTTCTGAATCAAAACACACAGTGAGATGCTTGCCATCTATTGTAAAGCAACAACTGAATTACTGGCTGTTGAATGGCAGTTGTGTAGTTTGCATCAGTCCTTAAAACGTACGTGAACACTAAAAAACGTGAAAATCCTGATCCTTCTTCCTGAGGAGGAAGAGATACCAGTCCCCAGACCACAATGTCATCTGTTGGCTGGTTTCTCATAAGGTCTTTTGAAATTCTTTAGCATATTCCTCTAGATAAGATATTTCATTGTTACAGGATCACAAATCCTCTTTAATAATCTAGGCACAAGCAAAACAAGACCTTTTCAGCAAGGCTATACAGTCTTTCGACCTCTCCAATCAGCCAACTGTTCACAGGAAGACAAAGCACTTCCTCCACACAGATATACATTATTTATACACATTAATGCAACTTTACCAGACAGCAGTTTAAGTGGATGCATGGCACCAGTTGCCTTTTCACACCAATTTATCACAGAGCAGGTAATTATTCACCATTCCCCTTCCTCCCGGTCCAGGGAATTGAAAAGTCAAATAAAAATACAAAAATGAAGAAAACATTAGTTCAAGTACTGAGCACCCATACACTGAGCAGCTACATCAGCTCAAAGGGCTGCCAGCTCACCCAGGGTACCCAGTGCTAGACGGAGAGCAGAACAGATTTACAGTGATGGTCTCTACAGACCCCCAGAACGTGGCAGTAAGCAGAAGAAATCCCTGCCCTATGGATGTTTTCAAACAGGATCTAGCACCATGGGACATCATCCTCCGTGGATACCGACACACAAAGCCTTTCTGCTAACTGTAAGCAGCTGCTTGCCAAGGGATGCAATGGCTTTGGCAGTCCCTGGGACTGCGTGACTGTCAGGACAGATGGCTAACGGCACGGATGATGCTCAGAGCACAGCTCAGTCTGGGGTGGGAAAAGCCTACAGACTGATATTAATATGAGCAAATCAGGAAGTGGTTACCTGTGCAGACGTGTGATGTGGGACAAAGTAGCTACTTAAGGAGATAGATCACAGGTTAAGGAGAATGGGGATGGTGGGAGAAGGAAGAGAGGGAAGTCGATGCAGAGCAAAAACTTAAGGCCACTGAAACACATCCTGGGTGCAATGCTGTGTGTTGATGGGGATGAACTAATTACAGAGCTTTCACCTGGAATAATGTCAGTGTCACTGCAAATGCCACGCTACCTCTAGAACAGGCAGAGAAGCCAAAGGGCAGCATTAGTAAAAGGTCCAGAATGTGACTGTCCACCGCAGACAGGCAGAAGAGAGACTGACAGGCGCCAATTACCAGCAAACAAGGGCCAAGCGCCCACGAGGTTGCAGAGGATGCCCAGCCCTCGCTCCCACTGTGCTTCAGGCCCACCACACCACCAGCCCTGGGATCTGGGCCAGGCTATTTCTCAGCTCATCCTTCCACTGGCACACACATCTTTAAAGGAAAGTAAGAAAATAAAAAAATAAAGAGATCTGTTTAAAGCACGATGGCCCCCATTTCCCTGTGCTGCGTGGCGTTCCGCTGGAAGCCAATGCTGCAGACAGTCTTTCTCCCAGAAATGAAGTTTTTAAACTCTGGCATATCTGTCTCTGCAGTGGCAGGCTCCTGGGATACTGACATTATTCTCTTCGAGAACTGCCAGAAGCAAAACGAGAAGGACAAGGACAGAGCATCTCACGACAGACAGTTACCCAGGGTAAAGCCTCAGCGCTGAACAGCTGCAATTAGAGCTGGTTTTAGCCACGGGCTCAGCCCTGTTCCTCTCCTCGCTACTCCTCAGCAATTCTTCTGTTACAAGAAGTCGTAAGTGCCTTTGTAAAAGCTATCTATTTTTGTCCACAGCGATCAAACAGCTAAGACAAACTTTTAGAGGAAGGAATCTCATTTCAAATATAAAGACTGATAGAAAGCACTTGTTCTAAGGTTGGTCAAACACATCTATCAGCAGGGAGAGGAGGCAGAGCAGTGGAACTCTTCAAGCAAGGTTGTATGGGCAGAACGTTAATTTTTAATCACTTAAGTAACAGATGTATCTTCACTCAAGGTTTTGAGAATGATCTTAACTTTATAGAAACTGAAGACCAGCAGCAGAGGTGCAAGGGTTCACCCGAAGCCTCTCCCATGTGGCCACATGTGCTGCTCCCTGTTCCTCAGGCTGCAGACACCACCGACAGCAACACCTTGTTTTACCATGCTGAGGATTTCTACTATGTAATTCAGATGGGCATGTATAATTACATCCTTCAGAAGGACATAATCTACGGCCTTTCCATGCATATCCAGTGACAGTGGACAAAATCAAGAACAGATCGTTAGATACAGAGTTTCTTCTTCAAGGAGAAGACTCGTGAGCTACTTGTGACATCCCTTCACCAGCAGTTCAGACAGACTTGCAGATAATGACTTGGCTGAACAATGTTCACTTCAAACAGCTTCTGAGTCCTATCAAATCAGCATTTTAAAAAGGTGGGGGTGAAACCCCAAAACCACTTGCATTTGTTCCAGCCAGGTAAAGTGTCACTGCTACATGATATTCTACTGGATGTAAATGAATCTAAGCAGCAAAAGGAGAATAAATAAAGGCTCTCTGCAGACATGCCAGACACAGCCACAGGTTCGATATTCAGGGGCACCACGGCCTGAAATTTATACCTGTGTCCTGAGCAAGAGGCAGGTTAAAAACCTCCCACAGGATTTTTAAACAGCCCGAGCCAGATTCATATTTCATACAAGATCTGATGTAAAACACAAGCCTGGAGGATTAGCTCAGCACCTTCCCAGTCCTCAAGGAAAACAAACAAAAAACCCACTCAATGACAACTTTCTCATTTAGAAGCCGATGCCAATGCCGTACCCCAGCTCTCTTGGTACCCATAGCACAGACAAGCACCCCTGCCTGGCTTATCCTGCAGCAGGGGCTGGAGCTTGACCAGTTTAGGACCTGGCACACTCCTCTGGTCTCCTGACAGCCCTTTAGCAGCACAAGGTCACCACTGACTGGGACCACTCTGCACTAGTGACATCAGTATGATGTCATCCCTGAGTCACTTCCGCTATCATTCCTATTTGCTCCTCTTCCAAGAACACTGCCAGCAAAACCCTCTTGCTGCATGAATTATAAGTATCAAATAGAAACAAGTTGCTTCCCAGCAGCTTTCACATGTTTCTCCCCAGCCGGAGAGTTTCAGCAGTGCCCTTTTAAGGCACTGGCTGCACAGGAATCAGACTATTATCCTGGGGCAAGAGAAAAACATGTTCCTCCTGCAAGGTGCTTTCTACTTGCTCGCACTGAATCTGATCCCTGGATTAGCACAAAGCCTTTTCTTTGCATCTCTGCAACATTTCACGTTAGCTGGGCTTTGTTTTTACATGCTTAGAAGTCCTGAAGCTTGTGCCAACCGCGAAGCCTCTGTCTCCAGGGAGAGGATGCAGTTCTTCTACCAGCAACTTGCAAAGGTGTGACCTTTGAAAGGGATGACCCCTCATTTTTGGAACAAAATAGGGATATATATGACACTGGTGAGATGGGGTTATTTTCCTCATGGTAGGAATATCTGAAGAGTTTTGCAGGAGGAGTCTTTTAACTCTTGATCCTACAGTAAATCCTACAAATAAAATTAAGAAGTTGCTGCCTCCTTCCTTAGCCCTCATCATACCCCTCTACCATCCTTTCTGTGAGTTTGAACCCTTGTCTTCCACATGCTCTCACAGAGTATTTCCTGAATATTCCCCCCCCCTCCTTTAGTGCCTTAGGAAGGAAATGCCAAGCTGCAGCGATCGGTCTGCCTTTCACCCAAATATTCCAGGTGGCATCTACTGCTCAACACAACTTGATGTCAAACTTTAAAGTTTTAAATAGCCTTTAGAAAAACTGACTTTAGCAATTATCACTTCATAAGGGGCAGTGGGAGTTTGAAGACTAAAATACAGAAGTAATAAAATTGCAGCTTCCCACGCTACACAGGGAAATAAATTCTTAGTGGAAAAGATATGAGCTAGATGGGAACTAAAGAAAAACATTAATTGTCTATTTAGCACAGCTTTTATTGTTATATCTTCCTTTTCAGCCTAGTTTTATACTGCGATCTAGCAGTTCTTGGCTGCCTGGCTGGTGATCAAGGCCCCCCCCAGAGAAACTCAAAACACCTTTATCACAGCAACAGGGAGCACAGCTCATGTACACGTGTGTATTTAGACAGGCAAAACCTAAACATGGCTTGAGAAGGGTTTTTAACCAAAGCACTTACCCAAGCTAAACATTCAATCCCAAACAGCAATTTGCTGCGAGAGATAATGGAAAAATATTCCTGCTGTAACACAGCAGCAACAGGCTACTCTGAAAAACAAAACTCCAATTGTGTGGGGAAACATCTGAGCCCCTTGCAGGAGGCTACTGATTATCACCCTGGAAGTGGCTATGTATTAGAGAGAAGCAGAAAAGAATTCCTACACATTCAGATGTCCTTCGGGAGGGGAGGCTCTTCACAGAGAGACTAATTAAACCCTTGCTGCACTTGACCTTGGCTATCAGCAATGCTATCACGATGTTTCCCTTCAGATAAAACCAAGGGCACCACGTTGTCCCCAGATCCTGCGGATCGGTTCGATGTGTACCCACCTCAACTTCTGAACTTTTCTTCTATCATCTCCTCAAGCAGAGTTTTATTTCTGGGAGGCGATCACTCATTGGATGCCACTTGCTGCAACTATTTGTAGCTACCACCTCGGAGCGTCATTCAGCCCACAGCACGCCAGAGTGCATGGATGCTACAGAAGACCACGAGCTAGGGAGAGGTGTCGGATCTCAAGGATTCATGAATGTGAGCTCTGACTAGTGTAAGAGCTGAGGTTATTCTGGAATTAGCCTTCTGGAACTTGAAAGACTGGTTAAACACAGTATCAATTAAATGCTCGTATCAAATATACTCTGAGGGAACAGATTACTGAGCAGTGCTGCTCACCTTTTTTAAGACAGCAAAAAAAGCATTCGATTTCTCTGGCCAAAATTAAATGCAGAGGGTGATTTCTCATGCTAAGCAGTGCTCCAGACTTTGGGTCTTGAAACCAGTGATATAAATCGGTGTTGGAATAGCATGCCATTTTTTTCTCTCAGCATTTTTCCTGAAATGCTGGCTCAATACCACTTGGCATACTTTCAATCACTGATCTAAAAATTAAGTGCCTTGTTCTCATTTATGTTTCTAGCATAAGGAGGCCTCAATGTAATGTATGAGCAGGCATTAACTATTTATTCCCTGTAAGTCGTCCAATGCAAAGGGACACACGAATCTGAGAACCTGCAGGGACTTACCACCCACTTTTCATCACGATTGTCAGGTCCCTACAACTTCACAAATCCATCAAGCACCCGTGCTACAACAGGGGCTACAGTAAATCAGACCAAACCCCAGTGCCTACACAAACATTAATTATCTTGATTTTCCACCCCTTTTAGCATTAGCATGTCAGTGAAGTTCCTCACTGTTATGAAAGCAGTGGATGAAATGCACTCACCGTGGGATTTCATGCAAGAATAAAAATACAGATATTAATCTTTCAAAGGATTTGAAAAATAAGTCTCAGCAGCACAAGCTTCTGCTTTTAATGCATCTTAATTATTTAGGCAATGTGCTAGCAAATCACATCATGGGCTGCAGCATCCCGCACAAGTCAAAACAGCACTGCAGCTGGAGCTTCCCAAAGGAAACAGGGCAGGATCGGAGAGCAGTGCACATCTGGAGACAGATGTTTCAGGCCACCTCATCTGGACAGCAGATGGCTTCCCGCAGAGAAGTAACACTCAACTTTCAACTAGCTCAGTGTACGCTCGAGGGACCAAGTCAACTGCAGGCAGCACAAGTCAAGTGGCTGGAAGAGTTGAATGAGTACAGTGACATCACCTTTTGTGGAGGACAGACAGGCACTAACACACAGTCGTGGATCTCCAGGCAACCTGGAAGGAAGTATTTTAACACAGATGTATCAGAGGAGACCCAGGCCGTCCCAGATAACGTGCTTGGGCCAGCTCTACCTTTCACACCTGGGGAAGTTTATGGCTACCAAAAGTGAAACACCTCACTGCCACAATGCCAGTAAGGAGCCTGGTTATTTCCCAGGTATTGGATTAAAATAGAGGTGTATGATACCAGACCGTTGTATCTGTACTACCCTACAGAATCATCAGAAGGCAGCATGTGCCGTTCTTCTTCCTGCCCCCTCCCCACCAGACACACCGTGACCACCACTTCTAAACTGGAAGCCTCCCTCTGTCCTGTTGCCTGCAGGAAGGCCTGCAGCCAAGACTTCTCATCTCAGCTTAGCAAGGCTTCTCCCAAGCTGCAACACCACCACGGGGTTCTTGGGAAGCTGCCCTCGCAGTATCAGTACCTCTTCACTGATGGAGCCTCACTCCCCAGCAGCTGCCAAGGCTGCTGATCTTCTCCAGCGAGAGCTGCCACGGTTTTATTACTCAACTCTCTTATTTCAGGCTATATTTACACACGTACTGTTTGATCCTGCAGGTTCAGCACGGACCTTCCTGAAGCATGCTCCCAGAAGCTAATCCTTTGACTGCTACAGACAAGACATCCATACCTGCTTTAGATACATGACTGCTCCTTCACCAGCTGAGAGGCATCTCTTCTCTACTTTCACACCCTCCCCACAGCTTGGAAATTCCCCCCCATTTCTTAAAAGCCTGTGAGAGCCAAGGAGGAGCTTTGCTGTTGGCACCATGTCAGAAAATTCCCAATACAGAAACCAATTTCAGAGGATTATAGCAAACATCCAGATCTCCCTGGCTGCTCTGGCTACCCAGACATTAACTAGGCAGCGATTATGCAGAGCGGTTCCCCACAGAGCGGAGAAGATTGCACGACTGCGGGAACACCGCAGCCCCCATCAATAACGTTGCCATCCCTGAACTGCTTTTTATTGCACTTTATTAATCTTTACTGTAATCCTTAAAAAGCTCAAGAAAGTTTTGGTGTTATGGCCAGCAAAACCTTATAACCTCAGCATACCGGTACTGCCCCTGGCATTGTGCTGAAGTTATATTAAGGGGAAAAAAACCCATCCAAAAGCTCTACTCATCGATATGAGCGGTCAGTAAGAAGAAAAAAAAGGGTTTTTTTAAAAAAATAGTAATGCATTTTAATCATTAGCTCCAAGATTAAGTTTCCTTTTTTAGTCTTAGCTCCAATTAAGAGTATGAATAACATTCTTCACTTCCAAAACCACCCCAAGTCCCGTAACACGCTTCATCTAAACAAAGGAAATGACAAATGGTGTCAGTGTTATTCTGCAGCACTGGAACTTCAAGAAGTCCAAACCTTAAAATCCTTTAGGGACTCAGAAAGTGGCTGACTAATCCTGTAACCACAAAGACGAGTTATCTCACTGTTGGGATTTTTTTTTTTTCAGTAACTGAATTAGAAACCAAGCTAAAAGGTCAGCCTGTCTGGACAAGAAAAGGAAAAAAGAGAGCAAAAAAGGCACATCCCTTGCTTATAAAAAAACTTGCTTGCCAGAGATTTGATTAAGGAAAAACACAGTAGATGGCTTTTTTTCCCCTTCTCCAAGTGATCGTGATTTAATTTTCTTAAGTAAGAGTACCAAAATACCTCCGGACATGCTAAAATAAATCATGTCACTGGGCTGTGAAGATCTGGCTGGCTGCACAGAGTGAGTGTGAAGCTGACCAACCTGGGCTTTTTTCCTCTTTTTTCCAGAATAGCAGTCTGTCAGAAAACACAGATTCCTTTAAACCAAATAAAATCCTCAACACACCTGAGAGGTTTAACTAAGCTCTGCCAGGAAAGGTACATGGGTCTGTAATGGAGCTTCCTTCCCAACCAACATACTGCTTCCTTCTCTCTCCCTTGTTCTTAAGGGCTCTACTTGCCTAAGGATTAACAACTAATTTAATGACTCCTGATCACTTATCCTGAATAAAGCAGAACTCATGAAGAAGTAAAAGTAAGAATACCTGAAGTAAGAGAGATTCCTTTATTGCTCAGTGTACTAACACCATGAAACACAACTGGAACTGAAGTGATAACCAATTAATTAACATTAAATCAGTATGTGAATGTGGTCTGCTGTTACTAATGTGGAGTGAGAGGTTCACTATGAGCATAATTAAATTCTCTGAAGACTTTCACACCTACATCTGCAATGCACAATGAAGGGTTAAGACACACAGCTTCAGTTTCAAAGGCTTTAAACTGTATCATCCATGGTAACATAGCCACTCCGTGAGGGCAAGGAATCAGGAGAGAGAATTAAAAGCTTTCTGAGGAATGACTGAACTGGAGAGCCTGGAAGGGCATTTTGAAAAACAAATAGCTGCATAACCATGGGAGAGGCTGTCATCTTTAAAACCAAGGGCATATACTTAATATCTCAGAGACAAATATTTTTGGGGCAGTCCCCCAGTGAAGCATCTCCTTCAATTCCCTGTCACATGAACCTGTACTCCTCGCCACGCAAGGTTTTCCCAAGTGGTCACTATCACTTGGACATATATTGATAATGATTCAAGTCACTAGAAGGAATCAAGCATTCCATTTCTGAATTCCATCCCTTGCAGACTGTTATCAGTCTTGGATCATTAGGCTCCTCTATCTTGAAGATAAGAGCTTGGGCTTTGAAGCCATCTGGTCACTGAGGTTACTGAAACAAGAATGATACCCTGGACATTGGATGCAGGATGGTCAACTCCAAACTCCACTGCCTGCTTTGCATGAGCAAGACCTCAAACATGCTTTGCACATGATGAAACTCCCCCTTGCAAAGTCTCCTGGTGAGGTAAGCAGGGAGACACACAGTAATTATATGCACCAAATTACACTGGCAATAAAAAGCATCTAGATTTTTCTGCAGGCTTTACAGTAATGCAAATACAGAGTGCACCAAGGCAAATGCACCAGGTCCTGAAGTCAGAGCTGAGATAACTCTGCCCCTTCACGGTACATCAGTTCAGGCACTTGTCTGGATGAGACCCTGCCCACTGGAAAGTATCCCCAGAGGCTTCATGAGATTTTATCCCCAGGCTCTTCCCTTATGGTCCAGAGACTCCATCCTCCAGGAGGCATTGCAGAGCAGCTACATTAGGCTCCTGATGCAGAGTCCTCAAAAGGAGCCCTTTTTGCTACAGATGAGAAAAACCTGGACAAGGTTGTCTTTTTAAGCTACATTACCCTTTACAAACATTTGTACTGACAGATGAATTGCAAGAAGATTTTAGATGCATTTCAAGTAGCTCTTGTTTGAGCAGCAGTGTTCTTTCTTTAAGGAAGATGCTGTGCCAAGAACACACCCAGACTTGAAAACAGATCTCAAGGCATAACAAGGCTCAAACAGGTTTCCTAAAGAATTCAGTACGCTCAGAGGGTTTTTATCCCAGCGTCACACCTTCAATTATTAATTCCTCTTCCCTCCCTCCCAAAGCAGAAACGCACGTTGCAGCCTGACCTTAAACATCCAGCAGTAGTGGAATAAATCCCATGATCAAAGACCCTGAAGTTCTCTTAGTTACTTAGTTCATCCACAAAACTTTCAGACAACGTCTCAGCTGATTAAATGCTGGAGTAAGAAACAGGACTCCAAGGCAGGCCAGGTTGTTGAATTTCCAAGTCTGAACACTCTCATTTAAAGTTGATTTCAGGTTACATTATTTCAGTCTCCATTAAGGGCTATGACCTAAGCAATTCAACACGAACAACAGCAACTCATTTTAACTTCCCACTCACCGCAAGTTTCATTTAAAAAGCCTCATGTCACAGAAGGCCTGCTATATACAAAAATATAGCCAAAAAAAAAAAATTAAAAGAAAAATCTGACAGCAAGTAGTGGCAGTAAATGCTTTGCAATCAATGTCAGTACCAAAGTGAAAGCAGGTGGTGAGCAATGACCCTGTTACCGAATGGAAGAGAGCAGAAATCTATTCTCTTACACAACAGATAAAAGAGTCAAGCCATGGAACCAGCTTTTTCAATTTAAAAAAACCCAAATTTTGGTTTTTGTTTCGGTTTGTTTTTCCTGGTTGTTTTATATAAAGGGAATTTAGTAAAGTTTATAGAACTTACAGACATGGAGCTCGCTGTGAATCACACTGGTGGTTTGAAGAAGCCGTGAATTTGGCGAGGTTTGCAGTAGGGTTCAGAGTGTCTTCGCCATGCAAATGTTACAGAAGATTCAAGACCACTTAACAAACAATAAAAGAGAGAAGCAAGCTGTTCCTGGGCTTATTTTTAAAATGACTGCATGTTTGATTACAAGGAGACAAAACGACCCATTTTGCCTTAATAAAGATGTCACAAGTTAAAAGTATTTGCTGGGAAGAACATACTAAATATGCTGAAAAGGTAATGCTGAAAAGACACAAACAATTAGCAGAGTTTAAAAAATCTTGGCAGATGGCTGAAGGGAAAAAAAAAGAAGGAGGAAATCCATTTAAGGGACATCAGTGTTATGAATCAAGGCAGGTGACATTTAAAACCAATGAATAAAACATCACAAAACCTCCATCTCTCTTTATAAATCATACTTCACAGTGGAAATTACAGCTAGGTATATACTTTAGGATCTGCCTCAATTAGCAGGAGATACCATGGGGGTACCTTTTCAGGTTTGGAAATTAATAGTTGTCTAATCTGCACTGTCTTCTGTTGTCAGAAAAATACTCTTTTTACTAGATACTGTTTTTTTCCCCCAAAAAAATTATGGTCTTAACACTCTCCCACTGAATGAAAGCTTTATTTTAGATTCAGTACAGCACAAACAAGTTTACTTGTAACTAGGAATGAGCCCTGGCTCCATGGGACCTAGACAGGGATATCTATCAGCCATCCCAGATCTGGCTTTATCTCTCGAACTGATGAATGCCCTAGCAAGTAAGATCACTTTGGGATCAAAGTAACACCACTGGAAGAAATCACAGCCTGAGAAGTAGTTTTTATTCCAGCCAACATTAGGGAAAAAAGGGGGAGTCCATTTATAGATGGAGGGAAGAAACTTTTGGACAGAGAAATCCCTGGAGGTGCACTTGAAGAGTTTGGTTTAGTCTTGGATAAAATGTTACTGAGAAAAGCTCTACTTTAACCATACTTTATTTTTTTTCTTCCTTTTGCCAATACCTGTGCACATTCCAACGAATTTCTGGAACAGTCAATCTTTACTCATCACACAAGGGTCAGAGTAACTTGCTCTCTTAAAAGGGAAGAAACGTATAAGTTTCTCAATAAAGCAATAGAGGTCTCAAGATTATGTGTCTCTTAAATAATCCCATTTAAAGGACCTGCAAATACACACACTCCAATAAGGGCTTTTTCACTCCTGTCCAAGTGACTTTCTGGAGCTTTAGTAACCAGATCAGTTTACTCACTCGAGTAATTTAGATGGGAGAAAGAAGGAACAGAAAGATTAGTGCAGAGACCTGCCTGTTGACACCTTTACCAAGCTGCTTAACAGACAGAAGTAAAGAGAAGATAAAGCTCAGAGGATTATACCGTAGAGTCAGGAAAGACCATAAAATGATAAACCACAAAAAGTCACCCAACGGCAGCTTACTCATATAACGCAAGTACTTTTCTTCTAGCACCTGCCTTATCCATGTATCCTCAGCACGCCTTCCTCCTACTGCTAGGAGAGAGCCAAAGACCAATTCCAACAAAACAAGAGCCAACTACTCAGGCTGCCGTCACTTCCAAAGCCTGCAACTGGACAGAAAACACTCCCAAGTTTTGAATCGATTGCACTTCTAGAAGGACAAAAGGTAGTAAAGCTATAAAGCATCAATATTAGATTGCTAATAAATGCTATCCAAATGAATGTTCAAGAGAAACCAAAGACATTGAATATTCCAGGTACTGGTAGACAACAAGCTGTTCACAAGACAAATGACACCTTCACAGACAGAATACAATAAATTAGAGACTGTGGTCATTGTAAAGCAGGATGTGTTTACTGTTATTGATAAGCAATAAATCACCTGCCCTCTAACAGTTCCTCCCTATAAATCACTTCCAACGAAAGAAACAGATGGTTCCAGTATGCAGCCATCCTTCACCACAGCCCTGAGCTGGGAGAAGAAATACGCTGTGCTGAGCCATCTCCATGTTTACCTGTAGTCTTCCCACTGCAGCGCCGGGGAAGGAGCAGGGCCATGCCAGAGACCCAGCACGGCATCGCCAGCCCCAGCGTGCATCGGTCACCGCGCTGCCCTGGCTTGGATGCCAGGCTGCAGCCATCCATCATCCTTACTGCCCTGATCTGTGTTAGCACACTCTGACCTGGTCTGTCTACCACCAGACTCAAAAATTCCGTATTTGACTTGCTTTGAATTAATTAAGCTTTTATAAACTATTCAGTACAAACTCAAACACCAATACCTAAATACCGAATTTGGCTACCTAGAAGGAAAAGGATTCACATCCATGATTTCACCACTAACTGACAGCCATTTGTCCAACTGAACAAGCTGAAGACACCAACAGACCAACACACTTTCCTTCTCTGCTGGTTTAGATACCAGAAGTGCCTTTACCTATTTATTTGTTTTAAAATCGTCGTTTCCTATATGATATTTCAAACTACTAAGTAAAAGCACAGAAATTTGGATGTTAATAAACCCTGCATACCCCAGATGAGAGCAGCATAACAAAATGCTGTCTCAATACATGGAAAAATGTATTTTTCTTTACTACTTCAAGAAAAAGAATTGTATCTCCACTACGGTAAGAGGAAGGCTTGCTTTCATTTGCATTATACTTGTAAAAGAGAAAGACACAAGCAGTAGCTGCTAAAATCCCTGGCTAGAAGCTGCTTACAGACACAAACCCCATCAGTTTCCTGTGCAGTAGGGTTAAATGGACACAGTTATTGGAAGGAGACTGCAGCTGCGATACCAACTCTTGCGCTGCGGATCACTCAGGATCTCCAGGAGATGTGAGTATGCATTTAGAAACTGGGCTGTGTTAAAATGTGTTTCCTTCATGTTTTGTTTCAACAGTCTGCCAGACCATTGCTTTGTTTCTTACCTGAACAAACCCAAGTGTGAAATATATTTCTGCTTGGAACCATCCAACTCCTACAGCTGCCTGCTCCAGGAGCCCCTGCTAGGACCCAGTGGAAGGAAGAGGAACGCTGACTGGAGCAAGAGCTTCTAACAAAAATCAAACCACAGCGAGCAGTCTACAGATGCTTTTTAAACAATCTTCCAGAAGCATAAGCAAGGGGGAAGTCAGATACCTAGTGTGCTGTGTCCCAAGCACTTCGGAAAGCCAGGTTACTGGAAAGCAATGGCTTGCTGCAGCAGCAAACCCAGCCCTTGCTCCAACTCCTGTAACTCAGCAAAGCCCCGTTGCTGCCCAGCTCCTTCAGGTGAAGTGGAGGAACTCTTGCTCATATGGAGGGCTGTGCAGTCCTGCCAAAGTGGCAGCTGATCAGCACTTATGTTCTTCCCCTCAATTAGACACAATTAACACCTTCCGCTCATCCTTCTTCTTTTGCTCTGAAAGAACTGCTGAAGCAGCAGCTCTACAGTTTGCAGGATGGTCATCCCCAGCAGCAGTAGCTGCGCTAAGAAATGATGAAGCCTGTTTTGGGACTGGGGGAAATCACACCAACCTTTCCTGCCCAAAGAAACCCCCCATCAGCAGCCAGTGAGACACTTGCGACAAGATGAGGCAGCGCAGAGAGTGGCACTCACAGTGTGCAAACACAGGACCTGAAATACCCGTTTGCTGATGGCTGACTGAAGAGTGATGAACTTGTGAACAAATGCCATGACAGCTGCTGTCTTCCACAGACAGCTAAGGGGTTTGTGGTGTCTTCTCCTTCTGCAAACCATGACACGCTCGAGGCCGTAAGTTAATTTTAGTTTTGTAAGGAAAAAAGAGTTCTGCTCCAAGCGTCTTCTGCTTCAGTGAGGAAACCCGTGAAGGCAGATCCTCCTCATTAAGCCAAGGCGTGAGAGGGAAAGACCCAACCTCCTGGCTATGGAGAACTGTAGGAACAGGGAAGGTTTGATTCACCAGGACCTGGCAGGTACAAGCAAATCGAAGTCTTCCTGACAGAAGCAGGGTATTTCTTAGGAGAGAGACAGGAACCTTGTTTCTGAATGTCAGCTTCCTTCCCAGAGCTGCAGCAGCAGGATGGAGATTGCCAGTGCAGAAAATGACTGCTGATGGCTGCAGGTCCCCACTGAGGTCCTGCAGCTAAATGGCAGCGCTTCCCTTGGAAAACTCTGCTATCACCTGGTATTCTTCCAGTGAAGCACAGGCAGCAAGAGCAGCTACACACTGTACAAGTGTCTGCACCAATTCAGCTCCTACCAGGCTGCCTTACACAGGCAGGAATGGTGGGCAGATATACAGTTGCTGGCATCACAACAGCCTTGGAGCAAATGGCTGCAACACCTTGTGTGAAGCCTGCTGAAAGGCTCCATGTCCTGTGTTACTCATGCTCTAGTGTCTGGTAATGATGACTCTGCATCCACAACTCTGCTAGGATACTTAATTAGCACAGACTTGATGATAAAAGAAAAAAAATGAATTCAAATCACAGCAAAACCTAAGCATTACACCAGAGATACTAAAAACCCAGCAGCTGCATCATGATGGCAAAATTCAAGATGGATAGGGGCACTACTGCCACTCATTTCCCCAGGGACAACACACCCATGAAATAAAACTGAAAAGGTTTCAGTATTACCATAGCCCCCACTAAGACACACATGGCTGTAACCTGCTAGTTTGCTAACAAAACAGGCTTTCATCAGAAGGATCAGGGACATAATACATCCATGCCCAGGTGAGCCACAAATACCTGCTCTGCTTGGGTTGGCAAGGCCAGAAGGAAAAAAGGGATCCCCCCCATTAGCCACAAGTGATATTACAATACCGACCTGCTCAGAGCAATTGAAAGGCTTTTAAAATAGGAATAAGCAAAGAGTTTGTTGTGTCTCAGGGCAGGAAATACCACACAATTAATTTGGCTGTACGTTACAACTACCAAAAGATTAAAGTGAATAAAATGTATGGCATTGTCTAAAGAAACCTTCCAGCATTATGAATGTAAGTCTGTGCAACAGTATGTAACTAATATTCACCGGGAAAATTAAATTCAACTACAAAAATTTCGAGATGATTATGGCAATTAGGAATCCTACATAGAAGGCAGCCTGCCCATTAGCAGCCTACCCCTGCAGCACTTTCCCATTAGTCTGTTCGACTCCTTCTAAAAGCAAGAATTTTTGCCCATAATTAGAATTTTTCCTCCCATGTTCAGTCAATTGTAATGTTCCTGAAAACATTTTTCGTAATCAAGTAGGGCCTAAATCTTCAGAGATCCTTGTTCAAGCATGAGTGGAGATAAACATTAACACCATCAGGCTTTGTTGGTAACAACCTCTACCTCGGAAATCCAAGGCTGGAAAGACATTGCTGGGAATACACTGGGTTTCTGCCACGTCAGACCATAACCAGGACACAGCCAGAGCATCAGGTCTGGGAGGAAGGGACTCCATCACCTTTTATAACGGGTTTTTAGCTCTGTGGTGGAGGGGGTGACTTGATCTTACCCTTACTTAAAATGACATTGCCATTGTGATATAAATAGTGTCTCATTTGCCTGTTTCAGAGGAACAATGTTAGTCAAGAAAAGGTCAAATGGTTTTGCTACAGGGGGAAAAAAAACCAAAACACTTTTGTAATTTAATATTGGCCTTTTTTTTTTTCCTTGTAAGACAGGAGACTCCAGGTGCTAGTCACACAGGAGGGAGAGGAACACAGAAGAGAAGACAAGGCATATTTATCTAGACTGCTGGAGCACAAAGCAATAATATTTCAATCATTTCTTAAGGCCCAGGAGGAACTAGTATCCACCTAGCACCTCATGATCTCATCTTACTTGGAACCCTGAAAACCCTGTAGACAAACTCGGTTCAAATCTGCCTTATTTGACATGGCAGAAAGAAGTTACAGATGTATCACAGAATTATTAAGTTGGAAAAGACCTTAAGAACATAGAGTCCAACTGTTCCTGTCCTATGCTGACCCATATCTCTAAGTGCCTCATCTACCTGTATTTCAGATGCATCCAGGGTTGGTGACTCAGCCCCTCCCTGGGCAGCCTGTTCCAGGCCCTGACAACTCTTCCAGTGAAAAAATTTTTCCTAACGTCCAATCTGACCCTGCCCTGGCCCAGCTTGAGGCCGTTTCCCCTTGTCCCATCTGCTGTGCCCTGGCTAAAGAGACCATCGCCCACCTCTCTGCACCCTCCTGTCAGGTCAGTGGAGGTGGGGAGAAGGTCTCCCCTCAGCCTCCTCTTCTCCAGCCTGAACACCCCCAGCTCCCTCAGCTGCCCCTCACATAATTTGATCTCCAGCCCCTTCCCCAGCCTGGTTGCCCTTCTCTGGACTCACTCCAGGACCTTGATGTCCTTCTTATGGTGAGGAGCCCAGAGCTGCACAGAGCACTCGAGGTGCAGCCTCACCAGTGCCGAGTACAGGGGCACAATCCCCTCCCTGGACCTACTGGCCATGCTGTTTCTTTCACAAATGATGTACTTGACAGACCTACTAGTGAATGCTGATTTTTCACCCTACAATGCTTATTGCATTCACACTTACAATTAATAAAGCATTAGCAAACCTGACTTTTACCCACAGCTAGCCAAACTAATCCATTTGTAGCCAAACACAAAAGATACCCAGCTTTAAGCCTTCCGATACATTACACAACCTCAGATAAGCACGACTGAAATACCCACGTGTACTTATTGTGGTTGCTTTCAAGCATTTTTCTCATCCTACAGAAAAGAAAGTAGCTCTGCTGTAAAATCTGCATGCAAGACAGGCTGGGACATTCATACAGAGTCAAACTAGAGAAATACATACAGCTGGGAAGGGCAATTTCTACAAATTACTACATGAAGGTGACCCAAAGCCCGATTTATTGCTAGCTTTTATTGCCTGCCTTTATTGCTTCCAGCGTGCTGGTAATCTATGCACATGGCAATACTTCAGTACTAAAGGAAATCAGTAAACAAGGTCACAGGCGTGTCAAACAGTTGCTTGGCACGTTCTAAAAATACTTGTAGGTCGTGTTTGCTAGGATGGCACTGACCTCTCCCTACGTCATCCGCGCTGCTGGCTGGGTGCAGCCCGCACCTGCAGCTCCCGGTGCGCAGGGTGGAACACATCCCACTCAGTGGAAATAAGGGTAATTGCAAAACTTGTTATCAATCAAATTAGGAAGTAAAGTAATTACAGCAAATTTCCCCTCGGGCCAGCTTCTGCAGACTACAAAAGGCTTCTAAGATATTCCAACCCAGCCTGCCTTCCCTGGGAAACACCATGCATTCAAAAGTAATTGTTTATCGTTAAATGAAGTTACAGCAGGCAAGGTGAATGAGATAAACAATGTATCTGACTCAGCTGGATCCCTGTGTTTGGCCCAGACCCTGGGATACAGAGGCTGAGGTGGGTGATGTTTCCAAAAGGTTTATGCAGTGGCTTGAAGCCTTCAGGCTAAACATAACGTAGCATGAAGGGCTACAAGAAAGGAAATGCAGCAGGTCTCCTCTCCTTTTCAGTCTAAACAGGAAAACTGGAGATGCAGCAGCAAAGACAAGAGACCATATGTAAGAGCAGTAGCCTATACAATCCGTACAAGGAGAACGAAAGGCTCCAGCTATTATCCCAGCCCTACAGTAAAGCATCTCCTGGAGTCGTGACTAGCAGAGGGATTTCACTTTCCACGCAGCTTTGCGAAGGTGGAGCGAATCTCAGCAAGTGCCGAGCGTGGCGTGACAAGGGGCACACAAACAGACACCACAAGGGCACACAACGTCCTCCAAGCACAAAGTGTTTGCACTGAATTATCACTGGAAGAAAACGCAGCACGGTGGGGGGGTGTGTAAGAGTGTTCAGCGTCTTCTGGCATTTTGAACTCAAACCAGACACTTTCCATCCTCACAAAAAGAATCACATCATAACATCTATAAACAATAGTGGGGGGTTTTTTTGGACTTCCTGAAAATTCTGAGCATGTGAACATTACTTAGAAGACTGAAAATGAGGATTTGAAAGAAATGTAAAGGCAAGGTCAACGTTTATATAATAGAACAAAATCCAGTGCCAAAGCTTGAGGAAAACCAAGGAACTTCAGTGGTTCTGAGTCTATACATTCAGGATTTGCATTTTCCAACTGCCATCTGGAATTCTGTTTTTTTGTTTTAAATGCATAATGGGGAAGTAAAGCAAGATAGCTTGTACCTTCATGTCCTCAGGCTTTTTTGTTCATTTGTTTTTAAACAAGGGAAGTATACAGATAATGACTGGTTAAGATAACCAAGAAATAGCTAAAGAAAACAAGTTTTTCCAAATGCCCTATCCAAATGCATTAGCAATTAGAACCTCCTCAAGTTTCCATTAGTCTCTCAAAGCAAGAAATAATCTTATAGCAGCTCTGACTAAACTTTTAAAGATTGTCACACTGATTGAATTTCAAAGTATAGACTTACAAATTCGTAGTCTCCATCCTGTGGTACTTTCCAATCAGATGAATTTTTTGTCTGGCCAGACACGTTCTTCCCAAAGCTATTGATTTGATTCTCCTTCTCCTTCTGCTCAAAATATTCAAGGAATGATGGTCTGGCTGGCTGCATCGTTTCATCCCTCCCTGGAAATATTAAAAATAAATAAAAGAGTTGTTTTGAAAAATGTCTTTTCTTTTATACTGCCTTACATCATGCCCAAAAGTGATTTTATTTTTTACCACACTCTAAATCACATAGTACTGCTCAAGTACCACTTTTTCAGCAGCTTTTCAAACGTAAAGCTGACTGTACAGTGAGGAAACTGGAGAAGGGATGCTTAAAGCCCACCACATGAGCAATTGCGATGCTGGAGGCCTTGGCCTCTAGACCTGCAATCCATCCATCAAAGCGCGCTACCGGCTAACTGAGCTTCGTGCACTGAATGCTGGAACTAAGAACTGCTGCTGCCCAGAGATGTTGGGTGTTTTCATAACAGCCACGTTGCAGGCACTGCAAAATACACAGAGTTCCAAACCTAAAGAGCATTGTTAGCAAACTCATCTTTATAGTCATACATGGAATAATACAAAAGTGAGGCTTTGAAGGCCACATCTACCATACAAATACCAGGTAACTTGTCTCCAAGTAGCCAAATTCTACATTTCTTGGGTAGAAAAGATTTATTAGTTTGCAAAACTCCTTTTTTTTTCCCCCACACGTTTTATAAAGAGCCAGCTAGTAGGTTCTCCAGTGTATTGCCCTAGTTTTCTTCTTGTAAGTTAATTCCTCTGAACACACTTATTGGGTAACTCAAAGAAGCCAGATATCTAGATTAACCATTCAATTCTAGACTGCATTTAAGAAACCTGAGGTAATAAGAAATGGGCAGGGGTACAAAATGAGACAGAAGAGTCAAAATAACCCATTAAATACAAATACTTTTCATTTTTAACAGGTGGTGCTTCGGATGTTTGAGAGACCTTTCTGAATACCAAGGAGTTCAACCACAGTGATGGGAACAGAGAGGATGCAGCCAAGAGAACAAAGCTTTAGCACAACTAGATTTACACTATTCTCATTTGTCTAAATTATCCTTTGGAACAAGCAGGAGTTTAGAGAAAGGAAGAACACTGCTGACCCATTAAGAGCAATGAGCCAGTAAAACCACATTCTCACAGGGTGCCCAGATACACCAAGTAGTTGGTGGGATGAGGGATACGAGCACTAATGCCCCCCTTCTTCCTCCACCCATCACTCTATCTGAATCTCTGCTCATATGATGTAAGCACCACTGCATACAGCTAGATCTAGCAACCCACTGAGCAAACAGGCTTCCCTCACTGAAGGAAGAAACACGGCGTCACAGGTTCTGAAGCCAAAGCAGATCCCCAGTGCTCTGGAGAGGGGAGGTAGGCTTTGGGAAAAGCTTCAGCTGGAGGGTGATGACAGTGTGATAGGGAAGGACATGATGAAAAGTGAGAGGATGAAAACAGAGATTCCTAAAACAGGCAGCATAAAAGCCAACCCAGAAAGAAAACACAACATTTAACTTCACAGTAAGTCAAGATCAAAAGACTTTCAGTACCTCCAAAGGAAATTTCTTTGCTAGTGTAACCAGAACAACATCAGATGCCAGTAAAACTGGCCTGGCCTGTGAGTTACAGTGCAGCAAATATCTTGTGAAAAGTGTCAGTTGGAATGAAGAGGCAGGTTTGCACGTGCTTTAACTGTGCTGCACCACACAGCCTGACAGCTGCAAGTGCAGCTAAAGACTACTCACAGCTTAATGCCACCACGCTGCTCCTGATGAGACAGAGCTTCACAAACCCCTGTGAGCGTAATGGAAGCACAGTAACAACACCTCATAAAGTACTTCTGTTCTGATAAAATATGGTTCTCTACATATTCCAGTAGGTTAATCATACTTGAAACAGATGTTTTAGGCAATGCAGAAAGCAGGATTAAGACTAGAGTTAGCAGAAAAAGGCATCAAGAATAAGCCTAATTCTAGACCGTGGAAGTAAGTTCACTGTTGAATGCCAAACTTTTGAAATACATACAACCTGTCAGGCAGGTAATCACCCAAAAGCTTAGAGCTTCAGGGAAGTACACGGGATGGAGCCATCCTTGGATGGGTTTGTGGGGTCTGAGTAATGCTGAGACGCTCCTGCAAGAGTTCATACAGAAGGCAGGCTCCAACAGGGCAGTCCTCACTACAGGTAGCAGGGCTTTTCTCTTGACAAAATATAAGCCACTCCAGAAACCAATTAAGATTTAATCACTGAATATTAATTTTACACGTAAAATTGCCATCCAGTGATCCAGAATTTCCCTGGCAGACACTGTCTGAACCTCAGACAAATGTATGAATTCCTTGGTCAACTATTATAAGATACTTTAGGAAGTTATTTGCCTATGGACATGTTAACTGCAGAACAAATTTCTGCACAGTACGAGAAATCTTGGCAGGATATTTGGGTTGCAATACCAAGACAAGTGTGGTTCTACACAGCCTGAAATGTCATGATGCATTTTGAAAAAGCACTACAACATACTGCCTCTCTGGGGTCAGCTAAAAGCTCAAGCATGAAGTGAAGTGCTTATACTTTTGCACTGTGACAACTGGAGCAAAGAAATTATTCTACCCCTGGCAGCAGTTTCTCTTTTTTTTTTTTAAAAAAAAAAAAGAAAAGAAAATAAAAACCTCGTTGTACAGAATTGGATCTGGAAAGACACCTTCAGATAGGCTGCATGAAGGTCAGGGAGGGAACACCTCTGTGAAGAGGAGAACAGAGCTGCTGTTGGGAATAATTACCAGGATACAATAGCAATGCAAGTGCTGCTAAGCAATAAAACATTTATTTATAATGAAGTAAATACACCCCTCATACTGTGCTGCAGTCCAGCCTGTTTGAAGCAGGAGGTGAGTTGTTGTGGCCAATCAATGCAGTGCTCAATGTAGAAATACAGGGATTCATAACTACCTAGGCTAGTCTACACCCAGCTCAGTGACAGCCGGCCCTGGCCTCAGTAATCAGGCTTCCTATCAAAAAAAAAAGAGAAAATCTAAATCAAGCCCCTGCTGTATGTTTTGAAAACAATTGTTTGCAGCACAGGAGATGCTGAAAGCAAGTATTTCACTCCCTGACATTGGCTCTGTCAGTTTTTTGCTGTTTTAAAAATTATTTTTTATTTAAAATACTGTTTGCTCCTACCAGAGCTTAATTCACATAATTATGTGACATAAAATAATCGTGCTCATTTCCCCACATCTTGTATTTTACCAAGAACCGTAATATTTGCAAATGACTAGTTACACACCTCCTGAACAACAACCTATTGTAGCAACACTGAATTCTCCCAGGCTTTATTTAACAAAACCTGTTTTCACACAGAAATGAAACAGAGGAGGAAGCACATGAAGTGCTGGTGGCAATTTATAATCCTGAAGAATACAACTGGATTTTCAGACTGAACAGCTGGAGGGTTGCAGCAGAAGGCTGCCCGGACACCAAACAGGAGGGTGGGAGGGAAAGGGGGATTCTTCAGCCTGGGGAGGGCAGGAGAGGCTTTAGCTGGGATCTCCCACCCCAACAGGCCTCCAGAGCCCCACTCTCCCCAGTGAAAGGATGAGAGGACCCTTCTGAACTGCAGCGACTCGTCTGAACATACAGATGAAAAGTTGTCACAACAGGGATGGTTGTGCAATGGAGAAGGGCTGGAGGGACTGCGCAAGGCCCCAAGCCACCGGATCTGACATGGCACTTGGTCCCAGCCACCACAAAAGGAACCAGAGCCATGACCGGCAGAGGTCCCTGCCAGGCAGGCTCTTCACCACTCTGACCTTAGGCCTTTCACTGCACGCAACATCCAGCCACCGGATTTAGCTCACTTAGTCACCAGTGCTAGTGCATTTCTACACACCAACACGTACCAGCCCATCTCTCCTTAGCACTGGGGCTCTTTTTGTTTGTTTGAGCTGATTAAAATAGAAATTATCAACTGACGAATAAAAAACCAGAAAAGAGAGAGTATAAAAAAGAAAAATATCCAGACTACAGATCTAAGATGTCTGAAATTTTAGTTGCTGCTGTGATCTCAGCAGGGGTGTGTATGCAGCCAGGCTGACAAACACTCCTGGAGACAGAAAGACATTGCACCAAATCAATTATCAGCCCAGCACGACTGGATTTCTTTTTGTCAATCCTGGCACTTAACAGCAGTGTCATCTTTCCAGAGATGAGCCGCTATTAATTCAACACAAGAATCACACCGCTGTATCTTTAAGATATTGATAGCAGGCAGCTGAAGGCAAAAATCGATCACTGCTATTTGCAGAAGCAGATGCTGCTGAAAGATGACACCGCACTGAACGTGTCTGTGCCAAAAAGCATTTAACTTCCTAGTTTTATAGGGTTAGACTAAAATATGAACATTTGACAGAAAGTGAGCTCACCAGCGTAGAGGGGAAGAGAAGAGAAGGTCACCCTGCGGTGACACGAAAGGCTTCACCATGCATTTATTTTGGAACTTGAAGAGTTGCTTTGTAAGGATGAGCCACGAGAGCTCCCTGGAGCCACTAACGGTCTACCATTTAGATACACAATCATCTTTTCAGGAGCTGTATTAATTACACAAATGGAACACCACAGCTCTGCTGGAGCCACTCCAGCTGACTGCAGAACTGCAGGTCTGGGAGAGCTGTACGGAGCCAGAGGCACGGGGAGGAACACTCGACATCCAGCCCCCTGTGCAGTGAAGAGCAGAAACCTCTGAAAAAAATAAAATCACAAGTGCTGTCTGGTATAAAGTCACGTTTAGAGAAGTCCAAGGACATCAGCATTATGTGTGAGAACAGAACATCTGAAATTGGTGGGTCCAAAGGTAGAGAATGCTGTAACTTGTGAGCAGCAAATATTCCCTTTTGTTTGGATTTTTAAAGTTTACTGCTGATTTCAGTAGTAGCGTTACACTTTCAGCACTGGAAAGTCAAGTCCAACTGCACATGGTACCATGCAAGCTGGGACAGTCCCTACCCAAAGCACAAACAGCCTAGACAAGCCAGAAGACAACTGATGGATACAGGCAGGGCACTGCAAGAGACCAATGAGGCAACATCAGCGACAGCCAGTGGCATCACAGACTGAATCCTCCCTCTGCTAGGCTACAGCAAGGGCAAGTGTTAAGGAAAAATAAACCAATGTGCTCCCTCCCAAGAAAATCAAGCAAAAGATGAAGGCTCTCCACACCTTTTTTGTCAAGACATTTGTATTTCCATGCGATGCTGCAGAGAAAGTACAATTATGAAGAAGAAACAGCACGGTCAATTAAACCAGCAAGAGACTTTGGGGTTTTTTCCTAGCAGTAAAGACTATCCATGAAAAGAGATCATTCAGTCCCAGAAATCAAAGCACTCATTTTGTTGATTTTATCAAATTAGCTCTCGCAATTGAAAATTTTCAGAAGCTCCTGAGCTTCAAAGGATGCCTTCAAAAGGAAAGTGGGATCTTTACAAAGTCCTTCCCTCTAGCTGAACAAGCTTGCTGAGCAATGAAAACTGGAATTCCTGCTTTCTCGAAAATTGGTCTTCTCTACTCCAACTTGACAGAGTAAGGTAACTTCAGGAACGCATTCTCTGTGCTTTTTACTCAAGTTGCTTCATACAGTTAACACTCAGAACACCTGTTCTTGGAGCCACTGTGAGAGATTTCCTCTCTTTTATCACAAAAGTTGGAGCTAGAGTTGTGGCTGGGAACAGTCAGATCATCATGAATTAATCTACAAAGAAGGTAATGTGAATTGACAACAATGATGTGATCAATTCCTGCATTAGGAGTATGAAATTAAGACAAGATACTTGGTAAAAATAGACATATTTGTCAAGATTTCAGGAGCTGCCATCTTTACAAAGACAACTGGCCCTGCCCCTGGTGTCAGCAGCAACAAGACCAAAAACTTTTAAGCTGACTTGTGCTGGTAAAGTACAACACAGCTCCTGCACAAATTCAGGAAGATAGAACCATAGAATGGTTCAGGTTGGTAGGGACCTCAAAGACTATCTAGTTCCAACTCCCCTGCCAAGGCCAGGGACACCCTCCTCTAGATCAAGCTGCCCAAAGTCCCATCCAACCTGGACCTGAACACTGTCAGGGATGGGGCTTCCATGACCTCTGTGGACACCCTGAGCCAGGGCCTCCCCACCTTCAGAATAAAGAATTCCTTCCTAACGTCTAATGCTTCCTAACCTCCCCTCTTCCAGCTTGAGGCCCTTCCCTCTTGTCCTATCACTTCACTCCCTGATGAGCAGTCCCTCTCCCACGTTCTTGTTGCAGCCCTGTGAGCAGGAGCTCTGCAGAGATGCAGTGAAGAGCACTCGTGTTAAACCTTAAAGAAAGCAGAGCCAGAAAGGATCTCCTGGGACAAGCAGCACAGCCTCCTGCTATCATAGACAAGCTTATATAGTTCTTTTTGCAGAGGGGTCAAGACCTATTGTAAAACAGCCAGTTTGCTTTGTCCTTGCTGTTTTCCCAGAGTCATAATCCCTCTCATTTCCAGTCTGAAGTTTATGGGCACCCGGTGTATACACACTCGTTCTTGAGCAAGCTTCAGCTCTTACACACTCAATTTGTTACCCTCTAGAGCCTTCACCAGCCCTCCTCACCATGTTAAATTACTGTTTTTTTTTAAAAAAATACTTTTAATATCCAATGTCATCTTTCATTTGGGTGCTCAAAATAAGCACAGATCTGTCTGACTTCGCACATAGCAGGCTTAGTCCCCAGGAGTCTCAGTAAGCTTCTCTCTGGCTGCTTTAGATTGAATTATGTAACTTTAAGGCTTAAATGCACACGTACTTTGGATGCACAAAACAGTGCTCGATGATTATGTGCAAGCAACACTTCATTAATATTAGATTTCAAATGGTATTGGAGTTTTATTTGCTTCAGGCTATTTCTTAGAGATCACAGATGAACTTTAGCAGCTGGACAGCATAATTTGTACAGTATGAACAGGACTGAGTCATTTTATGCAGCAGAGCAGAGAGAGGCCAATTTATTCAACCAGAGCAAAAAAGTGCTCCATCATTAATGGATTCACCCCATGGCAACTGAAGCTGAGATTTCCTCACATTAAAAGCAGACCACATAACACTTCATATCTATTGAAGCTTATGAGGACAAGTCTTCCCATAATAACGGCCTATTTCATACTAAATCAAAGCAGAACATACCTGACAGGTCCTGCATTTAAGAAAGAGCTCCTAAATGACCATAAAAGTCAGAGCTACATATCATAACTAATGTCTTTTCATTAATATATGACAAAGTCAGCTAAGGAACCCAACACTCATTCAAAGCTGTGGTGTATGTAACTGAGGACTCTTCCTGAATGGGGAGGAAATCCTCACAGTAATGAAAGCTGTTTAAGACCAGGTTACCTCCTTCTGGATCTCTTTTATGTAAAGCCTCAGAAAAGATTATAAATATACAACAGCTTGCTTTCTCCATCAAAGATTTTCAGTGGACACCTACATCTTTCACCTCATTAGCTTGAATTGCTAATTTAGTCCAGCAACTACAGCAGGTGACACAGGCAGGGAGATGCGAAGGTGCATCAGGACAAAAAGTGAATGTTTCATATCCTGCATCATCTGGCTCAGGTTGTGATGAATGTTAATGAGAAACCACCTCCTCCACAGGGCTGCAGTCTGCAGGTCCAGCATGCTGTGGGCACCAGCTCAGGAGGAAAGCTTTCTCCAGGGTTTATTTTGATGCAGTAGGAAGTGAGTTTATTCTTAGAAGAGACAGGTTACAGTTTGCCTGTACATGCAAAGAGATGCATGATCTGGGGCTCAGACGTACTTGCTAAGTGTTTTCCTACTACTCTGCCTCTCGGTTGGGTCTCCTAAAGCCTATTTCCTCCTGTATGCTATCCAGATCCGTGCCAGTCATATTTCCCATCCTTCTCAGGACAATGCTTCTGTCCAGAAAAAAAACCAAGCCCTCTACTTTCAACCTCCTGTCCCCCATCACAAATGCAGGGGTGCTTAATAATGACATGTTAGGAACAGGAAAAGCAGCTGTGTTAAACACATAGATCTCTTTCTCCAATATCAATGTCTCTGAAAATATAAGTATTAACAGATAACGAACTTTGTCTTTGCATTAAAGCTTTGTAAAATGTTCAGGATAGGTGAAGGTGGAGAAGCATCCAGATTAGACCCCAGACTTAACTTTCCCCTATGCTTCAGTCTGTGCAGAACCACTATTTTAGCTGCTCACACACTGTAGGGAGGTCTGGTAGCCCACCACTATTCAAACAGAAAAGCCATAAAGCCACAGCACAAACCCAACAACAAAGTGACAGCGTGTACAACTCCTCCCATCACACAAAATACACTGTGGCCACACATCTTGATGTTCTTAAAACTGTGCTGGCTGCTGTTTACGTTAAGTTTGCCAGCAAAGCTGCTATTATGATAGAAGGCAGAAAGTAACACTGCTGGAAGACTTATCTGTGAAGATTTATATTCTCCACACCTCAAGAGTGGCAGCCTAATGCTTCTTACAGTTCCAGAAGAATTTAATCAATGGAGGTGTTTCCATAAACAGTGTGTTATTTAAATGCATAAGAGTGTTTTATAGTCCGATTCTGCCTAAATGGACCAATTTATTTTAAACACAGAAATGTACCACTGGATGCTGACAACCCTGAGTAGCAGGAAGCTGCTAGGAAAAGCTATTGTCTACAGAGAAAACCACCCAGTATCTTTGACATACACACAACATAAATCCTGACAAAAAGTGGAGCTATTCTCTGTAGTACCTGCATTAGTTACCCTGTATCCTCACATTCTGGGGCATCTACTGATCCTACACCACCTATAGCTACCTCAGCTACATACCAGTAATACTTCATCAATTGTTAACACTAATGCAATCACATAAACCTGCTGTCATCCATATTCGTTCTGCTGTTCATGTTACAGCTTTTACATTCATTGCTTTAGGAGAAAAATTATAGGTTAATTAGCAGAGACAGAAAGTTTCCTGAGTCTTGGCAGCAACACTTCTCTGGTTCAGGTTTAAGTGTCAACCACTGGATGCCTCACAAAGCCACCAAGACCAATGAGCTTACTCTGAATCATTTTTCTAACAGGAAATTGCCAAGTTTGCATCTTAGCTCATTTAATTTGCTAATGAAATCCCATCTCCCCTCTAAAGGCAAAGTATCTTTTCCAAAGGACACAACCACGCTCAGCAGCACGGGCATGGCAAAAGCAAAATAAACCCCAAAGCACCCATTGTAAGAATTAAGCCTAAAAGTGTTTAATTTAAACATTCACAAAGTATTAAGAAGTTTTACCTGCACATTCAATTAGAGGGAGAGGCAACAGCATTATTAGAGCTCCTGATGCTCTACTGAATGGTGCCACCTGAACCAAAAGCCCACACCCCCAATTAGTTCTTCCACCCTCTCCAAAGCTGGTGCTCATGTCAACCCAAAAACCAGGCAGCCCAACTCACACCACTGTTGGCAGTCCTACATCCTCCAGTGTCGTTTTATTTGGTGCCTAAACGAGCAAGAGGCGCTTTAACATAGATCATGGGTCAGATGATAGTACTAGAGGAACCAGATTCTATTTCATTTGGATCTGATTGTTTGCAGAGTCTGAGGAAGGCGCTATGTTTATGTGCTTTATTATAAAATTACATTCTACTCTTTAAATCAAAGTGGAAACTTGGCATGAGTTTCTTTATCTCAAAACCTACAGCAAATAAAGCAGAAAAAAAAACCCCATCAAAAAAGCACTGTGCTGTTTATGAGCACTGTGTATTCTGTCTTGGAAGAATTAAGGAAATATGGTTTTGGATGTATTCACAGTTCAAGAGTTATTCCAGCTCTCCAGCACAACGGCAACGTCTGTTATTACAAATGATTGTCCATCTATAGTTCTTCAGCTACTTCCAAAGTTTTCCTGGAATAGTTTAACTGCAATCCATAAGTAATCTGTTAGCAATCGATTTATAAGTAAAATGTGTCGCGGAGCAATTTAGTATCTGTGGTTTCAGGCAATCACTTGAGTGCTTTCAAAATGCCTAACAGAATGTCACAGCGGCATTTTTAATGCTGCCTGGATATTTATATTGAGTGATGAGAAAAAAAAAGCTAAGGAAAGGAAAGAATTTAAGCAAACAGAATTACAGCTCAATTGACTAGAAACCAAAACTTCCCCTACAATACAAAATACTAGAATTTAAGACTGTTCTGCCTCTGAGCCTGAAAAATAATGATCTATCCAAGAATCACTTTCAAGGGTACTGGAAATTGTTTGCTAGAGATTTCTAAGACAATCCTGCCTGAAGTGTCATATTTTAATGTCCTACAAACATTTTTTACATTAAAAAGAAATAAAAGCAAAGCAAAAACTGGTGAAGAGACAAGATTTAAAAAAAAACAAACTAGGAGGAAGGGCTGGCTCCAAAGCCTGCAGTTAAAAAGCCCCAGACACCTAGGAAAGATAAATTCTCCTACTAATGCCTTGCAAGAAACCAGACCTGTGTGCACCTGGGTTTCATAGATACTGCTGTGTGTAGCCTGCAGAGATGAAAGCCATACCAGCACCAGTCATCACTTGCACTCAGGATGTCTGAATGCCTCCTCCAGAAGGCAGAGCTGCTCAACAAGCACTTCTGCCACATACTCGGCTTTGAATACTGATACGCAGCAGCACTTGAGTGTGTTTATGAAGTCTGAAGTCTAAGGAGGGGTTTCAAATAAAATTTAACTTTCCAATTGGAGATCTAGAGCTCTTGGAGCTTGTTCTGGAGCTCCCTCTTGAGGTTCGATACTACACTATATTAAAGACACTGCTAGATCCTCATAACTGATTCCACTCAAAACAAGAGTATGTTCTGGCAAATTATTATTATTAAAGGCATCTCCTCAAATTGCTACACACTGCTTCACAGAGACCACTACATGCTCTGGGAGTTAAGAGCGCTGAGATGGTGAGAAGATAAGCACATGTTAAGCACAGGAAGATAAACTGAAGAGGTGCTTTACCTACACACCTCTGGTAGCCAGTGCAGGAGCAGCAGAGAGAGAAAACCCTGTGTTACTGTGAATCACGAAATGGAACAGTACAGAGCCATGGTGAGAAACAGTCTCGTCTATTTGTCAAGAAACTGCAACTTAACTTGAATTATTTAAGGGTTTAACATGTCCCACTCTTTGGGGACCTTTTAGCTACTCTAAGCATCCATCCATCTCCTTGCTAGAGCTACTTTCTTCCACAAAACCAATGGCATCACTCCATTGTCTTTGTTGGCAGAAGCTGCTACACGGGCTGACAACTCCCTGGCTCTCAATGTGTCGAGTCAGAGTTTGCAAAGTTTGGAAAATTCTTTAAATGTGTTCTGCTGAAATTTCCCTCTTGAAAAGAGCATCTTTCCACAAGCTCTAGAGGGCCCCCACAAGGAAGAAGCTTGTGACACAGAAATTCCCAAGAAAGGCACTTTTCCAAACCCCCGATGAGAATTTTTTCCTTTCCCACAATAGCTGAAGGTTCAAAAATCAGACAGCCAAGGGAGTTTTTGGAAGCAGTTTAAGACCCAAAAGAACAAGCCTTGCCTACGATGGTCGTATTTTACCCTTGCTGAGCTCCCACTCAGCACTTTCCTCGGTCCTTGAACAAACATCCACGCTGGCCAGCTGAGTCATCTCTGACTAGCTTTGCTTCATCCTGCTGAGACTACCAACTCTGTGGGAATGGGTCTCTCTGAGAATCCATAACTGAGAAAAGATGCTCTTCCAGTCATACTTTTCCCTGCCCTCTGTAAAAAAAACACCCCTATTTTCCCAGGTCTAGCTGTAAAGTCTTCCACACGCTATAAGGGATCAAAGCCATGTCATTTTACATCTTAGCTCCTATGACAGGCCTTGTAGTTTTAGGACAGAATGGATTTCAACTTGAATGTCTCAGAACACCAAGGCTCAGTTGATTTGGTTGACTTAGTGATTAAAGTAACACTACAGAAACACAAGTCTGGAGAGATGCTATCTCCTCCCGCTCCACGCCTTGCTCTGCTTGAAACAGGCAAGATATTTGTCTTTTCCTAAAGGTAACCCTTAATTTGATGCATCAGTTCTGAAACAGACTTGCTGTTTTCAGATGCCAGGTTACAAGACATTACAATAGGTGTGATCCACAACCCATCAAAGCAGGTTGGGAACACACATCACAGCCCACACTGTGTTCTAAGTGAATTTCTAAAAGTTAAAAATGTTTTCTTACTTTTCATGGTGCCCTCCTCCTCTTCCTCTTCTGTGTTTATGACCATTGTACCCAACTGGGATTCCAAGGTGTCATCATGTTCTATCATTGTGTTGGCTCCATCGCTCATTGTGTTGACAGCTCTTATGGTACCAGTTTCATCTCCACTTGCCCTCACCATGGTACCTGAATCGGTTTCATCTTCTTCCTGTACAAGGATGACATAAATACATTTTTATTGATGGTGGTGAAGACCCATGAAGAGCATCAGTACTCAAGGACACTGGCAAGTCTTACTAATCCAGAGATTTTTACAAACACACACAGCAGCCAACATTTTATTCAATACACTTAGTTCTCTCCCTGTCATCTCCAAGCACGTAATAAAAAGTCTTCACACTCTTCTGCCAGTTTCATAAACAAGAGAACAAATGAATAATCAGCAAAAGCTTCTCAATGCACCTTGTATCTCACTGCTGACTTGGTGAGATCACTCATTGGGTCATTAGTGTTTCTATTCACGTTGCCAGTTTTAACAGTTGATCTACAATCCCTGTCTCAAGTGGTACAGCTCGCTGAGGAGTTGTTAAACAGCAACAGAGCTCAGGGTGGAGTGCACGTGGCACACTGAAGAAAAATGGTCACCTCTATTTTTTAGGAGTTTGTCTACATTTAGTTAGTTTTATTTGCTGGAAATTTCAGAAGCACTGCAGAAAAATGAACTGAATTTGAAAATCTTTCAAAGGGAATGAAATTATCCATGTCGAGTCATTGTTTTCAGATGAAAATTACTTCTTAACCTTTCCAGTTATCAGGTACTAATACTATAGAAGTTCAAATTATTGTTGTCAAAGCTCAAGAGACTGACTCTGCAGGAAAATACAAGCTCCTAAAACAACCTCTGGTAGGACAACTCCCTGGCAGAGTTACGTTAGCTAGAGGCAGGAGTTTCATTGGGTGGTGTGTGCTTCACTGAGTATATATTGACTGGGATTTCATGAAGAAAAAGGTCAAAAATTCCACACTCCATTTAGTTATTGGAAATGTGGCCCAGCTCCCCAATTGCAACAACAGAAATCACTCCCTAGGCTTACAGGAGAGTTTCCAGAATCTCCCCTTGGATGAAATGCTCATGGGTTTTGTATAAGGATGAAGTTCACAGCTTTTTATGTGTGACCATGGGCTTATTGATCTGTATTAGTGTTAGAGGAAAACACAGGTCTCACATCAAGCTGTAATACTCCATCTCAATATCACTGCAAGAAAGAAGTACACCCCTCCATGTTCTTGTGTTCCATGCATTTCATCTGTTCTGTCAAGGGTGTCTATGTAATTTACTTCCCAAGCTGAAAACCAACAGCAAGAGCAGGAGAAAACGATATGAGACGTTAATGGAGAAGAAGTAATTTTGTGTGGAGATGAGTGGGTGAGAGGAAGTAATTAATTTGTTAGCCACACATCATTTAACAAAGGACCACAGCAGAATTTTTCACAGCACTTGGAGGTGCTTGGTAACACTTTTCTGCTAGCAGACACGGAGTGGAGAAGCTTCAGGAAAACACAGACACTGATAAAGACCACTCAACTCCACTACTGAGACACCATCTCTCAGCAACGGGACTCCAGATCAGTCAGAAATGAAGAAGACAGGGTAGGGACAATACTCTTAGAGTCAACATCATGGCAACACGACCAGTAACGTTACTTCCACACTGAATAAACAGGCGGTCCTAAAGTGGAAAACAATGTCTTGAGCACAGATACTGTGGACCATGCTCTTCACATCTAACCTCTGCAAAGGACTGTTGCCCATTTCATTTATTCAGGTTGAAGCAGGCAGAGGCTAAAAAAAAACCCCACAACAAACCAGCTTTCAACATGCTTTCCATATTTACATGCTGTAAGCACGGAAATAAGGAGCCCAAACTTAAATTCACAGCAATCCCCTGAACACTTGCCATGCCCTCACCTCAGGCTTCTGTCGGTTGCTCTTGTGTTGTAGAAAGTTTCTATAAGGGGGGTTCTAAAGTACAACAATAGCAAAACAATGTAATGTATGATAGTGCATCATAGATGATATTATTATTTTATACTAGGAGAGCAGCCTAAGACCTGAATCTACAATGAAAAAAATCTCATTGCTGCATAAATAATAAATCTACAATAATAGTGGGAAATGTATAGAGTCTTTTTACATACACTACCTTATCCTAGGTACACTCTAAGCTAAACAGTAAGCCACACATGCTGGCTATCCTACTGAAATATAGGGACTGAGCAGGGACCAAGCACCAAGTCATAGAGAAGTAAACTCCAGATCTGAGTCAGTTCCAGGGGCGATTGGACAAAATGTTGTAAAACCAAAAAAAAAGCAGCTAAGCCTTATGAAAGGTGCAAGAGTTTGGACTTAGTACACTGTTGCTATTAAATACTCACTGAGTTTTCTTCATCATCGTGGTCTACTTCCCGCTGTTGCGCCTCTTGACGTTTCAGCTTGATGTCCATTGCTTCATTAATCAAGTCACGCAGAATCGACACTCCTTTGGCACTTTTAACAAAGGGATGCTGAGAAATATTTTGCAAACAAATTAGCACTGCATCCAAATCAACATGCAACAGTAAAACCCTGTTACTACGGCCTACTTCCAATCAAAATTAAGGTTTAACTCAATACATTAGTAAAACAAAAATCCAACACTCCTGTTTGGCACAGGAGGGAGACCTCCCACCCTCCGAACAAGATCATGCTCCAAAGGCACTACTGCTGGGAGAACTTGGGCCCATTCCCCTCCCACAGTCTTCTTTCTTTAACAGCTTAGCCATCAAGAAACAATGACACAGATCATCACCGTGCCTAGACCATTCTGAGCAGTTGCTTCTGTTTAGCCCAATTTTTAGTGTTTTAAGAGGCAGTTTCTTGGCAGTGCTGGTGAGAATTTGAAAGTAAACCAAACCAAACCAAACCAACCTCAAACCTCCAAAAACCAACCAAACAAAAAACAACACAGAGAAGACAAAGGAAGTTGAAGTCTGACTGCTTCTTAGAGAAGAACCGAAAAGCTGAAGTTAAGGCTTTTAAAATGAGATATTAAAGAGTAAAATCTGCAGTAAGCAGGAGCAGCAAGAAATGAAACTAATATCCCAACAACCATGCAAGCACTGCCTACCCTAGCAAGTCTTCTCTAGAGCTTACGTTGTGGTAAGAAAAGGCAGACCTGCAGCAGCTGCGTTGCGGTGGCACGCTGGTCCGGGCTCTTAATGAGACACTGCTTTACAAAGTCCTTAAAACTGTCTGACCAGAGCTCTGGTTTCCTGAATGTTGGAGGTGGATTGGTTGGAATCATGAAAATTGCCTGAAAATGAAAAAATATTCCGGATTTCCAAAGTTTAAAGCTGTCCAACAATACAACATAAGAGTTTGTGCATATATTATGTATAAATTTGCTCAGAGGGATCAAGCAGCAAAAAATGTGACTTTTCTCCCTGGGTGCTTACACTTCTGTCTGAGCCATTATGTGCCCCAAATAGTGTGGATCTGCCCTTTTTAAGTCTTAAAAATTTATGTCTGAATTAAAAAAAAAAGTAAGAAAGAGAGAGAGAAAGAAAGAGAAAGAGAGAGAGAGAAAGAGAAAGAGAGAGAGAGAAAGAGAAAGAGAGAGAGAGAAAGAGAAAGAGAGAGAGAGAAAGAGAAAGAGAGAGAGAAAGAGAAAGAGAGAGAGAGAAAGAGAGAGAGAGAAAGAGAAAGAGAGAGAGAGAAAGAGAGAGAGAGAAAGAGAAAGAGAGAGAGAGAAAGAGAAAGAGAGAGAGAGAGAGAGAAAGAGAAAGAGAGAGAGAGAAAGAGAAAGAGAGAGAGAGAGAGAAAGAGAAAGAGAGAAAGAGAGAGAGAAAGAAAGAGAAAACTTTGGATAATACAGCTGAAGCTATGTTTCTTCACACCCAGCACAGGGAGCTACAGCAGTGTCTTAACAGAAGATGATCGTAATTTCCCTTCCCATGCAGATTCTCCTTTCTCAAAGACCTGCTTTTCATTTAATCAACACCACAAAGAACTGACAGAAAACAAATAGTTTCTGCTGAATTAAAAGCAAGATGGCACATTGGTATGTTATTCTACCAGCTATAACAGCAAAGCCTTTCCATGCAGCCATACATTTTAAAAGGTCCCAGCCCTTACCCTCATAGGATGAATATCTGCGTAGGGCGGTTTGCCTTCAGCCATTTCTATTGCAGTGATTCCCAAGGACCAGATGTCTGCAACACAATTATACCCAATTTCTTGAATCACTTCTGGAGCCATCCAAAACGGGGTCCCTATAACCGTGTTCCGCTTTGCCATGGTGTCCTGAGAAGAAGAGCAGGATAAAGACGCAGACAAGGGCAACTGTATTAGCCACAAACATTCATTAATGAATTATCACCCCAATTATCTTCCACTTGTGCATGTGATTAGATTCATTAAGACTGGCATAAGAAGAGGAACTGAAATGTGCTTACAGAAGTCGCAAATATCCTGAAGAAAACAGCAAATGCTGTTGCAAAGCATTATGTGGATAGAACAGCTTCTACAGAGGAAGCGCCGCGCTAACCCGCTGCTGGTTTGGCCTCTTGGTACATCGATGTAAAATGCTAAAAACCAGTTCAGAACAATTTCTCAAAGTCTCCACAAGCACCTGAACTAAGTGTGCACTGCCATCTTGCTTTTACTTACTGTGAGCTGTCCTGCCACTCCAAAGTCTGCGAGCTTAGCATGGCCCTCGGTATTCAGCAAGATATTTCCAGCTTTGATGTCCCTGTGTATTTTCCTCATGAAATGCAGGTACTCAAGTCCTTTCAGCGTTGATTGCACTATCGTAGCAATTTCCTCCTCTGTGAGCTAAAGGGAAGAGGTACAGGCAGCCTGTCAGTTGCTGAGATGTAACACTATTGTGTTTCAGTCCTCGTTTTCCTGAGATTCACTAATTGCTATTTAATTGCCTTCATTAAAGGTTGTCAGGCTAACGCATTATGCCATACTCGCAGCATTATGTAGTAGGATTAGGTTACAAACAGCACATATACACACATACCATATCCCTTTCTCAACTGGTAATTCTTACCCTGCAATAACACAAGGAAAGCAAAGTCAAGCCTGGTAATCAGAGCCTGAGTTTTCAGGAAACCCAACAACCCAAAATCTGCCCCGCCAATGACACTATCCAGGTAACCAATCAATGTAATCAACGTTCTCATTTTCAGGGGAACAAAGGACCTGCATCTCGAGTTACAGCCAACAGTGGTGTCAGGCATTGAACATGGTGAGAATCACACCCAAACTGCTCAGCCACTGGACACCCCTACTTCCCACTGATACATTCAAAGGAGAAACGACGTACGGTTTTATTTCGTAATCGAATAATATCAGAGACGGATCCAGCGCCGCAGTACTCCATCACTATCCACAGGTCTGTGTTCTTAAAGTAGCTGCCGTAGTATTTCACCACGTGAGGACTAAGAAACGTGAAAAGAGGGGGAGAAAACAGAGAGTCAAACACCAGGAACCAGCATTACCGAATAAGTAGAATTCAGGACAGAGTCCTAACAAAGTTTTAGAAATTCAGAGCTGAGGTGCCACTGAAACCCTCATGAAAAGCATTCCAAAATGGTCTGAACTTGCACAGGGTAACTGCAGTCCTGCCAAGCCTCTTTCCCACAGCGATGCCCATCTGACCTGCCAGCAAGTCAGTTCAGGGAGTTAAACCGCCTGAAAATAAATCTTGTTGAAGGCTAATTGCTCCTTATTTCTATCTGGTTTAGCTCCCTGAACTGGATTACAACAAGGTCAGTGCTGTGGCAAGCAAGATAGCAGGACAAGGGAATGAGAAACAGACCATGGCCGTCCCTGAGAAAGCTGCTGCAGGGCATTTGCAACCAAATGGGAACGCTGAATAAGGTCCAGAGTTTGCTGGAAAGCAGCTGTAATGTTCATTAACAGGAATATTCCCCCATTTTGACATGCACCTACTTGTTGCTACACTTCAGTCCAGGATGTACATGAAGAATGCAGTCCAACCTAAGGCTGTCTCTCACAGTCAGCTACCCGGCTGCCCAAAAAGCAACCAAGCTAGTACAGTATACTGGGCAGAATAACCTTTTGTCCTCTGCAAAAGGTAAAGCACAAAACTAACAGACTGCTCCCAGTTGTGTGGGAACAGAGCTAAGGAGCAAACCAGCGCTTACGCTGCTCTCTGCTGAATGTCTTCTAAGGGAAAAAAGGTATAACTAGAAGTTGGTCACACTGCAGCACATCCCTTAATGCCTGCACAGAAAACAATCCTCCAGCGTTTCACTCCCTCTGCTGTTTGTAACTGTAAGGTCTCATTTTAGGCCTTACAATGTTAACATTTAATTTCTTTCAAGAAGGGGACACCCAGCAATGTTTCCAAGTCACACAGTAAGATTTTTTCACAATAGTTGTCACCTGCCACCAGCCACCTTCATTTATGGATGGTGAGAGTGAAGTGCAACAGAGCAAGTGATTGGGGTGATAAGTTTTGTATTGCTGCTGTAGTTTCTTTTATATGGTTTTCCATGCCTGAAGTCCACCAAACTGGTGTTTTTTAAGGCTAGATTCATAACCCCAGGTGAAATCAGTGTATTTTAAACTCTCAGCCTAGGAGACTTTGAGAGGAGGTCTTCTGCACCCGCAGGTTCCTCGCTAGCTACGTTAGGCCACCACCTTTCCCCATCAGAAACATGCAAAGACAATTGAGAGAGCCAACCATCAGCCCGCGGAGCTGCCAGCAAGCTATTCTGGGATGCTCAGCTCAGCAGACAGCTCGTACCGCACCACAGCCTGCACAGGCAGAACGGCCGGCAAGGACAACTCTGCCATCCAAGCAGAGGACAGCACCTAGATGATGCACATGCAAGAGCAGTCATGCATTAGTGGCTCTCATCCACGTGCCCCCCTGAAAACAAACAAACAAATCCCTCTTCTAACCGTTTTCTATGTCCATACCCGAGGTTGGTTGGAATTCACTGCCCCTTTTGGACACTGGAGCTGCTGTTGAGCACACAATCAAGTTACCACTGTTCAACAAGTGATGGCGCGTGGGGAGAACCGCAGTAACTGCTCACAGGCAGCAGAGTGCAAGGTTATTCAACGTAGCTTAACGCTCTCTGGGTGCAAGCTAAATTCTCGGTGTCTTACCTTTGCTTGGCTTAACACTACCCAAACGGCCAGTTAACATGACTCAGTTGATACGAGGTAACTTGATCGTACAAGTCCAGCCTTTTAAAAAACATTTAAGGCAACATCATGGCTTTTATTTGATAAAATGCCAGGTCACAGACAATGCTTTTCTTCACAGACTGATAATGGGTTTTGCAGTATCCGTTTACCTGTCACACTGCTGCATTATGGATATTTCCTTTATAATCTCTTGCAGGTCAGATTCCACAGGAACTTGTTTAATTGCAACAACTTGACCTGTTTCTTTATGGATGGCTTTGAACACGCTGCCATAGGAACTAGGAAACAAAATGTTAAACAAATATCAAACACAGTACCATTTTAAAAATGCAAATGTCATGGGTTTGCCTTGTGCAAGTGCAGACATCAGGTAAAAAATTAACTTCTCCTGAGAAAAATAATTTGTATTTTAATGTAAATAATCAGTCCACTAGCTTCTACACACTACAGTAATACAAGTAAGTTACAGCACACTGAGATGGTCAGAAAGGAGTGAGCCATGACCACACTGCTCACACCTTTGGAAGTGCCTTTTACATGAATCCAATGCACGTGTCCCCCTCTCTTCCCAGCACACAGCACCAGCTGAGCATCAGTAAGAACTACAGCTCTGGACAGAGAGCTTTGCTTCTTCTCCTCAGATCCTACCTGTCTTCTTTCCAGCCTCTTTACTCACAGAGCCAGGCAGATTTACAACTCATTTTTTACAAATGAACTGCTTCAGGCAGTAAACATCCCTCACCCAGCACTTCCATGCTGCTATGCCTTACCAAGCAGCACAATGCAATGCAAGTTCATTTCCAACACACAGATCTTCTGCAAGAGGTACCAGCGATGAACTACAAAACCTCTGGAGCTCCCACAGAACCCTATAAACTCCAGAGTTGCATTTTTCAACAACTCCCCACTGCTGAGTCGTAAAAAACTGGATCTTGGGAAATAAATCCTTTACTCTGTTACTAACCAAACAGTCACTATGCTTCGCAGTAAAAGGATCACAAGAAAGGGAGACATGAGAGACCACTGAACACATATCCACTATGTAGATTTGTTCTTAGAGAAACACACACTGGGCATGTTGGAATAGATCACATACCCTTCTCCAAGCTTCTCCAATACGTCAAAAACTTCTTCAGGCTGTTTGGTTAAACTGTCTTCATCTAACTTCTTCAGCTGCCTGTGTGTGAGAAGAGAGAAGTTATTACTCTCAGGTTTACAACAGAGGGGCTTTGTTGAAACAGAAAAACAAATAGCACTGCTTAAACGTCCACAAGGCTTAGAACAAAGCAAACTGATTATGAACTAAGGTTATTTAACCTGACCAAGAGACTGGATATTGTTAGCATTCAACAGTGAAAGAGGAAAGAACTGGGACTGTTCAGCCTTTAGAAAAGAAGACTGAGAGGGGATCAGATCAATGTTTATAAATATCTCAAGTGTGGGACACAAGGAGAAATAGGCAGCCTCTTTTCTATGGTCTGTGGGGACAGGACAAGGGGCAATGGCTTCAAGTTGGAGCACAGGAAGTTCCGCACCAATATGCAGCAGAGCTTCTTCATGGTGAGGGTGACAGAACCCTGGGACAGGCTGCCCAGGGGGGGTGTGGAGTCTCCTTCTCTGGAGATATTCCAGACCCTTCTGGATGCTGACCTGTGTGACCTGTCCTAGGGACCCTGCTTTGGCAGGGGGGTTGGACCCGATGAGCTCTGGAGGTCCCTTCCAACCCCTACAATTCTGTCATTCTGTGACAGAGAGAACAGCATTTGATCAGGCACAGAAATCTACAGTTCCTCTTGGTGGAAACGCATGTCGGGATCAACAGCACCACAGAGTCTCGCAGCCACTGAACGTAACTGCTAAAGTTCAGCATGGTATACGGAAGGATATGTACTAAGGCCGTGCAAAGGGGAACACCGCCTTCCCTGACGCCTCAGGGTACATGTGGAATACATCTGTTGGGAGGAGGGAGGCAATACTGATCTCACTTGTGCCTTTTTAACATCAGAAGCTCAGATATTGACTTTGTGGGCCTGGACATACACTAGGAAAAGTTTAAATGGGGGTATTCTGAATGCACTGCTAATAGGAGTCTGCTGGGACACTTCCTAGGGCAAACCCCACACCATGTACTGTGATCCTCAGTTTCACCCCCCTACAGCTTTCAGGGGGATTCTGAATGCAATACAACCAGACCAACTGCATCTGGTTCTGCTCACCTCTACCACAGCGGAGAGACGTTTACCAAGAAGCCCCCTGCAATAGCTAAGAACTACATGAAGATAAAGTTCTGGAAACAAGGTATTTTACTCTCAAACAAGCAGCCCCCAAACAAGTGCTCCTTCCTATTCACACAAACAAAACAAACAAAAAAGAAAAATCTGAAACAACAACAACAACAAAAAACCCACCACAAAAACCACCCAATCAACCCCCCTCCAAACTCCTCAGACCAGCTCATACAAGTTTCTGAAACACAAGTTATTAGCCCAGAGTTTTCAGACCTGAACCAGTGAGCAGCATTTAAAATGAAAGGTGCGTGTGGTCTCCTGCAACTGCAACTTACTACTGAAAGCTCTTTCTGCTGCTGTTACAGATCCCGACTCCAGCCACAAACAGGCCAATTTTAATACTAAACACCTAATTTCCCCCCCTCAATTTCTTCAGAAACAGAGCAAGAAATCACTCATTGATCCCCGGGTATTATGTTTATGCACAAAAGCGGCACAGGAGGAGCGGCTCACGCATGGAGCACATACAATGGCTTCCTGAAGCAAAGGAAACATTCTAAACCAGCAGACTCAGGAAGTGGTGAAATACTGAAAGTAGTCACCAGCTTCCCTGCGATGATAAGCGTGAACCAACAGAATGTTACTCGTCCCTGTGAAAAGAAGGAGCCAGGAGAGCGTGGGAAGAGCAGAAAAGGCGGAGGGGGGAATGATAAACGTGTAAGTGACCACACAAGCTGCCATTTCCGAGGAGCTCAAAGAGCGGGGATGCGAGGGCCACCTTCACTTCAGCAAGGAGGCCTAAACTGTGTTTTTGGGGGAAGCTTTTCACGTGCCCAAACGCAGTAACTGTGGGATAACTACAGCATTCGCACCCAACTACCTCACTGCTGCTACAACCCACCGTTACCCTGCACACCCCAGCTCCTCCAGCTGTCAGACACACTCTGCCTCTTACTGAGTCTTGCAACTACGTGGGCGGAATGGCAGCACAAACCCACCCCCCCACCCCCCGAAACCTGTTACTCGGGCCCACTCCGAATCCCCCTCCACGGCCATGAACAGAACAAAGCCGGGCGCTTTTCTTTGGTGGGGTTTTGTAATGTAACGAAAGATGCCTTATGAAGACTAAGCCCAAAGATGCTGCATGTCACCAGCGCCCCGGGCCGGCGGCTTCCGCCGAGCGCTGCCAGCAGCGGCTGCGAGCCGGCGATAGGGCTCTGCCTGCCCGCCGCTCCGCTCGGCGCTCACAGATAGGCGGCTGCCGGCTCCGTTCCGAGGGCGCCCCGGAACCCCTCGATGAGCCGGGGGGAACCGCGCCCGGCCGGGGCGGCGGGAAGTGCCCGCACGGCCCCGGACCCACCCGAACCGAGACGAGAGAAGTTGTTACGGGGGCTCTGCCATCCCGCTGGCGCGGGACGGCACCCCCCGGGGTCCAGCCTCGTTAATCCCAGCAGGTTTCGGTTAAAGCCATTTCCGCCCCCCCCCCCCCCCCCCCCCGAGCTCGGCGCTATCACACCCCGGGCCCTGCCCCAGTTGAAGCGGTTCCCGCCTCCGGCCGGCAGCTCGCTGCGCCGCGCACCTGCAGAGCCCCGGCGGGCAGGAGCTCCGCGCGGCCGCCCCGCCAGCGCCAGGCCCCGCACAGGCACCCTCCGGCACGGGACGCGGCGCCACAAGAAGGCCGCGGTACCCACACGGCCCGGCCGGCAGCGTTCGCGGTCCCCAGAGGGTCGCACCCCCCCCCACCCCCTGCCCGCTTACCGGCGCGGGTTCCGCAGCTGCACCGTCTCCATGGCGCTGTGGGGCGGCGGCCTGCCCGTCCGTCCGTCAACCGATGGGTCACTCCCTCACTGCTCCATAGCCGCCCGCCGCGCCGCCGCTTCCGCCCGCCGCCGGAAACCTGCCGGGAGCCCCCGCCCCGGCCGAGAAGGGAGGGGCCTTTCTTGGTCCCAGCCCTGGCCCCGGCCCGGCGCGGGCGGCGCGATGGCGGCATCGTCCAGCGCCAGCCCCAGCGCCCTGCGTCGGGCCGGCAATGAAGAGTTCCGCCGCGGGCAGTACGGGCCGGCCGCCGAGCTCTACTCCCGCGCCTTGGCGCAGCTGGAGGCCGCAGGTACGGACCGGACCGGGCCGCGGCGGGGGGGTGGGTGGGGGGGGTGAGATGGGGAGGCGGGCGGGCGGACCCCGGGTGAACTCCTCTCCCCGTTGTGTCCCGGCCCAGGGGAGGCCTCCGCCGAGGAGCGGAGCGTGCTGCTCGCCAACCGCGCCGCCTGCTACCTCAAGGACGGTGCCCTCGGCCTCTGCGTCGCCGACTGCAGCGGGTGAGTGGCGGCGGGGCGGGGACGTGGGGGGTGTGTGGGGTGGCGGGGCCGGGGCACCCGTTCGCTTGCTCTCCCCTTGTTGGCTCGGGGCGGGAGGCGAGGCCACGCAGCCCCAGAGCAACGCCGGCCGCGTCCGAGGCCGGGGCTCGGCTCCCTGCCCGAGGCCGCCCGCAGCCAGGCCGCGCTCACGCCGCCCCGGGCTCGCTCTCTCCCCTCTGCTGCAGGGCCCTCGACCTGGTCCCTTTCGGGATCAAACCCCTCCTCAGGCGGGCCGCGGCCTACGAGGTCCTGGAGAGGTACCAGCTGGCCTATGTGGACTACAAGACCGTGCTGCAGGTGGACTGCTCGGTGCAGGCGGCTCAGGACGGTGTGAACAGGTAATGCGGCACAGTGCCCTCGGCGGGCGATGCCCAAAGGCTTGGGAGAACGGCAGCTTGGTTAGCTGCTGCTGCGAGCCTTGCCTTGTTCCTGCAGCCCTGTCAGGAGCCAGCTGGGGCCTGGGACGTGAGTGAAGCAGCCGCACACAACTTCTGATGCTTAGTGTGAGGCGCAGGTTTGGCTGTGCTGCCTTGGTCTGCTGGTGACTCCCTTAGCTCCTTTCAGAGGGCTGGGAGTGAATTCTCCAGGACTGTTTCTGCTTTGTTCAGGGCCCGGTTTAAAACAAATAATAAACTACAGGCTCCAATGCCTTACGTGTTAAACCTCCCCATTCTGACTGGGTTTACAGGTGGCAACAGTCCTTTTCTTTTCCTGGAGCTGGCAGCTTCACTTCACTGCTTGCCAGGCTGAGTGACCCGCACATCTCTTGCTCGCCTGAGCACTGACCGTCCCAGCTCTGATCCTGTGGTATTTTTAGCCCCGAAGAAGCTCCTTTTATTAATGTCCTGTCTGTAGAAGGAGCCGGGTGTAGATCATGCAGGGAGGTTTGTGGAGAGACACTGCCCTCAGTACATGAGCCGGGTTAAAAAGTGACCTTGTTGGGTGCTGCATGGCCCATCCGGTCAACAGCCGGGGTGACTGCCAGCTGCCTCTTCCAGGATGACTAAAGCCCTGCTGGAGAAGGATGGTGTGAACTGGCGCCAGAAGCTCCCGCCAATCCCCACAGTCCCTGTCTCTGCACAGACAAGGTGGAGCGTTCCTTCTGCTGGATCCCCCAAGGCAAACACTCCTCCTGCAGCTGCACCACGGGCAGAACCAGGTGAGAGCATGCCCCAGGCTGGGCACAGAGCCCTGTTGCTCAGAAGGGCGATGAACAAGGCAGCCGCCGTGCCTGCTTGGCCTGTCTGCAGCTGGGGCTGAGTTCTGCCACAGTCTCTTTGGTTCATTCTGGATCCTTTGATGTCTGTGTGTCTCATCTCTGGTGTGAGGATATTTGCTTTCTGAGAGGCTGTGCAGATCTTGCCGGTTTTATAGCGTTCTGTATTCTTTCATGCTGTTTCCAGACCAGACTGTTGCTGCCACAGAGAGAGCTCGAACTCTGAAGGAAGAAGGAAATGAACTTGTAAAGAAAGGAAACCATAAAAAAGCAGTTGAGAAGTACAGTGAGAGTTTAAAGCTCAACCAGGAATGTGCAACTTACACCAACAGGTACTGCTCAGCTCTTTGCCCAGGAATTTCTTGGGCCTGTATAAAATCCACCATGGTGCTTCTATCAGAGCTGCCTCAGGTTTGCTCCCAAAACCGTGAACACAAACAAATCACCCACACATATTTGCCCCAGGTGCAGTCTTCCCTGTAGTTTGCATAATGTTCTTTGATTGAGTACTGCAAAAACTCTTGGAGACACTCAGCTTGGGGCTGCTAAGGGCTTTCCCCCTTTAGTGCTTGGCTGCCAGGATGGTGGTATTTTGAGTAGTGTCTGCCCCCCTATGAGCCCCAAATTGCAGACTGCTTATACTTAGAAGACTCAAAGTACTTCTAAGGCATCTGCCACAAGCAGAACGTGTTCTGGGCTGGTGTTGCTCGGATCCCACATGCAGGGTTGTTGCTTTGCAGCAGGTTGCTCTAAAAATCCTTTTCTCTTTTTCAGTCTGGGAAAAACTGTTTCCATTTCCTCCCCTTAAAACTGAAACAAACTTGAGCTCCAAAGTAATGTTATGTAACAAATGAGAATAAAGACTGGTTGGGGGCCCAGCTTTGTGCTGCGCAGGGGCTGGCTGAGATCTGCTGTGTGTATCTCAGCAGTGGAGGCCTCTAACCAGGTGCCTGTATTGCAGAGCGCTCTGTTACCTGACCCTGAAGCAATACAAGGAAGCAGTACAGGACTGCACAGAGGCTCTGAAGTTAGATCCTAAAAACGTTAAGGCACTCTACAGGCGTGCTCAAGCATCTAAAGAACTGAAGGTAAGCTAGGGGTTTTTGAGTAGTTTCAGACTAGGACTAGAAACCTGTCAATGTGTGATCAGGGCAAGAGATGCTGTTTGGAACTTGGTTCTGTACTAGGCAACGTCTACTGAGACCTGTGTGGCCTGGCTGGGGGTGCAGGGGGGGGTTGGATTTTCTTCACCATCTCTGTTTGCTGGTTGGACATTGTGAGTTTCTCAGCACCAGGTCATTTTTCTGGAGATGCTGGAAGCAGCCACATGTTGTGTCTAGCCTTCATCTTACTGTTCCTGGTGAGAGATTCTCTAAGTGATAGTGGAAGTTTTATTGAATTGATGCTGGACTCAGAACATCCCTGAGTTATGAAACTGTGTTCTCAGCCCTACTTTAAGCATGTTTTAGAACAACTTGTGTTGATGTCAGTGCTTATACAATTACACAGAGAGAAGCACAGGCTTAGTTGTGTTGTGGGGCAGTAATTCTGCACCAAGAGCCTTAGGCTGCACTTTCAATGTACTAACACTTAAAAAAATACTCTCCTTCTAGGATTACAAATCAAGTATTGCTGATATCAAGAGCTTGTTGAAAACCGAACCAAAGAACACAGCTGCACTGAGGTTGCTGCAAGAACTGAACAGAGCCTAGGGTAACCAAGCAACAAGGGAAGCTTTGTTTTCCACTGCAGGAGAAGGCGTTTTCCCTTCTGATGTTGTTACAGGGACCAATCTGTCTGCAGGATCAGTATTGAAATCTCTCTCCTGCTGCTGCTGAGATCCAACAGGTTCCGTACCAGCACACGATCTGTATCCAACTGTATTACCTGGCTCTATAATCATTCAGAGTTTTCATGCCCTTCCCTCAGAGGCACAGAGGTTAACTTCCCTGGTTGAAGTCAACTTGCCTGTAGCTGCCAGCCTCAGGGACCCTTTCTACATTGGCTAAGATGCATGTGAAGTGGCTGTTCTCTTTCTGAAGAGCTGCAGAGATTAACTGTTCTTTGTCCTCACGCAGGTGACAGTTTTGCTGTGTTTGTGCTGCTCTTAATTTAAAGGTTGCTGCAGGAACCACTCCCCTGGCCCTGGCACCACGTCCTGCTCTTACAAGAGGGGCATAGGGCTGAGTGTGTTCCCTCTCCCACTTGATGCCTGCTGGCCCTCAGCTGAGTTCTCGTTGCTTAGTGGGGCTGGACAGATGTTTACAGTAGCAGCTTTCTTTACTTTTGATTATTCTGCACATTTAAGACAACTGCAGCAAGTTAAGCCTGCCTGTTACACTGTGCACTACTCCTTTCAGATGCTGGGTGCTTGGGAGTTTTGTATTTGTTTTTTTGTGGGGTTTTCTTTTGTTTTTTAAAAACCACTTGAGCTCCTCTGTGCCTTTTGGAGCAGTTTACTAGCGGTTGTTACAAGGAGGAGGATAGGTAGTAGCATCCCAGCTGAGGGCTGGCTTACTACTTCAATGCATGTTTTTTTCTTACCTGGTATCAGTGGCACTGACTTAAGGGGAAGTAGAGGGATCCTTGGAATTGCTCTATGAACCATTAAAAGCAGTTCTCATTAAAGCCATGTTTATTTTCACTGTAGAGCTGTGTTTTTTTCCATGACAGAGGGTATAGGGGAACTGGAAGACTGTTTAACCCCTCCATAGTGTCTGCCCTTTTTGCCAGAGGACTTCAAGCACTGCTGCACAGGGCCTTGCTCCATCATGTACCTCAGGGCCCCTAACCAGTGCTCAGCCTTGCACACTGGGCCTGAGCTAGAAAGTTAGAATGCTGGCCAGCACTAGACCTGGGCTGCCTCACAGTACAGACCAGGAGACAGAAACCAGCCTCTAAGTCAGGGTTCAAATACCTGTTTCCCACCCTACTCCTCAGCACAGTCAGGGTTTCAGGCAGGTACCCCACTGAACTGAGTTTAGAGAGCAGACAATCACTTTGATGCCATTAAAGACAAAGACTGCTGATCTAAGCCTGGCTTTAAGTAGCTTTTTGTATGTCCCAGGGCTGCACTCCATCAGCTGGAGTGGCCAGGGCCTGGAACAACTCCTCACCCAGGGGCACAAATTGCTCCCTTCACTCCCCTCCCAGGCCTGAGTGCCACAGCTCCACTCATCCTGCAGCCAGCACCTGCCCAGGCTGTTGGCAGGAAAGTGTGATGCACAGGCCCAGAGTACACTGATAACCAGAGTAAGGTCACAGAACACAGAAGGAAGCCTGGCTTCACTTCCTCAAAAGCTCTCCTTTTGGAGTCCTGCTGCCCCGTGGAGCTCCACCACCTCCAAGCAGCAGCAAGGTGTTTCTGTTCCTTCTCAGGCTTTCCCCAGCAATACCAGCAGACAAAGATCCAGCAGGACATGCCACTTAATCCCAGGCTGCTCCCACCTCCCTCCCATTCATTCCAGCATGGCCTGGGCTTGTAGAGCAGAGGCTGCCCCCATGGGCAGCAGAGTGTGCTTGCTGGAGGCACATCTTCACCCACCCCTTTCAAAAGCCACAGTGACTGTTCCAAACTAGAGACTTGAGATTCACATCACTGCTCCTACCTTGGCTCCCTAAAGCTTCACCCTTCCCTGTGGAGCTCAGCCAGGGAGCTGTTCTGAAACCAGTATCCTCCAGTATATGCAGGGTCCAAGCTCCACCTTCACCTCTTCTGACAAGCATTTTAAAGACCCTGGTCACTGTTCATGTCCTTTCTTAGGCTATTCTGGTGTCCCTGCAGCACTTGGCACCGACTCCACAGTTCCTCTACCTCTACAGCTCTCTTCTCAAGCCCAAGACAGCTGTCGTAGGTGGTGTCACAGATCTGAACTGGCCCATAAACCTGAGAAAGGCTGCAGACAAGCTAGCCAGCAGCAGAGTGATGTGTGCCTGTACAGTTCTGATCCAGCTTATCTGTGGTACACTCAGGGATAGATATAGTTCTCTGGAGACAGAGCGCAAAAGCCTCCAGCTACTTACACCTTGGGAGGAATAACAAAGGTCCTGCACACTAAGTGGATTAAAGTGCTTTACAAGCATCTCACTGAGGAGGAGTATTTATATAGTGCACACCTCAGGCTGAGGCATCCACTATGAGGGAAAGATGTAAGGAGGTCAGAGGAAGAATTAGGGAAGGCGGGGGAAAGAAATGATGAAAGTGAAAAGCCCCAGGAAGAGACCAGAGAGGAGTCCCAGCAGCCCAGACAGCAGGCTGGATGAAGGTGTAAGTGGAGGAAAAGGAGAGGTGGGAGGGCTGACTCAGCAGCCAGCTGAAGTGAGGGTATGACACAGCACAGAAGATAGATGGAGACAGCAGCACCAGCATGGTGCTGGACAGGAGAGGTGGGTGGTGCTGACAGAGGTGTGCTCCTGCCAGCCCATGGAAGCAGTCAAGTCAGGCCAATACAGCACCAGCCTCGAGCACCAAGGAGCCTCTAGGGACTGAAATTCCTTTCCTAAGTGGGAAGAGCAGAGCATTAAGGCCAGGATGGCAACAGCCACATGCTCTAGGAGAGGCCCAGAGAGCAGAACACATAGCAATGTGTCCCAGCTGCTCCCAGGAGTGGGGAGTGCCCCAGTGGGATGGAACATGTTTAGGAGTGTGCTCAGACCCATCAGTGACTCCTCGAAGCCGCTGGTCAGGAACACACTGGAGAAGCAGCTTTGGATTTACAGCTACTCCACACTACCTCAAAAGCTGGGTTTTCTGCACCACAGACACGCTGTGGTGATCAGCAGAAGGCACTTGGTGCCAGAACTCCTGCAGGTACATGAGGTCCCTTGCAAAGGGGAACCACGGGAAGATGATGCCTTTTAAAAGAAGGTTAAAGATGGCAAGCTAGAAAGGATGAAACCCAGGGACATGTTATGAAATTTGCTTAAAACTGCTCTCCTGGAGAGTCAGGAAGGATCAGGAAACTGTTGTTTGGCAATTCAGTAATCCTGTATGTCCCTGGGAGCTCCCAGGATTGTCTCTTCCCCCCTGCCCCAGCACCACAAGCTTCAAACACTAATGACAGCAGCCTGACCAAAGTCCATCCCTCCACCTGCCTGGAACAGAAAAGGCAGTCACCACCTTTGTGCTGAGGGAACCAACCCATGCCTTGGGGGTGGAAGCATCAGTTCTTTATTAGTGTCAGCTACAGGAACAAGTAAAACTACAGAACCCAATAAATTCACTAAAAATGATGATTCATCAGCACTTGACATTTCCTGGGCAACTGAACCAGGCTGGGTTCCACACTACTACTCACAAGATGCATTCAGGAGCAAGAAGAGAATTAACATGGGGATTTTTTTTACAGGTGCAGGGCAGGAGGAAGCAATTCTACAGGGCTTACAATATACACACAGAACAGGATGGGGCATTCAAGTCAAGCCAGGGTGACTGTATGAGCACAATTCCAAGAGCACGATGGGGTTGCTGCTGCTGTTCTCCAAAGGCAATGGCTCTCCGGGCACACGCTTGGTCCTGAAGTCTACAAAACAACCCCCCCCAAAGAATCCACACATGCAGTTTTCAGTCACTAAAGGAACAGTTTCATCCATACATTGAATTCACCTGAACTTGGATTAACACAGTTCCCTCACGACCACAAGAAAATACTATTGCCTGAATCACTTGTCAGCAGGTCCATCCCACCCCTGGCAGCAGAGCCACCTCTCCTGCCTGAGCTCACCCAGGACCAACCACATTTTGTCATTTCTGCAAGAAACACTGGGAAATCCCAGGAGAGGTTGTGTGCATCCCTGCTAGACCTACACAAGGTCCTTTCCTATCTCCCTAGCTGCACACTCATTGATAACAAAGAAAACACACATAGAACAGTGTCTCTGCAGTACAATTGGGTCTGGAAAGCAGAGGATGTGGTTTAAGTGGAATATTGCAGTCAAAGACACTGATGTTGCTCATCAAACCAGGTGTGGTCCAGGCAAGAAACCCAATCCCCAGTTCTAAGTCAGAAACCAGAGGCCCTGCACACACCAACACATGCAAGAGCCCCCCACACCTACCTGAGGTCACTGCAGGAACACCACAGCACCCGTCTTGCGCGAGGTGTCGGTAACCTGGTGCGCTTGGAGAACAGCGACTGCTTCCTCGATCTTACAACAGAGAGAAGGGGGGGGAAAGAGTTGAGTTGCTCTAACACAGGTACACACGAAATGCAATATTCAGGTCCTGTCCTCTGCACAGACCCTCTTCCAAGAGGTAAAAGATTAATAATAACAACACTCCAAGTTTGTTGCTTCTGTGAGAGACTGATCAGCTCACAGACCTCATCTGTCCCATCCCTAGAAAGGGCTAGGGCACCTCTCCTTTTCTACAGGAGTCAGAACTGTCCAGGGAGAAGTCACACTCCTCTGCAGGTGGAGCTGCCCGACACCACCCACAGAGCCCAGGCTCCCTCAAAGAGGCCAGTGAAAGGGAGTGCTGCCTCCACAGAGTAACACAGAATTGCTTCTCTGCAACTGTTCTGGTGGGAACTGAAGCTGAACATTCACCAGGAATAAGGAGGAAACTGGAGAAATCCTGCAGAGAGGCAGCCTTTACCTGGCTTCTGTTCTCAGAAGAATGTTTTCCTGATCATCTTTCTGGGAGCAACACCCACCCTGATTTTCCCTTCTTGCTTCCCAGCCACTTCCAAACCATCAGCTTGGTCTGTGACTTTGGGAAGCTGCTCCGAGCTTCTCCTGCTGCTGACAGTGGGCAGGCCTTCAGGCACCAGGTGTGATGCCATCAGCCCAGGGCACTTTCAGCTCATTCTTCACTTAAACCCAGCTACTTGCTCTCCCCACAACTCCCTGGCCCTGGCCCACCTTCTGGGACACAACCACCTCTCCTTACAGCAGCGAGTACTTAGCCCTTTGCCACGTGAATTCTTTGGGTGCTCCTCCCACCTTGGAGCGCAGGGAGTCGGGAGACTCCAGGAGCAGCAGCAGCTCCGAGTTGTCTATCTCCAGCAGCATCCCAGTGATCTTGCCAGCCAGCAAGGGATACATCGCGTGGATCAGAGGGTAGAGGCGCTCCCCTGCTCCAGACACCAGGGAAGGTGACATCAGCACAACGCAAGAGCAGCAGCACTGCCAAACCCAGCACAAACCCCCCTGCCGCCCCCAACTCTGTCCTTTCAACAGGAGAGGGGTATGAGGGGGGTGGAAAAACATGTTAATTAATCACTGCTAATAAGCAAATCCACTCTAGCATGTCACAGCAACCGTGTTTGCAGGCAAAACATGCCCAATGCCACATATCAGAGCAACCCCACAAAGACTCACAGCTTCTCCTAGCAGTTAAGTGTTGCCCATGACATGCAAGTCCACACACAGCCCCAGAGCTGGAGCTACTCCAGCAGAGCAGCCCCAACACCCACCTAGCATTTGCTTCTGCTCCTGGGGAGGGGCTGCTGCAAGCATGGATGCTGTCAGTGGCTCCTGCCCCTGGACGTGCACTGCAGGTTCTCCCACCTGGGGAAGAGCCAGAGAAGAGCAGGAGTTGGAAAGGCTGGAAGTGGTACACAAGTCCCCTGGCCTGTGGGAATGGTGTCTGTCACCAAGCCCAGTGGGGCATGTCCCCCTCCCGAGCTGCTCATGCAGACTCGGACATTGCCTCCTTGTATCCAAATACCAGCTTCCAGGAAAGCTGGAGCCAGGCATCACAGCTATGTGGCTACTGGATCTGTAGCCCCAGTTACCCCACAGGCCCCCAGGAAAGGTCCTTGTAGCACCAAACAGCCCTGGGGCTGCGCGGGGTCAGCAGCCACATCAGCCCAGAGCAGGACCAGGACCAACACACGCTGCAGTGACGCCGGGAGCTCGCAGAGCTGTTACCTGTGGGGCCACCATGGGCTGCACGTGCCCCATGGGCTGGATGTTCCTGACAGCTGAGGAGTACTTGTACTGCGGGGCACCCCGCGGCAGGGTGGGCGACGAGGGCACCCGGGCACTAACCGTCTGCGTCCCGATGTTGACTGCAACAGGGATGGGAACGGTTGTGAGGAGGAGCCCGTTAAACACACGCCTGTGCTGAGGAAGCTAAAGCTGTGAGGGAAACGTGCTCAACCAGAGGGTGGGAAGAATCGCTTGGTTTCCCTCCCCCAGGGCTGAAAGTAGCTCCCCTCCTCCCACCCCGGGTCAGTCAGCATCCCTGGGACAGGCAGGGCACTGCCAGCCTGCCCCCAGGGGCAGGAGAGCTGGTGAAGGCACCTACACCCTATTGTCTCTCCCCCAGAAACACCCATCTACATCAGTAGCTGTAAGATGGGCACAGCACCATGGCACCAAGGAGGGTGGGCTGCAAGAGCAAGTGCCCCAGGCTCACCCTGGCTCCCCTCCTGGAGGGGAATGAGGGGACAAGGACAAAAGGAGAGGGGGCAAGCCAGAGACAGCCCTCCTACTCCCCTTGCTTGTTTCAGCGATAAAACAATGCCAAAGACCACCTAGGGTTAAATTGCATGAAGCCAGGAGGACTGTAGGTAGATGCTGCCCCACCAGACAGTCCCATGTTTTGGGTTCCTCAGACCTTCATCCTCAGCTCCTTCTGCCTCTCCTCAACTCCCACCCACAGAGGAGCCCCAGAGGGGGCTTCGCTGTGGGGCCTGGGAGCATCCTCCCTCCCACTAACACGAAAGACAGACCTGATGGGATTGACACAGGGTTGAAGCACTCAGGACAGCAGCTCAGCCACCACCCCACTGCCCTGCAGCACCACAGCCACACAAGGCAGAGGGGACACGCTGGGACACAGGGGCAGCCCCAGCACAGCAAAGCACTGGGGATGCCAGCACAGTCTGGTTCTCAGGCCATAGCTCCACACACCTCTAACACGAGCATGTCTTACCATAAGCTTGGATTTGGCAGTGGTTCAGCTATGGCCAGTGAGAACTTCTGCCCAAGAGGTTCTGCCCCAACCTCCACCCCAGTCTGAGCACTAAGCCTGAGGTGCCATCACTGCATCACCATCTTTAATGAACATATCCAAGGAACAGTGGCCCACAGGATCCATCTGCATATCAAAAGCCTGTCCTGTTACCTGGAAGACTCCCATCTCCCCCAAAAGCTGCACACTTATTTACTACAGGCACTGCTCCAGTCCCTTCACATATGGGGGCACCGTGTGGGCTCCTCCACAAACACCCCCACAGACCTCTTCAGAGGCTGACCCAAACTTGCAGCAACCCCCCTCGCCCTCACACAGCTGCTGTGGCAATGCCTGAGCTGGGTCTGTCCCCTACTCACCCACTCTCTGGGCCTGGGAGGGCACACGGGGCACCTGGGTGGAAGCCTGTCTCATGGTGCTGATGTTGGCCAGCAGGCGCCGGGGCGGCACGGCAGCCCTCAGGATGGGGGTAGCTGCAGGATACGCTGCTGTAGAGATGGAGCAGGATTAGTAAAGCTTCCTAGGAGCAAAGGCAGACATGGCAGGGAGTGACCGTGGCTGGGGAAAGCTCAGGAGCACCTCACCTCCAGGTTCAACCCCAGTGTCCCATCCTCCACTGCCCATCACCGTGACCCCTGCACCAAACCACCTGCACCTCTGCAGGCAGCAGCCCCACACCCCTGTGTTTCCGTGCTTCATGCTGGTTTTACAGACCCTCGGTCCCTAACGGAGCCCAGCTGGCACAGAGATCCCCGGGGGAGAGACGGGCTGACTCACGGGGCGGCCGGGAGGGCTGCGCACTCCAGCGAGTGGCAGGACGGACGGGGACAATGGGGCTGGGGCCATAGAAGGTGGCTCTGGTTTGTGGCTAGGAAAGGAGAACACGTCACCCAAAGTGACCTGGGAGCTGAGCCAGACCTAACACAGAGCATCTCAGCCACCCCATGCCCAGGCAGCAGAGGCAAAGCCGCACTCGGCAGCATTTTAAAGATCAGCCTTTGGTCCTGCTGCCTGTGTGTCCTCCAGCAGCTCCCCCTGTCTAATCCCCATGAGCTTCTGCACCTCTGTAACCATTCTCCATCCCTCCCTTTCATCAGGGGACTCACTGTCCATGCTCACACCCTCCCACCAAACTCCTCCTTGGTTTCCTCCTGCAAGGAGCAGCCAGTAGCAACTAACCCCCCACCCCATGGCCCGGAGCACCCTCAGCCCACCAGCATTTTGAGAAGCCCTGCCACTTGTGTGGATGCCCAGGGCTGAACCCTCCCAGTCCCACAGCAGCGTGTGCCCCATCCACACAAACCAAGGTACGCTCCTCCGTCCCACTCCCACCCCCTCCTCCAGCCCAGGGGAAATTCAGGTCCTGGGAACTCACCTGGGGGATGGGGGGTAGGAAGTACCCTGGGGGGGGCTGGAAGGAGCCCAGGAGAGGGCCAGGCAGGGCCCTCATGGTGGCCAGTCTTTGCATGTACTGGTTGGTGAGGATTGCTTTCCGCTCCTCTTTCCTTTGAGCGAGCGCGACGTAGAGAGGCTTAGTGCTGACAATGCGCCCGTTCATTTCTGTCACGGCCTTGGTAGCCTCTTCTGGGGAGGAGAAACATACAAACCCAAACCCTTTGCTGTGGCCACTCTCTGTCATCACCTAAAATTAGATTAGAACAAGACAGTTAAGTCCAGAGGTCTCTGCAGCACCCGCGAAGCACAGTTTGGGGGTGAGGGGCGTGTGTGGTGTGTGTAGGGGCATGTGGGACCCACAGGCACCCCATCACCCCATCAGAGCTCCCATACCCTGGGTGGGATGGAAGGAGCTCCACAGAGGGGGTTTCTCTGGGGAAGGGGAGTGTTCGCTTGGGAAACCCAGCAGGTTTGGGAAATGAGGATGGCAAGCCCAAGATTTGCAGCATGTGATATTCCAGGAGGTCCATGCCCCCACCCTTGGGCCAGCAATGCTCCAGTGCTTAATGCCACAGAGCCAGTGAGGGCTGGGATCAGTGGGACACCATACCCTGCTCAAGGGCCAGGCAGCATCCATCCCTGGATGCTGTCCCTGCAGCTGGCAGGTCACTGGTACCTTAAAGCCAGACCATCCCTCCATGCTGGTACCCACAGCCTTCAAGAGAACCTTGACACTAGTCTCGGTGGCAAGTGACACTTTTATGGTTCTCCAAAGGGCAGAAGCCAGCGTGTCAGCCAGGCAAACCCCCCCTCACCCCAGACCAAGGCGACTTGTGGGTCATTTCAGTTGTATCAGTGTCCCATTGGTCCCTGGGAGTGGCTGCGTGATGTTTGGGATGCTGTGGCTTTAAGGTTCCACCCCCTGCACCCTGGCAAAGCTAGGAGATTGTTGTGAATCAGTAAGCTCCTTGGGACAGCACAGGGTGCAAGTGGCATGTCCTTCACGCTCAGCTTGAAATACAAGCCATCCACAGGATGATCATCCTGATTCATTTCCAAGGGCTGGACACACCGTCTGGCTGACCCCAGGAGTCCCAGCGACAGCACTGGTCCCTCACCTTGGCACTGGTGATGGTGCCGTAGGGAGAGAACTCTTTCCTCAGCTTCTCATCATCTATCCCATCATCCAGGTTCTTCACATACAGGTTGACCCCCTGCAAAAGGTCAGAAAAGCAGCTTAGCCTCCCCAAGGGCACGGTGAGCTCCCACAGCTTTCTGTGGGTTTCCAAGCTGGCTACATGTTTCACCAGCAGCTCAGAGGGTGGGACACCCCCAAACTTGTCCTCTCCAGAGCTGCTGCAGGACCAGTGACATGGAGAGGAGCCAGGACCATGCAGGCACACCAACTCATGGGCAGGATGCCCTGAGTGAAGATGGCACCTGACCATCACCACAGAGCTGCTCCAAACCCTCAGGATGTTGCCTCTTTCTCACACTAACATTTTAATTTTTGGAAAAAAGCAGATTGGTTTGTCCACCTGCCAACATCACCCTGGGCTCAGATCTCTCTTCTCTTCCCTGCTCCTGCTTCCCAGAACATCACCAGGCAGCGACTGGGTCCCTGTGTGGGTCTGAGCTGCAGAAGGGACCCAGCACATTGACTTGCTCTGGAGAGTCCCATGCTGTACCCAAGCCCAGGATGTCCCTGGATGCCTAAGGCAGACCTGCAGGATGGCACACCCTGCTCTCCCCTTACCTGGTACCTGCTCACTCGCTCCTGCTTGATCTGCTCGAACTTCCTCTTCAGCTCGCTCTGGCGCTCCAGCCGCTTCTGGGCCCGGCCCACGTACACCATCCGCCCATTGATCTCCTTCCCGTTCATGTCAGCCACGGCCTGCCAGCAGGGAGAAGGGCTCTGAGCACAGCAGGCAGCCCATGGCTCTTCACCCACCACCCCAGCGCAGCCTCACCACCTGCAGAGACACCCTGGGGAGGGAGGCAGAGCTGCTGCCCTTTCCCAGGTCCTGCCCATCCGAGAACCCAGGCAAGCATGAAGCCAGAGAGGTTTGCAAAGGAGAAGGGAGGTGGGAATATCAGCAGGTGACAAGCTTGGGTCTGAGACAGCAGATAGGCAGTGAGGAGCCTCTTGCCTTTTGGGCTTCTTCATGCTTCTCAAAGTTGACAAATCCGAAGCCCCTTGAGCGGCCAGTGCTGTCCATCATGACTTTGACACTTAGTGTCTTTCCTGCAAGAGGGAAGGAAAAAGTCCCTCTGAAGAAGGATGGAGTGGTGCCAGCATGCAGCATCATGCTTGGTAGCCACCATGAGACACCAGACCAACAAGACCAGACAGCTGTGCCAGCACAGAAGAGCCAGAGAGAAGGACAGAGAGCAGGATCCCTGCTGCAAGGTGGGAGCTGGAGGCTCTGTGGCGACAGGAACAATCTAGATGCTGCCCACACTGCTCTTGGCTTTCCAGTTTATCCAGCCAGAGCACCGAGCTCCTTCAGCCAGGAGTTCTCATCTCCTTCATACATGAGCTCACACACTGGGTTTATATAGAGGGTATTCACAAACGACTGAGTTAACACCAGCAAACCACAGCCATGGACTGTGGGTTGGCACAGCACTAAACCCTGTCACAACAGGCATCCTCCAGTAACGGACCACAGGGAAAAGCCTTTTTCCTTTAAATTCAGACCTGGTGCCTCTCATTCCCAGGGCTCCCATAACCTCACACATGGTGTTTTAAGACAGTTTCAGAAACCAACACAACACCCCACAGCTTTTGTCACCCAAGAAAGTAAACAAGCTTTTCAGGAGCACACCTAACACAAGGTATCCCCCACCAGTGCAGGGAAGTGCACATCCCATCCTGATGATCTGAGCCACCGCAGTCCTTCAGGGACATGGTGTTTCAGCAAGTCCAATCCCATTGAGAGAAGGGGCTCGGTACTCCAGGCAGTTCAAGCCCCCTCCCCAGCTTTCCTCACAGTTGCCCCAGCCCCAGTTCATCAGGCAGGAGGACGTTCTGCTTCACCAGCTGTACTCACCAAACTTGGAGAATATTTCCCGCAGCCTGTCATCATCCATGTCATCCCCGAAGTTCTTGATGTAGACGTTGGTGAACTCCGTTGCCTTGACCCCAAACTCCGCCTCGCGCTCTTTGCGGGATTTGAAGTGGCCGACAAACCTGCAGGGAGTGAGGAGAGGGACATGAAACCTCCATGTCCCTGCAGAGGGAAGATAGACATGGGCACGTCTCTGCAGGCCAAGAGGGACCCCTCAGGCTGTGCTTTGATCACCCATAAACCCACCCTTCCTTGCACATTCAGCAGTTGTCCCATCCCCGTGTCCCCTTACCCAGGGCCCACCTGACACTACTGAAATGGGAAGCATGGTGCCACAGCCCCACACTGAGGGTGTCTCCCCAGGGGCCCCAAAAAGATGCCACCAAGCACCAGCTCTCTTCCTCCGAGGTACCCCCAAGCCCTCTGAGCAGGCACCTGCCTCTGCAGAGACAGGGATGAACAGAGTAAGATGATGCAGTGTGAGCACAGAGCTGAAGAACAACAAAACCTCTTCCTGGCCAGACTGTGTGATGCTGACTGCTCAGATGGAGGAGCAGCCCTGCTTTGTGAGCACTTGTTACACCTCCTCAGCAATAACACACAGGGCTGGGCTCCTTCCTCACCGCTGGGTACAGTGCCAAACCACTACCCCACTTCCACCAGCATCACCCAGAGGGCTCACTGCCCCAGAGAGCAGCAGAGCCACCGTGCCCAGTGGGGATGGGATGGGAGGGAGGACAAAACAGAGAGCAGGAGGTGGCAGCCCAAGCAGAGCAGGCATTTGCTCCTGAGCGTGCACCAAAGCAAGAGAGCACCAAGCACAGAGCTGAGGAGAGGCTCTCCTCCCTGGCACTTACACCTTCTGGTCGTTGAGCAACATCCCATTCATGGTCTCAATGGCCCGAGTCGCTGCCTCGTGAGTCTCAAAGTGAACGAAGCCATAGCCACGGGATCCATTTTCATCACAAACCACCTGCAAACACAGGGTGAGGTGGGGAGAGGGGAAAAACCCACCAAACCACCCCGTTTTTCTCCATGCTTGCACATGAGCAGCAGGAAACCCCACATTTTCCTGGGGCATTTGCCCCCCTGACATCCTGCTCCCACAAGCACTGAGCTGCATTGAGGTGCCAGTGGCAGGTCAGGGAGCCAGATGAGAGCCCCTCCCCGGGATGCCCAGGGCCAGGTATCCTGCTGTGGCCATGGCAGCTGCATGCTGCACACAGCGCTTTATACAATGCCTGAGAGACCACAGCTCACTGAGACCCGAGCACCATCGATGCACCAAGCTCAGGCAGGACAACACACAACATCTCTGTGCAGGGATGGGGAAGAAGGCAGTGGGGCAGAGGGAAAAGCCCTCATTCCCAGGAGGAACACAGCAGGGTCTTTTGACTTCAAAGCAGGTGGGAATTTAGAGTAAACTTTGTAGAAAGCCAAACAAGAAAGTGAATTCCAGCTGGCTGGAGCACACTGCTGAGGGCACAGGGCAGCTCCATGGCTGTTTCTTTCCCTGCAGGGCCCATGGCACATGTACCTTGCATGAGAGGATGTTGCCAAAGGCGGAGAACGTGTCATACAGGGCTTTGTTATCAATGGAGTCATCCAGGTTCTTGATGAAAACGTTTCCAATCCCTGACTTCCTAAGCCCAGGGTCCCGCTGGGACCACATGATGCGGATAGGACGGCCTTTGATCACCTCAAAGTTCATGGTGTCCAGGGCTCGCTCAGCTGGGAAAGAAGTGAGCACAGAGCAGGAGAGGCAGGTAACAGACACATCAACTTCACATCCTACAGCAGCTGAGGCCAGCATAGAGTCAAGGACACTGTTGGACAGGGGCTCATTAACCTAAATGATGCAGACTGCTCTGCCTCCCAGGGCTGCAGGGCCAGGCAGGGGCTGCTCTCCTCCCCTACACCCACAACACTCCTTCCCTGTTATTTTTTCCCCTCTCCAATCAGGTCTGTCTCCCACAGGATCACTCATTTCACTGCAAGCTCCAGTTTGGCAGATGCCCAATTCATTTACCCAGTAAGGATTTCAGTCTCCAGGGCAACTAACCCAACACCTCCCCATCCGCTGCCTCGCTCCAGCACGAAGCACCTGCTGGGTACCACACTACACAGCGCTGCATCACCACACCGCCTGCCAGGCAAGAGGCCTCGTTCCTCCACACCACAAGCCAGAGGGCAGCTGGGCACCCCAGGGAAGGGCAAAAGGGGTTCTGGTGCCCCTCATCAGCTCCTGGAGGAAGGCAACTCTTACAAGTCACCTTCCTCCTCCCAACCAAGCCCAAAGCCCAGCAGCTGCATCCTCTCCACCTCTAAGCAGAGACGGGAGCTGGGCAGGTCACCTCAGCCACAGATCACAGAGCAGCCGGGGAGTAGTTACAATCAAGACCCAATGTTAGCAGAACATTCCAAGCCGTGACAGCTGAGGCATCCCCTCAAACAATGACCACCCCCTTTTCCACTGCCTTTCCCTCTCTCCTGAGGGCTGCCTTACCATCTACGGGCTGCTGGAAGTTTATGTAGGCATAGCCCAGCGAGCGGCGCGTGGCAACATCCCGGCAGACGCGGATGGACATGATGGGCCCAGCAGGTGAGAACTTCTCGTACAGCATGGCTTCAGTCACGTCTGGGTGGAGGTCCCCCACGTAGAGAGAGGCTAACGGATAGCCAGGGCCGCTAGCGTTCATGGTCAACCACAAAGCTCAGCTGCAGAGGAAGACAGACCTGAGGCTGCAGAGCTTGGCTTTTGGGTCATGTGCAGCAACCACCAACACACACTGGGGCTGCCTCCACCGCAGGGGTGCGAGCTGCGCCCTTCCCACCAGCAGGACTGGAAACGCCCCAAGGATGCTCCAGTTCCCAACTGTTTCAGGGATGTTGGTGCAAAAGCCAAGTCAGGGAGAACAGCACATGCTGGAGCCCCTGCAAACCTGGGAGCGGCCAGAGGGACACAACACACCACACACATGGGTTTATTCCTTCCAGCACTCCAAAACCAAGAGATATAAAATGGAATTTCATTCCCCAGCAGGTAAAGAGCCCTTCTCCAGCAGAGACATTCATTTCAATCTCTCCAGCCAGATCACACCGAGGAGCAGGGGTTTGCTTTGAGGGGCAGCCCTGCAGCCCACACCAACACAGCCTGCACTCCCCACAACCATTCCCACCTCTAACAAGGCAAACACAGGTTTTCAGCCAGCCCTTCCCAGAGAAACGAGCCTCAGCTTGCTGGTGAGGCCCCAAAGCAGGGAGAGTGATGCTCAACCCCCCCCTGCTTTCAGTTGGGTTTCAAGCTGCATGTGAGGATGCCGAGGGACTCCCAGAGCACTTCCCAGGAGAACAGAAGCTCCGGGAAGTTAAGCCCAAGTTCAGCTCCAAAAAGGAGCTCTTAATTCAAAGCCTACAACCCCTCTGGATGCCCCCAACAAACGTGCACACGCAGGACGGGTGCATCAAGCAGCTCCTCAGCCCCAGGCCAGCAACTGCCGGGGGCAGAAGACGGGAGAGCCATCCCAGCCCCGGGGAACGCAGCCCGGCCCCGGGACACAAACCCCACAGGCACCTTCCGCGCATCCCCGGCAGCACACGAGAGAGGCCGAGCGAGCGAACCCAGCTTCCCGCTGCAGCTGCCGGGCACGGAGCGGGGGAGGGAGGGGAGGAGCAAGGCCGAGCCGGGGAGCCAGCGAGACCCGGAACGGCCGCGGCACCGCACGCTGCCCGACCCAAGCAACCGGACCGGGCACACGCCAGAGACGAGGCGGAGGAGCGAGCTGCACCCCCGGCCCCACCGGCGGGGACCACCGGCCGCCACCCTGCCGCCCGCCCCGGGAGAAACCGCCCTTGCCGGCCCGGAGCCGGGCTGGGCGGCGTGACCCCGGTCCCGCACTCACACCGAGCACTCCGGCCAGCTCGGTTCGGCTCCGTGCCGCTCCAGCTCCAGCTGCCTGCACCGTCCGCCTCTTCCCACGGCGGCAGCGGGGGCGGGGCGGGACGGGACGGGCTGGGTCGGGTCCTCCCCGCCCTCCGCAGCTGCGTCCCGGCCCCGCCCCGCCCCGGGCAGCCCCCGGTAAGCGCCGCAGCAAGACCCGTAGCACCGGCGGGTGGAGGCAGCGAGCCGGCACCCGCATCTCCTCGTTCCTGTCTCTTTCCCCTCCCGCATCCCGCAGCCGCCGCCCGCTTTTCCCCTGTCCTCCCAAGTGCCCGGCGGGGAGCGGGGCTGCCCCGGCCCTGGGCACCGGCAGCGCTCGCTATTGCCTGCCCCCCCCCCCCCCCCGCACCTCTGGGAAATCACCCGTAAGATCCCGTGGGTATTCCCTGGAGTTCAGAGATCCAGGTGAGATACCCACAGCTCGGAACCAGTCCTTTATCATTAGGCACTTAGCAATCTCCCTCAGCAGCTCACAGGACACAGAACCAGGGCTCTGCCATCACCTTTGGGCTGGATGACATGAGTGACACCCTCATCCACAGGGATCGCACCATTCTGTGCTGGACACGATGGTACCTGTATGAGAGAGGATGAGCTGTCGTTAAACAACTTGTTGTGGAGCTGAAACCCAGGATGAAGAAGCAGGGGAGCCTGGGGCAGGGCACAGCAGTCCCACCAGCAGCTTCCCCAACACAGCTGCGTGGGGCCTGGGTCACTGGCAACCCCAGGCTTGGGGCAGACCCTGTGCTTGGAGACACACTCCCTCTGCTCCAATGCCTTTAAGCAGGGAAGCTAGCACAGCAGGTTGTGTGTCTTATGGTGGCTTCAGCTGAAGAAGTTGGATGGATTTAATGAAAAGATGGCTCCTCTGCTGCCATGGAGCCCTTGGACACTGCCTGGGAGGCTCTCAGCTTCTCATGCACCACCACAGTCCCCCAGGGTTAAAGTAAAGCTAACCCAAGCAGGGTTGCTCAGCTCCACACCATCCATGCCCTCAGAAGGGCTGGCTGAGGTGCAGACTAGGAGAAGCCTTGCCTTCCCAAAAGCTTCCTAGTGGTTCCCCACATTGAACTGCCTCAGCAGAGGTAAGATGAGTATCAGCACCAGCAATGAGAAGCTGCAGCAGCACCAATGAGATGAGTTGAAACATGTAGAGTACACCCAGTTTTCCTGTGGCTGGCCCAGCTGGAGCACCCCTTCCCAAAATGATACAATCACTTGGAACACAGATGAGTTAACTCCCTTAACTCATCACTGCTGCAGACCAGCCTCTGGGGCTCATCCTTTTCCCCAAATGAGAAAGCAAGGGCAGGAGATGTCTCCTGAAACAACCATGTTTGGACAAGTGCTCCATGACTCAGGGCTCTGAGCAGGACCCAGGAGGTTTGTCTTCTTGGAGGTGACATCATCAGCAAGATCATTTAAGTGCAGGTATAAGGCCGAAGTGAATGACAAATTAGCACTAATTACAGATCTGCAGAGGCGGCAGCACCACCTAAAGCCACACACAGGACAGCTCTGTGCTTGATCAGCACCTAGCTAGATTTTGGGTTAACACCTTTGCAGCAGGGAATCAAAGTTGAGGAGCATTATCTGCTGAGCACGCATCTGTGCCGCTCACTGCGGCAGCAAGGGGCTTTGAGAGGAGGGAGGACACTTGCTTCAGCCCCAGCCAACCTCCTCTGCATCACTCCAAGCACTTTATTTCCAGGAAGCCACATCTGGGCAGCTGCACCCCCGTTAGCACTTCTGCACAGCACCGGCTCAGATGAGCTGGGCGAACAGGTGCCTGTACAGGCCACAGCTCACTCGTGCAGCCAGGTGTGCTAACAGATGACTGACAGAGGGGCAGCTGCAGAGCAAACCCACATTCACCAGTGCACATGTAAAATTCCCCAAGGAAGAAGCTTTAAGTGTAACCAACAGACTTCTCTCATGTAGGGGACACTCATCTGTACAAGCTGCAATGCCTCCTGGCAAGTTAAACAGGTATTTATAGTCACATTTAAGTCCTGCAGTGACAATAGATTCCAAGAAAGACCTCAAAAAAAAATGAGGAGCAGCAGTGTTCCCTCCTACAACTCTGGCAGGGGGGGCAGGGAAGTCTCTCTGCAAAGGAATGAGTAATTAAGCCTTCACACCATTTGGAAACCATGAATCAACTCACACACTCCAAGGTCTGTGCATTTAATAACGTGGTGATTTTACTACCACAAGGGTTTTTTGCCACTAGTACAGCAAAGATAACAGACACAAACTGATAAAATTTTTTTTTATTACTCACTTTTTTGAATTCTTTTACACTTCTCCTGATTATTTTTGTGTAAGGTGAAACTAGAACTGTTTAAAAGACATACACAAATCTAGTACATCAATAACCAGGTATTTCTTTTTGCTATACTATTCTCACAACCACGTGTGTGCTAGGCAATATAACCGTCACAGAAGCAAACTTTAGGCAGAATACTGGTCAGTAAAAACAAAGCGAAAAGAGCTACCAGATATACAGACAGGCTCGGTTCCACATTCACTACTGCATTTATCAAGCGCCAAGTATTAACTGCACAATTTGTTCAGCTAGTAGAGGGGAGTTTTAAAATCAGTGCATGAAATTCTCTTCAGCAGACGGATGGACAGACAAACAGATGGATCCTATACCTACGTGGAATGTGAAGGTCGGGGGATGATACCGCGAGGAGACTGATAGGTGACTATTCCTAATCTCTTCCACTGCATTATTCACGCAACTCTTATTAGGGTTTATTTAATGGGACATGTTTGAAACAACTAGGTGAAGACGTTTGGAGCTCCAATCTTACAAGTGTGTAGGTCTGCATTCCAGTACAACACACGGGAAATCCTGAAGGTTTGAGCCAGACCCTGGTACTCCCAAAAAACGGCAGGCAGAGCTGATGACTGCAACAGCACGGGCAGCTCTCAGCCACTCAGGAAAGGAACCTGTCCTGGAGCAGACTCGGGTCTCACCCACCATCCTGCCATCACCCATCATCAAATGAAGGATGATGTCTTGTGTGGGAGTCCAAAATTGCTTTAATGGAGTTTGAACAGGTGAGAGGGTCATGGATGAACAGAGTCCAATGGGAGAAAACTTTCTGTAAAGTGGACTTAAGGATGGCTCAGTGGATTCCTTAGGCAGTTTTCAGGGTAAATTCAGAACATGAATACCATGGAGATGTCAATTCACCTAAGAGTAAAGTAATGCGAAAGCGGCAGATCACTTCATGGCACCACCCAAACTAATAAGGCCATTCAAAAAATTGAATCGTCTCCTATTGCAAGTCCATGGCAGTGAACCAAGACTCCTCACTACTGAAGAATACCTAAGGTATACTAATCAGGTGAGTTATTGCTGTGGGAAGGGGCTTAGTCATGCATGTCATATGAGCATGAAAGCGCTTTTAGAAGTCAAATCCCAGTTATCTGCCAGTGTAAAGAATTTGGAAATCAAGCTGCTAACTCCCCCATTACCCTCCTCCCCAAAACAAACCCCATCCCCAGAAAGACAGGACTGACAGAGTGAGCTTCGGACTGCAAGCGGTGCCTGAGACTCGGTTACAAATGTCTACAGAGTGTGCCTGTTGAACTAATTGATAGCAGTGTCACTAACTGGAATGCCATACATCGGATCGTTTTCCTTCCATGCCCCAGTGTCACAATAGAATCTCTATAACTTTCTGTACAACTTTACAATAGAATTGTACTTCGACTATTTTGGTGCCAAATTAAGCTCGCCAGAGTTACATAATTGATGTCTACTTTTTTCTAACCAATAAGAGTTTTGCAAAGTCAATTGCAATCACAAAACCCATAATCACAGTGTTCAGTTAAAAATATAAACACGGTAATCGTCACTGTAAATGTTCATAATAGAAAGCTGGAATGCCATTGTAATAACCGACCTCGCTTTGAGTAGGCAGAACACCAACCAACTGGTTTTACCCCACAGACAGTTTTTGCTACGTTGAGGTTGTGAAAGTCGATGTACTATTCTTTTTGCTTGTCGCACAAAGGGATATATGTGTAGGATACAGGGTGACATTGAACATAGAGTGAAGCGTGACAGCCATTAGTTCTCTCCCTCCCCAGCATCCCCTTCGTCTCCCTGGTTTTCCGACGTCCATAGCTGTAAGAAAATACAAACACAAGTTTAGGCTGAAAGCAGGCAGTTAATTAGGATTGTGAGGAAAGAGAAGGCAGCATAATTAGCAGTAGCTGCCCAATTTTCTCAGCTATGAGCAATGCAGAACTGAACACAACAGTAAAGCTAAAGAATAATTAATGACCTAGAAAATTAACAGAAGATAACAAGTAAAAAGCCAGTGCAGTTTTGCAAGCTCAACATAATGCTGGCTGTTGAGACCAGACAAACTCCACTTTTTGCTACCACAAGTCTGAGTGCCCTACAGTGGCTAACAAGTGATTTCTGGATGAAACAAGCAAGTCCAACTGGTCTGGTTACAACCAGCAGTGTAGTTAAGGCAAGTTAGTGCCTCAGAAAAGGCTTCTTATGGCACAGAACTGAAGTCTCAGTTCGTAGCAGCCTGCAGAAGAAACAGCCCCCAGCAAAGCTGTTTGCCCCTGATACTTACAGTGAGGTTGTCCCTAAGCAGCTGCATGATCAGGGTGCTGTCTTTGTAAGACTCTTCATTCAGCGTGTCCAGCTCTGCTATCGCTTCATCAAATGCCTAAAAACACGCAAGACAGAAGCACTTTCACACTCCGCTCTCCGAACTCACTTCTGCTTGCACAGAGCTTGCAAATTTGCTACATTACCACTCAAATTCCATGACAAAAGCTTCCAGGATTTTTCTTTTCCACCAAGAGATGTAAACCAAAGTGAGCACCAGATCGCTAAACAACCAGTGGGAAAACATAAGCCTTCGCACTGCAGAGGCAAGCACGCTCCATCATGCTGGAGAATAATTCACACAGCTTGAAGCCACGCTTAAGTACAGCACTTAAAAGCAATAGTTCTGTTAAAAATTAAAGTCTCGCTGTTCTAAATTGGCAGTAAAAGACAAAAGCACCATTAAGTTGATCTATATGTATTATACATGAGCAAGCAGGCAAGAAAGTGGAAGACAAGGGATTTTTTTGATGGTGGGGTGGAAGGTTTCAAGTTTCTTTTCAAAACAGCATAGGAAATCAGGTATGTTCCACTGGAGATTAATAAAGCCATTCTTCCCATTGATCTGCCACACATGAAAGCCCATGCTCCAGGTCTGAGAGCCACGACTAAATGCCATTTCTTCGTTCAGGCTTCAAACAGACATTAACTGAAAGAGCAGGACCAGCAGGTTCCCACAGCAACACGTTATTTGTTCCAAAGTTTTTGTTGAAGCATGTATTAAGAATGTGAAGATTCACCTAATGCCACGTTAGTCAAGTTATTACCAGGTAACTTGCACAGATGTAAAGAGGAGAAGGTGAAGACAAAAACGACTGGGCATTTCTTTGGCACAACTCACCACATGAGCTCTTTTTAGGTCTTCAGAGAGAGAAACACACACAGATACACAAGGACACTTAAGGCTACGACCTAGCTAAGCTTAGCTGAGTTAACTAACCTACCTGAAAATATACTACAATGGCAGTAGTTCAAAGATTTTTAAGGAATTTGACATGAAAAAGCACAGTCACCTACAAAGTGCTACTGCAACTGTGTGATTATCTCCGTTGGCTCCACAAAAACCAGTACCATGAAGAGTCTGCTTACCGTCTTTGCCAGGTTACAGGCTTTTTCAGGAGAATTTAGGATCTCATAGTAGAAGACAGAGAAATTTAAAGCCAAACCGAGTCGAATGGGGTGTGTTGGCTGCATCTCCTTCTTGCTAATTTCAAATGCCTCCTGGTAAGCTTGCTGAGAGTTTGCTACCGTTGCTGCAAGAAGTAATTACAATCATATTAACACACAGAACATCACCATACTTCACAGGGGAAGCTATTATGTTCTTGGTCTAGACTGTTGTGCCACCAGAAATTCATACAATTACATACGCACAGATGCTGCTTTCAGTGTTTTCAGATGTCAAAGCCTCCCACTGGCTGAACTATTAAGGCAGAAATACTTGTTCAGATAAACCTCTGAGATACAGAAATTAAGAGCAACATTGAGAGAGATTTAAAATGAAATGTATTTAAAATAAACTCCAACCAAACTGAATGCACACAAGCTCTGCCTAAGCCAAAGCATATTGTGATACTCTTCCAGCCTAGCTGAAGCAGTAGAGCTGAGTAATAAATCCAGACAAAACTCAATGGGAAAGGAGAGATCACTAAGCTACCTATTTCAAATGAAGGAAATGTTTAGTGGGTAGGTCATGAACTTTCTATTTCAGTTTGGGGTTTCAGAGGAAAGGCAACAGTCCCTTCCTGGCTAACGGGTAACAATAAGCTCTAGAATGGCGTCAAACTGAGTTTGCAAGGCACAGACTACATCAGACACTCACCAGGAATTCAGGCACAAGTCCACGTCGCTTTTGACATTTCAGGACTGTCCTAGGACCCAATAAACCAACATCCCACATTTGCATGCAGGAAGCTTGCAAACAGCAAAGACTCCTGAGCTAAATTCACAGTTTAAACAAGAAATGATAGTAATATAGCCTTTTCCATGAGAAAAAAACCACACGTTCTCCAGGAAAAGGATTTTACACTGCCAAGTATCTTTGAAAATCAGTCACTGAGGTGGAAGGGTTGGCAAGCAGAATTTGAGTGGTTTGATGATTATCTGTCAACCACTTCTATTAATTTCAGTGAAGTCTTTCTCTAAAAGTGACCTGGCACTGCACCAGTAGCAAAAATAAATAAATACTTCATGTCAGGGGAAAAGAACACAAGTGGATTATGAATTTCATTCTGCTCAGGCCCCAAGCAGAACAAGAGATTTCATCTCTACTTACTTTGCTTATTGTCCCCGGATGCCACCTCTGAGAGGTATCTGTAGTAATCGCCTTTCATTTTCAAATAGAAGACCTTGCTTTCTGGCTGCGTGGCATTGACAATAAGGTATTTATCCAGGAGTTCCTGAGAAAGGAAATAATCACTTTTTTTTTTCCCTCCAAGTCATAAAAATAATGCCTGAATCAGAGCCTTGGTTACAATGGCAAGCATGAACATGAACAATGACTTACGCATATTGATGTGTTAATCACTTTGCCTACTGTTGTCTAAAAGCAGAAAAGCATCCCAAACAACTATCCTATTGTATCCTAATCCCTGGAAAGCAGAAAGCTTATTACACTGGGGCTATCCACAATTCTTTCCTTAAGAACCTAATGGCAACCAGGGCTTAAGACCACAAAGATTTTCCTTGAAACACACTGACACATCTCATATCTGCAACCCAGCAGCAGCCTGACATCACTACAAGTCTAGTCACTTTTGCTGCCACAAACTTGGTTTCTATGCAGAGCAGTGAAGTTATCCCCAGGGAACTGATGCTATCTGCAACTCCAGCCAGAAAGCTGAATAGTGGCAAGGTCAGCACGTGTGCATTGAGAGAGATGCAAAGACTGACAGTACTGACAACCACTGCTCCTGACACATCTTCAGCAAACTGAACAGCAATAAAAAGAATCCCTCTCTTCTGTGCAAGAGAAATAGCAAAACCAGTTTGGTGGCGAAGAAGTACATACCTCTTCCATCCCCTGCTAAACAAGCCTCCAGACACCAGCACTCATTAATGAAAGAAGCTAAGGCTTTTCAGCAGGACTCATGAAGTGCCCCAGACTGAAATTTGTCTTCATGGGACCCCCAGCCAGCAGCAAGGGGTCTTCAACATCGCCTTATTTTTTTTTTCCTATTAAAAAATCAATGCTACTTTATAACGAATTCCCTAAGAAACAAGCTAGATGACTTAGGAACTAGAGTCAGACCCAAGTATGTGGCTGTCCAAAATTACTCCTTTGCTAAGGTGGTGCAGCATCTACAGCATGAGTAAGATCCCTTAAGCCTCTCTGAAGAATGCTGCAGTACTAACTACTGTTATTTTTGCTGTTGGATTATTACCAGAACATCATTGCAGATATCCTGCAATTCAGCCTCAATTTTCTCACGATATTCTCTTCCCATCTGCTGTTTCTTCTCATTCCTCTCTGTTTTCTGTTCAATGCTGGAAATGACACGCCAGGACGAGCGACGGGCACCAACCACGTTCTTGTAGGCAACCGAGAGTAGATTCCTCTCTTCATTGGACAGTTCGTGTCCTTGCTCGGTGACAGCTTTCATAGCAGCAGCCATGTCATCGTAACGCTCGGCCTGTTCAGCCAGCTTGGCTTTCTGTACCAACTCACTTTTATCCATGGCTCTCCTGTAATTACCAGGGAATAAAAATAGAGAAAAATGTCTCTTGCTTGTCTGCAGAGTTAATGCTGAGGGGTGAAGCAGAACTCGGGCACTAACAAGGGGGAAATCTATCAGTTCTCATCAAGTAATACAAAGGGTTTCTTTTGAAGAAAAGATTGGACCTTTTGCCAAATACATACAATTTCTGTGGGTAAATGACTAATCACAGTACTGAAGACGTGTAAGCACTGTTCTTCAAAACACAGCAGAACTCATACAGGCATTAAGCACAGCACATCAGTGCGTTCCCTATGTAAATCTCTCCCCTTTCCCAAGCTGGCCACAGCTCTACCTGGGACACACTGTATGTTCCAACCTAGAACCCACCAGCTCTGGTTGTGTTTTTGGGTTTTCTTCATTTTATTTCTGCCCCACTATTATACAACAGCAACTACTTTGGAGCATTGAAGCACTGGACAGCTCCTCCAAATACTGAAGATACTCTGCACACTCCAGGACTTGTCTGTGTGGGTTTAAACAAACCGCACCCAGGAAAGCTGTAGTTGCTGGCAACTGTTCTACCAGGTTGGTTTAATACATGCATCAACCTACATATAATGGACAATTCTACACAGGTTTTTAATCTCCACTTTTCAAGACCTTTCAAGCAACACTGGCATTCACAAAACCTGAATGGGACGTGTCCCACGGGATGGGTCCTGCTGCACAGCTAACTGCTCACATGGAAACAAGCTGCTTATCATTTCGGGTGATGTCGTTTAGGAAATGAAGCCAAGAAAAACACATCACAGGACCACAAGACCCCTAAAGAGCTTAAGCAGTGAAAAATGATGTTAGTAAGGAACGTGTCAGTGAGGGAGCTCGAGTGTTGCTTACTTCTACGAGATGATGCTAACGTACAGTTAACTCAGCCACTGAGCTACCAACCATACACTCAAATCACTTAGGGCCTGCTCCACAGAACTGAAACAAGTTTCTTTGCCTTTATCAAATTAAGTGGGCCTCAATACCTCACAAACTCCCAGACACCCCAAATTAATCTGTAAAATCTCTCCAGGTATGTAGGTTCACTCTTGGACAGACCCAGTACTGTTAATCTTGCCAGCTGAGCAACAATACTCCTCTCTGCCTCCCTAAACCCCAGTCAGGACTCTTAGTGTCCAGATGAGTTTTCAGGCTGAGACCTAAGAACAACTTCTCTGACAACAGTATAAAGTAACCAAGAACAATAGGTTTACAATTGTCTTTCACAGGTTTCTCTTCACCAGACAAGCACCTACAGCCCTATGAGAAAGGCCCAACAGGCTGAAAGCAACTGCTGTACCCTTTTCCCTGGCTCCCTCCTTTGAAAATCCCAGTCTGACAAACTCATTATGGAGAACGTCTTGCACACAGTTTCTATTTTAATCCAGGTATCACCTATCACAGTATTAGATGGGGAAAGCAGTCCCCTATACTATATCCTCAATCAGGTCAGTGAGATGCAGACCCAAATTCCCACTGTGTGTATGAGGAGTTTCAGAGTTTCCTACTGCCAAGGGTGGAGTCCTAACCACAAAATTATTTTGGGATGATATTCAATCCCTCCACCTGAAGATCCTTCACTTTAAAAACAAAAAAAAAAATATCACCCAACATATCAAGCCAAACATAGTTATTTCATGTGAAAGCTCCTGCAGTAAACCCAGAAACCAAACGTCCTACCTTGCCAGTCAAGTCACACTCTCTCCTGCTTGCATGTGACCCTTTGTGGACCTAGCCTAAATGCACCCATCCACGTAAAGCACCCAGCAAGGCTATGCAGTGTTAAAAGCAGCCTCCAGGAAAGAGACCTCTCACAGGTCTGCCAGTCGTGTTGGGCTGCAGTTTGGTTCTGTAGCAAGTACTGCACACAGGGCCCAGTGGGTTCTGGCACCTATTAAAAGGTGAGACATGGGCTCAGACCAAAGCCCCCAACCAGACACACTGACTGTGGTGGCAGTGTGTCCAGCTCTTGTAAGGCAGAGTAATCTGGCTGTGTCTTTCTCAAGAGGGGATGTGTTACATTAACACTGGTTCTGCAGGACCTAATCCTAACCATCCAAGGATAGCTCCTTAAGATGGAGAGAAGGAGTAACTGGAGCTTGTGAGGTGAATTATTTCACCCTATTCTGAAGCATATCTTAGTACAGATAGGTAACAAGCCTAAGGAAGTCAGCAGACTGGTTACCTCTGAGAACCCAGGCCACCTTTCACTGTTGAGTCTATCAAACCTCGTAAACCATTCCCTTAACTCAGCACTAAATTTAGACTATGTGCTTAACGCAGGAAGTAATTTGTGAGTGGCATTTCCCTACCCGCTCACTAAAATCTGAACCTGAACAAAGTACACCTGAAGACTGCTTTTTACATTACAGGAGCCAACTTTAAACTGGACATTAAAAAAAAACCCAAACAGTTTCAGAGCAGTTCTACTAGCAGCCTGCACAGCTTCCAGAAGCATTTCTATCGTAACCATCTTATCTTCTCCTCCTCCTACAGAATGCAATTATTTTGTAGGAAAATCCTGCTTGTTGAAGTCCAGAGGCAAACAGCTCCGACAGTTTACATTTTGCCATTGAAAGGTCAGTATTATCTTTGATCTGCACTTTGGCAATACTAGTCTAATTCACAGACAAGTAATCGGTGCAGAATCCTGTTTACAGGCAGAATGGAGTTTAGTTTAGAAATGGTGCAGAGTTTGTTTTATCAAGCTCACTGACATGTTTGTCTCTAGATGCAAGTCTGTTCGTGGCAGTGAACGGGTTCATATAAGGACACATCAAGGAAATGACAGAGGGAACCGGAAGGGCATAAAGACCTGGTGGATAAGAGAGATCCAGAAACCAGTTGAACATATAAAATACCAGCACAAAGCACCAGAACGTTGCTTCTCATCAAGCAACTTTCCTCAGCAATGTAACTAATTCATGCACACCAAGCCATTACTGAAGGTGAAGTTCCTCAGAACTTCACTGGCTCACTTTAACATAAAAATTCAGTATACAGGGGCTTGGGTTGTTTAGTTAATTCATTGTAATATCTGTACTGTTAGTAGGTTTGCTGCAAAACACAAAGTACTATTCAGTAACATGGATTTAACAGAACTTAAATGCAGTAAGAAAATCATTGCCCACACCAAAGCAACTGCAATTGACAGCAAACCTACCATTATTTCGTTCACAGGGTGCTGCAGAAAGGAACACTTAAAATCCTTACTTGATTCTCCATTGCTTACCTTGTTAGAGGCTTGGAGAGAGCTTTGCAGAGCTATGCTGGCTTGAGCTCCAAAAGAGGGAAGTGTTTGCCAGAAGGAAAAAAAGATACAAGGAAAGGAGTGATGTTTGAAAAGGCAAAGAAGCGACCATCAGTTACAACTGGTCCCTCCCGTAGAGGAGATGAAAGCCACGCTAACAATGGATCAGTGTGCCACGGTCCGAAACAAGCAAAGCCTACAGCTAAAAATACTCCTAGGCCACAAACAGAAGCCATCTAACAAAGGTTACCTGCAGCTAGGAGCAAAACACACAAAGGTGATGAAGAGGAGGCCAACAGGAACGATCTATTCTAGGACTAATGAAGCCATGCCATGTTGGCAAGGGGGGAAAAGAGGGAGGATGGCAAAAGGAGCGGAGACGTGCAGATGGCAGCCATGGAGGAGTCCTGACAGTTGCCCGTTCTAAGCAGAAGATTCTCATGTTAGATGCATTAATACATTTCAAATTCTTAGGACATCATCTTCTTAATCATCTGTCAAACCACAACTTAGTAGCCCTCCAAAAAGAAGCGGCTGGACGCTGTTTACAACAAGGAATGCCAACCACCAGCCAGCGGTTGCAGGCAACAGTACCAGCTGCCAGCAATTTGAATCACCCTACATCCCACACTCAAAATGTATTTTTAAAATTATTTTTCCCCCCCTCTACCTCCCATACAGCCCAAGTTCTTTGATTCTCTTACAAATCCAGAACAGCACATATACAGGTACTGCTTACTGCCCACCCCCAGAAAAGCTTTACACCTGTGCAGACAAGATGGAAACTTATTACAAAGCATGAGAAGTAGAGAATCAAAGGTCAGAACCTGTGACACACAGCAGCTTGTCATTGCTTTGCTACTTTTAGTAGAAGATGCAGTAATAAGGGAATGGTGCAACCATTATGGGAATGGCACCCAAAATCAGAACAGCCACAGATCCTGCAAGAGTGGATGGACACGCAGAACTCGAGGTTTACATCTCAGTAAAACATACAGTGTTCTTTAAAGAACCACAGGAGCTCGAGGGAAGCTACATCTTGCTGCTCAGCAGTTACTCCACTGGTTTCATAGCTTTTATTGCTTCCAATCTCAACGGGCTGTTTTAGGACAAAGCCAAACAGATCAGAAGTAACCGTGTTTCAAGTCCGCAGAAACCAAATGAAAACCGACACTGAAAAAAATCTGGCTTATGTAACGTATTGAACTGACAAGGCAATACTAATAAGCCTACGTTGGCCTGAAGTCTGCTGCTCTCGATGATCTGTTCTTCTGATGCTAATTAAGTCATTGATTTCTGTGTACTGTTTTTCTCTTTATAGCAAGCATCAGAATCTCTATCAGGCAAACACTTCCACTTGGCAAAAAAAAAAATTAATTAAAAAAAAATCAGTGAGAAAGCAATGTGGTTCCTAGTTTGACATACTGGTCCCTTCATGAGTCCAGTAAAGATGCAGGTTAACAGGCCTGCATGTTGCTTTCACCATGAGAAATGAATGCAAAGCCAGGTTGGGTGAAATGGGATGCCATCATACTTCTCAGCACAAACTCAGTAAATCCTGTCAAATTCTAACAGGAGGAGCAGCAGACTGGTACAGGATCTGTAGTTCAACCTTCCAGCAACGTGCAAACGTACCTTACTCCACTTCTAGATGGGCAATTCATTCTGCAGTTAAACATTCACATGAGGTAAGTGGTATTGCAAATTGCAGTTCTGTAATTATGGGCAGTGTGTTCTGGAGACACTATTCCTAAAGCAAATGGAAAATCCTTCTCTGTAATTCAGCTAGGTGCATGCTGACACAGGTACCTGCGGGATGCTGATGGCATTCGCTGTCAATCAGACATTGCTCCCAAGAGATTATTTGCAGAAAAGGAATCAGCTCTAGGTGGGGTGCAAGAAACCTTCCTTGCACTATCATAGCATCTCACTTCATTAGTTGTGCTTCTTCATTTGGTTTCCCTCAAAAGCTACCATGTATCATTAAGTAACTGATTAGAAAGTCAATGTGTCTGGTAAGGTCTGGCCCCTGCAATCTTCCCCAGCAGTCAAGGCCTTGGGAATAACGAGCAGTTCAGTAAAACACACTGCAAATATGATGAGGGCAAAAGGAGAGTGACTTCATAGCTGGGGTATTACTGATGACCTTGTGCAGTACATAACTTGGGCCTCCTCTGCATCTACTGATGAACTGCACACCCCGGCCTTCAGCTCAAATCTTTATGCAAATGTTCAGATAAAATTAACATCTCATAAAGCTGAGCCTCAGCCTGCTCTGGCCATCCTCTGCCCTCGTTACTTGTTGCCTCCCAAAACCAGCCAATATACTTTTTGAATAAAAATGTTCAGCCTCCATAGACAACTACAACATTTCCATGACAAGTACCAACAGTGTGTAGGGATACTCATGGTGTATGGCCAACTTAAACTTAGCTGATGTGCTTCGCATCGTTTAAAGGAGGGACCGCAGGCTGGAGAGCGCTGCACTGCTACATGCCTATGGTGCTTTGCAGGGGCCAGCTGCAGGTGGAGACAAGCACGGGGTTCCAAAGCACAACATACTTACGTGGTAACACCTTTTCTTCCAGCTAGCAGAATTGGTTTTGGCTAGAGTCCAGGTGGAAATAAGTGAGTTATCCCAAAATATCTTCCCCCCCCGGGCATAAAGTTCGTGCCAAACTGAGGTATTCATATCACAGGTAAATCACTTTTGTTACCAGTAAACGGAAAGTATTCGTGTTACAGGGTGGGGCAGAAAGTGTGGGGACAGAAAAGACACACTACTCTAACGCCTGGTCTTCCTGGGATGTATCAGGATACCGGACAGATCACAGCACCAGCTTTTTTTACCTCGTTATTCAAATAATTATTTACTGAACTCCTCCTCATTGGAGTTTATTGACAGGCAGCACAGCAAGCTGCATACTGGCAAAGGGCTGCTTAGGAGGGGAGGGGAAGGGGGGGGGGGTGAAGAAAAAGAGACTCAACATCAAAATAGCAGAGATCAGAACATGCGGTACTGACATAATGAGGTTGAGAAAACTGCACCAGGCCCATCTGTGCAACGAGTCTATCACTTTATCAGTACCAATCTAATAAACAAAATATTATACAGGCTATGTTTTTGCAGTCCTTTAACACGAAGAGTCACTTGTTTTCTTCTCTAGACCAGTTAAGGTCTCCAGGTTATTTTAAAATAAAAGCAAGCCTTTATTTTCACGAGGGAGTCTTCAAATTTTGGGCTGGGGTGTCCTGCAGCAGGGAACATGTAAAGGCACAAATATTCCTACAGCCACCAAAGTTACAAAACCTTACCAATGCTCTCAAGCTCTCTGGTATTTTTTATGTAGGAATTGAGCTTTAATGGAGCTGCGTGAGGTGCTGTTTGCTTTCCAACCATCAGGAAAGTTATTTTAACTATTAAAAAGGAATTTAACTGAAAGCAGCCAATTTATGTTGCGATCTTTGCATTAGATGCATTTTTGCTCCCACATGTTAACACAGTGACTGTAGAATGCTGACATTTCCTCATCCCAATTAACATCTGGTTATACATACTTGAAATAAAACCTGCAGTGGCTCGTTGGGGGTTGCTGCCCAGCCTTTTTGTAGGCTGGGGCTGGCCTGAAGCAACCTTCTTTCCCCTGGGGTCCTCCCTAAATGCATCTCTATTCCCAAATGGACATAAATGACCAAAATCAGAAAAAAATAATAAATTCGTATTCTTTCCTTTTAAAGCGCTCACGACGCTTCTGTGACGGCCTCTGGTCCTACGTGAGCTGGCTCGTACTGACCGGCAGCAGACGCGGCATCTCCCCCCTTGCACCAATGGAGCCCAAAGCTCCGGGTTCGGCGAGGACACCCAAACCCCGCTCCCGGTTTCGGGCCGCGAAGGCAGAAGCCCTCGGGCAGAGGAGATCTGCGACCGATACTGACCCTGGCGTGGAGGGGCTGGTTTCCCTTCCCGTCCCGTCCTCCCCCGGTCGCCGGGCAGAGGAGCCTTCGCCGCCGGCCGCTGAGTACAGGTGTGCTCGGCCGGCCGCGCCCTCCGGGGAGCCAGTGACTCACTCAGGGCGGGGCAGGGCCGGGCGCTCCGGGAGGAGGCGGCGCCGCCCGCTCGGGCTCCGCAGCGGCAGCCGAGGGAGGGTCACACCGTTACTCGGAGCGGGGAGGAGAAGGAGAGGGGGGCAGGACTCACCCACCGTCCCCCCCCCCCGCCCTTCGCGCCGGGACCCTCCCGCAGCGCCCCTCCCGCAGCTCCCGCGGCCTGCTGCGGCCTCAGACGCCCCTCCCCGCCGCGGGGCTGCGCTGGCCCAGCAAGCAGGGAGAGGCCGGGGCCCGGCCGGCGGGGAGGAGCGGGCCCGGCCGGCGGGGAGGCCTCCCCCGCACAGTCCCGCCGGCGCCAGCGGGGCCGCGGCGGCCCGGACCGGCGGGGCCCGGCCCCAGCGGCGGGAGAAGGGAGGGGGAAGCCGGGCGGCGGGCAGGGCCGCGGGGGGGGCGTCCCGGGACCCTCACCTGGCGGGGGCGGCGGCACCGCGGCCTGGATCCCGGCGGGGCGAGGCGACTCGGAGCGCGGCGGCCGCTCAGCGCACGCACACACACCCTGCGGCGCTGCGGCCCCGCTTCCGGCGGCGCCGGCACGCCCCTTCCGGCGCCAAGGGGCGCCACCGCCCCTCCCGCCTCCCCATTGGGCCGGTGGGGCCGCGGGCGCCAGCCGGCTCCCGGTCGCCATAGCGACGGGAGGGGAGCTCGGCCCCCTCGGCTCTGCGGGCCCGCCCGCCGCCGCCCCCTCAGCCCCACCGGCCCGGAAGCCCACCTCGGCTCTCGGAGAAGTGGGGGGGGGGGGGGCTCGGCCTGGCTGGGGGGCTGAGGGGTGGGCGCCTCCCTCAGCGCGGCACCTCCGCCCCAAGGCGCTGGTGGCGGGGAGGCCGAGGTGAGGTGACCGCGGGCTTAGCCCCGCCTGCCGTGTCAAACCACCCAGAGCAAGGCCTGCTCTTTCTGTCGCGCCTCGGCACCCTTCAGTCCCTGAGCCCTTTGTCTGGGCTGAGCCCCTGCCGCAGGCGTGGGGCGAGCCCCTGCGTGCCGTCCAGCGGTGCCCGCCGCCGTAACCAGGCGGGGTGGGTGCCCTGGGCACGGACCTGCCCGGGCCGGGGAGGGCGCAGCCCCTCCAGCAGCGTTTCTGCTATACGGCCGATTCTTGTGCCTCACGACGGGGGGCATCTCCGCAGACCTGAGGCATGGAAGCCATGCAAGTTAAAATCTGCACATGCTTTGAATTGCCAACAGTCTTCCAGCAGTGACTCCTCCCTACAACTTAAATTGCATGTTTTCACGGACAAAAGAGGGATCCTTACTGGCTAGATAAATTTCATACAGCTGTAATAAACGACACTTCCTAGAGAAATGGCCAGAGAGCATTTTTTGGGCCTGAGGAAAAGCGTAGTGTGGTGTCCAAGAAGGAATCCAAGGAAAAGAGTTTGATTTTATAACGCATGTAATCCTTTCGGATAAGGAGTGACTCAACACAACCTCTCCCTGCCCCCAAGTCTCAGGTTTACAGCAGCATCGCTGTCAGAGCATTATTATTTGGGCTGAAAGGCGGTCTGTGCAGTCACAGCATCCTGGAGCCCCATTTTCTATCTTTCAGATGCAATCTTTGTCCCGTCAAAGTCACTGTCAGGTTCCTTTTTGGTGCTGGATGTTCTTCATTAGTTTCCTGCTTTGTCTTGGTCCAAAGGTTAATTACTTTGGAAAGTCAGGAGGAAAATTACTCGGCACCCATGAGTTATCTTCAGCTGCAAACGCTGATTCAGCTGGATCAGTTATTGTCATCTCTCTCTGACTTTTCCTCTCTAGGCAAAACCTGGTTTTCCCCTGATCTTCTCCAGAGCCCCTATTCTCGCAGTTTCCATCCAGGCCATTCCCAGTGCTCTTGCTGAGGCCTTGGCAGTGCTGGTTCATGGCAGATTTACTTGCATTCAGCACTCTTTCCACACATACCTGCATACAATACTTGGTTTGGGGAAGTGTGCTGTCAACACCCGTTCATTTAGTCACCTGCTGTACTTCCCCCAACCTTCCCACTTTGCTGCCTACTCCAGCTCATCACTGCCCTGCCTGTGCCCAGGAGACATTAAAGTGTCTCTGGAGATATTAAAGACCCATCTGGATGCCAACCTGTGCGACCTGTTCTAGGGAACCTGCTTTGGCAGGGGGGTTGGAACCGATGATCTCTTGAGGTCCCTTCCAACCCCTACAATTCTGTGAATCTGTGCTGTCACAGCGCCTGCCTCCTACTTCCAGCAAGGTGCAGCAGGCTCCCTTCATGCTGCTCCTCTGATCTGTCTGAATCAAGTTCCAATCATCACCTCTGCAGTGCTTGCAGTTCTTCTTAGCCGGTAGTTTTGGACCGTACATTCTCCATCGCAGTATCCAGGTAGAGCAGCAATTCATCACCATGTGGTCACAGAGGTGAAAACACCAACCTCTGCTGTTACAGAGCTCCTGCAGCTTGGTCCCTGGCAGGCCAGAGACCACTAAGAAATGCCTGTCTTAATAATACAGTTCATTCCTCTGTGAGCTTGTCTTCTTGTATCCCTGGTTTGGTAGGAGAGAGAAGCAATACATCCTGTAGTTTCCCCAGGCACGGAACGGTCAAGGCTGGAACTAACACCAAACCTCAGCCCTGAAACACGTTACAACAGCAGCCAAGTCTTTCAAAGTGTCACCTTCCAGAGCAGGAAGTGCGAGTCATCTTGATGCAGCTCAGAGGATCTAAAACTTTGTGAGAGAACAGCATTGATCTCAGAGCCAGGCTCAGTCCATGAATAAACAAGCTCAACACAGAGACCAGCCTGCCTGGCCTCCAGTAGAAAACATTCTTCCCCAAAGTAATTTTCCCAATAGAAAACGTTTTCCCAAAGAAATACACTTCAGGTAAATAAAAGTGGGGAAGCACAAATGGTGTTTGGCTTTGGCCGGTGGTCGGCCTTACGCCGCTGCTGCGCTGCGGAGCGCAGAAGGGCTTTGCTGAGAGCATGCCGATGTGCTCACAGCGAGTTGCAGGCAGGCATAGAGTAAATCCCCTTTGGCTACAAAGAGAGGATTTCACTCTTCAAAATGCTTCTCTAGCAAGAAGTTTACTTGGTGTCAGTAATAGCTAAAGGAAGGGGAAGAACCTTGTTCTCAAAGGTGGCCTGTGGCCCAGCACCCCAGGTTGGATGGGGCCTTGAGCAGCCTGGTCTAGTGAGAGGTGTTCCTGCCCATGGCAGGGGGTTGGGACTCAATGATCTTTGTGGTCCCTTCCAGCCCAAAGCATTCTGTGATTCTGTGATACATCCACACCCTGTGCCAGCAGCAGTACCAAGGAAAGGGATCCCAGCAGACGGCTCATGTGCTCGAGCTGCTTCTGACGCTGCTCTGAACAGGTACCTGTTGAGAGGTACCTCTTGTGCTGCTTGTACAGGAGAAGTGAACCTGAGATTTGGAGTACCAGATTGTATTTAAATGGATAACCTTTCATTAAGAAATAAAATCCACATGAGTTGGTCAATTTTTGTAATTTTTTCCAGTCATTTTTGAGGACAGCAATACATAGTGGATACCAGGAGCAAACAGTTGATGGCACTGCATGATCACTGTCCCTGCAACTGATGTCTCCCTTGCTACCCAGCAGTCTTTGAATGAAAAGGGAAGGGGTTACTCTTCCGTGCTAGAGGAAAAACACTCACAAAATGGGTTACCTGCTAAGGATATTTTATTTCTGATTTTCCTGTTACTCATTTTCTCTAACTTCTGCTCTGAGAGTTCACAGCCTGGACCTTTCAATCGTTCTGGACTGGACCTCACAAATCACTAAAGAATGTATCTAGGTGGTGAATTCCAAATGGGATTAGTGGTGTGGGTCATGACAGCTACCATGGCTGCCCTGGTAGAACTGACATCTAGATGTCCAGTGCAAATCTGGTCAGCAAATTAAGAATTTAATCATTGTCTGTGCTGGTTGTGGTGCTGCTTTGAACCTGTATGTGGTGGCGTTAAGAAGGAGGCTTGTAAGGAAGCAACATGGAACACACAAAAAGGAAACAATGGGGTTTTTTTCATTAACACTTATGTGATAGGAAATGAAAAAGCCCCAAGGGAACAACTTCTGCTTGTGATATGACAGGATAGCTGTCATGAGGTTAAAACTAGAATTAGGTTAGTTAGAATTCAGTATACAACTAACCTGGAATCAGGGATAAACATCTTGCACAGGACAGCATTATTAGTAGCATTATTACCACCTTTGATTAAAGCAACATTCAAAACAAAGAGGAGCGGGTTTTCCTCCTGGTCTCTGCCAGCTCACTGCTAGACTAAATAATATTGTGTTTGTCCTTCTGCCCAAGGAATGCAAGTGGCTTAGCACAGCTTTGCTATTAAACACAATTTGCACTGATGTCAAATGGCTTTTTAAATTTGAAGCTGTTCAAAGGTCTGAAGGTGACTTCAGGGAGTACAGTTAGGAGTGTAACTGCAAAGCAACACAGTGACGTTTAGGAAGGAACTGTGGGAGCATGAAAATATAAATGACCTAAATAGCATAAAGTAGTGTGGTGGGAAATAGGGTAGAACAAATGTCTGGGGTGGGATAGGAGTTCAGCTCCAGGAATGTGGTTCTGGCAGCAGTGTGCCTAACACAGAACACTATTTCTGGGGAAACACACCGAGCTTTGGGCTGTGAATTAAACTCAGGTAATTAATGTTCAGCTTGGAAGTAGTGGCAGTGCAAAACCCAAGCCAAAACAGAACGGAAGATATTGCTGTAAAATTTGTAGCCACTGAAACCTGTAGTGTTGCTGTGTACATCTGATGCCAGGTAATGCCTGAAAATATCCAAGCCAAGGAGCACATAGCAAGCCCTTCAAAGCTGCCAGCTCAAGGACCTCAAGGAAATCCAGCATCAAAGCATCAAGTTAAGAGAGGTTTGAAGAGGTAACTTCCCAAGCCCTGATCTGTATTTATTAGCTGTTTCTGACAAGCCCTACAGAAAGGCAAATGTCTCGGTGTTTTGGAATTGTGTGGCAAGTGCTCACTTTATAGGAAACTGATCTTTAGGAAATACCAGAACTATTTCCTGATTTCTCATTCTTTTTCTCTCTTGGTCCTTAACACCAGTCTGCAGTGCAGATCCTCCAAGCCAGTGTCAGTTCCAAGTCTTGGCTGCCTGGGGGCTCGCAGAGCTCCAGCTTCCTCACCCCCAGCTAGCTTCCAGCTGCCTTTGAAGAGTGATTTCTGCCAGAAAAGTAGCTATGGAAGAAATATACATCCATGGCATAAGCAGAGCTGGGGCTGTTAAAGTTCTGATGATGTTTCACTCCTCATTAGGTGCAGTCCAGACAGACTTCTTGGTGGGGATATGCAGCCAAAAGAGAAAGCTCCATTTAGCAAGGGAATGGATCCCTTTGGGGGTCAATGAGATCAAATTAGATGAGTCTGGGCTCCTTACAGCAAATATGGGAGAAACCTCTCCTTAATACACAGAGTGGTGGAGTTCCTTCTTTGGTATAAAGCACAGGGGAGCCTGGCATGATGTTTTCGCTGAATGTCTCTGGGGAAAGGCAGCTTCTCTCACGGCAGTATGTATCTGTTTCAGGCCATGCTTCCAAGTTGAGCCTGTTTATTTTGTGTTTGCTTTGCTCATTTTAAATAGGAACTATCAGAAGGCCTAAAAATCTGAAGCTTGAAGAGCTATACCAGCTGCTTCAAGCTCTGAAGAGTTTCTTTATGATTAGAATACATGAAATATTTAGCCTTCATTCTGTACAAACCCTGACTTTCAAAAGAGAATTTACAGCATAGGGTGGAGTTTTATCTGCTCCTAAATAGGACAATTCCCCTCCTTCTATTTCTGCCCCAAATTTCAAATTCCAGTGTGCTGTGAACCATTTGTGGAAGAGGACATGATCGTCCCTCTGCCTTCCTGTGTGAATGACTCTCAACAACTTTCTTCTTCTCTGAGAAGCCAGGGTGAGAGCACTGAAGGAGCACATCTCCAGCTGGATACCTCTTCTTTATTCTGGTTTGTGTTTCAAGGTGTCTCTTTTTCTTCAGAAGCACCTGCCACTAGACTATTAAGAGTCTAACAGCCCACAGCATCCAAGGAAATGCTTTCCAGCGGTCAGAGCTGGAGGACAGCATAGGTCTGATAAAAGAATTAATAAACCACAGCACCAAGAGCTGCAAGTTCAGTTTTGTCTGATGCTGGCACTGAAGATTAGTTTGTATATTCTGTACCCTTAATTGCTTTTTCTCCCCCGAAGTTCAGTGTGCCTTCTACCACTTTCCCAAACAACCTGAACTAGATTTCTTCCTAATTTACATTTAAACTCATGTCCTTTCAGCAGAGTCTTTTATTTGAGGTACACTGATTGGACTGATAAGCACAGGGGTATGGGGTGACACCTTTCCTCACTTCCATCATGCCAAAAGTAGAATATTTTTTCAGGGTAAAACTGTGAACAATCCCAACCTAGCTCTGCTGTTCCACTTTTCTTGGAATTGTTCCGCCTGTTTCTCTGAAAATGCAAGTCTGTTTTTCCTCCTGCCACCTGCTATTTCCATGTGAGAAAGCTGGTTTGTTATAATGAAGGTACCATTTCTCCCAAGGGCAAACTAAGGACATCTCATCACACCCATCTTCCTGAAATTCCAGTAACCAAATTCAATGTTACTAGGTCTGATCCACTTCTTCACAAAGCAGTAAAGCTTTTCAGGGCAACCTCAAGTTCTGTCTGTGGGTATTTACAAGACAGAATGTGATCTCCCCACAGTGTGAGTCAGTCCCACTTTCTGGGAGGAGAGCAAGGAAAATCCAAGGAGCTGATCACAGGGCACCTGAGTGTCCTTGGTGGGATTCCTAGGGGAGAATCAGGGAAAGTTGATCCTCTCTTTTTAGTGTTTGTATAAAGGAAGAGATTATAACCCATCTTAGTGAACATGCTCTGGAGAACACAGGACAGCCAGGAGTTGGATATGCTGTTAGTTCGGCAGTGTGAGCCTGGGTGCTCTTGCAGGAGGGACCTGGCTGGCTGCCCAAAGGCTTCAGCATGGGTCTCCTGTGGGTCATCTACTGGACCTTCAGCTATGCCCCAGGTCACCTTTTCAGAGCTGTGCAGACACAAACATGAAATCAGAAGAGATTGGTAGGGGGACATAGCTCCTTTCAGTGCTGTAGCACTTCTCCCAGGAGCCTGGCATTCCCCTCAGCTGCAATATACTCCTTCCTCTGCCCAGGGTTAACAGGTACCTCGGGGGTGAGAAGGAATAGCCCACACTCTTGCTGTGCTGAAGGCTGAAGAGAAGACAAAGCTGAATTTTTACTCAAACTCCCAGAAAGCCAACAACTGTCACCAGATCTCTGGCCAAGATGCCACAGCTGGTATGAGACTTCCCAGGCTCAGAGAAACACACTAGGATATTGCTGCTTTTGGCTCTTGCCTAAAGTGAACCTGCAGGAATAAGTACTGGGGCCCAAAACAGCCTGAGACTCTGGAAATCCCAGCTGAGACATCCCTACTCATATTAAAGATCTGCCTGGTTCTGCAAAACATCTTTATTTCAGATCTGATTCATTTATCAAAGACTCACAGATCAGCCAAAGGCCAGGACAGTATATGGGAACGTGTTAATGCATTTACCCTTGGACTGCCAAGGCACTATCTAATTATCTACATTAATGCCAGCTGCCTTGGAACACAAAAAGCCCTTAATAAAGAAGCAACTGTGGTAACAAAATGATGAAATGAAAATAGCAGAAGATGGTTCCCCAGGCTGGTAGAATTTGAGACACAAGGGGATAACAAAACCCTCATAAACACATACATTTATGTTTGCAAACACTTTAGGTATTGAGGAATGAAGTCATCTGTAGCTGTAGCCCCAGGAAATGAGACAGAGCACGTCTTTTTATTTCAAACCCATTTTGGGGCCAGCTTTCTTGCAGGAAGCATGGTGGGCAGGCTGTGAGGCAGGGATGGGGAGTGCTACCAGACAGTGGATGTCCCAGCACCACGCTCCAGCCTGCAACCCCTCAGCTGCAGGCAAAAATGCAAACCAAATGTTGTGGGATAGAGAGAGAGACTATCTTCTAGAAGACTGATCCAGGTGAGAAACTGAGATGAGCTTTTAAGTACATACACCTTTCTTTAGGCCTTGGAGGTTGTGGCAGTTTAGCCCCAAGCAGTGGCTGAGCACCACACACCACTCCCAGAGGAGAAAGAGCCTCCATCAGTTGGGATAAAGACAGTTTACTGATAAAAGTACTGTGAATGTAGAACAGTAACAGCCAATTACACCCAGTGATAACACAGAGTACCTTAAGACCTGATGATCACAGTGTGATGCATGATGTGAGGACAGACCAAATGCTCCAGCCACACTCAGACTACCTTGGAGGCACCCAGGAGCAACCCCCCTCAACCAGCCCCTTTTATGGGAGAGTGATGTCAGGTGGGGTAAAAACAGCCCCAGCTAATTCAGCTCCCCTGGGCTGACATAGCTCACCTGGGCTAATTCAGCTCACCTGGGCTGGCTGCTTGGGGAGGATGACTCTGACCTGACCAGAACCAGGACAGGAGTATTGTGGCTGTGAATGTGTGAGGAAATAAGGAATTTGGACAGATGGATCTGAAGAAAGGCTTCTACATCCCAATGTCGGTCTTGCTTCATTTATTCTCACCTTACACAACCAGGAAGCAGAGGGAGAAGGGAAAGACAGCTTTTCAGCATTCCCAGGCTCCTCAGGGTAAGAAGAGTTGCTGTGCTTGTCGAGCTGGTGTCACCGTGTCATCTGCATGTGGCGGGTCACAGCAAGGTGCAATGGCAAGTTGCTTTTCTCTTCCTGTTCCTGTTTGTGGTTTCACAGCTTTGCTGGGCAGACTGCAATGGTGCAAGTTTCCATGCACACACACTCACTCACAACCCTCCCCCCTACCCTGTGCTCGCTGCTTTTCCTGTCATTTAACTGTGTTGCTGTCATGCTCAGAAAGTTCTGTGACCCTGGTGAGACGTGGGAGAAAGCTCAGAGAAAAGAAACAGAAACGGCTCAGATGTGGCTCTTGGTTTTCTCACACAAAAGTTTGAGACACAAACACCTTTCCAACACCCCAGTGCCCACAAGGTCTCCTTCAGCCCACTTTTAACCTCCTGTGCACTGCACAGGCATCTTCACCCACTGTGGCAGGATATCTGGGGGGCAAAGAGGATCTGTCCATGGAAGTGACGCCTCAAAATCCCACTGCTCCATGTCCAACTCTAAGTGCACCCCGATTTTTTTCTGGATTATTAGGGGAACCCCAAAGATTTGGATTCCTGTGACATACCTGAGTCTGTCTCTTCCCTGGGCCTTCTGCATGCACTTGCCACTCTGTTGCTGTTCCTTCTCTGTCAGAGCCGTAATTCAGTAACACACACCAGGAACCAGCTAACGTGTCCAATAAGGGAACAGAAGCAATTTGGGGTGATTCATGATCAGCCACAACTAAGCAACACTGCTAATTTTTTGGGATTCATTCTGGGAGTAAGGACTTAAGAAGCACACACACACACACCCCGCCCCCCAACATATTCTTGATTAGATTAGAAGAAAGTAGAGGAGTCTGCAGCCTACTCCCAGACAGAAAGGAAGGCAAGTGAATCCAGGACATCATTTTTGGAAGCTGCACACTGCCCTGCTGGATGAGGAGGGATGAAGGGCTGTATCTCAGCACCATCGTGCTGCCACTTGCTTCCTCCAAAGGGCTGCTGCCGGAAGGTATACAAAATTTCAGGAGACAAGGCTGGATGTGATGGTATAAGGTTCTTGAAGCACTCTGCTCTCTTGATTCCTTCCCATCAGCTACGAAGCAGGGTGAGGTAGAAATGGGTGTCTAGAGTGGTTTTGGAGGCAGGAAGGTTACATGGGGGCATCTGCTGTCTGTTCCGGTGCAGAATAGTGGTGTCATCTGTGCCCAGCAGGTCCTGAGGATGAATGAGAGGGGACTAATAAGAACATCAGGAAGAAAGCATCTATTAATGCTTCCATTGGTAGGAAAATCCATCATGTCTTTCTCCTGTTCCTTCTACCATACTTACTACTCAGTGACACTGGTGACATTTTTTAGCTTAGTCATTTTATAAAGCCCGCAAGATAAATCACTGCCCAGTGAGGGAAATGAGCTCAGCAGCATTTATAACAGTGTGGGCTCTCATGAAATCTTAATTTGATGACCTTTGAGTAAGAATAGAGGCAAATCTGCACCACTGTCAGGGGACCGCATCCTGTCCCACCCTGGAAATGGACTCAATCAAATCCCATCGTTTGCATCCCTGCCTGTTCTGAGCCTGTAGTGCTGGTGGGCCCAGGTCTCAAATGTTCCTCTCATTTGGTCTAAAGAAAGAACATGGAGAACTCATTTCTGCTGCCAAAGCTGCAGGCAGAGGGAGGGATAAAGCCTTTTTCCTAGGGCAGTACTGGTGAAATTGCCATCAGCAGCCAGGACAGTGGGTGCAGGTTGTTAGCCAGATGCTCCGATGCCATCTGAAAGCAGGCAGGGAGAGGAGCAGGACATGCTCCCATGGCAGCACCAACCAATCACACTGACCCCACAAAACCATCACTTTGCACCTCAGCCCCAGAGAAGTCCTGCTGTGGGAGGCAGGAGGGCAGACGAGCCTCTGTCAGTGTGTGATGTGACAGCCCCTCGCAGTGCCTGGGGACCTCCCGCAGGCACATACAGCTCCACAGTTCGTGGCACTGACCCAGGTAACAACTGCAATAGATGAGGACAGTGTCCTGGGAACTGCACCCCAAAAGCCCAGCGATGGCATGGTCACACCATGGCTGCACAGAGAGCCAGGAGGCAGCAGGGCAAAGCACAGCATGGCTCCTGTGTGGCTGAGCTCACCCTGCCCGGGATGTTGCGCTCTTCCAGTCTCCAGAGCACCTGTGTTGCTGTCCTTCATGATACACGGCTCTGGTGCTTCTCCATGGGCCCATTTCTTTATGTGGCTGTAGCTCTGTGGTCCTGTCTGCACAGGCTGCTAAATAATGGATGGATTCAGGAGAATCAGAATGTGCAGGGTTGGAAGGGACCTCTAAAGGCCATCTACTCCAACCCCCTGCAGTGAGCAGAGACATCTTCACTAGATCAGGTTGCTCAGAGCCCCATCAAGCCTGACTTTTTGAATATTTCCAGGGATGGGGCCTCCACCACCTCTGGGGGCATCCTGTGCCAGTGTCTCCTTGCCCTCAAATTGAAGAGCATTTTCCCTAATACCCAACCTAAATCTCCCCTTTTCTAGTTTAAAACCATCACCCCTCGTCCTAGTGCTACATGACCCCACAAACAGTTCTTCCTCAAGAAACACTGAAGCAGCTCCGATGCCACCATTCCCATGCCATATGTACCATCAGTTATGGTTTGTGCTGGCCATCCCAAACCATGAGGATAAGATATTCCTGCCAGAGGGAACACACAGTTTATGGTGTGATACAGCAGACATGGGTGGGGACCATCACTCCCTGTGTGGCTGTGTGGCTTTTGCCATGGTGGCAGATTCCTCTGGTCCTGAGCAGAAAACAACCCTGCCAACCAGGAAGCTTCTCACCTGTGAGAAAGCAAAGATAAAGTGTTTTATGCTGGCTCTACCCCATGACAGGGAGGGGAGCACTCTTCAGAGGAGAGAGCTGGCTTTGCCAAAAGCTGAACTCCTGGGTGGTGGGACGCGGCTGTCAGGAAGCCTGGCCAAATGTCTCCGGGAGCTTGTGACGTGGTACTGCCTCGCCATCACACGCACACCATCTGCCACCAGCCGTCCCCAAACACAGCCTGAACATGGAGCTGCTCTGCAAAGGAAGGCTGCAAATTCGCTCAGCCAGGAGCAGTCCGGTAACAAATGCCACCCCACACAGGGGTACCAGGGGCTGTCTGTGAAGGGTGGCAGGCAAACTGCACAAGCCCTGTGCCCCAAGTGTCCCCCATGGCTGAAGCCAAGGGCTGCTCAGTCTGCCCAGCACTCCGTGTTCATACAACCTCCATCTCCATGGGATGAAATGGCTTCATCTTCCACGGCTTTCTCACTGCCAAACATTTGAAGAAACCTCCAACAAGAGAGGAGGTAGACAAGACTGTGCTCTGTCCAGCAGTAACATCATTACCTCTGCGCACTGTTGGTGTGGAGCTCACGCACGTGTGTCCCCTGTACCTGGGTTAGCTCAAGCAGGTTCAGAGCATGACCCTCTGCCCAGCAAGAGGTCCATCAAATGGGTGAATCCTCTGCCAACCTTGCTCCTCTGGTGCAGCCCAGACACTTCCAGTTGCCCCCCAAGATGCCGCAGGACTGTGCCTGCCTTCCATCCTCAACTTGGTCAGGAAATACACTGGTCCCTCCCAGGGGTGCACAAGAAAACTTGGAATTAATGCTTGTTTTCTATAGGGCCAGTCTCCCACATATGGGGTGTTGTCTTCTTCACCACCCAGCACAACTTCCCCAAGCTAGAGGAATCTGCCCTTTCAGGAGGAAACAATTATGGATGAACGCTAAGGGTTCAGGTTTTACTCTCCCCCACCCTCTCCCTTTCCTCTCCCGATTTTTGTGCTGTTGGAGACAGACATCTGCTCTGCCTGCCCCAGGGCTCAGCCCTTGGGATAATAATATCTGTGCAGGGAAGCCATGAGCCAGCAAAGTCTGCAAGCACCAGGATGAAGAAGCCTCGTGGGAACTGAGAGAAAATAACAGGCTCGGCCTAATCATCTTCTTGGAGCACTCCCATCGTTTGGGAGGCTGGGACCGGCGGTGGGGAGAAGCTGCTCTGGGTTATCACTGCTGCACATGGAGCAAACCCACGCCAGGCATCTTTCTGGATTCCCAGGCACCTGTCTGCCACCCGGCTCAAATTCAGAGGCTTTGCAGAAGAACCCAAAAGTATGCCAATCTGCTGAAATGCTTACAGTCAGCTCCTGCCCAGGAAGGAGAACACGGCTTTAGAATGCAGCTCTCACCCTCCAGTGCTTTACAGCGACCAGCTGCGGCCCGGCAGCACGGTGACAACTTCAGCGAAGCCGGAGCCGTGCGGCAGCCAGCAGAAGCTGGACAGAAGGAGCTGGCAGCTGCAGCGTTGTCCCTCGCCTGACCCTCTGCGAGCTGGGACTCGGTGCAGCTGCACGGGGCTGATAACATATTGCATTGCTTTGTGTGCGCACCGCGGAGCAGAAGGCGCCGAGCCCCAGGACTCCTCTTATCCAGAGGCTGGAACATCAAGTCCGGCCTGGCCGGCAAAATCGATTCCTGCCTGATGATGAGCCAGCCAGGGCCCTGCAACATCAGGGAGTGTTGGGAAAGGTGGCTGCTTCTTGCAGAGAGGGGTTGAGTTCCATCATACAGGGCTTTCCCCCCACACTTCCCTCAGGAAACAGGACCGTGCTCCAGTTTTTCAGAGAGAGCTGACTTCTTTCTCCCTGCGGTGCTGCGGGCCCTTAGCTAATGAGACATCCCCGCTCTAGAAACTCTGGAGAAAAAAAGCAACCCGTCGCCAACATCCTGCCAGGTTCCTTTACAGGGAGCCCAGGAAAGCACCAGAATAGATCTAATCTGCTAGAAAGTAGGACTTGTTCCTCCCTCGAGCTTGTTCCCATTGCCGTGGAGTGAGCTGCGGCCCAGTGATCCACCAGCGCCACGTGGATCAGCCCAGAGGTGGGGACAAGCCCCAGAGCAGGTGGAGGATCCTCAGGCAAAGGGCTCCACGATCTCCTGGTGGGTTTTAAAGCAGGACAGGCACACACCAACTCCAATTCTCTTACCCCCTGACAGGTATATGCTGTAAGTGCCTGGGGGTCACTGCTGCGAACAGCCTGAACAGAGGGCAAGGTTTATAGCAAAGAGGAAGAGGTGACGTGGTGGGAGCCACAAGCAGCCTTTTAAAGAGGCACTTGGGCATCCGGGAGCTTTCTCAGCAAATATCCAGGTTGGACAGGATCCAACTGAGGGGATATGGGCAAGTCTGGCACAGGTGGTCCTACAGCCCCCTGGGGTTCCCTGGGGAAGGCATCCACATGGTCCTGTGTTTACAGAATGCCCACTCAGCACTGGAGGTGGGCACACTGGGATGACTTCTTTGGGCAGGGAAATAATGCTCACTCGGGGTGTCCAGCAGCGCTGCACACGTGTGTCGGACAGGAAATCAGGGAGAGCAAATATCCTGCTCAAGTACCAGAGGACAGCGTGTAATTACCTGAGCTGGGAGCCAGCCAGAGCTCCAGGAGTAATACTGCTGAGAGAGCAAAAGAGCTGAAAAGTGGAGGGAGGGATGAGGGAGAGAGGGAGGGATGGGGGTGTGGGTACTGAGGAGCCAGGTACAGCCTTTGATTCTGTATTAGGCAGGCAATAGCACAGCATTCCTACGCTATGCCCCTTGCTGCGGCTTTGATCTGGCATGGATGGAGAGAGACATACGTGGCAAGCCCTTCACACCCTGTCTTCCCCAGCTACCCTGCTGCTCCATCCTGCCCAGGGGATGTAGGTCCTCTTCCTGTGGTCCAGCCACAGTCCATCTTGCTGGAGTCCACAAACTCCACTGGTCTCTTTGCCCTGGGCTCTTTTAGACCCCATGCCAGTCCCAAGGTCAGTTTTTGCAGCCACACCAAATGCTGCTGTAATGGCACAGAGGGAATTGAGCACAAAACAGTCCCAGAACCTGGTGAGGAAGATGTAGGTGGGTTGGAGCAAAGCACCATGAAATACCCTGAGGGCAGAGCAGGGAGTCATGGGCTTCAGCTGGAGGTAAGAACACAAGGTCATGGGAGCAGCATCGGGATAACAGTACTAAAGGCCACCCCATGGTGGTTTCATCCTGCTGTCTGTCACCTTCCTTGGAGCAGGATGAAACCTGCTGGATTGAGACTTCTCCAGGGCTTTCAGGCACCAGGTCTGGCTGTGCTCTCTCCCTCAGCAGCTGGCAGCTGCAGTCTTGGTGCTGGGCTGATGTGCATGCAGCCCACAGGTCTCTAAACCAGGAGGAGAACCTTTGTGCTGTCGGGGGGAGGCAGTGCTGGAGTCTCTGCTGAGGAGCCTTCTCAAATGGGGCCAAGCCCTCCTGGCTCAGTTCTGTGCCTGTATTGAGGGAATCTGGATGTGCACAGGATGATGATGATGTGCCATTTTCTCAGGACTCTGGTAGATTCCCTTGGCTGGCTCATGCCAGGCTTCAGTCCCCAGTCTCTGCTGACAGCAGCTTGGTTTTTGAAAGAGCAGCAGTTACATAGCTGGGGTGTTGGACCTAGAAGCACCTCCAGGCATCAGCCTCATGGGGCTGACCTGCTATAACTGACAGTGAAGTGCAGTCATCAGCCTGCTGCAGCAGGCTTCTTCATGGAGGAGACTCTCGCTCTGCAGAGTAGACCCACCACCTGTAGATGCTTTTCCAAGGAGCCCTTTCTGCACCTCCATCCCTGTCTCTGCATATCCCATCATACTTTGCAAGAACAATTTTTCTCTTTCACCGCCAGCCCCAAGATTTGAAGTTAATTGGGGCTGGTGAGGTATAAATAGACGCTGGACCAGATGGAAACTCTGTCGTGATTTATAGCTAGCTGAGCCATCACATGTTCCACTTGTACTCTGAGCAAGGGCACTATTAATTATGACACTGCCCGGGCAGATCGCATGGGACGTTACGACAGTGATAGTCAAGCTGAAGACTTAAATATAACCTGGCTGTGACGTTTTGCTGAGTAAGTGAGACGTGGAGAGGACCTGCCTGTTGCTGTGGCACAGTTTTCAGGGCACTTCTCCAGCAAGCACATGTTTTGAAGAGCTTTGGACGGGCAAAAGCAATGTAGCTGGTCCTTTGAAGTGACTGTCCCTTTGCAGGGTCCTGCTTTTGTCCAGGCAAAGTGCAAGAAGATGCTGAGGGATGTTTTCCTCTGTGCTGAGGCTGTGTTTTTTCCCCAGCAGCTGCTTTGAGAAGAGTCAGCGTTACAGGTCCCCTTTCCCTGATGCGGACAAAAAGGGATTTAGGATTGAGCTTCACCCACAAAGCTTCTCTTACAGTAATTTCCCTTCCCCATACATCTCTCGGGGCCCCAGCAATGTATGTCTGGGTCCTGACACATCCCTCAGAGGCAGAAAAAGGTTCCTGTGAGAGAATCCAGGGAAGGGAGGACTGGGATAAAGAAAGAGGAGATGGCGAAGGCTGAGCCCTGGCAGTGGCTGTCCTCTCCTGACAGCTCTCTTCACCGCACAAGGCCACTTAAACCCTGGGAAGAGAGCACTGCAGGAGCCCATGAAAAAGAAAGGTGGTGTGAGCATCCCACCCCACAGGCCCTGCATCCTTTGCTCTGCAGCTCAGCTGGGCACAGAGCATCCCCATACCACTCTGGAGCGCGGGCGTTGCCCCGAGGGGCTGCAGTCCAGGCTGAGTGGGGCAGAGGGACTTCCAGGCGTTTCCAGCGGGGGTGTAAGGATCAAAGGACTTGCCGAAGGTCATCTGGGAGAGGCTGGTGCTGCACCAGGTCTCCTGAGCTTCAGGCCTCTTTTCATCACTGCTTTTTTTCCCTTGCAGCCCACACTTGAAACATCTATTCAGTTATCCATTGTGAATTGGGATTTTGCTAATTACTGGAAGAAAATGAAGCTCAGGACAAGGGGAAGAGGGGGTGGGACGGGTGGGACTATTCCTACCTCTCCTCAAGACCTTTCTGCCCAAGGAACATATTCCCCAGCATTTATGAAGCAGGCAGTTCAAGAACAGTTTGCAGATGTCCTGGTTTTCCTGGGACCTGCTGCTCAGAGGGAAAATGAGAACATGAGCCACACCCTCCTCTTGTTTTTAGAAAGCATCAACCTCTTGCATTCCCCAGACTGTGTGGCCTTCAACATCCATTCAGGTGTCATGCAGCACTGTCAGACATGAAGAAATCTTTACAAAAGCTTCCCTGGGAACTCTGTGCCACAAACTGAATAAGATGTGCAATTACAGAGCCATGATTTAAGAACTTAAACCCCAGCTAAGCTCCATAGAAGGTATCAGACTTACAAACAATATGTAGGGAGAATTTAATCTTGCAGGGACTGCGGTTATTTCAGGGGAGAGATTGTGTTTGGGATTAAGAGCCAAATTACTGCACAAGTTTTTATTAAATCTTTATATTTTCAGCCACAGCTTATTATGGCTGGTATGGGACAGGAGCTCGGCTTTGTGATGGGCATAAATCCAGAAAAATAGTTCAGATTCCCTGAAACAGGCAGAACGTGAAGAAAATGGATTTGGACCTTATCTGGGCTGCTGACTACTTGAAGGATTTCATCAAGGCAAGTGATTTCCCAGAAAGCACCTGAAGATGCAAAAAATGCCTAATTTCACTGTTATTCCTAAAAAAACACACCAAAGAAGCCCTGAGAGTGTGCATACACCCCCCTCGCTGGGCATCCCTCCTTTCCACCTGCACTCATGCTGGGAAGCACAAGTCGGAGCATCCCTGTTCTGAACTCAGTATCAATGCACAGCAGAAACGTTCACTTTGGGAAGCAAACTCCTTGTTATCTGAAGGAACCAAATCCCACCTGCTCCCGTGGGATGCTGGGGGGAATCAATGTGCTTTGCAGGTGCCTGGATGGCTGCAGTCCCAGCTTGACATGGGCAGTGGCTTTGGGGCAGCTGGGGGAAGAGGGGAGCAGTGGGCTTGGGGCTGCCAGGGCATCACACCCGTGACTGGGTCAACAGGTATCCATCATCCACCCAGCAGATGAATCCAAACACATATCTCAGATTTAGGTGGCTTTATGCAGCTGGCAGCCAACCCTGGGACTGGGAGCTGAGCTGAGAGCCACACAGAGCTGGTTGTCCCCAGCAACACCGCGGCATCCCTCTCCCGCTGTGTGACGGGTAGTGCCACGTTATTAGAACAACACTTCCTGCAGAAATACTTGGGGAAGAACAACGAGTGTCCCTGGCTTGATGCAGGAGGTGCTGGCCCCTGTGTCCCCACACAGCAGCTCCCCACAGCTTGTCTGTAGTGCCAGGCAGCTCAGTGTCCATGCTCGTCATGCAGGGTCATATTTGACAGACCTGTTCATGTCTCTGCACCTCTGTAAGGGGGGTGACAAACACAGGCTGCTTTGAGATCCTCAGTGGGAAATAACTCCCACTTATTGCCAGACCTGGGCACATAAGCATCGTTTTATCTACCAGGGATGGGTGTGTATGCCAGGCAGATGGGGATGGAGACTGCACATTAAGGGAGCTGCACATCCTTAAGGCTCCGCATCATTAGGTGAACTGTGGAGGCCAAGAGCTGGGAGAAAAAAGGAGCAGCCTGGGATGGGGAGCAAAATACCACACTCACGCTTACTGAGGTGTTTGTGGGTCAAATCTGTGGTACCAGAAGCAGCACCAGAAACCGCAGCTGCAAGGAACTGCATTTACAGGCACTCAGGCTCCCCGCTAGCTGAGGAGCAAAGCTGCTCCAGAGCCCCCGTGGTGCTTGGCGGTGCTGTGGCAGGGGGAGGAGGGCTGCGGCTCTGCGCCGGAGCTGTGCCACCTCCCTGCATACACATGGACACAGCTCCTGTGCTGGCTGCTGAGACCCCGCTGGTGCCAGGCGCTGCCACGGCACAGAAGTGGTCTGTTGCCTGTCGCCTCTCGCCGTGTGCCGCTGGCTCAACCCGCTGCTCTTTAACGGGTCACGCTGCTCTCCCGGCTCTGCTTGCTGCTTTGCCCTTTCCAGTCCAGTGCTTTATTCCTTCTGGGATTCACATGGTTTCCCAAATTGGGTCAGTCTGGGCAATTCCAGCTTGTGCCAGGTCTCAAAGACCTTTTCCCCTCTGCACTTTCCATCAGGGGAGGCCGAGGGAAAGCCGGGGCAGCAGTGTGCACTGACCTGACCTGGGGTCCAGGGAACGGCACCTCTAGAGAGCACCACGGGCACGTACCATCATCAGAGGAGCAGTGTGATAACACACCACTGCGGAGGTGCCCTCCCTGTCCTGCACTCACCCGCCACTACAGACTGATGCGGGCAAAGTCCCCTTTCTGTCAAACAGCTTCTCGACCGCTGGCTGCTGCTCCTGGGCCGGCTGGGATTGCCTTGCAGCATCCTCCCAGGACCAGCATCTTCCTCCCTGCCCGCTGCCTGCTGCTCTCCCTGGGCAGCAGGCAGGTGATGGGCGGGGAGATGTTCGGCTAGTTTGGGGCTGGCTTCTCACTACAGGGAAGCCCGGTTGTCTCGACAGGACGAGGACTTCTAATTTATGGTGACAGAGGGAAGTAATTTGATGTTTTCTGGCAGCCACACTCCTCTGTCAGCCATAAATTAATCCCGGGGAGCTCTGGCTCTGCACGGAGGGAGCTGCCAGACAAGGGTCCCCATCATGACACGGCCCCACCGGGGCTGCAGCAGGCTCTCTGCCTGGACACCCGGGCTCGGTGCTAGCCCCCACACACCTGTCCCTCTTTCCCTGGCACTGCAGTATGACCACGGCAGGGATGCAGCACCAGACCACCTAGCACACCTTGCTGACACCCTCTCCTGTTCTCTGCGTCCTCCCAGGAGGAAAAAACAGCTGTGCCCGTTGCTGGGGCTTTGAACGTGACTCGTGACACAGCACACCCAGGAGAGCCTTGCACAAGCTGTGGGTCAGCAGCAGACAAGGAAAAGCGATGGCCCTTCCCTCCAGCACCTCTGCCCTGGCAGCACTGTCCCTGGCACAGGGCTGCTCCCCCCTCCCAGAGCCACCAGCTCCTTCCCCAGTGACCCTGGCTCACTCCCACTGCGGTTGCTGCCGTTCCGGGTGATTAATTCAGTGTGAGTAATTTTGGAGCAGATGATCTCATGCACGTGGTTCCTGCTATTTCTTTGGCAGAGAGAAAAGGAGAGGAGAGGAGAGAAAAGGAGAGGAGCACAGCACCATGTCTGTGTGAGCCGTCCCTCTGTGCGTGCTCAGGAAGCTGGGCACCAGCCTGCAGACCACTTAGTGTTACAGGCAGAGCAGAAGGAAATTTGCTGGCAAATTGGTTTCTCTCGACAGAGGGCAATTGAATCATTTAGGCTGATGAGGGCTCAATTATGGCTTTTGCAACCAGGCCAGTGTTTGGGGCAGCAAGCAGCTCCTGTGGCCAAGGAGCAGCCTGGCTTGCTGGGCTCCTGGGGGGCTGCGGAAGGTCCCCGACACAGGACAGGGCACTGGGGTCATTGGGGACTTAGAAGCTCTGCCCCTGCCAGGGGATGGGGAGGCTGCAGTCCCCCCCTTGCCAGCAGGAAACCCCAGTGGATCTGGCACCCTCTGACTGCCTGCAGAGTCAGAGACTGAAAGACATCCTGGGCCTGTGTTTGGAGGGATGGGACCTATGTGGAGATGGCTGCCCATCACGGATCCCTGGGTGGTGGGACAGCTGTCAGGAGAGAGAGGGCAGCAGGGCTCCTGTGTCCCAGGCTGCACCGCGAGGAAACTGGAGTGAACCCTATGAAATGGGATGAGATTAGCAAAGCAGCTGAATTATTCTAAGCTAATAAAGTCCCTAGCCCAGATGGCTCCCACTATGAATACTATTAAAGAGAAAAACTCAGGGTAAATTAGGAGACTTGAGGCTAAGGCTTTTAATTTGTGTGTATAAGATGCTCTGTGGGGTGGGAAGCAGCCCCCTTCCAAGGGCAGAGACTTGGTGCTCTGTATGGAGTATGTGCTCCTCCTCACCCAGTTTCTGCTGGCTTCTCCTCAGAAACCCGTGCTGGCTGCTCTTGTTGCCTCCTGGCACCACCAAGTTAGGATCCACAGAGGTACTTTCTTGCCACACACATGCCCACGCAAACCCCAGCAGCTTAGGATCCCTTTGGAGAATTATTTCCCAGCCCTGAGGGTGCTCTGAGCCCCTGGACCCCTCTGTGTGGGCACCTCCTAGTGTCTGATGGGAGCCCACACTAAGACTCTGCCGAGGGAGCAGGAAACATGAATTTGCCCCTGAATTTCGGTGCCTGAAATAAGCTGTGAGCAGCAATGAGATCTGCACTGTGTTTGCCTGGTGAAGGGCTGAGCAGAGGGGCTCCAAGGGTGGCTGTTTATCCCACCCTTGCCCTGGGAAATGGAAGATGGGGGCAGTAAGTGAGATATGGCTGCAGAGCAGGGGTAGATACAGCCCTGAGCTGAACTGGAGGGACTGGGGCAGTGTTAACTGGGGTCTACAGTGCCTGGGACATCTGTGCCGTGCAGAGGAGAGTGATGGCTTCTGTCACATCAGCCTGAGCAACCCAGTGCAGGGAAGCAGAGCCCTTTGGGGCACAGAATTTGCTGCCCACTGTGGGGTTTGGCTGAGGGTGGACATTTAAAGTGCATTCTTAATCCGACAGGGAGAGGGAGAACTTATGGCAGGGAGAAAAGAGCTGGCTTTGCTCCGTCCACAGTGACTGGAGGAATAGATGCTGATGTGTTTAGTTACTGAATTACCCTGATGAGATGTATAAGCTTGTTATTTGTTTTAATTAATCTGAAGGAAGCTGTCAGAGAGCCAGAAAGTGGCAAGAGAGGGGGAGCAGGGAGGGGAGATGGGGACATTTGGAATTGAAGAATCCTATTAATATCCCCACTGTTGTATGAAAGGTCATTAATGAATGAAAGAAAAATGAGGGGGGAGGGAATCAAGGCAACCAAATCCCTCTCTCTGCCTCCTGCTGCCTGTGTTGCTACCAGGATCCTTCCAAGCCCTGCTCAAGCCCTGCTGCTGCTTGATCTGTGCCTTTATCTGCTGTCTTTAAGCTGCTGGGGGGTTTTGAGGAAGATGAAGATCTCACCTGGACAGAGTCTTGGACCTGTGGGGAGCAGCGAGGCTTGACCACTGCTGCAAACCTGCTGCTGAAGGCATTGAGCCCCAGCCCCGGGGTGATGTCTGACAGGGAGGGGTGCTCAGCAGGCAGTACAACCTCACTCAGTTTATTTCTCTCATTTTTCCTGCTCTTCCGGAGGTGAACGTGTCCAGTGTCATTCCCAGCCCCGCGCTGAGGCTCTGCTTGCCTGGGAATTGATTTGCCACGCTTGATATGGAAGAAAACAAAGATTAAATTTAAGCTATTTGTTCAGTATCTCAGTTACGCAATTGGACAGCGTAGATTAGGGAAGGTGACCTCCTGTAGCACAGGGGGGATTTACTGACATGTTCGAGCAAATATTATACTTCCTGGCATCCAGCACGGCTTGGGAAGGGGGGAGGAAAAAGGGACCAGCCTGTGCAGGTGCCTAAACCCCAGTGATCTCCATCCTCCCCAGAGCCTCAGACTGGGGAGCCAGGATCTCCAGAGCAGGGGCCAGCCTTGCTTCCTCCGGCAAGGAGGGAAGGGGCAAAGGAAAGGAGAGAAATGAATGGGAGGGGAAGTGGGGAATGAGGCGCTTGCAGGATCTCTGCCACCTGCCAAGCATGACCAGCCCTGGGAGATGGAGAATTTTGTTCTGGTAACCATGTCCCACGCTCCTGGCTCCTCAGAGCTTGGTGGTGGTGGTGGAGCCAAGCTTGGGGCTCTTGCTTGATGCAGGGAAGCTCCTTTGGGCCTGTGGCTGAGGGCTGGGGCAGAAGATGCAGCACTAGAGACAGGAGGTCCTTGCTGGACCAGCAATTTAGAATTTAAATCTGTGTGCTTAAAAAAGCAAAGAAGGGAAAGAAACCCAGGGAGGATTGGTGTTTGCATTGCCAACTGTCACTGTCTCTGTTTGTGAAAAGGCTTTTGACTGACAGCAAAGTTTGTCAGAGGCGTCTGACGTCAGAGCCCTGCGCAGCGAGGTGTCGGAGTGACAGCTTGCCAGCGGCAACAGCAGCATCAGCCGCCTCTGGGTAGCTCCAAGCTCCCCACCTCCTCCTCCTCCTCCTCACCAGGGTTTCAGAGCAGGAGAGCAGGCTGCCCCAGCACCCACCTGTCCACTGCCCATGAAAGCCCTGTGAGGAGGAGGAAAGAAAAGCTGCTTTCATGTTTGCTGGCTGCCACATGGCCACTGTACCTCTGTGGTGGAGGCATCCCAATGCGGAGAGGGCAGTGTGCCCAGAGCCACCTCCCTGTGCCCACAGCCCTGACCTCCCACTGTGCCCAGACAGCTTCTCAGCTCAGTCTGTGGCCAGGCACAGGAGCAATGGAGGGAGCTGGGCTCTCTGACAGGAGTGGGGCAGCAGAGCTGACACCCCTGCACGCCTCCAACCCTCACCGGGAGGGACATTTCCTACCAAGGCACTACATGGCCCCTGCTCTGACTTCTTCCCGGTCCAGGGAATTCATGGATGTGCTGAGTACCAGTCTGCAGTGCTAACCACATCCCTGGCCTTTCCCCTCTCCCGACGGCTTCTGTGTCACCTCTGGCGTGACCTGGATGAAGGAAGGGCTCTGCCTGAGGCAAACCAGGCAAAGCAGTGGGGCACTGGCGTGGTTATTGCATGATTTAGCACTGAGATGAGACAGTGTCAGGGCAGGGCTGGGGCTGAGCTGAGGACAGAGGGGGTGGCTGGGCGCAGGCTCGGGTTTGCTCTCTGATGTGAGGTCTTGGAAATGGAAATGATTCGCCAGGAGAGCATCTGTTCCTCAGGCAGGGGCTGTACCACTGCAGGCATCCTATCCTCCAGAGACACCCCCGTCCCTCTGTGCAAATAAAAACACCAGTAAAAGCACCGGCTACAGCACAGATTTGGCTGTCTGGGCTTGGGACCACCTGAGCCATGTGGGGTGACTACCCCATGGCTGAGGCCTGCTGGACTCTCTGAGCCCTGAGACACCTGCTTGCTGCTGAAGTGGTTCAGTCCATCCTTCGGATGCTGTGCTAGCTGGGAAACTGTTTCTCTGCTTTGGCTTTACATGATGAATTGTTGCCTGAAAGATTATCCTTTGTTTATCTCTCTTTGTTCCAGTGACCCCCTTCGCTGCCTCTCATCTCGCTTCCCCTCAGGCGCTGCGGGAGCAACCAGAGTCAAGGGCAGAGGGAGCAGGAGATGGACTTATTCCCAGTCCTGAGTGTCAGACCATGCAGCTTTCCTCCAAGCCATCCTGTCCCCAGCTGAATCTTGTCTCCATCCATCTTCTCCAAAATACAGAGCAGGGTCTAGCACGCCCAAGACTAGAAAGGAGCACGAGAAGTGTGTGCTAGCTGGAATGAGAGAGGTGGAGAAGGAGAACGACCGACCTCTACATCTCGCCCCCTCCTTCCCTTACCCTCCTGCCCCTAATCTCCTCCACTTCCATGGAGCTAGTGGGGGGCCACTCTCTGCGCTTGCACAGGAGGGTCTGTGTGTGCTCAGGGATGCTGCTGTGGACACACCACCCTTTGCTGAGGGCTAGAGGGATGTCCTAGGGTGGAGGGACACACGGCTGCTCCACCCCAGCTTGGCTTGGGCAAGCTCCGGTGGGATTGAGCTAGGCTTTGGGCTGGTGGGGCTGGGCACTGTGCAGGATCCAGGCTTCAATTGTCTGTGAGATGCCGTGTGGGTGCTCTCCACTGCACTCCAGCACCCCAAGTGCCAGCATTACCAGCACCCGAATGGCCCAGAGTGAGATCACATCTGTGGCTCTGCTCAGATGATTTCCTCAATTTTCCCTGTCTCCAGCAGAATGGTCTCTAGGGGAGGAATTTGCCAGCTTGAATTGAGGTTTATATCATTTTCCTTAGAAATCCTTGGGCTGTAACTCTCTTAAGAGGGTCAAATATTTTCTCTCTGAAATTTGGCTTGTCTTGCTTCCCTGTGAGTGCAGAGGGTGACCCTATCAGATGTCCTAAACCAGCTGGGTCCCTGACCCTAAATTGATAGAGGCAGCAACCCCAGGCCCCAAAACCACCTCTGAGAAGCTCCTATTTCATTCAGGTGTTTCTGAGAGCTGGAGCCTCCATTCTTCTCCGTTCCCTGAGGCCATGGACCCCTGGCTTGGGAACCAGGTTTTCACGCAAATTAATTCACAGAGGAAATAGAGCCATTACAAAACAGAGTCGAATCGCATGGAGGAAGCTTTGCAGCTTGGACCCAGCTCAGCACAAGAGCCAGAATAGAGAAACAAAGTGACAAGTTGGATTAATCTGTAATTTTATTAGAACTGGGGTGGGAAAACTGCAGAAGGTCACAGTGACACTAAACAAGTGTCTTGTATTAAACCCAGCTCAAGTTTTCGTGTCTCAGTAAAGAGCTGGAGCATCTATAACTAGTAGCAGGTTATTTTTGGCATCCCAACCTATTTTGTAGCTCCCAGGAGGATGAAACTGCTTCTCTTTGACTTTGCAAAGCCTGGATTTCTTTCTGTGTCTGCAGGATGCTGGGATCTGCATTTAAATTCTTCTACCACTGCCTGTCTTAACAAAAACTCACGGGTCCAGGCAATGACTGTTCTTGTTGCTTTGCACAGAGCAAAGAGCCCACAGCCCAGGTGAGAGCTGCACCACTCAAGCTGCTGTTCAAAACAACAATGCAAAAGGGTATTACAGCCCTAAACCCCCCTAAATTCTTAGCAGACATGGTGATCCCAGGGGTCACTCTGTTATTCCCTGTCTTACAGGTCACTGGGCCGCAAACATTTGCTTGGAAAGTCAGTAGCAGAGGCTGGTACCAGAGCCAGGCCATCCATGGTTTCCAGGGACCCATCATCAAGCAGGTTTCCATGACTCTCCCTGTTCCTTTGCGTGTCCCTTCCCAAGCGCCGGACGCACCCCCACCATGTTCCCACACTTCCGAAGGCTGTTTGTCAGACGGGCGCCAGCTCCCCAGTTCTGCAAGGCACTGGGTGACATCTGGTCTGCCTTCCCTCCCTCGCTTCTCCCACATGCAGATAGCCGGAACAGTATCTCAGCCAGCATCCACGGCCCCAGGAAAATCAAAGTGCTTCAGAAAATTGACTGCATTTTACTGGAATCTTGTTTTGAAATGAAACAAACAAACACAACGATCTGGCAGCATCAAAACATCTTGTTTCAGCGTTTTCAGGAGAAAGACGACCTTCCTGTTCTATTCTGGAAAGGCTTTTCACTGCTGAGATTGTTTCAGGAAATAGCTAAATCGAGCAGAAAGCAAATGTGAAAAATCAAAGTCTTTTGAAGATGGATCCACTTTCCAGATTTTGGTCTGACTGTGAGCCAGGGGGGCAGTGCCACTCCGGGCATCCCAACCGGTACAGCGCTGGTCCAGCAACACTCACCTCTGGCTCCCTGTGTTTGCACTGGGGTAGACAGCAGAAGAGCTGGGAGGTGACCAGGGCTAGTTAAAACCTAGGAAAACACCAGCAAAATCAAGGAAAAACCTGCTGTCTTCGAGGAGATGCTCCTCCTCTCATCAAGGACCAACCTCCCGAATGAAGCTGTGCACTGAAGAAGGGACAAAGAGGACTCATGGTATGACAAAAGTGGGTATCTCAGAGGTGTTCAGACATCCCCTGCCTCTGTCTCCTGCATGAGGGAAAACTGGGCAGGTTCCTCCATCACATCAGAACATGTAACACCTATGGTAGATAGATGGGGACAGGAGCACTCCTGCACTGCTCATCCCAGCACGGTGGGGACAACAGGGCTGAGAGCTGCAGGTCTGTGCTCGAGCCTGGTCTGCAATGACCCAAATGTCAGTATCCCACATTTCCTTCGAGCACTTGGATGTAGAAGGCCACTCTAGCTCTTGCTGGCCTTACGGAAAGTGGCCTTGTTGGGCTGATGCCTGCAGAGCCATCAGCTGGGGGTGAAGGAAAGGGGGATTGCCTCCTCCAGAATCAGCTCAGGGCTCCAGCATTGAGTGTATTTTGCCTTGAAAAGCAAAAATGGGCAACTGCTCTGGTAAGTGACCTGCTGGAGAAAGAGCCCTTCTGTGCTGAAGCGAGAGCTGGAGCTGTCGGTGCTGCAGGGATGTTGCATGGGAACCAGAGCACAGTGATCGCACCAGCCCTGGGAAACATGAGGCTTCCTGGGGTTCAGTGGCATGGGGCACAACTCAGTCAGAGCTGTATGAATGTGACATGCACAAGTTCATTTAGGCAATTTGTTCCTGAAAGAAATGAAAGTAGATTTGAGCCACTGGACCCCCACAGTGCGCTGGTACAAATGCTGAGGAGCAGGTCACCAGCACACTGAAGCCCTCGGGCAGACGCTGATGGATAAACAAAGTTCCTGACTCCTTTAGTGATGTGAATTCTCAACCAGCAGGAGGGAGAGAAACAACTGCGGTGTTTACCAAACCACAAACACCCTGAACCTCAGCCTCCAGATGGGGACTATACTGTCCACCAGGTTCACAAGGGATCCAAGGAGGAGCCGGTACAACAGGCTCTGATGCATGCAGTGGTGAGCCCACACCTCCTTCCCATATTTCTACACACACCCACCCCCCCCCAATTTCACTGAAATAAACTAAATGCAATTCTTGGACCTTGTAAGACAAGGTGGTTATCTCTACAGCCAGCCAGCAGCAGATTATTTATTAATCTCTAAGGTGCCTTCAAACCATATTTTCTTTTGCATGACAAGTGTCTTGTTTCATTCAAGTGTTTTTTCACAGCCCTGAATTGCTGCTGCAACTCCATATTGTCACAGGCAAACAGAAGATGCTTTCCATAGAGTCAGGGAAACTGAACGTTGTACCTTTGTGAAATGAGAGCATCAAGCCTGTGGTGGTAAGGACTGAAGTAAAAAAGGGCAGGTTCTCAGGCAACGATGATAAACGCTTTAATAGTTGAACTTGAAAGTCAGGGAGTCTTTTTTGACAGTCTTTTTTAAAAAAAAAAGGAAGGTAAACTGTTTATACAGTATTTTCACTGAGTATTTGAAGGAGTAGGCCTAATAATTTGAAGATTGGAAGCAATCTGGATGAACTTGAAGAATTCTCCGTGGCAAAAAGTGTGAAACCTGGTCCAAATTGCATTAGTGATGCTGACAATGATGTCCCCTCTTGACAAAGGGGAATGATTTGATGAATTTGCAAATGTTGGAAAAAAAGATGAATTGAGACATGAAGAAGGGAATAAAAATAAGACTGGGGAGATAAGTAATGATATATTCAAGTACTTGGTGTGAAATATAGTCTCAGGAAAAACATGAAAACATTAGCTGGGGTTTTACTGGTACTGCCAGAACCAATGTATCTTTATAGACAGATGATAAGAAATGCAACAGCTCTGGGTGTACTAAAGCAATCAATGTAAAAATATATATCCAAGATATGCTTGCAGTGAATTGTATCATGTGCTTCTTTAATTTTAAACTTCTGGAAGTTATACATTCTTCCAGTATGAAACTCCTTATGTTTCCTCCTGTAGTTTTCTGTACGTGGAGAATTAAAAGAGGGGTGTTACAACGCGAGAAAGAGCCGTCTGCTGAGGGCATGTATAGATAAGGCATCTCCAAAGGTAGAGCACATTATTTTTGGTTTTAGGACAGGTTATGTCAGAAGACAGAAGAGGGTTGTGAAGCTAAATGTGAGCTTGCTGGTGAAGACTACAGCAGGTTATTGAGAGCTCCATTTTCGAGTCGATGCAATGTTTGAGGGCATTACGAGGAAATTTGTGTTAATTTGTGTTATCACTGGGGTGATCATAACTGGTCTACCTTCAGTTTGTAGTTCCACACTTTGAGTCATGGCTTCTAATTATTTGTCCTGTATAAGATATAAACCATATATATATATATGTATATATATATAAAACCAATCTGTTAGGGGCTTCTTATGTAACATTATTGCTCTCAAGTTCAGTAAAAAATGCTGCCTCGTGAAAACTGTGTAACATGTAACAGATTTACCCCCTTTGGTAACTGCAGACAAGTGAATCTTCCTTTCCTTTTGGAACCCCGTTGCTGTAGCCTGGAGGAAGGAGAGAGGGGAAAGGCGAGGTGGAACAGAAAAAAAAAGGGTAAAAGCAGCCTTAGCACCAGCACCCTAAAAATAGAAATGCATCTCACCAAAGTGTCGCTGCCATCTGAGGTGAAGAAAAAGCATTTTTCCTTTTCTCCGATGGCTTCCAGGGTCTGGTCTGGCTGCCCCACACTGCAGGGCACAAGTCCTTTTTGACAGACCAGCTCCAGCACAAGCACAAGAGGCAGCACATCTGAAGCACTCTCGAGCCTTTGCAGGGATTGCTCCCTCCAACATGCAGTTTTGCTGTAGCTATGCTGCATCACCTCTCATTCTATAAATCTGTCGATGTCTATCCAAGCCCGGAGCAAATCCATTTGCTACAACTTTTACAAGTACTAAAGCCCATCTGTAGGAAGACACAGAGAGGATTATTTCTGTCCTCTTCTTATTACAGACTCAGCAGACTCATTTAAAAAAGGTATTTCACAAACCTGTTGCCTCCCAGGCTGAGAGCATGTGTGCAGGAGCGGATGGGAGTCCAAAAGCCAACGGGCTGCCCAGGGAAGTGGCTGAGCCACCATCCCCAGAGGTATTTAAAGGATGTGTAGATGTGGTGCTTAGGGACCAGGTTACTGGTTGGATGTGGCAGTGTTAGGCTTCTGGTTGGACTCGATGATCTTGACCTTTCCAACCTAAATGATTCTATGATCCTGTGGCTTCGGCAGCATCGATGACCCCAACGTGCCACTCCTGCAGAGGCAGCAGAAATGCCAGGATGCAACGTGAGGCCATGAGGACCATTCTGTCCACATGAATATCTGTTCTGGCAACTAATGGCCCCAAATCCTAACATTAAATCTAAATTAAATTACCATTCACTGAGCTGCTGAGAGGTCTCTGCTCTAAGGGAAGGTTTATGCTGCAGATTGCAGCGTGGCGTAGAGCTGCCCAAGCAAAATCAGCTCCCAGTTAGCTCGAGCCCCAGCAGCACACCAGCTGCTGCTGCACGGAGCTCATATACCCTTATTTGCTGGATTTCTTGGCCTCCTGACTCGGGGGTGAGCTACCCAAGCCCCATCAAGCTGGCACGGTGCCTTGGGTGCCCAGCGTGGTCCTCACTATGGGATGCTTCCCAGAGGTGGTGCTCTGCACCAAGGACTGCCAAACTCCCACACATGGGGGTAGCTCATGAATAATACATCCTTAGCCAAAAAGCTAGGCTCACATTTTCAAACTCAGAAGCTAATATCAGACAGCTGAGATGCCTATTTTCTGTATTCTTTCCAGGCAGCAGACCTTCCCAGTTTTGGCACTGAATAGTGACATTGCAGCAGTATCTAGACATTTACTGTCCTGTCAGACACACAGACACATCCCTGTCACAGGGCAGTTGGGTGGCCTTCCAGTCCTTTTCATGTCAGTGAGAGAAGTAAGCCTGAATCTTTCTAAGCATGACCTGGGATGGGTGCCATACCATCGCTGTGTAATTTGGCTGGGTAGTTCTGAGCCATCTTAATTCTCCAGCCACCGTTACTTTGCTGGGTTATCATTCATACATTTCTATATGCTAGTTTGCTTGGAGGAAAGAGGTTGGAAATTTACAGCTAGAGAGGATGAGTCTATATTTTTGGAATTGGAGCTAAATTACCCACCAGTTGAAGCATTATTGTGTTTTACAATAATTGCTGATTAAAATTTAAATGCACTAAATTCCACCTGTCATTCCCAGCGTCGCCTCCGCTTGTGACAATGCCAACGCCATGAGCAGCTATGAATGAAAGGACTGAAGGAAGCGGTTTGTCTGTACGATTCCCTGCTTTCATTCAGCTACAATCTGCTATCTCCCTTCTCCCGAGCCCTGGGGATATCTTCCACAAAATGTCTGCTCTACAGGATGCTTTGCAGAATAAAGACACCGTGGTTCAGGCTTTCCAGAGCAGCCTCTTCATTTTTCACAGCCACGTAGGACAGCCAGCCACCTGCCTGGGCTACAGCTCTCTGTCATTTGTGGTCAGTCAGCCTCCTGCTTTAACACACACACACACGCTTACGACTATTGATTGAGCTTCCAGGTGGGCTTTTCTCTCATGAAGCTTTTTAGAGGATGGCTAGGTGGGCTCTTCATGTACATGAGCTCTGACTTAGTGTCTCATTTTTGCTCCTGGCCATAGGATGTGCCCCAAATCCATTTCTCCAGCTCTCGTGAACTTGCTCCTGGCTGCAAAACTTCTTTTGACTGGTTAAACTTCCCAGTCCTTTCCTTCTCCTCTGGTGCTTCCTCCAGTTCAGCTTTTTTGGCCACCTTCTTGCTTTTCCTTTCCATCCTTTTTTTCCCATCTCTCTCCTTCCTCACTGTGCCTAGCATTTCCCAGCCTGGGGAGCTGGGGAACAGCACAGTACCTGTGGGGGTGGTGTATTGATCATAAATCAGGGGTGTAGATAAGCAAGTACCTGCTCTTAAGAGCATATTCTCTGTGCAGGTGTTTCCTCTTTCCTTTTGCTTGTGGCTGAATATTGCAACAGACAACACGTGTCTGCAAATTACTGCTACCCCACACTTCCTCAGTCTGCTTCCACACTTCAGTCACCAGAAAAACACGGAGTTTTTCCATGTAGCGTTCCAGCCAGCTCCTTAGGGCAGCATCTGCTGTGCCACAGCAGGTCACGTGTGTGGTTGGGCTAGCAACAAACCAGAGCTCCTGGTCTGCCTGGATCCCAACCAGCAAAGGATGCTGTAAAAGCCTGTCTGGCTCACAACGTAATTTTGCTAAGGTTAGAAACTACGAATGCTTGCACTAGTGAAAAGCAGAAGGTAGCCTTGAGATTAAGGCAGGAAATCTACATTTAATTCCTAGCTCCAACAGAAACTTCCCTTATGTGGTCTTGGGCAAGCCAAGTGAAACTCCCAGGCTTCATACTCTGAACTTGTGTAAGAAAAATTATACTGTCTTCTGTTCTTTGTCTTGACTACTTAGTGATCACTGGGGAAAAAGAAAGGCTTTCACTCTGTGTTTATGCTGTGCCTGGTTCTTCAGGGCATCACTCTGCAATATCCCTCAACACAAGTAACAAGCAACAGTAAGTTAAACTCTGTATTGTTATACAAGGTAGAATGTGTGTTGTTAGACAGGTGTCCAACCAACTAAGCCTGGTGAAACTGTGGTACTTGGTGTGGTTGGTGCATGTGTTGGTATCTCTCAGCATCATCCCTCACTGATGCAGTGCCACAGGACCAGACTGGAAATGCCAGGCCATTCTGTGGCATTTATTCACAGGTCATGTGTATCCATGCTCCACACAACCCACCTCCTGCCCTCCAGGCTGCCCAGAAATACCAAGAGAAACTCAAACCAGGAAAGGGAATAAATTAGAGCCCTTGAGAACAGAGACTATCAGCTTTGTATTTGCTTTTGGGATCTGGAGAACATCACTGACATCTGTGAACTGTCTGGCTCCAGCAGCAGCTCCCCCCCAGGCGAAGGAAGGGGTAGTATGAGAGAAGGAGGACCTCAACTCTCCTTACCCCGAGGGCTGCTGCGTTTGCTTTGAGTAGGTTTATGTTCTCACTAGCAGGGTTTGTTTCTCTGCTGCGTTTGAGCTCCCAGCATGGAGACTCTTTTGTGAACGAGCTGCGGGCAGGATAAAAACAGGGTAGAAAGAAACATAGACAAACCAAGGAGTTCGGTTTTGTTTCCAAACGGGCACACAGAGACCACAGGAGCGTGCAAGACAGCGTATCCTCTCATCCCAGTGTAGGGAAAGTAACTTCCTAGGCTGACACAGACACCCAAGACTCAAGGCAAAAAAATACAAGCTACGTGACCAGTGGGAAGAGAAAGAGCCAGCAGGAAAAATCTATCAGAGCTTTCCATGGGTCAATCAGTCAGAGCCTGCTTCACTGGAGAAACAATCAATTAACCACTTCCACCAGGGCAGCCGCTGACGTGCTGTTCTAGAGGTAGCAATCTTTGAGTTTATTTGTTCTTGGTTGCACTCTCAGTTTATTTACAACATCACAGGAATCTTCCTCCTTGCTTATGCTCACTTCTCTGAGCTCCTCCCAGGGATCGTTCTGTCCATGATGATCAGTGAGGAAGAACAGTTATGGACTAACAGTTTCCAGCTTCACTGCAAATCCTTATTTCCCTTAAACAGGCAGCCAAAACAAACTGCTTCCTCCAGGCATCTGGAGGGCATTACGCCTTTAACTGTCCATCTGACTTCCAGCTGTCAGTGTGGTTTGTCTCACTTTAAGGCAGATGGTTTTGGTTTAGGATGCTTTGGCCCAACCAGTAACCAAAGAGCCTGGCAGAATGTGAATTAGGTGAGTCCGTGCCCTAAGGAGCAAAATGCTGTAGCAGGCAAAGGAGAGGCAGAGGACACCAAAGGTAGGGGATGATGCTGACAGCACTTGGCCCAAGCCCCTCTGTTGCAGAAGGGTGCAGGAAAGGACTCAAGCATGGCAGGTCCCACAGGTGAAGACAGAGGTGTGAAGCCAGCTTGGAACAAAACACACAGGAGGAGCATTGAGAAGATGTGACCAGGGGGGTGAACTGCACTTGCAGAGGGAGGGGAAGCTGGTAGATGGATGGAGCATGGAGAAAGGTGAACAGAGGTGATGTGGGTGATGGTGATGTTCTTCCTCAGTGTCTCATAGGTATATCTCAAAGCAGAAGGGTCTTCAGGCCCAGTGCATGGTGAAGAAAGCATAGGACAGAGAAGGGTGTTGGGGATAGAGATCTGGTACCCAAACCACAGGCCTGTGCTGTCGGTGAGGCATAGGTACCTCTGCCAGCACTCTGCTTTAAAGATGTAGTGAAACAAGAGATGTTTAGATGACCACAACATAAAGCTGAGATCAAATTTGTATTCCTCATTTTTCTTTCCTTGGATGCTCTAAGCAAATAGCTCCCAGCACTTCCAGGCAGCTTCTGTCCCTGGGAACCTGGAAGCAGATTTTGATTCAGAGATGCCTCTTGCTCCTCCAATTAAACGTGCTGCCAGGAGTAGTAGACAAGGAGCTGACTTAACGGCTCCAATGCACTTGGATTTGTCCCTGTGGCTGCTGCTTTGATTGGTACTATTGAAATATCTTCTGAAACATATGGTAATACATTCCTGACTGACGTCCCTGCCTTTCAGCACCCAGACCTGGAGTCATCATTGTCTGTAATAAGTTCATTCTGTTCCTTCTGCTTTATTGTGTGCCCAGCCTTGCTTTGATGAAGTAATTCATGTAACCCACTAACTCCAGAGTAAATTCTGATTAGTTTTTGAATTAAAAATCATATTTTCTATTGGGAAGTCCTGCAAGCTCAGCCTGACATCTGATATTCAAATGACCTCTGTTATTCTGGATGCATCAGTGGTAGTGAAGATCCTGGGTGTCAGGGCTGGGAGTGCACTAATAGGCCTTAATTGTCCTGATGAGCTTCTTGGGGGGCTCTCATCCACCCTCTCTACCAGAAGCTCCATTTATCCTTCAACCCCTGGGGATGTCAGTCCCTGCTGTGCTGTGTTGTAGGTGAGCCTGTCTCAGACCTGTTCCTGAACTGGTGCTTGGCTTTCCCTGGTTGATCTTGGAGCTGTTTGGCAGGTTGCATTGCCATCATCAGCCTGTGCCACCTCCCAAGGTGTGGGACTGTGCCTGGTTGGTGGGGTTGTCCCTATGCTGGGGCTGCCCCCTGTCTCTCCTGCCCTGGGAGCAGCTCTGCTCTCACTGCTCCCTGATGCTGGCAGCCACAAACATGCTACAGCTCTGGTAGGATCTTCCTGAGATGCGAGACTCTTAATGGATTGATTTATTACCTGTTTGAGAGAAGAGTACAGGTAAAATCACAGGCTATAATTCTTATGTTGCTTACTGGGTATGGAAATCAAATCAAAGGCAGGGTTTCTAAGTACAAGGTGTCTAGTGCTATGATAGCCTTGGAGCTCCTATGGGGTTGAGCTGGGCACTGGGAATGGCTGGCCTCAGGATGCCTAGTCCAGTCATCTGCTTGTCTGCAGCTGGGCTCCAGCACTCGAAAGGAATATACTTTTTCATTTCAGGCTGTTGTTCTGCAGCATTTGGCTTGTATCAGTTCATGCCATGCCCTCCCTTACAGGGGTTTTGGGCTTTAATCTGCATTTTTGGACTAGCACAGGCTGGTCAGTCGCTTCATGTATTTGGCAGTGAAGAACTTTGTTACTGTGATGGGTAGACAGCCCAAGGAACATCTTGCTTTGTGCCCTGAAGAGACAGTACCCTCGCTAGGGAGAGCAAGTTGCTGTCGGAAAAAGTGCTCCATCTCATTCCCATCCTGGCCTTCCTTATGCTGGAGGAGTGAGCCAGGGTATCTGTACTGCTTCAGAGCAAGTGGCATTCACCACCTGCAGACAGCTGGTATTTCCAAGCCAGTAATTCTCCATAAGGCTTGTCAGAAAAGAAATCCAAGAGCCTTCAGGAAGGATCTGAAGGTTCACTTGTTCATATAGCACCCCAAGTTCCCACCAGCACCTATCCTGTGACGTGCTGCAGACCTGGTTTAACCCCCCAGTCAACCACTAAACCTCTTGGTTTACGTGCCTTCGGCCTAGAAGCTCATATTCCTCCCAACAGTGGCTTTTGGGTTTCAGGGGGTTATTTTTTAGCATTTGAGCAGGATTTTTGGTGCCAGGGGAGAGGAGCCTCTTGTGCTGGTTGACAAGCATCCTTGGGATGGGGCAGAGGACCAGGGAGAAGTTAAATGCATGGAATTCAGTGTCATGGTGGCCTGACTGGGAACGCCCTTGTCTGGGGAGACAGAGGCCCTTCTGGTACGGGCAATGCCTGAAGCATCTCTTCAGAAGCAGGAGGGATGGGTGTCCCTGTCGTGGCTGGCCTGTGGGGGCTCTGCAGGGGCTCAGGCCCCCCTTGCCCTGCGGCTGCCCTCTGAGATGGCCATTGATGGGGCCGAGGAGCCGGGCTGCTTCCTTAAATTGCTCCAGTGTCTTTTATTCACCCTTTGGAAGAAACCTCCTGAAAGCCTCAAAACAATTCTGGGGCCACGCAGAGGGCCGGAGCCGCCAGGCTGGGCGCATGGTGGGCGAAGGCCCGTCCCGCGGCGCAGGGGCCTCCTCTGCCAGGCAGATAGCGAGCAAAGAGCCCCCACCCGCGCCTCCGCGCTCTCCCACCACCGGGCCCAGCCCGGCTCTTCTCTCCCCTCCCCTCCGGGCGGCGATTGGCGGCGGCGCTGCCAGGCGTGAGGCGGGGCGGTGGGGCGGCGCCCAGAGCGCCGGGCGGCAGCAGGTGGCTCCGCTCCGCACCGCGCCGCTGCTCTCCGTACTCCCGCCTCGCCTCTCCCCGCCGCCTCACCGCGGCCCCCGCCGCAGCCAAGACGCCGCGGGCCGTGCTCCGAGTGAAGAATGGGGCGGCGAAGCTGGCCAAGCCGCCGGCGGCGGCGGGCGAGGCCCCCGGCGGCGCCCCCGGACCGGGGCTCTTCATGGAGCGCTCGCAGAGCCGCCTCAGCCTCTCCGCCTCCTTCGAGGCCCTGGCCATCTACTTCCCCTGCATGAACAGCTTCGACGAGGAGGACGCGGGTACGGGGAGGGTTAGGGGGGCTGTCGGGGTGGGTGCCGCAGCCAGGCCAGTGGGTCTCGGTCGCGGGTGGGGCTGGGGACGCGTGGCGGGTAGGAGCGTGCGTGGGGTGGGGGGGGGAGAGACCCCCGAAGCGGGGGCGAGAGCCGGGGCGGTGGAGGGGGCGTCGGTGGGGCGGGTGTGGGTCGGTCTCCCGTGGGGTTGTGCGTGTCCGTGTGCCCACCCACGGGTGCCGTGGGGGCGGCGCAGCCTTGGGCGGTGTGGAGGCCGTGGGCAAGGGGGGGTGGGCTCGTAGTACGTCGGTGCTAGCCCTGACCCTGCCGTGGGTTTGGGGTGTGAGGGTCCCCGTGCGCTGCCCTGGGGGAGTTGCGCAGGGAAGCGTGTGCCCGCAGACATGAACCGGGAGCGTTTTTTCATGACGGTGAATCGCGCTCCCTCTTCTAATCGGTAGCGAAGCCGGGGTGCTCGCAAATGGAGCGGCTTACGCACCAGTCCTCTCCTGCCGAGCCGTGGGAAGTGGCGAAGGGCAGCCCCCGGGGGAAGTTATCGCTTCTGCCCGCTGCTGTGGCCGCTCTGCTGCTTCTGCCTTACGCACCGTGAACTCTCAGGCTGATGGGTCTGAGGGGTTGTTGGCACGATACACCGTGCTGCTTTTGGAGAGGGGAATAAAAGGGATTCTGTTCAAATGAGAGTGAAGCACATTGTAAAACAGATACAGAAACCTTTGCGAGCAGGTGCAGTGGGTTTTGCCTGCTACCTAACGACCTTTCTGGCCTCAAAGAGTTGGCAGCAGTCATAAAATAAGACCAAGCTTCAAACTGAGGGTCGTTGGTAAGGAAATGCAGGGGAGAAATTGGCTTGAATGGGAAAGGAAGGACAGTGGGTGCTGGAGAAGGTGCTGGGAGTAGAGGGCAGCACAGCAGCTGGGTGGGTAGGGAGTGGATGGAGAGCCCGTATAAGCACTTTGTCCTTTCCCAGCAGCTCCCTTATAAACGAGGGATGTTTTTCACAGTGCGCACTGTACCCCAGAGACTGAACCTGTAAGTGAATCTTCTGAGTGGCAAATAATGAAAGTTGGTAACTAAGGCGTGTTTTAATGCTGGCTGTCATGGTTGCATCCCTCAAAATGCCGGCGTGCTGCTTTGTCTGGCAGCTCATCCCAAGATGTGCAGATGCCAGCAGGAATACACGGGCAAATCAGCCTGCGAGCTGGTACACCTGTAACGCTGCTGTTTTCAAAGGCATTGACGTAAGAATAAATTCATCATCTGTGTGATTAACTGAGGATTGTCATCAACGTTGTGCAGGGCTGTCAGGCAGAAGATTGTATCCTCCAACAGATGTATTTATAAAAAATACTGTTCTCTAGTTTTTGCTGATGGTTTATTTGCAATTCATATTTGATTCAAATGCTGGGGAGCGTACCTGGCGGTAACGGGAGCTTTGGGAAGTCTCAGCGCTGTTGCTTCAGGAATGATTGATAGTGAGACATGCTCAAGTACGAGAATCCGACGTGGTGCCTTGAACAGGGTGTCGTTCCCTGGTGTCCAGCCCCTCTTGCTCTGAGCAGGGTGTCAGTTTAAGTGAAGGCTTCCTCTTCCAGCGCTGAGAAAAACGGGTTTGCACCGAATTGTATTTATTCACACTTCCCAAATGCTCACGTGTGAATGTTAATAAGTTCCTCCTAACACAACACCAGGACTTGTCTCTGAATTAAATAAATCTACAATTAAGACCTCATTCTCCAGCAGCTTATTAGTGGATCTCGCTTGCCTGAGTTAGTCTCATTAGGAAAGCTGCTTGGGGTACTGTGCAGTGTGGTGGGGACACTGCATTACAGCTCCTGTTCTGTGCCTCTGAGTGTGTATTCAGACATGTATGACCAAGCAGCAAGAACAAACGTGTGCTGCCTCACATTCTGTGTGCTCAGGCTACCAGCATATAACTTTCTCAAGAAAATAAATGTCCTGAAAGAGGAATGATAAAAGAAATGCTGGAATGGTGCGAGGCAAGAGTCTGTATTATTTGTACCCATGCACCCTCCTGAAATCAAGAGAGATTCTGACCGGTTCTGGTTGCAGCGTGATTTCTGTCAAAAAAATAGATCATTCAGGGAGATGAACATTGCACTTGGTGAGATGTTCTCCATAGGAGATGGCAGAAAAACCCCAAATTGATCCCACAAGCTCTGAAAAGGTAAACAAACCCCTTTCAAACAGACACGTCATCCATTTTGTTTGAAGCGGAGAACCGCATCTTTAAGAGCATTGATGTCCTGTGGAAAAGGAGAGAAGCTGATAAATGGCCAAGCCTAAAGGAAACGTGACGTTCTCCTCTGAAAAGGGAAAACAGCCTAGTGAGAACTCAAATCTGCAAACCAGAAAAATTCTTGAGGTGTTTCATTTAAGTTACTGGGAGAGGGTCAGATAAAAGAGCAAATGTGCAGGAGTGGCTATGCTGAGAGCCGTGGTGATGTGGAAACCCACTTAGCCATGTTTGGCCAATGCTAATGACAACCATGGTGGCTTCCAGTGTTTCCCACTCTTGATGCTGAAAAATGGCTTGTTTCTTACTTAAAGAATGTTACCTCTTTTGTCTTGAACTTTTTTGTTCTTCTTTATTGTCCATCTTCTGGACACGAGGTGAGAAGACTCTTCTCATCTTCCACAGCAGTTCTGCCTGTCGTACCACCAGGGATGTCCAGACGGAGTTCTCGGCAATCGAGTGGATGCAGATGATGCTGGCTTATATCTTAGTGCACAGAAGCAGGAGGCTGGCATAGGCAGGGCAGTGGTAGGACTTGGAACAAGAAACTGGATCTCTCTTTCATGCTTCCGGAGCGTGAGGGTGATTGAGTTTCAGATGTGTCCCGTAGCAAATACGGCCACATGCCTCCCTTGACAAAGATGTGGATGTGGAATTGTACTCCTGTGTTGTAATAAATACCCTTTTCCTTCCTTGGTTGCCTACACAGAGGGTAGTCTGAGCAAACACTGAGCTCTGTTCATCAGTAAGCTTCTGTGGGGTTCTGAAATAGCAGAAACCACTGTCTACACTCTGTAGTAGAACTCTGGGTTAATGACTCTTTTGGTCTCTGCATGGCAATTCTGCTGTCCTTCTGTCTGGCTGAGTGCCGCTGACTTCACTCCACTGAGGTCCCAGTGATGTCAGTGAAGTTAAGGGGTTTGAAACTGCAGTTATCATCATCATAATTGTTGGTTTAACTTATGCAAATGTCTGTCCTGAGCTCTGATAATTCTTCAGTTACGGAGTGGTAGGGTAAAAAGAGGTAAGAGGAATTCATGTGCTCTTTGTATGCGTGTTTCTAGAAAATGGGAGCCTTAAATTGGTGCTTATTTCTAACAGTTCCAGCACAAATCTGAGCAGGACTGAGGATCTGCCATTCGCTTGGTCTTGGTCTCAGCTGGAATCAGGCATTCAGTGTGCTAGTATTCATGTGGCAATGTGCCCAAAGGGACCAAACAGTCAAGTGGCAAGCACATGGGTGTCAAAAATGGCATGTTGAGGGTTCATGATGACTGTGAAGACCTGCTTTGTAGGCAGCACATGAGTCCTGGGTGCAGTTTGTGAATAAAGCTGCAGGGGTGTGGAAGGGGGGGAACGAAGCCCACTTCTGACAGCAGCTTAGCACAGCCCTGTCCATTCCATCCTGAGGCACGTCCATAAGGTTAATGGGCACATGTTTGCTGGCATGGAGGAGAAGCAGCTTGCTCCATGTTCAGAGCACACAGCTTGGAAAGCTGCCTAGAGCAGAACAGAAAGTGAAGTTTTGGTGGAGGGCAACAGCAACTGACTTGGAGCTGCAGATGCGAAACCCTGCGAGCCTGGGTGGGAGAGGAGGAGGTGTTAGTTGCAGGGACAGTCAGTGTAAGGGTGGTGGGCTTGCTGGGAGTCTGGAAGCCAAATAAGTCCTCAGCTCTGAAGACGTGAGAGCTTCCAGATGGGGACCTTGTGTCCTACAAAGGACAAGGGCTGTGCGTAGAGAAGCAAAGGAGGGAAATGCTGAAAGACACTGAAGGGGATGGAGTTTCATTAAGCCACTGTGCCTGAGCAGCACAATCCAGGAGAGCTTCTCAGGCTTGGGTGTATGCTCCAGCTGCACTGTGGCTCCAGTGGGTGAGTAATGCACCAACTCCTTTCCCTGTTGCCATATGTCCTGGTTTCCTTAGGAAGGACACATGCTTGTGCTGGGAGAAGGGATCTGAGGCACAGATTTGGAAGTTTGTGAGACTATAACCATGGGTCATACTGCAAATGCAGCTGCCCTGAAGTTCAGCTGCAACTTTTGAGGGTCTGCACAAGGGGAAACTCATGTGTTTCTTACAGGGATCCCGAGTACCTGGGAAGTGTGGAAGGCAGAGGGATTTTGATCAGGAAGCAGGGGAAGGTACAGAATAGGTGTGAGGGACCAGTGAGGGTCCCGCAGATCTGGGCCCAGCACGGGGTCTGTCCAGCCTGGCAGACCTCTGCCCTGTCTACAAGACAGCAGAATCAAGTCGTGTCTCAGCCAGCTGGAACCAAGTGTCTGGCAGAGAGAAAATGGTTTCCAAAGTCAAAATGTCTCCTAGATACTCACAGTAAGCCTTCCTCGTGTCAGCTGCTCGTTCAGAAAAGAGTTAGAGAGAAAATTCTCAGCCTGGGCTGTGGCTTTCACACACCATCAAGTGCTGGCAGATGCGCTGTGTTACGATCAATTGCTCTGAAGAGAAGCTATGTGAAATATTAATTTAATGGACTGATCAAAGCATTTAAAACACTGGGGTGGAGAACATGCTGTGGACGTGTAGGTTAGTTTAAATACTCGTTTGGGTTTTATCTGTTGCACTTCTCTCTAATTTTAGACGTTAAAACATCGTAAAGTTATTAAATAGAGAGAGCCCCTATGTGTGTTTTGACGTTGCCGTGGATATTTCTCAATTGCAGCACTGTATTGGGTTGGGGTACATATGACTTTTAGGGTACATGATGATTCAAGTCTTTTAACTAGCCTGTCTGTGTCTTAAAATGTGTCTGGATCAAGCATGTGAAGTCCTCTGGTGTTTAGCCTGGGTTTGCTTCAGCCAAAGTTACTGTTGAAGTATTGCAAGCCTCTAACCCACTTTGTTAGTTACTCATTAGGGAACATGTGTTCTTATGGCAAACACAGAGGAGACAAAGGCAATTCTTTGCACATCTTGGAATAGTGACTATTTTCCTTATTAATCTTTTACAAATGAAATGCGAGTTCATCTCTGTAGCCCTGAGAAGACACAAACATAGGGCTCACCTGGCAGGGATGCTGCAGGACGAATCTGAATCAGCCTGGAATACACAAGTGCAGGGAGAGTTTGTCTGTGGCCCAGTCCCTGCCATGCACCTGGCCAGCTCTCTTCTTGGCTGGTGCAGGAGGCAGTCAAAGCCGTGTTTTTTCCCTCTTCTTGCACAGTAAGGAGCACATCCTTGGCCATAGGTTATCCCAGTGATTGTAAGAAATGATGCTCTCTCTGCTGGATGTGTTCTAGCTGTAGGTAAGCAGATGTTTGTTTTATAGATTGATTAAAATTGGGAAGAGTTTTAGAAGGGTTGCTGTGCAATCAGTCTTTTGTCAGAGGAGAGTGTATGTAACAGACCAGAAGCCCAGAGGTGGATGCAGCGGGTAATATCTGCAGAGGTTTGTGATCTCACCCCCAGACATGAGTTAATCCAGACCATGAATGCAACGACTGGCTCTTACACCGCCGATGCACCCAGTCGATGCAGAGCTGAACAAACCGTGCTGTTCCTTACATCTCCTGTGCAACAAAGGCAGCTCTGCTCTCCGGGTCTCTTGCCTGCATGTGTAATCAGTAGACAGCAATTACAGAGGACGAGTTTTGCCTTCTCCTGAGGCCGTGTGAGACCAGGGGAGAGCAGGAGCCCTGCGAATGAGTCAGCACTAGGAACAAGAGATCTGAAATCTCATTTGCGTCGCTCTTGGTGTGGCGGCCGCACGTGAGAGCTGTAGTCCTCAGCCAAGTTCACGCTGCGCCTGTGGAGAGCAAAATGTCAGTCTCTGTCCCAAAGAGCTTACAGTCTGACAAAGCCCAGCAGATGGGTACGGTTAGACAGATGGGAGAGCGCAGGGGAAGGGTGACGTGGTATCGGTCACGCTCAGCGTGGTGGGCAGCCTTCCTGGGGCACCAGCTGCCACCCCCTCCCGTCTCCCACTGGGCACCCTGGCAGAGTTGTCCAGCACGTCCTGACCTGGAGCATCCACCTGTGCCTGTTGCTGGCTGAGGAACTGTTTTAAGGGATGTAAGATGGGGAAGAAGATTGGTAGCGGGCGGCCCTGGGATCTGGAGCGCTGTGCCACAGTGTGCTGCATGGATGTTGTGGTTATCCAGGCGTGGATTCACAGGGGAGAGGGGACATGGATGAAGTCATGGGCCTCCTGATGGTGACATGGTTCTGTCCCCTCAGCAGGGCTTATTGCAGCTTCCTGGGAAAGCACAATATTGCGTCCTTCCCTCGAAGGTGACTGTGTCTGGCCTGACGTGCATTATAGTGTTCGTGGGATTATGTTACGTTCCAGCTACGTGTGCTGGAGTCGTAGAGGGCTGGTGATACGTGACCCCTTCCCCACAGGGGAACAATATATATCTCTCTCTTACTTTGCTGTCAGTTTACTCCCAAATAGAAAAGTCTGTCCTCGGAAAGCTTTTAATCTAGGGGAGACTGCTCTTCATGTGAAGTTAATTTTAATGCAACATTTATTAATTCAAAACCACTCTGTTCTTCAGGCTAAAAAAATTATCTTTACTCTGTCAGATTCCTACATCAGGACAAGTTGTGAAACGCTGTAACTACTTTGCTTCAACATCTCTGTTTGACAGAATGCATGTATCTGCTTTGTGTAAGGGAGAATCAAGTTTGATTGGAGTAGTTGTTTTGAGCAATAATTTATCTGTGCAATTATTTTCTGAAGCACTATCTGCTTGTATTTGAGTGCCTTCAGTTAGATTAGAAATACAAGTGTTTTAATTTAGGGAATGGTCTGCAGGTTGCTAACATGTTTTATTGGGGCAGTAAGACCTGGCTCACAGAGGCTCCTTAGCCCTGCCATCTTCTCTCTCTTGCCCACAGGCATCTGTCGCACCGTTAGTGTGTTTGAGTAGGGATTTCTCCAGAACTGTTCAATGAGATTTGAATATCCATCTATCCAAATGATACTCCTTTGGGATTTGGTTTTATTTTCTGGGAGAGGGTGTGAAAACCACACTGCACTGTATGGGAATTGTGTCATAGTAGGGATCTTGCAGCACAAATGATACCTCAGTAGGTGCTGTTGCTTAAATCGCTGCTGCTGACATGCACAGATTAGGTGTGCTCTGATTTCACTGTCACACTATGCCTGCCTTGGGATCTGCGTTTAAGGGGCTTTGCTTTTGGAAAACAGCAAGTGTGAAGCCCTGGTACAGCCTCACTTCACGTGGGAATACAGCCCCGTTTAACCCAACCCAGCCACAGGTAAATCACTGTGGCAGATAATGCTTCAGCTTCGTGCTGTTGCTCTGTTATCCCCTTTGTCCGGTACACAAAGAACTCGTGCGGCCCTGCAGGAGCCAGGCTGAAACGTGTAAGTGCTCAACAGTTGGGAGAGTACAGCATGTACAGAGGTAAATGTCACATTTTCCTCAAAACTGTTTTGTGAGTAAGAGGATCTCGTGCTGATGTCTGTGTGGCCTTATTCTGACACACACAGAGGTAGAGCAGTCCCGAGGAGTCCCTCGTGTCTGCTCCCCAACAAACCAGCCTCCTCCTGTTGAAATTTCTAACTGGGGACAGTTTACCCTAAAGTGTAGCTTAAATTAAGCTGATTACTGGTGTCTTGCTCCCAGCAACATGACAAGCAATTGATCACTGCTGTCTGTAGAGCAACTCTTCACGTGGCAAAGCTCTGCTTCCCAGTGCTGACAGTGCCAAGCCAGGAGATGGCCGTTCTCAGGACGATCGCTGCCTGGCACCCCCTGCCCCTCCTTTTGCAGACTTTTGCTTTTTGGATCAAAGACATCTGAATACTTTGCATAGAGCAGTTTTCCAGGTGATGTGTTGGCCTTGTTGCTGGCCTTGGGAACTTGCACTGGGAGCAGCATGGACAGGGCTCTGTCTGGAAGGAGTAACTGCTCCCTGCACCTCCAGTATTTATAGGAGCATTGCACACACAGTGCTTTGCAAGAGCATCCCCCCTCCTGACTCACAATGGGGCTGTGACCCATACCACTTTCCAGATCATTCTCCACAGGATTGCTGCCTGGCTGCTCATTCCCTTTCTGGCATTCATGCACTTATTTTTTCCAGTGTTCTGAAGTTGTAGCTTGTTACATGTGCCTTTATTGAGCTTCCTTGTATGGATTTGGAGGGGTGAGGTATTTTAGCCCATCGGTACCTATCTAAATTCTATGTCTATTGTTTAGCAAGGTCCATGATGCTGTGATGTTCATGGGATTGGGAGGAGGTGTGTGATAAGGTGCTTTGTCCTCAGGGCTCCAGGAATACTGCGTTGTTTTGTGGGCTTTGGCAGCTGGAGGAGGAGAGCTCTGATAGTGCTAGAATAGAGAGACTTGTGGTTGCTGGTTGAAAGACTGCATTGGTGAGAGGTAAGATTTAAGAGGTCTCCTTCCCCATGGCACACGTGATTCCATCCCTCTCTGGAGCTGAACATCCTCTTGGGTGCAGCAGCTCAGCTGCTGCTGGGGTCAGAATTGCAGAATGAGCCACCTTGTCCCCAACGGGCAGGAGTGCGTGGGCACAGCCTGCCCCTCATGAGGCTCCACGGGCAGTATGGATCAGGCTGACGTTCCCAGTGGTGACAGCTTCCCAGTGGTGACAGCTTCCCAGTGGTGACAGCTTCCCAGTGGTGTGGGACTTTTGCCAGCTGCCCACCAGCAGTATGCATATTTACAGTTAGCAGGGAATGTATCCTGCCACGTGGATGGAAAACATGTTAATTGTGTTGCAGCCAAGATGTCTAAGAAGATTAAAATATTTTTTTCTTGGAAATCCAGCTCCCTGTTTAGCACTTCTCAGCATCCCAGAAGGATTGTGTGGGTGGTTTTTTATTTAATTTAATTTTTACTATTTACCTTTCCTTTCTTGTATTTGATGCATGACAATCACAGCAGTAGTGAAAAGGTAGGAAAATGTAACTGAAGATTTTAAGGTTTCTGCTTTATTGTCTATCTTTGGGTTATAATCAGATTGCAGGAAAACAAAGGAGAAGACTCTTCCTCTTTCTAATGCCTGTTAGACTTCCAGCTGTTGTAGCCAGTTCACTTCTGGATGGTGGCATCATGACCCCCAGAAGCTGTCTTGGTCTCTTATGTTCAGCTCATGCTGCTGTCCCTCTGGCTGAAGCCCCATTTGCTGCCATGAAATCTCACTGGTGGCCTGTGGGATTAGAGCATTGCCCTCCAGCGGTTCTGCAGAGCCCCTTCACCTTTATGGGAGCTTTAATTAAACTGGTGATGAATGTGGATAGTGGTCCAGATGGACTGTTGAGGCTTGACAATATTCTGCTTCCCTCCAGCTCCCCCAAAACCGAAGCAATTGCTGTCACAACCCAAGTGTTACATTTTGATGTGTGGGTTTTTTTGACAAACATACCCAAACCACCTTTTTGTGTGGGTTGATCCCCCTACATCTGCCTTTGTGAATCTAATAGTCCATGGTTGCATCCCCTCCGGATTGGGGATTCTTGTTTCAGTGTAAGCAGGCAGGGAAAGGTTAGGTTGGATTACCTCATGTGCCTTGAGATAAAACCAAGCTTTCTGCAGTGAACACTGTTTTGACACAAGAGTCTGTGCTTGGTTTAAATATTAAATATGCAAAATTGGGCATTTTCAAACCTGCCTGGGAATTTTGGTGTCTAGTATTTGCAGGAAGTGAATGGGATTAGAGGCTGTAACTGCCTTCAGCAGTTCAGAAAATCACCCTTCAGCCCTGCAAGTGTGGGGCTGAGACTCTGCTGCTCGGCTCATACAAAGCCAGCTCCAGCAGAGGAGCAGGCTCTGCCCTGGATTCTGCAATTCAAGTGAGTTGCTGAAGGAATATTGGGAACGCTCGCCTGGAAAGCGGGGCAAGCAGTGCCGAAAGTAGGCGTGCAGGCCAGTGCTCAGCCTGGCAGACAGCGCATATTAAATCAGGGTGATTTATGGAACAGTTTCTGTTAAAAGCTTCCTCGTGCATTTCAGAGAGCGGAGCTGCCAGATTGGTCAGAATCCAATACCCAGACAGTTTGAATTGGCTGCTGGCTGCAGTAATAACCGTGGCGAAACTCGAACAGCCGCGCCGTGCGGGCTCTGCAGGCTGCCACGGCGCTGCTGCTCCGCAGAAAACAGACAGTGTCAAAATGTTACGTGGTATGAGGACATTTCCATGGCAACGTTAGCATCCCATGACACCCATTCTTGTACTGCGATTTCAGCGCGTGCTGTCATCGCTGTACTTTCTTCTTCTTCCATCTGGGGCCATCCGTCCTGATCGGGTGGATTTCCTCAGCGGCTGCTGGTAGTTATGGGGCCGATGGTGGAAGAGATGCTCTCTCTGGGCTTTTGGGTGTCTTAAATAAGGCAAGTATTCCTCCTTTTAGCATAGCAACACTCATATAATTCAACTTAAAAGCGCTTGGTTTTGCTTTCTGCTGCAGTAATAAAGCAGCTTTCCCCCTGTGATGAGAGAGCTCACTGAATAGCTGTTTGGTACCTGGCATCAGAGGCACCTGCACTCCTGTCTCCCAGCTCTTTGTCAGGCAGCTTCAAGATCGCTCAATTTGTGAAGACACGCCAGTCTTGTTTCAGGTCCAATCCGTTCAGCCTGGAGGATGCTTAGCACTGATGTCCATCTGCAGCCCAGCAGCAGTCTGCTCCCTACTCCCCTTCCTTGCCAGGAGCCACTGGCTGCTCCGGACGCTGCTGCTCATGGGGCTAGAGGTCTTTGGGTAGAGTCTCATCTGTGGCTGTCTCCTGGTTTCATTTGTGTCTTGATCAATGGTTTTGCCCTATAAAAGTTCCAATATTTTATGCTGCAGTAGCAATGGCCCATTAAGATTTTCAGTATTCCCTCTGTGGCTTTTTTGCTTTCTGTATTTCTTTGTTTCCATCAGGTGATGTTTTCCAAAATTAGCATCGTGTTGGTTTTTCACTGTGCAGGCAACACGTTTGTTGGCTCTTTTCCCTTGACACAGAGAAAGCTGTTCTTAATATTTTATTGATAAGCTAGAGCTTTGGCAAGAAATAATAAAGGTAAAGATGTTTTCCATATGTCAACCCATGGCCAGTCCACCAGCACACATTTTTCACGCCTGCTTGGTGTTTTATAAGAGCAGTAGAGAGATCTTACTGTGCTTGTGTAGGTTCTGAATATTGCATGGGTGAAGAGACAGTCATTTAGCTAATGATTTGCCTACCCGATATGCATAAGCTCTGCGTGTGCAGAGTCAGCATGTGGGTACATGGGTGGCAGTCCCGAGCACAGCTACAGGCTGTGTGGGGAAAGTATTGAGAGCACCCCTGAGGAGAAGGACTTGGGTGTGTTGAGTCATGAAAAGCTCACGTGAGCTTGCAGCCCAGAAAACCAACTGTGTCCTGGGAAGCATGGCCACCAGGTCGAAGGAGGGGGTTCTCTCCCTCTACTCTGCTCTTATGAGCCCCCCTGGAGAGCTGCATCCACCCCTGGGCTCCCCAACCAAAGAAGAATATAGAGCTGTAGGAACATGTCCAAAGACTATAGCGTCTATGCTATGGAGGCAGGCTGAGAGAGATGGGTGTATTGAGCCTGGAGAAAGATCTGGGGAGACCTTAAGACTCCCTTCCAGTCCCTAAAGGGGCTCCAGGAAAGCTGGAGAGGGACTTGTTTACAAGGGCCAAAGAGTGACAGATAAGGGGGGAATAGCTTTAAGCTGAAAGAGGGGAGATTTACATTAGATATTATAAAGAAATCTTTCCTGTGAGGCTGGTGAGACCCTGGCATAGGGTGTCCAGAGAAACTGGCTGCCCCTGGTTCCCTGGCAGGGTTCAAGGCCAGGTTGGGTGGGGCTTTGGGCACCCTGGGCTAGTGGAGGGTGTCCCTGCCCATGGCAGGGGTTGGAACTAGATGGGCTTTGAGGTCCCTTCCAACCCAAACTGATCTGTGAGGCTGTGATTCTTTTTCTCACATACCTGTAGTGTAAATGGATTGTGTATGAGAAGACCCAGTGCTTGTGATTTTAACATCTGGTGTGAAGTGTTTCACTTGAAAGGGCTGAGAGGATAAATGGGAGTCTTGGGAAAGTACAGGTTGAGAATAGGGAAAGGAGCAGAACTCGACTTTCAATCATACTTGCTCCTCAGGACCCACTTCTGGACTGTTTCACATTAATTCTCATCTCTCCCCTTTTTCCCAGGGCTCTGCTTTGAACCATGCCAGAGTCCCAACTTATCTTTCTGTAGCCTTGTTTTTCATCTGTTTCCACTGAATTCCCAGCTTCTGCCTAGTAACAGGTCTGCTCTTCTGACCTGCCTGCTCTGTGTCTGCAGAAACACTCCTCCTGCTCCTGGACAGGAGGCGGCTGCTACGTCCTAAACTCAGTTTTTCCCAAGACACAACCCAAGCCAAGTGCCCCTGAACCTGGCATGGTGTCGGCCCTATTTCAGTATTTTTCTATTTCTGTCTCAGCACTGCCTGGCTTACCTGCCAGAGCTCTGTGAAATATCGCCTGGTCGGGCAAGGCAAAATTTGGCTGGCTGCTCTAGGAATAATACCAGGCAAATTATCCACAGTCCATTTTAGTTGGTGAATTTGACTCTCTGTTTTTACAGTCTGTTCACTGCAACCATCTGCTGCAGAGAGACAGCAAGCTTGTCGGACAGATTGACTGTGAAAATCAGGAAGTCTTATTTCAGGCCGCAATTTCCTCTAATTTCCTGAAATCTAGAAAACTGTTTATTTCCTTAAACATCTTTTCCCTAGAGCCCCAAGCCTGTGTTTCCAAAGATCACCTGTACAGGGTGCTGACTGCATGAAAAACGTTGGGGCGAGGGGGAAAATGAATCCTGAAAGTGTGACAACGTGAGGGTCTGAACATGTTTTGCTGATGATCAAAATGTTCATTAATGATTCCCAGAGATTCTGTCTCTTCTGCCAAGGATGTGCTGTTATGGATGGGTTGACCAATACAGAAGTGCTCTGTGTGTGTCAGTAATGCGAATTCAAGCAGCGTTTGGCCTCTGAGGTTCAGTAAATGGTTTGGAAAGTGGATTTTGGCTGCTCTCATGCTAAATGTTCTGTCAGGATGGATTCTCAGCCTTTTAGTTCCGTTTGTAAGGGTGGGGAAAAAAGCTTAACATCTTGATGCGAGCGTATCTTGCACAGTTTAGACACTGTAAAAGATTTAGTGACCTGCTCTCTTAAGCTCTTATAGTCAGGAGATTTGAGGGGAAATTGCTGTCAAAAGTGACCATTTTAAAACTTGCTGATCTAAGTGGTCTAATAGTCGACCCTTTCTCCCCCTTGATATTCCTGTGCTTATCTCTCCAGACCTGCAGGTGTTCAGTCCACTAAGGCTGTGGTGCAGAGAGGGGGAAAGAGCTGCGAAACTAGGACAGACTTGGATTATATTTAACAATGTTCTATTTCCACTTGACAACCAGCTATCGAACACCTACAAGTTCACAACTGTGATTCACTCGGAAGCTGACATAACTGATGTCACGTTGTATTAATAGCTACAGAATTGTAACTGCTTTTAGCCATGAGATTCATTAACAGCCTCTACAAACACACTGACAATCGGTTGAAAACCTGAAAATATTAGGTGTGTATAAAAATGGATTGTGCCATAAAGGAACCTCCCTGTGCTGCCAAACGTGTTTACAGCAAGTTCTTGCAGGTGTCATGCATAATGATTCCTCTTCATCACCTTCAGTAGGTCTTACTGATAGCAAAAGGTGTTTGAGGATTGATACACACTCTGAATTAATTAGGAGCTGCTGATCTAATGGAGTGATACGACATGAGTGTATTTGGGAGTTACTGTGTCCACAGCGTTTTTCTTGGCGAGTGGAAGCTGTCCAACCTATTCCTGTGTAGTGCTGGTGGTGTTTTTGGAGGTGTTTTGTCCTGCTCTTGTTTTAGTTGAACATTTTGGCTCCAGTGGGAAGTGCCAACCCATGCCTAGACAGTACTCCCCAAGCTGTGCTGAGTGCGTCAGGTTCAGCTCCCCTGTGAGCTCTGCAGGGTTTCTGTGGCGTGGGCTGCTTGCCACCTCCGAGGAGACTGGTGCAGAGAAATTGGAAGTGTTCATTACTTCCTACCATCTTCTTTGAAGATCCTGAATTAATAGCTAATGCCAGAGGTATATAACTAGTCCTCACCAGCCTCTATTAACTGTCCTGTGGGGTGAGTGAGTCAGTTACTCTTCCAGGCTCTCAGTAAAGTCATCTCTGCATTACGTACATGGGCTTTTAAGGTTGCATCACCGACATGATAGGTCAAGACATTGTTATAAAAGTGAAATGAAAGTGAGATTCAAGAGTTCAGGGTGGCTTGATGTTAGGTTGTGTGGTCTTGTAGACTTGTTGCTGGGAGTAAGTCTGTGGACCTGTGCATTTGGGATGAGAGTTCGAATGCTCTGGGTACCTCTGAGAGCTAGTCCATCACTCCTCGCAGCGGTCAATTCATCTGCTTGCCTTGGTTCCTTCTTTCCCTTCTCTCATCCCATTGCCTCTTCTCCTCCTTTTGGTCATGAATAATTCAGCTGTGTTTTCAGGCCATGTCTGCTTCCGTCTCATTTATCACCTGGCTTTGGCCTCTGTCACTTCGATGACCTGCGACTCCAAGGCTGGCCCTGTGAGCTGACTTCTGGAGATGGAGAGTCTCCTGAGACTGGAATGGCTGACTCAGGACACAGCAAAATTGCAAATAACAATCCTTTGAAAGCCCTGTCCAGCAAGGGAGCAAAATTCCATATTTTGATCCAATGGGAACCCTAGGCTTCCCCCCCTTACAAAGTTAGGAACCTTATTTTCAAGTACACCACCAAATTGTCACTCACCCTTCCTCCCCAGAGTTATAAATAGCTGTCCAGATAATTAAGTACAGTTGATTGTCTTCCAGTGACACCATTTATACTTTAAACATCGCAGTAGCAGACAATTCATTGGGCACATAATGCAGCAAGTGATCCAACCACCTCTGGCACAACGTGTCTGTGTTGAAGCAGCCTATGACAGTGAAGGAGTGTAATTAGCAAGACACATAGAATGGGATTGAGAAAAGATGTGAAAATAAGCAGAAGGATTTGAAAAGGATTAGAAAAGTAAATGACAAACCAGTAGTTAAATGGTGCATGATTAATGACTGTAGAAGTAAAAGGTTGACTAAATATTGTGACTCTGTAATGGCTGCCCCAAAGTGATAGAAAATACCTTGTTCAGATGACTCCAGAAGTGGATTTATATCGACACATACGCTGACTCTGGGTTTAGCCACGTTTCTTAGTCTTGGCTTAGGTCAAGGTGAGCATCCTGCTTGACTTAGTGACCTGAGATTCATCTTCCATCTTTAACGTTGATGATCAGTATCAAAGTACCTCACTGAAACACTGTGAGAGAATTTATTCCTCTTCTGAGCATCGGTATGGGTGGGAGTATCAAAGCTGCCTGCAGTCTCAGAGGTGATTGACAGCTCTTTGTCTGGTATTAAAGGAAATTTATATCTGTCCTGGCACTGTTTTTCTTAGTGCTGCAAAACTGGTTTGCATATACAAAAAGAATCTGAAGAATGTATAACTTCCAGGGTGCTTAGAGGCACAAGTAGGGGTTGCTCTCGGTAATGTGGAGTTGCTGGGTGTCCCTCTTTGTCTTAACACTGACTTTGTCATGTCTTTTATGTAATGCTTGATCTGGGGCTGGATTTTATCTCTGGTTTCTTACTGCTGCATCTTAAATGCTGATTTTCAAGGGCGTAGTGAACTCCTCCATACATTTTGCAAATAGGCTGTTGAGGAGTTTGAGCAAACTTGAATTTTTTTCTGTAGTTTCTGTAGTATTTTCTCTATGTCTTTGCTGTGTTTGTGGTGTTCCTAGCCATGTTTCACCTTCAGTCTGGGCCTACATCCATTCTTAGCTCCACTCTCTTGTGTCCTAGAGGAAAGAAAGTTGTACATGAATGTGTTTTAAAGTTGAAGATTTGTCTCAAATTGGTACAAGCCACGAGAAGTGAAAGTGCCATCCTAATACTGAGATGGTTTGACCAAAGATTTGCAGTTCACATCACCTCTCCATCAGGAGCATTGAAACAGAGCTGCAGGATAGGGAGATTGGAGATTTTGAATGCAGCTGAGCCTGGCTATCATGAAGTACCTTTGCAGTGAATATTGCAGGATGGACCCCCAGTGAAATGATTCTTTACTCTTAAAAAGATGGGGTGTGTGCTTCCCAGAGCAGATGCAGCTCCCTACCCTGCCTGCTCCTTGCTGGAAAGGACACAGCCAGCACTGGAGGAAGCAGTTTCTCTGGTTTTCTCTCAAAGTAACCTTTTTCCTGTTACTGCTTATTTATGGCATATGTAATGGTAAGGAATTGTGACAAGCATTTTGTTTCCTTAAGAGGACCGTGCTCAGGTTCCATTCCCTGCACGGTGAGCAATTCCCCACCAGTTTCTTTGTGTTGGGAGAGAAAAGAAAAACTTTTAAAAATAGGTGAATCTGACTGTAAAATCACAGAAACCTGAATAATATGTGAGTGGGAAGGGAACAGATTTAGGTCTCTAAATGGTTTTTGACTCATTTTTTTGAAAGTCTGTATTTCAATTGGCACTCCCCTCCACCCTCCAAGGACTGTTGCAGGCATAGCTGAACTAATTACACCTCTCCTTCCCAGACACTGCTCCAGGGCTCTGCCAGCTCCTCCCGTCCATCACCAGCAGCCAGTCTGGATGTGCAGGCTGCAGTTCAGGTGTACCTGGTGCATCCCTCCTCACCAGTTACCCAGCTCTCGCTTCTTGTGGCAGATAAGAGGCTGAACTGTAACATTTCTGTCAGTGGGATTGTTAATATGGATCTCATTTCTGGTTATTGGTACTGGTTTTCATGAATCTTTGGGAATAGGCTGCCTCTGAAACCTGGCCTCTCTGTCAGGTGTAGTTTGAAGGTTCAGAAGCCATAGAGGATGGAAAAGAGGAGAGACATGTCTTGTTTCCTGCAGCAGCTCTGTTGAAATGGTTATCTTTGCTCTGCAGAGAGGGAAGCTGCTGGGTTGTGTGGTTAGAGCAGGGGTCAGATTTGCAAAGGTACTGAGACTCCTGAAGCGCCCCCTGAGCTTCCAAGGGTGCTTCCCAAGCCAATTCCCACTAATCTGGCATCTATGTTGTCATGAGGCTGAACACCTCTGAGAACTTGGCCTTCAGCTGCAAGCGACGAGAGGCTGGGCTCACTGTCCTGTGGACGGGCAGCCAGTGCACACCTTCCCCCAGGGCATGAGGGGCTGCAGGCAGCTCGAGCCCCCTCACTCAGCGTGGTGGGAGCCCTGCAAAGTCTCCAAGAAACTGTGGATCTCAGGGACCTCTGGATCTTTCCCAGAGTCAGAGCCCCAGAGCGTGAAGCGCGGCTGATCTAAAAAGCTGTGGTAAATAATTGCCTATCAACAAAGTGTCTGCAGTTGATTTTCATCTTGTCAGTGACGCCGTTATTAGAGGTGTGTGTTAGGAACCTGTTTATCTTCAGGGATAAAACCATCCGTGTAAAATCATCTATCAGTGTGAAACATTCCATCACTGTGGGACAAATGACTGTGAGGAATGGGATTTATATTATACACTGCTTTATAATTGGGATCTTTGAGTACAGTTCTGTGGGCACGAATGTGGAAGGAAAAAGATTTGATTTAATGCAACTGCTGTTTTATTTATACTTTCAATAGTAAAATCTTCCATTGTAGTATAACAGGCTGTGTGTGTGGCTTTTCATTTTAATGGGTAGGATTTAGAAGAGTTCAGTTCTCTCCTGGTTACTCATGCCTGGGCAACGTTGCACTGGGAGCTAATGGGAATAGCCAGCTGTTTAAAGGAGAAGAATAGATCCCAAGAACTAGATGGTATATAAGAAATTTCAGCTGACTCTTAAGCAAGGCTAGCCATATAAATTGAGTTTGGATGGAGAAGAGATTGGTGATTGGGCTTCTGACATCTGCCCATCATCTGCTGGGCATCTGGGTTCCTCAGCAAGTGATGTCCATAAGACCAGTGAGAGTCCTCCCCTAAGACTTGTGATCTAGTAATAGTTTTATCTTCCCATGTCCTGGCTTACCTACAGAGGAGATCACATGGTGTTAGAGGTGGGCTTTTGCTCCCCATTTTGAGAACATTCCCTGCTGAACTGGGATGCTCTGAGAAGTGGACAGCATAAAGTATAAATGAGCTGGTGGGACCACAAATTTACTGCATCAGGAAGAAGAGCTTCTGCCTCCGGTGCTGAAACCAGGCATTAAGGCTACACTTGGAGAAGCCATGATGCCCTACTGCAACTGGGTGCTGGGGCAGTGACACTGTTGTCTTTGCAAGAACGGGGTGATACAGCTCCACTGCCACTTCATGCTAGCCCAGCATGGCCTGCTACTTCATGGATGGAGCCATTTCTTGGCTCCAGTGCAGTGAACGTGGGGAGACGGCTGTATAAAAACATCCACAGTCACTGCGACGGGATGGTACTTCATTGAGAAGATTGCTGCCCATGATTTAATGAAGAGATGGTGTTTCCTCTTTTGAGGACAGGCAGTCTGGAGTGTGTGAGTAAAACTGTTCTGGGGGAAATCAGGCTCCACGTTCAGTATCTCCCAGCTCATAGAGTTTAGTTTTGTGTCTGAGCACTAAATAGCTTTGAGTTCAATAATTCATCTCCCAACTGCTTTATTGTCATTTGATTTATTAATGAGTTGGCTCGGACAGCTGTCCTAGTGCTTTATCACAGCACAGTGAAACAGGCTTGTGCTAAGCACAGACTGCAGCCACGAGCACGTGCTGTGGGAGCAACGCACCGCTCCCCCATAGCTGGTCCCGGTGGGACGCCCTGGTTAGCAGACTGGGCCTGCAAGAACTGGGGCTCCAAAACTAACCCTGTTTTGCCTGTTGGTGTCCCTTCCCAACACTCAGCCTCTGTCTCTCTCTTGCTGTAGAATCATAGAATCATAGAATGGCATGGGTTGGAAGGGACCCCAAGGATCACAGAGCTCCAACCCCCTGCCACAGGCAGGGCCACCAACCTCCAGGTGTGATCTAGACAAGGCTGCCCAGGGCCCCATCCGACCTGGCCTTGAACACCTCCACCACCTTTCTGGGCAGCCTGTTCCAGCCCCTCACCACTCTCTCTCTAAAAAAGTTCCCCCTAATATCTAATTTAAACCTTCCTTTCTTCAGCTTCAATCCATCCCCCTTGTCCTGCCAGTGTCTACCCTTTTAAAAAGCTGATTCCCCTCCAGTTTCTCTGCTCCCTTCAGGGACTGGAAGGCTGCAATGAGGTCCCCCTGCAGCCTTCTCTTCTCTAAACTGAACAGAAGAACTTCAGCTCATGCTTGCTTTCTTTTCCAGGAGTGGATCGTGATGGTTAATTAGATAAAGTTTGTAGAGCAGCGTACAAAACTTGCCAAGGGTTATTGTCCTCCCTGGTATTATTAGATCTGGAGGAAGATTGCCAGAAGGTATTGATTACTTGGTAAAAATAAACCCTTCAAACTTCTTTGGTCTTTATTCATTACGGCTTTTTATCTCTGCATCCTGCAAACATTTCAGAGGGTGGATTTGTTTGCCAGAAGATCAAAACAAAATGTTGACAACTACTGGTGCCAATTTGTCGCCTCCTGTGTGGGCGACATGAGAGGAATTTGTGCAGTGCTCAGGAAAGGGCTTTCTAGGCTCTATATCCATTTGGATCCGGGAAGCGTCGTCTGAGCAAAGCATCCAAGTGACCAGGTAGGGGTAGCACATTGAGTATCAAAAGCGAGACAATCTCTGGGGCTTGTGAAACTCTGTTGTGTATAGAAGCTCCTGTAGACTTCTCAAAGTTGACACTTTGGTGTGTTTAGTGATGTCTGTTGATTAGTTGGGTGCATGTGGAGACTCGCAGTGTATAGTGGGTGCTGTCGAGGGAGCCATGGCTGACGGGTGGGAAGGGCTTGCTGCCTTCTGTGTTTTCTAGTTCATCTCACAGTGATGGTTTGCAGCTTCTCTTATACCTCACTGTGGAAAACAAAATGTCATGCTTTGAATTCATTAAGCAGCTGTGCAAGGGAGGGGGGGGACTGTTGAAAGGGAAAGCTGCTTTGTACAACAGGAAAATGCGGAGGGAAAAGTCACCTATCTGTAGCAGAAAATCCATGAAAAGGATGGATACTGTGTAATGTTCCAAAGGGCCCAGTCATGCTCAATAAAGTGACATTTCTAAGGAGAATGGCTGCAACAGGAGGATGCTTTGTGCAGGAATATGGCTTACAGGGTCCTGGAAGGGTGTCCTAGTCAGTCGTGGATCCAGAGTGATAAATTTTAGTGGTGACTTCAAACTCAAGTGTGGCCTGATGGCTTAGTCTGATTGAAGTGTGCAGTTAGAGCAGAAGGAAAACTTAATGTCCTTGTCCAAATTAGGCCAAGGACAAAGCACAGACCTCCAAACATCTGTACGTGTTACGACCTAGAAACTGCTTCAGCAGGGAGACTGGAGCCAGGCTTTGGTGGAGACTGCAAAGTGCATGTGTCAGACTCGCAAATGGCTTTGCTTTGGTTATCACAAGTCCCCTTCGTGTTCATTTCCAACTATTAACCTTTTTCCAATGAGTATTTGTGTAAAAAAGCGGATTTTAAGCAAATATTGATGAGAGTGCACTTAGGTAGAGTCATCCGGCAGCCAGAGAACCGCCTGTCATGGAGTGAAGGGCATGTCTCATCACAGCCACCTATTAGTGCTTGAAGGTGCTGTGCTGGTCTGGCACCCAGCCTGCTTGTTCAGGGGCAGAGCACCTTCTGTGTGCACTGACCAGTGTTACTCTGGTAATCTCGAATGGGTACCAGCTGTTTCTCTAAAGCCCGGAGCAGTTACTGAGCAAAGGAAGGATAAGAACTGTCAGCAGATGCTGTAAGCTCATTCCTCAGTGGTGGTTGATCAGATATCCTTTAGAGATAACCAAGGGGTGAGTAAGTTTTCTAGCTGCCTGCTGCCTAAAGTATGGGTGAGACAGGTTTAAAAAGGGGGAGGAAAAAGGAAAAAGACCGAATTAATGTGCAACTGCGTGGGTATGTTACTGCTGAAGGGGAGGGATGGTGAAGTGCCAGAGGAGGGAAATGTGGAAGCGGCTTAGGTAGTGAGTGAGGGGCTACTGCAGTCTGAGGACTGTGATCTCACTTCTCTGTGTTGTGGCAAAATGGAAGGAGTACGAGCTTTTCATGTCTGGAGATGATCAGGGAGATGGTAAGAGTCTGACACCATGGAGGGAGCCTGTGAGGGAGATGAGTGGTGGGGCAAGGCCTGACCTCCTCATCACCAGCAGTGCTGGTGTACCATTATCCCTGTGTAACGCACAGCTAGACAAGAGATGGTGAAACCTGAAAGCAGAAGCATGGCTTCTTCCCAGAGAGCCCCTCTTCTGCCAGCCAGGAGTTTGGCCTCTTTTACAAGTGTCCACATTGTAACCCAGCAAGTGGTGGCTGCCCAGATTTATTGGGATGCTTCTTCATGATGCTGGCCCAGCCTCCACTGATTGATGGCTTAGGAGCTTCCTCTGCTCCTGACTTTTTATCCTTATTAATTTTGTCCAGTTGTTTCTTTGAACCCTTGTTAATGTCCAGCAGCACTACAACATCCTACAGTGAGGAGATACTGCTCCCAGCCAAGAAGGTGGTGTCTGCTGCCCCTCTCACCTCCTTAGGATATCTTCTCAACTGTTGGCATGATGAGTTTGTAGCTGTGGGTTGCCACAGAGCTGTGGTGGGGCAGACCCTAATTTTAGCACGTTATGCTGATTTAATGACAGTAATAGAAAGTCAATTTATAGGCAAGAACAAATTGCCTTTTTATATGGGGAGGAAGATAATTCCTCCCATGTGTTACATTATTAAATTTGTAATTCATTGCTAATGCTTTTCAAAAGTGAATATTAACAGAATCTAAAATACAGTTCTTAAGTTTATGAGCTGCATTTTTTCTCCAGATTCATCAAGTTCTATAATTTGTCTTTAAAGGTGAACTTCAAGTTTTGGTTTTTTTTTTTTCTGTTTAAACTTAATAAATGAAAATCCCTTATTCCCCACCTCTCTCTGGACAAGCTTAAAGGCTCTAAATATCCAAAGATACTTACATTTTAAATAGCAATAATGGGGATCTATTTCCATCTTTGCTGAGTGGTGAGTTCTGAGCTCAGGTTTATTCCCTAGTGATAAAAAATACTGGAGAGGAAAAAAAATGACACATTTTTATATGCCATTTGCTAGCAAGGAGGCTGTTGTGATGCTCTTTTTTGTTGCCAAGGAAACAGAGCCCTGAACTTGTGTCAGGAGGAAAGGGGTGTTATTTCACTCCTGAGTTGGCTTTGCAGTTTTGATTCATGATGGGGGACTGTGAATGGGTTGGGACAGAGGTTCTCTCTCCAGAATTTGCTTTCAGAATTGTGCACCCTACCCCCTTGTGTTTGTGCTGAAGTTAATGTGAAGGTTGGAGCTTGATGATGCTGCTCCACGCCGTGGGGATGAGGTGGGGTAGGTGGCTGTGCACACAGGTGCTGTTGTTGAGTGGAGGGAAATGGTGGTGGAATGGGGTTGTCCTGCATCTGAAATGAACTTCTCTGACCTTGCCAAGAAATCCTGAGGTTTTCTTATGTCAGCCTGGTCTTTAAATATGAGAAGAGAAATGTAAAAGTTAGCAAGTATAAGAAGAAAGCCAGTTCAGCAGATGCAGGTGCTTCGTAAGGTTAATGCCCAGTGTCCTCTTCTGACCTTGTTCCATTACTGTTGGTCAGCAGTTGCCTGCACATTTTATAAAGTGGTTCCCATCAAACATTTTGTTGCTAATTAGGTTAAAACTATTTTTTCACTCCTAAGTAAAGCTACGTACTGCTCTGTAAGGCATCCTTGAGCTTCCTGAGCTGGCAGTGTGGTCTGCAAGACCAGCTTTGGCAGTATCACAGCAGGGTGCTTGTTACATTTCTTCTTCACCTGCTCCTTTTCTGCTCCCCTGGGAGAGGGAGAAATCACTGAGGGGCTCTGAAAGTGTTTTGTTCATCTCTGCTCCTTCTACAAAATGTATTTAGAAATATTTAGCACAAATCATGGGATTCTGGTGAACTTGCTGCTGTATATTTGTCACTGGGTAGCCACGCTCCAAGTACCATCCTGCTCCTCATGAAGCCAGGCTGGTGTGTGGCTGGTTTACACCAAGTGTTTAACACAAATTACATTTAATACAATATTGAACACTGTAGTGTGTCTCTTGGCAGCAAAGGACCTGTTCTTCCTGCATGTAGTGGTTGGTAATTGAGAAAACTGGGCCTTGGTATTGCTCCATCCATGGCTTTTTTTTTTCTCTAATCCTCAGTAATCTTCAGACAGCCATGATATTTCAGTTGGTTTCCCACATTCTCCAGTATCCTTTAGTAGAGATGAAGACCTGTCCCTTCTACAGCAGAGCTCTGGTCAAAGGTTTTTTTTCCCTCTCTTGGAAGCTCAGATCTCTGCTTGGACAGATGGTGAACCAAATTTCCCAATGGACTTCAAATAATTTGGGGAGTGTTCCTGTCTGAGCTCTGCATTTGTGCCTGCAGAAGATGTAGGGAGGCAGTGATGTGTCTGCCACGCTCGTCTGTGGGAGAGTTTATCACTGGGATGGGAGTCTGCGTGCATCTCCTCAGGGTTTGGGCTGTGAACATTTTCTGGTCTGTTTCTGTTAGGAAGCTGCTAGTTAAATTTCAGCCCCTTGGGTTTTGCTGTTGGATGGTGTTTGCTGTGTTTAACTGTTTGACTTGTCACCAGCTGACAATACCAGTGATGTATGATTGGCAGAGCAGTTTGCTATGAGATGAAACCCAGTGTTTTGAGCACTTTGATTTCTGAGTTATGAATCACTTTATACTGTGAGGTACTGCTGCAGCATGATAGCTGGTTCTGTCCTGCTTCAAGCATCCAAGCCTGACCCTCTCTTCCAGCTGTCCAGAGATTCCTGCAGCTAAGTTACCATGAAGGGCATGGTGTTCTCCTTTCCACCCAGGCAGAACTAGGCACTTGCTCTGTATGAAAGCCATCCCAGATCCTGACAGGGGTCTGTACAAGAGAGCTGGTACAAGCACAGTGGATCATTTGCAAGAGCAGAGCTCTCATTTGTGGGCTGGAAGAGCTGATGAGCAAGTTGTGCAGCTGCTGTGCCAAAGCCCTTCTCCACCTGCCAGAAAGCACTGGGCTCTTCCGCAGGCTGTTGGGAAGCGCAGCCACCCTCCGTGCTTGCTGCTTTGGCATCATCACAGGCATGCTGCAAGCAGAGGTTTCCATGCTGTTCTTTGTGCCTCATGGAAAGAAAATTGTTCCCTTTAAACACACCTATGGTGGGATGTGGTAGTTGCCTGGCAGGATGGACACTGCGTGGCCACAGACCTGCCAAAGGATGTCTTTGTGTGATTCAAAGCTATGTGTAGAACTAGAGGGGAAGAATGTGCTGGCTCGTTGCCTTCCCTTAGCTTTTGCTGCAGGTATTACATGGCAAGACCTTTGCTGAAGCCTGACATGGCGAGTTGTATCCTCTGTGACACCGCCTGGAATTGGAAGCTGAACGCCTGAAATTGTTCGACTTCTCTGGAAACCAGACCATCCTCTCCCCCTCTCTGCTTCCACAGTGGATCAAATAATTGCTTCCAAATGGACGCAAGTTATTAAGCAGTGTGTATAATTAAAGTCAACTCCTTGTGAATTCGATCATTCATTTCCTTAAGGAAAATATGATGAGGTAATTACAACCCAAGCTAAACACAAATCAAATGCTATTCTGAGCGCCATTCTGCACCATGATTCTAGTTTATGAATGACTCGGGGGTTCTGTGGTTTCATGCCTGTGAAAGAAACATGGCTGTGTTTTTAATTGTGTTTATAACAAATGAACAAAAGGTTGCATGACTCATTCGCTGTGCCAAGACTGTTGCTCACTCTTTGTGTTCACACACACACACATTCTTGACAAAGCAGCTCACTACTGAAAAAGCAGCAGTGGGACAGGAGAGGAGGGAGGAATCTTAATAGATCTGGCCTTGTTGGCTCTTTGCCCCTGAATTTTGTCTGTACTAAACCTAAACTTTACCTGCTCTAGCTGTGAATGAGGGAGGTGATTATTTCTTCAGTACGTAAGCCAGAGCCCTGTCCTTGCCCTCTCCTCTCACTCTCTCCATCATTCCTGTAAATGTAGCATGTACTTTCCAGGTTCCAACAGATCTGGTGGAGAGGTGGAAGATACAGAGACCCCACGAAATTAGTGGTCCCAGAAGAAAAGGTCTGATATGTTACTTTAAAAATGAGATTATATTCTGAGTGAAAGTTAAACCCTAGAGCCGAGTATACTAAATCCCCAGGATGGAAAGGTATGTTAACTTCTCTGAGAAACGTCGGTTGCTTCAAGAGGCTCATGACCTCAGTCCTGTTCTAGAACAGGAAAACACAACTTGGAAACAGGCTGCTTGAGTTACGTTGCTCACCTCTTTCTTCCCAAGAATCATTGAGAGCAGGACGTGGGGCCCTTTCAGGAGGGACAGTGAGCCAGAAGGATCAGGAAGGGCAGAACAGCCTCCTGCAAAGCTTCCTGGCTTAATGAAGTGTAGGCAGGGCAGCTCTTTGATCTCATGCCATCCTTCTCTGACAGTGATGATTTCTAGCTACTTTACTTTTGTGAAGTCACCTCATTTTTGTGATCCTCTTCTAAATCAAGAAGGTTTCTGCAGTTCAGGCTCATTCATATTTCAGATCCTGGGCTTAAGCAACATCCTCAGAGTTATTAATAGGGTGAGATGGACGGCAGAATTAGGACAGTGCTCTGGTTCACCTCACTTGCCATTAAGTAGAGATCTTTCCTGGCCTTCAGAACTGAAGTTGGTCAGCTGGAGGGCTTCCAGCTATAGGAACACAGATGGACTCCAGGTCTGGTGCTCCTTGTGAGATAACATGAAGAAAGCCTTGGGATGGCCCTGGCAGACAAACTGGCCACTCACCTTTCAGCTTTGCACGTTTCTCTGGCACCCAGATCTTCATAGCTGGCCACGTTTTAAGAGCTGTGAAGGTTCTGTCTTGCAGCACTGCTGGTGGCTGGTACTATGGCTGATACTTCCTCCAGCTTCCTAGGGAACAAGTATTACAGCATAGTACTTTAACAATAAAAACCTGAGCTTTACTAATTGCTTGTGGCTGTGCCACCTGTACCTGTTCTCTGATCCCATCACCTCAACTTCCCTTGGTTTGGCAGGTGCTCAGAGCTCTGGGGCCTCTTATGTGGGCAAATGCCAAAGAGGGGGCGACTTAAACACTTAGTGAGGTTTAAACCACAAAATCCAAGAGGTGGAAAGGCTGGGTCCCCTCACCGCTGTGGGGGGGTCTGTTTATACAAGTGGTTTATTGCATTAGAAATATTATAGTAAGGTGTTTGTTTGTTTGTTTGTTTGTTTTTTAAATTCATCATCCCTTGGCCAAGAAGAAGCAGAAGATGGAGAAAAGCCCAGGATGTGTCTGTCCCAGCCATGCAGCATCAGCCATCCTGTACTTGCAGTTCCCAAAATCCTGGGCACACAGATGGGGCAATATTTAGGTTTCGTTGCTTGGCTGCTGAACACATACAGTGGGTGACTTTCTGTATGAGGAGAGACCTTGCATTTTACCAGCCTCAAAGCGTGGCAGACTGGGAGGGAGACAAGGGGGCAGCAACTTCTCTTTTCTCAGAAAAAGAAGCAGGCGTCAGGTGAAGCTGTTTGGATCCTGTTGTGGCAAACAGAGACATGGGAAGAATTCTGAAGAGGTGGGTCTGGCTGCAAAGTCGTTCCCATAAAATGCTTTGAAAGAAACAAAAGGTTTTGTTAGTGTTACAGTACTGCAACATTTTTGTGGTGGAAAGGTAAACAGCTTTTTATGGTGGTCAAAAAAATCTGTTTGGAAGTCATTGACAGTGGAATAATGATGTTTATCTCTTGGTTCCTTGGCTTTCTCTCATGTCAGTGAAGGAAAACATCTTGGAGTAATTTTCCTAGCTACGTGTTAATTGCAGAACTTTTTCTTTAGACATTTTAAAATGAAAATTTTGGCCGTTTAAATTTTTTCATATAGATGAATTACCAGGAAGGTCAACATTAAAAATAGTATCGTGGGATCTGTTTGTTTTTCACCTCAAAATGAGCAGAAAAAAATTACAGCACACTTCCCTAATGGAAAATATGAAGATGGATCTCAGGAAGATGGGAAGCAAAATCAGTGCTTCACCAGTGCTCCACACGACCCAGGAGAGGTGACAGCGTCTTACTGGGAGTGGAGATCTGCTTAAATACAGCTGGATTGAAATCAAACTGCAGCTCAGACCAGCTTGGGGGAGAAAACGTCTGCTGCTTTGAAGTGGCTGCGGAGTTGAGGATCTGGGCTGGGTAGTGGAGTTATTAGGAGCTACAGGCAAACCTGAAAACCCCTGTGGGGATTTTGGTGCTTCCCCTGCCCACGCTGGTGGGGTGGGAGAGGTGTAGAGGGCCAGACGCTCTTCTCCCAAGGCTGTCTTGTTGGGCTGGTGGGAGGGGAGGACAGGCTGTGCAGAGCTGTGTTCCCATTTTAGCATTTATAGGAAGGGAGGGAGAGGGAGAAGGTTGGCTTTGGCCTACCTAAATTCAGCTACTGTTAGGCTTTGGAAGTTTGGCTGTTGCTTTATGAACAAGAGCCCCTGTGCCACGCACAGCCAAATGCCGTGTCACCCATCTGCGGGCCAGGGGGGGATTTTTGGTGTGCATCTCAAGCTCTATCAAGGACAAAGGCACCTTCTGAGGTTGCTGCTGCAGCCCTACATAGTAAAAATAACCCTGTGAATGGCTTTTGGTGCTGTTACCGGTGAGGAGGGAGAAGAAAGAGATATGGGTCGGAGGGGAGTTGGTTTGACATGGCCACATCTGGCCATGTGGGTGAGGAAGGGCAGGGTTGAACACCAGGATGGGAGGAAGCTGGTTTGGGGCTAAAATACCATCATGGCCAAGGAGCGGTGTGAAGTGTTAGTGACTGTGGCGTGGGTGGGAGTTGGGAGGGCTGTTACTGGTATCCCCATGGGCTGCAGCCCTCACAGCAGTACCAATAGCTGCTAATGGTGCTGTCTTCTGGCTCTCAAAAGAAGAGTTGAGTGAACTTTCCCAACCCTCTGGATGTATGTAATCTGTACAGATTAAGAATTGACTTGTTGGTATTTTTTCTTCCATCCCATAGAAGATTTTCTGCTTTATTTGGAGAAAAAAAAAAAAAGGGGGGTGTGATTTTATTAGTGCCTGAAACTAGGACAAGGGGAATGAAGCAAACAGCCCGATTAGTGCTCCTGCTTATCCCCAGCCATTTTCTGTCGTTTCTGGTGGATTATTCAGGCTGGGATGCTGCTGGGCTGCATGTTCTGGAGCACGGTACAAACTGCCTCTCCTTAGGTGCTCATAATTCACACTCCGTTAGGATGTTGATGGCGGGAACACTTGGCAGGATGTCAGAACTTTCCAGGCATGATGAGATTGTCTTGATCTCATTAAACTGCATTCTGAAGTGACAATCCAGTAGATTTTTGGGTGGGTTTTTATGAAGGTTCCCCCCCTCCAGCTCAGCTGGAGCAGCATGGCTTGCTCCAAACACCGATACCAATGTAACAGGGCTTGTGCTGCCCACCCCGACAGCCCCTCTGCTCAGCATGTGCCAGGCTGGTGCAGGTGTTGGGGATTCATGCAAGGCTGTGGGGAGACTTTTTTCCCTTTTTGAAGCTGAACAATGGAATTCTTTTATTCATCTCAGAATTGATTCATGGCACACAAATCTTAACACGCGTCTGTGGGGATTCAGCATCTGACTAAACAGAAAACAATCTTTTATTTTTAAACCCATTAGGAACAACAATGCAGTGACAAAGTTTGAAGCAGAGAAGCTAACGTGTTGGCTCTTTTCCCAGAGTGTTTGGAAATAAGAAGTAGGTGAAATGGTCAGTGCTTCAGCAGTCTCACAGGCGCTGAGCTGAGACTCCCACTGCTGCTTTTTACCCACAGACATGCCAAAGACCAGTTGGGGACCTTCTTCCTAGTCACAGCAGGTGATGATATCCTGATGGGTGCTGGGTATTTTCCTGTCTTCATTTTCAGCTCCAAACTGGACAATCTTTGCTCTGGGACAGATTTTCATGGAGAAGAAAGCAAGACTCTCAATACTTTGGTTTTAACATTGAGTGAAGTTTATGGCTGTGGGAAATGAAAAGGCCTTCAAGGCTACGTTTGAGACAAGTATAGAGCAGGCAGGTTTGGTGCATGCTGCTGTGTAGCTTGGGGCATACCTCCTTTGCGGGCAATCAGGTCCTGTCCCACCTGGCCATGCATCCCCTGTCCTCCTGGATGCTGACTGCAGATGCACTCTGCTGTCGCAGATGTTCACACCCCTCATCTCTGCTCTTATATGATCTGCAACATGCTCCAAAGGATGCATCGACTGTCAGATGGGTTTTTCTCTGCTTCCCCACTGGGGTTGTCAATTTTCCATGCTTTGTAAGTGCTGGTTTGTACCTGGGGCTTGTTTTGGAGCAAAGCAGGTAATTCACTTGCTGAGGAACCCAGATGTGAAGCCAGAGAGCAGAGCATGTCCAGGTCAATACCCTGCAGCATGTATGGATGCAAATCGATGGATTCTGTTTGGCTTGCGTAAGAAAAGTAAGAGAAATGCAGTCGCTCTGCTTGAGCCTGGACCAGCCTTTCCTGGAAAATAGAAAATGTTATTTTGCCCAGAGCTTTACAGTGGGAACAAATACAGCCTGAAAGGAAGCGTCCAGCTGATTTCCCTTCCTGTGCACTTTGCACCCCAAGGTGAAGTTTGGGAAGGCAAAAACCTAACCAGGCTGTTCTGGGGGACCCTTGGTGAGTACTGCCTGACCTGTGTTGGTGCTGCCTGGCCATGTGCTTCGGGCACCAGCATGTGCTGTGCATGGAAGCAGTTGGTTAATTTAGGAGCAAAGCTGATCAAGTTGAAATTCAGTCAATCCTAATCTCAGGGTTAAATCAATATCAATTAATTCTAAAGTGTGGGAGGGTCCATAGCACACGCATCGTGCTGGTTTCTTTTTGCGTTGGCAGCACCCAGCAGACTGAGCCAATGTGGAGGAGAAAACTGAAAACAAAAAGGAAGAGAGAAGAAAGGTGCTGAGTACCTGGGTGGGGGAAGAGGAAGTGACAAAAAAGGAGGTAGCGTGAGGGTAACGGTGAAACGGGCACGCTCTGACCCTCAGAAACATGAACTCAAACATCTATCGCAGAGTAGTTCTGTGTAGGAGTAACAGTTACGTAATCATGACCTTGTGATGAGCTATTGCAGAACTCACATAGATTTTTTTCAAGACTTGATGGCCTCTGAGTGTGGAGAGAGCCGTCAGGACTCATGTGTTAGACTGACATAGAAGAGGAATGGTGAGAAACAGTAACCTTTGAGGAAGAGAAGGGGACAATGCCACTCTTATTTTTCCCTACCCAAGGTTTAAGGCAACTACAATTCTTGATGGCAGTCAGTTCTGCCGCGAAGTGGCATCATCCTTGAGAAGAGCTGCCTCTTGATGTGATTGACAGCTGAGAATATATTTAAGGATGGGAACTCTACAAAGGATGCTCTGTGCTATGCAGGGCACCTGCACAGTCAACTTACTCCTTTTAACCCATTCCTGGCTCATCTGGTGGGAACTTTTGGTTAGTTGGTCTGATGACACAGACTGAATTAGGGGAAGCATGATAATGAGATCTAATTAAAAAAGAACAAAATGATGGAATATAATTAATACCAGTCAGGAAGGATTTAGGGAAAATGGGTCTTGTCAGACGTGATTTTTTTTCTCCCAAGTTTTAGAGGAAGCAGATATCTGGGTAAATGTAGTAAGTATGTGAGGGGTTTGTCCTGGAACAACATGACCCTAAAAAATGTGATAGTGATAAATAGATTAAAAGCTTACTTCAGATTTCAAAAGGCAGTTGTCAAGGAAGAGCCTCAAAGGCAGGAGGCTCTTTTGAAGGCACGGTACTATTCAGCGTTTTCATTTGATTTGCAGCAAGCACGAGTTTAAACCACACTGAATTCACAGGCTTTGCACACATTAGAAGGATAGTAAATAGTATTGAGGGTAGTGAGAGAGTTGTATAGAATGCTCTGGGCTTTTAGCTCTTTCTGTTCAAATAAAATGCATTTTCTTCCATATTTTTTAATATAATGTTCTACAAGGTCATCCCAGGCAGACAGGCTGGACCAGGCAAGGTATGGTGCTATACTGGGGTTTTGGGAGATGCAAGTAGCAGCAGGGAAGGTGAGAGTACAAGCTGATTCTTACCCCTATGTGGTTTTGCACTAAAATGCAGTCTCTGGTTCTGCTCTGAGTGTTTTCACAAGGACATTTAAAATCTGGGAAGGTCATTGAAAAGATTCAAGGGCAGGAGAAAAAAATGCCAGAGCATGAGAAGCATAAAGAGCTCAGTCTGTTTAACTTGTCAAAAAAGATTGAGAGATGACTTGATTACACTGCAGAAGAGTCTTTACAGTGAGAACACAAAGCAGTCCTTGCAGGGAGAAAGTGCATTAAAAATCCTGATGGGGGAAAGTTTGTCTGTTCTAAGTCACATCTCTAAATGTCAGGTAGTAAAATAAACTGCATGGGCAAATGGCTGATTCTTCATCTCTTGGTATCTTCAAATCCAGAGTGGGTAGCTCTTTAGAAGATGCTCTTTAGAAGATACTCTTTAGCCAAACATAAATTGTTTGGCTGAACCAAGCAAAATCTGAATGCCTGTCACCACAGAGAACTGGGCAAAGTGTCTGCTGGGCCTTTCTGGTTCTTGGCCTCTGAGAGGTATCTTCATCCTGGAGTTTTGAGAACAATTTTCTTCTTCTCAAGGTCGTTCTGCAGCAGAATCTGCTCTCTGGGTGTGTGTTGCATTGCAGGCTTGACCAGCTGCTTTTAACCTTTGTCTTTTACTGCTTAATTGGAAAAGGTGCAGGGAATAAATCCGGTGACGCTGCAGAAACCATCGATACTACTCTCCCTTGTTCCAGATACCACTAACGATTAAATTGAGACAAAGGGTTTTGCCAGCTCACACCCACATAGATCATTTACCTTCTTCATTTGCAGAGGTGTTGAAGCACAAGGTTTTGGGTGAGGGAGCAGGAGGCGCAGCCCCTCCACGATGCTCTGCGCTGACCAGAGAAGGTTGGCAGTAGGTGGCTCTGATTTGTGAATGTTTTCAGTCCACAGAGGAGCAGTGAGTGCAGCTTTGTCGGTTATTCCCTTCCCACGCTGACCCTCTCTGGATGTACTGCTGCTGATCTGCCCTTCTCTCCCAACTGAGGGGGGTTAACACACTGGGGGTTTGTTACATGCTGATTACAGCTAAAGTTTGACTGAATGGTTGATGTGGGTGAGTTTTTAGGAATCTATTTCCCATTTCTGATGGTATCTCTGCTGTTTTTGCTGATCTCTTACCCTGTATCAGTCTCATCTGTGGCTGCAGTGGTTTGGGAACTCATCTTTTTGGCAGAACAGTTTACTCCCCATGTGTTCAAGGGAAACTTCTGGCAAAAAGAAACAGGAGGGGGCAAAGTCTGAAGAAACCTTTCTCTACGATAACAGGACGTGGTTTGTGAGATGCAGGAGTTGCTGTCATGTTTGTCTGAAAGAGGAGGGAGGAACAAAGGATTCTCATCATCTATTCCTATTGTCTTATTTATCAGAGTTTGTCCGTATATTAATAAGAATATCCATGTGTGTAGTAGCTGTAAAAGCAATTAGGGACACTGCAAAGCCACCCACTCCTGGAAAGCCAGCAGACTCAAGCTGTGCATGTGGTGCTACAGCTGAACTTGCCCCGTGCCAGCTGAATCGTCTCCGGTACAGTGCTCTGGTACCGCCTGTCTTCACAGTGCTGCCTTGCTTTATCAGCGGCCCTTCTGCTTTACATGGTAGCTGTGGTTCAGGAGACAGCTGATGGGAAGCAGCGAGCACCTTGGGTTGCTCTGAAGCCTTGTTTGTTGCCAGATGTTGATGTGTAGCCTTCTAAGTCTGAACGTCTCCAGGCATGGCTCATTACACAGGGGAAAGAAGAGATTTAATTTCTTTAAGCAGATGCTGTGTAGCCAGGAAACGGTGTTTTCCACTTGTTTCCTGCATTTGTGTCATTGCTGCTTCCGCTGCGGTTGCCTGCTGAGGCTCCTGTGAGTCCTGACCCCAAAGGCATGAAAGGGCGAGTGTTCCGAGAGCGCACACGTGAAGGAGGGCAGGGCTTTGGGGGGTGTAGGTGGCTAAAAGACTGTTTGTGGAGGTAAACATGAGACTGTGGGTGCTCTCTGGAGGGAACCTGGAAACCCCATCAGAGGGGGGGTACTCCAAACTGTACCCGGCTTGGAAAGCTGCGACAAAGGGAGCTGCTTGGCAGTGGCTGGGGGAGTGGGTAAAAGGCTGTTTCACGAGGCTTTGCTTTTATTGATGCCTGTATTACTGTTCTTGCCTGAAGGTTTGGATTTTGAAAGCAAGTTAGAAATATGTTTCACGTTTGTGTAACTTCCTGATTTATACAATGTGCTTCATAGGTTGCTCTAGGCACACAAACAATGCGAGCTGTGGTTAATGTTAACCCAGAACATACATCCTCTTAGCCCATAGGGACACACATGCTGCACCATACGTGGGGACAGCAGCTGGTACGGAGCCCTGGGGCCAACACCTTTACCCGGTTGGAAACCTAATGACACCAGAGGAGAGGGGACTTTATAGCTGTATTTAATGAAGAATGTTTGCCTTTGCATTTCAGAGTAGGTATAATTTGAGAAGTAGGATATCCTGATATCTTACTGATAGTTTTTTTTAAGGTGCCTGTTCACACCATGATCTAAATAAAAGTATTTTAGGTCAAGCAGCTTGCAACACAAGTAACAATGTTCTGCATGTTTTAGATGGGTTCTTACAGATATCCTCATATTTCCAAAGTATCTGGGGAAGGACTTGTTCTTCTTAATATTTGGGGGTCTTGAGCTCTCTGGACTCAGTAGCTGGGTTATTTCTCCAGGGCTGGTACTCAAAAAGCTGGTGGGTTTCTGAGCACTGTGTGTCAGAGCATTGTTGCCTGAATCCAGGTTAATGGGTGAGCATCTTTAAAGGATTTAGATAATTCTGCTTTGTTCAGAAGACTTGTAGCAGATGTGTTTCAGGATGAGTGCTGTATGTGGGATGAAATCTGGAGCTTCGTAACACCGGCTAAAGCAATTAATAGTAATGGTATTCATTACATATTCATTACATAACGGGGTTTGTTCTGAGAAACAGACTGCTAGAGATGGAGGATGAAAATAGCAGCTGTTAATTTCAGAGGGCTGAGCCTCTGAAGACTGCACCCAGGAGGAACCAGAACCTATTTAATTCCCTTTGCGCTCTGCCCAAGGGTCTGTGTGAGGGGGAATAGTCCTCTCCAGGGTTTACAACTGCTGGTGCCTTTCCAGGGAATGTTTTGGCCATGCCCAACTGTTTCCCTCTGGGTGCCTATGAGGTCTCCTGCCTTCGCAGTACCTCTGGCCTTTTCCTGCCCTCTTCTCCCTTGGTGCTCACCAGGAGCTGTGGCTGCTGCTCTGCACAATCTGAGGCAGCAACATGGGATATAGGAGACATTTCGAGTCGTGGTCAGGCCATGCACCTCAGCTCTGTCCTGGTTACTGGGGCTGTGGTCCCAGACTGGGCAGCTCCACATACAGCCAGCTCACGTGCCTGCTTATGCCTGTGCTCAGTGCATAATTAATTGGTACAAATGGTTGGAGTAGGTTGGTGGTATATGTGTTTTGAGTTTCTGCTGGGCCTTGGCTTGCTGGAACACTGGGTTTGTTCCAGAGATGACTGGGAGCTGCTGGTGAAGCAGGGTTGAATGACAAAACACTGCATGAGGGCAAAGTGCTGCCTGGCTGACAGATGCCAGGCTGATCTTCTGAAGGACCTTCTCGGCTTCTCCTTGACTCTGTGAGCAATAGCTGACTGCCTTTTCTCCCCTTCTGTGCCTAGATGGGGATGGTCGGAGACTGAAAGGAGCCATCCAGAGGAGCACAGAAACTGGGCTGGCTGTCGAAATGCCCAGCCGGACCGTCCGTCAAGCCAGCCATGAGTCCATTGAGGACAGCATGAACAGCTATGGATCAGAGGGAAAGTAAGTCATTTAAAGGGAGCTGGGTAATCACTTGAGGGATGCACTATTCTTCTTGCACCTATTAATTTTCCTGCAGCATGATAGATAATGTGTTTTTCTGACTTGCCTGTGCTGTAGGTGTACTGCCCATTCAATTAGAGGAGAGCAGATCTCTCTGCCTGCAGAGCTGGCAGATATTCTAGCTGTTTATATACTTTTTTTAGTGTCCTCATTATTCTGAGCTGAAGCAGATTACCCATTACTTTTAACCGCTTTGCCTTTAGAAGAATAATTCCGGGTGAATAGCTGAGGCTCATTATGGGTAATAAATTATAAGCCAGTAGTCTTTAATGTTGCACAATAGCTGTCCATCTTTGCTATTTCAAAATAGCCTTTTGGTTTTGAAGCAGAGAGGGAAGTGCTGAAGTGGTGAAAAGGATGCAAGTAGCAAAATAATCATTCTGATATCAAAATACACAAATTAGAAACCCGTGTATACTTTTGGCACCAAACTTTCTTTTGTTTCATCTGAGTTGGTGTCCTGAAAGAATCTCTTGTAGAAACAATTTTTGACCCCCAGTGAAGTTCTAAAACTCTGTGGTGTGTTTAGGCTTTGTAGTAGAATGCAAAGCAGGGCATCCTTAGACCAGAACTTTGGGTGCTGACTTATCTTCAGTTCTGGTTTATTTTATTGCTGCTATTAAAGACCATATATGGGAATCTTTGGAGGTGAAAAACCCCAGTATGTGGAAAGAGGCAACATTTACCATCAGATTCCATGCTTGTAGGTATGAGGCCAAAATGTTTGTATACCAAAAACCTGCTCTGTTTAAGCCAAGTACCACACTTGGCCTTTCTCTGTACACTCACTAGTCCTATGTGATATTCCAAGTATGCTGTACCGCTACGTGCTGGGATAGTCCAAAGACACGCTCAATTAATGTGATTCTGGTGTTAAATAAGTAACAGGCTGTAAATTAGGAGAGACTTTCTTTAGCTTTAGAAGTAGGCTAATCCTGGAAAGGCATCATAGATCTGTGCTGAAGGTTGGAAATAGTAATGAGGCACAGGCTGCGATAGCAATCTTGTCACTCCAGAGCCGTGATGTACCTTATCTCTTCTATGAGCTGCTGTCTCCAAGGAAATATTCCTGCTACACCAGCACAGTCCTGTGGCTTGAAGTTCTGCCTCCGCTATGCAATGCAGAGGATTAGTGATTAAGTTCAGTCCCTTGGCAGTGCAGGGCAAGGATCTGCTTTTGTGCAGAGTAGAATTCTTCCCTGGTTATATTTACATAGCTTCCCCTCCTGGGAAGGGGTGTAATTCTTAGAAAGGTCTGTGTCCTATCCTTGCACACGCTGGCTGCTTTGATTGTGTTTTCCTGGAGAGGCAATATTTCTGCCAACAAAATATTGCACCCATACATGTGCATTTTACCCTGAAGGCAGGCAGCATGTAGCTGTTGGCTCAGCAAAGAAAGACAGACCCTGTCTTACGATCCACATGTCTTTGTTAGAACAAGTCTAACATCTGGTATTCCAACCTCCAGCATTGCCAGAACATCCACACCAGCCCCTCTGCTAGGGATGGGGTGGTTTTTCCTCTTACTTCTCTGAAAAGTGTGATTAAGTGGTTCCTGGATGCTTTGTTCCTAGGTGGGATAATTGATCTCCTCTGGAAAGCCGGTGGGAATTGCAGCCTGTCTGAGCTGCAAGTGATAAGCAAACAAGGCGGAGAGTACAAAGCACTAAGAGGGCTCTATTCTCTTGAAACATGGTGGGAGGGCAGTTTCTCTGCTGTCTTTTCCTGCAGCAAAGGAAGGAATTGTTTGGGGAACTGTTTGAGGGACAGAAATGTATTCACCTAAATCAGATTTCTCTTGACCTTTCTTGTTTGCTGTAGCTGCGTTCCCAGGGAGGCAAAATGAAGATTCATATGACTGCCTTAGTTGTGGCAAATTCATTTTCTTTTTAATGCTGGGTTTCTTTCTGATGCTGATACTCCTAGGTCAGAGATGTTTTTCACCAGTGATTGTCAAAACCACAGTATTCGTCAAGACAAGGTTGCCCTGGTTCTTCCTACCCATGTGTCTCTTCGGTACGGTCACACAGGGAAGAAAATGGATTCCAAACCTTGTCTTCCAAGAGGTTTTGTTTTCCCAAGTTCTGTGGATTTTTGTAGTACTTTTAAAGACTAAAAGGACAACTTCCAAAGGTGGCACACTGAAATGATCAAAGATTTGGTGCAGCTTTGCTGCAGGAAGTATTAAAATACCTGCTCTCAGTCATACAAACGTGCTTCTCAAGTGATGCTGATTGACTGCTTTCATGTGTGTTGTGGCGAGCTGGCTGCAGCTACCTACAGCTTCTCAGTGCCAGTGCCAAGCATCACAGTTGCAGAATTCTTTATAGTGTATGATTTTGAGCAAGGCTGCCTTTCGTGTGAATTTCGTGTGAGTGCACGAAATCCAGTTGTTTTTTTATGGAGAGGCTTATTATGTAGGGATACACTTCCCCTTGTGTAGGCTAGGTCCTCTTTCAAGGAAATATTCCCTTTAGGGTTTTGCTTGAAGATGAAATCTGCTGAAGAACATCCACACCAGCCCCTCTGCCAGGGATGGTATAAAGAATGTGTCTCCTTAAACTTGTGTGCATGCCAGTAAGTGCTGACAGTGTCAACGTGCTGCTCCATTTAATGTTTTGCTGTACAGAAAGTCCCCCAGGTATATTACCCAGCTTCTGTACTGCACAGTGGTTGTGCACCAGCGTAGAAAATTAATGTAATAAACTCAGTGTGAGACCTTATAGAAGGAAAAGGTGATATTTATTCTAAACAAAGCTGTTTTCAGTCGTTCATGTCCTAGGTTACACTCGTTCGTGCTCTCTCCGCCCTGTGCAGGGCCCAAGCCTCATGCATCCAGGTGCTGTAGCCAGGCTCAGCTGTGTGCTGCAAGGGAGGACCAGGGACACATCAGTTGAGCCTTCACTATGTCTCGAGTTCTTCACGAGAAGACTGGCTCTTGGACTCTTGTCTACACTTTCTATGAGTTACCTGTGTTATGGGTGATCTTTCACATCAGGGTCTTGCTTTTTTTTGGCTTATAGGACTTAAGGAGTTCTGCTACCTTTCTGTTTCCTTTTTTTTGGAATCTTCATGGCCATACTCTGCCTTCAGAGGGGCTAGGGAGTTTATATGCTTGCTAACTTTTTCCTCCTTGGGTTGTCAGAGAACAGGTCTGCTGCTGACAGGTTGGTTGTACTTCCACACTCTCAGATGTTTCCATTCCTAAGTCATCCACACCAGTCTTGGTACAGGCTACAAGTCTCTACAGCACTGGGTATTTTCTGTTATGTAGGTACTTCAGAATCTTCATGAGAGGACAGTTACCTGCTGTAGCAGGTGCCTGTCAGGTAGTCTCAGGACACCAAGTTTACTGCAAAGGTAAAATTCCCAATGTAGAAATAACTCAAAACCAAACATCTGAGATTGAGCTGAGATCTCCAGCTCCATCCTGGCTCCTGCACAACCTACATCTTGTTTTGGCTGCATTTTGCTGCAACGGCAAGAGACCATGTACAACACTTAGGAGCAATAGATTCTGGACTTGTGTATAACTTAATTCCTGCCAGCCACTTTTCTTTCTGAAAATGGAGCAGAAAGACAAAAATGGACCTGGAACAAAGGACTGCTAGCTGCTGTAGTCACTAATAAGCGGTACTTGCTGGATTTTTTTGTTCTTGTAGGCTACTGCTGAGATGATTAAGTTACGGAGAGCTAAGGTGGTTTTTACCTTAGAAGAGCACAGCAGGTGATGAGTAGCGAAGATCTAGAGGAGTGTTCTTGTACTATCTTAGATGAGTCTGCCTGTCCAGTGAGGAAACATCTTATTGGTAGCTGTATCACCTCTTTCCCCATTGCAATGGCAGCACCAGGCACCTGAAGCCACTGTCACGACGAGGGCCGGAGGCAGAATGCAGCCTGGCATGTGTGTTGCCAGCATGGGCATCTTTGTTCTGTCTCATGTTCTTCCTGCAAGCTGCTAGTTCTCCCACCTCTTTGTACAGGGCTGATGTGAGCCAAGGCTGGGTCTTGGCTAGGAGAGCTACCTGCCCTTCTTTGCTTCACTATGGAGCAGTAACTAAAAGGAAGCTGGAGAAAATACTGGCCTGACTTGTGACCATATGGCTATGTGAAAATTGGTCTTCCTGCTCCAAAAATTATCCATCGTTCAAGAGTTACCAAAAGATTTGATTCCTGAACACACCATCTAGGAGATTCGTGTTGCATCTATTCACTGAATGCCTCTTTTGTGGTATCCAAAGCCAGGGGACTTCTAGATTTCTTTATAGCAAATTACCTTCAGGGCTCTCCTCTATCCAAGTCCTTTTAAAAAATATAATGAAACGTGGTGTTAATACAGCTCAGGCTGTAAGAAACCCAGACCTTTCAAGATGGAAATTGGGAAAGGCATGGAGATTGTCTCTAATACACCAGGAGTTAGGCAGCCTGTTCAGCAACAGCCCATCTTTTTGTGCTGTTAAGCTTGACCGGCACGGCTCAGAGAGGCTGTGACCTTGAGAGCTGTAGTTCCAGCAGCAAATAGAGTGAATCCCCCCTTTAACAACCTCTTGAGAACAGGCAGAATTGCTCTCTGAAGGCAGGTAGCTATCTTTTATTCAGTGCGTCTGTGATGACTTGGGGTTGCTAAAAATGGAGCTCGCCCGGTAACGTGGGGAGGGGACTGCACATAATTCACTGAGGAGTTTTTATAGCTCCGCTTAGGTGGCAGGATTCATACAGCAGGTGGAGTCGGATAGGCGAGTGGAGTACAGTGTGTTACAGCACGTCAGGCAGCACAGCACACTGCTAAAAACACCACAGGAAGCAGAGTGGCCAGGAGGGAAGAGGAGCTGGTGGAGAGGCAGGCGGGGGTATCGCCTGGCAGAGGAGGGGTCTGCGGCCGGTGGGGTTGGGTTGGGTTTGGGTGCTGCAGGGATAGGTGCCGGTAGGAAACCTTTCCAGCCAGAGTGAAGGCTCCTGCAGTGTTCACATCGACTTCAGCAGGGTAAGGGGCTGTGTGCCCAATCCCTGACGGTGTAGTCAGATGCACATTGCATTAATAATTCCTCATGTGCACCATAAATATTTGAAAGATGGGGCAGTGGATGTTAAATTAACCAGTTCTGCCTTCCTCCTCAGCTGATAGACATCTACTTGGCTTCCGCACGTAGGGTACGATTTCAAAGACCTTAACATGCAATATGGATGAGTGTGATTGTTACACAGTACAGTCCTGCTCCCTGAAATTGGAGTTCTGATGGCTTCCTTTTTATGCTCAGATAAAATAACTGTCAAATATGTTATCAGTCTCAGAGATTTCCCCCCCTCCCTTTCTTCTGGATGAAGGAAGATGTGTTGCTGTCCCTGATTTTTAAAGACAAAGCTGGAGAACGTAGCAATGTATTAGGTGTAGAAGTACAGGGAATCTGTTAGTTCAGCTGTGCAAGTCAAACCATTCAGTTTCATGATCGTATTTACATGACTTGCTTATTAATTGCAACTTTGTGCACTAAAAAAAAGGACAAAAAAAAAAAAAAGGACAGAACAGTAATTTCTGAACCCTGGCTCCAGACACACCCCAGGTACACACTAGACGCAGTGGAGCACCTCTGTAAGAGTGTATTGCTACTAAGGGCGTGAGTTGATGGCAAATGAGCGGTTGTGTGGATAGTGTGAATAAACCCATGAAAAGCACAAGACAGAATGTTACCTTCTGAAAATAGCTGTTCTCTGGGTGTGCCAGGGGGTGGCAGCGCTGAAGCTGGCTGGCTTCAGCGTCTGGCTGAACCCACAGCAGCAGCGCAGCTCTGCGGAAGGCAGGATGTGCAAGTGTGTAATAGAGGGGCAGTAATGGGGGGTTGGTCCATAGGACACAGGCACAAAATCTTCTCAGAGTACCCCTCTCCTTGTCAGAGCTCCTCCACAAAAGGGGGATCCACCCGGCCTGCAACAGGAGCAGATTAATTCCTTGGTCTGCATTTTTTCTGCGCAGACATAGCAGCCAGTGTGGCCACTACAAGTTGGTACAATCAAGACCAGTCCAAAAGTCTTGTAAGATGGAATTGCAAAGTACTGTATCAAGGGCAAAGGGGAGGAAATATGCTGGTCTCTGTGAAGAACTGGTAGCTCAGGACCCATGTTGAGGACTGATGTGCAAAAAGGAAGGACTAGGAAAGGGTTTAGAAGGAAAAAGTAAAGCAAAGCACAGGAACAAATTCTCCAGGGAGGGATTTTAAGAACAGATTAGACAAGCAGCTGTCACAAATGATGTAAATAAAGCTGCTCTGGCCTTGGGACCTGGGTGTGGCCAGGGGAACCTGTGGAGATGCCTCCTTGCCATATTTCCTATGAGGTTAGCAAGGTTTTGACAAGCTGATTCTGCGGACGCTTGCAGCAGCGTAGTGGTGTACCTGGCATACAGAGTCCCAGAAGCAATTTAAAAATAGATTTAGAAAAGAGGTCAGACAAACTCTGTATGGACAGGAAAAGAAATTAATGATACATTTTCCCTAAATGTGTCTGTGCTGCTACACGTTCTGCATGCTAATGCCGACTGAAGGACCGGTGGGGGTGTGGAAGAGCCTGAGCAGAGCCACACATGCAGAGTGAGAGGGGTTTGCACAGGTCCTCCGAATTTTCTTTATACCATTTTATATCAGAATCAGGATTGTCTGTCCAGACATTCAAATCCCGATCAATTTACATGGAAAAGCTAGCTCTGCATTTTAATATATCTGAAGAAAAGCAACCTTGCTGTGAAGGACTCAGCTGCTTTGCATGGGGAGAAGAAGGGCACAGGTCTTTGCCATGGGGAGGTCAGGAAACGCTGCTACCTTGGCAGAGCAGGAGAGCAAGCAGCTGGCAAAGAGCCTTTAAGCCACTCTTAAATTACACTACAGAGGACAGATTGCATATGCCCTGACCTACAGCGTTGCAACACAGGAGCAGAGTCTTCCGAGACCGCTGCACAGATTTCCTAAATAATCAGGATTATGAATGTTGTGTTTAAAAAAGAAGAATATCTGGGCAATCTCAGCCCGGGTTGGAGCGTGTGGCTCCTGAGATGGAGCGAGCACGCTTTTATTCTGCATATAAACGTGCCACAAAAGGAATAAATCCTTTACGCAGTCTCCCTTTTCTTTCCACGGAGCCGGGAATGGTAATTAGGGACATGTTCTGCATGGGGATGGCGTGCGGGCATTGCCTGCGGCTGCTGGAGCTGCGGGCTGGGCTCAGGCCCGTGTCTGCGTGGTCTTGTCTCCCTCTCGCGGGTGTCCAAACGACTGCAAGGAGAGTAGTTGTCCCCTGCTTCCCAAGGGTGCCTTCAGCATCGGTGCTGGCTGACTGGCTGCTGCCCCGGGGGCAGCTCGGCTAAGAAAAGGCTTATGGATGTGTCCGGAACGGGGCTCCCAGCCTGTGCTGAGCCCTGGGGTGGAACTGGCAACTGTGCAAACAGAATTGATGTTGGTGCAGGTTTCTGCTGATGTGACTTTGTGTCGGTGGGCTCAGAGACCCCCAGGACCAGCAGCTGCTGGAGCCTCACCCTGCTGCTGCCCCTGCTCTGTTCCCTTACTTTGCCCGGCTCTGTGGGTCCTCCAGCAAAATGTCCTTGTTTGTCCTTGACACGCCAGAGGTGTCACTGACCTCCCTGTCCTCTCTCTGCCTTCGGGTCAATAGCAGAATCCTGTAACTTAAAACCAATCCCACAGCAAAACCTGTAATCTCTGACTTCATTGAAATCGTTCTCATTCAGTGTGGCCACACAGACCCATGAATCCTGACTCGAGTGAGAGCAGAGCGCCAGAGGAGAGGCTGAATTTCTCTTTCCTGTCCCAAAGGCTGCGCTGCCCTTGCTCTGTGCAGGATTTGTGCCCTTTAGACACAGAGCTGACAAGTGTCACCTGTTAATCTTCTCTGTGCACGGCTGCTTGTCGCCACGAGATGGTCCTGCCGCAGCCCTGGTCCCCGGAGCGCTGCTGGTTATGACAGCAGCTGTTTGCAAGTCAGCTGCAAAATGCTCCTGCTTTATTTCTCCAGCTATTTTTAGCACTTCTTTGTAAATTGCAATGATAACTAAAAAAAAAAAAAGTAAAGACATCTCTTACTGGTGATAACTGGGCTGTGGTGATTTCTGCCCCTAAGGGAGAGGCATGTTTGGCAGTGGGGAGGAAACGCTTTCCAGTGTTGCTCCAGTGCATGCAAAACCTGGCTGGTGGAGTCACCCAAGGTGGAGTCATGTGTGGCAGATGCCTTTGGGAGTGTGCCTCCCTGCCTGCCCAGTGTGTCCAGTGTATGTGTGGTGGTTCAGCTGGAGAGCTGGTCCCTGAGTCAGAGGTAGGTGAGAAATGGCTTGGTTTCTTCAGAGGTGGGGCAGGAAGTCTGCTGAGGTGGCAGCATGTGGCAGAGGAGGGCTCTTGGGAGCACCACAGCTGTGTTTAAAGACCTGAAAGAAGTCATAGTGGTCCCTGGAGCCCTTTTCCTCTTTGCTTCAGCTCTGGGGAAAACAAGTGAGTGAATAGGGAAAATCTCAGAAGCACACTGTGCATGGACCCCTCGCCTTGCCATCCCAGCTTCTCTCCGAGCACTTGACAGACAGAGCTCACTGAGCTGGATTTGAGCATCCTAAATTTAGCCGATGCAGCTACATGGCTCCTGCTGTTTTTAATTCACATGCATGCTAAATTTCTGCAGTTTTATTTTCCCCTTCCTTCTCCAGGGAGAAGCAATGGCTTTCTTGGAGGTGGCTTATGATTTTTCCAGACAGAAATTGTTTCCATTCCAGGGTTATTGGCAATACCCAAATATATGTCTAGGAACTGGTCAAAGCCAAGGAGCATGATTTAGAGCTGCTGCTTCTAATGTCTAATAAAGGAGCACTGCAAAAGGTCAGCCTCTGTGCAGTGCAGCAGCCAGTCCCACCAGCTAGTGCCATAATCCATTAAAGAATTAATTCCCTACATCTTTCCTTCCCAGTCAAATATAACAACAATGGGGAACATTATCTGTCTAATCTAATACTGAGTTTCATATAGTGCTAGTAAACCTATTAACTGAGGCTGTTATCCAAACTGCCGGAGTCTTGACCTTGGCCTGTGTTTTAAGTGGGCTTTTGCCATTCCTCTGGAGATCAGCCTCAGTGCTAGAAAGCAGCATCAGCTTAATTCCACTGCTCTGTTTGTGAGGGCCCGTGCTTGCAGCACAGCCCTGGTGTCTCTGCATCTGTGATGTGCTCTGAGGAGTGTTCATCATTTCGAGGTCGTTCTGAGCCTTCCAGCTTCTCAATCTGCGTGCAGGTAACAGGATGCTTTGCTGCAACCACTTCTATGTGCCGTGGGTTCACCTTTAGCCCTCAGCTCTTGTTCTTGGGCCTTTCAGTGCTGTTTTTCATGCTGTTCTATTTTGCTCCATATCATTGACGTAGGCTGTAGCATTGGCTGCTCCATTAACGAGTGCTTTTATGTTCTCCTGAGCTGCCCCAGCTGCTGGGCAGAGCTTTTGGGACCAGTGTTGCCCAAAAGAGGGATGAGCTGGTGTGTGAGAGCATGTGTGGTTTTTCTCCCTGAATGTATCAAGCACAGAGAAATACTTGGCATCAGCCTTCAACATGATTCTCTCCCCAACAGGTAAGGGGAAAGGTTTTTGATTCTTTTTTTTTTAATTCTTTTGCCTGTTCAGGGGCCAAAAGGGTCTCCATTCCTTGCTGTCCTACAGTGAGAGGAGTTTCTGTGGGTGGTCTTCTCCCAGCTTTGTGCCCCACTGCAGTAACGCAGCTGGACTTCACCTCAGAGAGGGATCGCTCCGAGATCTGGTGCTGGGTGTGCTGTGGGCTCTCACATTGCTGGGCTTCACTCAATCCTGAGCTTCCCCTTTGCTGTCCTGGTCCTCAGCATGTTGTTAATGAGCCCAAGAATCTGTTCTGAGCACAGCAGTGAATGTTTCCCTGAACGGCTGTGAGCTGTCTTGCCAGCTTGTTATTTACGTGCTTGTTCAGGTCACATACTCCCCAGGGTAGGAGTGAGACCCAGGCTCTGCCCGTTTATCTTCCATGAGTTGAAGAGAATAAAGAAAACATTTACCTTCTGGCTTATAGTCCATTCATCTCCTACTGAATCTGAGGTCTTTCTCTGTCAGGACTTTTTCTTTGACTATTTTGGGTTCTCTAAGCATTAGTTTTCATCCTTTTTTGACTTTCTGGGCAGCTCAAAGCGCCTGAGCCAGCAGGCTTGAGGATTCTTGCTGGTCCTCACGTGAACAGGACTCACTTCTTCCCTCCTTGTATGGGTAAATCATGAGCCTGATAAAGCCTGTCTGACTCCAGGCTCCCCCTTCTCCTGTTTTTCCTATCACATGTCCCCGTCCCTGCAGATTTACCAGCCCTGGGGATGTGTCTGTGCACAGCATGTCCTGAGCACATGGCCCCACATCCATTACTTCTGCCATGTTCCTGTGTTTGGGGCGCTGCTCCCCGGTGAGGATGTGGGGTGAAAAAACACTGAAACAGTGAAAATCCACCCTGTGCAAGAGCCTCTCCCAAGCTTGTCTTCAGGACATCCCCTCCCTCATCTCTTTTCACAAAGGTGACATTTGTAAAGAGCTCGAGGGCAGGTTTATCCATGCCAAAGGCTCAGCAGCTCCCTGTATATCAGTGGTAACCAGGCTTCTCAAAGAGCTGGGTCAGCAGGGAGCGGGGATATGGTGCTCTGTTGAAAAGTCTGGCTGTTTAATTCTGTGACCCTGTCACGGTGAGCTGAGCCACCCCGTGAACCTGTCTCAAGGACATGTGCTAGTGACACGTCCCTTCAGCCCTGTGCATGGCAAGATGCTGTGGTGTGTGTGCTGGCTTCACCATTCCACAGCTGAATGAATAAAACATTCCAGTGGGGCTGAGACCAGGTCTGCAGATAAGTAATGAGAGCTGCAATCCCAACCTGAAATCAATGTTCTTTGGCTGGATGAGGTTTAAAAAAAATTTGGGGGGGTGGGTGTTGAGGGGTTTTTTATGGGTTTTTTTTAAGTGTAACTGGCTTGCAGGAAGAAATCAATGGATCTTGGTGGCTGACACGGGCTGCGTGAGAGCCACAGTCCCCAGCCTGCCCCCAGGCAGGGCTCCTCTCTGGCTTCACTTACACCCAACGTGCAGCCTCCTCACAGCATCCTTTGGGGCAGTGGGAAGCCATGTCATTAAGTGGGTATTTGCCCCCCTCCAAGGACGCCTGGCAGAGTGCGGGAGGTTCCTAATTGTTCCTGAATTGGCATGTGAGCAGCTTCCCCGGAGGCAGCGCAGAACCCGGCGCCGTAGCGTGGGTACCCCGGCACAAAGCTCCTGACGTGTGTTTTGGTAGCTGTGTCATGGCTTGGCAGATGCCTGCAGGACAGACGTGGGTGTGGAACGGTGGCCTCCAGCCTCCTCCTCACCATTCGCTCCCAGTTTTTCCACAACCTCTGAAACAGCTGCGTAAATCAGGGTAAATCCTGGTTTGTATTGGTGTTCCACAGGGTTTGGCTCTTTTGTGTTGCTTCACTGTCTTCCAGTGCAGTGACCAGCACCTGCAGTCGTGCTGTAGACCAGCCTCCAGTGCCTGGTGAATAGATTTGGGGGCTCTGTCCCCCAGCAGCTTTATGTTTTGCAGCAGAGGCTGTTGTCCTTTTAGCCACCAGTGTTCAGATCCTTCTTCATGTTTGCTTCAGGCCCAGGTGTGGAAGCAGTACAAGAACCCCAGAGCTGGTGCAGTAGGTGCTGCTGGTGTGGAGAAGTGGGAAATGGACCCCTCTGGTTCATGGGTTGCTCTGTGCGTCTGTGAGGAATAAATAGGGAATTGAGTCCCAAGGGACTGATGCCAGCACCCCTCAGTTCACCTTTAACTACAGCTCTAGGTGCTTTATTTCCTCCCCAGAATGAGAGTTGGGAAAGGACAGCTACCAAGGGAGGTTCTGTTTTCTCTGTGGGGGTGGTGGAACACTGGAACAGGCTGCCCAGAGAGGTTGTGGAGTCTCCTTCTCTAGAGACATTCAAACCCACCTGGATGTGTTCCTCTGTGATTTAGTCTGGGTGATCCTGCTCTGGCAGGGGGGTTGGACTAGATGATCTTTCTAGGTCCCTTCCAACTCCTAATGTTCTGTGACTCTGTAAGCTGTGCTGGGAAGCTGCTTAGGTTATAATGCTACCTGGAAGAGGTGACAGGCTGCGTGTGAGCCTGAGATGGCAGAGCTTTTCCGTCAGACAATTAATTGAATGAGTAACCAACTGGTGACTGCAGCCATTGCTGTTGGTTGGGGTTTTTTTTTGTGCAAGGAAAGGGATTTTTAAATGTCTTCCATGGAACTGCTTGGAAACCAGTGAGTTTTTCACAGGGAAAAAGGCTTCTGTAGATGTCATTCATTTCAAAGTTATATTAAATCTGGTTCTTTAGTTACTGGCTTGCTTTAAAATGCAAATTAACCACTTGCCAAAATCGATTTCTTTTGCAGCTTGAATTTCAGCGGAGTCCATCTGGCATCTGCCGGGCAGTTTAGCGACTTCCTGGGGAGCATGGGCCCTGCACAGTTTGTTGGGCGTCAGACCTTGGCCACCACCTCGATGGGTAAGGCACACAAAGATGTTACGTGGCTTTAACTCAATCTTGAACAGACTGGTCCTACAAGCCACCTGATAACATGTCCAGCATCTGCTGGTCCACCGCCCCCCTGCCCTGTTTCTCTGTTAAATCAAATAAGGTTGGCTGAAAGGCTTTACTGATCGCCGTGCGTGCGGCAGTAGGAGAGCATCAGCTTTGTGCTTTCCTCTGTCAGACCTGAGAGACACAGACTGTGTAAAACGTAGCTAGATCCTGAAAATGCATCCTGTGCATCTTCATGTTTCTCCTCTTCTCTCAAGCTCACCAGGCTGTGTAAAAAAAAAAAAAAAAAAAGTATTTTCTAATGGTCCACCATAATTGCAGTTTCCAAAGCACCCTGTGACCCTAGGTACTCCATCTGGGAGAGGGGAGAGGCTGGCTGCCCTGAAGGGTGTGACACTGAGTCACCAGAGCCATTTTAAAGGGCTGACGTTAGAGATGATTTTGAAATCATGGGCTTGAACCATGGCAGAGCTGCTCCAGAATAAGCAGAAGGAGATCAGGCACTTGGGGCCTACAGTTTGGTACCACTCACAGCAGACCTGAAGATTGTTTTTTGGGGGTTATATGTTTTGGTTTAACACTTTAGTAGCCCACAGATGTATTGTTTTTGAAAGTCTCCTGTCTGTTCTGACGCTTTGATTTAGGGGATGTGGAAATTGGTTTGCAAGAGCGTAATGGACAGCTAGAAGTGGATATCATTCAGGCTCGAGGACTCACACCAAAACCCGGCTCCAAAACACTGCCAGGTAGTATGCTTTGACTCCTCAAGTAATTCGCTGAGCCCCAGACTCCCCTGATGCTTGTGAACAGAAAGAACCTTAATTCCACTTGACTTCTGCAGGACTAAGCAGTCTGTATGTGGTATTGAAAATAAGGCTGGTTGAGCAGATCTCTTCGCTGCTGTAAAGCCTTCTTTAGAAATACCTGAGACGTGTTACTTTGCCTTTCTTTGAAGATTTTTTTCATCTTTGACCATCTTTATTTCTTGCAGCTGCTTACATCAAAGCTTACCTGCTAGAGAATGGCGTGTGCATTGCGAAAAAGAAGACAAAAGTGGCTCGCAAATCATTAGACCCCTTGTACAATCAGGTGTTACTGTTTGCTGAGAGCCCCCAGGGCAAAGTATTACAGGTAAGATGAGCAAGTCTCAGGTCTGCCTCAGCTGGAAGATATTAAGTCTGGCAAGGGATCTGGATAATTAACATAGATGAGAAAAAGCTGGTGTTTCATTGAACCAGATGCACTCAATCTGAACGAAACAAATGGAAAAAACTCCTGTTTTTCATACTCAAACTGATTGTTGTTTGACACCCTGCCAGGTAACATGACTGCCTACTAGAAAAAGGTTGACTTTTTTTTTTTTTAGTTCTTTTTTTTCCCCTGCCCAGTTAGGAGATAGGTAGAAACTACAGATCCTAAAGTCTTGCAGCATATGTTGTCTTCTGCATTTATACTGCTTTGGCCATCACGCAATCATATATCCTGCCTTTTTCTACCTCTTTTACTGATGTACATTTTCTGTCATACTCATATTTTCAATCCTGCACCTATGTTTTCAGAGTGAAGAGTGATTTGCATTGTTAATTCATACCTGAATCATTTCCATCCGATAAAGCCTGGCTAAAATCCACTGGTAAAATAGATGTAATTAATCCACGAGTCTCTATTGCTTACCTCCACTAGCATCTGAATTAGCACCAGCTAACCTGCTGGATCCTTCTCATTAGTGTATTTTTCCTCATTTGCCTTGATTAGAAGCATTTTCCTCTGTTGCAGTGAGGCCAGGCGTTTCTGACTGGAATGGGGTGGGACCTGGCTTGGTCTGTTCTTGCCTTCCAGGGCTTTCCTTACCTGCTGCCATGCTGCCAGGAAAGGCACATGTTGCAGGAGAATAAAACGAGGAGCTTGACGCTCTGCCAGTGGCTGTGCTGCCAAACCAGCTTTCTGCAGCGGCTTGCTCCATCTCATGCTGACCTAGAGTGTTAATTTTTTGCTCTTTAATTGACATTCTTTATCTCTCCTACCTCATTTTACAGAAAACTGTAGTGTTCTGGTTATTTGGAGCCTAGGGAAGGAAGCTGTCAGGATTAGCCAGAGATCACTAGTCACCGTCATAACCCAGCATCCTCATCCCCTCCTCTTCAGAACACGGACTCGCTCTGGAGTCAGTCGTCACCTTTGTCACGAGCTGCGCAGGCCACTTGGTCACGTGCAGGCCTCCAGCATGCCTAAGCCCATGACCCTCACTACATCTGTTGTTCCACCCACTGGTCTCCATCGTGTTGTAAGTGTGATTCAGCTTTCCCTGCTCGTCTGCCAGCTCTCTTTCATTAGACCTTCCTCTGCGTCTGCAAGCCTTTCTCGGCAGTCTGTTCTGCTTCCCCTGCATGCCACTCCATGTGTGCCCCTTGCGTCACCGGCCCTGCTTGCCAGCGCTCGGCTCCTGCCCCTTCTCCAGGTGAGTAGCTGTGCCTCCTCACCATCTGCCCTGGGACAGTGTGAGCCATCCTCACCATCTGCCCCGAGCTCTGAGCGCAGAAGTTAAGACGTGCTCTCTTCCGCACACTGCTGGCTCTTGACCCAAGCTGTTGCCCACCTTTTATTTGTTGGTGTATGTTTCCCCAGAAGAAGCCCTTCCTGCCCTTTTCCCACAGGCCATCTTTTGTTGTGTCCAAGGCCCATTAGAGTGCCAGGACCAGGTTTTACGTGCCGGAGTTGGAGTTGCAGCTCCAGGGATACTTAGTGCCTGTGCTGGCCCTACCCAGCAGGTAGAACAGCAGAACGATGTCTCCTCCACATGTGTGTTTGCCTTTTCTCTGTGGGCTGAAAAATAAAATCTGAGAAGTTAGGGTTTGTAAAACTGTGCTAAAAAAAGTAAAGTCATCAGCCAGCGTTTCACATCCTGTTGGTAGTGTGAACCTTTCTGAGACTGTAGTAAAGCTCTGGGAAGCTGGATGAGTGGAAAGAAGGATTGGTCAGACTTGTGCTTCCCCAGCAAGTGTGCAAGTTGGAGGATTAACTGTGCTTCCCCCTCCTTGTTCCTAAGGTGATAGTCTGGGGAAACTACGGACGCATGGAGCGCAAGCACTTCATGGGAGTCGCCAGAGTCCTCCTGGAAGAACTGGATTTGTCGACTTTAGCAATTGGCTGGTACAAGCTCTTCCCAACCTCCTCCATGGTGGATCCTACTACAGGCCCGCTCCTGCGTCAGTCCTCACAGCTTTCCCTGGAGAGCACAGTGGGACCCTGCTGTGACAGGTCTTAGTGAGTAAGGAAGGGGGAACTGCTTTTGATTTTTAAACATGCTGTCAAGGTTTTGTTTGCTGGAACTCTGACCTCAAGCGCAATGCATGTTCAATCAGTTCTTGTGGAGCTGGAAGAGGAGGATAAACCAGTGACCTTAGACAGAAGATGAGGGGGAGGGCGCTGTGCCCTCTCCGTCCGAGGAGGAGGTGCTGCGGGGCATGAGTCCTATTTGTCAAACTAGACATAACACCTCTTGTTTCGCTTCTCACGCTGTCATTCTTGGACCCTTGTTTCAGATCAGTATTAACCCTGGAAAGTTGCAGCATTTGAAAGAATTTGGGGGGGGAGTAAGGAAGGTGTTTTTCTTAACTGTGCAGCTTAGAAATTTCTGATACAGCTTCTTATATGAGAAAGTACCTGAAAAAAAAAATCAGAAGTCAGTATTGGACCTAAAAAGAGCAGGAGCAGAAGGTTTCAGAGGAGGCATTAGGTTTTTTTATAAGGTTGGTCTTTCTGATAGTAAGAGAAAGAAAGAAACCTGCAACTCTTTAGAATCAGTTCCACATCACTGAGTCACGTTAACACTGTCGTTGCTGTGTTTTCAAACTGTGCCAAATTACCAGCAAGTGTCTTTACTGCATTACTTGTCTAACAGTGCTGATGAAGCATACTTGGTGGGAGAGTAAGTAGCGCCTACTTAGACCAGACAGTTTGAACAGTTTGAAGTTAGCAGGGTAATTAACTGCAATTTTGGAAAAAACAAACCCAAACCAATAGAAGGGGGAGCTGAACATCAGACTGCAGCTTGAGATGTGTTTTGCATTGTCAGGTACAATACCCTGCAATTTACTGACTCCCTTACTTGTTGCTGTGCATCCTTCAGTCATGATGTCTTCTGTTTCCTGCTTTTCTTCCATCTCCTTTGTCCTGGTACATATCTGCTGGAGATGCTGCCCATCCTGATGTGCTATGGACTGACTTGAAACAACACTGGTTTGTTCTGCACAGGAGAGGAAATTGAGGTTTCTAGGAGGGGGTGCAGAAGAAGAAACCTCAGCTTGTCACCTGACAAGCTTGTCAAGGTGCTGCAGAGCGTGTTACTTTCCTTGGGGAGAGAAGGGTGCTTTAGGCAGTCTCAGTAGTACACAAATGTTACCTAGCATCCTGAAAGAGGAGATGCAATCCCCAAAGTATGGAGAGGTTGTGGGTGAGGAATCTGAAGACACTCTGGTCACAGCATGTCTATTTTGTTAATTGAAATGCAGCACTTAGCGTAAATGAGTCTTGTAGATCAAGCACATTCTCTGAGCTGCCCAGATAGAGCGGCTGTTGTCAGCAGAGGCACATGCTGGAGTGAGTGCACTAGATCCTTCAGACAATTAAAAAATGATTATCCGAAATCACAGAGAATCTCCAAAGATTGTCTGCTGATAGGCCAGTTTTGGCTAGGCTTCGCTGCAGTTCTTAATGAGGATTTGATGACTGCTCTCTCAGAATGAGCTTTTGGAGATGTTTTGCTTTGTGATTGAAAAGTGAAGGTCCCACATTGCGTTTAGGAAGGAGCAGATTCTTGGCCTGTCGTAGAGGCCAAATACAGTTTATTTCTGCATGTGGGCCTCCGCTTCGTTAGAATAAAAGCATGAGTGTTGAGTGGATGGTGACAGCAGTTGCTTTTGGTCCTAGCTTGTCTATGGCATTTTAAATTATTTTGAGATAAATTACAGGATAGATGCAAAAATAATAGGCCTTACAATAATCTCTGTAAAAAAAAAAAAAAGAATATAAAGGAGAGGGGAGAAAGAGAAAGGACATAGAATGAATAGTTTTTTGAGTCTTCAGTGGCAAAAGCCTCGACATTTCAGACAAACCTCTTAATTTCCTTGATCAAATAAGTCTCTGGCCTCTCACTAATTATTTTTTCTAATTGTATTAGACAATTTCTATATATTAGCTGAAGAAAGTTTGTTGCATGCTGGTCAAACTATGTTGTGGCGCTCTCTTTATTTTAAACAGAAAAAAAAGCACATTTACTGTAATTCAATTCAGCATCTTTTCCTCTTGGTATGTAGTGAGTACTAGGCAATATTGTACAATATGTGTATGAACTAGAATAGATTAGGTAGATTTAGTGGTTTGTAGCACTGGATCTTTTAATAACTATGTCTTTAAAAGGACCGTGGGGAGCTCCGGGTATGTACCAGACCTGGCAGCTGAGTAACAGGGCTTCTGTCTTAAGTTATGCTGAAAACTTTGTATTGGTACTTAGTTTGGACATTATCTACCAGTAATAGCTACTTAATCCTGGTTTTCCTGTGTCTGATAAGACGAATGCAACGTTTTTGTGGTCTTTGATGGGGAGTAGGAGACTATCTATGCCAAAAATATTCCCCCCCAAAAAAACTTTGTTTAATGACTGTTGAAAAGCTCAGCTCCTGTATGCCTGAGAGGCACGATGTGTCTCTGTGTCCTGCCCCTCCCAAAGCCCTGCGAGCTCGGTGATGAGCAGCATGGTTACCATAGGACTCCTGAACGCTGAGGACTACGGTCCGTGTGGTTTTAATCCTGCTGAAAGGTCACTGTCAGGGTGAATAAAAAGTTAAGCTTCTGCCTGTGTTATTTTTGTCCAAGGCCTCGGGCTCTGCAGCTCGGAGGCAGTTGGAACAGTCTGCTCCATCCTGTTTTTCTTCTGCCGTCTTTCCGTGGTTGATCGTAGTCCAGTGGTTCTCGCTTGTGTTTCTGCTCACTTCCAAGTCCTGTTTCTCCCCGGTGAGCGAATGTTAGGAGCCCTGGCTGCCACACACAGCAGAGTCGTGCAGACTGGCAGCTGGAGATGATCTTCCTTTGTAAACCAGACTGCCAGGAGCCCTTTGGGGAGTGCCAGCGGGGCCACGCGGTGAGGCCAGGGCTGTTGCACAGTACCTACCCTCTAAATTCTCGCTTCACTCCTGCCTGTGATTCCTGCACTGACCGTGGTGTATTATAGTTTAAAAAAAGAAATCTTCTAGTTATCCAAGGCAAGTCTCTGGCTTGGAATAGCTTATTTTTATAAAGCCTAACCCTTTTTCTTCCCCAAAAATTTGACTTGCCAGTTTCTGTCTATAAGGTGATGTGATACGACAGTCAGAATTCCTGGTGTGGTTGTGTAAAAACTATCAGTTTGCCAGAGTGATGAGCAGCTGAAAATGAAACTTTGGTTGTCTTTGCAAGTCCTGGCAGAGTTTTTTCCCCTGTGTCTTAGTCTGGCTGTTAGTTGTAGTCCGGGAGAGAGAGGGTGAGCAGGAGACTTGGTGGGGGAAATAAAAAGCATCGTAGTATTCTTGGTCTGAGGGTGGTGATAAAGGGTGAGACTGAGGATAAATACCAGCCCAGCTCAGGGCCAATTTCCCTGTTCCTTGTGCATGAAATACTACATTTTAATAGTAATGGGAGAATTGCTTGCCAAAAAAAAGGGATAACCTGTCTCTAAATGTTACCTGCATTGCTGTTACCAGGGAAAGCAAAGAAATCCTGATGCAGAGAGCAGAACGACCTCTCCCTGGTGAGAATCCCCTGCTTGCAGGGAGAGCAGAACCCTGAGACCCTCCCTCAGACATGGCTTGGTCCTTTTTGTGGCTGGGTGGCTGGTCCTGGTTTGTTCAGGCAAAAAACTCCGTGCTATTTTCCCGGTCTCCTGGTGTTGCTTTCCCTTTGCCCCCACCCAGCTGGGATGCCACAGAGTAAAGAGTGCAATTCAGTCCACAGGTCCTCATCCTGCAGCCAGAGCCGCCTGGGCAGGCTGGAGCATCCCCCTCACACTGCACATGGGCGTTGGTGTCCAGGGGCAGGGTAAGGCCCAAATGACTTTATCACTTAGCCAGGTACATCCCCACTTCTTGGCCATGGGTTGTGTCAAAGGACATTGCAGAATTACTTGCTTTGAATGAAAAAAACCATTAAATATTTATTGTTCCTAGCTACTGGCTCCTTTATTGCTGTACTGTTCTAAATCCGCGGGTCTCCTGGAGTATGAATATCACAAGCTCCTGTAAAGGAGCTATTTTTAAGATGTTGAGGCAGTTAACAGAATCTCAACCTGAGCATGTTTAGTAACGTTTAGACAGCAAGACAACTTTTTTATGAAGCTCATTTTAAGTTAGTTTATTACATGCTGTTGGTAATATTTTAACACAGGAGAAATATTTTTCTTTAAAGACAAAATGATGTATGTTTTTTAACAGATAACATAATTTTAGTGTTTTCAGAAATGTTTAACGTTCTTGGTATGAAGTTTACTCATTCTTTTGGTTTCTATGCTCCTTGTTATAGTCTTATCAACTTTTTTCCAAGAGAAAAAGAGGCATATGTAAATAAGCACCCGAACAAAAGTCCTATAAGAAATTCTGTTCAAACTGGCCATGGAATTATTAGTAAATATTTGTTACTGTTCATTAACTCTCAGCTACTCTTCAAGCCTTTGTTGAAAGAATCGATGTTGTATTTTCAAGACGAGAACTACTTTAGCTAGTTTTGTCATAATCCTGTACTCTGTATAAAGATCTTTTTATAAAGAAAGTCTAATAGGCTAACAAGCAATAATCTATTCCATTTGGTGTGCACAGATTGTGACTCGCAGGCTGTAGTACATATTGTTGGTACAGTTTATAATTGTCTTCAATCTCCACGGCATCACTTGTGGAAAAGATCCATGTTAACTCTGGTTGTGAAAAGCGAAGGCTGGGCTTGTTGCCTGGTGAGATAGATTCATCCTATAGACTTCTCTGTGAGCGTATGTGCCCATCGACATGAAATCTCCCTTAGGTGAAGAGTGAAACAGCCGTAGGTGACTTCATACCACAGAGGTAAAAATAGTTTCAGTATAAACTTCATGACTGTTTGGATCTCCCTGGTTTTCTTAGGCTAATCCAGTGTTTGTAACTCGATGAGAACGGTTCCCACTGCCACATCGCCCTGATAAAGCAAAAAAGCCTTTGCACTCTGGGGCCGCTTGAGTTCTGCCTGACAGCTGCCTGTTTTCCTCGAGATACCAGGGGCAAGCTAAAGGGAGGGGGTTTGGGGTTTTATTTCAGAGCAGCTCTTCTCTAAAGGCTTTGTGGGTTATTTTGTCTGTTTTGTTAGAGAATTCCACCCAAGGCAGAGAGATCGCACCTTCGCAGAGCATCCCGGGGGACTAAGGGTGCAACGGGAACAGGCTGTTCCGTGCCACTCCTCAGAAGTTAGCTAATGCTGGGCTCATCTAAAGATTTTTCCAGAGTGGCAGCATCAGGATATTGGATTTTAAGTCAGCTCATTCATCATTGATGCGGTGCGTAAAATTAACCAGCTTCAAAACAGCGTCCCAGTTCATTGCCTGTGGACTTCTCACAGCATTTCCCATAGGAAGAATCTTCACGTTCCCAAGATTGCCAGTCTGCTGGCCAGGCAGGCAGCAGGTCGCTGGCCCGGTGATGCTGAGAGCCCTCATGAATGATAAGTAACTCACTTTCTCTGTGTGAAAGGCTTTGTGAAGAATGAGAGACATGTAAATGCAAAGTGCTGTCAGCAGGGAAGTCCAGGGCATGTTGAGACCTAGAGCGAGCATCTCAGATGAAATGCAGCTACTGAATTTGAGCCAAACCTCTCGAAAAGAGGATGATCAGTGAAAGCCTTTTTTTGTTTGCCCCAGTGCATGCCTGCTGAGGGGTATGTGGGGTGTCTGTATGTGTGTGTCCATACGACTGCGTACAGGCACACAGCAGCACACAGGAACGCTTTGGAAAATGCCACATTCCCTTCAGGATGCAAAATCCCTACGAGGGGCCTGGCTGGTTGTGCCATCAGTGTCGTTCCCTTGGCTGAGTGCTTTGCCCAGCCAAGCCTGTGGGATGCTCATCAAACCTGCCATGGCAGAGACCCAGAGCTGCATTCTGGCTGCGCCCTGCGTCTGTCTGCCGGTCTGCCTGGCTCTCCAGCACGTGCCTGTGAACCCGGAACTTCCCTGGGGAGTTTGCAAGTGATTAGGTATTCTCAAAATGTGGCTAATGAGTCTTACACTGCCAGACTCCCCTCTGCTCAGTGACCAGCATCCCAGTGACCTAGCAGCTGCACATCCATCCCTCTCCCCAGCTACTCACCCACAACTGCAGCATCAGGCTCGTTCCTCAAGCTCTTCTGGTGACAAAGACACCCTCCACCATCCCTTCCCTGAGGTAGCTGCTCTCATCCCGGTGGAGGGGAGGAACTGGGGAAGAGTTTCTGGTAGCATTTGGTTCTTTGCACTTTAGAGGCAGAAATGGAAGGCGCCAGCACCAGCCCTTTATGGAGCACCAGCACACAGAGCCACGACCTGACGACTTTCCCTTCGTCACTCCCCAGTAGCTAAAATGGCCACCAGAGCTATACTGCCAAACCCCGCTCTGCTGGGTCGGGAGGCGGCCTGTGCATTTAGGGTGCACTCTGGGCACCCCACATGGGCTTGAGACCCCCCCTTGCCCGGGAAGGAGGGGGGGCTTTTTGTCTTGCTGCAAGGCGGTTGTGGGCGCGGGCAGCAGCGGGCTCCGCTCGCTGAGCGGCCACGGGGGCAGAAGCAACCCGAGGACAGAGGGACTCGGGCTGCCAAGGTCGTGCCACGAGCCTTCCAGGAGCTGGGTGTTCTCTAGGTGCTTGAGCACCACAGATGGGGACGGCTGCTCCCCTCAACACCAGCCTGGAACTTTAAATCCTGCAGCGGCTTTTCTTCTGGGGCTGTGGCCCCTTCTCCAGTGCTGCTTGCTGGGCTCTGCTGGTTTTTGCTTTCTTTGGAGCGAGGTTTGGAGAGTGAATCCAAGGTGTGTTCCTCAGCCTCGCCGCGCTGGGCTCGCCTTCCTCCTGTGTGCTGCTGGCTGCTCCCTGCACCGGGAGGAACGGGCACGCCAGGTACCCAGTGCCTCCACCCAGACCCCCGTCCGCAGTGCTGCCATGGCCTGTGATCCACTGCGGTGTCAGGGCTGCCTTTGGCAGCAGGGCCTCCATCCTTTCCTGTTCTGGGTAGGAGCTAAGGGTCTTTTGAAGCAGCTTTGCAGCCCACGCAGGCATAGTGTGCCATCCAGAGAACCAGGAGAAGGCAGGGACAGGGTGGGAGCTGCCTCTGTGCTGGTCAGGGAGACAGGGACCTCCCAGCAAGCTTTCCTCCAGGTTCCCTTTGCTTTCCCCTGTGCCCGCTGCTCCCTACGTGGGTTCTCCCTTCCCTCTCGATACGAGGCCTTATTCTGAGCCGAGGGGCCTGAGGCTGCCCACAGCATCCCCTTGCACCGAACCACCCACCCCACGCTGCCTGCGGGGAGCCCCGGGGCGGTGCTGCAGAGCTGGCCTCTGCTCAGGGATGGAGCCATCACCCCCAGCACATCGTGCTCTGCCTCCCCAGCGCCAGCATGCCGGCACTCTGCCTTGTACCCCTGCTGCCTGGGGCCTGGCCACACTACGGACATCTGCTTTCATCGAGGTTAAACCTTTTTACTTCATCAGTTGCTCCACAAACCCCCCATAGCTTGGCAGGAGCACCCCGCAGTTGCTACCTCTCCCTTTGCCTTTGCGTAGGAGTAGGGGGAGCTGATCTGCTCTTGTTGGCCTCTGTTAACCCTCTCCAAAACCTTTTGGAGGTTTTTAACGTCATGCAGAGAGATGTAATCTCCATGGAGCTGGAGGGAGCGCAGGCAATGGAGCTGGGCAGCCTGCTTGCCACCGTGGCCAGTTGCTTGTGAGGTGCGTGGGCTGCCTTGGGTGGAAGGTGGGACGCTGTCCCAGCAGTGCGGGTGTCCCAGCAGTGCCAGTGTGCCGCCAGCCACTCGGCTGTAGTCGGGAGAGGATTCCGCTGTACTCTTTTTCCTGTCTGTAGGTTTTATTCAGACAATATGTAATGATTGAGTGATTTACAATTCAGTGTTAAGCTAATGAAAACGTTGATAATGGTGATAATAAAACCTTTTTTTTTCCTACGGTGTGTTGGAGGGTTTTGTGGTGTCTCTGCCCTTTCTGCTGCGCCCCCACCATTACTTCTAACCTGAGGTTTCAGCTGTCCCATCATCCTTCCTTCTGTGCCTGAAGGGAGGAGAGCTCAGCCTGGCATGTCCCTGTGCTTTCTGGGGCTCTCTCATTCAGTCCCAGCTCCAAACCTCCAGCTCCCCGTGCCATTTCCAGATGGTATGTGGCTCTGGGCACCTCCAGGCAGAGAGCTGAGCTTGCTCTCAGCTTGTGCTCCGCTTGCTGCCCCAGTTGGAAGCTGCCTGCTCCTGCAGTTTTCTTCTCGAGTCCTTTCACAGGCACCACAGCCCATTCAAGGTCGGGTTTGGGAACACTGGAGGTGGAGATGCAGATGGCAGAAAAATCTGCCCCGGCTGTCAAGGGTACCAGTGGTCAGTGTGGGTGCAAGGGGGGCCTGGGGACCCTTAGGGAAGGAGACTTGTGGGCATTACTGCGTGCGCAGCCACTGCCTGGTCATCCCAGGGTATGCTTGAGCTGTGAGTCCTCAGGGAGCATTTGGGGGCTCTGCTTTGGCACCTGCTGCAGGAGGAAGCGGTGAGAAAAGGTAGCACTCCCCAGAAGCCACCACAAACCTGTTTTCCGTGGGAATTACAAGGGATCTCAAGCTCCCAGTTTAATGAGCATGCCTTAAAGGTTTTTCTCATGCCTGCAGATCATCAGAGCAGGATGGAGGGGCAGGGCAGCTCCCTGCCCACCCCACCTGCAGTCCTGGGAGGAGCAGTGATGGAGGAAGAGGAGCAGGAGAAGGATTTCCCCAGCGGTGTGGGTGTCTGGGAGGTCAGAGCAGCCCAGCCCAGCATGGAGGAGGAGGGGGAAGGGGGGCGGTTGGGGGTGTGAATGGTACCTCACACCCTTACCCCATCACCAGCTGCTGTGCAGCAGGATGGGGCTCAGCAGTCAATAAGCAACTGAGCTCCCAGCAGTGCTGCCTTGCATCTCAGGCTGCACAAAAGCAGCAGTAAAGCCTTGCAGGTGCCCTGCATTCTGCTCCATCAGCTCATGGCTCTCTCCATCCACCGCCTGAGACCGGCTCGTCCATGCAGACCTCACGCCACTGGTGCCTCTGCCGGGCTCTGCCTTTGCATCGATGCGTAGCAAGCTCTGGGGCACAAGCACAGAGCCCAGAGCGCTGGCAGCACCACACTGAACCCAGAGGGACAGCTCAGCCATGGGACTTTGGTGGCTCTTCTGCTTCCAGCTCCCAAGAGGTAGGTTTCACTGGGGTAGAGCCCTGTGGGCTCTGACTTGTGCAGGGATTGAAGAGCTGCTGTTTCCCACGAGGATGGAAGGAGCTGCCCCATCCTGGCTGCACTGAGGGTGTCCCACGTTCAACATGGAGAGGGTGAGAGGTCTCCATCTAATGCTTTGGTGGGGAAGGCCCCGTGCACACCCTGTTGAGGGTAGGGGGGAGATGGGACACAAAGGGGCTGTGCTGGTGGGGCCAGCATGAAATGACACCACCAAGGAGCTGAGAAGCCAACAAAAGGCTCATTCACGAGGCAGCTTCATAGGCTCACAGCTTGGCTTCACCTGCCCCTTTCTGCTCAAGCCACGGCTCACTCGGCTGGTCCGGATTTGGGGCCAGTGGTGCAAAGCGATGCAGCTGCTGAGCATCAGGGGGAACTGCAGCCAGGGCATTTCCCCCACTCCTGCGAGATGCTACACACTGTGGAGGGCCCTGGGGGTCTTCCCAAACCAGCCCCTCGTGCCAGCTCAGCAGCGCCTGCACCATCTTCCCAGGGCTGTGCTGCCTCCATCACTGTCCCTTCCCTGCCTGCCAGCAGGACAAGGGTCAGGCTGAGGCTGGGAAGGGCTGAGCATCTTGCATGCTGCCCAGGGGTGGAAAGGATGGAACTGCTGTGATCACCTCATGCCCCAAGAGTGGGTGTAAAGTCCTAGCTCTTCTTCCAGCAGGGTGAGAACCTGGCAGAGAGCATCCCCAAACACACCTGGTGAGGAATGCCCCCCAACCTACCCAGCCATCACAGCAGCCCCACAGCACACCCACCCCACTCTGTTCCTCCACCAGCCAGCCCCGGCAACCAGAGCTCCTGCCCATCCCCGTGCTTCCCTGATTGGGCACCCTGTCTTGAACCCCATAATCCCTAATGGTTTAGGGACTGGAACTAGTCATAACAAGTCTGCAGATTTGGGGTGACATTGAAGGCCAAAGCTGCCTCTTGGGATGCCCAAGCACCTGGAATGGCTGGAAACGGGAAGGTCACTGCTGGGGGAGTGGAGGAGACACAGTGGGCAATGAGATCCAGTGGGTTCCCAGCTCTGGGACAGCCACTCTGCCCCCCTCATCCCTGTGATGCCCAAACATCCCAGCAGGCACCCACAGGTATAAGGTCTCTGGGCATAAACCCTGCCCCTTCCCCCATGGCAGGGGAGCCAGCCCTGGCGTACCCCTGCAGCTGGGAGGGGGTTTGGGACTCAGACATGTCTCCCTGGACCCTCGTGACAAAAGAACCGACCACCACCAGCTGGATTCACCTTTTATTAAACTGCCCAGAACAAAAAGGGGTGAGCAAAGCCTGCCCTGAGGCCCTCCCAACACTGCCGCTCTGCATGCCTTCCCCACAGGGAAAAGGGGATTTTCCTCCAGGAAAACCCCCTTGGAGGGTATTTTAGAGAGAACTAAGAGTGAAAATGTCCCTTTATTGGGGAAAGAAGTGAAATGGATCTCCTACGGCTGCCAGAGCCCAGTCCTGCTCTCTTGCAGACCAGGTAGGATGGATACGGGCCATGTTGGGGGGGTACCCCACCCTGCCTGGGGATGTATGCTGAGATGGGGTCACCCCACCTCTGATAAACCCAGCAGCAAGAAGCACAAACCTAGGGGCTGGTGGGGCCAGGAGGAAGACAGGAGCAGGCAGACTTGCTGGGCTGCCAGCTGGAGACGACATGGAGGGGGAAAGGGTGATTTTAGCTGACAATCTCATTGGAGCCAGCACCTTTGCAGGTGGCTCTGGGTGCCTCTCCCTGGGGCTGTGCCCTTCACACAGTCTGGGCTCGCTGCAGAGGAGGGCGATGGCTGGGCCAGGGGAGTTCATCTCCCCTGCATCCAGGATGCAGCACCCACCAGCCAGCTCGGTCTGGAGGGACCTGCCCACACTGGTGGGGACGTGGGTGAGCGTAATGAGTCCTGAGCCAGCCACGAGCCTGAGCTTGGCTGGTGATGGGACAAGCCATCCCCGTGTGCTGAGCAGCAGGACCGCAGCCCACCCCTTCCAGCCCACCCCTCCCTGCCCACCCACCGGCTGCGTGGCACCGACTTACCTGCACCTAGAGTCAGGGGACAACCCCGCAGAGCTCGCTGGCAGGGGCTTTGCTTTTGATACACTCCCAGCAAGCGCGCTCCAGCCTGTGCAGTGAGAGGCACGCGCTGCCCGAGGGCAGGAGGGCAGCAACGCCGCAGGGTGGGCAGCGGGGAGGTGGTGGGAAAGCAAAACCTACAGCTCGCTGGGTTTTGGACCGGGGGCCTCTCCCCAAACCCAAATGCTTAAACCCAGTCAGAGGAAAAAGCAAAGAAAAACTAAAGAGTGTCGTTCAGTGCCTGCGGAAAGGAACGGTTATGTCTCAGCAGGGTTTGAAGGCTCCTGTCAGACCCTGCGTGGGGCTGGCGGGCAGCGGAAAGGGGAGAGGAGCAGAAGAAACGAGAGCAGTAAGAGGGACCCGACATCTCTGTTCATAATTCATCATCATAGTAAGACTCGAGCACCGAGGACAGCTCGGTGCACACTCCTAGATGGATTTCCTCCGCAGCCGGGGGTGCTGCCGGCAGCGAGGGCTGTTGGATGACAAAGTGCTCCCTGGGGAAGAGCTGGTCTGACCCCGCGTGCTCAGGGACACCTCGTCGATTTTGTAGGAAATGGAGTTGTAATACACGGGGTTGGTGTGGCAGCTCAGGGTCTTGGGGTGGGAGGGCACCGGGCTGCCACACAGCTGAGGTCTGTAGCACAGGCACGTGCAGAAGGAAGGGACCGCGGCCGCCGAGTTGGCTGACTGGCGCCGCTGCCTCTCCGTGTTCTCCTGGATCAGTGGGATGAGGTTCATCTGGCTCGTCCTGTCCTCCACGGGGAGAAAAATAGCATTGCTGCTCTGGCTGTCCTCTTTGGGCTTGAGGTGGATGTTGTTCCGGGCTCTCCTCAGCGAGGCGCGCTCTTCAGCATCCCGCCGCTCGTCCTCCGAGTTCATGGTGAGGAACCGCAGCACCACCAGGTTGAGGAAGGCGCCGATGACCGTCAGGCCCACCAGGATGTACATGAAGCTGAAAGCCACGTACGGCGGCTTCTTTTGCAAAGCCTCGTTCTTCTGCAGAGCCACAAAGTCCCCGAAGCCAATAGTGGTCAAGGTGATGAAGCAGTAGTAATAGGCGTGGAAGAAAGTCCAGCCCTCGAAATAAGAGAAGGCCGCTGCGCCGATGCACAGGGTCCCCATGCAGGACAGAAAGCCAACCAGGACCATGTTCTCCATGGAGACGTTGGTTGTCCTCATCCCCAGACACTTCTTGATCTTCTTGAGCAGCAGCCTCACGACGGTGTTCATGCGCTCCCCCAGGCTCTGGAACATGACCAGCGTCAGGGGGATGCCCAGGATGGCGTAGAACATGCAGAAAACTTTGCCAGCATCCGTGCCTGGGGCAGCATGTCCATAGCCTGCGAAGGGAAGAGGACAGGCAGGCGTTCTCAGCGAGGCTGCCCGGGGACCAAAAGGAGCAGTAAGAGAATTGGGGGGGGGGAAACAACAAATCAGCACCCGATCTGCAGGCAATGCTAACAGCACCGTGGGATGATGCAGAACCGCATCTGGCCGCTAAAGAGAGAAGGTACCCCCTCAGTGCCCCTGAGCTTGCATGAGGTTATAGAGGCCAAGAGGAGCCCTGGGGCTGGGTCAAGGCCTGCAAGCCCTCTGCAGCTCACCAGCAATTCAGAGGCACCGAAGCCACGCCAGGGCTGCAGGGTAACCTGAACCCCCACGGCAAGGCAGGACGGAGGCTCCGCAGGATGCTGAGACCACAGCACCAGGTCACCCTGTGGGCACCCAGCCAGTCCCGTCCACAAGTGCCCTTGCAGGGCCATCATCACCTCGCCCAGCACCCACGCGTGCCCCTCCTGTCCCCATCCCTCCAGTGTCACGTGCACCTTTGACACTCAGCTCCTGCTTGCTTCAGGGCCTGTTGGACAGGAGCTGTAGGGTCCATCCCTGCAGGAGCAGCTATCTGGGAGGACTTCTGCAGAGCAGCTTCAGATTTACTCCCATGTCACCCAGACTCAGACCTACAGCCCGGCCATGCTGCTGGGGAAGGGGCGGGGGGGGTCTGCTGTTTTAAATGCAGGGAAGTATTTATGCCACTGCAGCTCTGTCAGCCCTCATCCCAGGGACAAGGAGCTCAAGGAGGACAAGGAGGACAAGGTTCTCCTTGAATGCCTTCCCAGATTTAATTTCCCCACCTTGCTCCAAGTGTGAGCTGTGACTCAAGGACACTCACACCATGAGTCGTAATGAGGCACTTGCAGCATCTCTCAGACTTCAGCCCTCCTGCACCCACCTCACAATTACAGCGGCTCAACAGAATCGGTGCCCTCTGACCTCAGCGGATGAGTAACTAGCTCAGCGCGGGGAGTAACGGCATCCAAAGGCATCCAAGCCTTTCTGTTGAGTTTCTATGAGCACCAGGGCTGGAAGGTTCCCTTCTGAAGGTGCCTGCAGCACAGCCTCAGCTCCTTCCCACGCTGCTGCGTGGCCTTTGCAAACAGCCAGTTATTTATATTTCTGCTTTGTGCAGGTGTTTGCTGTGGTGGGGGAACACACCAGCACAGTAATTATTTAATTACTCTTTTATTTCCCAGTCCTGCTCAAAGCCATGAGTTGATTTCACCCTGTCTCTGCTGTCGCTGGATTCCCAGGACTCGGGGATGCTGTTGGCGTGCAGTGACAGGATGACCAGAGGATGACAACCACGCTGTGCCAGGCTCCCCAGCGAGCCTCCCGCTCCAGGAAACTCCTGTGACAGGACAGGGCTGGGGCCTGAGGTCAGCGTTATCCTCGACCGTGCTGTGCTCCCAGCTGCAGGCAGGTAGGAAGGGACGGGCTTCTACTGGCTCTGTCTGTGCATAAACCCCTGCCATCAGGCATGACAAAGTTAATGCCGTGTGCCACGTTTCACTGGGCACAGAGCAGGCACGAGGCTGCGGTGGCAAAGCCCCCATTGGGCCTGTGGTTATCAACAGAGTGCAGTTATCAGGTCCTGGGCTACAAGATAATGCAATGACAGCAGCGAGGAGGTAAATATAATGATCCAGAAGAGCAGTAAGTGGAAAAGCAGCTGTCCTACCCTGCCAGACCGCTGAAAGAGCGTGTGACTGATGCTTTCAAAATGACAAAGGGAATTAGAAAGAGTAAACACAGCGACAGTAACGTTAAGCCAGGGTTCAGAGCACGGCCCCACACAGAGCGACCTGGCATATGGTCTGAAATATGGCACCTGGGCTGAAGTTATTTGTTGTGGGGGTGTGGTAAGTGGAGCGATTGTTTGTCACAGCCAACAGAAACATCATGTAAATGAAGCCATCGCCTGTCGTGAGATGATGGAGATTTTCACTGAAGCTGTTCATCCTGCCCTCCTGCTGGGGCCCAACACTGACCGTGCCCTGAACCCATCGCTGTCTGCTGGCCACATGTGCTGCCAGCTGCAGCACCCCATCTCATGGGGACATGCAGAGCCCCCAGGGGCAGGGTCTGTGGGGTACCCACCCCTCTGCTGCCTCTTCTCCCCTGGTAATGCTGCACAGTGGGTCCCACCAGCCCTCATCATGACAAATGATGCTTTCAGCTGCCAGATGTATTTCACCCATCCCCAGCCCCCCGGTAAGGTTGAGCCCCCTCCTGCAGACAAGGAGGTGGCTGCTGGCTGTGGAAAGGCAGGATTTGGCCTCGGGGTTCCTGCCTCCAGAACACTTCTGCTGACTGAAATCCCAGCACGAGCACAGGATCCCACATCTGCCTACCCCCACGAGATGCTCAGGGTGCATGAATTAATAAAAGTGGATTAATTAAACAATGCTAAACTCCCATGTGACTAACCTCACCTAGAATTAAGGCAATCCTCATTCAGTGTAGTTTCATGCTCCTGCAGAATAGAAGAGGGCAAACCAAGGCACTGGGCTCCAGCACGGGTAAGTGTGTCTGCGTGGGGGCTTAATGCGATTCAATTGTTCCCCTCCAAGCTAATTGACAGCCGTCTCTCTGCAGGCTCCGTGCAGGCAGAGGTTCAGTGTCTGGTGGTTGTCTCTGCTCCCTGAAGCAGGTCTCATCCAGCCAAACCTCCAGAGTTTTCAGCTGGCAAAGGAGCCAACAGTTCTTGCCCAGCTCTTCAGCCTGGCTTGCTGGGTACAGCATCCCACGGAGGATGGATGTGGGGTCCCCCCTCTGCCCTCCTGCACCCCACCGACTTCTACAGCTGCCAAAGGTGCTCCGCGTGCTGCCGCCTCCCTGGGGTAACATGCACGTAACCTTTTGTGACCCCGGCCATCGCAGCACCCCGACATCCCCCGAAAGAGGTGGGCCCTGTGAATTACCTCTGCCACTGCCGGGCACTTGGGTGCCACAGGGTCAGACTGGGGGGGTGGCCTGAAGAGATGTCTTACAAGGGTGAGACCTGCCTCTCCCACGCAGGCAACCCGCCCCCCTCACCTCCCCTGCTCGTCCCGGGGCGCTCGGAGGTGCTTGGAAGCGCGGGAGGCTGCGGAGGTGCGGGGATGGAGGGAGGGATACGGGGGTGTAGGGATGGAGGGAGGGATACGGGGGTGTGGGAATGGAAGGATACGGGGGTGCGGGGATGAAGGGATACGGGGGTGCGGGGATGGAGGGATACGGGGGTGTGGGGATGGAAGGATACGGGGGTGCGGGGATGGAGGGATACGGGGGTGTGGGGATGGAAGGATACGGGGGTGCGGGGATGGAGGGATACGGGGGTGCGGGGATGGAGGGATACGGGGGTGCGGGGATGGAGGGATACGGGCTGCACGCCGGGATGCCGGCACTCACCGATGGTCGTGATGACGGTGATGGCGAAGTAGAAGGAGCCGGCGAACTTCCACTGCCGCCCGGCGCGGTGCGGCTCGGCCTGCAGCACCAGCCGTTCCAGCTCCCGGTAATCATCGGCGGAGAAGCGGTACTTCCTCCGCAGCTCCCCGCGCTTCTGCTCCAGCAGCCGCTTGCGGCCGCTCTCCGCCTCCGACTCCAGCGCATCGAAGACGGCGGCGCCCACCAGCAGGTAGGAGAAGATGCAGAGGATGAGCGCGGCCGTGCGCAGGTTCTGCCGCTTCATGGCGAGGGGCGGCCGCGGCGGCTCAGCCCGGGCTCCGCATGGCCCCACGCCCGCCGCCGCCCCCCGCGGGCCCCGCCGCGCCCCCGCCGTGCATCCCACCCCCCCCCCCTCCGCACCCGCCCGGCCTGGCCCGGCCCCGCGCCGCCCCCTGCGCGCCCCGCCTGCTGCGCGCCCGCGCACCGCCCCCTGAGCGCCCCGCCTGCTGCGCGCCCCGAGCCCCGGGGCGCCGGGCTCCCGTTTGCCCCGAGCCCGCTCCGCCCGGCAGCCCCTGGGGCGGGTGAGCCCCAGGCCGGTGACATTACCGGCGCTCCCTGTCCCCGGAGCGATCCGGCGGCGTGCGCCCGGCTGGAGCAGGTTCCGCACCCTGCGGTGCCATCCCTGGGCAGACCTTGCGGGGGAGGGTACAGGCGCCGCAGCTCTGCGGTGCCATCCCGGGATGGACCTTGGAAGGGGGGGGGGGTGTGTCATGGACCCCCGCAGCCCTGCGGTGCTATATCCATGGACAGACCTTGGGGGTACAGACCCCGCAGCCCTGGGCGGACCTTGAGGAAGGGGGTACAGACCCCCCAGCCCTGCGGTGCCGTCCCTGTGTGGGCAGCCCTTGGCTCCAGCACTCCGCCCGGCTCTGGGCAGGCTTCACACCCACCCGAGGCACACCAGGAGCACGCAGCTGTGCCTGGCATCTGCGCTGTCTCAGCCGGACCAGCACGTACAGTGTGGCCCGTGTGCTGGGTGCTGTTTGTGGAATGTAAGAACTGGGTTCAGTGTTCCTGCTGACTCCTCTGGTGTGCTCACCTGATGCTGGGGGAACGTGCAGGGGGACGGGGGGCCCACAGCCCTGTGCTGGTACGGGGAGCAGCGAGCGGGGCCTCCCCACATTGATGCTCTGCACGCAGCCCAGGTCGGCTTGGAGGTGCAGGGAAAGGAGCTGTGCAGGGGGCAGAGCCCCCAAAGTGAGCACCCTGTTTCTCACTGGCAGTTTTCTGAGCTTTTATGTAACCCTCATGTTTCACTTTTAAAAATAGAAAGATACTTCTCTGTGTGTTGCAGTAGATGGTCTCTCCTCCCAAAAATAAACTCTTCTTCTTTTAACTGGGAATAAAGCAGCTGAGGAAGGCAAAGCAATGAGCAGGCTTACAGCCCTCTTCTTCCATTTCAGGCCTCTCTCTGGAGATGACAAGATGCTTCGGGCTTTAATTGCAGCAGAGGAGGTTTGAATTGGACACAAGAAAAACTTCTAAACCATGAAGTCAGTGAAACACCGGAACAGATTGCTTGGGGAGATTGTGGCAGCCGTGTCACTGGAGGAGTTTAAAAATAAGATAAGCAGATGTCTAGATATCTGCTGGAAGCGCTCTGGGTACAGCTGATGTTCTCCTGGCACAGGGGATGACTCGCTGCTCTCCTGGAGCCCCTTTCCAGCCCTGTCCTCTACATTCCCATGGCCAGCATGAGGAACACGCTGCCCTTCCTGCTGTAATCGTGAACTCTTTTTCACCCTGGACACTTGCCACTTCCCTCCTCCTTGCTGAGCCTCCCTGCCAGCACCATTAGGGAAAGTTGTTATTGAAGAAAAAATACAGGCTCCAGCATCCATCACCGGCAGCACGAGCTGTCGGTGCTTTGCTGTTCGACATCCTAGTGCTTGCAGCCTCCTCAATCACGCAGCAAAGGCTCTGCTGGAGGAATGTGACTGGTTTATCTTCTTTGTGGTGGTGTTTGGAGCCCTGCTAACAGGGCCTGGGATGCTGTCAAACCTCCGGACCCGGAGCAATGTGGGGCCACCTGCTACAGAAGATCTGCTTCACCTGCTGCCCTCCTGCTGCTGGTGATGTTTTCCACTGGTCGGCAATGACATCCCACCAGGAAGACAGGACACTGTGCTGCTAACTGAGCTATTGGTTCAGCTACAGAGAAATGAGATCTCATGGTGATCAGATCACTCTGTACCCATCAAATATCTTTTAAGAGGGGTTCTGGGTGCTATAGTGCCTTTGCAGGCCAAATTCTGGGGTCCCTGGGTAATCTTTGGAGCAGTGAGCTGATGCTGTAGCGTGTTACCTAAAGCCAGCTGCCCTGTGCAGATGTTGTGCCAACGTGCCAGCCTGGGTTCAAGCATGCAGAACCCTGGGAGACGCTCTCCAGCACTGGGTGAAGGTAGGCACAAGCTACCTGCAGTTTCCTTTAGCAACAGCATCAATGGTCACAGACTACCTGATCCTCCACAGTTTGTTTCCAAACGTGTGTCTGTGATAACAGCCAGCAGTGCTTGGGCATCTCAAGGTGCTATAGACACAGGGTGGATGGGATCTCACCTTCCCTGCGATTGTGGGCATTTGGGACAGGGGGTCCATCCCAGCCCCTGCAGTGTGGATGGCCCTCTGCGCTTCCTTGCTCTGGGTTCTGCTAGCCCTGTCCTCTTTGGGTCGTGTGGTGGGCTGGCCTTGGCCGGTCCCTGACTCCAGAAGACATCCTCACCCAGCAGTGTCTTGTGGCATGGGACTTCCCCTGGCACGGCCTTTCCCCGCTATGCTGGGGTTTACACAGAGCCAGGCAAACCCTCCTCTGGAAAAGGGGATGCCCTCGATGGAGCAGCCTTGGAAAAAGGCCTCATTCAGGAACAGGCATGATGAAATGGCAGCTATTGCTCCCATGGGGGCTTGGGACATCCCTGGTTTGTCCTTTTGGGTCTTGCAGGTCACAGGCTCCTGTGGGTGAAAGCTGCTCAGGAACAAGGGAGGCAGGACCCGTGTCCTGGTGAGAGACCCCCCTCAGTAACAACTCCAGTGTTGATGAAACCAGGACCGTGCAGGCAGCACGGTGTGCTCTGGATGGGGTCACAGGCTTCCTGATGGCGACAGTGCAGAAACCAGGCTGCTCTGCTCCCTCTCCGCCCATGCTCTGCTCTCTCCGGCACACAGTGAGCAGGGGGGCATGAGCAAGACCAGGGCTGTCCCTCCCCAGGCACAGGGGCTTCGCCCTTTCCTGCTGGGAAGCTCCCTCAGTCCAACCTTTGTCTTTCTCCCGACATCGCTGCGCTTGAGAAAGGTCAGGCCGGAGCCGCAGGATCAGGCCAGGCAAGATAATGTACTTTATCATTGATTTCCAGCAAGAAGTGGCATTATGAGATTAAATGTCTCGTTTTTATTGCGCGGGGAGGCAGCGAGAGAAAGCAGCAGCTCTGAAAATAAACCAGAGGGTGAGGTGGTGTGTTTCTGCCGTACGGGGCTGAGACCGGGAACAAACACACCTTGTTTGTTCAGCCCTTTGGAGGTGAACTTTGAGAAGCTGCTTCCTTCCGTGGCTGGTAAACAGTCAGACCTCATCTGGGTTTAAAGCAGGGCTAATTAATGGGTCTGATTCACCCATGTCTACTAATTCCAGGCTGGTGGGGCATTTATTAAAAAGCTTTTTCTAGTTTTAATGGACTGAAAGAAGCAGAGCTGCTTAACCACCTCCAATGAAAGACACTAAATAGGGACCTGCAGCTCTGTTTGAGCCAGTCCTGCAACCTGACGTACATGAGGAGAGGTGGGAGCATCCCCATAGCTGCTTTGGGCAGTGGTGCTGCCCTGGGCTGGCAGCTCCTGGGCCCTGAGCAAAAGGGTCAGGGATGCACGGTACTGGCTCTGCCGCAGCTCCAGCTGTGCTGCCCACCGACCCAGCCAAGGACGGGCTCTGGCAGGTGTAGGTCTCCTGCCTGGTTTCAGCCACAACGTGCTCCAGCTCTCTGGGATCTCAGGGACCCTCCTGGTGGGATCTGCTGCTTCCAGTTATTTTTAGAGAACAAAGAGATGTTTTCTTCTGCCTTAGTAAAAACATCAGCTATTCTGGCTGTAATGCTATTTAATACCAAGATTATAGCCCCACAATGCCACAGGATATTTTTAAAGCAATGGATTATTTCGTTTCTAAAAGGATTAGATACCAAGATGTGAATAACGACCAGCTGCAGCTGCCCAGATGAGAGCAGGACCCCAGCTGCCCCAAGCCAGGCGGCACCGAGCACCAGACACAGGGAGTGATCCCTCCTCTCCATGCAAGGGGCACAGCAATGCCCTCATCTGCAGATGCTGAGGCCCTGACTAGTCTCCTGCTAGCCAGAGCTACCTTGTCCCTGTCCTACAGCCCATGGTCTGGGTTACTGGAGGCTTGGGAACCTCACAACTTTCAGCTCTGACATTTCCCACTGCCTCCCTGCCCTGTAGCTCTGATGGCTGCAGGTGCTTTGCACTGTGCTTTGCATTGTGCTGCAACCTGGACAGGGAGGGAATTAACCAAACGTTGGGTACAAACCGGTTACAAACGCAGATTGCCTCCAGATGATCACCATGGATGTGGCTTCTGGGTTTCAAACCCCAGGGCAGGGGGACACAGGTCCATGCATGACTGTCTTCAACCACCTTGCCCACTACCAGCCAAGCTAAACCTCAGCCGTGCCTTCTCATCGATATCCCACAGCCCCTTGCTATGTCTTCCCCAATTACCCTTCCTACCCAAAACTGGTCGAGCAAGGGGCAGTGCTGCCCCATCCTCCCCACCCATGCTCCCCCCAGCAGCCTGATCTGCCGCTGCTTATACACGGAGCAGACCTGGGCTGGAAATGCTGACAGTGCTCTTGACAGTTTATGGTCACAAACTCTATTTTCAGCCTAATAAGTTTTTTATATGCTTGGAAAGCTGTCAGTTGAACATCAGCCAGGCACAAAGTACCTGCCATAAACTGCCTGGACCGCAACCAAACAGGAAAGGTGCTGCTCTGCTTTAGCAAGTTCTTGGGCTCAGCTGCTTTAGGTGGTTCATTTGTTTGTTCAAGGATCTTGACCTTAATAATAAAATAATAAGATAGAATAATAATGCCTCTGCTTAACAATTTGTAGAAGTATTTGCTGAGAGCCTGTTAAATTAGAGCTGGCAGCTAGTTTGGAGTGGGGCTTGGGAGTGGGAGGCTCCGTGGTGCTGCTGTGGCTGCTGCTGGGGTAGGCTGGTCCCTGCAAGGAGCCGAGGGACCCCGGTGCCAAAGGAGAGAGGCTTTGGGAATGTGTCTGCAGCAGGGTCCGGCTCCCTGGGAAGGTTAATCTGGAGACGAGCTGCCACAGCCATGACCTCAGGATCACTGTAGAAACACAGTGGTGTCAAAGCCAAGCAGAGCAGGGTCTGATCCTGAGCACACCCTGGCTCCAGCCGTGGCAGTGTCATGGTGCTATAAATGACTTCCCTGCATCCCAGTCCGCGGGATTGCTGGGAAGATCGAGTGGAGGGCGGGGGTGTGTGTGTGCAAAGGGTCTGGGAATGAACTGCAAATGTGCAAGCTCTTCTGGAGGGTGGCCTGGTGACAGCTTCACCCCTGCCCTGCAAGGCAGCCCCTGCCACCATGGCATGGGACAGGAAAGGTCCTGTAGGGCTCCTCTGGGATGCTCCTGGGTGAGCAGTGGGGCTCCAGCACGCTGCATGCCTCAGCGAAACCCACGCTGGGAGCCCCACGGGTGGCTGCAGCACCAAAGGTGCCTGCCCAGGACCACAGCAAGTCCCACCGCAGGCGGGCTGGGTGCCGGGCTGGGCGTCCCTGTGTACGTGCCGGAGGAAGGAACAGCCGGCGAGCGGAGCCGGGCCGTGCTCTGGTGAACTTTGGCCGTGTCAGCAGCCGGGGCAACGACCCGAGGGCGCGGGAGCTGCAGCAGCGCTGTCTGTCTGCCGCCTCGGGGCTTCACTTCCCAGTCAGACGGGTTATGGCAAATGGCTGGTTTCAATGCTAAAAATAACCCAGTCAGAAACAAATTGGGTGCAGCACTTCAACTGGGGAAAAAAATGCCTTTATTAGTAAAACTCAAGACGTCCTTTCCTGTTCTGCCTCTGAAGCTCAGGCAACCGGCGCCGGGATGCTGACCCCGCTTCCCAGCCAGGCACCAACTTATTCCAGCTCAGTGTTTGATTCCAAGAGACGTGTTTCGCTTTCCCTGCTAGCGAAGAGCCACAGGCTGGCCCCAGCCACCAGCCTTCCCCAGCCAGAAAACGGCTCCAGCTTTGTGTCCACCAGCGATTTCCCAGCCCAGGGAGCTGTGAGTTGCCCTGTGAAGATGCTCCCTCCCAGCTGCACCATGCCGGAGGCCGCAGAAGGTTCCCTGTGGGGAACGAATACCACAAACAGAAAGCATTTGTTTTCTCTTGTGGTGAAAACACTGTGTTGGGGCCTTATTTCTTCCTCTACCTCAAAACTTGCAGATCTTACTAAGCCTTGTTTGCACGCAGAGATGTTCCAGCTGCTTCCCTCCAGACTTTTCTCTGGAAGGATTAATTGGGTAGATGAGATATATCCTCTCTGAATTGCAAATGCGAAGATGTTTCTGTGTGCAGCTGTTTGTGCCCTGCTCCAGCCCTGGTCCTTTCTTTCCAGCCACGCTCAGGGGCTGTGTGGCGTCCCTGGGGCAGAGCAAGTGGCGGCACAGGAATCGCAGCTGTTCCGGGCATCAGGATGCCAGATCTGCCATGAATCAGTTTTAGGGAATCAAATTAACACTCGGCATTTCTGGAGGCAGGCAAACCACCTGAGCTAAGTTGGAAAAGAAACCCGAGGCTTCTCTGGATTCAGAAATATTTTAGCTGACTTTTAGGTGCTTTGTTTGAGTGTCTCTTGGGGCAGGACCTGAGGCATGGCAGTGACAGGAGATGATGCTTTTCTGGGTATCCCCCCAGGCCAGCTCCACACAGGGCCAGTCAACAGACTCAGGGCATGACTGGTTTTGGATTTCCAGCTTGGGAACTGCATTTGAATTTGTAGGAAGCTGGAGACCTGTGAGTTGTCTCCCAGCCTGAGATTTGCAGGTGCTGATGCAACTACAAGTCCATCAGGCATCCCTGTGCTGTGCCTTTGGGAGGGGATGCTGCTTCACCCTCTGTGGTGGTTTGATCCTGGCTGGAGGCCAGATGTCCTCCTGTTGTGATTTTGTGTGGTGGGGTTCTGATGGAGAAGGGGGGGGGCTGCAGGAGTGGCTGCAGCAAGGAGCTGACAGAAGCTCTTTGCAGGCTCCACAGAGCAACCACCAGACGGGTCAAGGCCAGAGTCATTGTTGCTGGGGGACTTGTGATTCCGTGGGGGACCAGGCTGGAGCAGTCTGGGCCTGAAGGTCAGCAGTCTGCATGGAAGGGACCCACATTGGGGCAGCTGGTGAGGAGCTGAAGCCCCTGTGGGAAAGGACTCAGTGTTGGAGAAGTTTGTGGGGGACTGTCTGCCGTGGGTGGGACCCCACAGTGCAGCAGGGGAAGGGGGTGAGGAATGCCTTCCCCCCAGCTGAGAAGCTGGACATCTGGTGAGGAACTGACGGAAACCCCCATTTCCCCAGTCCCTGCCCCTCCCCTTGCCACAATGGGGGGAAGAGGGGAGCGAAATCATGACTAAAGTTCAGTCTGCTAAGAAGGGAGGGGTGGGGGGAGGTGCTTTAAGATCTGGTCCCACTTCTCACCACCCGACTCTGGTGTCACTGGGTGTGCAGGGCAGTGCCATCAATTAGAGACTTTTCTTTCCTTTATTCTGTGTTGAGTCTGTTCTGCCCGTGATGCTCACTGCAGAATGATCTCTCCCTGTCCTTATCTCCACTCCTGAGCCTCTCAACAGATATTTTCTCCCCTGCCCAGTTAAAAAGAGGAGTGACAGAGTGGCTTTGGTGGGTGTCTGGCCTCCAGCCAGGGTCAAACCACCACACCACCAAAATTGCTCTAGGGAAAACCTCCCAGATCTCTTTCCCACCTCCCAGCTTGGCACGGTGGAGTAGTGGTGATAGGACTGTTGTTTCTGCTTTGTGTGCAGCAAGATGTTTTCCCCAACAGCCCTGGGGAGGCTGCAGCAGCTCCTGTTGGGTATTGCAGGCCTGCTGGGGTCTTAGAGAGCCATAGGCACCCTCATGAGTCACATCCCAAGGACTATCCTTGTTCCCACCTCCTCTGGACCCTCAGCATGGCAGCATGTTGCCATCCCAGCATTGCACACTCTTTTATAGGGGGATTTTCTCCTCCACAACCAAGTAACACTTCATTTGGTGAGAGTTCCGGGCTCTTGGCATCGCCTCCCTACCTGAGCTCTCCTCCGTGCCAGCAGATTCCCATTGCCATGGGACCTTCCCACCGTAAACAGCCTGGACTAGGGGCACAGCACTGGTAAGCGCTGACTGGGAGCTGTGGGGTGAGATTGTCTCCCGCCTCTGCCAAGCAGCACCTCTGCATCAAATAGCAAAGGCAGCTGGGACAGAGTTATGTGTCTCCTGCCCTTGGATGTCCTCTGCACAGCATGGGAGCAGCTGCTCCGAGGAGGAGCTGTGGTGCTGCTGAGAAGCCTGGGAGCTCTCTGATGGTCCTCAGGGTATTTTTTGCCCATGAGCCCAAACAGGCAAAGGAATTTCACACTGGCTGGGCTGTGTCCTGGCACAAAGGGCTCTACAGGGAGCCAGATCTGACCTGAACATCTCCTGGTCAGACCAGAAGGGAAATGTTGGGGGAAATTCAAACTATTCTCCTGCCAGGTTGCTGCGAAGGCAGCACAGGGGGGGTTCTCACTGCCCTGCTCTCTGTGCTGATCCCTGCCTGGAGAAGGATCAGCACTGATGGGAAGGGGCGGGGTGGGGGCTCACTGCTGCGGGAGACTTAAAAGGACAGCCTGAAAAACGGCACATCTCCACTAATCCTGTGCTCCCCAAGTTCTCCAGGCCGAATCCCTGCCTGCAGGGTGCAGCTGCAGTCGCTGTGCAACACACATACAAATGCGCGTTCCGGCCGCGAGCTGCGCAGTGCTGCCGCCGCCGCGCTGCCAGTGCATTGCCCAGCCCTCCCCCCCCAGGTCCCACGCCACGCAGCATCACCTATTTATAACTGCACACACCACAGGAATGATACCAGACCGATGGCCTCACACAGCCATGCTCAACGTTATGCTGTTTATGTGGTTTGCTCTCCTTCGCAAGCTGCTGGTCTCCAAACTCCCTGCGCAGCAGAGACACAGACTCAGATTCTTCTCTGTTACAAACATCCCCACCAACAGCACCCATTCCCAGGGATATTTATCATTTTTCCCCAGGTCACCTGGAGTAATTGCATCTACTATGCCTTCCCAAGTCTGGTCGATAGCTTTGGTAAATAAGATAACCCATCAGGTCTGTTGTCCCTGTAGCCAAAAGTACTTCAGCAATGAAATTGTTTTGCTGAAGAAATAAATGCCCCTCGCTGAAGCTGAGGATGCTGTGGCCTTTCATTAGTGATCTGGGTGACTCATCCCTCCATGTGTGCACACTGCAGCCTCCCACCATGCTGTGAAAGATGCACCGCAAAGTCCCACTGCCTGGTGCCCCATGTGACAGGGAGTTGACACCATGGCAGCCTCTTGCTTGCACCACTTCTCCTCTTGCTTCACACGTGGTCTTCACACATCTGGGGGCTCTCACATTATGGACATGCCCTGTTTGCATGGCAGGGACCTTGCGCACTATCTCATTCCCACAGTGTCAGCCCCGGCACCCCCAGCCCTTGTCCGAGCATCCCCTCCCGCTCCCCCCAGCCTGTGGATGTCTCTGACACAAATTAACACAGGAGCCCATGTTTTCAGCTCAGGGCAGCCAGCCCATGCTCACTGGCCACACCGAACCCCCCAAAGTGCATCGGGCAGCTCAGTCAGCACCAGATTTCAGCCAGAGGTCACGTATCTGAAAGCACCAGATTTCAGCCAGAGGTCACGTATTGCACTCTGTGACCTCTCTTCGTGGGTGGGGTGAAGCCTTCCTCCTCCTCCAGCAGGCAAACGGCTCGTACCTCAGCAGCCAGCTGCTGTTAAACCACCGTTTCACCCAACTCCTGGAGTCTCTGCAGCTCCTGTGGCACCCGCCGCCCCCTCTTGCCCCCCCTCACTTTGCTGGGTGCCCCCAGAAACACAGAGATGCTGGGAACACGACACGTTTAGTGTGAGAAATGTGCACAAAGTGAAACAAAGAAGTGAGGAGAGTCGAGTCCTGTGCATTTGACTGCTGCCTCTAGTGATAACTTTCTGGTGTGGGTGTTTTGCATGCCAGGAAAAGGAGTTTTGTATTTTAGAGAAAGGAAGTGGTTGTACATCTGTGCGTTGCCTGTTCATTCTGCGTGAACAGCTCCCCAGGGCTGTCACCTCAGAAACTCTCAACGAAATAAATCCTGACTGTGGTTGCAACAGATCCTCAACTGAGAGGGGTTCCAGTCTTGGTCCCGATCCCATTAATGCCAGCAGGAGAATTCCCACCATGTTTGGTTTGTGAGCTGAGTCTAATCTGGTGAAGGGGGTTAAAAATCTGCGTTCAGGTGGGAATTGCAGACGAGCTCATTGCTGTCCTTTGCCATGCCAGAGAGGCTGTGGGAAAGGCAGACAGTACAGGTGGGACTCCTCACACCAGATCTTAGGCATCCTCAAGTCTGGCAACTGATAGCCAAGGCAGGGAGAGAGGAACTCTCAGCCCATCATAAACCAGAATTCCAAAAAAGGTGAGATGAATGCTTCCTGCAGAGCTGTCTCACCACATGAGGATGTGCAGCTCATATGGAGGAACCTGAGAGTGCTGGAATGTCTCTGCAGCAGAGGGGAAAGGACCTTGCTCAAAGCCAGCCCCTGAGCGGGGTAGGGGAGAAGGAGGTGGGGTGCTGACCCAGGCTCTGTGCTGCCCGCTCAGCTCTTCTTCCTCCGCTTGTGCCAGCCAGGAGCTGAGGCCAGCACCTGGTTCAGGACACAACCATGGCACAGCAACTCCAGCAGGCACCCACCTCCTCCTGCCAGTAGCAACTGCAGAGCCACTGGAAAAACGGAAAGGAGGACTATGGGTGCTGCCCACCTTCCCTGTCCCCTGATCCACTGCCAAAACACACACTACATCCTTGCCTCCCCGTGCTGTGAGTGGGGAAGGGCACAGAGCAAGTGCTACCCATGATGATTGCTCCAGGGACAATCCCACCCCTCTGTTCTCAGGGAATAAAGGCCACCAAAGGTTTTTTTTTGGGGGGGGGGGGGGGGGGGGCAGCAGGGCCCACCCATTTTGAGTGTGTCCCCAGTGTGACCACACACCTGCAGTGTCCCGCAGACAGCAGCAACTGCTCTTCGCAGGGGAAGGAGCCTCCCCTGTCAGGGAGGAAGGAGGGCTGCTCCATCACCAGCTGTGAGAGCTGGCCACACAGGCTTGTGGCCCAGCAGTTCTCCTTAATTACACCCACAGCTACTAAAGGGAAGGAGCTCACCCCTTTGATTTATGGGGGAAGTGGCGTTGGCTGAGAATCAAGGGGAAATGCAAAGCATGAGGTACAAACAAAGCCCAACCACCCCTGTATCTCAGGGGCATCAGCCCGACACATGGATCCTTAATGGCTTCTGCTGGTCTGACAGGTGCAGGACACAGAAAAATGAGCAGATTTATGGCTGCAACCGTCCCTGGGGCTCAGAGATGCTTCTTGGGATACAGATCTTTAAATCATCATTAACAGTGACATGAGGGGGCACTGGAGAAGACAGAGATGGGCACAGCGGTGCAGGGGGTCAGAGCAGAGTTTGCTGGTGCTTGCTATGCAATCCTCCCTCCCCAGGGATGCTGTGATGCTTTAGTTCCATCAATCACGCACTAAGTGGGTGCGGTGACAGGGTGCTGCAGCTCCTGTGGGCTGTGGGGAGGCGGAACTGGTTCTGTGGGGAGCTGAACATCTTGGATGGGATCCATGCAGGAAAATGGAAGAGCTGGACAGCCTTTAGAGGCATAAGTATTTTTTCTGAAAAGGAGAAGAGTCCAGAGCTGGAGAAGCCCAGATCCAGGGACCATGTGCAAGCAGCAGAGGCCAGACCTGCTCCTAATGTCCCAAAGATCATCCCCACTGCAGAGACAGAAGAACATCTCATTTGGGAATTTTAGCTTTGTCTTTTGATTTCCTCTGGATAAGGTGGGAGCTGAACATTTCAGAGCTTTGCTGTGCCCCTAACAGGTGCTGAACAGATTTTGGGGACCCACCTAGCATATCCCTGGCCCAGAACTGCTCTCCACCAGCTGCCTGCAGTCCCATGGAGCAGGCAGGCAGCACTGCCAGCAGCTCCCTGTTTGCAGAGCCCCAGGAAACTCGTCACTGCTCCCTGCAGCAGGTGAGCCCCTGGCTCCTGCGTTCCTATAAAGCTTTAAAAGAAGCCAGCCTACTCAGGACTGAAAGCATTGGGTGTTTATTTGCACTTTATACACATTAACTCTGTCTGGAAACCAGGCACAGCTCCCTCGGTGCAGTGGCAAAGGTGGGCCCAAGCAAGGAGCAGCAGTTAACACTGATAAACACTGGGCTTTGGTCCAAAGAGTGCTGTGTCTGTGGGTCAGCACTTTCCCAGCATGGACTGATTTTAACTCACAGTCCATTTCCTTCAGCACAGCTGCAACAGCTGCTGTTGCAAATCACATCCCTCCTTTCAGCAGGACCAAACCCTTCAGGCTGTGTGAGGTGGGGAACACCAAGAGCAAAACCAAAACACCAAAATGCCGCGTGGGACTCTCTTCTCCTCCCAAAGCAGAATTCCCCCCCCCCCCCCCCAGCAGCACCACACAGACTGCCCTCACCATCGACTCGTGGCTGCACAAGCCTTCAAGCCAGCGTTGCCTACCTCTTTTATCTGCTAATCCCCTCACCAGGCCGGATGCTAGAGTTGGGTGCAAGACGCAGCCACCCATCTGAAGAGTTCACATCTCTCCTGGGATCTGCCTGCTGAAAACAGTGGTTGCAAAGAAACCAGACCCAACCAACAGTCTCCAGGAACTGTAAGATGCTGATCTGCTGCTGCCTGCTCTTCCAACAACAAGTGAGTAATACCTTTTTCTTCTGAGAAGGAGGTGGGCAGTAGAGGGTAACACGGATTCCAGAGTAGCTCAGTCACTCAGGAACAACTAACCCAGGAACTGGTACATCTATTTAAAACATGATATTTTGAATGAGTATTTCCATTTCCAAAGCACTCCCCCCTGCCAAAGTTCATCATCTCAGCTGTCGAGTGATGCAGGGAGCTAATTATTGGTGCCCTCTCCTTGGGTGAAGGAGGGAATCCTGTCTTAAATGCATGTCCCTTATGGGAGAGGGGATGCAGTGGGGTGACAAGGCATCATTCACCCCCATCCCTCACTCACTGAGGAGCTCAGTGGGTGGCCGAGGAGCCAGGGGCATGTTAGCCAGCTCTAAGCTCCACAGGATCCAAAACTGGAGTAAACACAATGTTTATCTCTTTCCATCTCTAAGTATACTATAGGCAAATGGAGTAGCTTTGAGTAGCTTTGCTCTAAAACCTTGTCCCTGTTTGGTCTCTGATGCTGGCAGTCCTGTTTGTTCCTTGTGTGAGACTGCAGACAGTGATGCTGCAGTCACCATCTCTCTGCAAAAGAGGCATCAAGGCAGGGGGACCGCTCCCATGAAGGGGCCAAGCACGAAGTAAAGTGATGCATCCTTTGGAGGGGGTGTTGGGTACCTTTAGAGCTCATCAGAAGCCTCCTCGTCACAAAGAACGGTGCTGATCATCTTCTTCTCTGTCTGCTGAGAAGTTTGCCTCTTGAAATTGGACTGCAGGGACTGCTTTGCTCTTTGGTGGATAGTCCTCATATGAGACAGGCAGTCTTCACTGGTGACCACATAGAGCAGCGGGTTGAGAACACTGTTGAAGCTGGCAAGACCCCGGGTCACCTGGTAGGAAACATAGATGTTCTCTGTAGCCGGTGTGCAGGACCCCTGCCACTGCCATCTTCGAGACAACAAGTTGAGGTTTCTGAAGATGTGGTAGGGGAGGAAGCAGATGGAGAAGAAGACCATCACAAGAACCACCAGTCTGATGCTTCTTTTCTTCACGCTGAGGTCGATAGTGTCATTCCTGCAGAGCACCACCACTACATGGCAGTAGCACCCAATGATGATGAGGAACGGGAAGACGAACCCAGTCATGGTGATGGCCACGGTGTATGGCATGTAAACTTTCAGGTTGTTGTCCCATGTCGTGTCGTGACACTTAATCCCTTTGTCATCCACCTTGCTGAAGGCAAAATTGGGAGCTACCTGTGTGATGACCCACACCCAGACTATCGCGCTGAGCCACACTGAAGACGTTCCTCCCTGGCACCTGCCTCGCATCTTCAGCGGGTGCACGATGCCCAGGTAGCGGTGGATGCTGATGCAGGTGAGAAAGCCGATGCTGGCGTAGAGGTTGATGTGGAAGAAGACCCGGGTGACCAGGCACCAGCCCTGGCTGAAGAGCCACACTCTGTTCCGCTGGTAGTAGCTGACGAGGAAGGGCAGCGTGCTGACGTACAGCAGGTCGGCCACGGCCAGGTTGCCCACCAGCAGGCTGACGGGATGGCGGGCGCCGCGCCGGAGCCCGGAGCAGAGGTGCCACAGCACCAGCGCGTTCCCCACCAGCCCCAGGGGGATCACCGTCAGGTAGACGGCGGGCAAGTAGCGCTGGGCGAAGCTGGTGTCCACGGGGCACAGGACTCCGCTGCCATTGCTGGTGGAATTCTGTGTGGCCATCGGGTGCCCTGCCCACGGTGGCGTGGCTGCTCCTGGGGCAGCGCGGGTTGGTGCTGGCAGCGCCGATCGTGGCAGTGCCGCTTGCCTGTAGCAGCGCTGGGTCGTGGCAGTGCCCGGGGAAGCTTTGCCGGTTGCCCGTGGCAGGGGCGGGGTCCAGAGAGCGCGGTGCCCAGAGCCAGCCCCGGCGGTGCCGCCTTCCCCGGCGCAGGCTGTGGCTGCCTTCAGCTCCCTGCTCCTGCCGGGCCCGGGTCGGGGAGTTTGGGGCGCAGGGCTCTCTCCCAGAGTGCGTGGAGGATGTGGCAAGGACCGCCTCAGCAGCGAGACTCGGTATCCGGCCGCTTCCCCCGCGCTCTCAGTGCCTGCCGCCAGCCCACTTGAGAGATGTTGGGCCGGGCTCCAGTGACACGCAAACCCCCGGCTGTTTCGGACGCCATGCGTGCCTGGAGAGAGCTGGAGGAAGGGGGCAGGGAGGCAGGAGGGAGACTCTGCCTCGGACCAGGTAGGAGAGGTCTGATAATGGGGGCCAAAGCTTCCAGCCTGCTTCTGTCCCGTCCCCCGACTCCCCCACACCAGGGGCTGGAAGCCTGCGCACAGCCGTGTGTGTCACTCCGGTGCCAGCTGCCTCCCCTCACTGCCAGCACCAGTAAGCCCCTGAGCCCTGCCAAATGGCCGCAGCTTCCCTGCAGCACACAGCAACACCCTGCTGCCTACTTCGGCATCCCTCCCCAAAACCAGAATCCCCTCCCCCCCACCTCCTTTGAACGGTTTTGACCCACGCAGGGAGGAAAGGTGAGACGGGCTGTCGCGGGGGACGTCTCGCAGAGGACACCCAGGTGCTCTGAGGTTGGGGCAAGAGCTAAAATCAGCGACCCCAAAGAGGACCCCCAAAGAGAACCAGCCCATTTACATTGCTGAGCAGCTGGTGCTGCATAAATGAGTCCAGAAATAACTTTATCTCCAGGTGCTGGGGTAAACGTGCTCACAATCAGGAGGGAGAAGGTTCACCCCGGCGAGCCATAAGGAAACGACCTCGGCAAAGCAGCTTCAGGTGAAGGGCTGGGCCCAGGAAGGGCCATGGCCACCTGCTTTCCGGGAACCTACTGGGTGTGGGAGGAAGCTGATGGCTCACCCACCAGTGGAGGAGGGGGGCCAGTCCTGCTGAGCTGTCCTGACTGCTCTCCCCTTCTCAGGAGCAGCCCAGCATCTCTGCTGGGCCATGCTCAGGCACCACAGCTGAGGGCTAAGATGGGGAAGTCCAAGGTAAGGGGTGGTGGCAGTTGTTTATTGTGTCATTGTGTGGAGTCCAAAAAGTGCTGGCTGGAGCAGATAAACAATGGAAAGGCTGTCATTTCCTGCCTGTGTGATAAAATCTAGCTGCTACAGGCGTGCCCCAAGAGGTGAAGTGTAAAAGCTCCTCTGATTTGGGTGAGGAAAGGGTTCTTCTGGGGTTTGCAGCTGCTCGGGTGGGTCTGTGCTCCTGGAGGAGCAGCAGCAGCAGAGGAGGGGGCTCGCCCCTCAGGAAAGCAGTCCTCCATCCTCCCTGCTCCTGTGCCCTTGCTTCCATGCGTTTCAGCTGCTCCTGCAGCCTGGAGTTGGGGTGGCATTTGCAGAGCCACTTTAGGGAGCTGTGGAAGCGCAGTGAGATGAGAACAAACTGATAGTGGTTCCTTTTGTCTCAGAGCATCAACAATGGGGGAAACTGAGGCAGGGACAGCAGCTGGCTGAGAGGACTGCTGTAATCATGGGACAGGTGGCAAACTGTTCCCATCTCTGTTCCCAGAAGGAAGGCTTGGGGCTGGGTGCCTTCTGCCATCGGAAGGGAGGAGCAGGGCATGGGATCACTGCGTGTGCCCGGCTGCAGCCCCGTGCCCTCCAGATCTCCTGCTCCCTAGACCTGTTGAAGACAGGCAGCAACACAGCTCCTCTCTTGTGCCTGCCTTGTGTGTGCTTAAGGTGTTCTCTTCACCTGTGATTTCACTCCCGATAGAGGTGCTACTGCCCAGCTCTGCCTGAGCATCCTGTATTAGGATGCTCTCCCAGTTCCCAGCTCCGGCACATGGCACCGATGCTGCTGGCAGTGCATCCAGCCCTGTACTCTCACACTGCCCTGAGACAGCTCCTGCGGTAGCAAACACAGGACCTGAATGATGACCTGTCAGGCCACCTATTCAAGGCTCTTCCCAGCAAAAAAAAAAAAAGCAGCAGCAGCTTGATCTACTTTTTTATTGAGCACTGCACTCTTGTGCTCAAAGAGGTATGTGACAACACTTAGCTTTAATGAAGGGCTCATCCAGCCCTATCTCCGCCAGCTCCATGGTTTTAATAATCATCAGTCATGAGAATAGCCTGGAAAAAACCTTCTGATGCATGTTGTTTACTCATAGAGCCGTGCAGAGCCTCTCCTCCAGCTGCTGTGTGTGCTTGCCCTGCCATGAGCTGTGCTCTCTTGCTCACTGCTGTTCCGGGAATATGGTTGTCAAATCGCGTGCTGTTGGTGCCTGCAGATGTGGCAGCATGCCTTGAGGATGGGGGGGGGGGGAGTTGTCTTCTGCTTTGGGGTGGGTTTTTTTACATCTTTATAGGTGACTGTGGTCATCTGTGGATGGCAGAGCATTTATCTGCTGCCCCAGAAGAGCAGGCAAAGCTGGGGACCCGCAGTGTCAGAGGCTGCAAGAAACCTGATCCTCCAGTCCCCACACGTTCCCAGGGTAGCAGGGCTTGTGAGGGAATGGCAGATACTGTGGGACTGGCAGTGACATTGTGAGAGCTGACTTCTCAGCATTCTCAGGGAAAAATAACTCTGACTTATTTGGATCAATTAATTCATTATTTAGATGTTTTCTGTTTAGTGCATCAGGAAGAAATGACATTTTGCAGGAAAAAACAGGAGAAAATTATGCCAGAGGTGAACTGAGTCATATCTGTTTGAGATGAGAATTACAGGTTGCTGCTTAAAAAGTGACCTTTTGATTGTTGCCATCACCCAGAGGTCTCTGGCCAGGGTTTGGGAGGGGGTGAAAGCCCTGGCAGCACTCCCCACTGGCAGCTCACTTGGCCTCGGTGGCCATGGCCCGACATGCTTGAACAAGATCTGGCTCACAACCAGGATTTTCAGTACACAGAATGTGTCTTATCTGTGTCAATCGAGGAACATTGTGGTTTTAAAGTCTAAACAAGCCTCGTGTCACCGCTTTTTTGGCACGGCCTTCACGGGGCTAAAAAAGCCAACAAAAGCTGCAGACCAGGCCATGTTCAGCCTGCAATCTGCTGCCTGCCAGAGGTTCACCACGTCCCCTGTATCAAACTGAAGTAATGATTTGAATTTGGGCAGAGCACCAGATGATCACATGTGGTGGTTTTGTGTGGCTGGGTTCTGATGGAGAAGGGGGGCTGCAGGGGTGGCTGCTGCAAGAAGCAGCGAGAAGCTTCCCCCAGGACCAACAGAGCAACCACCAGCCAGCTCAAGGCCAGAGTCATTGTTGCTGGGGGACTTGTGATACTGTGGGGGACCAGGCTGGAGCAGTCTGGGTCTGTACCGCATGGAAGGGACCCACGCTGGGGCAGCTGGTGAGGAGCTGAAGCCCCTGTGGGAAAGGACTCACAGAGACGTTCACAGAGGAATGTCTCTTGTGGGTAGGACCCCACGGTGCAGCAGGGAAAGGGTGTGAGGAATGCCCCCCCCCAGCTAAGAAGGAAAACAACTCGTGAGGAACTGACCAAAACCCACAATCCCCCAGTCCGTGCCCCTCACTGTACCACAGTGGGGGGAAGAAAGGGGCGAAATCGTGACTGAAGTGCAGTCTGCTAAGCAGGGAGGGGCGGGGGGATGTGCTTTAAGATCTGGTTGCACTTCTCATTATCCACCTCTGGTTTCACTGGGTGTGTAGTTGTTGTGGTTTTACGTGGCTGGGTTCTGATGGAGAAGGGGGCTGCAGGGGTAGTTGCTGCAAGCAGCAGCCAGAAGCTCTCTGCACAGCAAACGCCAGCTGGCTTAAGGCTGGAGTCGTTGACCAAAGTCGAGCCCATCAGTGATGGTCACAGCACTGCTGGGAATCACACTTAGGAGAAATAAAAATGCTAGCAGTCGCTTTTTGCCCCCAGAGAAGGGAGTGAGAAGATGTAAGGAGCTGTGCAGGCGTCAAGGCCAGGGAAGGAGGGGAGGAAGCGCCCCAGGTGCTGGAAAGATGCTCCTGCAGCCCTTGGAGAAACCCATGTCAGAGCAGATGTCCCCCTGCAGCCCATGGAAAAGGCCCAGACCCCACCTGCAGCCCATGGAGAGGACCCACGCTGGATCAGGGGGAGACATACTGGAGATGCTGTGACCGGCATTGGAGCAAACCTCTGCCAGCACTTCCAGCTTGTGGAGAGAGACAGAGACACAGAAATGAGCAAGAGAGAGAGAGAGATGCATGCCAAAGCAGGTTTGCTGTTGAGGGGAAGGCTTGTGACTCCGTGGGGGACCAGGCTGGAGCAGTCTGGGCCTGAAGGTCAGCACTCCATGGAAGGGACCCACACAGGGGCAGCTGGTGAGGAGCTGGAGCCCCGTGGGAAAGGACTCGTGGAGACGTTCATGGAGGACTGTCTGCCGTGGGTGGGACCCCACAGTGCAGCAGGGGAAGGGGGTGAGGAATGCCTTCCCCCCTGCCCGCCCCTCCTGGCTGAGAAGCAGGACATCTGGTGAGGAACTGACGGAAACCCCCATTTCCCCAGTCCCTGCCCTCCCTGTGGTGCTATGGGGGGAAAGAGGGGAGCGAAATCATGACTGAAGTTCAGTCTGCTAAGAAGGGAGGGATGGGGGCAGATGCTTTAAGATCTGATCCCACTTCTCATCACCTAACTCTGGTGTCCCTGGAGGTGCAGTGTGGTGTAATAAATCAGAGAGTTTTCTTTCCCTTACTCTGTGTTGAGTCTGTTCTGCCCGTGACACTGATTGCAGAATGATCTCTCTCTGTCCTTATCTCAACTTCGAAGCCTCTCAATAGATATTTTCTCCCCTGTCCAGCTAAAATGGGGAGTGATAGAGCGACGTGGGTGGGTGTCTGGCCTCCAGCCGGGGTCAAACCACCACATCACAGTAAGTAATTCTCTCTGTAAACAGTGTTTTACTGCATGAGCAGTAAGATTTATTTTTTTCTTCCCCCACAAGAGGTGGCTGAAAAGCATCCTTGACTTTAATTTGATTCTCGGCACTTGCAGGGGCTGGGGAAGCCAGTGAGTGGCTGCCTTGGCCCTGCTCCCATTTTTGTGGGGAGGCTTTTCCTCCAGGCAGGAGAGGGGAGCTTCCTCTGCCACTTAGAGTTTTGCCCCTGCACTCCCAGATCTGCCGTGGTATCACGGTGGCCTGGGTTGGGAGGACAGTCAGCTGGACGGTGGTGGCATGGTGTCAGGGAAATCTCAGTCCAGGGTGAGCAGAGGACATGGGGCTGGCCAGAGTGGTGAGTCACAGTGGGAGAATCTGAGCTTTGGTTTTTGGGAGGCTGAGAAGAGGCAGGACCTGGCTGTGCTGGGGCTGCGGACTCGGTGGCAGCACAGCCAGCGCCGTGCTGTGCTCTCCCTCACATCCCAGCAGTGGGGTGACCCAGGTGCTGTGACAGCCAGGACTGGTCCCATTGGCAGAGCAGATGGAGCTCACAGCTGGGTAAAAGCAAAGGAGCAGGATTTATCCAGGACATAATATACTGTAATAACTTTTCAAGTGCTTTGACTGATGTTTTTGCAGGGGTTCAGAGGGCACGCCAGAGCTGGGCTCACCCCGCACAGGTCCATACCTAGATAAGCACAACTTTTGTTACACACAGCTGCCCAGATCTCCCCTGGACATGTCCTCTAAACCACCTCTCCCTTCCAGTTGCTCGTCTCACGCCACCGTGGGATGTGCATTCCCTCTGCACACTTGTGTGAGGCCATTAGAGGGCATTTGGGTTTCATTTTTCAATCACCCAGAAGGATCATCGCTGTGAGAAAGCAGAGGCAGAGCTGCCAAGCAGCTCTCCTGTGCCGAGGCTTGCGGAGCTGGAGCATCTCCAGCCGGTCAGGAGACAGCCCCGACTCATCTTTGCTCTTTGTTTTCTCCTGCTTTTCTTTTGGCCTCGGCTCACAGGGTTTGTGCTTGGATGGCAGGAGGTATGTCTGGTGCTGTGGAGCGGTGTCTCCTGTGTCTGAGCTCCTCGCTCGCCGGAGCCCTGCCAAACCACCAGCGCTTTGGAGAGGAGGAGGCCAGGCGGGGCAGGGAGGTTCGTGTTTATTCTGGAGAGATGCAGGGAAGGTGAATTTGAGCTGCCATCAGGAAGATGTCTCTGGCTGTGCCCAAGAAGGCGGCTGCTGAGTTGTGGGGTGGTTATTGTGGGATGACTGACTGAGCTTGTACGTGGTTGAACTGTGCTGCCTGGTGTGGTGGTGACTTGTGTGGCCAGAAGCACCTACTCCTGTTCTGGCAGGCTGGGGTGCAAGGGGTGCCCTCAGAGACCTGGGTGTCCCAGTGCTGGTGGTGGTCTCTCTTACGGTCCTTGCAGAGCAGAGCTCTGTGTGTGATGTTGTGGAGGAGCAGTATCATCTCTCCAAAAACCTCACTGATCCAGGAAAGGACCAATTCCCAATTTCTCAGATGGGTTCATGCTCACGGCAGGGGTTCTCCATTCAGCCTAAGAAACTCAGGGGTGCAACCCAGTAACCTGCCTGAGGCAGCGGGGTGCACAGAGGGAGCAGGTGCTGTGTGACACGGGGATCTTGTTCTCTATTTCCACCTTCCTTTGCAGCCAAAGGCCATCAGTTCTTCCCCAGTTTCCCAAGGAACGCTTCCTCTATCTCTGCCAAAGCCACAGTGCTGTGGGCTTGTGCCAGACTCTTTGCCAGGATGAGGCGTTGGCTCCGGGATGCAGCCAGGGTGGGCACAGCTACAAACGACCTCCTCTTCCTCTCTGGAAAGGCAGAGCAGAGAGTGACAGGGAGATGGAGCAGGGGGGTGGTGTGTCTCCCACATCTAAGGAGCTGGGGCACTTGGTGGTGTGGCTGCCCAGTCCTGAAAAGCACCAGCTGTGTGAGCAAGGCAGTTTGGCACTGTGTCTGTGCCAAGGGTGCCAGGCCCATTAAAGGGGTGGCAGAGCTCTGCCTCTCAGAGGTACCGGGGAGCCAGGCAGAAGCTACAAATGCATCTCCAGCCAGATGGGCAGGTGAAGCCCACCTGGGGGGCTCAGGGTTACGTGGGATCCATGGCACTCTTGGATTTGGACATCCAGAGACCCCAAAATTCAGGTGTGCACCTGCCATCAGCACAGTTTCAGGAGACAGTTTATTCCCTGAGATGCGGTCAGGTCATGGCTGGGGAGGGGTGATGGGGTACCCACAGGGGTCCCGTGGCTTGTGTTGGCTGGTGTTTCCCTTGGTCAGTCAAACCTTTTGCCCGGACGTGCCCGCGTCACCGGAGCCCTCGCTTACCACCAGGGATGCTGCCGGCAGAGCTGGGCAGGGTCTGGCCATGCAGAGCCGCCTCTGAGTCTCCAGCATGCAGTAGCGGTTCTGGTTGGAGATGCGGGTGGAGAAGCCCATGCCGCAGGTGGCCGAGCAGGCGCTCCACTCTGTGCCCCACTCCTGGCAGGGGTACGGCAGCGGCAGGGATGCTGCCCCAGGGGCTGGGTGAAAAGAGGGGGAAAGGGTGGCTGGAGCCAGCGGGGTGCAGCATGCCCTGCACGTGCTGTGGGCATCACCCTGCATGGTGGGGAGGCATGCAGTGAGGTGTCTCCTGCTGATGTCCGTAGTCTGGGGTGAAGGAACCATCCCCTCACTGGTGTGTCCTACATCTTACCTGCCCTGGCATCCCGGAGGAGGTGCCAGTCTCGGGCTTCGCAGATCCACTCTGGGCAGCACTTCCCCGGCACCTCCACGCGCCGTGGGTAGGGGCAGTCTGGGGTGGGCAGCCGGACATTCTCCTGGCAGAGCGGGACACAGGTGAAGCCCCCATCCAGGCAGCGGCACTGGAGTTTGCAGCTGGGCTGGAAAACCTCCCCGTCCCGGTAGACCCGTCCGTTCACCTCACAGCCCTCCTCCGTGTCTTCAACTGCAAGTGACAGCCAGGGAGCCCGTTAGGGACAAGTGATGGTGAGATGTGGGTGTAGAGGGGACTGCTGGGGGGAACCATGGAGCTGACACAAAGGGACAGATCCCGGGGAGGGGGGATGTTACAGAAGTGAGGTGTGTGGGGCAGACTTGGGTTTGCCAGCAGCATGTGTATCACCCAGCGTTTTCCCTTTCACTCCCTCCTTGCCTTGTCAACTCTGTATTTTCAAAGCAATGTCTCACCAGTTGGTGAGAGATCCACTGCCCTTCAGATGTGGCCCTGGCAGGGGGGATGCAGCATCCTCAGGGACCCCTGTGTCCATCCCCACTCAAACCACCCAGATACCCCAGCTAAACAGCAAGACAACTGGCTGCAGCACAGCCCTGCAGCCAAGCTACATGCACCATCTGGGGTAAAGCGGCTTTCAGAGCTGTAACTGCTTCCCTGCAAGTGCTGTGGGCTGCCTGGAGCTGGCTGGGGCCTTAACTGGAGCTGGGGTGTGGGCTGGGAGAACAGGGACATCCCTGTGGGGAGTGGGTACCCCTGTGCTCACAGTTGCAAGTGGCTCCCATCCCTGCGGGTGCCGCGCTGTAGTCGCAGACGAGGCCCTGGCTCTGGTCGCAGACATGGAGGAAGTCGCAGGGCTCTCCCAGGCGCCGGGCGCAGATCTTACAGCAGCTGCAGCCGTCCAGGACCAGGGGGGACCCGCGGGGGCAGTGAGGTGGCACCCAGGGGCAGTAGCATGGTCTTTGGCATAGCTGGGCACACACCTGTGGAGGCAAAGCCATCACTGAGGGGTGAGGGGTGATGGTTTTAAGCTAGAAAAGGGAAGATTTAGGTTGGATATTAGGAAAAGTATGAGGGTGGTGGATCACTGGCACAGGATGCCCAGAGAGGTGGTGGAGGCCCCATCCTTGGAGATCACAAAATTGTAGGGGTTGGAAGGGACCTCAAGAGCTCATCGGGTCCAACCCCCCTGCCAAAGCAGGTTCCCAAGGACATATTGCACAGGCAGGCATCCAGATGGGTCTTGAATATCTCCAGAGATATTCAAGGTCAGGCTTGATGGGGCTCTGAGTGAGCCGATCTAGTGAAGATGTCCCTGCTCACTGAAGGGGTTTGGACTAGATGACCTTTAGAGGTCCCTTCCAACCCAACTCGTTCTATGATGCCATACAGATGGAGTTTTTGGCTGCTATTTCACTGGGACAACCAGGTAACCCTCTCTTCATTATGGCGACAGGTTTTCAGTGGAGGGAGGCTCTGAAAATCCACAGGAATACAGCAAAGCAGCCTGGAAAGCTGATGTCATCTACAGGCACAGCGTGATGGGCATCCAGGGAAACCAAGGAGAATCAGGGATGCTCAGCACTCCACAGGATGGGAACTTAAACTCACCACTTCTCTGCAGGCACAGGAGGAGGATGGAGGATGGGTTGGAAGGAACCTCAAAGATCATCCAGTTCCAACATCCCAGGGACACCCTCACCAGACCAGGGTGCCCAAACCCCATCCAGCCTGGCCTTAAACACCTCCAGGGATGGGGCTTCCACAGCCTCTCTGGGCAGCCTGTGCCAGGGCCTCACCATCCTCACAGTAAAGAACCTAAACCTTCTGCAAAGCTGCGAAATCCTTGTAAACACCTTCCTCCTCCCAGGACTTGGGATCCATCTAGCCCCTGTCAAATGAGCCCCAGGAAAAGCTGTATCCTCCTCCCCATGAAGAGATTCCTGCTGTTTTTCCTTGATTTTCCTCCTTCCTTCCCAGCTCTGCCCTTCTCAGGACAAAGTGCCTGCCATGGATGCAGGAGGCTGGCTGATCTCAGTGAGAAAATCACATTTTCCCTGGGACAGGACAAGCATCCATCATTCCTAGACAAGTCCCCCTTGCAGCTCATGGGAGCCCAGAGGCTGCTGACCTTCTGTAGCTGCCAGAAAGTTGTCACATGGACTTGGGAGGCTTCCCTTAGAGTGGTCCACACAAGCCTGGGTCCATCTCCACATCAGCAAGGCCAGTCCAGAGGCGATATGCTCAGGAATCTTTCCCCTTGCACTGGGAACTGGACCACCTAGTTCCTAGGATGGACTCCACAAACTGGGGAGCAGGATCTGGGCAGCCCCCAGGAGGCAGCGTTTTCCCCGTGTCCGTCATGTAGCTGCCAAGAGGAGATGTGCTTATCTGCTGCAGCGCTGTGCCAAGTAACCGCAAGCCCCATCGCATGGGAAAAGGATGGGATCGTGAGTTAAAACAGGGCAAGGAACCCAGTGTGCAGGTCCTGCTGGGGAAGGTCTGCGTCCCAGCTTGGTGGCCGGGAGATGGCGTGAGCGATTTACTTATTCCCCGTGGCTGGGAAGGCTCCTGTCTTCAGCTCTCCTTGCGAGGAGCTGGAGCAGCGTGGATTTCTGAGCAAAGCTGTCAAATTTGTGCAGTTCCTTTGGGGTTTTCAAGGTGGGCGGCTCTCAAAAGCCTTGCAGGCAGATCCCTCCCGCTGGCAGAGATGCTCCAGCCTCTGCATCCAGGCAGCTGTCGGACCCAGGAGGTGATGGGAGCAGTCGCCTCACTTTTTGATAGAAACCCCTGATTTTTCAAAGAGCATTTCCACATTTCCAGGCAGACACAAAACAATTCAGTGGGTTTTTATTCAGTGGAAACACCTTTGAACATCTGCCAGGGACAAGAAAGGACCCACCTTCCCTCTTGCCCACATAGTTCAACCTGAAACTGTGTCACTGTGGACAGTCATTTAGCAGTGACTGTCTGGAGAGAGTCCAGAGGAGGGCTACAAAGTATGATTAAGGGCCTGGAGCATCTCCCCTATGAAATGCTGAGTGAGCTAGGACTGTTCAGCCTTGAGAAAAGAAGACTAAGGGGGGACCTTATTAACGCTTTTCAGCTTGAAGCCATCATCCCTTGTCCTGTCCCTGCACTCCCTGGTGACCAGTCCCTCTCCCACTTTAAGGAGCCCTTTAAGTATTGGTACGCCTCAGTTACGTCTCCCCGGGACCTTCTCTTCTCCAAACAGAACAAGTCCAACTCTTTCAACCTGTCTTCACAGGAGAGGTGCTCCAGCCCCTTGTTCATCTTCATGGCCTCCTCTGGACTCACTCCAACAGCTCTATGTCTTTCCTGTACTGGGGACCCCAGAGCTCAATGCAGGTGGGAGTCTCAAGAGAGCCAAGTAGAGGGGCGGAATCCCCTCCCTTGACCTGCTGGCCACACTGTTCTTGATGCAGCCCAGGACACAGTTAGCCTTCTGAGCTGCCAGCACACATCTACAGCTCGTGTTGAGCTTCTCATTGATCAGCACCCTTAAGTCCTTGTAATTAACTTGTCTTTAGCTGACGGTGTGGCTCCTGTCAGAGATCTTAAACCCCTGGGAAAAGACTCAGATAGTCATGATGCTTCCATGGTGCCTTGCTTGCAGACGGTCTGCCTTGGGATTCAGGCAGCAATTAGGAGAACGTGGAGCTGAGATATAGCAAACTTGTCAACTCTCCTGTTCTCTGCACAGGCAACTATGTTCACACAGAGTCCAAGAGGAAAAAAAGTGGGGAAAAAAAATAAAATATCACTGCTGTCAGAGGCACTGGCTTCATGTGAGCATCCCAGAGAGCAGGGAGAGCTGAGTAATGCTGAGGCTGGTGCTTGCTGCTTGGCCCCATGCCTCGGGAGCCTGGGCAGGGACCAAGGAGTCTGCGGGAGCTGCTACCGCCGAGCTGCCGCTGCTCGCAGGGACACACACACTGCACAGCCCCGGAGAGCCGCAGGGACGGGCGAGCAAACAGAGCGCATTGCTGTCATTCCTGCGCGCTCCGGGGGCTCGCACAGCCAACGCCTTCGGCCCGTGGGTGTTAACACCCTGCTGCTTAATTGCAAACGTCTCCCCCAAGCACGTCTCTGCCCCCGCGGGACTGCATAAACACAGCCTGCCTGCCACCCAGCGCTAGCCGTGACGCCCTGTTCCTCCCTGCATCTTGCTTTACAAGAGCTGGGTGCTTCCCCGAGTAAGGATAAAGCCACCCCCAGGCCCCATCTCCCTTACCTTGGAGAAGATGCAGAGGAAGGACAGGAAGAGGAGCTGCTTTGCCAGCTGGAGCCTCATGCTGCTCTGCCCTCCACCACCTCAGCACATCACCCCCCGGGCACTTTGGAGTCCGCGGCGTGCTCGCAGGTTCTGAAGCTCCGAGTAGGTCCTGCTGGTGTTTATACTCTCCCTGCTCTGATGTCACTCACAGGCTCCAATATAAACATGAGCAGGTTTGGACAAGACTCAAGACTTTCTTTTTTTCTTTTTTTTTTCCCCTTTCTTTTTTTTCCAGCCCACATTCCAGCTGCCATTTCCACTCCCTCAAGGTGCGAACGTGCCGTCCACTGAGGCAGCAAGCAAAGGGAAGGGATGCTCTCCCTGGGGAGCATAGCAGAGGTGCTGGGGAGCCAGGCTGGTGGGCTGACCGGGCTCCTTGCTGCTAACCATGACCAGGAAGGAAGGTCCATGCCTCTTCCTGCTGATCAAGGTCTGCCCAGACAGACCTGGCGTCTTCCTCCTGGGTTTTGAAGAGTTTGGCAGCACTCTTCCTTGCTGCCACCCTGGGGACATTGCCAGGACCAAGCAGGAATAGCAGACCAAAGCCTGTATTTTATGCAGAGCACAGTGCACAGGAGGCTACAGGAGAGCAGGGAGCAGCCCATGCAGTACAGAGCCCCAGAGTGAAGGGTGGGATCACAGGGGACAGACAGCGTGTGACTTGCCAGCAGGTACTGCCGAGGCTGCAGCAGTCAGCCCAGGCAGCAGACATGGGCTTCCCCCTTTCCTCTGGCACAGCAAGAGCTGGAAAGGGATTTCCTGCCACAGCATCCCTGTCCTGCATAGGGCTGTGGATTCCCAGGGAGGTTGCTGGGGTTTGATGCACATCATGTTGCATTGCTATGGGTACATGATGCAGAGAAGGCTGCTGTCTGGCCCTGCTGACTTCAAGCCTTGTAAACCCAAACTGATCTCCTGAAAATCCCAGTTTGAGGAAGAGGCAGGTGCTCAGCAGGTGCTTCCCAATGCTTTACCACTTCTCAATCTGCCCAGCCCGAGCTTTCCTCTTGGCTGCTGCACCTGGGCTCACAAGGCTGGCTCTTAGGGAAGAAAAAACTAAACATCCCAAGGCCTTCTGGAAACTGAGCCCCTTCTCCACATTCCCATCCCCCCAGGATGCGAGAAGGGGAATTTGTGAGTGCAGGGCTCACTGGAAAGGTCTGAGCTCACATAAGGATGCGGGGTGCCTCACAGCTCACCCCTTTGCAAGCAGGATGTGGTCTGGGGCCAGGAGTGCTGTGCTGGCCCAGGGACAGATGCTGGCTGTGCACTGCTCTGCCTGTCTCACAGGAGGGATGAGAGCTGCTGCAACGTATCATATGATTCTGTCTGATGTGATACGTGTCGGGAAACACACGGGAGGGGCTGGGTGCCATACAAGCAGAGCACTGCAGTTGTGTAGCTAGGAGGGATGACCCATCCCTCCTCCACCCTTTTTTCCTTTCCTTTTGCTTTTGGTTTTGCAAAACAGGTCCTGTGTCACTTGAGCAGCCAGCCTGACCTCAGCTCTGCCACTTGCCACAGCTTGGAAGCCAGGGCATGGAGCAGAGGGGGCAGAGCCGGGCAGGGAGGAGCGCACGGTTGGAGCTCTCCCATTACTACCCCAATTCTCCGCTTTGGTTTTGCTTCGTTAGCTGCAATCAGTCTGTTAACGAGGTTGTGGCAGCTTGAGGAAATACCAGGCCACCTTCCAAAGGCTGCTGTCACTTATCCCGGCGCTGGAGTCTCTGCTTTTTCTTGGAGCCCCAGCTTCCCACATCACCCAAGCTGTCCCTGAAGGTGCAGGGATCTGCACCAGGAACCCTGCCTGTCACAGGGGAGGTGCAAGGCCCATGCATTGCTCCAGCCTTGCTAGCAGCTGGGTTCAGGCTGGACTGACAGATGCTTACGAGCTGGAAGGTTGGGTGCCAGAGGCTGGAGGCACATCTCGTGCTGCTGTTTTCTCCTCTGACACCCAGAGCTGATGCCCTGCTGCCGGCTGCTGTGTTTCAAATGCCGCAGCTCAGCCAGACATCCCAGCATCAGCTGTGGTGCCTCGACCAGCAACGTCTCGAGAGCAGCCAGAGTGCTGATCCAGCCTTGCCGCAGGGGAACGGGGAGTTCAATTAATTATTCCAGGCTTGTGTTTATTAGGGAGCCCTGATTAATGGGCATGACTTCATTTCCCAGTTAGAAATCAGGTGACAGTGCTGGTAAGGGAAACAAAAACCTCTCATCGCCCTCAGTGAGCAGCTCTGGGAGCAGCCAACAGCTCTGAATGCGAGGTCTCGGGGGGCAGTGGGGCACCCCCCAGCAGGGCTGGGGCTCGGGGCAGCCCAAGGGGAGCCTGCTGGCCATTACCCCTGCCTGCTGCTGCCCCCACTCCCCTGCCCCCTCCTGAGCACAGGTTTGGCTCTTTGTGGACCCCTTCTCTACCCTCTTCCTCAGCTTGGGACAAGAGGGGGTGTTGCTTTTCCTCACCCCCACCTGACATCACTGTGATGGTATGACATCAATGGAAAGTCAGCAGAGCTCAGGCAGCCACAAGACTGTGTCAAGCATGTGGACAGGGTCCAGACCCCCCATCCTGCCCCTAGCCAGCTGCCTGTGCTTCAGATGGCACCAGAAACCCCCAGCAGTAGCTGGCTCTGTTTGGGGGATGCCAAGAAGAGCTGGCTGGAGGGGCACCCACAAAGTCCACTGTGACCCTGTCCTCGTGAGGAGGCTTTGGGTGACCTGGGCTTGAGCATCCCTCTTCCTGGCTCTCCGGGTCCCACATGCCCACCCAGGTCACTGTGCCAGGGGGCCAGGGCTGCAGGCAGAGCCTGTCAAAGCAATACAGCCCTCACTCAGGTTTTGATTTGCAAAGCTGAACAAGAACAGCACATCAGCAGTTCATATCATAAACAGTTAAAGCCCTTCCCCTCTGGAGCACGTACCCCATATGTGTTCTGTACCATATGTGTGATTTTGTAGCTAGTAATTAAGTCCATATGCTGTTCTCCACAGTTTCCATGGCATTATTGTCAGGATTTTTGGGGGGTTGCAATTTCTTTTTTTCTCTTTTTGTGGTCAGTTGTGCAAGAAAATAGTTGATACCAGGCTCTGAGTCCATCTCCTTTGAGTTAGCCACTGGCAAGCCCTGCTGTTTCTATAGAAATGAAGGAACTGACCCAGTGAATTTACATTTTAGGCAGCTGTTGGGTTGGGTTTTTTCATGCCTGTACCACCGTGAGTAACACAGCAAAGCTCTCACTTGTGCACCCTGCTCAGCTGGAATCGCCTCCATCTGTCATGGATACAGACCATATTCTCCTTCCATCCCTTTCCTTTGCTTGAGACCCTCTCCTTCCTTACACCATGTGTTGACCACCCTCCCTGAAGCTGGCTGAAGTCAGGCCAGGGTCTGGACATCCATCTTTGCCGGGCTGTCCTGGGTCCTTGCTGGGTCCATTCCTCTTCATATCAATGGTGGAATCGTGGGTCCAGGGTGGGCCCAGCTCCATATCTTGGTGAGGAGGATGTTCCCTTTGCTTCTGGGCACTCCTGGCTCAAATTCCTGCCACAGGGAAGCAAGGCTGTCCATGGAGTGTGGACAGCACTGCTGGGAAAGCTGGACAGACACCCAGCATGGATGAGTCAAGAGCCTTGAGATGAAAAGGAGATGTTTCAGGTCTCCCCTCAGCTGTTGGACACTTTGGGGTGGCTGCTGCCTCTTTTTTTCATGAGACTTTTGGAAACACCCTGGCTTTGGAAAACTGAAATATCTTCATTTTTGGCAGGATGGGAAACTTGTTTCCTACCAAGAATGAATCTGTCTCCAGTTTCAAGCAGCAAGAGCCGAGAGAGGTGGTGATGGCCATTTCCATCCATGTCTGGCCATTTTTATTCCCTCCGGTTCTTGCACCTTAACTGGAGAGCAGAGCTGGGCTGGGAAGACTGGTCACCCCAAGGGACCAGGGACGGGCCAGGCAGTCTTTTACCTTGAGGTCACTGCTTCCACCCCAGACCCGGGCTAGGAGAGACTGAAAGTATTTACCATCTGGGGCCTCTCCAAGTGACTTGTGAGAAAAGAATTCAGGGCTGACGTCCAGTTTCTGATGGTCAGGCAACTACATCAGAAAATCTCAGCTTCATCTGGGACCAACTGACCCCTCCAAGTTCCCAGCTGCTGCAGCGAGGCCAGCGAAGGAGCAAGCACCAGCTGGGCATTGTCCTCTCCTAAGGAGAAAGGGTCTTTTGGGTGGGGAAACTTGATCCTTCACCATTTTCCAGGCATTTTTAAGTAGGTTTTACCAGAAAGAAGCATTGATAAACTGAACTCAGTGCCAGTTCTGGTGTCAAAGTCTGACATCGCCAAGAGGAAGGAGCTGAGCAGTTATATGGGGAGTGAAGGGACTATCACAGCCTTGCTTAGCCAAAACAACAGTGAGACCTCATCAGTTGATGGAGGGGCTTCTTGTGAGTTGTTGCAGTTTGGTGAGGCTGTGCTGCTGAGACAGTTTCTTTGAGCAGCAGTTAGAGTTTTCTGCCAGCCTAAACTATAAACAACGAGCAATTCAAGCCCAAAGTCACGGCCCAAGAGACGGTCGAGCCCCTCTGAGAATCACAGAGAGGAGAAGACAACCTGGAAGCAGCTGCATTTTGCTACGGAAGGGAGCGAGGAGATGTAATGAGCTGTGCAGACACCAAGGCTGGAGAAGGGCAGGGGGAGGAGGCGGCCCAGGTGCCGGAGAGAAAGATGCCCCTGCAGCCCCTGGAGAAACCCATGGGAAAGGCCCAGACCCCACCTGCAGCCCGTGGAGGGGCTCCACGCTGGATGGAGCAGGTGGAGACATAGAGGAGATGCTGTGACCCTATGTTGGAACAACCCCCTGCCAGCACTTGCAGCCACGAGGAGAAACAGAGACACAGAGATGAGTGAGAGAGATTTGTACCAGAAAAGGTTTTCTGGGGGAGGCTGGTGACCCCACAGAGGACTGGGACTGAGAGATACTGTGATTTATGACTGCACCCATAGCAGTGACCCACGCCAGGGCAGCTGGGGAACAGATAAAGCCCTGGGGAAAGGATTCACATTGGAGAAGTTCATGGAGGACTATCTCCTGTGGGTAAGACCCTACAGTGCAGCAGGAGGAGGGTGTGGAATGAATGCCCCCCACCCCCCAGCCGAGAGGGAAACCAACTTGCAAGGGACTGACCAAAGCCCCCAGCTCCCAGTCCCTGCCCCCCTGTGCTGCGAGCAGGGGGAAGAAGGGAGCATAATCCTGACTAAAGTCTGCTGAGAAGGGAATGGTGGGGGGAAAGTGTTTTAAGATCTGGTTACGTTTGTTTTAAGATCTGGTTGTGCTCCCAACTCCAGCTTCTTCGCTGTTCTTTGTAGTGTAGTGTAATAGAGTAGTTTCTCTCTTCTTCACTTTGTGTTGAGTCTGTTTTGCCCACATCATTGATGACAGAGTGATCTCTCCCTGTCCCTATTTTGACTCTTGAGCCTCTTAATACATATTTTCTCCCCTGTCCAACTAAGAAGGGGAGTAATAGACTGACTTTGGTGGGTGTCTGGCTTCCAGCCAGGGCTAAACCACCACTTGAGTACAGCCCAGCCTTGTATCAGTTTTTTCTTGACAGACATATCAAACTCTGGGCAGTAATTCTGTGTGATTTTTATTTTTTCCCTGCAGTCCAGACGACAGCAATTCATAATTGTCCCCCTAAGTTAAACAGTCAGATAACCCAGAGAATAAGACTTTTGTAAAACAAAGCCTGTGAAACCTCAGCCAGATGGGCCTTTCCATTATTATTTGGAAAACAGTGTCAGAAATCATCACGTATCAAACATTGCGATCCGCTGAGAGTTTATTTTTGGGATCAAACATCATCAAACATAAACTGCTTAAAAAAAATAATCTCACTAGAAGTTTTGTCTTTCAGACAAGATATAAACCCCAGATCCTGTCCTTGTGTGGTTACTGACAGGCCCTCGGTATTTTCCATGGAGCTGCATGGCTAACTCATGTTTCCTGATCAAATTGCTCATTCTTTTTGACTATCTCTGTTTTCCTTGTGGTTTCAGGCTAAAATAGACTGTGTTTTTCCTTCAGCTCTTGTCTTGCTCAAGCACGCTCCGTGTTCTTGAGCAGCTCCCATGTCCCTTGCAGCATCGACCAGGCTGCAAGTGGAGGGATGCACTAAGGTGCAGCCAGTGATGCTGTTAGGTCTCACCAAACCCCCCTTTTGATTGCAGCCGGCTCTGCTTTAGGGCAGGAGAACATAAGTGATGCCTGTGTTTCCTTCCAGCATTGCTTGTGACTCTGGGAAGTCCTTTGAGTGCTGCACCCGTGCAGCAGCTGGTGCTGGAAGGGGTTTGGGTGAACATGGGTGGTGTCTGTTCCCAAATGTCAGAGCCCTTCACGTCCCTGGGGCTGGCCTTGGCTTGCCATCAGCAGGAGCACTGCAAGCCAGAGCAGCTCAGGGCACTGGTGGATCCTGGACAAGGGGACTGTGTGCAGGGAAGGGGGAGAGTGAGGGTGCTGGGGAGGGGACAGTGACCTGGGGCAGAGGTGACCCTCCTTGGCTGGCCTATCTCCAGCAGGTGCTCTGTACAGCCTCCTGGCTGTTGCTGGGACCTTCCCAAAGCCCTTGTGCACTTCTTAGCATCCTTGTGGACTGGAAGGAGCCAGGCTCATGCAGGGAAGGGGCTCACAGCTTGGACATGAGCAGGGCTCAGTGCGGTGGGCTGGGGAGGGCTGAAGAGCTGCCGGCTCAGCTGTGTTGCACTGGTGCTTCCTTCACACCCAGCACTGAGAAAACCCAAATGACTGCTCACCTCCCAAAACCAGTTGGCAAGGGGATCTGCTGCTACTCCCCAGGGCTCACACCGAAGGCTTTGGGGGCGAGTCCCACTTCCTACCCCTACTGGGGAATAAAGCAAGGACTGGGATTGCTCTCCATCTCCTGAGCAAGACTAGAAAGACTGAGGCCAGTAACACCTCCATGTGCAGAGGGGTCCTTTGCCCCCATCCCTCCTCTACACCCCCTCCTGATGCTGGAGACATCTGGAGGCATCTCCCGAGCATGCACTTCACACAAACCACTCCTCTTGTCCAGATCCCCAGCCAAGTTAATAAAGACACGACTGAAACCTTTAGTGTGTGTGTGGGATCCAGTTGAGAAAAACAAACCTCTCAGTCTCACTATGGTTATGAAAGCAACTATGTCGCCTGGAAAGTATGTACCAGGGAGCAGAGAGAGCTGCCTGTGTTGAGGGGCGAGTGGAGGAGGTGGGCACCAGCTCAAATATGACTCAAAATCAGGGGAAATTATTTCTGATGAACGTAATTACTTCGGCTCCAGCCCTGATCAATATGAGGAGCTGAAATGCTCATAAACCGGCCGAGAATGCGAGCTATGCAGAATGATTTGTACAAGGTGTCTGGCTGGGCGCGCTCTCGCCCGGCTGTCAGGCTGCCCGTGGAGCAGGGTGACCTGCTGCGCTGGGAGCTGGGAGAGCGGCAACCTGCTAATTGCAAACCGGTGTCCCCCTAAATGAGGCTCCCCCACGGAGGAACAGGGAGGTGGCTGCCTCATGCAGCTCCTGAGTCTAATTAAAAGCAACCAGCCTGCTTGGCTGGGCTGCTTCTGTGCTCTGCCTGCAAAGCGGGAACCGCGGCGGGCTCTTTGCAGCCAGGCTGGCTTGTGCTGACCCCCGCGGTGTGGGGTTTTGGTGGGCTGCCCCCAGAGGGGGCTCAGCATGGGCACAGGGTGGGCTGGAGACCTGTACAGCCACAGGGCCACAGCTGGAGGGAACAGTGTCCTCAGACCTTATGCTGGCTGAGCCTGAGCTGTGTTGGAGAAGAGAAGGCTCTGGGGGGGATTCTGGGGGCACCCAAAAGGTGCCTGTAGAAAAGCTAGGGAAGAACTGTTCACAGGGGCATGTAGCAGGAGGACAAGGGGTGATGGTTTTAAGCTAGAAAAGGGGAGATTTAGGTTGGATATTAGGAAAAAGCTCTTCAATATGACGGTGGTGGATCTCTGGCACATGTGACCCAGAGAGGTGGTGGAGGCCCCATCCCTGGAGACATTCAAGGTCAGGCTTGATGGGGCTCTGAGGGACCTGATCTAGTGAAGATGTCCCGGATCACTGCAGGGGAGTTGGACTAGATGGCCTTTAAAAGTCCCTTCCAACCCAACACAGTCTATGAGTCTATGATAAGACTGGTGTCAATCTGCACAGGAGCGATGCTGACCCCTCAAGGCGGCTGTGTCTTGGGGAAATGCACCCACAAAGCTGATCAGGAAGGGGAAGCACAGCCTAGGAGATGCCCTGCAGTGGGTCCCCTCAAAGCTGGTGCCTGTGGCCATCTGGACCTGTCAGGAATTTCCTCCTGAGAAAACAAGCGGAGGCTGTGGGACCATGTCCTGGGTCATGAGGGTCTCCTCTGAACTGGTGTATTCCCTGGCATGGTGAGGAAAGGGAAGGAGAAGGGATGTGACAGTCTCAGCCACATCTCTCCATGGAGACTGTAAAACTCCACCATGAAAGTCTCCCACCATCCTCAGGAGAGTGTCCCCAGACACCACGATGGCAGAGAGGCAGCAACAGGAAAAGAAGATGAACGGGGCCCCTGGGATCCCCAGCACCACGGTGGCAGGAGGAGATGGTGTGGTGAGTGCTTCACCTTCCTGATCAAGCTGCTCTGCAGGCTCCATCCAAGCTCCCACCACCCATCAACCAAAGTGATGTCTCCATCTTCTGTGGTGACATCTCCACTTTCCCCTAGCTGGGTGAGGCTGCATGTTACAGCCACTGCCTGCTGCCCCTCCACTGCAGCCCCCCCCTCAATCCCAAGACAGGCTTGATTAGCAGCTGCAGGAAAACTCCCCAATTCTTATCAAGCAGACTCTGCTGGCTTCCAGCCATGCAGACCCTCCTGCCTGGGGTCCCCACACCCACGGCCCTCCCAGCCACAGGACAGGAGACTCTCCTGGAAGTTTTTCCTTTTCTGAATGAAGCTTTTTAGGTGATTTCTGTTAAAAAAAACAAAACAAACAACAGCTTAGATGATACGCTGGGATGGTCAGGTTGTAGGTCAGTACCTGCTCGTCCTGGGCTGGTCCCACATATTGCCTTCTCCACTTGCTTAACTGAGCTGATCCTGTTTCTGGCATGGAAATTGACACCTCCCCAACTCTGACTGCACCACTGGGAACTGCTCCTCCCTTGGAGAGCTTGGAGAGCCCGGGGCAAGAGGAGTCCACTGAGCATTGCAGAGCACTGCCAAGCTGGCCGTAGACCTCCAGGACCAGCTGCAGAAGCGTGTCGGTGAGGTGGGCAGGGCGGTGTTGTGAAAACTCTGTGTGCCTTGGCAGCAGCCACATCCCTGCTGTCCCAAGTGAAGAATAGCAGGAGCTCCTGCTGGGAGTCACCAGAGCAAGGCTCCCACCCACGGCCATTGCCTCCACCCTGGACAAAAGCCCAGCAGCTCATGGTGGAGCTGCAGTGGGAATGCTTCCAACCCTCAGCCACGCAGGGAACTGGGATGGGATGGGCTGTACTGGGAATTGCAACACTTTGGGGTGAGATTTTCACCAGCTGCTGGGCTTTGGGGAAGGAAATATCGAAAGGGGGTGTTTGGTCCATGGTCTGCAGCCATGTTCAGCGCTGGTGATGGGAGCCTGATGGTGGTTCAGCTCGTCCCAGGAGCTGCTCCTGGACAGGTTTCCCCTCTGGTTTGGAGTCAGAGGAGCATCTCAGAAGGCAGGTCACTTTGTGGACCAAACTCCAGAAAAGGAAATGCAGCCCAGAAGCCCTGGCACTGTTGGCCAGGATGGGTGGCTGCTCTCCCTGCCCTGCCTGAGCCCAGTAAAGGATGGTATCTCCTACAGGCATTGCCAAGGCAGCAACTTAAAGGCGTGAAGAGCAGGGGGTGAGGGGGTGGCCAGGCTGTTCTTCAGCCCTTGCTAATGGCCCAAGCTGGAGGGGATGTCTGAGGTGCTTTGGGCTGCCACGCACATTGTCTGTGCTGCATTTCTGACATTATCTCCAGATCCTTCCTGGAGCAGGGAGCTCCCCAGGCCACATGGGGAAATCCTGGTCTCCCTGTGCTGTGATTTTGGTGGAAACCACACATAGCACAGCATGCTTTGGGTTAGGAGAGCCATTTCCTCAGCAGCTGGCTGCACTCCCCACTGCCAGAAGCTGACCACAGTCAAACCCCAGGTTTCTTGACTTCCCCTGATCCTGCTGAGATGTGGTCTGCCGCCTGTGCAGGCAAAGCCACTCTGCTAGTCCACCATCCAAAAAACATGCTCTGAATCCCCTGTGTGAGAATTAAACACAAACACTTTACAAACCACAGTCCTCAAGCACAAGGCAATGAGCTGAGAGCAAAGGGGAAGATCGGCCGAGCTGCGCAGGTGCAGCCATCCCAGTGTGCACAAGGGGGGAGGAGACCAGCACTGAGGCTGTGGGACAAGGGCCACCAGCCACCTGCTACATGCAACCCTGGCTTTGAGATCTCACTTTGCTGCTGCCACTGTTCACCAGTCCTGTGTGTGATCCCCCTCACAGCAGAGGTGCTGGGCATGAGAGGAGACCGGCGGTGCCACCTGTGCTGTCCCCTTGTCCACGACAGGGACACCCTGCTCAGCCCAGGGTCCCCGCAGCAGGGCAAAGATGTGCCTCCAGCCTCGGCTGCCACAGCTCCTCTGTCCTAAACCTGTGCCATGACGGTGCTGCTGTGCCTTTCCCTGCACTGCACTCACCCTTATGCCACCTCAGATGTCACCAAAGGTGCTACAACTCACAGAGAGGCAGGTTGAAGGCTCCATGGTGGCACACAGCTTCTGCTTGGACCTGGCCACGTCCTCAGCAGCCACGAAGAGCCACAAGGACCTGCTTTCCTTTCCCCAGAACCTTCCCTTCTCTGGGCTGGTCCGCAGGGTGAGAGTCCAAACTCTCCTGCCTCTGAGCCCTGGAAACATCTGCAAGGAAATAGCTGAAGGTATTGAAAGGGGAGGCAGGAAACGCTCTGAATTTCTTTTTTTTCTAAATATAATGACACTAATGCTGTTTGCAGTGTTAAAAATAGCAGTGGAGGGAACCTGCCTTTTTCCTGTTTGCTTTCAGCTCTCACTTTCCTGTCTCTGCCTTCTCTGGATCCACATGAAAATAAACCCAGCAAAAAAATAAATCTCAGCAGCATGCAAAGCAAATCCACCTGGGTTTGGCCTCGGCTCCAGCTTCCCCAGGTGGGGCCATGCCCCCCTCTGCAGTGCAGCGAGCCTCTGCCTTGAGGTCCCCACCTCGGGCTGTCCCCCAGGCTCCGACCACATGCTGACCCCGCTGCTGGGGACCTGGCCACTCTCCCTGTGTGCCTCTGGGAGTTTGGCCACCCTCCTGCACCCTGCATTCTGGCTCTGATCACTCTCCTGACTCTCCCAAGCATCTCAGCACGGCCAGCCAGGTCCACCTCCCTGGCTGGAGATGTTTCTCTGGATGCCTGTGGCTGGGCAGGAGCACAACCCTCCACCATGCCCTGCACATGTCTACCCCCCTGAGCAATCTGCAGCCTCCATCGGTGTATCAGGAGGACGTTGCTGCCGGTCTCTCACCAATCTGTTAGTGAACATTGGCCACCAGCATCACTGACTTCAGAGGCTGATGGGTTCAAACTCACTTTGGTTGTGCTGAGCTGTACTGGGGCAGCCAGAGCTTGAAGGGGTCAGGATGTGGGAGCCAACCCCCTGTCCTGGATGAAAAACACTGGAGCTCAGCAAACTGGCCAGGGAAACAGTGTCTGAGCAGCCATGAGCCTCTCATTCAGGGGGAGATACTGCACCCCAGGTCTGCACGGCTGCCTGCCTGCTGCAGGTGTTCAGATGGAGAGCTGGGCACTCATTTCTCAGCAGAGCAAGCCAGGGCGTGCGTGTCTTGGAGGGAGGCTGCTGCCTGATTTATTACAGACTCAGCTCTAGGTGCCTCAGGAGAGTAAGTCCTGGCAGAGGATGAGAGGCAGGCGTGTGCAGGGATGGATTGCAGCACACAAAATGCTGCATTGTAGTAGAGCTGCCTGGAAGGCGCCGAAACCAGGAGCAGGGAGGATGAATGGGTCCTTCGGCCAGGTTTGTATGCCTCTGCCCTCCACACTCCTTTCTCCAGTCCATGAACTGGGCGGGCAGGCAGGCAGCCCTGGGCTCTTGGTCTGTCTCAGAAGGCCACGAGGCAGACAAGCACCATCCATCTGGGAGTGTTGCTGGTGCTGGCCTGGGAGAGTGTGCTGGCAGTGCCAGGGGACTGTCTCTGCTACGCTGCTGGTGCCACCCTTTGTGCAGCATCCCCCAAAAGGCTGATACCTGCAAAGAGTGGCTTTCTGTAGGGTGACAATTTACTGCGTACCTCAGGTGGATCTTTCACAAGTCTTCAGTTAGCTGGAAATAAGGTGTTTAAAATGCCACTGAACTATCATGAGTCACTGTGATAGTCACTTCTGCATCACGGAGCTGGTTCTCCTGTGTGTCACTGGAGTGTTCACAACTGAAACTGGCATGCTGTGGTTTTAGAAACACCTCCACCAGGAGCTTCCTGTGTTTCCTTCCCCGCTCTAGCTGCCTTCCTGGCCCTGGCATAGCCCTGGCAGCCAGCATACCTTTTGTGCAGCTTTTCACCTGCCCCTTCCCTGCCAGGTGTGTCTGGTCCCACTAGCACTGGGTCACTCTGCTGACAGTGAATGGGTCTGTCAGCAGCGCTGTGTCAGCAGTATCCAAAGGGGCCATCGCCTTGCTGGGTGTGACTGTGTCCTGGGCTGGCTGATCATGCCCAGCTGCTAACAGCACACCCCCGCTGATGGGTTTTTATTGGGTGTCTCTGACTGTGCTTTTGGGGCCCATTCGGACCCCAAACCCACGGTAGGAATGGGACCCTGACCCCTCTTGTCTCCGCTCTGCAACCTGTTGTGGTGTTAACCAAGGGTGGATGGGAACCATCAACAGAGGATGGACATACAGCCATGGGGACTGACAGCCCACCACTGCAAGCTCCTTCCCTGCTTAACATGTTTTGACTGTAGAACCCCTCTGTCAGGTAGAGCAGGGTGACAGCCCCTGATTTACAGATGGGGACTGAGACACAGGGACAAGCACACCTCCCCAGTCTTTCCCCTTCTCCCAGTCCTGCCGCTGACCTGCAAGGTCATCCATGGGCAGTGACTGGTGTGGACAGGACACAGCCCTGACATCTGGGCTGACAGTGGGGGAGAAAATAGCCCCTTGAATGTACTTCAGCCATAACTTGTGTATTCAGAAGCTCATCCTCTTTCCCCCAGCCAGGCCTAGCAGACAGATGAGGGTGCTGGGGGCAGTGGGCAGCGATCTTTCTTGGGGGGTGCTGCAAGTGGCTGGTCCTCCCGTGGGTTCTGGGCTTCCCTGCAGAACTGGGCCCATCACCCAGCATCGCCCCTGCTCCGGGGGGCTGGAGCCACAGCGGGGTGGTGGCAGCAGATGGCGGCAATGTCACAGCCCCGAAGCCCCCTGACCCCTCAGCAGCCCCCCGGCCCATAGTCCCCCCTGGCCCCACAGTGCCCAGCCCATAGCCCCCTCTCCCCGGTCCTGCAGTGCTGGGTCTGGCATCCCCCTCCCTCGGTCCCGCATTGCCCCCCGCCCTGCAGACCTCCCGGTTTCACATCCCTCTTCCTCGGCCCCGCATCGTCCTCCCGACCCCCCCTTCCCGGTCCCGCATCCCCCTCCCCCAGCCCCGCATCTGACTCTGGTCCCGCATCACCCTCCCCTGGCCCCACAGTCCCCCGGCCCCGCAGCCTCCCCCGGTCCTGCACCCCCCCGGTCCCGCAGCCTTCCCGGTCCCGAATCTTTCCCCCGGCCCCGAATCTTTCCGCCGGCCCCGCCTCCCTCCCCGGCCCCGCAGCCCGCGGGCTCTGCCTCCCTCTCGCGGCCGCTCCGCTCGGCTCCGCCGGGCGCGGTTGCGTCTCCGCACGCCCGGCCCCGCGTCGCCCGTCTGCATCCCCATCCCGGGGTCCCCTGCTGCCCCCCCGGCGCCTCGCCCTGCCCCCCCGTGCCCCTCCGCGGGGTGTCCGCAGGGGTTTGCGGTATCACCGCGCCCGCGGGTGCTGGAGGTGCGAGCGGGGCAGAGCCTGTCCTGCCCTGGCTCAGCTCCGGCGCTGGGTATTTACCTCTGGCTTTTAAGCAAAGCCTTTCTGCTGCCACCGGGGAAAAGCTTTTTATAACCAGACTTGCATCACGTCTGGGGAATGATTGGAACCGAAGCCAACTTCACCAGAGACAGCTGTCTAAAAGCTGAAGCTGTTTGCTTCCCAATAATCTGCTTTCAATTTCTTCTGCGGCCCTCGAAGCCAAGAACAGAACAAACCGAGCTCCAGGAGATAGAATATTAACACATTGATATAGAATATTAATTGGGTCAGGGCCCTGGGTTAGATAAATTAAAGCATCTCCAGAATTTTCCAGCTCAGCACTGTGAGGAGCGGTTTCTCTTCAAGCATTTTTGCCTAACCAGGAGTCTGTGCCCCATCTGCCCCGGGGGGCTCACAGCCACCTTTCAGCTGGGCAGCAGCCAGGCAGCCTCCAGCAGCACCCCCAGCCCCCAGCAGCACCCCCAGCCCCCCTGCAGAGCTGTGTGAGAGCACCTGGCTGTTCCCCTTCTCCCTGTGCTGCTTCCCCCTCTACCTGCCTCCCCCCCTTCTTGCCATCTCTCCTTTTCATAGCACCCAGTGTGGTATCCCCAGCACTGATATTTGTGCTGGTACTCTGCAAGCCCAGCCTGAGGTGCAAATGTCTCCTGGGATGAGGACCCCTCGTGTGAGCACTGTGACCCCTAGTTTGGGATCAGCCAGACCCTTGCTGGCACTGCAGGTCACTAGGATGGCAACCTTAACCTAGGACCAGGGAGGACAATTTAAGTTCCGTCTCTCCAGGCATGAAAGCAGCTCCTGCATCACAAAGACTACACATGGGCAGTAGCAGGGATGTACCAGCACCAGGAGCAAACCCTGCTGTCTGCCTGGTTTAAGGGGTCCATGGGCTCCTGCTGTGCCCTGAGCCGGGGTGCAGAGGAATGGAGACAAACCCCCCAGCTTTGCCTTGCAGGATGTGGCACTGCAAATGTGAAAGTGCTGGGAGCACCAAGGGGCCTTAATGGCCCTGACTAGCCCCACCTGGACCCTCTCTCCTGGGCCCAGGAGCTCTATTTAAGCTCATCCCAGGGCCTCACACTCTTCTTAGGCTATGCTGGAGGAGTTCTGGGCTCCAGCTCAGCTACAGCACTGCCTGGCTATGGGGCCCTTAGTCCTGACCTCAACCTGCTGTCTTCATGGTGTCAGCCCTGCCCCATCGCTATGGACCTGCCTGATGCTCCTGGACCTGATCCTAGCCTGGGCTTCCCAGCTTGACCTGGGGCCTGCCTCATCACTGTGATAGTGCCTAATGGCCTGAGCTCCTGGTTGGACCTGGCTGCCACCTCTGGGACTGAGCTGCTCCCCGTGATGGCCCAACTCCTGGCTTTGGGTACAGATCCAAGGTCTGGTCTGGAGAGGAGATGAAGGTATGGAACAACAAAGGGCTCCTTAGCCTTGGCCCACAGGTGCTGCTGAGAAGATCAGGGACCCCTTCAGCTCTGGCACTGCTGTGCCTGCGCAGGATGGCTTGATTGGAGCCTGTGCTAGTGGAATGAGTCAGCGCTAGATCCCTGCTGTGGTGGGGTTTCAAGAGGAGGGGACTCCCCTCCCCTGGTCCTGAGGGGCCCTGTGGGCAGCACCTCCCCTTGTGTGACCCACCCTGTGCAGCAGGACAGATGTAAGGAAGATGTGACATCAGGTGCAGCAGGATCTGGGAGCTCCCAAATCCCCCTGGAGCTGTGCTGTGGGCTGGGGAGATGGGACTTTTCTGCTGATATTAAAAAAAAAAGAGCATCCTGCTCTTGAGTTGAGGCTGTGATATTAAAAAGAGTCGGAGGGGGGCAATATTGTGCTGCTGTCTTCTGCTGCTCAGTCCCAACCAGCATCTCTAAGAAGGTCTGGTTTGCCAAAACCGTTTTGCCTTCTCTCCCTTGCTACTGTGGTTAAGATGGGGGGGGGGGTGTGGTGCTGACCTGCAGCCTTTCTGAAACACTGTCCTCGGTTCCCCTCTGTCCTTCAGTGGCCCGGGTGGCAGTGTTTGGCCTGGCTCTTGTAATCTAATTACCTGGCTTATGCTGATGGCTGGAGGGCAGCTAAATCCTGAGCGTGCAGAGTCTCCTCTGGGGCTGGAGAGGGTTGTTCTTGCTGGTCACGCTGCCAGGTGTGTGTGCAGCATCCTGGCCAGGGTTTCATTTGGGATCCTCATGATGCTGCTCCAATGCAGGGACCGCAGCTTTCAGGCAGTACTTGGATATGGGACAGGGTGTGAGACCTGCTCTAGCTCCTTCAGGGCTGGAGTGGCCTCTGAGGATGGCAATCTGCTCCCAACACAGCCTTGGATATCAGGAGGCAGAGTTGGTGAAGCACCGTGGGTTAGGGGCAGCAGAGCTTTGCATACGTGTAGCACTGCACAAGCCTTGGCTCCCGGGGCGCTGCCTTGAGGAGATAAAATCAGAGGTGTCAGCCCATGTGTCTCTTGGTCTTTGTTCAAAAAGTGGATTTGAGACACAGTGTTAACCAGCCACAGCTGGGCTTGTGCTTAGGCCTGGGAGCTGTATCTGCATCACCCTGCTTGTTGACCCCCGTGCTGGAGCAGGACAGCCCGATCCGGGTGGAATTTCCTCTAAAGAAATGCTGCAGGAAGGGGTGTGTGGGGCAGCCATTAAGGATAGGGCCCAGTACATGTCCTGCTCCTCCTCCCCAACAGGTCCCAGGGCAACAGGCTGCACCACTGGCTTAGAGTGCTCTGAGCCGAGCCCAGAAGTGGTAGTCCTGCTCTGCAGGAGAGTCTGGGTAGTCCTGAATGGGACACTGGGATTGTGTTCCAGCCTTGGCCTGGACACTTTGCTTCTGCTCCCGTGGAGGTTTTGATCTGCAGGTGAGGTGTGGTTTTTGAGCTAGTGGTGAAAACCCTCAGGAGATGCACATTGTGCCAGGCTGGGCTGAATCTGGTTCCAAATCTTGGCCTCTGTTGGTGCACGGTGTCTACAAGGAAGGCAGCAACCTCAGAGAGGATTCTCTCTGTCCCTGTAGGATGGCTTCTCCTCCAAAATGGTGAGGATGGCTTTGCCCTGCCTCACCCCTGGGCACCTCCGAGTGCTCCTGACAGGCTTTGCTCAGGGTGGCAGAGCTGTGGTGCCAAGTCCCAGCCCTGTTACACCCGGCACCTTGGATAGGATAATCTTAAGAACATAAGAGCAATGTATCCTGGCAATGAACCCAGCTCCTTATTGCTGGGAACTGGACTGAGCTGCACTGGGACCTGCCCCAGCATGGTGTGGGGACCCACTGGGATCTGCTGGAGCACGCCTGGCTCACATCCTGCTCTTCTCTGTGTTTCCTTTGTAAAAATCTGGGCCAGGGCAGGGAGAGACTGGTGTGTGCCTGGGCTGGGCTCCCCCAGGGCACAGATACCAGGAGGGTCTCCTGTCCCACGTGGTGGAGATCTCTGGGCACTAACTCAGGTAGTAGGGCAGGAGGAGGGGGGGGGGGGGGGGGGGGCTGTCAACATCCTAGTCAGGTAGGGGTGGGAAGGTGGCCCCAGTCTTGTGCGTAGCATCAGGTTCAGTAACTATGTGCAGCAAAGCCTGAGGCATCATCTGTTGTGGTGAAGGTGGTGCATTTCTTCAAGCTTAGTCAGGGCAACCCTGTACCCACCCACCCCCTTATCTCCTGGCCTTCTCAGGATGACCTTGGCTGGTAATGAAACTGCCTTGACCTGAGAAGGGGTCACATCCCAGTGAGGTTTCTTTCTTTGCTGTGGCTGGTTCAGCCTTTTTCTCAGCTCCTTCTCTTCACAGTGCTGGCAGAAGAGGGACGGGACACATCTTTCCGCAGGATAAAGTCATCCCCCGCCCTTTGCCCACAGGAGAAATCAAAGGGCAGACAGAGCCCAAGGGCCTGGGAGGAGACAGACTGTCTGCACCTTGCCTCTGTGGCACAGCAAGGTGAACCTTGCTTTTATTTGGTCTTGAACTTATGCATTTGATTTTAATACTGTGAAACGGGTTGACACTGTGGGTGGGGCAGAGAGAAGGAAGGTGCTCCTGCCAGGGTGACGCTGCCCTGTGCTGTGGGCACCATGTGCTCCACTTACTTGTGGGCACCACGTCCATCTACACCCTGTGATCTGTAGGGCTGGGTGAGAGCAGGGCTGCCTTTATCTCTGGGCAGCGTCCAGAGATAGACCTTAAGTATCTCAGGTCTGAAGTACTGCCAGACTCAGACCACTGCTCTTTGTCACAGCCTGAAGCAGTGGCACAGTGTTCCTCCATCTCCTTCCTGTTATATCGCCTTTAAAGTTGTTCTGTACCTGTGTCTCATGGGCCCTGGGCAACCAAACCTCCTTGTAGCTCAATGCAGGCATCCCTTCTGGTCCAGGAGATGTTCAGTGTAGGTTGAAATCCATTAGCACGATGCTCGGTGTGAACTTGGCCCTCTGTGTTACAGCCCTAATCGGGTTAGGGGATCAGCAGCAGGCTTGCAGTGCCCACGTGGCTCTGCTGGCAGCTGCATCCTTATCACTGCACCTTATCACTGCCTACAATGACCTGACAGGAGGGTGTAGAGAGGTGGGCGATGGTCTCTTCAGCCATGTGACAAGAGATGGGACAAAGGGTCTCAATGGGCTCTGGCCAGGTGTTGTCTGGACGTGTTGTCATCAGTGGGGAGTGTGGCTGTGCTGCTTGGAAATGCCCTGAAATGGGCAAGTGCAACCTGCCTACAGGATAGCCCCATCCCTACCCTGGGGTATGTCTTGATGGGGTGGGGGGGGCGTCCAGTGTGCAGGTTAACAGGTTTCAGCCTGTTTCCAGGCTGGTGTGGCTTGCAGTGATGTGAGAGGGTGGGTCTGCTGGGACTAGCCCCCTGTCAGGTCTGCAGAGTGGCTGGCCATACACAGGTAGCCATCAGCTCTTGCTCGGGGATGCCCCGTGGTTGCCCTAATGCCCTTGGGGCTGCTGTCACGTGAACATCCTTAGGACAGGTCTGTCACCCACTCCCCACTGATGGAGAGCTGGGGGAAAGTCTGCCTGGGACTGTGGTGTGATGCAGGACCTGCTTCCACTTCTGGAGGCCAGTGCTGGGTCTGCTTCCAGCTCCTTGGAGGGCAGAGGGGAAGCGCAGTCCCTTCAGGGAGCGGGGTGGCTCCTCAGCTGTGTTTTTGCCTTTCCCATCCACCACAGGGTCCTGCGATCCCCAGCAGGAGCCGAGCGGGTTGCGGCTGAGTTCCCACCAGTGACTCCAGCGCGGGGACTGGGGATGGCTCATCCCAGGGCAGAGGTTTTCCCTGCGCTGTGGGGAAGCTGCAGAAGTTAAATGGGAAATGCTGAGAGAAGTCAGGGCTTTGTCTCAGAAACAAACATTTTGCAGAAGCGATGGATTTTTTTGGGCTGGGACCGTCCACTCCTGCAGAAACGCCCAGTCTGGCAGTATGTGGTGGCTGTGGGGGACATCAGCACTTATAATCCCTCACCACAGAATCAGTCTAAACACTTTGTCCCCTCTTAGCCACGTACAATGGGCTGTGGTGTGACACTTTATCTGGTTTAAATAAAAAAAAAGGCATAAAAAAACCCAAATCAAAGAAGTGTGTGTAGGGGTTTCTTGAAAATGTGAGCCCAGTGTAAGCAGTTGTTTAGTCTCTTTGGATAAAGCTTTTTCTGGATGTCAGCAGCCCTGACACACAGCTGGGTTTAACCTGTGGGAGCACGAGAAAGGGAGCAGGTTTTAATATAACCCCTGGGAAATAAGCACAGGAATATCTTCCAAGATCAGCTTTACCCTGACTCTGCTGCTGGAATTTTCCTAAAAAATGCAAAAGATAAACAAGAGCAGATATGGGAGCTGTGGGTAGGCTGTAGCTGAGCAGTTTGTCCCCCAGAACATCCTCATGTGGTGCCTTGCACTTGGCTGGACCATCTCAAGCCTTGAGAAGAGGAGGCTGAGGGGAGACCTTATCACCGCCTACAGTGACCTGACAGGAGGGTGCAGAGAGGTGGGCGATGGTCTCTTCAGCCAGGGAACAGGAGATGGGACAAGGGGAAATGGCACTAAGCTGCCCCAGGGCAGGGGCAGAGCAGATGTTAGGAAAAAAATTTTTACTGAAAGAGTTGTCAGGGCCTGGAACAGGCTGCCCAGGGAGGGGGTTGAGTCACCATAACTGGGTGTGTTTAAAAAAAGGGTAGATGAGGTGCTCAGGGATCCGGTTTAGCATAGGACGGGAATGGTTGGACTTGGTAATCTTAAGGGTCTTTTCCAACCTTGTGATTCTGTGATTCAAGCATGAGATGTGCTCCTGCCCCTCTTACCATCCCTGTGGTGGCTTCCACGCATGGCAATGCGACCCGGGGTGCCTCTTGCATCCCCCAGCACTGTTGTGGGTGCACTGGTCACAGCTGCCCCAGCAGCCGTGGGGAAGCAGCAGATCTGGTGCTCCCGCAGCTGCCCAGTTGTGCAGCCTCCTGCCTGTGTGCCTGGGACTGCCCCTTCCTCTGCTGCGTGGGTCAGGAGAGGGGCTCAGTTCTGAGACGTGAACAGAGTGCGCAGTATCACACCAGAGCCTCTCATAACCGTGAGTTGTTTGGCTTTTATTCCCAACAGCAAGGCTCTGGGAAGCATCTGTCATGCTGAAGGGACAAGGAGGGGTTTGGGGTCTTCTCCACTCCAAAAAGCACTGTTCCTGGAAGCTGAGCCCAGCACAGGACTGTCTCTGTAAGTGACTCAAAGGTATGACCGAAATGGAAGGGAAAGCAAACAAGGTCTGGAACGTTGGGCTGACACAAACATCTAACCAAGGGTGGAACAGAGGTCCCTGTCTGTGTCCCTTTGACTTCCCAGGTGGGGAATTGCTGTCAACCATTAAATATCAAACTCCTGCTGTTGTTGAGCCTTCTGGCTGTTGAGGGATGTGGTGGCCTCTGCAGGAAAACATTCATGTCAACAGTACAGCAGTTGTTGCAACCACCCAATTAAGCCAGTGGTAATGATGGATAAAGTGGATCAGGGTCAGGTCAAAGTCAGCCCAAGCCTTATTTCTAAGGCTCTGCAGCACAGTTGTGCACACCGAGTGCACTATATGGTCCTGGTGTTGACACTCCTGGGAAGAGCTGAGTTTGCAGCTCACATGTAACTGCTAAGCAGAAAAAAACCCCATCAAAACCCCTTAGCACACCATTCCCATTCAGTGGGGCCAGTTCAGCTTCATTTACCTCTTTCTGACCTTTGCAAACAACTCTTCTCCTGGCAGGAAATTGTCCATGTGCTATGTTTTACCTTGTAATTCCCTTTAATCTCAAATAAAGGCTCTGACTGACCTCTGTCCTTCTAGTGTAGGTGACGCATCCAGCCGGGCTGTGCTCACAAAAGACCATTAGAAAGCTCCCTGTATTCACACTGGGACCATTTATGCCACAGATGCTTTGAAGCAGGAGTCAGACCTCAAACATGTGATACTGTGGGACATTGTCCAGGCAAAATAGACATTTTTCAAGTGGCTGCTAAAAAAGCCTGTGATGTGGAGGTGAACTGGTCCACGTGAGCCAGAGCTCACCTTGCCTAGGGATGCTTTCCCACCCAGTTTCCAGTCTGCATGCTCAAGCATTTTATTCCTGCCCAGACCCTCTGTGCACAGCCAGGGCAGCCTGACCCAAATTCAGCACCTGTAAACCTTTGGGAGCCTGGAAAGTGTTTTGGTGACTCCGGAAATCACAGCTCTTAGTGCATAAAATACCTGATGCTTATTCCCACTGGTTTCCCATGAGCCTGGTTTAGTGCTGCTCCATCCCATGGGCTCCTGAAAGCCCTGAGTGGTGCTGGCACCGTGTTTGGCAGCTAAGGGTTACTTTCCCCTGCCAGGAGCTATTTGGTAAAGTATTTTTTGCCAGTTAACTGTGGCTAATGTGCTTTCATCTCTACAGTATGGATGCAGTCAGGGCATCTTTGAAAGGTGGTACTTAATAAAAGAGGACATGTTGATGAACTTTCCTCCCCAGCCAAGCCCTGTGCTTTTCCCACAGGCACCGCTGCAATGCACATACCCAAATGACCTTGGGATTCGAGCTGAAAAGCTGCTGTTTTCTCAGTCTGCTTGGCTTTGGGGCAGAAATTCCATCGCTGCTCTCATGGCAAAGCTGGGGAGGAGTGACGAGGGATGCCAGCGACGTTTTCCAGTGGAGTGCTGAGTGTGTGGCATGTCCTGTGCTTACTAAGCAGTGCCTAGCACCAGGTTGCAGCCTCCACCTTTGGTACTGCTCGTTCCCTGGGCTGTTTCATGTAACCTTGCTGGGGCAGCACGGGGCTGGAGGAGCGCCCAGCCCTGCCTGTCCTTGCGGAAAGGGCTCCGGAGTAGCTGACCGCCTGCTGCCAGCTTCCACAGTGTCCCTCTGGTGTAAACACAGCTGGGGAAGCAGAAGAGCAAGCATTATTTTCCAGCTATTTGTGGTTAGTGTTCACACCTACAGCCCCCACTGCTTTCTCTGTGCCGGAGAGAATCACACTGAGTATTTTACATTGACACAACAGAGTTCATCTCCAGGGCTCCCCCCAGACTCTGCCTGTGGTCTGGGGGTGGCCTTGCCCAGGCAGGTGGGCTCCAGTCATGTGGAACAAAGCTGAGATCCTTGACCCTGAAGTGACTTTGGAAACACCACCTGCCTGCTCAGCACCTTCCCTGTGGCTTAGACCTCATCTCATCAGGGCTGCACGAGGACCCAAGGTAGGGTCCTCAAAGCTCACTCTGGGGACTGGTTCCACCTCACAGATTTGCCATTAGCTGAATGGGTGCGACTTTGTGGGTGCTTTAAGACCGGAGCAGCTGAAAGTTCTGCTTTCTCCAGCCCTGCTTGGTGAGGAGGACCAGGACTTTCTGCCCCACGTCGTGGGCTGCCATGAGCATTGCCTATGGGAGAGGCCAGCTGCAGGCAGAGGGGCAGAGTAACACGTGGCCAGACCACTAAAAATAAGCAACAAGGCTTGAGGATGAGCGTGCAGGTGCTGAAAGCAGGTGTGTGCTGGACCAAACAAGTCCGGAAAGCCATCAGAATAAACAAGCGAGTCACGGGGCAGCGGCTCTGTAAGCAGGAAAGGGGGGGTGGGACCATGGCTCCTAAACCAAACAATTAAGTACTTTTTAGATTAAATATATATATATATATTGCTGTGTTGGCTTAAGCCTGCGATCAGAGCCTTCCCGGTGCACCGGCTGAGCTGTGGCTGTCCCGTCTCACCTTCTCCTTCCATGCCACGGGAGAAGGAGGAGAGGCTGTGCCCCGGCCCGGAGGAAACGCGAGCCGGGGGGATACACGGCCATTACCGGGCGGATTCCGGGGACTCGGGGGTGCCGGAGCCGGCCCTGCCCGCCGGGATGCCGCGGTGCTCGGCGCGGGGCGGGGCGAGCCCGGCAGGGGGCGGGCGAGGCCGGCGGGGCGGGGCGGGGCAGACGGGGACCCGCGGGGACCCGCGGAGCGGAGCACCGGCGGCAGCAGCAGCATGGAGCGGGAGCCGTGCGTCTTCAGGGACCCCAAGGTGAGGTGTTGGTGCCGCCGCCGGAGGCGCCGGGATGGGAGCGGGGCTGGGGGGACAGGGACCCGCCTCGGGGGCACAAGGACCCGCCTCGGGGGTGAGCGCGGGGCGTGCACACCGCGGATGCGGCGGGCGCCCCGGGAGCGGAGATAGAGACGCGCACCGGGGCCGAGCCGCCGCACACGCACCGGGGGGTGGGGGGCGAGAGCTGGGCGCGCCCCGGTGTTGAGGCGGCGTGTAGGGGGGTGGGAGCTGGGGCATGGCCCGCGGCAAGGCGGCTGAGCCGGGGGGGGGGGGCGTGCCCGGGGCTCTCGCTCGGCGGCACCAGGCGGGGGTTGCGTTGCCCCGGCCCGGTGCTCCCCGCGGGGACCTGCCGGAGCTGCCGCGGGTGTCCGGACCCCGCATTTCCCGGTGCCGGTGGCTGTGCCCCCCGGGCGGGGGATGCGCCGGCAGCCTGGCCGGGGCACGGCTGGGAAGAGCCCAGCGCTGAGGGGGCCCGCGGAGACCTGCTGTGCTGAAACGGGCGTCTTCACCGTTCTTGTTTTGTTTTGGGGTTCGTTTCGCTCTTGGGTGTGTGGGGTTGGGTTTGTTCTTCTCAAACATTTAGCTCGGTTGTTCCTCCGGCACCCTAGATAACGTCACGGTGGCTCCAGGGTGTGCTCCAGCCTTCCGCTGTCACCACGTGCTGGATCAATGCCTCTCAAGTAGGGCCGTGCCGTAGCTTATTTGTTCGTTTAGTTGGAGGACAAAAGAAGCTGTGAAGGAAAAAGATGAAATAGATGTGGTTAGAAGCCATCCTGTGTCTGATGGCAGAGCACTGCTCGTGCGGCAGGTTAGGACAGCTCAGCTCTCAGGCTGTGGGCTGGGTAAGCTGGTGTACAGGTTTCCTCTGCCCGGCTGCTCTGACTAGCAGGCAGGGTTGGGCTCTTGGTGGGCAGTGAGGGGCCGGGGCAGAGGAGACCAAGAAAAGTGATATGAGTGTGCTGGTGGTCCCACTGTGGGAGAACCTAAGTGGTGGCAGCTGCGGGAAGCTTTCCCAGGGAAGAAGATTGCCACTGAAAGCCCAAACGTTTGGTGGGGGTTTTCTTTTTGCTGCTGTTTGCATCCCCTACCACTCCCAAACCATGTGTCTCTTGATCTGAGCTTGCAGCAGTAACATCAGGAAAAAACATTGGAAAAGCCTGCATGCACACTAACAGTTCCTTCCATTGCTGGGTGAGGTTTGCTTCTTGGGGAAAGTGACCCACGTAATAGTGGGCAAACCTTGATACAAAATGCAGGGAGCATTGACAACTGTTAATGGTTAAGGCGTTTTTAAGGCTACTTCAACTTTGAGGGATGTTGGGGTTTCATCAGCTCCACCAAGAACAACAGCTGGTGGTTCACCCCAGTGATTTTAAACTTTTGGCTGAGGGAAGCAAATTAAGTTCTTCTTTCACTTGTTCTTCTTCCTACTTTTCCAGTGTGTGGGAGAGTGGGATGCCAAAGACAGACCTGGGAAAAACCATGCAGGGTTCAGCTGCTGAGATCAGGCTCCTGTTGTCCCGCTTCCACAATTACGCAGCTGGTTTTCCTGAGTCAGGCAGTCCCTTCCAGTCCTGTGAACCTGCAAAGTCAGGCTTGGGGGGGGGAGGAGGGGGGGAAAGGTCTGAAGTCAGTTATGAGCCCTATTCACTCCCCTGGACCCTCTGCCATTGGGAACGATCGATTTTGTGGTTTAGAGACGTTTCTGGTAACTGGAGCAGCTTTGAGCCCCGGCTCAATGTGGGGCCAGGCCTGCCTCTGTGTTTTTTGGGAACTTGCTGACTTCCAGAGACTGCAGTGGATGAGCAGGGAGCTGCTGGGGGTGACTTTGAACCCTGCTTATCGTGGGCCATAAAGGAACAGGAAAAAAACTGCCACCATCGCCTATCAATGTCTTGCAGCCTGGTGGCTCCAGGAGCCTCGCACCGAGGTACTAAAGGCTGCTCCGCGTAGGAGCATCCTTCTCCTCCTCCTCAGCTGCCACAGCCACGTGTCAGATGAATGCTTCTCTAGAAGCCACGAGCGTTCTTGCAGTGGAGCAGTAGGCTGTGCAGGTCTTGTAGCTTCCCACGTCTCTCTTTTAAAGGCTCAAACTTTAATGTGTGTGGCAGAATCATCTCCAAAATGCATGTGTGGGTGTCACCAAGTGTGAGGATAATACTGCATCTCTTCTGCCTCGCATCCCTCTTGATCTGGCCTCAGCTGGTGCTGCTCAATAGCACCTGTGGTGAGCTGATGACGAGGAGAACCTGGGTCCTGGCACCATGGTTTCACAGAACTGGTGTTTGGGGAGCACAGTTTGTACTTTCTTTGTCTTATCTCTCATTGACTTCTGATCAGTATAAATATTTTACTGCCACATGTATCTAATAGTCGACAAACGGCAGCTGCAATTACTTGGATTTCCAGTTATTGAAATCAATAAAACGAACTTTAATTTTTCACCTCTTAATGTCCTGATAAATAATCCTGGGCAAAGTCACTGCTAAGGGTTTTAAAATGATGCAACTTTAGTTGGCCACCTGGATTATCTATTAACATCTGCTGGAAACCATCAGAATAGAAGAGGAGGTTGGTGTTCCTCCTACTATGGTGTTAGGGCTTTGTTCGTTTTATGTATTTAAAAAAAGACCTTAAACCCACCCAATACAGAAATTCCCTCGAATGTGTTAGCTTTGATGGTTCTTTATATGCCATGTAATAGGCAAATGGAGCAGCTAATGGCTCTGCCACGGTCTGCTGAGCAAACCCTGGAGTGATGGAGAAATGCTGGTGGGTTGACTGTAGCTGAAAATACTTTGAATGTTTGGCTAAGTTTTCCTCTTAACGTCTCTGGATTGAAAATAATCAGAGCTGATCTTTGAACCCAGCGGTATTTGTTTGAAGTGCCTCCTTTGGAGTTTGCGTTTGTTTCTGAAGCTTACTACGTTTCAAAGAAAACACAGCATTTTCAGAGGAGAAAAGTCAAGCCAGAGCCCTTAAAACCTCTCCAACTTCTCCTTTTTTGAATTATTTTTCTATATTTCCCCCGCGCCAGCTTGCCGATAGCGTGGAGGAGTCACGCGCTGCGGTTCAGCTGAAGCTTTTGTTTCTGCATCAAAATGGAACGGCCTCAGTTTGCTTCAGCTGCTGTGCTGGGGCTGGGCTGAGCTGAGATTGCACAGTTTACGGGTTCTGAGCCCATCCCTCGGGCTTTCCACCAGCCTGTTGTAGAACTCGGAGGTCTTACTCTGGCTTTTGGATGCTCGGGTGGGCAGGTGGTCGGTGCGCTTGCTCTCGGCAGCAGCACTGTGGAGGTGCAGGAGAAGGACCGAAGGGTGGTTACACAAAGGTGGTCCTCCTTGCTGCAGCTGGGAGAAGAGCAGTGCTCCTGCCTTGGGAAAGCTTTGCTGCTTTCAGAGCTCTGCTGCTTTCTTGCCCCTCATCGGGACAGGTGTTGCCGCATCCAGGCTGGCCGGCACCAGTGCTGCTGGTTGGGGTCCTGGACCAAGTGTCCAGATCCCTATTTAATCCATCTATGTGGGCGTCCCTCTCCACATAATCCAGAGCGCTTGTGGTGGCAGGGAGGCCACGTGTACCTCTGTGTGCCGAGGAGCAGAGCCCTGGAAGAGGCAGGGGCCCCCTCGTTCACCTTATTTCTGCCTACTCAGGCATCATCTCCTGGAGCCACCGCTCGGAGAGAACTCTTTCATCTTTATCTGGGTACTTTCCTTGACTTAAAGTAAGGTCAGGTCACCCGCTTGTATCTGGAAGTCCTGTGTTTTGTTTACCCAAAACACACAGGCAGGAGGAGAGCTGAGGTGTAATCTGCTGCCAGCAGCTGCCTGTGGACCTGGAAACCTGCGAGCAAGGTGCTGGGGGGAGCTGGGCTGGGCTGCTTGGTTGTGCCTCTGCTGATTGCATCCTTATCTGGGGCCAGCTCTCCGCAGTGACCCTTGTGGGCACACCTTTGCTTCTTCCCTTCAGTGTCCCCCAGTAATCTGAATAGCCCAGATTAGTTCCCAGCTGCAGAAAACAACTGCCCCAAGCGCTGATCTTGAGGAACCCCACAAAGTTTTGGGTTGAGTAGCATTGCACAAGAGTTCCTTAGCACTTGTTTAGGTCCAGAGAGACCCAAAGAAATTGCATGGCAGTGGAGGAAGAGCCTGTTGCTGGTGTTGGAGAGGAACCCTGCTGCTTTACAAACATCTTACCTGCAGGAGAATTGTAGAATCATAGAATCACTTAGGTTGGAAGAGACCTTTAAGATCACAGAGGCCAACTGCAGCCTAGCCCACCTCTAGACCATGCCCCCAAGCACAATATCTAAATGCTTTTCAAATACCTCAAGGGATGGTGATTCCACCAGTTCCCTGCAGAGCCTGTCAGAATGTTTGACAACCCTTTCAGTACAGAAATTATTCCTGATATCTAACCTACATCTCCCCTGGTGCAGTTTGAAACTGTTTCCTCTCATCCTATCGCTTGTTACCTGATGACCCCTGTCGCCCTACATCCTTCTTGCAGGTAGTTGTAGGGTGCTACTCTGCCCCAAGCCTGTAGCACTGCCTGGGGTTATTGTGACCAAAGTGCAGGACCCAGCACTTGGCCTTGTTGAGCCCCCATAAAGTTTGCCTCTGCCCATCGATCCAGCCTGTCCAGGTCTCTCTGCAGAGCCTTCCTGCCTTCCAGCAGATCAACACCCCCACATGTTTTGGTAGTGGCAGGAGGATGTGACTTGCATGGGTGAAGGACGCCACTGAAATTGCTTTCATGTTGATGGAAGTGTTGTGTTGGGGTGATCTTGCTTGTTGGGATGGAAATGGAAATGTTTGGGCTGAGAAGACACCAGTAGGTTTGGGTTGCTTAGTTTTTATATCCAGCATGGGCAAGTTTCAAGCCTGTCCATCAGAAGGTCACGAGGGCTGTTGAAAACCTCAAGGAATGGAGCTTGCATGATTTTGAAATAGGAATCAGAGCTGAAGAGTGGAAAGCATGCCAGGCGTCCACATCTGGCGATGCAGATCATGTCCACTGGCTGTTACTTTATCTGCTGTGTCTCAGGACATTTAGTCCTCACAAGCTGGATTGTGTAACTCGATGTGGGGGGGAAAGATCAGGTTTTGCCCTTTTAGAATCTTCATCGCTGTAGATTCAGGTCGTGTCTTAAGGGTAGGAGAAGTGCAGGGGTATCTCTTTACAACCTGCTAGCAGGGGTGTCAGCAGAGATATTCCTGATCCCTGGGCCAGCTGACTGCAGTGGTACAGGATCAGCACCACGAGCGGTCCTGAGCCGGGCAGCTGCACCCTGCATCCCACCAGTGGACAGTTCAGCAGCAGCTTCCTGGCTGTGCCAGGCCATGAGGGCTGTCCCACCCCAGCAGTGCCAGCCTCTCGCAGCAGAAGCGGCCCATGAAAGCCCTGGCCCTGAGTCAGATGAGGGGTGTCTCTGCCTGCACGCCGTCGAGGGCTGCGGTGGGCATCAGTGTGTGCCCCAGAGACAGGCACTGCCAGCTCGGTGCCGGGAGCTGGGCCAGCGGCGATGAGCTCACGTCAGCAGCTCAGGGACGCTTCAGAGGCGAGCGGAAGGATCTAGAGGTGAACAATTACACATTGGAGGGGCCTGGCTTCTCACTTTCATTCCAGCTCCTTGTAGTTATTGTTTGATGCGTACCCTGATGCCAGAGGGTTTGTGGGTTTTAATTAGTAACCCTGGGCAGTTTAGTTATCCATGCAAATACCCAGTCCTCTCCTGGCTCCCTCTCAACTCTTGGCATCCTGCAGCAATCATCTACACAGGAAAGTTTGTGCAATGTTATAACTAACCAGAACTTGGTGAGTTAACTTGCTGTTCAACAGTTTCCTTAAAAAAATAAATTAAACATGGATTTGGGAGGCTATTTCATTGCTTAAAAGAAAACAGTTCTGGACATGGGAAGGTCTAGCTGAAACATTTTACAGCTAATATTTTCCTTCCCGGTTCCACTTCCAAATTACATTTGTCATGTTCCTCCAAAAGTCCCAACTTGCTTTTGTTTTTCTGAGGCTCTTTCTCCAAAATCCCTCGTTTCAGCAATAACTGGGAAAATGGGTTTCAGAGCGAAGAGATCTGAGTTACTGTCCCATTTTTAATGAGCCAAAATATAAGTGTGTTATTTTGAACCCAACTCAGCTCCACGGGGCAACCTTTGTTCTCTATATATTTTAACAGTGGCTTCTACCATGGGACTGGCTCCATGGGTAAGATTAGAAAGCCTGTAAGCTCCCATAATACTGAGTAATTAACAATATATCAGGAGCTGTTTCTTGGAAGTGAAGTCAAAGTTTTTGTGTAATGACTCTTAGGAAATAATTGATGCTAATTAATGTCTGTGAATTCAAGGAACAAGCTGGAAAGTGAAGGTGTTTTGGGGTTTGATTTTTTTTTCTCTTCTCCCAACCTTGAAGCCAAACAAGGGCAGGGCAGTTCCTGAGAGTTACTGGAACCAGAAAGGCCCATCAAATGTGGGAGCTGTGGCAGCAATGAGAATATATTTAGATGATACTTAGGCAAATGAATGGTATTTTAAAAATGTTCTTCCTTGTTGTGACTTTGTCCCTGTACTGGCTGTGTTTGCACCCACGTTAGCACCAGCTGCTCCTCTCTAAACCTTTTGCTGCAGCTCTAAGAGTACCTCACAGATTTCTCTTCATCTCATTGCAGGTAGAGCTTCACCTCCACCTGGATGGAGCCATTAGACCAGAAACAATCCTGCACTTTGGCAAGTGAGTTGTGGCAGGGGGAAGAAACCTCTGGGAGCTGCAGTCCAAAAGTATCATCCCTTCTGCTTGTCTGCTTCTCCAAGAGGAGACCTGGTGCTGGTGGGCTGGGAGAGCTTCTCCCCTGTTGTGCAGGGAGCAAGCCTGGCTGGTGCTGGTCTTAGTGGGGTCCTCTCAGGGAACATGCTGATTGCAGGAACAGGGTGTGGTGGCCATTGGTCCTGTGGGCCGGGCAAGTTAAGAGGAGCCACCATGAGCGATGTACAGGCAGCATCTCTCAGACAGAGCGGCTGCCTGTGAAGCACACCTGGGAAGTGGTGGGGTTGGTGTGCTCTTGGCTCTTCTTCCACATTACTAATTGCAAAAGCGAGTTCAGTGAAAGCAGGCTGGGAGCCTCGTCTCACTGGTGGTGCTGTGCCACCAGTCTTGGGAGGAAAAACCAGCTTGGGTGCCCCTTGGGGCCTGGGTGCTGCCTGCCTATGTACCCCAGGCTGCCTGCGCAGTGTTCACGGTCAAGGATGCGCGCTCGTGTGAGGGTGACCCAGGAAGGTGCCTGGCAGTGGCACAGAGAGGATGCTTCCTTCATGGAGCCCACGTGCACCTTCTTGCTTCAGTGTAGCTTGTGTGGGAAGCACCAGTGAGAATGATTAACTGGTGTGAGGAGCTGGCTGTAAGCAAAATAAGCCTAAGGCTTCTTCCAGCTGTCACTCTTCAGAAAGCTAGTGACACCAGCAGATACCCTCAGACTGGGAACGTGGCAAGCATAAAGGGTGTGGGAAACAGCTTTCAGGCACAACTTGGGACATTTGGGAGGGGACTCAGTTCTGAGGAGGGTAGGAAGTGGCTCTGGCATGCTGTGAGCCCAGCAGACTCCAAGGCAATGTGATCCTTGGGGGAGATACTCGCTAAAGCAGCCTGGCCATGCGTTTGGCAGTGCAGTTGGAGTAATGAAGGTTGATCAGAGAAGTCAGTCTCATTCACTGCAGGATGTCTGCCTGGCACGCTGAGTCAGCATTCCTGTTGGCTCTGCCCATCTGCTGATGGGCTGTGGGGCTGGAGTAAAGTCCTGATGGACAGAAGAGTTGGTGCTGACTCCCTGGGGCTGTGCTGCAGCTGTGCTGCCAGCAAAGGACAACTGCTGGGGTAGTCCCCAGGCAGGTTGTAGGAGCCCTGAAGCCCAGGAGACAGCAGCAGCCACCTGAGGCACCCTGTGTGTCTGTCTTTCTTAGGACAAACCTCCATTGCTGAGTGTGTGCTGAGTGCTGCCTTGCTTTCAAGCAGCAGTAGGGCTGCCAGCCCTTGGTGCCACACTTGGCTGGGGTGCAGCAAGGCCGTGGGATTCATGGGCTCTAAAACTAGTGCTCACACTGATGTAAAACTAACCAGGCAGCACAGGGGACTGGCTTAATAACCTCACCCTGGACACAGAAAGCTGCTTGTAGGCTATTTTTAAAGGTAAAGAGCTAGAAATAAATTTGCCCGGTGGTGGCTGACCACATATAAATAGCCTGAAGCTGCTGGGATGCACAAGCCCCCTTGGGCAGTGGCTGAACTCAGCTGGTTTTAGAAACTTTGGCCCCAACTCTGTCAGGTCTAGGTCAGGCTTTGCATTCCCCCCACCCAACCAAAGGGTTTAGAGCCCTGGCAGACCCGTCATGGGACAGGGTGTCATCGCCAGACAAGGTGTCCCCCTGTCTGCAGTTGGGACAGTGTGCATGCTGCTTTGGGCAGGATTTTGAGGTGCTGGCAGGCATGAGCATGTTCCACTGGAGCAACTTTGCTGTGGGAAGGCTGCCAGCTGGGTTGGATAGGGCAACAGCAGCTCCCAACTCCATCCTGGCAGGATCCCCCAGAGCCCCTGACTGCAGGGTCTCTGCTCTGTGAGTCGTCCCAGAGCACCATCCCCGTGGCCTGCAGGGAGGCAATCCTTGGGAAAGCACATGGGACAGGTCAGGGAAATGGCTTTGCTCCAAGAAACTTTCCCTGGGCGGGTGGAGGAAGATGTGGGCTGGTTCCTGGAGCAGTGCCATAGGGAGGGCAAGGTGGGGAGGAAGAGCAATGCCTTGGCAGTGATGAGCGTTCCCAGCCACGTGCCAGCAACTTAATCTGTGCAGATTGCGTGGCAGGCTGAGTGTGGGGCTGGTGTCCTTCCTTCCTGAGCAGGAAAGGAGCAGTGTTTACTGGGAGCAGGGTCATTTGGGCTGCAAGTTGCTTGTCAGGGTGGCTGCTGGCATCAGGACGCTGTCTGTGGCGTTTTGCCCCTGTTAGCAGAGAGATCTGTCAATCGCCTGTAATTCGTTGTGACAGGCAAGAGGATTAAAACCGAATGTCTGGTTATTATTCCTAATTTAGGTTGGCATTCCTGGGCAGAGTGACAGCCTGTGGGGTGAGGGTGGTGATGACTGCCTGGGAAGCAGCTGCATGCAACATCCTTGTGTCATGGGCCCCCAAGCCTGGCTGTCACCCCAATCGGGACACCTCCACCTACCGCCTACCCAGGGCTCCAGGGGCAGCATCTTCCCTCTTGGAAGAGTTTAGGTGGGCTTTGCCATCTCCACCCCCCTAGTGAGAGCAGTTGTTAGGACAGCTGCTTTCTCCTGCATGGGAGGTGTCCCCATCAGAGGAGCTGCCACTATGAGGTCGGGTTTGGGAACTGGCTCACTTGCAGGAGCTGCTGGTGTTAAACCCACGAGCCACAGTGCGTGCGTGATCCCAGGCCTGGGAGTGTCTCCATGATTTTTCAAGCCTTTGAGCCTGCATAACTGGAAATTAACTTTTCTAAAGAATTTGGGCAATTTTGCCACTAGGACTTAGGGATGCCAAGAAATAATCCAGAGCCCCATTAGATGAAGTCCTTCTTAAGCTTATAATGTGCTCTGGCTGTGTTCCTGCTGGGTCAGCCTGGATTTGTATTTTGATTTGTTTATGCTTTGCCTGTATTTTGAACTGCCTTCCTCCCCACTGAGGTTTAGGGCTGCATCTGCAAGGAGATTTTGGAAGAACACCGTGTGCCATATCTCTCTTTTGTGAAGAAATGGAGGTTGATGCTGCCAGCTTAGGATGTGATCATGGAACGGACTGAATATCCGATAGCCTTTCCTGCCAGTAACATGTGGCTTCATTTCCAGGAAAAGAGGGATTCCTCTGCCTGGCAGCACTGTTGATGACCTCCTGAAGCATGTCAGCTACAAAGCACCACTGACACTCACACAGTTTCTGGAAAAGTTTAACTACTACATGCCTGCCATTGCGTAAGTACCCCACGTATCCCGCTCCTTGCTTCTTTCCCCTCAACCCTTGGCAGTGCCTGCTGGCTAACACTGCTCAGCCTCAAGGGCGACGAGTCCCAGTGATGGGTCCCACTGCTGTCCCTGCAGGGGTGACCGTGAGGCGGTGAGGAGGATCGCCTACGAGCTCGTGGAAACGAAAGCCAAGGAAGGTATCATCTACGTGGAGGTGCGGTACAGCCCCCACCTCCTGGCCAACTGCCGCGTGGATCCCATCCCATGGGGCCAGACCGAGTAAGTGCTCATGCTGCGCTGGGAGCCGGTGGGGCATGGAGGTGGCGTGGCCTGTGCCAGTCAGCCAGCGTGTCTTCAAAGTCTGGGTAACCAAATCTCCTCTCTCTCCTCCAACGCAGCGAGTGCCGGCACTCTTCCACCCCGCTTCCCCGTCAATAGGATTTGTCCTCCTATAATATCTTCTGCGTGGTGCCATGTTTTAATGTCCCTTGCTTTGGGCATGTCGTTCTGCACGTGCAGAGCAGCTTTGCTTATGCTTCTGGCTGAAGTCGTTGTCTGTGTGAGGGGAAGAGCGTTCAGATACAGATCGCCTGACTGTGAAATGTGAATTTGAGCTGGCAGACGATGGGAAACATCGTAGGGGGCTGGGAATCCAACCCCTTCTTTACACAGCATCCCCGCTGTGGCATGTACCTGTGATTAAATCCGGGCTGGGCTCTGTGGCTCCTTGCAAAATGAGCTGTGATGGGCGTTGAGCCCCATGTTTGTCCCTACCTGGCTGCAGGAAGTCGTGTGCCCTCATGAAGATGCTCTGGCAAAGAGCGGGTTCCTCTGCTCGGGCAGAGTTGGCATCCAGTTCCCCAAGGCTTTTCTAAATCTTACTGTCATCTCTGCATGCTTTTGTGCCCACCATCTGGTAGATCCGGGCATGGCCTGGGTGTAAATGTGCTCTTCAGCTCTGGGGGTCTCATTGGGCCCCTCTGGATGTTAAGGTGAGCGGGATGCTGGGCAGCCTGGGGCTTTGCACGGGGTGTCCTGTGGGGTTTGCTGGGCTGGACGGTGGCTCCTGCCTGCCTCCCTGGTGGGTGCCAGGCTGCTCACTGACAGCTTCTCTTCTCTGCAGGGGAGACCTCACTCCAGATGAAGTCGTTAACCTCGTAAATCAGGGACTGCAGGATGGAGAAAGGGATTTCCACATCAAAGCCAGGTCTATTCTATGCTGCATGCGCCATATGCCAAGTAATGTATTGCAGCTCCCCTGCTGCTCTGCTCCCCTTCCCTGACGCGTGGCGGGGGGGTGACATCCCCGGGGTTCAGGTCCCATGTCCTGGGTCTGAGGTGGGACCAGGCAGTGCTGAGGAGGAGGAGGAGGCTTTTTCTTGGTGAGGGTCATCTGCTCCCTTCACTATGGGAAAGGCTCTGCTGGATGCGAGTGTGGGGGCCCATGGGTACAACCTGTAACTGAAAGGTCTCACTAGGGAGACAAAACAGACTCTTCTGCCTTTTTCTGGGGAGGTGTGTTTTCTGCACACAGCTCACTCCCTGCCTGAAGGCTGGAGCTCTCCTTGGGCCACTTGAAGTCATTCCCACAGCCAGCGGTTGCATCTGCTATGACTGTCTGGTGGGTCCAGACAAACATCACAAACAGTGATGGGAGCAGGACCAGGCATGAGATCTTGCACTTGCCCTGCTCATGGTCATGCTGCTACAGCGGCATATTCCTTCCTCAGCCTGGGTCATGGGTCAGCCAGAGAATCTCCTGGCTGCTGTCACTGCTGGTTTAAGCTAAAAACACAAGTAAAATGTAACTTAAGCCACATACAGAAACCGGCTTTCATATCTGAACTTTGTTGGTAACTGGTGCTGTGACCCAGAATAGGAAGAAAACCCAACTTCCAGTGTTTTGTTGGGCTGCTGAGTTCTGTGAGCATCTTCTAGGGAAGGATACAGTCAGAGCAGGGTTGTATGACACAACTTTGTTATGAACATCTTCATATCTCACAATGGTTTTACGTCAGCGGAGTAGGTAGTGGAAAGCTCTTTGCTAATGAGGGCATGGTTAATTTCTGTCTAGAAATGTGAAAAATTATGTTCTTAGAAACTGAGAGATTTGGGGGTGGGGTTTTTCCTGCCCGCACAGCCACCCCCAGACAATACTTGGAAAACGTGACCTTTACATTTCTGGTTTCTAGGAAGAAAACTTATTTTTTCACTTTGTAGAAGCTGGGAGGCTGTAAGGCAGCATCATGCTCAGCTGCAGTTGCAGTCCTGGCACCCAGGACCTGTGCAGCAGGAGGGAGGGATTGCTCATGCAGACAGCTCCCGGTGTCCCCAGGGCACCAACTCTTACCCAGAGCCAGGGATGCTCTTGATACGAGGCTTTAGTGCTGCGTTTGGGATGTGCCACACAGTGAGAAGCCAGCCTGTAATTTATGAACTGTTGAGAGAAAGGCAGGGATGCCAGCCAGAACGAGCTTGTATTAAACTTGTTAATAAAATAATGGCTCTGACCCAGTGAGCTGGAAACTGATGAAAAAAAGGAGATGAAATTACACGTTTTCTTTGGTGTTGGTATGATTTGGTGGTTGTAGGTACACAGCAGGTGTCTGTTAATGATTAACACTACCATTTCTGGCAGTTTCTTGGCCTTTTGCTAAGGGTAAGTGCTAGATGAGCTGGTAGATGCATGCCCTTTCTCAGAGGTTATCCTCTGTCCTGATCAGAGAGAGCTCTGAATTAGTCATTGTCTTCTTGTTACCTTTTTCTCCCTTATACCAAAAAAGGTAACACTTTGTGAGGGTTAAAGACCAGCTCCTTCCCACCAGGAGTAGTGTCCAGCATCTTGTCTGGGAAGTTGAGGATGCTCTGCAGCAAGGCAGGGCAGACTGTCATACAGGTTCCCCCCAGAGATGCCTCCCAGCCCAAACTCCTCCATGACACAACACATCCGATGGGACAGTTCTTCCTTCACCCAGGCTGGGACAGGGTGAACACTCAGGAGCAAGTTGAGGGATTTCTCCTGCACACCACGTTACAGCCCTGGGCTGTGCAGTTCAGCTCACCTCGGCCCAAATGCAAAGCCAGTTTGGAAGGGGTTTTTTTTTCCCCCACCCCAAAATGAGCAGAAGAACATGTCAAGAGCAGCTTTATAGCTGCTAAATGCTTTTGATTCCCCTTTGATTGACAACACACTAATCAGTTGGCAGCTTTTATTTGCCTGAACATGTCAGACCTTTCTAAGAGTTTGTTACCTACCTTTTTCAGCATCGAACTTTAGGAAAGACCAAAGCAAATAGCTCTAGCCCTCTAGTTACATATGCAGGGTTTGTTTAGAAAAATGCAGAAGGTACATCACTTACTGATGCTTTCTCCTGAACCCTGGTGCTGTCTCTTCTAGGCTGGTCTCCAGAGGTGGTGGAACTCTGCAAGAAGTATCGAAACAACTCTGTGGTGGCCATCGACCTGGCTGGAGATGAGAACGTGAGGGTGGAGAACTGCTCTGAGCATAAGAAGGCTTATGAGGTTTGTTTCCTAAGCTTTGTGAAAGAAAGGATGGGAAAAACAAATACTGAGGGCACAGGCATGAGGGGGTACGTGGTACGTCATTCGGGCTGCAGCCAGCTGGGACAGCTTCCAAATGTGTTGCTGCTGTTAAAACCATTCTGTTAGATGGCAAAGGTATTTGTTGATATTTCCTAAATGATTAATGGCAGGAGTCATTGCTGAAACATAGCTGTAGAGCTGGGACATGAGTGATGTGGAGCCCATGTCCTGCTGGCAGCACCGTGCTGCTGCCGACTGGGGTCTGCTCCTGGGGCTCAGGAAGACCACAGCCAAAGTGGGGAGGAGACTGGCCTTTTGTTCTGACAGAAATTGCCTGAAGAGGCAGAAGCTGAGTGTTTGAAGTGCTTCTATCTGATCATCTCAAATGCAAACACTGGAATGACTTCAGGGGCCTCCTCAGGGACTCTCACAAGACCTCAGTGCTTCACAGTGGCTCAGAGGGAAAGCTTCACACCTTGCTCCTCTGTGCTGGGGGGACTTTGGGGTTGCTGGCCCCTTGTATTGGTGGGAGAGGAGGTTGTGTACCCTCACTGCCCAGAAGGATGGTGGTTTGCAAGCAGCGCTCAGGTCTGAAACCATGTGGGGCATTCTCAGGGTCAGTGGGAGCCACCACGACATCTGTGCTGGGAGAGCTGTGTGGGGATAAACTGAGACACAGCCACGGGCTTTTATTAACTGATGGGCTGTCACCTCTCATCCTGCCCTGCTGTGCCAGCAGTGCCCAGGCCTGGACTGCCACATCAGAAGGATGCATCTTGTCTCTGTGCCAGGCACTCAGCCAGGCTCAGGGGGGCTGAAGCAATCCCAACAGTCCCTCTTGCTGGCATGGCAGGGTACTGTATCCTGTGGCTGTGCTCTGTGGGGATGTAATGCATCCAGGGGAATTGGGGAAATTGATGGTGCCACCCAGGCATGCATGTTCTGCCTCAGAGCTGCTGGAGAGGAAAGAATGGGTACAGTGAAACCATGACACTGGCTGTGGAGGAGCACCAGGGCAGAAACGTACAGCCAAGGATCCTGGAACCACTGTGTCCAAGGACACAGTGATCATGGGAGGAGAAGCCAAGAGGATGTACCATATATCCTCAGAGAAATGGGTTGAAAAAGGGATTAAGCCACTCCAGGGAAGATATGCCCATGGATGGAGGTTAGACCCAAGGTGCCTCCTGGATGCCATGGGTCAGGGGATCAGGCTTCAGTGGCCAGAAGGATTAACGGGGAATTCCTGGTGCATGTGGTGTTCCTGACCCCTCTGCTTGTATCCCTGGCTGCTGTTGGGATAGTTAGGGATGACTGTCTTGTGACTGGGGAACAAGAGTTTCTGGTTGTCTTCATCCTGTGTAGAAACAAGTGGACAATTGCAGTGCTGGGGTCAATCTTCTCTTGGTCTGGTACTTTAGCCCTGCTGAAGTTTGGTTATCTAAAAAAGTGCAAAGATGTGTAAAAAGCCCCGACTGAGTGCCTGGGAAGGGCATCTGCTGTGAGACAGGGCTTGCAGCCTGCCCATCGATGCTGGCTGGGTGGCCCTTCTGCAGCAAGGTAGGAGCTGGGTTTCCCTTGAGCCTCTGCAGCTTCCCAAACCCTATGGGACCTGTGGTGACCCTGGCAAGGGGCTTTTTGGGGTGGCTGTAGAGAGCATCTCAGAATGCCTCTGAAGCTGTACCTGCAGGGTCTCCCCAGCTGGGCTGCCTCTGCTCCAGCCCTGTCCAGAAGGGAGGTGCTGGTGTCTGAGCTGCTTCTCTGCCCTGGGGGCTTTTACATTCTCCCAGTGGCTGCAGCCAGCCAAAAAGGTAGAAGTTTCAGCTGCAGGAGCTGCTGCAAGGTTCATGCAGAAGGGCAAGTGGGTGGAGGAAGGAGAGCTTCAAGCTTGGCACTGTCTGGAGAGGAGACAGCAGTGAGCTCACCCAGTATTAAAAGACCCTGAGGAGCCTGGCTGGGCTCCCGGGGAAGGTAACCAGGCCTTCTAAGGCCCTCTGCATCTGGCACTACTGAACTCCTCTCCTGCAGCCTGTGCTACAGCAGAGACCATGCGCCTGTGAGTGCAGGGCTCATGATTTGGGGCTCTTCACGCAGAGCCCTGCAGCTTGCTGTGCCAGCCCAGAGGTTTGCTGACCTTGCTGTGGGTGATGTGACAGCAGCATGTCCTCTCTTGCTTTGCAGGAAGCTGAAAGATGTGGGATTCATCGCACCGTCCATGCTGGGGAGGCTGGCCCACCTGCCATGATCAAGGAGGTATGAGGAGCTCCCAGCCTGGGACAAGGAGTAGAAGGGACTGGGGCATCCCAGGGCAAAGAGAGGGGTGGGAAGTGCCCCTGCATCCCCTACACCGGGCAGAGAGCAGCCCGTGTCTTCCCTGTATTCGTAGCAGAGCAAACGTCAGGGACCCAGGCAGAGATCTGTCTCTGGGGGCTCAGAGAAGGAGCCCCCCTGAGCTGGCTCAGTGGTGTGGGGTGTACCCGTGGGGGGCTGGGATTGCTGGGCAGGCAGAGCAGAGCTGGTGCTCATAGGCTGTACGTGGTTTTCCCGTGTTCTCTAGGCAGTTTATCTCCTGAAGGCTGAGCGCATTGGCCATGGCTACCATGTCCTGGAAGACCCCGAGCTCTACAAGGAGCTGTTGAGAGCAAAGATGCATTTTGAGGTAAGAATGTGTGGTGGGAGGGTGAGGCAGACAGCTGCTGTTCAGGTAGAAAATCAGCCCTGGTTTGGGCTGTCCTACAGCTGACCATGCTGGGAGGTGACCCAGAAGCCCAAAGCTCCACAGCTCTTTGCTGGGATCTTCGGTGCAAGGAGCACTGGTATACACAGCAGAGAGAAATGGATCCTGGTCTGGCTGAGGGTACATTTTGGAAGGGCTGTTCACTAATTTATATACCTTAAGGCTGCAGACTCCTCGTCCCACGGTGTGAGCTGCTGGACCAGACACTGGTTGGAGGGTGGAGGTGCCTGGGAGCCACCTCGCATGGGCAGATTTCCTTGGCTGTTCCCCAGAATGAGTGTATCTACCCAAGATAAGGAATAAATATGTGTTTATCCTTAATGCCAGGCATTTCTTAACTGTGGCCAGCGTATGGCTGGTAGCAGCCTGGCCATGGGAAATATCCCACCAGCTCCTGTTTCTGTCACGTAGTCTGTGGACTCTTCGCATCTGTGTCCTGAGACACGCACTGCTCTGTTGGAGCAGCCCTGAGGGCTAGTTGTGGACAAAGCTCGAAACCTCTATCTGGCTTTAGCAGCACTTGTAGCTATCTGAGTGTGCAGCTGGGCTTCAGATCTGTGGGGTTGATTTGAGGTTTTGTGTTTAACTCTCCCAAACAGGTCTGCCCTTGGTCCAGTTATCTCACTGGAGCATGTCTTCCGGACTTTGGGAAACACCCAGTAGCACAGTAAGTCTTCTCAATTATGTGCAATCTTAAATAACCAGGATTTGGGTTGATTATAGCTGCTTTATTGCTTTGCAAAGGCAGCACCTGTATAACTGCTTGGGAAAATGTGGTACCTCCTCACCCTTTGACACAGGGGGTGCAGCTGGATGGGGTGTGGGGATCCCTTGGGGATGCTCTCCTGTCCCTCCTGCCCTGCTCTGAGCTGTGGGTGTGAAATGCTGCATGCCAGCCATTAGTCTGTGAGCGAGACCTGAGGTTGCTGAACCCCTGGGTAGGAGATCCCTGCTCCCTGTGGCACTGGAGAAGCAGGTGAGTGCAGAGCTGTGGTGAGACAAGCCAAGCCCTGTGTTTGTGTCCAGCAGCGTGAGCCGTCGGGACGGCTGGGAGGGCTTTGCTTTTACTGCAGCGTCCCCTGAGAACTGCATGACCAGTGCCTCACCCAGGGTCTTACCCGATTTCCTTACAGATTTAGGAAGGATCAAGCTAACTACTCTATAAACACGGATGACCCCCTCATCTTTAACTCCAGTATTAACAAGGATTACAGCATAGTGAAGGACTACATGGGCTTCACTGAAGAGGAGTTCAAGAGAGTGGTAAGTCAGCCTTGGCTGGATGCTCTGCTGATGTCCTGCTGCAGCCCAGAACAACCTGTGCTTTTTTTTTAATTTTATTTTTTTAAGACTTTTCAGTGGAAATCAGAAAACCCTGCACTGGCCTTGTGAGCACGAGGCTGAGGATGGCTGCTGGGCTGGCAGAGGGGGAGGCAGGGAGCACCACGGGCTATGGGGAGCAGGAGGACCCAAGTGCTGCTCAGTGCAGGGTGGGCTCTGCAGGGCCTCCATGGCTTGGGCTGACTGCTTTGGGTTTTGTGGTAGCAGGTCAGTGGAAGCTGTCCACTGATGTCCTCACGGCAGGTCGTAGCAGGAAGGAAGTAAGGTGCCTGATGGGTTTTTTTTCAGGATTTGGGATTGTGGGTGGGTTTCTTCAAGGCCTGGCCCAGGAATTAGCAAGATGTAGCAGCTACAGAAGTGCTTGTGGCTTTTTGCACATAAAACATGAGTATGCAATGACTGGGCTGGCAACAAAGTCACCGTTGGCTTCAGTTTTGGCACACACAGTCAGTTGTGTGTCTTGATTATATCCTTGATTTTCTAATTACTCACCTGAGACAGAAAGACAGGAAAACTGTTGGGAGTTTGAGTTACCTGGTTAATGGGGGAAGCTTTCCTGGTTTGCATTGTCAGCACTTTAACCTATATGTCTCCCAAGATATTGCTGGGATTGGGAAGTGCAGGGTGCACTTCACGGGAGGGCATCAGTCTTGCTCTGAGCTCTGGCTGGAGGAACAGGAGTCCTTTCTCCTACAGATCTGTGTCTGGGTCTGGAAGGAGGGACAGGACAGCTCTGGATCCGCAGCTGTCCTGCTGCCAGCTGTTCTCTCTGGCTCTTGCAGAAGCTGGGTTGTTCCTGTGTCATAGGGCAGGTCCCTGCACAAGATACTTGAGCAGGTGAATTGCACAGGCTCTGTCCCAGAGGCAGCACATCAGCCACCGCCACTGTGCTAGGAGAGGCTCTTGTCCAAAGGGGAGATGGGCATGTGGGTGCAGGTCTGAAGTATATATACCCTAAAAACTCCAGAGTATTTAATGACCCTCACTTTGTGCCTGTTTTGTTGCTCTTGAGACTGCTGTTTGTGCTGGGCCAGAGCAGTTACTCTGTAAATTGAGGCCACGGAAATGAATCATGGAGTGGAAACTACACTGTCCCTCACCTCCTGCAGCTCCGAGCCAGATGTTTGGATGTGCACAACCACATGTTGATATCTGATGAGTCTTAATGTCTCCCTTGTGTTCCCCCTCTGCCTTCCCAGAACATCAACGCAGCTCAGTCCAGCTTCTTACCTGAGAAGGAAAAGCAGGAGCTGCTCAACAAGCTGTATGAAGCCTATGGGATGGTCCCCAACGCATCGTGACCCATCCCCGCAGCCAGCGCGGAGCAGTGGCCCTTCTTCAGGCGTGCTCGACTCTCCTCCGTGCTAGTGGGAGCGCTGGGGAAGGCGCCCCGAGTCAGTCTCTACTACTGACACCCCTGTGTTAACCCTTACAGCGCTAAGCAGAATCAGACTATCCCATACACCTATCACCTGCACAACCCGTCTCCCAAACGGGTATCCAGCTTCCTAGCTTGCTCTTGTGCCAGCAGACTGAAACTGCCTCCTGGCCTGACTCCCTTCCCCATCTGCAATGCAAGCAGAAGAACCTCCCCTGCTTTTTCTCCCCCTCTGCTTTATCCATCCTGCCCCACTGACCTGCCAGCCCCCTGTCCCCCAGCGCAGCGATAACCACCTTTACCTGGGGTGGGGGCTTGGGCTAACTGGGATGTTTCTGGGTGAAAGGTGTGTTAGTGCTGGCAGGGAGTGAGCAGGCACTGTGGAAACAGAGGCTTTATTCCCACCCATATGGGCAGGAGGGTTTGGCCACAGCTGTATTTACCCAGGGTTAGTCTTACACTAACAAGACTGGAACAAGAACAAGCTGGAAGCTGGTGCTCTGGGATCTAAAGGGCATTGGAAAAAAAAAAAAAACCCACCTAAATCCTACATGATTATTTTGGTGTCCTTTCTTGGGTAAGGATTCCTGCGTATCCGGCCTCTCGCTGCCACCGCTGCAGAAGCGCACACGTTGGGCTCAGGCTGCAGTTGTGCTCACAGCTGGCCGTGACCATGCTCACACAGGCACAGGGACTTGGAACATATTTTTACCATTTTTGGGCCAAAATCTGCCTTTTGGGACTTTTCCCAGTTTAGTGCTCATCCTAGAGAGTTCCTGTGAATTGCAGTTTGCTCTTCTTTGCTCTTTGTTTAGGACTTGGACAAACCGCATTCGATGGCCTGTTTTAACCATTCTGCCCTCTTCCTGACTTGATGTAATCTTTAGGCACTATTAAAACCACATAAGTTAACTCAGTAAGCTCTAAGGCCCAATGTCACATATTGACTCAGGTCCCATCTGAATTGCTTCTCTCAGAGCCACAACGCTGAAGTCAGATCTTCCAGCTGGTGGAGGAATATTTCTAAGCCATTTTGGTGCATTATCCTATTTTTACTTTATGCAATAGAGCCACGCAGCCGGAGGAGAGACCATTGTTTTATTATGAGTGTGTGGTGTGCTTTAGCATCCCAGGTGTCTGCCACGATGCTTACTCCAAAGATACTATACCAAAAAGTGGCCTTTGAAGAGGGGCTGTGGTCACCATTGCTACAGTCAGTGTGTCAGACCAGTCCGGTCTCAGCCAGCGGCGAGCGTGTGCTGGGAGTGTTTCCATCCTTTTCAGGCTTATTTGTCTTCTGAGGAAACAGCTCATCTCTGAAGTACATGGTGCATTTATCCACCTAGAGATATATGTAGCTAGGTAGATTGATGGATATGGGAGAGTGGATTTCTTACTTTTATAAAGCATCACTTTTAAGAACATGGTTGTGGTAAGAATTTGGGTAATTTTTCTCCAAAAATTCTTTCTGACGAAGAGTTGCTTGTTTGGATTCTGGGCAGTTGATTGTTAATCCTGTTTAATAAAGTAACAGATTTATATTAAAAGAGAAATCCTCTTGCCTTTCTGTCCAAGGGAGAAAGGTATCCCTGAAAGGTAGCCTTGCTCCCTTGCTGGACAGGCAGGTTTGGTTTACAGATGCAGGTTCTTCTACCTCACATCCTCTTCCCTTCAGTAATCAAAGGGATGTGTAATGCTGCTAGAAGCAGCTGCACCATCACTGTGCACTCTCTTTTACAAGCATGTATCAGTAATAGTTTGCAATTCCCCCCACCCCACACCCTTGACCCTCTGAGTTTTGCACAGTTGGTTGTGATTCAGAGCCAAAGTGGTCCAGGCTGGGCTGTGGGGTGGCACTGCCAGCTCAGGCAGGGGAGCGCTTGCTGAAAATCTTCCTGATCATTTAGTGCTTAGTTGTTGAGTTTTGGGAGGTCCAGCACACCTCTGTGTTCAGATGAAATGAAGGGATCAGAGCATCCATGTGCTCAGCAAGTCAGGATGTGGCTGGACTGAGCCACTGCCTGTGGCCTTTCAGCACAGTCGGGGATGCAGCTGACCTGGCTCTTTCACTTGCAGGGGGAACCTGATGCCTTTCGCCTGACCCCGCAGGGTAGCTGGCCCACAGGTCACTAATCATCTGCCTAAATATAAGCCTGGAACAGATATTTTCTGACCAGGGAGACCTAAGATTAGCCCGTGTTTGCCTTCTAGAGGTCTTGGTTGGTGCACAGTCCCTCTTGGCTTTCTCTGCATGTCAGCGTGAGCCAAAAATACAGTTCAGCGGCCGCGAGCGGAGCTGGAAATGGGGCTTAAAGACCCAAGTGTGAGCTCAGCCAAGCCCAGGCGCTGCCTGCTGTTTTGCCCCTGAGCAGAGAGAAATGGGAGCAGGCTCTTGGCTGCTGCCTGGGCACAAAGCTGCAATAGTATCCAGGCAGCTCTGGGAGCCAAGCTGGTTTGCAGCTGCCAAAGCAGCAGATGCAGCCGCTACCTGGCTGCCAAATCCCAGTTTCCTGTGGGGGCTGGAGCTTTGGACATCTCTGTGCCAGCCCCGCAGCCATTGCTGCTCAGAGGCCCACAGACGATGATCCCTCTGTCTGGCAGCCGCTCCTCTGGTTATTTATGGCTTTGTTTTCTCTGATAAATCTCAAAGTTGTAACATTCAGTTCTTCCCTAGGCTCTCAGGGCAGTGCTGGTCCCTGTGTCACCAGTGGAGAGTGTTTCTCAGGCCAGGTCTGCCTTGTCCCTGCTCTGGCCATCCATCCCAGCCAGGCTGCAGCTGCCTCCTGCTGCTCTGGCTGGGTGCAATACTGGTGACATCCTCATGGCGCTGTGCTGTGGAATGAAGGTGCCTCTTCCCACCCATATCTCTTCTGCTGGTGTCTGGGCCACTCCACTAAGCCCCAAGCCAGGCTTGTGCTTGGCTTTTGGGGTAGTAGCATGGAGGGGAGCAACACTGCACCCATGAGGGGATGAAACCCCCGTGGGAAAAGCGCTGCCTGGCAGCAAACCTGGGAAAGCCAGGGCAGGCTTTCAGCATTTCCTGTGCCTGACTGCATCTGCTTCCACCAAGGTGCTGCAAACCTGGGGCAGGGGGTCACAGCCCCAGAGAGAAGGGGTTCCCATGTGCTCCATCTCTCCCTGTTAGGGAAAGCCAGGGTACTGCCCTGCGGCTCAGGCTGCTGCAAGGTGAAACAGATGAAGAAGAAACACCCAGACAGAAAAAAACACCTTCAATACTTGAAGGCTGTGTTATTTATTCCAACAGTTTATATAGTTTTATCAAACCATCTTTAACACAAAACATGTCTCCTAAAAGAGAGAATGGTGTGAGATCCTACCAGAGATCATTTCAGCTAACAGCTTGCAAAGTTAAGCCTGAATTTCAACAGTCAAACCAGCAAAATGTTTTTTCCCCCTCCCCTTAACGATATCTTAAAACGCTAAAACCGTAAGAAAAAGATGCTTGTGGCTGGTGCTGCTGTGTCTGTAGGTGGAGCTCCTCCACACAGGGCTGTGCTTTGGTCCTTTCCTGATGCTAAGCGGCAGCAGCACAGGTGAGTGGTGCTTGACATGAGGCAGCTGGGCTGGTGGGGGTCCCTTCCCCACTGCCCACCCCGACCAGAGGCCACATGGACACTCCAGAGGCCAGGTCAGGTCTAAGATGCAGATGAGGTTGAGGCTTAGAAAAAAATCCAATAAACTTAATATCTAATCTATGAAAACAGAATAAATAATAGTCTAAATTTGCAAAGGAGGAAGGTACCTTGGACAGGAAAGTCTGCTCTGTCTATTATTACTGAAATTGTTTTTTCCCCTAGGGGAAAATTGCAGCTAAGGCATCTTGAGAATGGCTCATATCACTACAACCACGCAGTGTTGCTCTAAATCGTTTGGGATGGGAGCAGAAGTCTTTTGGAGGTGCCAGTCCTTGCACAGCATCTTGTGGCTCTCTAAACAAAAATGGTTGCAGCAGAGGCATTTGACAGACAACTTGCTGTTCCAGGTTGGGTTTTTTTGTCCCCAGATTCAACAGCAAATTCTTGTTTAATGTTGACAGTCAGGCCCTCCTCCTGACCATCCCACCCCTGGTAGACCGTCATGGGGAGGGGCTGTTTTCTTGCCCCTTTGGTCTTGCTCCAGGGTCATTCTCAGATGTAGTGGCATCTCTTTGGCTTTCTGTAGAAGGGAGGATTGGGAAGAAAGCACAGTTACACTTTGGTAAGGACACAACCAGTAATTGCTATAGCTGATTTTATTCAGATTGCCACCCGAGGACCTATCACTACCCTCCCATGGCCACATCTCTGGTGGAAGAGTACTGCGTTCTCCCTTTGTGTTCCTGGAGTACAAACACTTCTCAAAACAACTGGTAATGCTGGGAGGGAGTGTCAGGGCAGGGATGTACTCTCCTTGTCTAACCTAAGAAGGCAACGTGCAAGCCTGGCAGCTACCTGGGTTGGTCTCTGCTAGAAGAGCTCTAATTTGTGCTAATTCCACAGGGGATGGACACATGCTAGTACAGACATGTTGGGGTAATGTGCTTTAGAGTGGATTTATAGTTACAGCTTGCAAGTTGGGAGAGTAAAAGAGTAAAGGGCAAAAAATGAGTTTATCCTCTGCAGCAGTGCTGTGTGTTTTGTTGCTGAATAGTGAAAGCAGGTTTGCTTGGGCTCTGAATGGAGGATTCGTACTTCTTGCAGTCAGCTGGTCAGCGTGTGTTGAGCTGGGTGATGCTGCTGCCATGCTTGGGCTAGAGGGAAGGTCTGGAGGTGGCTGGTGGTGTAAACAATTACTCCTGTTGCTATTTAAAATGCTTCAGGACTACCTGAAGGCTGATTTCAAAAAAAACAACACAAAATCAACCAAACAAGAAAGAGCAAACCACAACCTGCCCCACACTTGATTTTTATAAAGCCTGAGAGCTGGCTGGTGAGTAATTTGCCCTGGGATGGCTCTCAGTCAGTCCAGGTCTTGTTTCAGCACTAGTGCCTCTGCAAACCAGTTGGGCAAAGGGCCTGGCTGAGCGTGTGCAGGTCCTGTGCTGGGAACCTTGCGACCGTCCCATTGGCTGCAAGACCCCCTCAACCTGGGGAATCTCCCACCAGCCGAGTACCCAGCCAGTACAGAGGCACTGGTTGCAGCGAGGAATGGGATGTTTCTCCTGAGCATCTCTGTGATGCTCTGAGAGACAGCACCAGTGAGGTGTGCAGTCATCGTGTGCTTTGCCCTTCCAGCACCAGGAGCTGTGCTTACTGGTGTCTGGGGCAGCTCACCTGCTCCTTCAACGGCGAGGTCGCCTAGGTCCTCCGTCAGCTTGCGCATGCTGATGGTGGTTGCATCTCGTTGGATGTCGTGGACGGCGTTCCTCCGACCAGCCCGATCGCAGGAAATGAAGTCAGTGTAGGTGCTGGACTCTACCTCCATTGCATCTCTATCTGCCTGCAAAACGCTGCGGAGAAAACACAGCTGTGAGGTCAAGGATGTTCGGCAAGCCTCAAGTCATGGCTCCCTCCAGGTTAGGTTACTCTGTGGAGTTAAATTACAGCATGAAAAAAATAGTCCCTGTAACTCTGCTCCGGTTCCTCTAACAGCAGCTACTGCAATCTCAGATATCAACCCCGTCATGGGCGTGCAGGCTGACCCACCGTGTTGGGTGACCCACCGTGCCAACTGACCCACCGTGTTGGGTGACCCACCGTGCCAATTGACCCACCGTGTTGGGTAACCCACCATGCCAGGTGACACACCGTGTTGGGTGACCCACCGTGCCCGGTGACCTACCGTGCTGGGTAACCTGCTGTGCCGTGTGACCCACCGTGCCAGCTGAGGGCAGGTAGGCAGGAAGGATTTGTCCCGGCTGCCTTACGAGCCTGTGTTCTGCCTTCCCATTGCAAAGCAAGGCAGAGGAGGGGTTTCACTCTCTCCTACTGAGGTTGTGGCTTTCTCCTTCAGGAGCTGCAAGGTCACTTGCAGCAGCTTTTTTCTACAGGAAAGGCCCTCCTTCCTCAACAAAATGCCACGGGAGCTTTGAATGGAGGCAAAATTTGGCTCCTGGCACTGCTGGGGGGGGAGTGAAGGGGTGCTGATCCAGCCTGAATGTGTAATGGGAAATGATCAGGGCCCTGACAGATACCCGCAGGAAAGTCAGGGGAGCAGGAGAGTATTTTACAGGTACAGGGCTTTGGATCTGTACTGGCCTCCACTGGTTGTCAAATGTCACTGAGAAAGCATCGGGCTGGGCAGCTTCAAGATAAACCCTTTAACATGTGAAACTCAGCCCTTCTGTGCAATGTTTGGATCCCTTCACTCCCGGCTTGTGTCTGTGCCAAGCACAGAGCAGGAAGAAAGGCTCGGAGTGGCCACTCATCACTCACAAGCTTTGCTGTGAGCCAGCTCTTAGTTCAGCCTGACAAGTCCTTAAGCTGTTGGGGTTTTATTTTAGCTGGTTTAACTTGCCAGCGTTTGTACAGCAGGCAGAGCCCAGGGACCTCAGCAGCTCCGGGAACGTATCGCAGGCGTCTTGGCTCCCGGGCACAGAGCTAGCGAACGCACGCTGCCTCTGCACTGGGAACCGGGTGCTCGTGGTTCCTGCCCCTGTTTACTCAGTTTGGCATTTCGTTTTCCTGTGTGGAAGCTGGAGATTAATCGTTGTCTTGTCTGTGATTCCACTCACTGTAAAAAATATCTGCTGGCAGACAACCAGCCTGCACCATTCCTGTGCAGGGATCGCACTCCTCACCGTGTAAGCCCCAGTGTTATGGCAGTAGAAGGAAGATGATGCTGAAGACGTGATGGCCAGGACAAAAGAGGTTAAATTCTCTCAGTTCCCAGACTAAGCAGGGTGCAGTCACCTGAAGCCAGCAGTTTCCTTTCAGCCCCAGGGACTCTTCTCTTGATGACAGCTGAGGGAGCTGCTGGCACCAGCACACTGGTGGGACCTGGGGCTTGGCCCACCCAGACCTCTTGGGAGAATCTGCTTCTCCAAAGCCAGGAAATCCTTGTAAACACTTTCCTCCTCCCAGGACTTGGCATCCATCTAGCCCCTGTCAAATGAGCCCCAGGAAAAGCCGCATCCTCTGCCCCATGAAGAGATTTCTACTATTTTTCCTTGATTTTCCTCCTTCCTTCCCAGCTCTGCCCTTCTCAGGACAAAGTGCCTGCCATGGATGCAGGAGGCTGGCTGATCTCAGTGAGAAAATCACATTTTCCCTGGGACAGGACAAGCATCCATCATTCCTAGACAAGTCCCCCTTGCAGCTCATGGGAGCCCAGAGGCTGCTGACCTTCTGTAGCTGCCAGAAAGTTGTCACATGGACTTGGGAGGCTTCACTTAGAGCGGTCCACACAAGCCTGGGTCCATCTCCACATCAATGAGGCCAGTCCAGAGGCGATATGCTCAGGAATCTTTCCCCTTGCACTGGGAACTGGACCACCTAGTTCCTAGGATGGACTCCACAAACTGGGGAGCAGGATCCGGGCAGCCCCCAGGAGGCAGCGTTTTCCCCGTGTCCGTCTATGTAGCTGCCAAGAGGAGATGTGCTTATCTGCTGCAGCGCTGTGCCAAGTGATGACAAGCCCCATCGCATGGGAAAAGGATGGGATCGTGTGTTAAAACAGGGCAAGGAACCCAGTGTGCAGGTCCTGCTGGGGAAGGTCTGTGTCCCAGCTTGGTGGCCGGGAGGTGGCGGGAGCGATTTACTTATTCCCCGTGGCTGGGAAGGCTCCTGTCTTCAGCTCTCCTTGCGAGGAGCTGGAGCAGCGTGGATTTCTGAGCAAAGCTGTCAAATTTGTGCAGTTCCTTTGGGGTTTTCAAGGTGGGCGGCTCTCAAAAGCCTTGCAGGCAGATCCCTCCCGCTGGCAGAGATGCTCCAGCCTCTGCATCCAGGCAGCTGTCGGACCCAGGAGGTGATGGGAGCAGTCGCCTCACTTTTCAATAGAAACCCCTGATTTTTCAAAGAGCATTTTCACATTTCCAGGCAGACACAAAACAATTCAGTGGGTTTTTATTCAGTGGAAACATCTTTGAACATCTGCCAGGGACAAGAAAGGACCCACCTTCCCTCTTGCCCACACAGTTCAACCTGAAACTGTGTCACTGAGGACAGTCATTTAGCAGTGACTGTCAGGGGGATGCATCACCCACCAGGTTCCCACCCTCATTTTCCCATGCTCCTGTGGTCCGGTGGAGGGAATGAAGTGCCAGCTCTTGCCAGGCATTGCAGGAAGAAGCCTGCAGCACCGAATACACTGCACAAGGGTTTCCAGGGAGCTTCAAAGAGATGATTCAACACGTCCCCAGAGAGTTATATCCTGCCTCCCTTCCTTCCTTGCTGCTCACAAGAACAGAAACGGTCGCTGCAACCTCGCCTCAACATGTCAGCCCAAGGGATGGGGTAGAGGATGAGGATGTGTAGTGCAGTGATGAAGGCCACTGGCAGGCAGCTGGGACCTGCTGCCTGCTGCATGCACCTCAAAAGCTTTCTGTGCTGCTCAGAGGGAGAACGTGCCCCCTCCACTCTGGGGACATGGTGCTGCCTGTCCCAGAGCAGCTGGTATGAGTAAGGAAGCCCTTCACAATGGCACAGAGACCAGGCATGTCCCCAGAGCCACCTCTGCTCCCCTGCCCACTTGAATAACGTGGGCCTGCCAAACCTGTTGTTTGGCCTGAATTTATTTTTCCGTAGTATCTTACAAGGACTAAAAAACAGTAATGGTCTTGGCTTCGCTGGCGTGGATGCAGCTTCCAAAGTGGTTTTGCTGTCAGGCTGTAGCTGGGCTTGCTGGCATTTTCCAGGGAAGTCACCCAGCAGCTGACAGAGCAGCTGGCCCTGCTCTGGGGGTCTGTGGACAGGCCAGCCCTACACACACTGGGGCTGAATTTTAGCTATTTAGAAGGGCGATGCTAAGAAATCAAAAGGGTTAAATGCTGCTTCTGTGTTTTGGTAGAAGAAACTAGGGCCTTTCCTTCCGGCTAACTCAACGCTCCTCTCAGTGCTATGGACAAGCCAACATGTAATTCCCACTGCCCCCCCTGCTGACTTCTCTGTGGGGCAGAGCCCAGGGCCTACGAGCAAACGAGCAAACGGTTGCTGCAAATAGTATGAGCAGCAGCCAAATGGCAGGTTAAACTCCACACAGGGCCCTGTGTCCCAGCCAGCGACCAGGGTCTAACTCCGGGAGTCTGCATGGACGTTACAGTCACGCCCAGCCCCAGACTCCAGTTTCAAGGAAACCCTTCACATGAGATTGCATCTGTGCCGTGTCTAGGTTAAACTGTAAGCTTTTTATGGCTAGGAAGAGTTATTTTTGGACTCTGCACTGATGCTGGCTACCAGCGGCCTGCGCTGAATTCAGCCCACTTCCCCTCCACTGCCCGCTTTGCCCCTTTCTGCTCCGCCTCTCTTACCTCTCGCCTTCCTTAGCGTTCTCCTCTTCACCTAACACGCCTCTGCAGTCAGTGCAAAGGGCCTTTTGGTCAGAGAGAGTCCTGTTCGTCTCTGCATGGCATCTGTGGCACTTTTGGGCGTAAAGCAGCTTAACCTCCTGCTGAGACATCTGTGTCCCTTAGGGTAGGCCGCACAGCACTCCTGGGCTGGGGTTCGAAGGCTAAACACAGCAAGGGATTTCCCTGCCTAGCTAAGCCTGGCCTCATGACCAATCTCATAGCCTTCTATGTCATCACTGGCTGGGTATATGGAGGGAGAGCCGTGGATGTCGTCTACCTTGACATTTTATTTTCTGTATTTTATTGTATTAGTAAGATTGGTGCTTTGTCACTGTAGCACCTGCTCTTATATAGCTGTGTGGATACTGCCTTGTATCTAATGTTCTGTTGTCAAAGCACTATAGGAGGGTATACAATGCATCTCAATCTAATTTTTTTTATTTTAGGTCTTTCCTGTAACTTAAGCTGTTGGGACAAATTAGTATCGGGCAACAAATATCTTGCTGGTATTTATTTATGGGCTGCAAAGATTCAACTACAAGAGGCTTTCATCAAAGAGTATAAACTAAGTTGCTGTGGGAATTTTATTGTGACTACTCCTGTAGGAATAGTAAACAGAGACACCCAAAATAATAGCTATTAGGAGACATACACGGGATTTTTGGGACATAGCATACAGGTTAGAAAAGGGCAACTTATAAATTCATTTGGGTACTAGGAAAAGGACAACCCTTAAGATCAAAGAAGAGGGCAAGACCAGATAGACAACTAAGTGTTGTGGCTTGGAAGGTCTGCCGAGGGCTGCAACCCCTTTGGGCTGTGACTGCCCAACACTATGGCCCTTACCGGACCTCTTCTATCAGACACACCTATGTGGAAGCAGAGGATGGTCTTGTGTTTGTTGGAATACTGCAGGCTGGGAATAAGATAGTCAATGAGGGAATTTACAAGCTTCAATCACAAGGATGCAAACAGACAGTAATTGTACAACCCATAATTGTAATCTAGTAAACTTAACCTTCATGAATCTAGAAATTTGGAAACAGAAAAACAGAACTAAAATTGGACTTAAAATATATGGACTTGGAATAGACCCAGGTATAGTTATTAACATTGAAATAAAAGACCGGGTAACAGAATTGGTGTAGCACAGATTGTTATTTGACTCTTTTTATCATGAAATGGAAACAGGATATTGAAATATGAAATTCCCACAGTTGCTAGAAATCTATTTGTAAATCTTACTGAAAACATTGCTGAATGATTGAATATAACCAATTGTTATGTTTGTGGGGGACCTTATGGGCGGTGATTGGCTTACTGAAATCGGGCTAATCGTACTGGGGATATGCGGAGGATTGTTAATAATTGCATGTTCATTACCTTGTTTTACCAGGTTATACAAGGGATACAAGTATCTGTGGAACCTGCTGACTCAGAACCAGGGAAAGAGAAAACCCATTCCCTGAAGATACTAAAAACAGGAGAAGATCCAAAATTGATACCAATTCAGCAAGGGCTGAATCAAAACCCCAACTGGTATTATAAAAGAAGAAAATGGGGGATTGATATATGTCCATCTGATTCGTGATAATATGGAATAATATCGGGGCCGCATAATGAAACGTGACACTCTTATTATACCCTTGTGTGGCCAAATGTCAATAGTTTCCGGCGGGGTGGGGGGGTTGAGCGGCGGGGGGGGGGCAGTCCGGCCTGGCCCCGCCACTGTTGCCTAGCGGCACACAGCGTTACGCGGGGAAGCCCGTGGAGGCGCATGCGCAGTCCCTGTTACCTGGCTGCACAGCGTCAGACGGCGGAGACCCATACGAAGCACCCGTGCGAAGCCCGGTCGCTGGCCGGGACACCGACCAATCACAGAAGGAAGTTGCTACTCCCACACAGTATATAAGCACGAAACGGGAGCTATACAGCGTGCGTCTCGGTGGAGTGGAGACTCCCGGTGCTGTGTGTGTGCCCCAGTGCCCTTTGTTTGCCTTTATGCGCTTAATTGTTACTTTTGGTTATAATCCTGTTAGGGACTGAGTCATTTATCACAGCCCCAAGACCTCTAATCATTGGCTTTACCGGGTAGAACTGCCCGTTGCCGAGCGCCAGCTATCCTGAGGGAAACTTCGGAGGGACCCCGCTACTAGATGGTTCGATTAGTCTTTCGCCCCTAGACCCGGGTCGGACGACCGATTTGCACGGTCAGGACCGCTACGGACCTTCACCAGGGTTTGCTCTGGCCCCGCCCTGCCCAGCCACGGTTCACCATCTTTCGGGTCCCGGCACGGACGCTCACGCTCCACCGAGCCGAGCCGGGTGGCACCGGGCGAGACGGGCCGGTGGTGCGCCCGGTGCTCCCTCACCTTCATTGCGGGGCGGGCCCTGACTCGCACACGTGCTGGACTCTTTGGTCCGTGTTTCAAGATGGGTCGGGGGGGGGGGGGGGTAACCGACATCGCCACGGACCCCGGGCGCCCGAGCGCGGCCGGGGCGCACTGAGCGGAGTCCCCACCGGTTGGCAGCGGCGCCGGGGGCCAGCGGGCCCGGCCCCTCCGCGGTTCCCCCCGCCCCGCCGAACCGCGCACGCCGTTAAACACGCACGGCCCGGGGTAACGAAGGGCAGAAGGGGAGGAGGGAAGGGGGCGGCGGCGATGATCTCTCCCTCGGCCCCCGGATTCGGCGAGACACCTGCTGCCCGGGGGCGATAACACCCGCTCGCGCGGCGCCGGGCCACCTGCCCGCCCGAGCCCTTCCCAGCCGAGCCGGAGCCGGTCGCGGCGCAGCGCCGCGGAGGAAATGAGCCCGGCCAGGGCCGGACGCCGGAGGGGCGACGGTCCCCGCGCCGGCCCGGCCCCGCGGAATCTTTCCCCTTGCACTGGGGGCTGGACCACCTAGTTCCTAGAATGGACTCCACAAACTGGGGAGCAGGATCTGGGCAGCCCCCAGGAGGCAGCGTTTTCCCCGTGTCCGTCGATGTAGCTGCCAAGAGGAGATGTGCTTATCTGCTGCAGCGCTGTGCCAAGTGATGACAAGCCCCATCGCATGGGAAAAGGATGGGATCGTGAGTTAAAACAGGGCAAGGAACCCAGTGTGCAGGTCCTGCTGGGGCAGGTCTGTGTCCCAGCTTGGTGGCCGGGAGGTGGCGTGAGCGATTTACTTATTTCCCGTGGCTGGGAAGGCTCCTGTCTTCAGCTCTCCTTGCGAGGAGCTGGAGCAGCGTGGATTTCTGAGCAAAGCTGTCAAATTTGTGCAGTTCCTTTGGGGTTTTCAAGGTGGGCGGCTCTCAAAAGCCTTGCAGGCAGATCCCTCCCGCTGGCAGAGATGCTTCAGCCTCTGCATCCAGGCAGCTGTCGGACCCAGGAGGTGATGGGAGCAGTCCCCTCACTTTTCAATAGAAACCCCTGATTTTTCAAAGAGCATTTCCACATTTCCAGGCAGACACAAAAGACTCTCTTATCTCTCGCCTTCCTTAGTGTTCTCCTCTTCACCTAACCCACCTCTGCAGTCAGTGCAAAGGGCCTTTAGGTCAGAGAAAGTCCTGTTCATCTCTGCATGGCATCTGTGGCACTTTGGGGTGTTAAGGCAGCTTAAGCTCCTGCTTAGACATCTGTGTCCCTTAGGGTAGGCCGCACAGCACTCCTGGGCTGGGGTTCGAAGGCTAAACACAAGGTATTTCCTTGCCTAACTAAGCCTGGCTCATGGCCTGCTCCCACCCTGCTTTCCTTGGGGCAGGCAGAGGCAGCTGGCCTGCATGTGTTACTCTCCCCTGGGACACCAAAGGAACAGAGCCCTGCACCTCGGTCACCTTCACAGCCCTGGCAGGCAGCCCCTGGGGGCAGGGACTGGGACACTGAGGTCCCAAGGGTGGGAACCCCAGCAGACCCACGTCCTGGGGTGCTGCTGTCGGCCTGTGGCCCTGTGACAGCCCATTGCCAGCGGCAGTTGGCCCAACAGCTGTGGGTTCTGATTGGAGATGGCTCCCTCAGCCCACAGCCCAGCCAGGGACATGCTGCCCTGCCAGCTTGGTGTCGGGGAAGACAGCAGGCCTGCCAGTGGCCTAGCTCTCTTCACCAAAGACATAGGCCCTGACAATACCCTCATGTTCCCATGAGACAGGAAAAGTTACTCACACTGAGAGGATCTTAATAATCACATTCTCAAAACACAGCGGCCTTGATGATGGGTACAGACTGCCCTAAACCAAGAAGTTATAGGAAGGTACTTGGGAGTAACAGAACATGTTAAGAACCAGACATAATAAGATGGTCAAAACAGCAGGTGTGCGGATGCTTTTAGGCATCAAAGGTAAACTAATGCTATTTAGCTATAAGATATGCTTATCAGAACTCGTTATAATCAGTCAGTGGGGTGTAAACAGTGCATGGAACCAATTAGCAGTTTTTTAGCTTGCCACGTTTGCTGTAACAAATGTACATAATCTGTGTGATTTCACCCAATAAATGGCTTCACCTGAAATTCATATTGAATTGCATGTTGCCCATCTCCGATCTCCACAGCTTGGGTCACACCAGAGGATCTAACACACTCTTTTGCCCCCCAGATTTCTGGACTCCCACAGCCGCGAAGCCAAGCTAAGCCTTGCTGTGTTTCTGAGATGAAATTCCAAAGTTCTGCCTGGGAACAGAGATGCATCCCCATCTTCTACTCATCACATCCCATTTCTCTCCCCTTCACTGCCAACCTGCAGGAACCGAGGGATGAACTCGCCCGGTCGCCTTTGAGCTCTCCGCATCATGCGGTGCCCCTTGCCCTTTCATTCCAGGGTACAGTGACTATTATTAGACCTCTCCTGCTGGGGCTGGATCCATAACAACAGCAAAACATACTCAACAGCCCTGCTGGGCTTTTAAAATATTTACAGTGCAAGATGGTTTACTGCAGAGGGGGGCCTGGTCGAGCACAGAGACGGGAGCATGGGGATTTCTGTGCTCCCTGTGGGTCTGCTGTGAGGTTTCCTGCTGGGACAGTCACATCCAGCGAGGAGGAAAAAAAATCCCGTAGGGCTGAAGCCAGCACTTGAGGTCAGGGGGTTTCCACCAACTGTCTGACAACTTCCAGCTGGAATTTCAGCAAATTTTCCACTGGCTCTCGTCTGGGAACATGCATGAAGGGTTACACATCAAAGAAGGAGGGCTCTGTAACAGTGTTATTGGGGTTAGAGAGTATTTTTAGACCTGCGCTCGTGCCTTCAAGGCTTCGCTATGGCTCATGACCCCCATGCACTACAGCTTAGAAGCCAAGCTGAAGCTGCACAGCTCGGTCTGGTAGCAGCTACACATGCAACAAGCATTGGTAAGCTTGGTGACAGGGGCTGTGACAGACAGAGAGCTCCCCTGCTTTCCTGGTGGGTCTGTGTTCTCCAAAATATGGTGGTGGCAGGTCTTATTGGCCAGAATTGATGTGCCTCAAACTGCAGGGCCCAAAGTTTCCTGCCTGGGTGAGAAGCAGGGAGAACAGCAGCCTGTCCTCCTACCGGGGCATGTGTGTTCATCCCATGTGCTGAGCAGCTTCCTTCCTGGTGAGAATAGCATGGAAAAGCCCTACCATACTTTGGTGGTGAAGAGCTGCCAAGGTTGGGCATGGTGCATGGGTATTTTTGGAAGGCTTCTGCAGTGGGATTCCTTGTAATAACTCTGCACCCTCTGGCTCTTACGTTAAATACAACGAATTCAGCCAGCACAGACGTCACAGCTTCTCCAGCCACTGCAGTGGTTTTGCAGGAACAGAGCTTCTAGTGGAAAATTATAATTCATATAGGAGGAGAGCAGATACAGCAGAGGAACTGAGGCTTTGTGCCTATAAGCAGATCCCTTCTTTTGCCTTGCCCTTGTTTTACAGTAGAGATCACCCGATGCCTGTAGAACTGATAACTAATTGCTCAGCCCCAGGTTTAAAATTAGGCTGATTGACTCCTCCAGGACTTAACAAACGTTGTATGGAGCTTCTCTTGCTACCAAGCTCCCCAAACTTCCTCCCCTTTCTCCCCGGGCTCCAGCATGTCCCCAGGGGCTGCCACTGTTCCAGAGTATCTTCTGCTGCCCCACATCCTCCCAGCTAGCCAGGGCCTGGCTCCCAACTGATGTAAGAGAGACGCCAGCCGGATTTCAAAATCCTGGCTAACCCTTGGCATTGAGGTAGGGTGAGTCCTTGTGTGCGCTGGTGCAGTCCCCAGGGGAGAGGAGAAGGCTTGGGAAGGAGTGTTGGGGGGGGGGCAGTAGGGGATTGCTCAGTCCCATCAGCATCTTGTTAGTGACAGGATGTGTGGGCGATGGCAGGAGGGAGCTGCCTGTCCATCCATCCATCCGTCTGTCTGCCAGGAGGGTGGCCCCGCACCCAGTTCTAGCCACGCAGCACTGCCAGCCTGCTGCCCCGTGCCAGGAGTGGGTATCACCCCTCTGACTGTCCCCATGGGGCATGGGTGCTGAGCATCAGCTCCAAAAATCCTCTGCCACGGGAGGAATCACAGTTTGCCTTGGCAACAGGGGTTTGATGGAGTTCTCTGCTCCTCCCTCCCCTCAGCACGGAGCCTCGGCTGCAGCTTAAGCCTCTTCTGCAGCTTCTCACTAAGTTGATTAATGGAAATAATTGGTCTCTTCATGCATCTGGAGACAGTTGCCGTGACAGCAGTTGTATTTTTGTTTTGTTCCCAGGTCGAGCTTGTTTTTCACATCGCACAGCTTGAGGTGCTAATAAAGCAGAGCCCTCTGGTTCCTCCCCCACCACCAAAAGATGCACATCCCCAAGGGATGGGGGGGATCAGAGCAGGATGAGGCATGCTCAGCCCAGGGCATGGCAGGCTGGCACCTTGCTCTCCCACTGTTTTCACCCCCTCAAGCCATGCTTGCACTGCATGGATGCTGCTCCCTGACTTCTGCACAGCAAGGAACAGCAAGCTGGAGATCTCGTGTTCACCCAGCACAGCCATGAGCACCCATCTCCTTGGGAGCCACTGCAGTCTCTCTGTCCCCTGCAGAGACCCTCTCAAAGCTGTAAGGAGTACAAAGTACAAGTCCCTTCTCTGTAATTTTATTTTCTCCCAACTTCTTATTTAGCTGCCTTCATGTGTCAATGTGCAAACAAACCCAGTGACTGTGAGGAGGATCTCCTAATGCCTGAACTTGCAAAGCAGTTGAACCACAGAGCAGACACTTTAAACCCTTCAGCTGCTCTTGCTGGCATGCTCCACAAAGAACCATGTACTGTCCCCACTGATGATGAGTGGACACCCCATCACACCCGGGGCCATGGGATAGATTCCTTTGCGGTGGGGATTCCCTCTAGACTCTGGTTCTCTGTCTTCCCCAGAATCATTCAGGAAGAAAAGTCCCTACTGCATTTCACCACAAAGGCTGGGAACTCCCCAGTGGTCCTACAGCTCTTCTGATCACACCTGACCCTTGACTACACATCACCTACTCAAACCCCACCTGAGCCCAGGGATGCTCACCCCCAGCACAACCTCCCCAACACCTTGCAGGCTTCCCTGGGCAAGGAGTCAAATAAGTCAGAGGAGATGCAGCTGGGGCTGTCTACTAGCACAGCTGCATTTGCCATGTATAAAAGGAAGGTAAAGGGCCAGTAGGTCTTGATGGGATAGCTCTGCTTCTGGGTGGAGAAAGATCTTTCTATAAGGACAGAGGTAAGCAAGGATGCATCTTTATTTTAATGCCTGCTAAGAAAAGGAACATTTGTCCAGCTTTTCTTTGTAATCTAAGTAGTTGTGGTCTGATGCTGTGTGAAAGCAGTGCTAGTATGGCTGGGAAGGAGAGCTCAGCTTGGAAGAGATGCTGTGATGAAGTTTTGGCTGCTGCTAGTTGAGGAGGCTTTGCTTGGCACAGTGTGGGTGAAACTGAGTTACCTGCCTTGGCTCTTCCTCCTCATCCTGGCTTGCATGATCCCCCAGGAACTCGCATCCAGGGCCTGCATCCAAAGAGCGTGTCTGACTCATTGTGTGGTAAGGGGCTGAGCAAGATGCTGTGAAACCTCCTGAGGTGTGAGAGCCCTGGCAGGTCCCAGTGGTTCCTAAAAATAGCCAGGGCACCTCTTAAGGATGTCACTGTGGAATGAGGCTGATTAGCAAAGCCAGGCTTAGCTCTGGTCCCTGCACAGGAGACAGCCATCCACAGAGCTCCCAACCTGGGGCAGGGGGAAGGTCTGAGAAGGACTGAGTGACTGGGATGGTGTGATGGGTGCTTTGCATGCCATGGAAATGGGGAGCGTGGGAGCTACATGTATGCTGGCAGTGAGAGGTGGCTGAGATACCCATTTTGGGTAGCCTCATGCTTCTGTTGCCCACCAAAATGAGTGCTTTTGCTGTGTTACCCTGCTGGGACCCCCACTTGGGCACAGAAAGCTCTGCTGGCCTGTACACCCACTTCTCTGAGTGTTTGTGTGATGGATGGGGATCTTTTTGCCCATCTGTGTCAGGCGACAGTGACTTCTGATCCATTCTGTGAGCAGGGTACAGGGTCCTTCTCTCAGCAGGAGTCACCAGGGAGGTGACATCTAGAGATCAGTGGGAGTGGCACTTGAGACAAGCCTGTAGTGTTACACCCGTCTGCTCAGAGATCATGGCAAGTTATCTTAGGAAAGGGAAAGCTTCTAATGACATGACTGCCAGCTACTTTATGGTCCCTAAAAATGCAGCCTGGTGCAGGAGGACACAGGGCATCTCCAGCACAGGTGTGAAAGATGCTGGGTCCAAGAGACAAACTGCTCTGAGACCTGCAGGATGAATGTCTGAGATCCTCAATCGCCAGATCTGCAAACAATACGGGATGGGCAGCTCTGTGTAAGGGGAAGCTCAGCACAGCAACAGGAGAAAGTGCAAGGTGATCTGAGGGCTGAGGAGATGCTCTGAGCACAGGAGTGAAACCACAGAAAGGACAGCCTGAGCTGGCACACCTGCTGCTTACACTAGTGCCACAGAAGGTTAAGCTTCAGGGCTTCCCTGGATCTTGCTGGCATGGCTCTGTGTGTGGAGCAAAACTAACTTTCACAGCTCTGTGCAGAGTGTGCAGCCTGTGAGCAGGATTTGTGCACCACGTCCCTGTCGATGGCAGGGGAGATGCCACGCAGCACAGCTTGTCCCTAGAGTCAGCATTGTTACATGGTGTGGTAGAGGTACGTGGCTGGGATGTATGGGAATCGTTACAGCAGCATTGTTGGTGGCTTTTTCCTCTTAGCTTTCTAGTGTCTATTAATTCAGAATATAGAGAGGTCAAATAACTCTCTGAAACAGGAAGGAAAAAACCTCATTCCTGTTAATGCAAAAGCTCCCTATGAATAAAAACACAGTGTGAATCCCTAGTTATAAATAATAATAAATATTATATAGTGTGAATCCTACCTGATTTAGTTGACTTTCCTTCTGGACATGACTTCAAACAAGCTTCGTACGCAGCAGGGCAGCAGCTTCTGGGGGAGGAAAAGAAAATACACGTAAGAAAACACTGCGCTTCCCAACGAAAGTGCAGATATAGCTCAGCTGCTTTTTCCACCATATGTCACCAGGGCAGCAAAGGGGACGTGGGGTCAGGCAGGGCTGCTCAGCTGGAGCCTGGCTCGGCAGGCTCAGAGAGCCTGGGTGAAGGGCTGTGGGATGGCTGTGCTGGTGTGGCACCTTCTGGGGACGGCGTGTGCACTGAGATTTGGCCGCTTGTGTCCGAGCGCAGGGGAAGTCCGGCTGGGGGCCCAGCTTCACAGAGATGTGCTCTTGGGTTTTGCTTCTCCTTTTGTTAACGTCATGTGGGTGTGCTGGGGAAAACCAAAGCGGCTCGTGTCCCCTGACCTGCATCACAGGGGGACCCGGCAGCTGCCTGGAGAGTATAAATGAATATTGGTTTGCAGCTCCACTGCTCTTTAAAGAAGTGAAACTTCCATATCAGCTTCTCTGAGGCCAGAGGGGAAGTCTGATCTGGTACTTTGTCACCTTGCTCAGTCCGTCTTCTGCTCCTTGGGTTTCTCTGCTGCTTGTGCACAGCTGTGCCTTCTCCCACTGCCCCTCTCAAGACATTTCCTCTGTGGCCTTAACATCTGCGGGTGCTTTGCAATCCCCTGACCCGCAGAGCCTGGCCAACGAGGCACTTGCTTATTTTAGCAGCTGTTTCAGCTTTCAGGCTTCTTGGAACATCATGGACTGTTTTTTTTTCACATTGTCCCAGGGACAAATATTAGCAGAACAGAAAGGAAGATATGAACCCATAAACTATATAAGCAGTAGCTCATCCAGCAATTCATCTGTCTGGCCCATCCTGGTTGAGCACCACTCTGACTGAAACTATTTCCCATAATTTTCTGAGCTGGGACAGATCAATGGCCTCTTTCTTTATTTTTTTTTGACCCACTTTTAAAGCTCTGTAGCTGTTGGAGCCAACCACTTGCTGGCTCTGGCCCTGTTTCAAGGACAGGGCACTTGCTGCTCCTGTGTGTGTCGCTTTGCCCATCTGTTAAATGGCGCTATTAATACTCGCGCCCCTCGCGAGATGCCTCAAATACTTGAAAAGCACTTTCAGATCTGCAGATGACTGGCTTACAGAAGTGGAAAATACTAATTATGACCATGACATTAGCCAAACAGACATGGGGACTTAACAATGTATTTGTTGTTAGTGTTTACCCCATTTCCAGTGAAGTGCTTACTGGAAACAGCGAAACGGAAGAGAAACAGCATTCCCACAACTCTGGGAATATGCATCACCCTTTTGGGGCACCAAGCAGGCAAACAAAAGCAGGAAGGAAGAAAGGCAGCTTTGGAAATCTATGAGCCTTTATTTTCTTCCTTTGCTTTCCTGCCTTGCTCTGGCTTGTGTGAGAAGCAGCCCAAACAGTTAAACCTCCAGCACTTGAGATGTGTTGCAAAATATCTCAAAATATGTGGCCCTCTGCCAGGGGAAGCTTAAAGCAAATTGGAGCAATGATGCTCTGAACTGTAAGTTATCCCTGAGCAGCCCTGGTCCTAATGGGATGTGGGGGGTAACCCCACTATCTCAAAAACCCCCACAGATTTTGCAGATGCAAGCTCTTAAGCAACTGCTATTAGTTTTCCAGCCCTGCAGCTTTGGCTCTGGCTACATGTTTCTCCACACAGCCCTCACCTGGGGATCTGGAGTCTGCACCTCTGAAGCTGGGCCACTTGCTCCATCCCCTAAGACTCATCCTCTGCTGTTTGATCCACCCTGCTGCTCATGGGTGATGGGCAGAGCTCTGAAGATCATTCTGCAGACAGCCCTGGCAGTGTTCCTCATGGGAAACTTGGGGGTATAATGATGCTGAGGTGGATTACTCCAAGCAGCATGACTATGGGTGAGCTAAAGTAACTTGTTAAAGAACTTTATACATTTCCCAATCTAGTCCTATGACCCATCAAGGTACCATGGATTATTCTGGGACCCATGTGGAAATATTCATTGGATAACTATCCATACCCCATCCAGAATTAATTACAAAGGCATCAGCACGGTGTATGTGTTTGGGGTTCAGCTTCCCTCCATGTTTATCAGCTGTTACCCAAATGGAACAGACATGAAACAAACTGAGTGTGCTCAGCACTGCTTCAAACTGCATATACCTTCCAAACAAACCCATCATGATTGCTGGCAGAATTCAGCATTATTCTACGCAACAGCTGTTACGTTGTGGCTTTTGATCCCGAGAGGAAATCCTCTCTGGTTTCAAGCAAGGTGCTGGCAGCAGAGCGAAGGTCATTCTTGTGTCTCCACTCGGGGTAAACAACAGGCTGTACACATCACTGATCAGCACAGGAGCCCAGTCCTCCCAGAGCAGACTGGGAGACTCCTCACTGGGTGCCCTGTCCCCAGCAGCAGCTGGTGTTCCTGGCCTCAGAGGTGCAAGAATGCTTGCAATTGTAGTGGTATGTTTTTCATAAGTCACTAATTGCTCTGAACCAGGTTTTATAGTCCTTTAAAATGTGTACCCTCTTAATCATCCCCAGGATTGCTTCGTTACAGAGATAACTGCCTGATATCTATTAAAATGCCTTCTGAGCTCTTTGTTCCAGTGGTATCTCCTGGTAATGAGCACTACAGATTAATTACACTTTGTGGGAACAGTAATCCCAGTCAAGTTGATGACACACTGGTGGGGGTATGTTTGGCTTATTACATCACTGCAAACATCAACAAACGCTGGCACTTTGGCACTCGCCAGGGAGTTCCCTGGGCAGCAGCTCGTAACCATCAATGTGTGTGCATGGAGCCAGCATGGAGCAGCTGTGCAGAGAGCCCCGAGCTTCTCTGGGGCTGTGCTGGGGAGGAAGCCTTTGGGAACTCCTGTGCAAACCACAAATGGGTGGTGTGAAGTATGGATCCCTATCGGCTGTAAGGGAGATAAGAGTTTTGAAGGGGGAAATCATAGTCCATCGAAAGGTGTGTCATAGTCCAAGTGCTGTTCTTCTAGCTGAGTCCTGGAGCAATGTCTTGACCACCCCATGAGGAGCTGGAGACAAAGTCCATGCATGAGCTGACTCTCCCCTTCTTGCTGACTGGTGCCTGGGAGCAGCTCCCTTTAGGACTTGGCTCTTCCTAGTTGTAGGATAGAGACAACTGGAAGTGTGGGACTTTCCCGCTTTCCCCCCCATCCTCTCTACAATGGATGCTGTGATGGAAAATTTGTTTTCCAGATCAGTCCATAGACACAGCTTTGACACTATGGAAAGCCTTAAGAGCATGGAAAAACAGTTGGTCCAGGCAGGTGTTGAATGTGAAAGTAGGAGAGACTGGAAAAAGGTGGCATAGAAAGGTAAACAAGAACCGCGGTTAAAGCCTCTGCTGCTCCTTATGGGCATGTAGAGTCATCCCTGATTCTGCTACAGGCTTTGTATGAGCCCAAGAAAATCATCTGGCTTGTCGGCAGCCCCTGTAAAATTGGAGTAATGCTGGTGTTTGGTTGCCTACACAGGCTGGAGGGATTGATGTGCAGCAGTATGCTGTGAGAACTGGCCCTGACTGTGGGAGCTCAGGAAACATTAGCAACTTGGAAAATGTTTTCCATAGTTATTCTGGGGGCTGGGTTGTATGCCTGTGGTCACTCTGCTGAGGGGGCTCAGAAGTAGAGATATGTTTCTTTGGAATAAGAGGTTAAGTGAAAAAAGCAGAACTCTGAATTCTTGCTCCCTGTGTGCCTGTACATCTCAGAATCAGCCACTGAGTACAGAAATGTCAGGTGGTGGATAGATACTTGGCTACGACCATTCCTTGGTTCTCACCTCTCCAGGACCAAGCTACCTACACTGGGAGCCTCTGTGTGGTGCTTAATGATCTCCCAATCTTTAAGGCACTAGTCTGTGCTGTCTGGAAGCTGAAAATGATGGTGTAGGGAACCTGTACATCCACAGGGAGCTTGGTCTGAAGGACTCAATGCCCTGTTCTGTGCTTCAGGTATATTAAACACTATTGGTGCATCTGTGTTTGTAAATGGCAATTTAATCTACATCTGCACCATGAATGACTCCAGCCATTGAGGATCTCCAGCCTCTACCACCCAGCCAAGCCATCCCCATCCCACAAGTTTTGCTCTGCCGCAGCATTGCCATTGCAGCTGCCTCTTGGGCATTAGACCCAAGTGTGTCTTCCTCCTAGTTTGTGCCACAAGCCCCGATGCCCAGGGCATTGCTTCTGGGTTCACAGCTATAGTGGGCTCTTGTTCTCTGGACCTGTTCACCCCTTCTAAGCAAAAGGAAACGTTTCCCAAGCCCCCTTTTGGGGCCAAGGCATTACATGCACGTGAAAGCTCACCACCACGGCTTGCTACCAGCTGCTCAGGGGAATCCAGAGAGAAGAAAGACACACAGTTCTGAGGTGGAGGAATTTGCAAAGCCTCCTGAGAATACCACCGCACAGCAGTTCTTTTTTTATCCCAAGTCTTTGCCTTTTAAAACATTTGCTTCCAAAGCTGGATGCCAGCAAGTCTCTGAGCCTGCTTCCGCTGAAGCCTGCTCTGCAAAGCCTTTGCCCTGGTTTGAAGGGGAGCCCTGAGCAGCTTGGCAGCTCCAGACAGCCCTAAGGATGGATTGACACCGTGGCCCCTGCACGGACGGCAGGCACACTGGGTGCCTTTCCTGAAGGCTGGCATCAGTTCCTGCGTGAGCTCAGAGCCACCCGGTGCTGGAAGGGATTCCCTCCAGCAAGTTGCTCGGAATAAATGGACGCATGTCAGAAATGAGGCCAGAAATCCCCACGGGGGTCACTGATCCACGGTCCTTTGTGATTTCTAACCGCTGAGCCTGTTTTCCCTGCTAGCCCTTCGCAGTGAGTAGAGATCTGCATTATTTCCCAGCGAAACAGCAGCCACCTCCCTGCCATCAGCCTACAAACTGTCTCTCCCAACAGCACAAAACCCGGGATGCAGTGTAGTTTTTTCAGCCCATGGTTTGTAGGCAGGGGAAAAAAAACCCCAAACAGTTAAACCCCAATCTCACCAGTCACAGTCAGTTAGCTAAAAGTTCACTGTATCCCTAAACAAATCACCCCTTCGCAGAGCAGCTCCATCTCCCGTGCCAGGCAGGTCTCCTGGCCACCGACCATCCCAGCCCGTTGCCCACAGCAGCATGCGCAGCCCTACTTACAGCCACCTCTGTTCCTGCCGTTCTTGAATCCCAGTTTCCGCGGTCCGGAGGCTGAGGAAGAAATCAAGGCTGGCTTACACCCTCCTGGCGGCTCTGCCCGCTGTGGCGAGCAGCCAAGGCGGCCGGGGGTGTCGCAGCCGGTTTCAGACTTGCAGTTTCCTTGTACTGGGAGCTGCTAAATGAAGTTGCACTTCTGGGGCCGAGGGGCGTGTTCTCCTCCCCTCCCGAGTCAGTCCCTGCCTGCTGTAATCCAATGCTCATCCCGATGATGTCAAGCAGCTACTGCTCAGCTCCTACCTTACAGTCGGCAGGAGGGATCCGTTTCCTTTTCACAGGGATCTTTGTTTAGCTGTGCCTTGTAACCCCATATCCCAGCAGCTGCGGGTGCCTGAACATCCTCCCTTCAATGCTCGGTGCTGTGGCTCTTGCCGTAGGGCGCTTCCTCCTGCCCGCTGCTCCCCTGGGTTGCTCCAGCGCATCGCTCGGATGTACGTCTCAGCTGCATCCCACCAGTCATCCTCTCCATGGGGCCTGGCCAGAAGCACCCTTGTACCCCAGGTAGCCTGAGCTATTTTGCCAGGTGTAGCACTAGGGAAGGGACTCCCAGGAAAAAAAAAAAAAACCAACAAAAAACAGGACAGCTTTGTGCCTTTTTAGAGTGTTGCCTTCTGCCATGTGGACCCCCACAGGGTACAATCCAAGCACGCTTCAGCTCACCTGCTTCTGGGTGCTGGTCTTATTTGGGGTGGAATGCAGAGCTGGTGATGGTCAGTCAAGCTTAAAGGGGAAGATGCTCAGGGGCAAAGCAGTGTTGCATCTCAAGCACGTACCTTTGTATCTGTCCTGCTGTGAAGCACAGGCTGGCAGCACTCTGAGCTGGTCTGTGCCTGGAGAAGAGGAAGTTTTGGCAGTTCCCATCCCTCTGGGTGGTATCATCTCCCCGTGTCTTCATCAGCCTTGGAGACACCACTGGGTTGCTGAAGCCAAATGAAGCTGGTTGCAGTGCTGGTCTACAACCTTCCCCTGGCCCACGCTCTGCCCATCCCTCCTGGCACAGGGTGTGAGCACACAAGGTACGGATACTGGTACCTGCTCCTGCCTGAGTGCCTGGGCTGGAACAGGGCTCCTTGTGCTAATAGCTTTGCTGCGGGAGCGAAAGGCTCGCTCTATCCCCACCATACAGCCACGCTGGTCCTCAGCCTTGTGAGGGAAGAGCACTAAGGGCAATTGCCAAGGGCTGCATCCAGCCGGCGCTCCGCAGAGACGAGCTTTTATTTCAGGCTGCCTGCTAAGCGAGCCCTGCGAGCTGGAGGGCTTGGCCCTCCCCACCTGCTGCCTGGCCGAGCACTAGACAGACACACGGACACGGTGTCTCTGCCATACTGCAGCTCTCCCACCACAGATGGGCCCCAGAGCCGTGCAGCACCAGGCTCCCTGCCTGCCCCAGCACTGCCAAGGAGCACCGGCCTCTCCTCTCGCCCCAGTACTGGTTGTGCAGCCAGACCTGCTCCACCTCCACCAGCCTCGCCGCCTCCAGCGAATCTGTTTGTGTGCACCTGAAAACAAGCTGTTTTCTGTGATAGATGCCCACACCCCTGCCATCACTCACAGTGAGAGATAAACTCGACAACAAAAGGAGCAGGCAGCGCAGGAAACACCCAGATGGCAACAACAAGGCACAGAGGAAGGAGAACAGACCTCAACAGAGCAAAACATACCCAGGCTCAGTGCATCGCCAAGCTGGCCTCGTGTAGCTCTGCCTCCCAATTCGATTCTGTTTTATTCTAAAACCAGCTCTGGGAAACCAGTTTGACTTCCTGAGACGTATCACTTGGCAGAAACTCATCTCTCTCTAGTGCTTTTGAGTCACACGTTACTACTTACCCGAAAGTAACGGTAAGGGATTTACCACAATGCGCTGCCCGTCGTCATGAGATGCAACAGAGGGAGGAGGGCTCTGCCATGATGAGTAGAGGGACTGGCGCGGACTTAGGAGGCTGCTGTGCTGGCCTGGCAAAGGCTGTGGTTTTCTCTTTACTCCAGCTTGTATTTGAAAGTGATGCAGAAGGCTACTACAGCTTTACGCTAACGCCTGGGCTCTGGGGTTTGAAGAGCAAATCTGGTAAGGATGCAGATGTTGCACCAGCCCGCGGCCAGCACCGTGCCACTACATGTAGTAACAGTGATAACAAAGCACTTCAGAAAGCTGAGGGTGCAGCATATACCTGGACTTCTTAATAGGAGACCTCTTATTTTGCATACTCAAACCTCCCAATCCACACACACACACACCCCATCATCCATCACACTGTCCTTTCCCACACAGACTTGCATGGCCTCCTTAGCTGAGACTGTTCCCTATAAGGACTGGTCAAATATTTTTCATCAGAACTCTTTTGAAGTAGAAAAATGCAGTTTGGGATTTTCTACTGAATTCCCCTTCCCCCTTTCCCCCCCACCACCCGCATGGTGGGGGAAAATATTCCAAGATACTGAAACGTTTCCATGAGATCTTATCACATTAGGACAAAAATACATGGCTTCCAGTGTGTTCATTCTTCCTAATTTTAAATGAAAGCTGATGTTTTTCTCTGGAAATTCTCTGGAATCTTAGATCAATCTCAGGTTCTCCACCTCTTGTGCCATTGCTTGTGCCCTGTAAGTCATTCACCTGGAGGTGTGAGCTCCCAATAAGCACAGTTCCTATCTCACCATAAGGAGATGATGTTACTGCTGCCTGGCATGGCATACTCCGTGTGCTAGATGGTATTACAGCCTTGAGATGATGAACTGAGCTGCACCCAGGAGCAGCCTTTAAGAGCTGGCTGTTCTCTGCTGTGGCTTCTACTTGAGTAGAAAACCCTTTGGCGAGGGCTTTGCCATTCATTGCATCTGTCTGCTTTGTACTGTGCCATCCTGTGTGGTCTAGGACCAGTGTTAATGCCATCACTGCTCTGGACACCAGAAGCTTTGTCTCTACTCTGGTTGCTGCTGCTGTGCTTTACCATGAGGTTGGTCTGCAGAGAATTTTGGGGATGGCTTTTTTAGCAGCCAGTCACAGAGTAGGATGTGGAGAACAGCACTGTGGGGAAAGGATGCCCCTGCGCTGTCCTGCAGCCCATGCTGCTGGTGCCATCTTCACTGCTCTGGTGAAGGACAGGACTGGAGAACACCGCTCAGGGAAGAGCAAGAAGCTGTCCCATGGGTTGGCTGTCAGCCATTACTTGGAGGAGGAACAAAGGCAGAGCAAGTTCATAGGGCAAGTGTTAAAATGAGGTGAGAGTGTCCCCAAGGGCTGAATACAAAGACACCCGTGCTGGATTGCGCACTGCCTGCTCCAGCAAGAAAACCCACCAGCATAAGGGATCCTCTGGGAAGCTCTGGGGCCAAGGAGACAAGCTGTCACTTCAGAAGGACCTGGTCTGCCTCTGATCTGAGTGTTTTAGCAGCCTGAGCCTTGCTTCCTTCAACCTCATGCTGCTGGGGTTAGAGCGGTGCTGTGATAGCCCGCTGATGTAGTGTGAGGCCTCCTCACCTAGGCATCGCTTCCCACTGCATGTCCCAGGCATTGAGCTCTCCGTGTCACTTGGTGTCATCATCACAGCAAGGAAATGTAGAATGGCACAAGAAACTCATGGAAAAATTGTGACAACCTGTATTCCTCCCCCAAAATAAGGACTTTAAATAAACAAAAACCCCTACGGAATATATTTCAACAGTCTGCTGGGCTCCCTGAGGAAAGCGTGGATGTCTTAAGGCATTGAATAACAGCTTGTGCTGGGGGATTCATGAGAAGAGGAGAAACTGGTGGGCAAAAGTGGCTTCAGTGGCAGGCCACTCTTTGTGCTGTCAAGGAGGGGCCAGGGTTTGCCATTGATTAGGGAAGGGAGAGCGAGTGTTGGGATGTCTGAATGATTTACACAGTGCTCAGGCCTGATTTGTTTTTATAGAAGCTGCTCATCCAGAAAGGTTCATCAACAAGTGAAACAGAAGAAGTTTGTGCAGAGGCTCAACTCATTAGTGACCTCCTCAGAGCCACCTCTGTTGGCAGGCTGGGTTGAAGAGTCAAGCCTGGTGCTTTCTTGGCACCGGCACTGTGGGGACACGCGTCCTGGCTGCTGGCACTGTGGCTGGTGTGGGGCTGGCATGCCAGCAGGGCACGGCACACTCAAAAAAGCTGTTTACTTTGAGCTGGAGCTATTTTTAGTGCAGAGATGATAAAGCTTTTCACTACAAAGTGAGTGGCTGCGCTTTGCTTCTGGGCAATTTCACTCTGTGAGCTTGTCCCTTCCCCCTTCCCAGCCACTACGCCCTGGGGTCCTTTTCTCCTGTCTGCCAAGTCCAGCACCTCCAGCAGGTTTCTCTCGGTTAGATAAGTTGGCATCTCTTTCCCCCTTTTCCCTAGGGATCATATTCAGTTTGGAAAAGAAACAATCTTTTTTAAACAGTCTCCAAAGTCGATTTGAATCCTGTGCTGAAAGCCCATCTCGGGCACACACCCTCTAACCCTTCACTTCTGCCACATTCCTCCTGGCCAAAGGCTCTTGCAAAACAAGCGACTGGACAGTCACCTCCTTGCAGCTGCCACAGATATGAGCAGGTCTCAAACTGAGATCTGGTGGCAAGCCAGAGTCATCAACCAGTGACAGCACTGTCCTGTGCCACCTTTCACCCAGACATCCCAAGGACTGTGACAAACTCCCCTACATGCTGCATATAAGAAGCACTTTACCTGCTGCTGATAGGAGGAAGCCCGGCAGCTGGCTAGAGGCACGAAGACTACAAAACAAGCATAAATCCTGCTTGGTAAGGGATTTGTTTGTCTAAAGGAATCCAGAAGCTTCTTCAGTGTAAACCCACAAAGGTCACGTATCCAGCACATGCTTCACCAGAAAATCATCCCACTGGCAAAAGCTTTCTTGTTTGGGACAGAGAGAGGACAGCGATAGCTCTGTCAGCTCGGTATTCACACTGGGGGGGAACGTGCAACTGTTAATTAAACAGGTTCATTCTGTTTGTTAAGGGTCAGATACACAGAAAGAGCCAAAACCTGATTGTCAGGATGAGAAGGTGCAACAGGAGAGGTATTGCTTAAGTTTATCATGACTGACTGCTCAGGGCTCGCTGGCAGGGAAGCAGGAGACCCGCTGAGGTCCACACACAGGTACTCCTCCTCTTTGCCCCTCTCTCTGCTAGGTGGGGTAGCTGGAGGAAACCCATGGAGGCCGGGTTGGGAGCTGTGCTTCTCCCTTTTGGAGAGCAAAGGGGCACGGTAATAAATGAGAAGGGAATAGTTGTGTCTGTCAGCTTTATAATATATGCTAGAGCCACCCAGCCAAGGGTTATGATTTGTCTCTAGTGTTTGGCAACCCGACAGATTCCTGTTGCAGATGTGCAGAAGCCGTGTAAACATTTTGATCCTGATTTGTGCTCTCAGCTAAATGGGCTTTCACGTGATTTTATTCCATGGACTCTGAACTGAGTCCTCCTGCTTTGGGGCTGTGAGGGATCAGACCCAGGTTATGAATCCTCTGGTCAGTCAAAGGATTGCAAGCTCCAGGCTTCACCCCATGCACTCACTTTTTACCTAAGGTCAGGAAAAATTCAGCCTAACCTCCTGCCATGATTCCCTGCCTTCCGTGCTGGCTCGTTGTCCTGGTTTCAGCTAGGATGGAGTTAATTTCTTTTCTAACAGTGGATGGAATGCCGTGTTTGGGAGTTAGGATGAGATCAGTGCTGATAGCACCCTGATGTTTCTAATTGTTGCCAAGCAATCAAGGACTTCTCCAGTTGTTCATATTTCCCTACTAATGAGAAAGGAGGGGACGCAGTCAGGACAGGTGACCTGAACTGGCCAAAGGGGGGTATTCCATGCCAATTGCATCATGCTCAGGATAAAGGGGGGTTGGGGGGAGGAGGAGTGGGCGGCTCCAGGACATGTGTGTTTTTGGGGACGGTCGGGTTCCGGGACGGCTCTGGGCTGTGATTTGGTGAGAAACTGCATTGTGTATCACCAGTTTCAAGTATTTTGTGCTCTGAAGTCCTGTTATCATTGTTATATCTGTCTTTCTGCTATTGTAGTAAACTATCCTTATCTCAACCCTCAGGGTTTTAGTTTCTTGGGTTTGGGTTTTTTTTTTCCTTTCTCCCTCCCCCTCCCCCCCCCCCCCCCCCCAACTTCACCCCCCTTTTCCTTTTAAAGAGCAGGCGACTGCGTGGTGCTCAGCTCTCAGCTGGGGCAAAACCACCACACTCGTTTAAGGGGTACAAGTAACTAGATGCTGTTTTATGAAACAGCTGGCCATTGTGACGGCCAGGAGAAGCTCAATAAGGCTGTTTCTGTGTCCTGTGCCATCCCATGCCCCCAGACACGGTGCCACTTATCTGTTGTAGCTGTTCCCAAGGCCACAGGGACTAAGAATGGGGAGGTGCAGCATCCCTGTGATTTGGTCTGAGAGCAGCAGGAGTTCAGGGCACACCACGGGAAGGGCTTGATGTTCTGGTCAGGGAACAAAATATTCTGTTTGTACTGACAGCCTGCATGAAACAAAAACAGGGTTTGCCTGGTGACCTGGCAGCATTTCACTCAGGCATTGCATACAGCCCTCCGCTCCAGCATGGTGCTGGGAGCCTGCCCTGGCTTTCAGCTGCTGCCCCTGGCTGACACAGGGAGGTGTCAGCAAAGGTGAGGGGGGCACCCTGTGTTTTGGGTGGCCCAGAGGAGGGCTCTGCCCCCTCCCCCAGGGTGGACACAGGGGCTGACAGTCCCCTGGTGTTCCTTACGGGCTGTGTGGGCAGAGTACGGAGCTGGCTCCTGGGAGAAATGCGGGATGCTGTGGGGTGGGGGGTTTGCTGGGGGTGGGGGAGTAGGGGTGGGAGAGCCACCAATTCTCCAGTGATCCTGGTGGTGCCAGACGAGCCTCTCGGATTGAGGTCCCACACTCCACCCCTACTGTAGGAGTAGGTATTAAGGTATAGTCCCAGCCTCAGAAAGCTTAATCCTTTAAATAGCCAAGACAGGCAAGAATAAAGGAGAAGAGGTTTTTATTGTCTCCTCTTGGCAGTTGGCTGGAGAAGGACAGAAGGCTCAATGACTGCTGCAGAGACAGATTAGAACCCAGCCCCAACGCTAACCTTGTCTGCACTGTTACTGGCAGCCCCTCCTTGTCTACTGCAGATGGACAGCCCGATGCTCAGTCTCTCAGACCTTCCTCACCCAATAATGGCCAATCTCACCTCCCACTGCTCTGGAGATGTATTTTATTTACTGCTTTGTGCGTCATGACTCTTCCCTGATGGTTATTCTAGTATTTCAAGTTTTTAAAGGGTTCCACTTGATCCCTGAACTCACTATATCTGTTTCAGATTCTTGCTTTGGCATAAAGCTGGGGTGGGGGCTATTTTTGGACAGGTATGACATTTTCCTATAGATCTGAGTTGCCACTCACTTTTGTTGATTAAATAATCTCCTTTTATAACACCTCTCAAGTATGTGTTTTCAGCTTTGTAAAACTTGGCCTGATAAAGCATCAAGCATCTTTATTCAGATCATCCATCACAAGAATGATCTAGCGATGGTGTTTACATAGAGATTAGCTTCTTTGAGTCAGGCGATACAACCTTAGCTCCACACAATCCTGAACTAGATGCCTTGTACAATTGTCTTGTGGAAGACCCTTTAATAAAAGCCCACCACCCAGGCTATGCTGGGCCAGAAAGTTGCAGTCATATTTGATGTAAAAGTCTGGGTTTGGGTCTGGGTTTCTGTAATACTGAGACAGATACAAATGCCAGCCAGGGTCCAAAATAGCCTTTGCCCAAATTGTTGCATTGCCTAAGAGCTGCTCCCTGCACGCCAAGGTGACTGCAATATCCATGACCTGCCATGTATTGCAGCAAGCTGTTGGTGTGACAGACATGCCATTATTTCTGTGTGGGCAGATAAAGAATCACAGAGTGCTTTGAGTTGGAAGGGACCTTAAAGATCATCAAGTTCCACCCCGCCTCTCACCACACCAGGCTGCTCAAGGCCCCATCCCAACCCAGCCCTGAACACCTTCATGGAGGAGGCAGCCACCACCTCCCTGGGCAACCCATTCCAGGACCTCCCCACCCTCACAGTGAAGAATTTCTTCCTAATATCCACTCCCTTCCAATTAAAACACACCCAGCTCATCCTATCACTCCAGGCCCTTCTAAAAAGTCCCTCCCCAGCTTTCCTGTAGCCCCTTCAGGGACTGAAAGGTCCTATAAGATCTCCCCAGAGCCCTCTCTTCTCCAGGTTGAACAACCCCAACTCTCTCAGCCTGTCTCTTCATAGGAAGACATATATGTCTATATAACAACCTACTTGTCTGTATTTCAACATACATGTCTATATTTCAAGGTGTTTCTCTGTGCTTGCCATCCTGCACAGAGGTGTTTAGGGAGTGACCTCTACACCAAGCTAACGGGCTGTGGAAGGTCCCGCTCCATGGATGGGCACTCTGCGAGCTGTCTCAAGCTGCCTGGAGTTACTGGGACCTGGCTGGCTGATACAGCTGGGGGAGGCTGTACCCCTACCGGTAGGGGGGTTGTTCCAGGGTTGCTACCCCAAACAGCCTCCCAGCTCTCCATCGCTATGGCAACCAGAAGGAGAGCTCACTGTTTGGACAAGAGGTGCGTGCTCCACAGCACCACTGCCTGTTTCCTGCAGAGACCAAGGCTCAAACTGAGCATCCAGGAGGGAAAATCCTCTTTATTTTGACTCAGAGGCCTTTTTAGTTCTTATTTATCCACGCCTTCAGGCACTGTGGCATTAATTAGCATTAAACCTTCCTTTATGCCTCTTCATTGCTATGGGAAGGTCATCCTCATCTCTCCAACAGCTCCAGTGAACACGCCACTTCTGCGGTGAAGGCAGAAACTCATCAACTTCTCAACCATCTAGGAGGTAGGACTAGTGACCTTGCATTGCCAGGTAACAATAAGTTACCAACAAATTGTGTGAAACTGAGAATGAGAATTAATGGAATAACACACAATAATCTGTTAGCTACTGGTTTATTAGATATATTTAAGATGAAAAATTAGAGAAAGCCCATAGATTTGATATTCAAATGTTGTATGCTGGAGGGAGGAGGAGTGTGTGATCCCAGCTGCAAAGTAATTACTGATTTGGAGTAAACCACTGTATTTTCTTTGCCCCAAGAATTAATACAGAGGGGCTTGTGTGCTGTGAATGTCCCCCTGATTTGCTGCATGCTGACTTCCTTGTGTAAACGGGTGTTTTTGGCAAGTTTTACAGTATATTTGCCGCTGTTTGTTCAACAGTACTTCAGACTGGGACACCACCAGAGTCCAAACAATTGAGCTGCACAGGCTGGCTATGGATCCAGCCCAGCGAGAGCCAGGAGCTGACACTGGCACCATCAGCAATGGTATCCACACCAGCTAAGTTTGGGAAGCTGTTAGGAGTCATCTTTCATCATTCAGCATTTTCAGTTGGGTTCATTTAGTTCCAAGCTGGGTAATTACAGCCTCATTATTCTTCCTTTTACAATGAAGACAAGACTGCAAGCCAGGCAGAATAATTCCTCCTGCTACCGTTGCCAAGATATGATAGCTCATCTACGCCATAAGGAACGTGTCATGGTATCAGTTTTAATAATGGTAAATAATGGCTTTTCAGTTAAGCAACATCTTAACACTATCTGGTGCCTAACCATAAAACACCAATTAAATTTCAACCCCTCCAGACAGAGGATTGAGCTGGGATTACCACTGCCCAGCACGTTCCGGGTTGACCAGCGTGCGTCAGGGTTGGCGCCTTCTTTCCTTCACTGAAATTAGTATCCAGCTACAATCAGACTTTCATTCTAAAACCACAGAAACTCATCTAAAAATAAGACATCAAAGTTCCTGTGGCAGTAAGTAGAGGCCAGGACTCTGGGAAGAGTGGTAGATGAGATACCAGAGAGCGATTCATCCCGTCTGTCCATCGTCACTGGGTAGAGCAGAAGCTTGATAACTACCCCAGATTAGATATTTACCTTGCAGGCAGCTTCAAGGCAGCGGGATGAAACCCATCCAAGCAGGGAAAGGAAGAGGCACCTCGTTGATATTGCTGTATCTCACCACAGGCTCTGTGTTCTTGCAGCAACAAGTTCTCAGCCCAGAACCGCTGCAGAGGCATTGAAATTACCTGACATACCCGTGGGCACCGGCGCATCCGTTTCTCCTTTGCTGTGCTGGCTCCTGCACAGAACTGTTTGAGGTCTGTAGGAGTACTAAATACATGTTTGGGAAAAATAGGTTTGAAAAGAAAATATGCACCAGAACTGCCCTGGGGCCTGTCAAGGCCTGTCAAACACCGTTATATCAACATACACTTTTTAATTAAAAATCATAAGCCGTCCTTTGGAGTGTGAAAAAAGCCCTTCTGCCATTATTTCACAAAGAGGGAGTACCCAGAACTGGACTGTTACTTATATTGGTGGGGAACCACTCTGCTTCTGCCACTGGAACACCAGTGGAGGGGGAGCTCAGCAAGGTCCCGTGGACACTCGCAGTTACACAGCACCCTCAGCATGTGTTTTAAAAACGCCTGTGTGTGGGAGTTTGTAGTAAAGGCTCAGTGTTCTCAAGTGTGTGCTGCAGCAGGAAGCTGGTTTGTAAGATCCCCCAATAAAAGAACACTCAGCCTTCAGTTCTTCCCCTTCCTTCCCTTCCAGAATGAAGCTTGGAGCTGCTTCTGCCCCCAGGACATGGGGACACAGTGAATGCTGAGCCTTGTCAGCTCTTGCTCTTGCTGCCTTCGGCAAACCACTCGATTTAGTCTCTCTCTTGGGCAACCAAACTATTGAACTTGACATGGGACTAGAGATGATGAGACTCCCTCAGGGTACATTTTTTTCTAAGTCATCTAGGATGGGAAAAACAGGGGCACAAAGAAGAATGCTGTGACTCACCCTCCACCAGCACGGAGCTTCAGAGCAACCAGGAAAGAGTTAACAGCACAGCCACCCCCCAGTAGTATTTCGGTGTTTCTAAATACAGAGTTCCTTTCCAATCTGGATGCCCATTTTTGTTATCTTAAAAGTATTTCTGGAACTCTTGGCCAGCTTTAAACAAACAAACAGGGAGACATATTTGTGAAGATAAGGCAGTCGGGAGCGCTCGCTTAATGAGCCTTTCCAAGCCGAAGGATTTCATTTTTAGACTTCATTTCTTTCAAGCTTGTGAAGAGAAGAAAAAATTGCTCTGGAGACATTAAATCACGTAACCATCCCAGCTCTTGGCTTTGGAATAACAGTCATTCAACTTAGCAAATATCAGACGTGGGAAGGCATTTATCTGACGCATCTATAGGATCATGTGAACTCCTTCCTCAAGGAGAAGCAGTCTCTCTGCTGGAGACACAAGAGGAAGGAACTGTTTTCCCTTCTTTAAAAAAATACAACAACATAAGCAACTGTAACATGCTAAATGGTTCCTGGCACAAGTGCAAAAATGCAACATCTGAAATGTCAGCTGGTACGTGGTACGCCGGGAGGATTTACGTGATTTAAAAGATTTATGAGAAAGAAAAAAAACCCACCCCACCCTATTCCACCAGCTTCAGAGACTCTTGGAAAGCAGCAGCACCGATGTGGGAGACAATGGAAAAAGAGAGGAAGAGCAATCTCCAGTGAAAAGAAATGACCACGGGCAGTGTGATCCCGTATTGCTCTTTTTAGTATGAGAAAAAAAAAAAAACTGAGTCCAGGACGCATCTGGTTGTAAACTGTGTGGAAAAACTGTGTGGAACAAACGCAGCCTGGCCTGACTCTGGGACACGCCAGTTTTCTCACTTCACGTACTGACTCACGTAGCCCCGTGGCTCACCTAAAGCCACACAACTCGTCACTGCTCAGGGCAGGATTAAATCCAAATTCCTGACTTTTCCTCCCACTGCCGTTGCACTAGAAGCTGTTGTGCTGCAGTGATTGCAGCTACGAGGTGGCTGGCCAGCCGGGTTTCAGTGCAGGCTCTCCTGGGAGAGATGGGGTCACACAGACAGGGGAAATAAATCCTGGCTTCATAAAAATAACACATCAAGCAAGGGAAAATCATGAAAGCACTTGAAACCATAAACTTAAGTAAGGTTTGTCAGTGTGCTTGGACAGTGCTCGAGTAGACTGGCTTGCTTTGAGGCTGCCCACTCCCAAATCGGCTGCTGGAGCAGGAGCCTTGATGCCCTGCACAGCCTGTGCTGCTCCAGCATCCAGCCCTGTGGGGATGGGGAAGGTGCCAAGCTCCAGCAGTGCCCTTGGCTGTATGGCAGCTCCAGAGCTCACACCAAAGCAGGGCTGAGGCCACTCCAACAGTGCCAGCCCTTTCTGGGTCAGATCCTGCTCCACAATGGCCCTGAGTGTCCCGTGCAGTTTGCAGGGAGACCACCTTCTCCCATCCCCAAAGGCTGCCCTCCCCTCCCTCCTCCCTTTTACCAGCCATCTGTTGCTGGTCCCTTCAGTTCAGTCACAGATGTCACTGCAGATCTCCTGTACAAAACATTGCCTCGAGTGTATCTCTGCTTGTGGTGGGAGCTTTTTAATAAGCTTTTATTTAATGTTATTTAAGTACTTTTCAATAAGTTTATGTTTCACTAATGCTTCCATAAATGATGAGATGAACCAGCTTGGTAATATCATTCCAGAGCAGTGGATAGAGGCAAGCATTTCTCTCCATCTGTTTTACCAATACCCTAAGCTAACGCAGTTTCCAGACCAGAGCACATGATGTGAAGTGAACTGAAGTCAGTTAAAAGGTCTCTAGTGACATTTAGGGATTTACAAGAGACTGAACAAAGGTGTCCTGTAAAATAAATTTCTGACCAAACCAAACTGGCAAGGCACAAAGATTACAATTCCTCTATCATAACAGCAGTGACTCATCCAGTTGCATAGTCACTTGGGGTGAAAAAGAAAACAGTTACTCAATCTCTCAGGGATTTAGACACAGAAGAATATATTATGCAAGTTTTAGCAGTGTTACTAATGGCCTTGAAGCGCACAACTCTACTATGACTCTCCCTCAGCTCAGCAGATCACAAATAAGATGACTCACGTATCTGTGACATGATAGGAAAAGAGGGAGTCTGAGCGGTGCAGAGGCAGGTGCTAATGCAGTCACAGAGCACGCAGGCAAGGGAAGATGAGAATTACAGAATCGTGAGCGAAGGACTATGGAGAAAAGCAGCCTGCAATACCTGGAGGCTCAAAGAGTGTGGCCCAGGGTAATGTTTATGATCTCACAGTGCAGGGGCTGGCCAGCCTGTATGCAGAGAAGGGGCCACGCTGCTGGCACCGGTCGCCTGCGCTTCCCTGGGGAATCTCAGCACAGAGCACGTGTTGGCCCCTGTCAGTGGTGAGTGGGTCCCTGTGGCTGCTGCACGCAGTGAGTTCAGACCCCAGTGAAAGTCATCCGAGAGCTCCAGAAACTTCAGTGTGCTTATGCTCAGGAGAGCTTTTCTCTGTGCTGGCCCATCATGGTTTTGTAGAAGCTATTAACTCTGACCATTTAAAGACTAATTAAACCCACTGGTGGTTTCAGCCCATTATCTAATGAGTAACTTCCTCACAGATGGAGGATGGTGACAGCTGTTCTCAACACACGGTTTAAGCTCTGGATTGTGGAATAGAGCTCAGCCCAAAGCCTCAACTAAACAGCTGGAAAAGCAGTTGTCCCGGAAGGAAACTCTGCAATTCGTTATGCTCTGATGATCCAATCAAAGCAGTTATGAATACTGTTCAAAGCCAAACTCCTTAGAGAAGTCCAGTAATTAGGAGGGTTATATTCGAAAGCTGACGCCAATACCTCAAAAATTGGCAGCTTATGCAGGCCAGGGCATTGCCAGACGTTCAGACCTGAATATGGGCTCAAGGCAACGCTACTGTAGAAACACAGATTACAGATCGGTTTTTAATTGCTACAGTTGGTTTGACACAGTCATTCCAAGCTGCCGTTCCCTTCACCTGCCTGGAAGATTCTGGATGGCCAAAGGATTATTATTTGATTATAAACTGTATGTGGGATCTCCTACCCACAAAAATACAGCCCATGCAGAGCAGCGACCCTCAAATACCCTTGGGAACAGCAGGACAAGTTCTGGATTTGTTGTTACCACGACAGGGAGACCCTGGAGATTAACAAGAATAGCACTAACACACAAACCCAAGTGGCATTTTTTTGGGAGCTCAGCTGCGCAAAGATCTGCAGAGAACTGCTTAATCCAACACATTTCCTTCCAACATTACCTAATTCCAAGGGGTTTATTCTAGGCATTTCACCTCACATCCAGATACGTACGGGATGTAACGTACAGGGATGCACCATTTCATTCTGCTGTCAGCAGTGATGAACGTGCCAGAGCAGGGTATTTTTGTACAAGCTAGGATAACCTCCTGCCATATCCTGTCTCGTTCCCATAGCTGACAGTCACTGGGCTGACGTCATCCTTATCTCCTGTTAAACACGTGTGCTTTGAGGTGATGTTATGCAGGATCAGAGGGGGTTTATGTTGGGAAGTAAAATGAACACTTGGAAATCTCTTGTTAGGCAGACAGTGGAAGGAAGAAGCTTTTTATCTGTATCCCTTGTCTCTCCCTAGCATAATCCAGTCAGGATCCCACTGTACTTAACAAAACAGTTAGTCTCATAAATTGCCTGTGAAGACAACACTCTCAGAGTCGGGGTTTAGCTGAGTTTCATCACCACATTAGTAATATGAATTTATTTACCTATGAAATTCTTTACCCGGGATTACTGTGAAGGGAACACAGAATCTGGGATTCTGCCTGTATCTGTGTACATTCCTGTGAACAAACAGTGAGACAGCAGGGATGTGGCAAAAGCCTTCTTACAGATCTAGCTAGTGCAAGGAAAAGGGGAATAAAAATATGCTAATAATAAGTAGAGGCTTGTATGTGAGCAGCTCTCCTGTGAAGAGAGGCTGGGGGAGCTGGGCTTGTTCAGCCTGGAAAAGAGAAGACTGCAGTGGGACCTCACTGCAGCCTTCCAGTCCCTGAAGGGAGCAGAGAAACAGGAGGGGAATCAGCTTGTTAAAAGGGTAGACACTGGCAGGACAAAGTGGAATGGATTAAAACTAAAGGAAGGAAGGTTTAGATTAGATGTTAGGGGGAAGTTTTTTACAGAGAGAGAAGTGAGTGGCTGGAATGGGCTGCCCAGAGAGGGGGTGGGTGCTCCATCCCTGGGGGTGTTCAAGGCCAGGTTGGATGGGGCCCTGGGCAACCTTGTGTAGCTCCAGGCCTGGAGGTTGGTGTCCCTGCCTGTGGCAGGGGGTTGGAGCTCTATGATTCTTGGGGTCCCTTCCAACCTGTGCCATTCTATGATTCTGTGTGATCTGAAGGAAGCCGTTTCAGTGACTTTATAGTGTGATCTCTTCCGAAAGAAGCCCGTGCCTTCATGTGTGCTGCTGATCACAAGAGAGATGGTACCAGTTAATGTGATATTCATCTATTCTGAGTGCTAAAACTGCTGTGCAGAATAAGCGGCTGGATTACTGGATTTTTTTGGTCACATGTTGGCAATGAAGCTGCCGTTCTGATTATCTGTCCCTCTCGGTGAAGGAGGCAGGTTTTTCGGGAAGGGACTTTGGGAGGGAGGACGGTTCCCACGCAGTGGAAGTGATGCGGAGCAGCAGGAACGGCAGGAGCCAGAAGATACCCGGTACCTCGGGCCCTGGGCAGGGCCCATAGCTCCGAACGCTTCCCTGAACTTCCGCGGAAACTGCCGTCACCTCCTGGCTCTTGTTACACCCTCACGGCTTCTCTCCCTGTCACTTGTCCCCAGATAGGCGAGGAGGAGCAGCGGAGCCCTCGCCCAGCTTTTGCTGTCTCCTCCAACCTGCCGCTCCCGCAGTTCGGAGTCACCCAAAACTGGGGGCGGGGTGGGGGTGGGGGGTGCTCCGGCGCACCCGGCATCGCGGCACAGCCCCGGGCAGGGCGGCACAGCCCCGGGCACGGCGGCACAGCCCCGGGCAGGGCGGCACAGTCCCGGGCATCGCGGCACGGGGCCGGGCATCGCGGCACAGCCCCGGACAGGGTTGCACAGCGCCGGGCAGGGCGGCAGAGAGCCCGGCGGGGCGCGCAGGAAAGCGGGGCAGCTGCCTGACCCGGCTCCTATGGCGACAGGACAGGGGCGGGGACGAGCCGCAACCTCCCCCGAGGGGAACCCAAGTGCCCAGCGCGGCCGCTGCTCGCACGGCCGTAGGTGGAGATGCGGGAAGCCGCCCGTCGGCTCCCTGGGGCTGCCGCGGCCCCTCCGGTGAGGTCAGCGCTTCCTGCAGCAGTGACGCGGGTGTAACTCACGCCGCTTCAGCGCAACCTTCGCACGGACGTGGCGCCGGCCGCCACGCCCGGGAATAGCGCCTCGTCCCCTCCGCAGCCCAGGGGCGAGCGCTCTGCCCGCGCAGCCGGGGCACACGGCGCTGCCGTGACGGCTGCCAGCGCTGCGGGCAGGGACGCGTCATGTGGCCGGCCCCAGAGCCCGCGGGTGGCGGCGGCGGCCTCGGCACAGCCCCGGCCCGGCCCCGCCGTGCCCCGGCCCCGCCGTGCCCCCGCCCGTCCGCGGTGCCCACGCTGCTGCTATGGCAACCGCCGAGCGCCCTCGGCGGCCTGAGGGAGAAGGAGGCATTGAGTGGCTGCCAGGTCTGCCGGTCCCGCTCGCTCATTGGCTGTCCTGACGGAGAAACCGCCCTCTCGCTGACGACTTCTACCAATCATCGCCCCCTCTCCGTATGACTGACCCCTGTCGTCACTTCTTCCAAGCGTTCAAAAACAACAATTCCCCCCCCCCTCCCCTCCCTGCCTGTCCTCCTGCCCGCGCGTGGCTCTGTTCTGCCTTCTCATTGGCGGGTCGCCGTCTCAGAGCGCCCTAGGGTGGCGGGGGCAGCCAATGAGCGGCGCCGGCGTTGGGCGGTGGTCACCTGACGCCGCGGGGTGAGGGCGGAAACAGGAAGTGGCCGGAGGGGGCTCGGCGGAGGCTGTGGCGGCGCCATGGGGGCAGTGCTGGGGGTCTGCTCGCTGGCCAGCTGGGTGAGTGAGGCGCGGGGCGGCAGCCGCATCGCCCCCGGGGAGCGGGAGCGGGACGGGCCCGGCCCGGCGCGCTGCTTCCGCCGGGGGGCTCGGTTGGAGCGGGCGCGCCTGGGGCCGGTTGCCTCTCCGCTGCGGCCCGCGGGCAGAGGCCTGGGAGCGGGGGGCGGCTTCGGCTCCTCGGGGCGGGGCGGGCGCCAGGCTGTAGCCTTTGTGCCCGCGCCCGGCCGGGAGGGAGACGGGTCGGTACCGGGCGGGGCCGGTGTCGGGGGCGGCTGCCAGGCCGCTGGCCCTCGCCTGTCGCGCCCCGGCGGAGGAGCCGCATGACCCGCGGGTGTTCCCGAGCGCGCTGTCGGTCGGAAGCGCCCGTTCCGGCGGGCAGGGAGCGGGGCGCGGGGGCTGCCCGGTGTCGGCTGCGAGCGGAGGAGCGAGCGCCGTCATGTCTGTGTCTCTGCCCCGCAGATTCCCTGTCTCTGCAGCGGTGCCTCCTGTTTACTGTGCCGATGTTGCCCCAACAGCAAGAATTCCACCGTGACGCGTCTGATTTATGCCTTCCTCCTCCTCCTCAGCACAGCTCTTGCCTGCATTATGCTGGCACCAGGGATGGAAGAGCAGCTGAAAAAGGTACAGAGGGGGAAACCTCCTTCTTGCTGTTTGCAAAGTCATTGCCTGTGCCAGTGACTGTTGGCTCTCTTTATTTGGAGTGGATTGTGTTAGATACAACCACCCAGGGGTGCTTTGTCCTCTCAGTTACAAGACACCGTGTGCCAAGCAGCTTCTAGCTGAACTAGGAGATTCAGTGCATGTATGTTTTTAAGTACATGGTCTCTGAAACCTGGCCAGGCCTGGAGGTGGCTGGTCGCCACCAGAGTGATGCTTTGGCATCTTAATCTTCCTGGATGCTCGTGGTGATGACATAAGGGAAGAAGGATGATAACAAGGTCTGCACAGGCTGGCTGAGCCAGGTTTTGTTATTAGATCTCCTGGAAGACATCTGACTGAGAGCCTGAGCTGTTAAGAGTGCTTAATGAATGTAAGTGCGAACAGAGATGTCAGCCCCTGACTAAATGTGCCTTTCCTCAGATCCCTGGGTTCTGTGAGGAGGGGCTGCACACTCGGATACCGCACGTGAACGGCTTTGTCAGCTGCGATGTGTTCGTTGGGTACAGAGCCGTCTACCGCATCAGCTTTGCCATGGCCGTGTTCTTCTTCCTCCTCTCTCTGCTCATGATAGAAGTGAAGACAAGTAACGATCCCAGAGCTGCAGTCCACAACGGGTACGTGTGTGAGCCAGCTGGCTGGTCTTCTGGCTTCTTTGCCCTTTCCTCTTGTTTGACTCTGCAGCTGAGAGCTGGGGGTGCCAGCACTGGTCCTTGCACTGACACTGGTGCTTGTGGGCTCTCAGTAACCTGGTAGAAAATTGGGGTTTGAGTGGCTGATTTAATCGGGTTAGTTCTGGGCTGGCTGGCTGGCTTCCCATCAACCTTTAACTTGGGTGAGCTCCAAGGGTCCTATTCGATCCAGCCCCCAGCTGCTGTGGAGCAGGTTACCCGGGGGCTTGTCTAGTTGAGCTTTGATGTCCCAAAGAAGGGGGATGCTTTGACCTCTCTGGGCAGCCTGTGCAATGTTTTTGCAATATCTCATTGTGGTTTTGATTTTTGCAACTGATGAGTGTTGCCTCTTGTCCTGCTGCTGTGCAGCTGCAAGAGGAATCAGTTGTGGTAATCTTTACAGCTTTTGTTTAAGCAGTTGAAGACAGCACTTAGATCTCCCTTCTCCCTTCCTCAGGCTGAACAGCACAGTCAGCTTTCTCCCTGCAGGGGCAGCTGCTGACTCATGTTCAGTTTGCTGGAGCAGGCAGTCCTCTTCCAGCAAAGCTTTCTAGCTGGTGGCCCCTGGTCTGTCCTGGCACACAGGGTTTCTCTGTCCCAGGTGTGGTGCTCTGTATTTGCCTTTATTGAACTCCATGGTTTCTGTCAGTCCTTGTCTCCAACATATTGACCCCCTTCTCCCCCTGGTTTGCTCAACATCTTTATCTGCAATCCCACTGCGTATAAGTCTTTTCCCCTTTAAATTTCTGCTTGCAGAGGATGTAAAACATGACTATTGTGTGCAGAGTGAGACCAGTATTTTCAACTTCTCTCTTCTTTTAAAGGTTCTGGTTCTTCAAAATAGCTGCCATTGTGGCTATCATGGTTGGAGCATTTTACATTCCTGAAGGGCCGTTCACAAGAGGTACAGCTAACTGCCCATCATGGAATTCTGTTTAATAAACTCAAACCTTTTCACAGACCTGCCAGGCTGTAGTTGCAATAGTGCAAGTTTCTTTGCAGAAGACACAAATTTTGTCTTGTTTCTTCAGAGTATCTTGACTCATCCAGTATCTTGGTGACCAACTGCAGTTACAGCAATAAGTGATCTCTTTTCAAGTGCCAAAGTGTTGTGTATTAATAATTTGGCACTTCATGGCTCAATTGCTCCTGGGCTGAGTCTCCTGGCACCATTCAGAAGCAGCTCAGAGCACTGATGAGTGCTAAATGCTTCCCTAGAGTTTCTGTACAAGAACCTTTTACTGTCTGTCCACTTCATGGGAACTTGAAGGAGTTATTGATCCTCAAAGAGATGTGCTGTGATGGTACCTGTGTGCACAGAGATGTCTTGTGTTAGATCTTGTGTTCGTGCTCAAAACACATGGGGTTAAACATTCCTGTGCTCAGCTTGACTAGCATAGGCTGCACCCCTGAAATAGCTGGGACTCCTTGCATGCTTCTGTGGGATGGAGGCTGGAGTGATTAACAGCATCTGAGCTTCTAAATATAGTTTCATATGTTTTCATTATTCATCTGCAGTATAAGTAGGAGCTTTCTGTTTGTTTGAGCTGGGCTAGCACACAAAGGATGAGAGCTAACCCTATTTTTTTGCTCCCTTTTCTAGCTTGGTTTGCTATTGGTATTTGTGGAGCCTTCTTCTTCATTCTTATCCAGCTGGTGCTTCTTGTGGACTTTGCTCACTCCTGGAACGAGAGCTGGGTTGAGCGAATGGAGGAGGGAAATTCTAAATGTTGGTATGCAGGTAGGAACCTGAACTGCAGAGGGTTTGCTTCTGCTGGCCAGCACTCTGCACTGGTTAACAGACACATCCCAGAGTTAACTCCACTAATGTAAACATCTGGAATTAATGCCTGCAGCGTTGCCTTTCTCCCTAAATGCAAAACATGCTAGGCTTGTGATGAGCAATAATAAACAACACTCAGCTGCTTTGCAGTGCAAGTGCAGAGCTGGGAGCCTCTGACTTTGCCTTGGCACCTGCCCTCCTGAGGCCCTCAGGAAGGCAGTTAGGTGGGTGGCAGCAGGCAGTACAACACTGCTGAATGACAAAGTGCTGATTGTTGTGGCTCTCTGCTCATAGCTATGAATGCTGCAGCAGTGTTTTGTACCTTCTTACAAAGAGGGTGGCAGAATGGAAGCAAAAATGGGCAGCCTCTGGTGTCCAGGGGGAATTCAGGACTGGGAAGTAGCCCACCAGAGGTGTGCAGTTTGGCTTTGTGGCTTGACATCAGTTAAATTGCTGCTGAAAGGCAGGTGTTATGTCCCTGATGGCAGTGCTGGCTTTCCCTGAAGCCACACTGTGACCTGAAGCAGGAGTGTAGCCGTACCTAATAAGGATGCATTCTGCTAGCCTAGCTTCCTGAACCAGACCTCTGTGTGAGGAAGTGGGACTGTTTCTTTAGGGTGGAAGCCACTCATCAAATCACCATCAATGTTTCTCTAACAGTTATTTTTCCCTCCAGCTCTCCTGTCCTGTACAGGCTTGTTCTACGCCTTGTCACTGGTTTTTGTTGTGCTCTTCTATGTTTTCTACACGAAGCCTGATGACTGCACTGAGAACAAGTTCTTCATCAGCTTTAATATGATCCTGTGTGTGGCTGTCTCCATCGTTTCTATCCTTCCAAAAGTTCAGGTATTGTTTCTTTTTCTCTGCTGTTTTTTTCTGATGTATAAAGCAAAGAAACAAAGATGTGGTACCAATTCAGCCAGACCTAAGAACTTGATAATTTGGCTCTTGTAGCTGTGCTAGCTTGGAACACTGAAAAAAGGTAAAATCAGGCTCTGACACCAGTGCATTATGTAGTGACCTACTTCCTGAAGGTGGGGTCTTTTGGGGCTAGCGTTGTCTTGGACTTTGTTTCCATTGCACTGCTGACATGGTTTTAGTGGTGAAGGTTCTGGCAGAACAAAGAAACCCATTGGGGAGAAGCAAAATAAGCTGGGAACTCACTTGACTTAATACTGTGGCTTTGAAATTATGGGTAAGCGTGTCGAGTGTGAGAGGCAGCTTGTGTGTTACTTGATTCTGAACTGGGATTAACTCAGGAAGAACCCATAACTGAGTCTTGGGCAGAAAAATTGGATTAGGTTTGCTTATTCCAGGTTTGAGTTGCTCTGCATGCCTCGTGTTACTCTAGGGAGTTTCTGCCAGTCCCTTAAACAGAGGCTCAGTGTGTTTCTAAAGATGTTTTTCATGCTGATGACTACTGAATCTGTGGCAGTTGGGTGAAACCATCTGTCCTGAAGCTCCCTGCTGGGGGTAAGACTTGGCATTTTGACCTTGGCTTGCTGTTCTGTCTGATCAGGAACACCAGCCTCGCTCTGGCCTCCTCCAGTCCTCAGTGATCACTCTCTACACCATGTATCTCACTTGGTCAGCCATGTCCAACGAGCCTGGTAAGCAGCAGCAGGTCCTGAGTAACGGAGGTTAGTGGGAAGGCAGAAGCTGTTGATGGGGCTCTCAGTTACTGCAGATCACTGTGGGGATTGCTGGGTGCTCTAGGTAAAATCTAGTGAGGCAGTAAAGCTGACTTGACTGAAACCATCAAATTGCTTCTTTCCGGAACTAAACTGGAGGATATCTGAAGGGAAGGAAACAGTGTCAGGGCATGCTGATTTAATTTATTGCACCCTTGCTCAGCTCACAGGAAGGAAAAATATTCCATGCCATTACTGCCTCTGGGGAATTGAAGAGAGCAGCAGTGGAAGGGAATGAAAAACTGCAGGCTTATTTGTCATCCTTTCTTAGCTAAATGCTGTCAAAGCTCACCTCTCCTTAATCTGCCTTGAAATCCCTTTCAGAACGAAGCTGCAACCCCAGTTTGCTGAACATCATCACCCAAATAGCGACACCCACAGTTCTTCCAGCAAATACCACTGTTGCACCTACCACACCAGCTCCACCCAAGTCCCTACAGTGGTGGGATGCCCAGAGCGTTGTGGGTTTGGTTATCTTTGTCCTTTGCCTCTTGTATTCCAGGTAAGATCTGCACTGCTGTCAACTGCCAAACAGTCGGGCTGTGTCTTGGTCTAGTGCGTTATATACCTGTGTTTATTCATGTCCAGCTGCTCTGGCTAATGAAGCTGCTTTGCAAATGAGGGGATCTGTTTGGGACCAGAACAAAACATGTTGTGAGACCTGGAGTAGGAATGCTGTTTAATTATGTTAACAAAAGCTTGGATGAAAAAAGATCTCAGATCTTGCGTTTCCAGATGGATTTAAGAGATGTTATTGGCTGGTCCCAGCCATGCATTGTGGCCTCTTGCTTTATTAGCCAGCACAGCTAACTGAGAAGGGGGATTGTTAACCATGTTGATCTCTGGGTTACACTGCAGCATTCGCTCTTCGAGTAACAGCCAGGTGAACAAGCTGACACTGTCTGGGAGCGACAGCGCCATTCTGGATGAGACAGCGGGAACAGGCAGCGGGGCTGCGGAGGAGGGAGAAGTGCGGCGTGTGATGGATAACGAGAAGGAGGGTGTTCAGTACAGCTACACCTTCTTTCACTTCATGCTCTTTCTTGCCTCTCTTTATATCATGATGACACTCACCAACTGGTACAGGTAAGAGTGAGCCGGAAAGGGATGGGCTGTGTGTTGTGTTTCTGGGTGGATGGGACACTCCAGCCCTACAGGGCAAGGTTGTCTTCTCAACTGTGTGTTGCTCAGCTGAGATGTAAGGAGGCCAAGTGAGCAGCTGTAGCCCTGGTGACCATCCTTTGCTGGGGCTCACCCTGGGAACGAGGGGCAGGGACAGCTGTACATGCCACTGATTTTCTAGATGTCTTGGGAGCACTTGGATGCATTGTCTGCTGTGGCCTGTAGCTGCTTTGCCTGGGACTGCAATACTGTGCAAATTCACAAACATGCTTATGGAGCAGCAGCCTTCAGGAGGCTGTGGCACAGCTGACTGAGATTTCCTTTAGGAGCAGCTCACTATACACAATCAGGACACAGCAGGTTTGGTAGCTCACCATACTCCTCCCACAATGGCTTGTGCACTGGCATGTCCCAAATCCTTATGTGCTCTCACATGAATTTGGAATAACAAATAGTGGAAGGTGCTTTCTGTATCCATTAATTTGACTTCTTTACTTTTTAGCCCTGATGCAGATTTCAAAACAATGACCAGTAAGTGGCCAGCCGTGTGGGTGAAGATAACCTCCAGCTGGGTTTGTCTCCTCCTCTATCTCTGGACCCTGGTGGCTCCTCTGGTCCTCACTAATCGTGACTTCAGTTAATTGCTGTGCCTATCTGAGGTCACAGAAGTGGGGAGGGAACCTGTTGCTGGAAGCCAAAATGTTCAGTACTGCTTTAGCTATACTGTCCCTGTTACTGTTTGTATCGACATGCAGGTGAATAGAAGGTTGCCTATTGTGTTATGCTTGATGCAGGATCAGAACTATTACCAGTTATCTTTCTGTTTTAACCCTTGAGACACAGTTACCTTTCTACTGGCATTTTTAAAAATTCACTACAGCTGTGCTGTCAAAGCACAAACTAAAATACCTGTTCTGGCCCATAGCCACAGCCCTTCTATGGAATAGAAGTAACATTTAGCTAAAGATGAGGTAATATATTGTAAAGAACAATAATATTCAGCATAATGCACTAGTTTGCCAATGCTTCACTTCCTGCAAGTGTAAGCTATGCTGCTTGATTTCTACATTCCACTGCAGAAGTTTATTTAAAGCAAAAGTTTACTTAAATTATACTTTTCTTTTGCCACAATGCAAGAAGGTGAGAACCTTGAGGTTGACAAACTGGGTAACTCCAATTGCTTTTAAGAACAAACTTGCCCTAAGACCAGATTTCTATGGGAACTCTTTTTTTTTTAGTATGTTTGCCAAATACTGAGTGGTAAGTCTATGACTGGCTTCAACACCTTTGAGTATGGTGGGAAAAGAGAGCTTCTAATTGATTTCACTTGTCTAATATGCTTATAAAAATTATGTACATCAAATGATTGTTATTGGCACTATGGTATTTGCACTGTAAACTCATTTAAATAAAGCACACTAACTCCTCAAACTGTCCCTGCAGTATTAAGAAGCAGCAGAGTGCTACACACACTAAACCACTAATTAGCTGCCACAGTGCCCTGTTGATGTGTTTTTCCACACAGCATAATCATCCTCTGTTTCTTTTGAGACAAACAGCATATTCCCTGTGATTCTCTGAATGTCAAATCTTGTTCCTTCATGTTGCTCAGGTGAGCTAGAAGTTCTGCAGTGTATTTCTCTACTGTGCCAGTGGTACTTAGTGGCAACTGTGTGTTCAGGAGAAGTTGCTCTTCACTTTTACAATAAAATATCCCAGGTTGACACAAGGCAGACATTTAAAATATTAAATTAGCAGCTGTTACAATGTTTAATTACTCAGTCATGCATCATAAAATTACACATTTTGACCACTCCATTTTATAAAATGCAATATAAAAATAAATTTTGTCAAAATAAGATGTACACTTAACCACTTAACCACCTCTAGGCCCACATACAAGAGAAGGCAAAACGATGAGTTTGAGTAACACCATGATTAACGCATGCCAAAAGGAGATTTAACAGAACAAACACTTCACCCAGTTCCTGAAAATACTTCAGGGCATGAAACACCCATTTGCAAGAGTATAAATTCAAGTACTTTTATGTACAGAATGCAGCTACCTTTTGTCCCACTTAATGCTAAAACCCTTGGGCTGCCCAGTGCTCTCCCTACTGTGTGTTGGATGTGGTGGGATGGTTTATGCACTGGACAAGGCCTATCACCTCTGGAAAGAAAGTTATTTCAAGTGGAAAACAGCTCTGGTTTAGTGCTGTGGGGAAAAAAAAAAACACCACCAAACCCACCCTGTACCTTCAGTTTCAGGTAAGGATACTCTACACTTCTTTTCCAAATGCTGACATGAGAAGTTTTGGGAACACACTGATTTTCTTTGCCTGTAAGTGCTGCAGCTCAGAAAGCACTCAGTGCATTAGTCAGGCACCTCTAAGACAGAGCTGTGCGCTTCAGAAGAGAAGCCAAGCACTGGGTACAAACCTAACCAAGGGTAGAGCTACAGCTCCATAAAGCTGTGACTCCCCATTCTAAGAAAAAGCAAATTCCAGGAACCAGTTAGGTACCTGACAAACGTAAGCCTGGCTTAGTTCAAGCACACTGACATCAACTGCCCAGCAGCCAGCTTTAAGAAAAACTTCTGGAGGCATAACACAAGCTTTTTTCAGCACTAATAATGTAGCCTTATCCATTATGTTTAAATCATATGCTGTAGGCTTAATTTCCCAGCAAGCAGAGGAGAAAAAGGGAGGGATGGATCTAGTTTGCCTACTATTTAAGGCATGCAAGAGAATTAGAAATGCCTGAAGGAGGGGTTGACTGTGGAAGAGATTCCTCAGCCTTTTGCTGACCACTAGATATTTTCAAGGACACTAAATTCCATTTTGAATATTCAACCTCTCTCCTCCAGTAGTTAGATAAAGGGATCAAATGAACTGTTCTTACAGGTTAACTGTCAAAATACCACTTCAAATCCTTAATTGTGCCACAGGAAAGTATTAAATGCCAGTCATTCTGTCACCTCTCTGAAAGTTTGTCCATCCTACTTTGTTTTGGGTTTTTTTTTAGTTGTATATTGTGGCTGGAATTAATAGGCACTAAAACATAAATGCCACATGCTCCATTTGGGCAGCTAAACAGCACAGGCACCCACTTAACCTTTCCAAGTCCTGGTGCTGCATGCTACTGTCTTGCTAGATGACACGAGGAACTGAATTAGTCTCTGCAAAACACTCAGCATGTTCCAGTCAGAAATGAGGGGAAGTGGCTGGCAGTACTCTTTGGCCTTATTTAAATAGCTGAAAATGGTATGGATTGTGTTCCTGCACTAAAGGTAATAGCTGTCAAAGAAAGTAAAGAGTTCACTTACAAAAGGTAGGAAAAAATCAGACATTTTTAGTAAGGAAAATCCATTTTTCCCCACCTTTAATATATAAAGCAATTCCAGTGATGAGTGCCTTGGCCCACAAATTCTGAACTGCCACCCAGAGAAAAAGCCTTGTGGTGTGCCCCCTTTTCAAAACCCAGCCTCCTTTAGCAACACTCAGGTGATGGTACAGCATTTGCTACATCCTAGTCGCAGGCTGAGGTCTGCTGCCAGGTCAGGCAGTCATTGCAGTGGTTGAGGTGTCTTTTTGGCAGTGCAGTCGTGCTGTGGGGGGCCTGAGAGGAAGACAGACATTCAAAACAGAGTTTGGCACTTTGAAAAATGAATGCTTGAAATCCTCAGGATGCTTTAAGGTTTGTATTTACAGAAACATAACTGGAACTATAATCACACTTGGCACTAAATAAAAGATTTCATCCAGAGAAAGTGCTCTAGAGAGAAGTCTCCAATTAGAAGGGATGTTCTTTTTCACCAGTGACATATCTCACCTTTAATTAAGTGGGTGTGCTTTCCTTGTCCTAGTGAGGTTTCCCATCTCCACACTATTGGAGTGCAGAAAAACATGTGCAAAGAGTGTGCTGAGAGTTCAGTTCAACTTCTAGACCCAGAAACAGACTGAACTTGGGGAATGGGAACAGCTTATTTCGACATTGGTATCTTACCCTGATTTGACAACGGAGTCTTAGTTCTGTCTCTAGACAAAGACCTAGAAGCACAGGCACACAAGCTATGGGTAAATAGATGATTAATGTCTAGCTTCAGACAGGAACATGACAACCTAAGACAAAAGAGGTCAAAGTTGAAAACAAAGTTGTAACATTTCACAAAAGAGCCGACAAGCACAGTGAACAAACTGCTACAGAACAGCAGGGGATTTAAGAATGTGCTTTCAGATAGTCTGCGTTTGGCTTCACAGACTCCAACTCAAGTTCCACCCAAAGTAACAAGCTAAAGCAGCACCTTGCTGTCTTACATGAAGTATTGCCTTCTATACATCATATACCAATGGCTACAAAGCCTCCTTACACGCTCTATGTATGAGCTGTTTCCAATTCCTCATCGCAACCAGCTGAAGAAAAGAACAACTGATAATGTGGGAAGGTGGCTGACGTAGACTTTTCTTATTTGGTCCTGAACCTCATGATGTGGAGCTGTATCTAATCAAAAGTACTGATCTGAGCAACTTCCTGTTTTCTGAAAGTGAAGACTGCATCTGTTCACAACAAGTCTTGGCATAGATGTAGTAGTAGTACTAGTAGTAGTTAATCCACCAGTTAGTTCTTCCTGCTGTGAGGAAGTTCTAGAGATGATCTCCATACCAGTATTGATGGATAATAATGAGCAAAAGTTTATTAATCTCAGCCAAATATTCACTGAGATACTCCAGAAACGCCAACTCTCAATCTGACCTAGCTGCCAGGTTAGACTTTGATGCTTTTAAGCAACCTTCACTGACAGAACTAAGTTTTTGCAGGGTTCAGAAGCAATTTTCTTGTCTTGGATTACTGGCATTTTCAGAAGGGGAAAGGAACAGATGGTTGCAAAGTGAGTAAATCATCATTGCCACTTTTCACCTGGGCAGGGAGGGGATATGCACTAACCAACCTGCAATATACACTTTTTTCTTTATCATTAGAAAGGTCAGTTTGTATCATTCACACAGAGGTTGACAAGCCTCAAGTATTCTACATAAACTTGTGCCCTTTGCCTTTATCATCCCCGAACTCTGCCCTGCCCCCACTGTGCCCTCTTCAGCTTCCTTTGGTTCTACAGTGTAAAGTGCCTCAGCAGTCTGTTCCTAAACCCCAGGTTTAGGAGTAAGGCAGAGTTCACAACGTCACCTAGCAGAACAGATCTTAACCATGCTGGAAAGCTTCCCTTCCCTGGTTTGTTAGTAACAGTAATAGAGCTGAGGTTTCATGCCACGCAGAGAATCATCACACTGCTTTTCATCAGCATCCCCACTCACTAGCATGTCATGAGGAGAGCTGTCACATGGGAGAACCAGCTGGGAGAAATCACGCAGAAAGTCCTCTTCAGAGGCCAGCAGCAGCTCATTCCATGCAGAGATGTCCAGCTTCCCTGAAGTACCACCATACTCTTCAGGAAGGATCACTGGAGGAATGTTTTGATGAAGGGAATTCAGATCACAGCCATGAAGGAAAAACTAAGGAAGAAAGCAAAAGACAGCTAAATAGAGCATCTCAAATACTTTACAGCAAATTGCTGAAACACTCAGCTAACGGGCTTATTCTGAGTTAAGGAGTAAACTTTAGAACCGAGGTCTTTTTGGGCATGTGGCAGCAAACAGCACTGGGCAGGTACAGTTAGCCACATCAGTGAGAGAAGTCTTGAGACAATCCAAGCCCAGTGCATCTTAAATCCCACCCAGAGAGCTGACATTGACTAGTCTGTGTGGAGGTTCCAAGTTCAGCCGGTGCCCAAGTTTGTTCATGGGATTGGAAGTACTTATCCTCATGGATATACATCCTTCTCTGCAACTACATCTGGTCCAACGGTGAGAATACAGTGCCATGCAGGCCCCTTATGTACAGAAGAGCAGGGAAGGGACAGCACAGATTTCCTGTGACACCACCTCTTGGGTGTCCCAAATACACATGTAAGTACTACAGGCCCGTATCAGTGCTACGCTAACATTAAATTCCCCAAAAGCAGAACGGGCCAGTTAGTCAGGTAAATGGGTTTTCCATAGTTTTTACCTGTGGTGGCAAGAAAGAAACTTACAGACATGAACACTGACGTTCAAATGACACAGATCCTTACCCGGTTCGCTATCTTCTCCTTCAGAAAAGGCTTGATGATTGCAAAAATGCCTTTGAATATACGAGGCTCATTTATTATGTTAACAGCTTTTATTCGAATGGGGAATCCATCCTGAAGGGTAAAGAAGATTTTTATAATGCAGTTTAAAAAACAATTGCCATCTTTCTCTTTTTTTTAAAAAAAAAGAATCTCCTGAGACTGTCAGCACAACCCACTGGCCCCCGAATTATCATCTGAGGCTCCAACATAGACTAAATATGGCAACAGAAATGCGCCTTGTAATAGGGAACAGTCTTAGGATGAGCTCTGTGAGCACAGTCAAGAGAAAAGAAAACCTTGCATTGAGAAATGTATTACTGTCAGTGAATTTTCATTTCTTATGCTGTGTTTCATCTTCCCTGACAAAGGCACTTAGATAATCACAGTCCCTCGAGTACTGCCAGCCCCGATAAGGATGCAGTTACAAAATGATGACCCAAGCTTCTAAGGAGTGCAGCACACTCAGAGCCAGTGCAGGCTGGTTCTAACAGTGTCCAACTACATGATTTGGTGCCCAAGACACCCTAATATCTGAGGGGTTTTATTATGTAAGGAAGAAATCTAGTATCACTGCTTCTCTGCCAATTATGATGTCATGCAAACTGCAAAAGACAAACAGGCTCTGCTGCCAACAGAACACAAAGCCTCTCCTACACAAGACAGTTTAAAAACAACAGTTAGTTATGGGATTTCTCCTGGAGAAATTTATTTGCAGAAATGTTTTTCCAAGGCAAAAGCTCATGATCAGCAATTAAAGGCCTCACGTGTCACGGTGAAGTTTCTTTCCCTTATGATCAGCTCTACACACACAAAGCAAGCAGTCAGTGCTTGGAGTGAAAAGCAGGTAACACACACTGCAGGAGTATTGTTCTCCTCAGGAAGGTCAGTGAATTAGCTCCTCTTACAAGAGATGCAGCTCAGCAAGGCTGATGCAACACATTTATATGCCACCCATACCTTTATGTTTTTCACCAAGCTCAGCTCTTCTGTTGCAAATCATTTCTACTAACAGCAGCAGGACACCCATCACTTCATTTGTGCAACTTAAGTAGGGGCTCAGACAGTTAAATGACTCAGTTATGTCATTATAATATATAAAGGAGCAAATTCTTATACAGGTACCCATAAACTCTAATCTTGGCTCCATAAAATCCCCCAATTCCCCTTATCCTTCCCTATCCCTCCCAGGCACAGCAAACATACCTGAGCTGGGTATGTCATGAGGGAATGAACCCCTTCAAGAGAAGTTTCCTCATCTGACTCCACCAGGTAAAACAGATAATACAGCAGAACATCAAGTAAAATGACCAGACCTTGCTGCCTCTTTGGCCAGGTTACTCCTCACTCCTTCCACCTTCCTATTTTGTACAACTCCACTTGTGCTTACACCCTTGCTCTAACTTGCTCTCCATTTTCCTTCCAAACACCTTGTCAGAGATCTTTTTTATGACTCTCTTTTGCTGCCCCTTAGCTGAAGAAGCCTCTCTCCCTTCTGGGCACAGATGGCAGCCCTCTTTGAATCACAGATTCAGTGTCCTCTCTGCAAAGGTTTTGCAGCAGTACTTGAACTTGCCCAGTGGTCAGCGAGTGACCTGCTCCATTTAAACAGTGAGCTGTTTCTCAGCATTCAGGCAAAATTTAACTGTAAGTCACTGCTCTCTCCAACTTAGCACTGGCTAGCAGAACTGCTTTTTTTTGTTTCAACCCAAAGTTTGGATTTCTGATGAAAATTTAACTTTAGGGATGTGAAAATAATAATAAAAAAAAAATAAAAGGGCAAGCAAGGTAAGTTGGTAATGGTCTGAGAAACTGGTTGGGCAGAGACAAGTTTTAACTCTGCCTGCAAAAGCCAAGATGCTTAAGGTTCTGGTGACACAGTCAAGAACTTGAGACACAGCAGCAAGTCATTTACAATTCACAAGCTTATTTTCCCACCAGTTCAGGTCTTACCTGAAGAATTCCAATCACTTTTTTGGCTACAAAAGGACCAAAATGAGACGCCTTAGATAAGCTGACTCCTTTGTAGTCTGCCAGGATTACAATTCCATTCACCTGGGTCTCTTCGGACTGAATGAGTTTTTCTAACGTTAAGTATATGGCACGAATGTTCTCAGTAATCGGATAATTACTGGGTGTCCATCTGTCTGAGGTTACAAGACATGGATGGTAAGTTGGGAGAATAAATATAAGCTAACAATACACATTCCAAAAACTGATTTTCTATTTTCCTGGACTCTTAAAAGTTAAGTCTTTAATAGCCACAGTCCTAGTTCAGAGCAGCCTTTCTTAAGCAAGGGATTAAATGGCAACTCATGTTTACCTTAGGGAGCAAAGGCAACGGTTTTAAGAACCCCGTTCTCCACCCAGCACAGTTTATTAGAAGCAGTTTCAGCTCAGAAAGAAAGCAGGTAAATGGAAAGGAGGAGAATGGACAAAGAGAAATTTACAGCAAGCCTGGCAGCACCAAAAGCACACGGAAGGCTCCGATTTGTTTACATGGGAGTCAAAGCTGTAGGCTTCTCTCTCCACTTATTGTCAGAGCAGATTACAAGCTTCTAACCCATAGGCCAGCAGCCCTGTTTCAATCTGAGTTACTACACATTCATTTTTCTTGAAACACCTACTATTTCTTCAACCCACCTCATTTTGACATAACCACAGCTATTGCTGACACAGGAAAAGGAACTGGTACAACCAGGCTAACGACAAACACATCCCTTTGCAAGTTAGCTCTGCCAGTTCCCAAGAGAACCACCGTTCACAGAAGAGCAAGAAGCAGACTTCTGACCCAGACACACACTCTGAAGACAAAAGACATCCATGCATTTCAGTACCTGGACGGATGCAGACGACGTGGCGTCCCTCTGGGTCCAGCCGAGGCAGCACAGTGACAACCCCAGACTCCAGGACGGGCTTTATTGCTGATGGCTTCAGGTTGTTGAAGACCTCGGGCCAGCTCCTCCTGCAGGTGTGGTAGTTCACCAGGAGCTGAAGCGCTCGATCGTAATCGAACTTCCTGGCTCTAAGGAACCTCAGCAGAAAAGCATCGTCCAGGCAGGTCCCCAGGGAGGGGTAGTCTTTGCACACCATATCCCGGAGCGCCTGCACATCGCGGAGCCGCCACTCAGGCTTCTCCTGGAGCTCTTCCCGGGCTTTGGTGATGAGATCAGGAGACAGCGAGCAAACGTACTTCGGCCGGTCTGGAGAGAACTCATTGTCTGATGGAGACCCTGCTGATGGACTTGTCCTGGTGCAGTCACTGTCTCCTGACATAATGTAGCAGGGATCTGTCAAAAACCAAGTGGTACATGTGAAAAACCACCCCGTGCGGTAGCAAATCTATTTGCCATTGACATACTACTTATGCTCTGTATCCCTCCATTTACCTGCTGACAAGGCTGCCCTTGCAAGAACCCCCACTACAGCCAGAAGTACAGTTAAGGCGTTTTAATTCTCTTCAAAGGATTAGAAAGTGCAGGTTTCCTAATCTCTTTATCCCACCCAGCAGATAGAAAACAACCTTGGATGAAAGCGAACCAAGTAAAGTAATAACAACTAAAATACAGAACTACACAGCTTCATTACAAGACACAGAAATTCATTTGCTTCAACATTTATTTCCTATGTGCAACCAGAAACAACAGCAAAGCAAACACGCCCCAGGTGGGCCAGATTCTCATGTTCAGTCAAATCAGACCCTCTTCTGAGAAAGTCTCCTGACTGAGCCCAGAGAGCTGGGAGCTTTCATTAACTTCTTTGGCAAATAAGCACATCGATAGCACATGTGCCCACATGAACACCTGGGGCAATGCAGGAGGAGCGGCCTTCAGGAGCAGAAGAAAGGCCTGCAGGTCGCAGGCTCTCCTGGCAGCAGTGCACGGGTGGTATGGAGGTCAAGCTGGAAGCTGAATTTCCTAATCTGGTTGCAAGTGGATAGGGATGAGTGAAGAATTATAAAGCGACAGGCCTGGCACACCTCCTGCAGCTGGAGCTGGGGCTGGAAGGGGAAAATATGCCCTTTTGCCCCCCCCGGGGCTGCTCCAGAGTCACTCACCGCCCACTGTGTCACCCCTGGGGGCCCCCGGGAACCGCCTGGCACAGTAACGCCTGCCCCGCACGACCAGCTCCCTCGCTCGCTCCTACCACACCTTCTCCCCGGTCCGTCGGGGCGCTGGATCACTCAGCGGGCCGAGCTTCACGCCGTTACAGGCAGGGCCGTGCGGGGCAGGCAGGGGCAGGCTCCTGCCGAGGAGCTGGCGCCAGGCAGCAGCGCTCCCTCCCCAGGGCCGGGGCCCGGCGCCCTGCCAGCGCTCCCGGCACCGAGGCGGGCGCAGGGCCGAGGAGGCCCCTCACTCGCCCCACAGCCCCGCCACCACCCCACGCCGCCGTCCCTCTCCGTCCCCAGCCCCCTCCCGCGGTCCGTCCGCCAGCGCCCCCCGCCCCGGCCCCACGCTGCCCCCCCCAGGCCCGGCCCCGCCGCCGTACCGGAGCGCTCGCGCGCAGCAGCGCCGTTTCCAGGCGGCGGCGCCCCGGAACCGCACCGCCCCCTCCCCCCCCTTTGCCGGAAGTGACGTGCTCACTGCGCGCGCGCGGTGGCGGCCCGCGCTATAAGGCGCGCCGCGGGCTCCGGCCCCGTCAGCGTCCCAGCTGGTGCCCGCGCAGGGCGGCGGGAGCAGAGCCCGTACCCTGGCGCGCCAGCGGGCTGCGCTGCTGTTCAGAGAGACGGGGTGGGGAGGAGTTACACGGGATTTAAGGAGAGCCGGCCCCTCCCTCTGGGGAAGAACAGCCTCAGGGACCAGTGTCGGCTGCGGGAGAGCAGCGTAGGGGAGAGGGGGGCAGCAGGATGGCCGTGAGCCAGTAATGTGCCCTCGTGGATAAGAAGGCTGATGGCATCCTGGGGTGGGTGGTTAATATGTCAAGAGAGGTCCTTCTCCCCCTCTACTCTGCCCTGGTGAGGCCACACCTGGAATATTGTGTCCAGTTCTGGGCCCCTCAGTTCAAGAAGGACACAGAACTCCTTGAAAGAGCCCAGCACAGGGCCACCAAGGTGATGGAGTGGAGCACATTCCTTATGAGGAGAGGCTGAGGGAGCTGGGCCCCTTTAGCTTGGAGGAGACTGAGGGGTGACCTTATTAATGCTTGTAAATTTCAGAGCCGTGGTCTTAGTGATGGCAGCAACTGGACAAGGGGCAACGGATGCAGCTGGAGCAGAGGAAGTTCCATGTGAATAAAAGGAGGAATTTTTTTCCCTGTGAGGGTGATGGAGCACTGGAACAGACTGCCCAGAGAGGTTGTGGTCTCCCTTTCTCTAGAGACTCCATTCAAATCCCCCCTGGCTGCATTCCTCTGTGATTTAGTCTGGGTGATCCTGCTCTGGCAGTGGGGTTGGACTAGATGATCTTTCAAGGTCCCTTCCAACCCCTGACGTTCTGTGATTCATGGGTGTACCTCTGCCCTTCCACCTCATTTCATCTATAGCCATACTGCATTGCCTCCAGCCATGAGTCACAAAGGTGCCATTAGATACAAGTATTTGTATTTATATATATATGTATATAAAGCTCCCCCTGGAGCTGCCCTTCAAGAGCAGGGTTGTTCAGGAGGTGACCTACCATGTCCTCAGGGCCTCTCCTTGGCTGAACTGGGCTTTCCTGGCCAAGCCAGTGTGTGAGACAGCAGCGACCTCCAAGACTGAAGGGAGGAGAAAGGCAGCTGGGGAAGGGGCCACAGCACCGTCTGCAGCCCCCAGAGCCTCTTCCTGTCAGCAAGAGCTCCCTTGCTGAAGAACTTGAGCTGAAAGCAGGTGCAGAATTACTTGATCAGAGCTGTGGGAGCCTCAAGGCAGGGCCCAGGACAGGGCAGCTGGCTCCTGCCCCGGGATGTGCTGGCTCTAACCTGTATTTAAATGCCAACAGAGGGACTGCGTGCTGACAAACAGAATCGTTGAGCTGCTTTTGTTTTGGCCTGCTTTTCCTCAGGACACAAAGCTGTATCCCATGGGAGGTCCAGTGGTGATGCCTGACCTCACCGCGGAATTCCTAACAAAAGGAGACGGTTACTTCCAGGCATGCTGGGTTAGAAACCAAAGCAAGCTCAGCGTCCTGCTGGGAACGATCCCCAGCCTGGAGGGTGCCCGTGAGCTCAGCCTTTGGCTGTAACCCGTGTTTTCAGCCAGGAGAGGGAGTCAGAGACAAGGAGCAGAGCCCCAGGAGCCCGCAGTGAGAAACAAAGCCTTTCTGCGGCGTCTGAGATTCAGCTCAGAGTCATTTATTTTCCAAGGTTTCCTCCTCCCGAAGTGGAAGGCATCTCGGTGACGCCATGCCTGGCCAGCGGTGCGCCAGCGTGGCAGCAGGACGGACTGTGCCGCGGGCACTTACCTGCAGAGAGACGTTCTGCATCCCTCTGACCCCGTGCTGATGTGCCAGGCCAGCCAGGCTGTGCCTCCAGCCAGCTCAGATCTGGATGAAACCTGGCAAGCTGGTGCCTTCAACTGGGTCCGGTTTGGATCCATGTGAATTAGACCTGTTGGTGATGTCACTCTGTGCCTTTTCTGGTAGATCATGGGATAAATGAGGTTGGAAGGGAACTCAGGGGGACACAAGAGTTTATGTTGCTCCTATTTCTACTCGTAGAGCTCCTGGGCACAGACACTTGCAGCACAAGCATGAGCAAAGCAGCTAGTTGGGACCTGGAGTCCCAGGGGAGAGGTAAGAACTTGAAGCTAGCAACTCCTGGCACAGTTTGGAGGGAGCTGTCTGGGCAGGAGCTGTCCTTATAGAGGGAGGGAGAAGCTGGGGCGGGGGTGTTAACAGATGAAGGGGGTTCCTGGGTGCACCTGATCCAGCTAGTTGCTGAAATTAGCAGGGAGGCAGGGTTGATCTGAGAAAAGGCTTAAAAACACCAAACAGCTGGAAAATAGTGGAGCAGCAAACAGGAATTTATGTTGCAAAATCTGGTTGGAGTTTGCACCCTTTAAACAAGGGAGGAAAATTTAGCAGGGGGGGTGGTGGCAGTTCCAGACCTGACTGGTTAATAGCTGCTGCAACAGGGTGTTAAGATTGAGCAGGGATGTTTGGAAGGAGTGACGTGTGAAGAAGGCTCAGCTTTGGGGGACAAGAAGGGCAGGAAACAGACGAGAGTCAGTGGTAATCACACTGAGAGATGTGAAAAAGGATATTAAAATGTGAACAAAAGCCGTGGGCAAGTAGGAGACAATAAGGAAGGGAGGTGGAGGTGAGGACACCACACCGTGATGGAGGACAGGCAGTGAGATATAACTTGTGGATGGTTCCCAAATGAAGTAACTGTCTTACTTCAGCTTTCCTTATGTGGGGAATATTAATTTGCAGAGGGTGGTGGGTGGTGAATGGAAGTGAGGGGTTCAAGCACCAAGCCAAGTTGTAGGGGGAGTTGTAAAGTGCTGGCACATGAAGTCACAGGGATGGCAGCAAGAGTTTCTGTAATTTACTCAAGCTGTGTTGGCATCCTGTGTCTGGAAACCAGGAAAGACAAGACCTGTCTATAAGGAAGTAAAAGCTAAAAACTGAAAACAAACATCCAGGCACTGGGGGTCCTCTCCTAGCTGGAGAGTTTTACCCACAGCTGCAGAAGGGGATGGACTTACTGCACCACATGCAGGCAGTGCTCCCGGGGGGAGAGGCTACAAACCACACTGGCTCTGCCGCTTCATCTGCTCCAAATCTACAGGGTATGGGGGAGATTTAGTCAGGAGTTGTGTTGCCTGCCCTTGGGAGCCCTGCCTGGCTCCCCGTGGGGAACCCAGCCACCCCCATACTCATCTCCCCTGTCACATGTGAGTCGTCCCTCTCTGGGCTCTGCTCCCGCGCCCTGCCGTTGTGTTATAAATGAATGGCTGTTGGTGTTGGTTGATATTTAATGAAGTCCATGTAATACTCTTCATTCATTTACTTATCCAAACAGTCTTAATACCCAGCCTGGGAAAGTTTTCTTGACTTCTTTAAGCTTTTCCACCATTAGCAATAAACATTTTACAGTCTTGGCAAGCTGAGGCTTAAAAGAGAGTCTGACTTCAAACAGCATTGCTCACAGAGAAGGCTTTAAACTGATATAAAATCACTAAACTGTGCAAACATAACAGTCCTGTAATAAAGATAATCTGTGTACAGTTTGGGCCAAGAGGGGCTCTGGTCCTTGGGGTGCAGGTGGAACGTCCGGGCCCCACGAATTAATTACACAACCCTTTTGGGCAGCTCGGCATCAGAGCAGAGAGCCGCTAGTCCCACAGTGCTGGGTGAGGCCTGCCCGGCTGCATGGCTGGGTTGTGTCTCAAGCCTGAGCTGCTTCTGCTGCAGCAGCCCAGCAGTGTGGAAGGAGCTGCAGGGGGGTGGCAGCCCCAAATAATCCCCCTGGCAGGGCCCAACCAAGCTGGTGTAACCCTGCTCTAGCCATGGTGCCTGTCTTGCAGGGAGCTTGGCTGTGATACAATCCAACAGCTACAAGGTTGAAGGGACTCAGAAAACATGCCCTAAATTACCGTAAACATTGATGGCCTCAAAGCCTGGGGGGGCACATCCTCCAGGCCAGGTTTCCATGCTGGTTCTCATGTCGTAGTGTGAGAAGGGTTCTCAGAGATGACCACCTCAGTTCGGAGAAGCGGATGCCGTGCTGCAGGGGACTGCCCCTGCTCGGCACATGCTCTCCCCACACGCGTGCCAGACCCACATGCAAACAGGCACTAATATGCAAATGCACCCAAATCTGTAGCATCTGCCACCGAAGCAGCTGTATGGAGCCAGGCACCCCCCACCCAGGCCTATCAACTCGTGCTAACGTGCGGTCAGACCACCAGGAAACCGAGTGTGCAGTACAACATGGACATGCAGCTGTACCCAACCCAGGCTTTGAGACAAGACTTTCCCCCCCCCCCCCTTCCCCATCCTTGGCTTGAATAACTTCAAGACCAGCAATGTTTTCCCAAAAGCTCGGCAAGGAATGTGCTTGGCAGGGCCTCTGAATGTTTTAAATATTATGGGATTTTTGTAGTTTAATTTACTCTGAACTGAGACTGTTTTCTCAGTGTTTCACAGTGCTCTTGCACACTGGAAGGCAAGCGGCTCTCTCTCCATGGAGGGACAGGTCCCCAGCAGGATTAGCCCTCAGGGGGAGCTGTGAGGGTGCTGTGCAGGGACCTGTACTTCTTGCCAGCCCTTTGGGGCTCTGTCTGCAGCTCTGTTGAGTGTGTTAGAGTGGGAGAAGCACTTGGGTTTGCTTCTGCAGGAATATGGTTGGTAAATGGTGTCGGATCCTTTCCTGGGGCAGGATGAGGGAAGCGCTGCGGCTCTCTGGGTTGGGCTGGGTGCGTTTGCTCGTGGGGCTTTCAACCTGGTGTCTGTCACAAGCCCCTGTATCCGTGGGAAGGAGTGAGGCAGGGTTGGGTGTTGGAGCAACCCCTAAATCTTATCTCAGGCACTTGCACAGCGTTGAGACGAAGGACTGCAGCTGCGTGGTGGTCTGTGAGGTGAGATGCACGTGGGAAATGGTAGAATTTCAATGGAAATCTAAGAGCCTGCAATGCTGGAGTTGTCTCCACTGCCTCCTCTGTGGGCACGCAGCATGGCAGGTCTCCAGTGTGCTCTCCCAACTGAGAAGATCCCTCTCTAATCCCACACTTTAAGGTAATTTTAATAGAGGGCTAAAAACCACCCAGCAGTGAGGATCCCAATGGTTGTCCTTCATCTGCACCAGAAGCACCGTGGTCCAGAGTCAGGGATCCTGGGACTGGTGCTGAGATTTGCCCTTGTTGCTTCTGCCTCAAGCTTTTTTCTCAGTCACTTGCCATCTTAGCTGGTGCATGAACAGGAGACCTGCATGTCTCTTTAGGTGGACCTGTACGGCTTCGTATCCTCTGCAGGTCAGGTCTGAGTGCATCCTAGGGCACACGTGAACCAGTGCGCTCCATGTCACCGGTTAATGGTAGTACCAGCCCATTTGTGGGATTAATTAATGTGGGTTTTTAAGGCATGGTGAGGTTTGTGAGAGTCCTGGAGAAGAACAGAGAAGTATATTCCTGAGTTACTTTACTGCAATGATTTTTCTGGTCAATGAGGGACAACAGGTCATGTTCCAGCCAGTGCCAACACCCAGGTTGGCAGCCATGTGTCCGGTTCGCAGTGCTTTTGCTGCGGGTGTCTATACAGACATGTCCCTCAGGCAGGTCCTGGCCCGTTATCGCACCGAAAGCAATTTCTAGGAGGGTGTAGGGAATCACAACAGGTCCCCCAGACCAGGGCCACAGGGGACTGCAGGTCCCAGCCAGGCAGAACTGCCAGACAAGAGGCAGCATGCAGCACAGTTCCCAAACCACTTTCCTCCCCAAGGACACAGGGCTCCGGTCCCCTCAGCTGGAGCTGGGAGCATTCTGCTGACCCCAGCAGCCTCTGGTGTCTTGCTCAGCCGCTGAACTGAAGGACGTGACTGCAGTCTTGTTTGTGCCGAACTCCCCGGCTCACCCCACACCTAACCAAGCTGACAGTAAATTGCCACTTTTATTGGCCTGGGTGGCAATTTTTCAGGTGCTAGGCGTGTTTGTGATTATCAGGGTCACACCTCCATGAGGAATGGGGAGAGATTTTAAACATACCCAAACCTTCCCTTTCCTCCCACAGCCTCTCTGCGTGGAAGGGGGGGTGTGTGGCCTGAATTCCCAAACTGGTTGGTGATATGTGCACTCAGCCTCGAGGGAACAGGCCAGCCTGGCATGCAGAATTGCCTGGCTCAGCAGTGCCACGTTGCTGAGCCGTCCCCGCTGCCTCTTGTTGTTCATGGCTATCTCTGCCTCTGTGTGCACTTGGGAGTTTAATAGCAGCAATAGTTGCTTTTGTCAGAGGTGATATGCAAGCCATAAAACTCGTTTGCCAGTCTTTTTCCTTTTCTTTTCCCTTCTCCCACTGAGATATGAGAGCTGTGGAAAAGGCTCCAAAGCCCATTGGCTATTTCAGAGGGAGGTTATATAAGGAATATGAAAAGAATGCATTTCATAGTGTCCAGAGGACCTATGAATACCACTTTCACAGAGCTTTCCTTGGACATCATGAAAAGATTTTACAGCTGGAGATACTGCTGTCCAGGAAATCACCCTCAGTCTAGCTTGGAAGTGCAGGAGAGGACAGTAAAAACCTCTATTGTCCAAAAAGCTGTAAGGAAGTTGCATCTTAAAGGCCAGTACTATCTGTCCTTATGGCAGCCACCTCCCGTGACATGGGACATTGGGGGTGGGCCCCAGGGCACCCAGCAGGATAAAACGCAGCCCATGAGTGGCAAGACCAGGGCCTCAGGGTAACTCTGGGCTGGAGGGACAAAAGACCTGAGGGTTGGCATCAAGGCAGCACTTAAGGACAAGGTTGTCTCTGGGGCAGTTTGTGGGTTCTTTACCAAGTGAGCTGAATCCAGCAACACTAAACCTCTGGTAGGGACCGCACTGATTTAAGATTAACCAGGCAAAGGGCAACCTTGATAGAGCAGGTCATGGGAAGGAATCCAGGATAATTTATTGCTTTAAAGATTTGATATTACATATATGGAGGTTTTAGGCCATATACCCAGGTAAGACCAACCGTGCGTTGCAGGGTTCCTGTGGCAGTGCTGGGTTTTATTTCACACTGAAGAGAAGGAACTAACTCCTTTTCCTTCTCTTGGCTGCGCCAACTGCTCAGTCGTTGGGTGTGTGCTGAGGTAACGCGTGTCCTGTGACTGCCTTTCTGACCTTGCTCAGGCACTCAGCAGCGGTGTCGGGGCTCTGGATTGTCATGGGTACTGAGGGCATGTTACCTGAGGCCTGTCCTGTTCTTCTGGGTCCTTGGCCCCAGAGTGGAGGCAGGCTCTAAGTGGTGTCCCTACGTGGTCCTCAAACGTGGTCTGAATCTCATCCCTGCATCTCTTACCTGCTGGCAGTTTTCACCAGCGCGACTGTCACTGGGAGGCCACTGGACATGCAAGTGGGATGGAAAATCAGGCTGCTTCTCATCCCTTGTACCTGTGGTGAGAGTACCTGCCTCATTTCACATCGGGACGGGAGACGGGAGAACGTGAGGGGCATCTCCTGCACATCAGGGCTGCAGTGCTGAATGTTGTTCCTCCTCAGATATCTAATCTTTACAGCCATCTAGACTTCTCTCCCCTCTTCCTGTTATCTTCCTGGGCATGCTACAGCTGAGAGCAGGCTCCCGTGACCAGAAGAGCAGGTCATTAAGAGCCTTCTCTAATTGTCAGCATGTTTCTTCACCTTTACAACCAGCGACAAATTGACTTTCATTTTATCATCTTACCATGCCCAGAGGCTCAGTCTGCCTTTGGCTGCACCTGCTGCCAGCAAGAGGTTGGCTGTGTGTGAACCCAAACAGAATTATCACCCAGAGTGCTCAGAAATTACCTTTGAAATACAGGAGGGACTTAAAATGAACGTGTTCAAAATGCTGGTAACGTATTTTGGCTTCCTTCGCTTGGCTTTTGGAGTGTGGTTACTTCAAGTCTGTAAGCTCCCTGGAACCACAAAAGCAAATATTTATTCTTCGTGTTTGTGTTTCTTTTAATGAAAATTGGGATTGTCATTCAATCTTATGATACCAGCACACGTGGCTTCAGGACGGATACCAGCTAATGTCAGGCTTGCCAGGAAATAGTGACAGCTGGCGACAGCATCAAACACTTGTTTGGGCTTTTTCCTCAACACATCTGTGTTTTGTGCTCAGACCAACAAGGAGGTGAGCCCCTTGGTTTAAAAGAAATCCTCCCAGAAGAAAGAAATCCATCTGTCTGGGAAAAGTTAGAAAATATTTTTGCATTTATTTCTTTTTTTTCTTTTCTTTCTTTCTTTTTTTTTTATGAATACAAACTCTAGTGAAGAAATATTCCTCTGTTTCCATCAGAAGGCAGTAACCAGCAAAAATTAATGTACAATATCGAGGAACACTTGGTGCTAACGGACCAGAAAGGATTCCCCACAGAGTATGTCTACGTACAGGGAAAAACAGGTTGCTGCAGTTGGAAAAGACAGCCTGGTTATTAGGGTTTTTTTTTTTCACATTTAATCTCCCAATTATAAAAAAATCAATGTGATTTACAAAATAATTTACAGAAATTGATTGGATTCGTCATTGCAATAAATTACTCGGGCCGATGCCACCGGCGCAGAGAGGCGATACGATACAGCACTCCTGACACCGCCAGCGCAAGGCAAGGTGTTTCATTTTGGCATTGGAAATCAAGGGACAGACCTGCAGCTCCTCTGGCTGGGCTGGCTCAGGTTTGTCCTCATCAGGGACCTCTCAGTAGCCACAGTTCCCCCAGCGTCACCTTCCCGAGAGGCCAGCACCCCACAGAGCCTGTGGGCAGGCAGAGCTGCTGCTGCCTTGCTCTGCCAGAAGTTACCCAGGCCTGAAGCTGTGCAGGGCTCTGCCAGCTCCAGAGCTGCTGGCACCCTGCGAGGTGGGTGCTGGGCACGGGAGGGCTGCTTTCCTGGCTTCAGCTGTAAAGCAAAGGTGGGATCTGTGGGTGTTCAGCACAGGCAGGCACAGAGGAACCAGGGCTGTGGCAGGGAGCGAGTGGAGCTGGTGGGTGCAGACCCGAGGCTGGGGTAGACCCAAGGGGCTTGGGCAAGACAGGGTCTTTCCTTGACCTCTGTCATCGTTCTCTGCAGGACTTGGAGCATTGTGTATTTGAGGTTGATGCCCTCTAATCCTCTGAGGTCTGAAGGAGCAATAACAAGTTCTTATCGTGTCATGAGGACCTATACATCTGTTATCAGCCACTCACTCCAAGCTGAGGGAGTGCCACTGGACTGGACAAGGAAATTCTGTGATATATCTTAGCATTAAAGCTGGGCCTAAATGGAGATCCTGGGGTATGATGCTCCCAGCACTTGGGCAGCCTGAGACCTTGGTCTAATTTGTGAGGCTGGGGCTCTTCTCACCCTCACAGGTCTCTCCCCTTCATATGTCCTTCCCTCCCGCTTCCTCCTAAATAGGCATCCAGTGGTCTTCTGACTGCTGAGGAGCAGTAGTGGGGTTAGTGATATTTTGAGCAGTGCTGCCCACCACACCAGTACAGGGGTGATGCCATCCCATTGGCTGAAATCTCCTGAATCCCATGGTCATCCCCCCCAACTTCCCAGTTCAGGTAGCAAAGAGGCAGTAAGGGGTGTAAGAGAGGGAGGGATTTGGCAGTGGTTGCCTCTCTGAGCCTTGAGTTGGGGGGGCGGCCATGGCATGGAAATAACAAAACCTCTCAAAAGGCAGAAGGATCCAAGTAGCAGAGAATCCTGGTGGGATGGATTTTGCCCCAGTATCAGTTGAAAAAGATTTGTTAGACCTGGCTGCAGGGGTTAGTTTGCTGGAGGGTGATACTGTGCAAAGATCTGGGACTAGCCAAGGCTGAGGAACGGTTCTGCCAGTGCTGCCTGGGGAAAACCCATGTGCTTTGCCTGCTGCGATACTCCTGGGGAGCTCCCATCCCCATCAAGTTTGGCTGGGCTGCAGACTGTCTGGGGAGCTGGCATGGCTGTGGAAGGGAAGCCCTCCGTTCACGCAGCACAGACAATTGCTTGTTCACAGGGTCTGGTGTGTGTTGAACCAATGCTGAGAGGTGGTGATGGGGGAACAGCCAGTCTCCAGCCAGTCACTGCAGCCTCCCCACAGAGGGAGGCAGAAATCTGGCCCTTCTTACAAGGACTGAGGGTTTCAGTAAGGTGTCAGCCTTAGTTCTGGGACTCAGGGCTGCCCGTGGCACGTGCTGTCCATAACTGCAGGAAGACAGCTTTTGGTGGTGGTGGACTAGTCCAGTAAGCAAGTCCGTGTGCTTGCGCCCAAGGACCTCTGGATGGCTTCTCTTTTCACAGTGACAGAGTTAATTCGGGCTTTTCTCCTACGTGGTCTTCTAAATGAAGCCAGCTGGTCTGCAGATTGCTAGATGACCTCCTGTTTCGTGATGGTGGGTTGTGGGATGGCGGTGGGCTGTTTTGCCACAGTTGCAATGGCTCCAGGCAGCAGCTTATATTGCTCTGGTCCTGAGCCTGCGGGTGGAGATGGCTGTGGAGTTTCTGGAGTAGCTACAGAGAGAGAAACACAATTAGAAGACTTGACAGCACTGGGATCTGCCCTCAGTTGTGCCAGGTTCAGGTGTAAGCAAAGCAAAGGCCCTGTAGGAAAACCATAGATCCTGATGGCTTGTGTATATGCTGCAAGGCAGCCTGGACACACCAGCATGCTTAGATGCCCTGGGAGAACCACAACAACAAACATGGAATGAGGGGAACTGCTAGCGTTTTGACCTGTACTGGCCAAATTTTTGGTCAGCTGAGGTCATCTCAGCCCGAATTCCCAAGTGTTGGCCCCATGTGGTGGCCCTGTGTGGTGGGCCAGAGTCTCCAGTGGTTTTGCAGACAGCAAAGTGAGCAGTGTCTGAACCGTTCAAGGGAAAGGGGAACCTTTTCATTGCCTTCAGTAGGCACTGGATGGACCATTCATCCCTAAACTTAAGGGCTATGTAAAAGTTAGTCTGCCAGGGAACATCTCCTTGAATCAGTTAGTCTAGCCTAATCTGATCTAACCCAACCCATCTGATCCCTGTTTGTCTTTCCCTGCTTTCTGCATAGGAATTTCTCACTCACTGCTTATCAGAGACTCCGTCTTGCATGGAAATTTCCTGGCAAGGTAGAAACTACCTCCACAGGCACACTGTGAAGCACTTGGTTTCCCTGGGAGCTATCTGTCTGGCAATACTCACACATCTGCCCGTTGTGCATCTGAGGAGGCATTGTGTTGGCCACAATGACGTTTGTTCCGAGGTTCTCCTGGATCAGGTGAGGATGCAGGGGGTGGTGAGCATGCGGCGTTTCACTTGATGAGCCTAAAAACATGCAGATGTCATTAGTTGCCACACTGACAGAAGGAGACAGTTCAGATAGGCAGAGCCAGTGCACCAGAATGCCTGAGGCTTTGTGCATGATCAGCTTGTGCATGTGTGATTGGAGCTCACCCCACCCATCTTCCTCCATGGCTGCCTTGAGCTGGCTAACCTCCACGTGCTGCCTGCATTTCCTCTTACATGGGATTACATTCCTCTCTTCCTGAGTCACACCTCCATGGAAAGAACAGCACAGTTGCAACTTCTCATTTTGTTTTGTCCCATTGGATGCTCCCAGTGGAAAATCTGGGACACACTTTCAACCTGAGCTTTCATACCCTTTTGTTTTGATGACTTCCTTGAGCCGCAGAGTGAACTGGCTGGCTGGTAGGAGCTTGGGAGTTGCACAGCAAAGCTTGTCTTGCTGCAGAGGGCTGGGGACACCTCTCTATAAATAGATGCATGTCTAATGCTTCTGTTTAGGTGTGTAGAAATGGAAGATCCTTTGTCACTACTGCTAATGACAGAGGGTCATGATTCTTCATGACTGAAGGACTGACCTGCATACAGGCTCTCTCCACCTTTGTCAGGGAAGAAGTGATGGCTACGGAGGTTCTCAAGGGGATGGGATCAGGGGACACTGAGTGTCTTCTTGTAGGACCCTCAAGTACTCACCTCCCAACAGCATCTCCTGCAGGAGGTTGTCAATCTTAGCCATGCCGAAGAGCTTGACGAACTGGATCTGCTCTATCATTTGCCAGGTGATGCTCTGGAGCACAGGCAGCAGCAGCAGCAGCTCCCCAAAGCGTCCCCGTGAGTCGTATTGCCGGTCATTGATGTAGTCCTCCAGGCTGACCTGCACCTGGTACCGCATCCGCTTGATCTTGGAGGGGTCACTTAGTCCCTTGGCATCTGAAACAACCCACAGAGCCGACTATTCAGACTGCTTCCCTAGGAGCTGCCCTTCAGTGATAGTATGAGGTCTGGGCGCAGGCTGAGGTGAGCTGTCTCTGATTCTCTATTGTCTGCTGCAACGGATGTTTTTTCCCTTCTGAGGTGGACCTCTCCCCTCCCTTTAAGAACAGTTTGGCCCAGAGAGCAGACAGGGCAGCATTTCCACAACTCAGGACATAGTATCAATCAGCATAATACAGAGTATTATATCCCCTCTGACAACAACCCTCACCAAGCTTGAGCATACCTGGGTCAAAGAAGATGATGGCTTTCAAGCAGGCGTATTCGTTATCATCTATCTGCAGGTCCTGGAAGGGGAGGACCAGCTCGTCCAGGATGCGGATGGCCACGCGGTTCACCTCCACCAGCTCAGGGCAGTTCCGTGGGATGATGTGGTCATTTCCTGTGGAAAAGCAGCACAGAGAACAATGCCTTGTCATTGGCCAAGACTTGTCAAGGGTGGCAAGGAGTTCAAAACCCAGGTAACCAATGTGGAGTTAATTCTGAGTGTGAAGGACTGAAGAAGGTCCTCTTTCTGCCCCTCCCTTGGCTCAGCTTGCCAGAAATGGTGATCCATGTTGGCAGAGCAGCTTCTCCTTGCACAGAAATCACTCAAGCAAGGAAGAGCTGTCTGAGGAGTGAGAGCCTTTTTCTCAATCGCTCCGCAGGCTGCTTACACAAACCAGGGGGGGACAGTGTGAACATTCATAGTCCCACAACTTTGCCACATGTCATGGCCTTGATGTCAATGTTAGCTAGGCCTAGCTGCACACAAAGGTTGTGCTAGGCTCAAAATACAGATCAAGGCACCACCTTTCAAAAAGGATGCCTGCAAACACTGAACCACCCTCTCCTTCACCCTGGCAAGGAAGCTTCACAGAGCAGATGGGCTGGGAGAAGGACTGCACTCTTTTACCTAGCAGCAAGACATCCTTGAACACCATGGACCTCTTGGTAGCTCCCAGTAACAGATGTTCCCCTGCATGTGCTCGCAGCAGTGCTACCTGAAAGGGCAGAGAAAAGTTATTTGGGTGATGCAGAGACAAAGCCAAGCCTGGGATTTCATGGAAGTAAGAGGAAATCCCAGCATTCCCCTATAGCACTGGAGGATGGGGAGTGACAGACCCTCTCCAGTAACAGTCAGAGAAAGGTTAAGAAATGGTTTACTCCTGTGCATGAACAGCTGTACATCCAGCAGAACAGCACCCAAAACATCCTGTATCCATGGCACATGTCATGTGAGCAAGACCATGGAGGACCTCACACCAGCATGGGCTATGGGCAGTGGGCAGTTTGTGAAACTCCTACAAAATGCAGAACCAGGGACTGTGCTCCAGCCCGGGAGGTGGGGAGAAGTATGAAGTGGGAAGAAGTTGCTGTCCCTCTGGGCCATGCCCACCTCCCACTGAAACCATGCTCATGGGGACCCACGGCCAGCTGGTGGGGTCACCCCCTGGCCATCCATTCCTCTGCAGCAATGGGCACTGGGGCCAGGGAAGCCAAAGGGATGTTTTCTTGCCCTGACGTTAATGATTGAAGTGTTTCTTTTTACACCCTCCAGTGGCTCCTGAGAATGTTCTGGATCTTTTGCCCTCCTTCAGTTAAAAATTTCAGAGATTTAGGCAGAAACAGAAGTTAACGATTGGACAGCCTGACACAGAGGCTTCTTAATGTCCAGCCAGGAGCTTCTTCTGGAGAAAACAATCATTAAACATTAATGAAGAGACTCTGAAAAGGGCGTCCTGGTGGTAACGGTCCCCCTTCCCAGTCTGTTATCCCTCAGCATCAGACAAAGCCAAGAGTAGTGCTACCCTACCAGAAATGCCAGGAGAATGTGTCACTTGTAGAAGAGAACTCTGGTTGGAAAAGATGCTGATGTCTGAGAGGGGTTATTGTTTGTTTCAGAGAGTGAGCATTATGCAAAATAAACAGAGTGGAGGTCCTTGCAAAAAGACTACTCACACATGATGCTGGGGAACCTTTATCTGTATGCCAAGATCTAACCTCTCTATCGCTATCTAAACATGGGTGGATGTGTTAGCAGAGCTGCTTGTCATTCCCAGAGCTGCACAAAACTCAGCTTTCCTATCTGACAAAGCTCTGAGAAGGATGAAATAACTGGGACTCCCAATGGGGACCAAAGCCCTCACACAGAAATTTCCTGCCTAATGCAAATTCAAGAAGCTCAGTTTGGAACCACCATTTGTGTTTCCATAAAGTTTGCTGGTTTGAGCAGGGTTAAAGTAAATTACTTCAGCAAGGCAAAACCATCTCATTTCATATTTGCTCTTGTGGTGATCAACCTGAGATACATTGTTATGTTGTGAACTAGGATAAATCCCTTAGCACTGGGACAGGCTGCCCAGGGGGGTGTGGAGTCTCCTTCTCTGGAGATATTCCAGCCCCATCTGGATGCTGATCTGTGTGACCTGTCCTAGGGACCCTGCCAAAGCAGGGGCTGGACTCGATCTCTGGAGGTCCCTTCCAACCCCTACAACTCTGTGAATTGTGTAAAAGTTGTACACCACAAAGGAGAACTTTAACTTTGAAATGAAATGGCTTTGCCCCACCAAAACCCATTGCTGTGACATTTTGGTAGGGACAAAGAATGAGGGGTTGGATATGACCTGTGCTATAAAAATGTTGGCAGAGATGACTCATTCTCAGACACTATTTTAATGGCCACGTAACAGTGTTTCCCAATGTTAAATGTTCCCTCTGGACATGTCTTGACTAGCTCTCATGCCCCTTGAGCAGCTGGCTTGCACATAGTTTGTTATTCCCACTCCCTGGCATCTCTGTCCTTCCTTCCACCCTCCCTGAGTATCCACTGCCTCTGTTCCCATACTGCCCTTCAAAAGCACGGATGACATTGGTTAGTTTTAATGCAGCTCAGTCTTTCCTCTCAAGCCCTTTGGGACAGATTAGGAACTGCTCATGATGGGGGATGGCTGGTTGTAACAGGAGTCCTGTTTCAGAGGAGAGGAGCCTGAGGAGCATGCTGAGAGCAGCTTCAGGGTTCAGACAAGATCATCTTTAGGCTTCGTTTCCATTTTTGAGAAATTTTGCAGCCCCACAGTTGTAAGCTGAACTCGTGTGGAGGTTGCTGTAATTGGCAGGGGGATTACCCAGGGTTACTGCCCCTGTTCCAGATGGCACAGAGCTGTGGTGGGTGATGTGGAGCTGCCCCAGGCCTCTGCTGGGCTGCAGCCCAGTCACTGTGTGAATGTCATTTGCCATCCGAGTTCCCTTTGGCGAGTTGTGTTTGCCTGAGGAATTGAACAGATGTCTGACCCTTTGAAACAATTCAGCACTTGCCCACAATAGAGAAGAGGGAAATAGGCTCTGCTGTTAAGATCACAGAGTTCCCTGGGGCTCTGAGCGCCTGGGGATAACTAAAGAGCTCAGATTTAGGATTTACAGGTTTTTGATCAGCTGTATACTTCCAGTTTCTGAGTATCACAGAATCATTAAGGTTGGAAAAGACCTCCAAGATCTAGTCCAACTGTCCTCCTACCACCTACATTACCCACTAAACCATGTCCCTAAGTACCTCAATCCAAACTTTCCTTGAAGACCCTGAGGGAAGGTAACTCCACCACCTCCCTGGGCAGCCCCTTCCAATGCCCAACTCTTGCTGAGAAGAAATTTCTCCTCATTTCTAACCTGAGACTCCCTTGGAGCAACTTGCAGCCATTCCCTCTTGCCCTGTCGCTACTTATCTGAGAGAAGAGGCTGACCCCCAGCTCACCACAGCCCCCTTTCAGGTAGTTGTAGAGAGCAGTAAGATCTACCCTGAGGCCCCTCTTCTCCAGGCTAAACAGTCCCAGGTCCCTCAGCCGCTTCTCATCAGACTTGTATCCCAGACCCTTCACCAGCTTTGTTGCCCTTCTCTAGACACACTCCAGGGCTTTGACTTTATTGTACTGAGGGGCCCAAAACTGAACCCAGTATTCGAGGTGAGGCCTCTCCAGTGCTGAGGGGACTTCTTTTTCTTCATGATATAAAAATTATCTCTAGGTCAGTAGGGCTGGACAGTGATCCCAGCCAAAGAGAACACATGCTGATTTTGTGACTGTGCACTGTCAGACTGAAAACACCTTCCTACCCATGACAGGACCTGTGCTGGCCAGAAGTGCTGTCCCTTCCCTCTGGAGCCTGCCCACCATGCACATGAGCTGTTCAAGGCTGGGCACTCAAGTCCTGCAGCATCTGCTGCAGACCTCTGAAATGTAGACCTAGGCAGAGGACAGCTCCCTTGGGGCTGCCTGAGATCCTGCCGTGTAGTTTTACAGGGGATTTCAAACCCTCTGTGCTTATCTTGGTTATGGAACCAGCAAATGTTACCTTAGTTACTTTTGTTAAAGGCAAATATATCTCTTGTTTTTCAGCTCTGAAGAGAGGTTCTCTTACTGCCTCAGGAGCCAAATAGAGTTTGGTTCCAGTGATCCCACACCAGCAGGATGGATACAAACATGTCCTCGGGCGAGAAGCAGAAAGACAGACAGGCAGATTTGGGTTTCAGCCTTGAGCAGACCTCAGGCTAGAAATCTGTCCTACTAAGTCTGATTATGCTATGTATTTGTATAGCACTTCAGGCTTTCAAAGTGCTGCACAAGCTATAATTAATAAATAATTGACCTGTAGACCCATGCAAAATGTGCACTGGATTATGTACCTAATTTCAGCTGAGTGTTATCATGCCTCTGCTCATCGACTGATTAGCTGCACATGCAAATGGCCTGTGCTGGCATTGTATGGATGCTGTTCCCAATCAGCTGTGGCAGGCAGGATAACAGAGTGAACAATGCCCATTTTCTTCAAAGGTTTCAGCTGCCTGGCTCCCCTTCGGCTGCCTTCGCCAGGGCAGAGCAAGGTGGGGTGGGTGAAGGGGAGCCTCTCACCTGGTCATCCAGGGGCAGCTCACAGAAGGCAGGGATGTACTTGGCCCACTCCACCAGCACCAGCAGCTGCTGCTTCATGGATTCACACACGTCTGAGATGTTGGCAATCTTCTTCCCTCGGATGTCTCCGTTGATCACAGGAACCGGGGATGATATCTGGAAGGAGAAAAGATCCTTCAGCTCTCAGTACCACTGAGAAAACAGAGACAGGAAAATCCCCAGCCCATGGGTTGTGCTGATACAGGCACCAGCATCAACGGCTGTTTTTCCCTGTTGCACACCCAGCCCCCAGAATATGTGGCCAGCACAACTCATTTAAATCGAGATTCACTCGGGGATGTGTGAACACAAAATGCTTCAGAGCTGAGGCTGTGGTTCCTCTTGGTTAAACTGGCAGGCCTTGAATAGACTGGAAAGCATGGAAGAAACGTTTCCAAAGCCAAGATCTTCCTCCCACTAAACAAATGTGCTCAGCTGAGATCCAGCAGGGAACAGGGGCTCGTGCAGCAGTCGGGCTGCAAGGACACAGCCACCCTGTGCTGCTGCACAAACTACTTGGTCCCACCAAAGGGTAGAGAAGGTAGGTGCCCCTTCCACCCCGCTCCAGACCTGCCCTGTCTGCTTTTGGCAGGAGACAAACAGGTTCTACTTCTCCTCCTGCACAAGAAGTCTCTGCTAAAGGTAGCCTTCCAGGTTTGACATTGCTTTCTGTGAGCAACATGGCATTAATATTTGACGTTAATCCCTTTGAAATGCTAAAGACAGACTTAAAAGATGTCAATATCCCATACCCCCCCCCCACCCCCGCTCCTCCCCCCCAGCACCTCCCCTGCCCCGCATCTTTTAGGCTCTTTTGTTCTGGACACGTGCAAACATGCCCACAACACAGCTCTGTGGTTTTTGGGTAGAGAATTATTTGTGATGGCAAAGGCAAATGGGGCCACTGCATTTGCAAAGGCCAAGCCTGACAACTGAGCAAGTACAGTCACACAAAGCTGGAAAGAATATCTCCCCCTAACCAGCACCCAGCCTCCTGCCTTAGGTCTCATGCATAGCTGCTCACCCAGCTCATCTAAAAGTTTGCCCTTAGTCACTACTTTATCCTCATGCTTTTGTAAGCAATTAACTCAACCCCATCGCTGCCCTCTGCCTGCCCTCTGTGCTCTTGCACAGCATCAGCTCTTCCTGTCCTGTTCTTGCCAGCATTTGCAGCCTGGACCCTGCCAGCTCCCCAAGGAAATGGAGTTCAAATGCCACCTGCATGTATTTTTTTCCAGGTTGTGTTACCTGGAAGCTTTCCAGCTCTCCAGCTATTATTGAATAAATAAGATTGTAAAAATCTCACCATGTATTACCCTAATCAGAGAGCCCGGAAGGCTTAGCAAATAAATAAAGACCTCTGAGTGAGTGACCTGAGATCTTGGAGAAAGCAGCTCCTCAGCAGTATCTTGTTCTAATTAGCTAGGCACATAAAAGTTACCAATTACCGTGCTGGAGCCTGCCTTGTTTAATGAGTCTCTCTGTGCTCTGTGGGAGAGCAAGAGCTCCCCTGGATTTGTTGATGGTTGTAGTTTTTATCAGCAGGCCCTGCTCAGGACGTACATGTGATGCCACTGCAGGGCTCAGAGTCCCAGGAAGGTCCTTCCTTGTAGATGGGGTGACTTGAGACCCCATTATCTCACACCTCTGGGAGCAGCACCAATATTATTTTTATGGGGTGTATAAATATGTTAAGACCTGTGTAGGACAAGGTGATATATGGGATGGGATATGCTTCTAACACGGAGCCTAGAGCACGGTGTGTCCTGTCTCCGAGCATCCCATCAACAGCCTTCAGGACAATGCCAGCCTTGAAACAAGGGAGAACATAGACTGCAAACTTGAACCCCTCTTCATTTTCACTGGGACAAGAGTGCTGCTCTCCCCAGCTCCCATGGAGAGTGGCCACTCCCGCCTCCAGCACAACCCCATCCTCATCACTATTCTCCCAAAGCCTCCCTGCAGCTCCTGTGCCATGTCCTCCCAGACAGTGCTGATTTGATGTACACTGTTTGCAATGTCCAGGTTCTCAAATCAGAGCTGTCTTTTCAGGCGAACACACTAGGAAGTGTTAGCAATACCCTTGTGGAAATGGGGAATTGCCAGTGTGATACCTGCACAAAACAAGCATGGAACTGATTCCTTGTGGAACTGTGGGAAGCCAGAATCTGGAGTTCCCAATAGCTGGTGGAAAAGGGAGGTTGCTCATGAGAGCCCAGCCCCTCAGCTGGCTCAGGCAGCCACAACTCCTTGGATTTCAGTTATTCTGCCCCAATTTCTTCCAGCAGGCTCCCCAGCCTTCATGTGTCCATCAAAGCAGAATGGATGATTCCGTATTATTGCAATTGAGTTCTGGACCAAGGAATATTAAAAGGATGGTTTCATAGAACAAATGACTTAGAAAAACCAACGTTGAGGTGGCAGACAAATTACTTAGAAAAGAGGCAGTAATTTGAACACTAAATACTCACCTGGCTGTACTAGCCAGGTACACCTTACTGCACTGTGCTGGGCCCTGGCCACTATTTACCAAACACTGGTTGATAGCAGGGAGCTGTGTGGATCTCGGCTCTCAGCCGGGGTAAAACCACGACAGTCTATTTTTGCCCTTAGTCACTACTTCATCCTCATGCTTTTGTAAGCAATTAACTCAACCCCATGGCTGCCCTCTAGCCAGGCAGTGCCTGAGGCATTTGTATTTGCCGAAGGAGAAAGAAGAGGTACCTGTTGTGCCAAGACTTCTGCCTGCAGTAAGACGTTGATGGAGGGCAAACTGCTGTCTTCATAACTTGTTCTCCTGGTGCTGATCCGGTCCCGTTCATTTTGAACAGCTGTAAGAGAGTATTTTGCCTGAGCTGCAGGCCATTCGTGGCAAAGCTAGCACAGGCTTCTGGAGTTCAGTGTGCTGGAGTGCTGCCTTAGCTGCAGTTTCCCTGTCTGGCAGGGCAGGGGTGCAGCTGTGTCTGGTTTGTGATGGGATGCCTGCAAGAGATGGCTGCATCTGGGGGCTTTGTTTTCACACTCATTTTATTAGGCTTTCCTGGGATGGGGATGTTTCAGAGCTCAGACACCTGGTTCAAAGCCTGCAGAGTTCAGTGGGAGAGTTTCCTTTCAAGGGATCTGGCTCTTAAGGTTTTTGGTTTCAGGCTATGGGGTCTGAAATGGAGGCCATGCTTACACATGCAGCCCTAAGCTTATGTGTGAAATAAGGAAAGGCTGAGTGAGCTGGGGCTCTTCTTTCAGAAAAGAAAGACTGAGAGGGGATCTGATCAATGTTTATCAGTATCTGAAGTATGGGACACAGGGGGACATGGCCAGCCTCTTCTCAGTGTCTGTGGGGACAGGACAAGGGGTGATGGCCTCAAATTGGAGCACACCAATATGCAGCAGAACTTCTTCATGGTGAGGGTGACAGACCCCTGGGACAGGCTGCCCAGGGGGATGTGGAGTCTCCTTCTCTGGAGAGATTCAAGACCCTTCTGGACACTGACCTGTGTGACCTGTCCTAGGGACCCTGCTCTGGCAGGGGGGTTGGACCCGATGATCTCTGGAGGTCCGTTCCAACCCCTACAATTCTGTGATTCTGAGGGTGCCTCCATGGCTGCCTTCTCTGTCCATGACTCCCAAACGAGCTCCATTTGGGAAGCTCCTGCACTCTCTGTGTGCAGTTGGAAAACTTCTGTCTAAGCTACAATAAGGAAGGAAGTGGAGAACAGCTCCTATTTACTGTGCACAACAACTACACACTGCCATACCTGCCTGTAAAGAGTCCCAGGATGGGTCTCACCCCACGCACCTCCCTGCTCCGTCTGGGCTTGAGGGCCTGGGCTTTGAGTCTCGAGGTAGCAGCAGTGCTGGGGGGAGGATCTGTCTGTCTGGCACGAGGCTGTGGGCTGGCCGCAGCTCACCGCGGCCACGCCAGCCAAAGCCATCTGCTCAAATAAGGTATTGATCAATGGCAGGGGAAGAGAACAGTCCCTGCCTTAGGCTGGTGGCTCTCTGGATTGATACGTTCTCAATGTATAAATCCGCCTGATAAAAAGCAATAATGAGGCTGGGCCAGAAGAAAAGCCCTGCAGTCAGCGGCTGTAAATAGGAGCTGTCAAGGTTATGCTGCTTGTTATCAGTAGCAGGCCCCCGAGTTCAGTCACGCCATGATGTTTTCCAAATGTTTGCTCAGTATTTAGCTGGTCATGCACCTAATGTAACTTCTATTGAATATTAACAGACAGCAGCACAGCTCTGGGATGAGCGGGTGCTGCAGGGAGAGGAGGATTCCTATGTTCTTCAGGAAAAATCAAGCCAAGTTCCTTGCAATACCTCATCCCCTTTAACGAGGAGGAAATGAGGAAATGTTCCTGCTCAGAGGTGGTCCCACAGACCAGGCTTCCTGGGGAAGCTGCCCAGGTACTGCTGGTAGTTCCCTGTTGACTTCAAGGATCCCTTTCTCCTGAGTTTCTCCTCGAAGGGGTGTGAATGGGGGAGGGCACAGAATTTAATTCCTTTACATGGAACAACAGGGCAAAACACCTCCTGGTTTTCCCTTTGCAGAAGCTCCTCTGTGCTGCTCCTGGCAGTCTGTCCATCCGTCATCAGGGCCACCAGCAAGGTCACCAGCAGGGCCACCAGCTGGGCCACCAGTAAGACCACAGCAAGCCCAGGTTTCCTTGCCACCGTGAGTGCTCCTGAGAACCAAGCAGGGTTAAACAAGGGCGGCTCTTGTTCTGTCATGCCTGAGTCATGGGGACCTGGGAGGGCTGCAGAGACAGAGAGGCAGGGAAGTGGTGGGGAGAGCCCGGGCCATGGGTGTCTTTACTCATTTCATAGGGAGTTAAACAGCCAAAATGCTCCCCCCTTGCTCTGGGTCCTTTCTGCTGTGGCTGCTGTATCAGATAAATCTGAACTCTCTGCAGAGGGTCAGCAAGAACCTAGATGCACATTAGGAAAAAAAGGTGCAAAGGTGCAGTCAGACCTTTGCTGGACTCACCCATCCAGCAGTGGATTTCTGGGTGACTCTGGGACAACAGCACTTAGAGCAGTTTTGCCAAAGCCTTTCCAAATTTTCAGACCTTCTTTGAAGTTTCTGCTTCTCACTGATGTTGAGAAGCACTCCCAAACTGCTCAGATGCCTCAGCTACGTGAGAGCAGAGGTGATGTGTGTGTCAGTGTGAGCAAGAAGAGCCTCGGGTGTGATTTGTGTGTACAAGCGTGGGCAGTTCTGAGACACAAGCATGGCCCTGTGGCACTCTTGTGGGCTTGTCTTTGCTGGGCTTCTGTGTGGTGCTCTGAGAAGTGGCCCAGAAACTGAATTTGGGATCAGCCAGGGCTGCTACACCTTGCCCTCCACTGCTGGGATGATGGTTGCTTGCAAGGACTTCACCTGGGTGAAGGTTGGGCACAGGCAGGGCTCATGACTAGAGACCAAAACTCTCCCTAAACCCCACTGTGATGGGTGTCTGGATCTGCACACAGGAGAGCACCAGGGAGGGAAGAGGGGGTGAGGATGGCTGGGTGAGCATGCACATGGCAGGGACTGGCTTTGGGCTGCCTCAAACATCTACAGCCAGCACAGCTGCTGCTGGGGGGAGCACGGGGAAGCCACGCTGTCACCCACCTTCCTTCTTCATTCCTGCTCGGAAGCACTTCTTCAGCCTGCAGTATCGGCACTGGTTTCTCTTGTCTTTGTCTACCACACACTGCCTGTTAAACCTGAGAAGGAAGAGAGGTGTGAGGAGCAGCAAGGCTGAGCCTGAAGGCAGGACAAGACAGAGCCCCAAGCTATGCACAGAGCAGCTTCCCAGAGGCTCACCCTGAGAAAGGAGCCTCAGTCTGTGCCACTTGCTTTAACCTGAGATTTCTTCTTTGCACTGAACATCTCAGCCCTCTGCTCTGCCCCCAGATGTTCAGTGAGGATGGGCTAGAGCTGGCAGTCACATGCAGGAGCTCAGGCTGCTTGATCTTTCTCAGTAACCACTGGGCACAGGATGCTCCTGATGCACCAACAAGCTCATTGAAGTTAAAAGTGTGAGCCAGGAGGGTCAGAGCCACCTTGGTAGCCTCTGCTGTAAGTTGGATCCCAGTTAGAAGGGAGGAAGAATGCATTTATTCTGCATGAAAAAGGGTACAGGGTTGTTCTGGAGCCAGGAAGGTTAAGAAGTGAATTTAAGTCCCTGCATCTCTGCAGGGCTGTGCCTGGGATCCAGGCAGGTTGCTTCAGAGCTCTGGGCAGCATGGCTGGTATGCAAACAGCTCTGCAGCCACCTGTGCTTCACAGTTGGGAAGCAACCAGCTCCTTCCCTCCACACTGGTATCACCGAATCCACCACGTGCAGCGTGGCAAACGCTGATCTGCCACGTGTGCGGCTCTCGCGTACGGCACAGGCCTGGTGGGCATTTGCAGCATGAATTTCACTTGCAAATTTCATCTAATTACTGCTGATTGATCAGGTTTCCAAAGTAAAGACAAAGGCACACAGAGCTGGGAAGGGGCCAGGCCTGTAGCTTTTCAAAAGCCTTGTTTCTACTGTGCTTTTTAAAGCCCCAAGCTAAAATTTCCCCATGGGGGGGCTGAGAGCAGCTTTGTCAGCGTTTCTGTACGTCTTAGATAAAAGACCTGCCCTCCAAAGAACTGGGCACCCTGGCATTTCGTGCTGGAGCCGTGGGGAAGGGGCTCCCTGGGCAGCCAGCCTCAGCAGCCCTGGGGTGCAAGCAACGCTCAGAAACCTGGGGCTTCATCCTGTCACTCAGGTGTTGCTGCTTCTCTTTCCCAGCAGCTGTCAGACCATCAGGGGTAACTAAAAAACCCGAGTGATTTAGCTGAGGGTTCCTCCATCTCCCCTGTGACTCTCCATGTCTCTGTTGCTCAGAGCAGGGAGGGTTGTGGGTTACCTCCAAAGGCACAAGGTGCAGCATGGGTGCCTCATCCTCAGAGATGTGCATGCCATGCTGCCCAGCCTGGTGCTCTTTAGATGTCCATCTTGTAACAGTGACAGGATTGTAGGTGGGTGGCAGACGTACTCCCACCTTGTGATGGAGAAGGGAAGGAGGCTACTACAGTGTCCCAGGGAGAGAGTGGGCTTTGGGCTGCACTCAGAGCACTGAGTTACAAGGTGCTCAGCCCCTGGAATAGAGTTTCCCTCCCAGCATCACCTTATTTGCTGGTTGGCCATATCCATTCACAAGAACACGTGCTTGGCCCCTAAAGAATGGGCCAGGACCTCCTAGGGTCTTTCCCTGCTGATCACTGGAGGGCAATCCAGAGTGAGAGTGGTCTCTGACCCTTGCCAGCTTGGGGGGTGAGGTCGGGGCAGGTAGTGAAGAACACAGGGAGGATGAAGAGCATGAAGGACCATGCTGCTGTGCTCTGAGGGCTTTGCCATTCAGTCCCTGGGACCTGTTTCCTCTCAGCCACACGACTCCATCCCCTCTGCCCTTACCTGCAGGAGTACATGTGGTTCTTGCGGACGCTCCTCCTGAAGAAGCCTTTGCAGCCATCGCAGCTGGAAGCCCCGTAGTGCTTCCCCGTGGCGCGGTCCCCGCAGATGGCACAGAGCGCGCTCACCCCGATGCTGTTGGAAGTGTTGAGGTTGGCTGCTTCTGATGGAGACGTGTCTGCTCAGGGAAGGACACAGGAAGAAGAAGACGTTAAGATAGAGAGCAAACATTTCCTAGCTGAGTTTCCAGTGAGAGACCTGATGTTGGGAGGAGCCAGGCAGCTGTAGCCAGGCTGTGTGGCAGGGGCCGGTCAGAGAAGCGTGTGAGGAGTGGTGGGGGCTCCAAGTGTCTTAAGCCATAGCATTTTGAGGGTGCAGAAGCCCCCTGTGTGCCAGGCTGAGACAGCTCTTCCTAAAGGCCTGAGTCCACCAATGCCTTCAGACTATGCAGAAACCCCTTTGCAGGAGCCACAGAGCCAAGCCAAAATTCCTCAGGGATTTGCAGACATTTGGGCTTCCGTAGCACAGCCAGAGAAAAACCTGGCCCAGAGTTAGAGCTGAGGTATTACAGCTCAACATGAAGCGCTGGTTTATTACAGACATGTTTGTGTTATAGCACCAAAAGAGCCCCAGACAGCCCTGAGCAGACACTATTAGGGAAACAAGGTGACCCCCCCTCTTTGCTGGGGAGCTGCTGTCAGACACGGAGCTCCAGCCTGCATGACTGTTTTTGAGGAGAACAAGACTTCAAGTGCCAAACAAACTCAGATGACTTCAGGTGGGAAACTCGTGTGGGCAAATACTCCCCATGCAGGGCAGGACTGATCAAGCTAAGCCAGGGGAAAAAAAGAAAGTCACATTACAGCATGGAAGAGGGTGATTGCTGCATATCTTAGAGTCTGGTGGCACCACGGCTGAGAGCAGCATCCCTTCCAGTTCTTACAGACCAAGGACTGGCACTTGCAGGGCCTTTTTGGGAGGACAGGGAATTGCAGCAGCCTCTGTAGGACAGCACACCTGAAAGGCTTGAAACCATACAAACCCTGTGCTAAACCCCCTCCGGCAAGCCAAACAAACCTCAAGGCTGAAGGGATCAACCCTAAATTCAGTTGATCTAATTGTCGCCTCCCATGCACATTTTCCTGTATCAGCACAGGCACATTCCCCTGCCTCAGTGGGAATCCCCATTGCAAACCATACCCAGCACCTACAAAGCCATAGAAACCTGCTGGGATTGAATACCTGCATCTGCTGGTCCCTGGTGCCTGGGTCTGGCAGGGATGTGGTTAACTCCAGCCCCAGGAGGGCCACAGCTGCTCCCAGTTGGCACCCAGCAGGAAGGGGGCTGGGTGCTATAAAAAGGCTGGTCCCAGAAGGGCTTGTTTTGGAGGGTGGAGGGGGGTGCTGGGGAAGGCTGAGGCAATGCTGTGATTTTAGCACTGATTTTGTGGGGAAGGGGGTATTGCAGCAGGTGCTGTGCAGCCCCCTCATGCCATTCATTGGCATGAGCAGGCACAGGGAAACCTCAAACCACCCCTTTCCCTGGGCCTGGCTGCAGCTTTCATTTCCCTGCCTGCTTTCTGCCTTTCTAATTCCTTGTGTCCCTGCTGTATTTCTTTTCCAGGTCAGTCTGAGGTCTGTGTCCGTGCCTGCCTGGCACACCCTGTCGTTGGCACCCCATTTCCACTCTTGCAAAGCTCCCCTCTCCACTCCCAAAGCCCAGAGCTCCTTCCAGACCAACGCTGTCTGTCTTTCACCCCTGTGAGCAGCTTGCCTCCAAAAATCTCCTTCCTCCAAACACATCCTGAGCCTCAGCTAGATGAAGGTTATTCCAAAAGGACAGTTGGTTTTCCAGTTTCAGCTAAACAGGGGGGTTGCACGAGAGAGGAAGGTGATCTGCTGGTAATCATGTTACTTCTGTATCTGCCACAGCCCAGATAAATCCCTTGTTAGCAGCATATCAGGCTGTGATCTGATGGGCACAGAACAGGAAAAATTGGCACTGCTATCAAAGAAATTACAACATCTTACTCTAATAGCCAACTGACGATGAAATTGTTGCCTAATAGATAATTTTCCCATTAAGTGGGTTTTGTAGTGCCAGAAATGCGGGCTTCTGACTACTGCAGTGGGGCAGGTTTAGTGGGGTTGTTTTGAAGAGGAGAAATCCTACTTAAAAGCTGAGATCTCATGGTAGACGCTTGTGTTAGGAGCTCCTGGAGAAGTCCCCAAGCCTCCATGAACATGGGGTGCATTTGGTTGGTGACAGCGACAAACTTGGTCACTGTTGAGCAGCCACCTCGGGGCTGGAACTGCACAGGCAGGGGCTGAGTCCTTGGCTGGGACGGGGGGACAGAGGGGTGTGGGCAGTCACTGGGGTGGCAAAGCAGCACTGGGGGTGAGACCTGCCCTGGGCTGCAGCTGGGCAGAGGAGGAGGAGAGGTGCTGGTGCCGCTGGACCCAACTGCCTTGTCCATCCCTGGGGAATATTTTACATTGTGCCTGATCTCCTCATATAAAATGATCGTGTAAAATGACCGTGGAGCTGTCGGTCTGGGGGGTGGCCAAGTTGCAGACCCCTCTGTGTGAGCTCCTGAGTGCTGGGTGGAACAGGGGTGTGGGGAAGGACAAGATCTGAGCTTGTCCCGGGGGGTCCAGGGGGCATTGGCAGAGCTGGAGGGGGGCTGTTCTTGGCCCTGAGACCCCGGGGTGGGTAGGACCAGTGCACCCAGGATGGCCGCAGGTTATTGCACAGCAGAGTCACTTCGGCACCGTGGTGTCACATCCATGACAGAGCTGAGCCATAACCTGAGAAAGATCCACATCAGCTGTGAGTGGGGCACCCATGCCACCAGCACAGCTCTCCTGGGATGGGGTGCCTGGCAGCCTCAGGGACTCACCAGACAGGAGGAAAGGGCTCAGGGGGGTCACTCTCCGCAGTGTCCTTCATTTAGTCATTAACCTCGTATTTAGAGAGACTTTAGGGGGACTTGGAGAGGAATGTCCTGTTATCTCTGAGCATTTAATCACCAGGTCCCCAAATGGGTGGGCCAGTGTTGCAAATCCCAGCGGGTTAAATGCGATCAGACCCTCCGGAGGGGATGGGAACGCTCATCTATCCTCTTCCCGGGGCTGAGCCTCCCAACCCCGCAGCACTCCCAGGGAAGGGGGTGCCACCCCACAGCCCAGCACTTCATGGAGAAGGGCCATGACCCAGGGGCAGCAATTGAACATTTTTTGGTAGCGATTTCCACCCTTGCTAGGCACCAAATGGCTTTCTGCTCCGGGAAAGCTGCTGCTGGGGTGGGACTGGCTCTGGAGCCACAGGCTCAGTGGTCTGTCTGGGGAGCTGTCAGCAGCGTTTCACTCAGAAACTTTAGACTGGTCTTTTCTTTTGGTTGGCGTCTGGGTGTGATCAGACCCCCCTGTGCTCAGCCCCAGCCCCTGAGCTCAATGTCCCTTGGGGAGCTGTCACTACACCCAGCTCCTGGTCTACGCCCGTCCCCCAGGTGTCTGGGCTGCAGATCACTATCCCACCTACGCTGAGCACAGCATTGCTTCACCACCTCTCTTTCTCCCTGGGGGGAAGCAGAAACCTCCCAGTCTGCTGCTGGGAGCCGCGCGGCTGACACCCTGCCATGCCCCAGCCCTCCCGAGAGCATTTTGGCAGCTTCCCCCTGGGGACTTCTCCTCCTGCGGGCCCCAGCTCATCCCACCACAGCAGAGGGGACAAGACAGAGGGGACTTACCGTTGCCCATAGCCAGCACCTGCATGTTCTCAAACTCCAGGGTGGTATACGCCGGGTCTAGCGCTGCGCTATAATCTGCCATCTCCATGTCTATTAGGGCTTTGGAAAGGCGCATTATCATCAGCAAACACGGGCCAGATTGTACCGATTCCCTTGTCCGAGGCTATTGGCCCTTCTGCCTCCCTCTGCCTCCGTTCGCTGCGTCCCCTATCTGTGGTCTTTTATTTCAGATATTTCTCTGAAAGGATTTGCTGAGCCTCAAGGCCTATACTCCCCGGAGGGGTGGAGGCAGGAGGCAGGGGGTTAATCGTTAATCATCTCACCCACTGCTGAACGCTGTGGGCTGGGTTTCTTTTTGGTGGAGCAGCAGTGATTCTTGTTGACTGTTTATTATTGAATCTTGAGGTGCTTTGCTGATCCCGGCTGCCGGGCATGGGCAGGAGCGTGGGAGCAGGCGCTGGCCACCCAGGAAACACCTTCCCGGGATATTGACCTTGATGCTGAGCTGCTGGTGTTGGTCTTAATTGTACCTGGGGGGGGGGGGGGAACTTGGAAAAAACCCTGCTGGGAGAACAAGGTTGCTCTTCACTGCTGTCATTGCCTTCCCCTCACTACTGTTGGCTGCCTTCTCCCCTGATCTTCCCTTCTCTTGCTCCCTCCATCCTTCCCTCCCCTTTTCCTTTTCCCTCCCAGGCAGAGAAGGTCAGTGCCTGCCTGGCAATTTACACGTTGCTATGCAAAGTAACAACGTATGACTCCTTTTACTTCCCTATAAACCCAGTTTTACAGGGACTAGATGCCCTATAAACAGATCCCACTTTGCAGCCGTGCCCAAACGGTGAGTGGGGCTGGGGGTGGCACAACACCGCGACTGTTCCTGTCCTACCCTGTGCCAGAGACCCCCCACCCTGCCTTGGGTTTTGGCTGACATGCCTTAAAATATTCACTACAACTTTAGAGCTTTATTCAGCAGTGGGGTATTTGTTTCTGTGAATGCAGGTGCTACCAGCTCACTGACACTGGCACCTGAGGTGCCACTGCTCACCCAGACTGGAGATCTGACCCCCTGTACTGGGAAGGGGGGGACTGGAGCAAGCGTCAGAGCTGCTGGTGCCCTCCTCCTTGCTAGCCTGGGTGCTCTCCTCCCCACCTGACCCTGGGCACATCACTCCTCTGCTTTAGGCAGGGTGTTTCAGTGTAATTGCAAGGTCAACAAGTGGGGATTTAATCAGTTGCTGTTTGGCATTGCCTGGATGGTGCGGGAGAACCAGCAGTCAGTGGTTCAGTACCAGCTCGCTCCGCATTGAAAACATCCCAGGATTTCACAACCCTCAGCGGGTGACTGAAGCACATGCTGCTGATTTGGGCTCCCAGCTGGCTTGTAGTTGTGCTTCCCCAGCACCCCAAGGCAGCCCTGGCCCTGCTGATGCCCTAAGGCACCCTGGCCACAGTGTCATCATTGCCACAATATGACACTAAGGTCTCTGGCTCCACAGGAGCAGGTGCCTTTGGGCAGTGATGCTAGCAACAATTTGCTATTCCTGTGTTAGGAGCACAAGAGATGGTTCAAGCAGCCCTTGCCCCCCCCCCCCAAACTACGACCTATGTAGCATTTCCAAACAGCTCAATTACCCTGAGACTACAGGTCTGCAGGAGCGAAGCTGAACACAGAGGAGAGGCCCTGCTTCCTCACTTGGGACTGGTGATAAAGGGTCCTTTGCTGCAGGGAAAAGATTCCTCCCACCCGTGCTCCCAAGAGAAAGGTTACGCATGTGTCGGCTGCTTTTCCCTTCAGCAGGAGCAGAACTGAGCAAAAAATATGTCTTAACAACATGCACACTGGGATGGGGATGTGAAGGTAGAGCCTAACCCCCTCTGTGGCCTCGTCCTGGGGACCTCCATCCCAATCCTGGCCGGGTCATGGTGATGCCTTTGATTAGATAAATGCTACAGACAGCAGGTCAAATATGTGCAGGATTTGCCACAGCGTCTAGTAAAATATCGTAAAAGCACGGCCTGTTTTGCTCTTCTCAGCAAAACAAACCTCCTGCTTCAACAGCCTGCTGAGCAAGGAGGCTGCAAAGGCCGTTTGCTCCCCGGGCAGGAAGGATTAAGAGGGCCAGGAATAGAAATTAGAGAGGCAGCATGTGCGCGAGAGGGGCAGATAAGGAGTGGGGAAGTTTAGAGAGCATTAGGTGGCTCACGAGGCCTGGGCTGTCAATGGGACGTGGCGCTTCCCGCCCTGGGGTCATGTTGACTGTCCTTCTCTCACTACCGGTGTCCTCCATCAGCCACCCGTGCCCCCTCCCAAATCCCTTCTCTCAGCATGGAGGTCGGGGACCAAACAAGCCAAGGACACCGGGCACTTCGTTTGCCCTGAAGATGGGCCTGTGATGGAAACGTTTTGACTGGGCACAGTCTGCTGCAGGAGGGGGATGTCTCCCCAGGGACGTTCTGACTGGGGAGTCCTTGCGTCTCCCAGACCACCCTGCATGGTAGGCTTTGGGACAGCTTGCCAATGGGGTCATGGTACTAGCCAACAGGAACCCTGTGGCCCTGCAGCAGCTTTAGGTTGGAGATGCTCAGGTCAGCAGCTGTTTGAGGGGCTGATTCAAATGCTTCTGTCCTATAGATGTTTTGTTGGTTTTATTCCAGAGACAACCAACTCGTAGCTGGCAGACCCTAACTGGTTGGTGGATGCTGTTCCCAGACCAGGTGCTCAGGGAAAGTTCAGCTTTCAGGCCCTCTCCTCCTGTCCTCATTTTCTGTCCCATACACCTACTGTTTCCAGTGCTAGGAGATGGCCGTGAAGGATACTATGACAGCTCCAGGGCATGAAGCGTTCTGCACAAAGCAATTATTTAGTTCTTATCCATTTAGCAGTAAATCCTTTCCCACGCTGGCACATCATGATACAAATTCTGCCTTATCTGTAGATCTCTGGTGGGCAAATTCATCCAAAGCAAAAGGGGATTCCCTGAAAATAAGACCCATGTTTCTCAGTAAATGAGGATCAGGACTATTCAGTGAAGCATTGAAGATAAGGATGCCATCAGCTACCATGCTTGCTAGCTCTTCATGTCAAATGAGCTGAACAGGGTTTTGTGGGGTCAAAGGATAACTGAGGTTGGAAGGGACCTCAGGGTCTCCATTGCAACCTCCCAGGCCAGCTGTGAGAGCAGCATGGGTTGGTGGGGCTTTATCCAGTTGGGTCTTGAGCACCTCCAAGGATGGAGGCTGCACAACCTCTCCAGGCAACTGATGTCTGACTGTCCTTGTGGTGAATTAATTTATCCTTAGATGCTGTCTGAACCTCCCTCATTCCTATTTCTATGCCCTTTGATCTCCTCCTGCCATGTGCCCTGGGAGGAGCTCGGCCCCATCTTCTCGATGCCTGTGTGAGGTTTTTGCTCCTACAGTTCCTGCCAGCCCATTTCTCCAGCCTGCCATCCAGTGCATCAACTGGCACCCCCCAGTCTGAGGTCACCTGTGGACTTCCTCAGCGTGGACAGTGGCCAGGCTGCAAGTGGAAGCCTGGGGCCCTCCTGTCCTTTGCTGTTCCCTCTTGCAGATCTCAAGAAAATGCTGGCAGAAATGCCAGTGCTCAGAGCCAGCAGGACCAACCTCATCCTACATCAGCGATGCTGCTGCTGCCCCTTGCAGCCCTGACTCCAGATCGCTCCTCTCATGTCACTCAGCTCTAAGGCCAGTGTGGGGCTGGAGTGGCTTTTTCCATGGCATGTAAGCGAAGCAGAGGGGACCTCAGATCTGAAACCTCTGCAGAGCAGGAGAGCCTTAAACAAGGTCAGGTCCCTTGCTCAGCCCACCACCATTCCACCAAGCGAGCTGCTGGAGAAGCCTGAAGCCGAGTTACAAGACAGAGAACGAAAGTCCCAAGGGAACGTGGCCAGCCTAGTCATCTCCACACATGCAAAGGTCCCTTCGGCTTGGTTTGTTGTTTTTTTTTTTCCCCTTTGAAATTTCAAATTCCAGTTTGTGGACAAAGTCCTGCCTATCTGAGAATATAGATCTCCGACCACTGACCAAACTCCACTCCAAGCAGTCCTGAGGGCTGCTCTTCCCCTTGCCCACGGATACCTCCCCGCTCAGTCCCTGGATCTGCCAGGATCCTGCCGACACTTTTTGCACCAGAGCAGAGGGCTTGTACTTGCACAAAATGGATTTTGCATGTTCCAACCTTAACGTCAGCAGCTCCCTTTCTCTGGCACGGGATGGGAAGGACCGTCGGGAATAACCAGGTAGGAGCCTTATCACCTGCAGTTCATTTGGGCAGCCATTGCAGATAGAAAATGAGAAGGAGAAACAAGGGCTTCCATTGTGCTTATACCAGCAAGTTTAGCTCGTCATTTAAATTAGGGAAGAGGGGAAAAAAAAGGAGCTTCAGCTGGGATGGAAAACGAGAGGGAACATGAGCTGGTGGAGGCAGAGCCACTCCAGATGGTTAACTGATAACTCCAATTTGCCTCTTCCCTCTCATCTTTTCTGATTCTCCTGATTAAGCTCAACTTATTTTCATGCTAATCATTTCTTGACCTGTTTATTCTGCATTAAAAAATTAACAGAGAGCAGTTTACTGCATGACTTGCTCCCCCAGAACTGCTGCAGATTAGCGGGCAGGCTTTAAGCCTCTGCGCAGGACTTTTGGGTCTAGCAGCCAGTCTGTGCAGCTCAAGGATGAGCTTTTTTTCCTGTTTTTAAAGAACAGCTTTTTCTAAAGTCAATATAAATCCCCCTCCCCTCGTGCCTTAAGTATATTTGCTCTGTGGCTATTTCCAAATAGGAAAGATAAAGCCAAGGGCTTGTGTTTTGTCAGACTTTTTGTAAACAGGGATATTTAGGCCACACTGTCCAACCCCTCTGCCTTCGGCCTCGGCGTGCCGTGACTCCGGAGCAGAGTTGTCAGCATTAATAAGCAGCTCTGAGGAATCTGGCGGGGGCTGGAGCGGGGTGGGGTTGCAGGTAAGTGCAGCTGAAACAAGCCCCCCGTTTGAGTGGTGGCTCTTTGCCTCTGCTCCAGGCAGTCATAGGATGGCCACACAGATGGGGGTCTGCTCCTGTCTCAGCAGCAGCGAGACATCTCCAGGAAAACCAATGATTCAGCAGAAGTGGTTTAGGGCCTGTTTGCCCCTTGTCAGCCACACACAGCACATCCCTGTCCTGGCAAAACACTGCGCAGAGGTGAACCAGAAGGATCTGCCACCTCCATCCCGGAGGCTGGTGGGAGGATGGTGGATCAGATAGGTCCAGCCCTGAGAAGCAGGAGGTGACCACAGCCACGTGCCAGGCCTGTGCCCGGGGGGAGGCACAGGTATTTCATCATCCTGTTCAACAACAAATGGCCCTTGGCTCTTCAGAGCTGAAGCACCTGTCTCTGTGGTTGGGACAGACACTGTTTGGAGCTGGCAGCAATGCCCAGGACAGGCAATGCCCAAGCAGACCCCAGACACACTGGGACTGTGGCACCCTGGACTCCCCGGCACAGCTAAAGGGTGACAGAAGCAGCTTCACCTCAACCTCTGGCTGTTACTCACCAAAGCCAAAGTTATCAAAAAGCAGCCAAACCAACCAGAACTGCCCAGGCCCCCAGGCCATAAAGTCACCATATGGAGCACCAGGGCAGTTGTTGGACATGGGGAAGAGACACTTCAAAGGAGGTCTCTGCTTGGAGTCCTCTCCAAAAACAACATGTGCACTCCAGCCAAAGCCAGGGTGGATGTTAGAGCTGGAAGCAATTAATGGAGCTGAAACAAATAGCTGCCATGCAAAGGCGGTAGGGACAGAGCTGCAAACACGGGGACAGACAGACCATTTCAGCACACTCCAGTGATGTGCTAGCATGCCTTTCATCCCAGGACCAGAAGGGGGTTTATTATTCTGCCTAACAAAGGCTCTGAACACTTGAGTGAGTAATTATTGGTACTCTTGGGAGCTGCTGCTTTGCCAGCACAGTAGGATTGAGCTGTTCTCACAAGGGCAGCTGGACTCCCAAACACCGGTGCATTGGCTGGTGTGTGTTTGCGATCACTCTGGCTGCATCGCTGCCCTCAAAACCAGCATCTGCCCTCCAGAACGTGCAGGTCAGCACTTGGGACTCTGGAAATCCGACTGCTGTGTTCACCCAACGAGCCCAAGCGAGGAACAGGAACTGTTAGGCTCATCTTCCATCACACCGTGGGCGGCATCTTGACCCAGACAACAGCTCCCCCCGCTGATCCCACTTTCCCCACCTAAACCCCTACACTGGGGGCATCCTATGCTTGCCTCCATCCAAACCCCAGCCCAACAGAGACCCACACACTTTCCAGCAAAACGCTCTCCTGCCTATTTGGGAAGAAATCCAGAAAAGCTCTAACTTTGCCACGTGCTGTTCCAGATTCACTGCCTGTGCTGGTGGGTAACTCAGCTCCAATCCGGCAGTTTAAGTTTTAACCAGGGGACCAGAAGCCAAAGGGGGAGCAGCAGCACTGGAAAGAGTTTGCTACCCACAAGAAGCACCCATCACCTTCCATGTCTCGCCAGCTCGCACATTGAGTATGGCAGGGATCTTGGTAGCCTATGTCTGGGCCTGGAAAGAACCAGTTTAGAGGGGGGATATGGTCCCTTTGGAACCAAAGTAATCCTGCAGCTTCCCAGGAGAAGGATCCCTCCTGAGCTTGCAGCCTGGCAGCCAAGTGGCTGCCTTCACCCTTGCCAGCTGTTTGCAGGGCTTTGAGGTTTCATCGACTGCATGTGATCATTACATACACGGGGAAACAGCCCCTGGATCGTTCCAGCTGGTGGAGCAATAGGTGAAAGAGCAGAACAGCCAAAATCAACAACAGTTACAAAGCAGATTTTACCTCTTCTTTAAATTTATTTTATCTTTTTATGAAGATGGGTGCACCAGCTCACCATGCCTGCTGGAAGGGGCCTCCAGTCTCTGCTGGGGCTCTTTGTATCGGCCCTCACTAGAAACTACAGCAAAAGAGGGGTGAGAGGGGTGGGAGGACAGTCTGAGCCCGTGTTCCCACCCAGAGTAGGACATGTCAAGGGTTCTTCAAGGGCAAAAAGCATCTTCCTGAATCAGGCAGCACTGGGTGGCTATAACTGCCCTCTGCAGAAGCTGGGCTGGGTCAGTCAGCTGGGGCTGGGGAGCTGAACCTCGGGGAGCATCTTAGGACAGTGTGTGTGATGGGAGGCAGCACGAAGAAGGGGGAAGCTGCTGGGAGTTGGAGCACCAGTCAGGGAAAGGTAGGCTGGGCATGGGAAGACAATGTAAGAGGGTGGTAAGTTAAAATTTGAGTTTATGGAGTCAGAGGGAAACAAGTTAGTGCAAAATGCTTTTTCTTCCCAGGGTGTGCAGAGTGCCACAAAAGTCTGTCTTGTCCCCAGTCACCAGAGCACAGCAAGTGCCAGAAGGCAACTGGGGGCAAAACAGTCCTCAGGAGCTCCACGTTCACAGCAGCTTCACCCCCCTGCACCCCTCGGCACCCCGTCACCCTCCCAGGCAGCACAACCATCCTGGCTGCTGCCACAGGAACACCCACACAGCAGAAGGCAGGACGCAGGCACGTCAGAGATGTCTACATGTGAGGTTTGTTGTGTGGGGGACAGCAAAGAGAGGGGATCCCACATCTCCACAGTGCCATAAACCCATTGCCAGGGCACTGCAGCACCACACGCCTGGCTCCCTGCTAACAAACAACATGGCAAACCATGAAGGAGCCTTTGAGCATTTGACCTATGTCTCCAAGGCAGGATAACACTATAATTTGTCCCTTTACACTCCTGCAGGGCCCACTGCCATTGGCCTCCTGTATCATAAAGAAATTAAAATATATTATGACCATAAACTACATCATTTGAGGAAATGAACCATTTCTAGTAAACGTATCATGGGATGCCAAAGCCATGAACTTTTCTAAATCAATCACCAGCTGATAAAGAGCACAGGTATTTGCTGGGAGCAGCTCCCAGCATGCAGCTCCCAGTGCAGCACTGGCACGGGGAGCTTGTCCCATGGGATGGTGGCCTGGGGTGCAGGCTGTCCCAGGAGGCAGAAACCCCACCACAAGCCCTGCTTGGGGAGAATTGCTCAAGTAAGAGGAGCCCCAGGGTTTTTACTGTACCCCAGGGTCAAGTGGGGGCTGTTGGGATGTTTTGTGGATGAAGCTCTGAGAGGTGCAGTGGTCTGGGGCTAAGGATGCACCAAACATCTCTGAGTGCCTGCAGACCTCCCAGAAGCACCCAGATCCCAGCTGGCCTCCTCGCTGCCTCACCTCTGCACCGAGGTCCCCGTGGGTGCTGGGGCAGAGGGGCTGAGCACAGAGCTGGCTGGTGAGGGGTGTGCATCAGAGGGAGTCATGGGGGAAGACCCAAACCCCCTTTCTAGTAAGAGCTCTGTACAACCGGTAAGGCTTGCATTGAAACTGTTTTTCTCTCAGTTGCTTTTAAGCTTCCCTGGGGAGGGCTGGGCAAGTCCCTGGCAGGACCCATCCCTGCCAGCTGTAACGCCAGTCACTGGGAACTGGGCTGAAAACCACCAGTTCATTTCCCAAATGGTGCGGGCAGTCACTGGGGCTTCTGTGGGACACCAGCCCAGCTCCACCACCTCTTTCCCCAGGGAGTCATAGCACCCACTCCACCATGCTGCCCATGTCGGAGTGTCTCTCTCAAGAGCCCCAGAACCAAGCCTGGGGACATCAGCCATCGCCACCCACAATCAAGCATCTTCCCTCGACACAGCCACAGTGCAAAATAGAGACCAGAGACTTGGGGTCACCTTAGATGGGGACCAGCAATACATTTGTGGGGGATGAGCATACTTCGGCTGCTCTGAAACCCCACTGGAGCCCCGGTGTGGGGCTGCCGATGCCCTTCCTTCACACGACCTCCGCCGTGCTGGCTACGTCTCTCCCCACTGCGAGTGCCAGGGGGAGTGTGAGAGGTACCTGGTGTTTCCTGGAGCAGGTGGTATCTGCTGCCATTCATCTTCCAGGGGCACTCAGCTCTGCGGGCAGGGCTAGGGGAATCTAGCCCTCCGACGGGGCCGTCCAGCCGGCAAGCGCCCTGTGGGCAGCCATGCCCGGAGCTGTGGCGGCAGGGACCTGCTAATCCCTTAATGCTGGTCACAATGAGATTTGATGGGGAACAGGAGTTCGTGCTGCAGAGCTGAAGGTTTTAAAGGGTTCTGGCTACTACCCGGAGGGGAATTATAAGGTGGCTCTGGGTTTGCACCCCACTGGCGGTGCCCACAGCAATGCCCGCTGCTTTCTGGGCCACCTTTCTGAGGTGCCCTCACCCTAGCCTCTGGCCTGCCACCAAGTTCCTGCAGGGCACAGGGAGCCCCACCACACGTGCAGCTGTGGAAGCTGCTCTGGAAAATGTGCCTGGGTGTATTTAACAGCAGGAGTGGGTCTGACTCCCTCCCTGGGGGGAGAGGCTGTCTGCTTTCACTTTAAAGTGTATCTGTATAAATACCCAGCACACCGTATCCTTGCCAAACAACCTTTGTCTTCCTCCCAGCCACCATCATGACAGGGGCTGGGACAATTGAGGGGGAAGCAGGGTAGCAGGCAGGGAGCTGTGCACATGCTGCTTCCCATCTTTGGGCAGCCCTGGGCTTTGTGTCCTGCAGAGCCCCAGGAGCATCTCCAGTAGCTCAAACCATCTGGGCATGCCACTGCCAGAGCTCTCCTGCGGGTTCCCGGGGGCCTGCCTGCTCTCTGCCAGTGCCCTCCTCTTCCCATCCTCTCCCAAGGAAAACAGGACCTGGGAACCTCTCAGGGCTGAGATTTGTTCATCGATTGTGCACACTGGTGCTGCTGCTGGGGAATGGGGAACGCCCTGTCCCAGGCAGCCCAAGATTTCAGCTAATGCCTTGTACTGCAGCCTGAGTGAGACAAGCCCAGCAGGAAGAAAAGGGATTTTATAACTGCCAGGCTACGAGAAACACCTCTCTGCCATCACAGCACTGTGCTCTCAGGTATTTGCCAGGAGATGAAGCTGCTGCAACACTCCCATAGATTCATTTGGCCCCAGGTTTGGCAGAGGGGAGTGCAGAGGCAGCTGAGAACCAAGATTTTTCTGGTCTGCAGGGAGAGTGTGTGGGCATGTGTGGCCCTGCTTAGCCCAGAGGAGGAAAATTAGGTGAAGGATTAGAATGGCACTTCACAGGGATTTCAGAGGTGCTGAATGCTGAAATGGAGAACTGGGCACCTTTGCAGCACAGCCTGGTGCTGCGCAGCTGTGGGCCTGACCAGGGCTGGGAGTGACCATGGCCCCGCTCAGCCTCTGTGCCCAGAGGATCTGACTGTAGAGCTAAGCCCATCTGAAACACCCCTTTTCCTGCACTTCCCTTCCTCCTTGGATGGCTTTCCTGCTGAGCCTGGGTCTGCTGCTTTGCTCATTCCTGCCCACCAGAGATGCCAAATCCCAAGTGCTGTCATGAAGGCACAAGTCTAGTGGAGAAAACCCCTTCCTAAACACTTCCCATCCTGCCTCCATGAGCCTCTCATCCCACCTGGGGCTGCCTGGGGTTCCTCTGAATTAATTTGGAGAGCACGTGGCTGCCAGCAGCATCCAGGAGGCTCCTGATGGGTCAGGGATAGGGAATGACCAGCCGGTCCATACCTTGGCTCTGTGCCCAGGCACGGGGTGCACTGGCAGTGGGGGCAGATGCTCAGTGTGCTGGCATGGAACAGGGAGCAGCACTGAGGGCAGGGCTGTACCTGAACTCTGCATAACCCCGTGATACCTCCCTTCACCCCTCTGTTTCCACACCGGTTCTAACGCCTGTAACAAGGAAACACACCCAGGTCAACAGAGATTTCTCCCAGACGGTGGCAGTCCCTGAGCACACACCCATGGACCAGCCGCGGGCAGCACCCAGCTCTGCTCCCACCAGGGTGTCCACGTGGTGGCAAAGCCACCACCTCCATCCCACCACCAGCGGGTTCTTGAAGGCAGCGGACTCCGGGCAGCATGGATCTGAGGCCCGGCGCTTTGTCCCATTGTCCCTCCTCATTCCACCTCTCATTTCCTGGTCCTGCCGATGGCAGGCTCTCTGCATGGGCTGTGCCCATCGGTGCCTTCCCTGCTCCTCCCTCCCAGCACACCTCGCCAGGCTGGGCCTGCCCATCCCCGATCCTGCTCATGAGCCACGGTGGCTGCAAGCGAGAGGCCGCACAGCTTGTTGGATGGGGACCTGCAGCATGGGCAGGGCTTTTTTCCATGGGGAAGTTATTTTTTTCACACTTTCTCCTGAGCTCCTCAGAGTTGCCCTATCCATTAACCTGAGACCCTGCCCAGCCTCACAGTCCATGGCCAAATTTTACATTAGCACCAGTGAATCCTCTTCCTGGGCTGCTGCTCTTCACTGGGGGTGGTGGGGTGGACCCTGCCAGGATGGACATGATGGAGCGGGATGTGGGACTTGCCCCATCAGCTGGAAAACGTGGGCAGGCTGGCATGCTGGAGATGAGGAGCATCAGCAGCTTCTTATCACGGGTCGTCAAGACTTTGGGGACCGTGCAGCAAAATGACGAGCTTTCCTTGGGAGCCAAGGAGCAGCGAGGTGGCCAAGTGTGTCAGGAGGAGCTGGGCTCTGCAGCCTCCATGAATGACGCTGGGCCATAAATGCAGTGTGGTGGCTGTCGATTATGTGTCAGCAAACACGTCGAGTGGGCTCGACTATTGATCCTGACCGTATAAAAGAGTGTTGTGGCACTTGTTCAGGTTTGCGCAGGTTTTACAGCTCTTGTTCTGAGAAGTGCCCATGTATTTGGTTTTGCTCCTTCCTTCAGGTCTATCTGTTGACATTGGCTCTCCTAACCAGAGCGTTGGGCCATGCCAGGAAGCTGAGTGTACCGCTCTCCCTGCATTTCCCACTTTCCCAGGGGTTATCGCCTATAAAATCTCGCACACGCCCATGGCTGGTACAGGCTTCTGGTGCAGAGGCAGGTGAAAGGTGCCCACTGGTCCTACACTGGTGGGTTTGGCTGCCCCACACTCAGTGGCAGGAGCTGAGCCACCCATCCTGGTAGATGAGTTTTAGGGTGGATGGGCAAAGCCGTGGGGAAGGTGCTACCTTGGGCAGCCTGGTGATGGATGAGCAAGGTGAGAGGTCTGTCAGGCTGTGATGAAAATTGGAGTGAAACCAGTTTGGCTGTCTGGAGAGGGAGAAACTGCCAGAGCTCCCTAAGCATCACCACAGAGGAGATGGCCCATGCCGGGAGGGCTGCTGTATTTCTATTGCCTACTTCCAGTCCTCTTCTCACCAGGAGATGCCAGAACCAGCCGAGCTCACAGGGTTGGGTCACCTTTGTGCTGGGGCTTGAACCCATGGTGCTGGTCCCCATTCACCCTTGTCACTGGGTTTTCTGGTACAGTGAGGACGCAGTTGGAGTCCCTTCAGTGGCTGCAGCATTTCGGGATAGGAAGTCAGGTCCAGCCATACAGAACCCCAACTTTCTGGAGCCAGCTTGTCTGCTCCTCAGATGCTGGTGCCTTTGCACAGCCGCTCGCTCTGCATGGACTGCTCCTCTTGTACCTATGGTGCATCATCCAGAGCCCACTGTTATTTCTTGCAGGATGCATTTCCTGAAGGAATTTGCTCAGTAATTTCTGTTGATGAAGCCTGGATGTGAGCCATTCCTTGGAGTAATTGCTTCTGGGACCCAGCTTAGCTCAGAAGTCCCAGTGGAATGTGGAGGCTCTGCCCAGCAGAGCTGTCAGCCCTGGCTTCACCATACAGCTGCTACCTTGAAATTTGCCTTCCATGAAAATTCTGCAACATTTGCCGTTTCCACAAACATTTCTGCCAGGAACCTTGTTTGTGTGAATATTTGAGGAAAGCAAACAGAGAAGGAGCCTGAACACAGAGAGTCATGGACATTTTTTTGCAGTCTTTGCCCTGTTCTAACCCCAAGCCTGCCAGCAGACACTTGAGGGAGTCCCCCTGCCCAGCATGCCCCTCAGCTCTGCCCTGTAAGCTGTCCTGACCCCCACTGCTGCCCCCAGCCCTGCTGCAACTACTGCTGCATTTAAAGGAGAATTGGCCAGCCCTCACTGTCTGCAGGACCACCACCCCTTGGCACTCACTTTAAATAAACAGGGTTTTAATGCTGTTTAAGAAATGTCAGCAGAAGACTATCACGATCATGTTCCTGTTACAGGTAACTCGCAGACCTACACCTGTCCTGCAGAGCTCAGAATAACTCTCAGGCACTCCTCAAACCCTCCCCAGCCTCGTGCAGCTCTTCTCCCAGAGCTGGAGTTCATTGCCCGCTGAGAACAGCCCACTGAGCTCACTCTCCCTTATAAAAATACCATCGTGTTTTCAAGCTGAGCCGAGGACAAGGGTGTGCTGCTGGCCTGATAAGCAGTCAGGGTGAGGCAGCTGCCTGGAACTCGCAGCCACCCCGGGACACTGAGTGGCATCCCTGCAGCCTGGCACGACACAGGGAGCATCCCCAGCTCGTCCCTAAGGAAACCTCTGCCAGCAGCAGCACCCAGGGTCAGACCAGGGAGGCTAGAGCTGGGACTGTCCCTTTTGTGTCCTATCTAAATACTAGTGCTTAGCCCTGGGTCCAGCAAGACCCTGCTCAGCCATTCCTTGCCCTGCTAAGTGCTGGCCCTGACAGCACCGATGTTACAGCCACCCCAGCAGCCGGCAGGGATGTTGGGAATGAGGACAGGGAAGGGTGTTGTACCAGGTCCCCAGCAGCCTCCAGGCCATGGACCTGGAGCCCAGGGAATAGACAGAGGTATGACATAGCAGCTGCCATGAGAAACCAAGAGGATCGAGCTCAGTTTGGGTCATGTCTAGGGGAAACTTTTAGAAAATTAGATCTATATGGCAATGAAAAGTAATTGCTCCACAGTGAAAAGTAAAAATACTGAGAAATTCTGCCCCCTCTTACGTTCTTCAGCTGAAACTATTCACCACATCTGACCGAAGTGCCTGAGCAGCTCTGACGTCTCGCATTTTTCAGCTAATTTCCAAAGCTGCTTTGCAGAGCTGCCCCTGATCATGCGCCGGGCTGTGCTGTAACCACCAGCCCTGGGGTTCCCCAGCCCTGAGAGCTGCTCCCAAAATACAAATGAGCGGTGCTGCCTGTGCAGGGATTGAGGGCAATTGCCTGGGTTGTCCCCAAGTCTCATATGTGAGGATGAAGGTGGAGCCAGGGGCTTGTCATCTCCTTTCTGGCTGGGAGAGGACCATCCCACCACCCGTTCTCCACCCCATACCCTCTCACACACCAATTTATAGCCTCCTCCAGGGATTTAGCACCAGCACACCTGGAGAGCCCTTCCCAGCTCACAGCCTACCCTCAGCAGGTGCTGGTGAGGATGCTGAAAGTTCACCCCAGCCCCATGACTCTCTAGGAGTGGTAGCATCACCTCCTTCTTGCCCAGAGACCCATGCAGGGCGCTGGGGACAGGACACTGTTGTGACTGCCAGGCAAGGCATCCTCTAAGCCCCTTACACAGACTACAGGCATTAGAAGCAAATCTTTCCACCAGTCAAAGGAAATTGAAAGTAGCTGTATTGCCCTAACGAGGCTGAGGGCTTGTCCAGGGGTCCCTGGTGTGCAGTGCTGGTGGGATGGCCCATCTGCCAAGGGCCACGAGCGCAGTGCTGGCAGCCAGGGCTGGGGCTCAGTGCCCACACCGCTGCGTGGAGCACCCCGTGCTTTGCCAGGGGTTAAACTTCCAGTGACACTGGGAATGGTTCGGCCACCACGTTGACATCTGCCCCACGGCGCATCCCAGCTGCTGTGCCCAACCTGCCACCCAGCCCGACCCGGCCCCACGGCGCTGCCGGCTCCCCATCCCCTCCAGCCCTTCCTCGCCTCCATTTGGGTAACTTTTTCACCCATTTAATGTTGAGGACTCCCCTCCTTCTGCCAACACTCTCGGTTTCCTCTTGCTTTGGTCTGGGAGGCCCTTCTTGCTTTTTATCCTCAATATTTCTGTCTCTCTCCCTTGCAAGGCCCCAGGCTGGGCAGCCCCAGGCTCACAGGCAGTGGGTGCCGGCCCCCGTGCCGTTATTTGGCCATGGGAGCAGATGGGGAGAGCGGCCACAGGTGGGATGTGCAGAGATTCTTCCTCTGACACCCCGTGAGAAAATCAGGATTTAACCCAAAATTTAAAAAATCAGGAGAACATTTAACAGCAGGAAGATTTGCCTGTCTGTGCTTAAGGTCACCAATGTGCCAGCTACAAGTGAGCAGAACTTAATCATAAGTGATTAAAGAGCTTGTTCAGCTCCTTGGGTTGCATCTGTCAGGCAAAGCCTGCTGCTTGCTGCAGAAATGAGCCTGGCTTTATGTCCCAGGGCAGAGTAGAGGACAAGGATACCCTGGCTTTGGGACACCCAGACCCAGCCACCCTGCACTGCTGTGTCCCCCAGACAGGAACATCCCTTGAGCCTCCTCTTCTCCTGCAAATGAGGCACAAGCCAGTCCCTGCAAGCTCAGCTCGGTGGGTCAAGGAACCATCTCCCCACCAGCAGCAGAGAGGGATGAGTGTCCTTCTTGTACAGCGTCTCCCTCGGGGCTTCTGCCTGGAAGATGCTCAGCACCTCCAGGCCAGCCCACAGAGGTGCCCCCCCCCACCCCCCCGACACCCCGAATTCCATCCTCCCTGCACCTACAGGGGCATCTAGCCTTGGTTTTACCCGTTCACAGGCAGCCTTCACTGCACAGCTGCTTGCACATTGTCCAAGCAGTATCAGCTGGATGCAAACCCAAACCTGCACTGAACAGACCAAAAACTCAGCATTTGTCTGAATCCAGCCTTTTGAGAGGCCCTTGTGGTGCTGCTGCTGGCTCCTGCGGCTCTGAGCTGCAGGTGATGGGAGCTCCTCCAGACACACAGCTCCTGGGGTCCTGGGACATGAAAACAAGTGACCCCATCAGAACAGGCTAAAGCTCAGCACTCCATAACTCCTTGACTGCTCCAGCTTGGTCCACCAATGCTGTTGCTGACTCTATGCCATTCCTACATGTTTTCCTTGCAGTGGGCTGTGGACCCACCAAAAAGCTGACGAGCCCCACATCCTACCATGGTTCATCATGGGATCACATGAGACAATTTTGAATCAAGTCTGGAGAGTGCAGAAGTGCTGGGGTAAGGAGCCATGAAGCCTCGCAGCCTGGATGCCCAGCACAGGGGCAGGTCAGGGTTGGAGCTGGTACCCACAGGAGGCTGTGGGCCTGGAGCAGGAGAAGCCACCACCCAGAGTGAGCAAAACGTGAGGAGGTGGCCTGGGAGCCCTGTGAGTCCTCCTGGGACCTGGCTGCAGTACATGTGGCTGCTGGAGCCTGGGCTAGTGGAGCTGTGTGTGTGCAAGAGTGGGGTGTGGTAAAGGAGAAAAGGAGCAGGACGTGAAAAATACAGCGAGAGGCAAGGTAGCATGATGGGGAGTGATGGAGTGTGATGGAGGGTGATGGAGAGACAGAGGAAGTGATGGAGAGCGAAAAGGAAGTGAAGGAGAGCCGTGGGGTGTGATGGAGAGCAAGGGGAAGTGATGAAGAACCTTGTAACTGTGAAACTTCATCTGTTGGAGCCTCACTCCGCACCCTGGCCATGCCCATGGATCTGGGGCTCCCAGGTGGCATGGGGATGAAGCAGCACCAGCCCCTCACCATGCAGGGAAGCTGCAGCATGGGCACAGCTGGACTCCCCCAAGGATAACAGCAGGATGATGACAGCCCAGGCAGGGGACCTGTCCTGGGGAACACTGTGTGCATTTGTTGGCATCTGTCATGGCCAAAGGAGCTGCAGTGAAGGGTTGCCCAGGGCTGGCACCTGCTGTGCCACACAGGGAGCATGGGCACAGGCCTGGTGGGCATCTCCCTGTGTCTGGAGCACGCCGGGCAATGGGGATTGCCCTGTTCTGTGTGCTGCAGGGGCTGGAGGCTGCCATTCATCCAGGCACCATGCTCCCTGTGGGGAAACCTGCCCGGCACTAACACCAGACCAGCCCTGGCCCTCAGCAAGAGCGGCAGCGCTGGCAGATGCCCACTGCACCCACTGCTCAGCCCGGGCATGCCACAGGCGTCCTGCAGCCTCTGCGTGGGGGTGGGGGGGGGGGCTGGGTGTGCTGAGGCAGCACGTCACCTCCTTCCTAAACTGCTGTCAGGGTGCTGCCAGCCCTGCAGCAGCCCCTCTGCCAGCAGGTCAGACAGCTCTGCTCCCTCGGGCACGTGCCTCCTTCTTCGAGCCAAGGAGAGAAAATACATAGATATGGATTTATATCGTATCGAAACCAATCGGGGACCCTTCTTCTGCCTCCATCTCCTGCCTTGGCAGGTGTCTGAGCTGGCGGGGAGGGCCCGGCAGCGCGGCGGAGCCGGGGTGCAGGGCCGGGGGTCGCTGCCCGCTCCCAGCCCCTCTCCCCGCGAGCGACGCCGGGGCGGCAGCGCGGGCGATGGAAACGCTGTACTCACCATATGGAGCCTCCATCTTTGCGCTTAGCTGGGTGCTTACATTGACCATGTCTCGCCGGCTACTGCTATGGGGACTTGGGGCGAAAACCAGAGGAAGTGGAGGAATAAAAAAGAAATCTAAATAAATAAATAAATAAAAAAATGTCTTTCACCAAGGAACTAGGTGAAGGTAGGAGGGAGCGCGGAGAGGCAGGGCAAGGGAACCTGCCTCTCCTGTTATCTTATTGATTCGCTTAATCAGGGCTAATGTGGGTGGAGATGTTAAATAGTAACCAAGCTCTTATGGAAACCAATCTGCAAGGTGCCGTTGCTGTAGCTATAGTAACTGCTGCCAAGCTAGAAACTCAAACATGGCTTTTACTGGACACTTTTGGGGCTCCCATTTCCACCTGGTGGCAAGGCTGGGGCAGCCCTGGGATGGGGTTCACCCACAGCTGGAGGGGGGTTACAGGTCAGCCGCCTCCGGCTCCGCAGTGCCCCGGGTGCTGCCAGTGTTTGTGCTGTCACCCATCTGCAATGGGAAAGCAACAGCTCAGCCTGCCTACGGCCAAGGGCAGACACCCCATGGGGGGCCAGGGGATGCTCTGTGGTGCTGGTACACACTGGTACAGGCAGAGCAGAGCCTGGCTGGAGCACAAGGGGTGAAACGTCCCAGCCGTGGGTCAGGACTTGTCCCCTCGCAGCAAAACCAGAGGGGTCACTTGGGGACAGGGAGCAGTGGGGATGTGGTGGTGGGATGCAGGGTGGTACCCTGAGCATGGGGCCAGGGCACAGGGCATTTGTGGCAAATCACTGTCTCCCTCTGCTCTCCAAAGCAGGGGGGCTCATGAGGTGCCACGGCCACTAAAACATCCATGCCCTGTCCTGGACTGCAGCGCCCAGGAGGCATGCAGATGGGGTCTCCAACCTTGGGGCAGAGCCCTGTGTCACTGGTGATTCTGTGTCAGGAGCTCTGGGGGTGCACTGAGGCAGCGGGGTGTGTGTAAGAGATGTTGAGATGGCATCAAATATATGAGGAATCCAGAGCTGGGGCTGAGAAAGTGATCAGCACAGTGTGTCCCGTGTGTATCAGAAGGGACTAGGCTGGGAGAGGCATTGAGGGGTCCCTGCCAGTTCTAGGACCCCCAGCACCCTGGTTATCAAAGCCCTGCAGCCCTAAGGAGACACCTTCTCCTCTGGGTGGGAAAGCACATCCCAAGGGAGCGTGCAGCAGGATTGGGCATGAGCAGGCAGGAGGCTGCCAGGACATGCTGGGCTTTGGCATGGAAATCCGGAGCTCAGGGCTCAGATCCAAGGCCTGGAAATTTGGGGACCCCTGAGTTTTCTGAGTGCTGAGAGGTCTTAGAGAGGGAGGGGCTGTGGTTAACGGGGTGCTCAGTAGCATTGACGTGAGGCAGGGCAGTGGAGTGGCTTGGGGCAGCCTGGGTGGGACAGGAAGCTCGTGGCCCTCCAGCATCATCATCACCAGGTGTCCCAGCAGTGCTGGCTTCTCCCACACGATGGAGCAAAGCGCCCGGGCATCTCCTGCAGAGTGGTCATGCCGAGGGCTTCTGCACCCCTTCGCTGTTTACCCCCAAAACCAAAGCAAAGGCACCCAGCTCGGGGTTACCCCAAGGCTCCAGGCTGCGAGTGAGGGAGAACGGACACGAGCATGGGGGTCTCCAGGCTGCTTTATTGGGGGACTTGGAGCTGGGGGCTCTGTGGCCTGTCAAAGAATGGGGGCACACTTAGAGCTCCCCACTTCTCCTCTAGCCACTCACCATGAGGGAACCTCTTGGTATTCACTTACACCAGCCTCTGCCTTAGCACAGGTGGAGGGCAGTGGGGAAAGCCCCCCCCATGCCTGTGGGGACCATGCCAGCCAGCCCTGCTCCCTCTGAGCATCCCTGAACTGTCCCTATTTCAGGTAACAGGGATCTGAACCATTCCTATTTCCCCCAAAGTGGGAAGCAGCCGGACGACGCAAGCACTGCTGGAGAGATGTGTTCAAAAAGCAGCCTCCTACATGGCGCTAGGGATGAAGCAGGTGGGACAGCCAGGCTGCAGGGGGGTGGGCAGGGTCATAAATAATTCTGGTTCACCCGTCCCCATTCCCTGGGGCTTCCTTGTGGGGCTGCTGCAGCCCTAGAACCAGCTGACTTGGTTGGATTTGAGTCCGGCGAAGCACATGTTGTTGGAGCAGCCCCCGCCGTAGGTTGGGGGGCAGGCTGAGCACGGCCTCCCCACCTTGTACGGCGCTTCTCCCAGCCAGTTGCCCCTAAAAAAAGAGGAGGGCATCACCTCTGATTGCCATCGCCTCACTGCCAACACCAGAGCAGGCAGCCAAGTGGGAGGACAGCACGGGGTGGGGGGGACTTCCCTCCATGCACTTACTTGATGGCGTAGTTGCAGACGAGGAGGACAGCGTGTCGCCACGTGCTGCCCCACACCTGCACGTTGGCGCAGGTGCTGAGGGCGCAGCCCAGGCGGCTGGAGGATGCCCACACCATCTGTGCCAGGACAGAGAACAGGAGCTGTTGGCGATTGTCTGGCCCAGGCATCCCAAGTCTGGTCACCCTGGGAGCCCAGCACAGGGCACCATCCCACCAGTGGCTCACATCCCGCCTGGCCGAACTCCTCAGGCAGGATGCTGTGTGCACCACGTGCGGTGCTTTGTACCCAGAGGGTGATTTCTCACTGTCCCTCTTCTGCCTGCTACCTGGAGCTGCCTTGCCAGGCTCACTTAAGCAAGCAGCAGAGTCCTGGTTACTTCCCCAACTTAACCGAATTAGTTCTCAAACCTCACCCCAAATCATTGCTGGCAGCTCACTCTGCACACAGGGAGGTGAAACAGAACCAGAAATTCCTCCTAAAGCCTCTCCAGGGTTGATTTCTTCTTTAAAAATGTATCCTGCCCATTTGCAACCTGGAGCATCCCCACGGATGAGTCACACAGGGATGCAGATGCTCGGGCCGGAGCCATGCGGAGGTGGTAGGTAAGGGCTGGCACAGACCCCTGGGCATGGGAGCAGAGGGAGGTTTTCCACCTTGTGCCAACCAGGCTGCTGGTGGATGTGTCAGGGGATGAAGGGAGATGAAGGAGCTGCATTCCTGGGGAGCTGGACACAGCTGGGCACTATAAAGCTGCTCCATCACAGAGAGGATTCATGCTTGGCAAAAGCAGAAGGGGGTGAGTTTTTTCCTCTCTTCACCACCATTGAGGTACCAGTGGGTAATAAGGGGGAAAAGGCTAAAGCAGGAAAAAAGCTTTAAACACCCCAAAACCTCCCAGCCAACAGGCCAGAAAGTCCCAGCTCCACTTAGTGGGCTGTGAGCCCCTGGGACCCCCATGCAAGCAGCCCAATTCCCATGGGTGTCTAGGGTGGGAGGGCACTGCTGCCTGCTCCCAGCACTGCTGCCTGATTTGAAGCAGCTTCCATCCCAGATCCCAGCTGCTACTGGAAGGGCTGCTCACTGCACAGGGTTCTGCAGCAGCCCGAGGCACAGGGAGCTGCCTCCCAGTTTGCAGCCAGGCCCCGGGGAGGGGGCTGTGGGGGGGCTGTGGTGCTCACCTGTGTGTAGTGGCTGCAGACAGAGCCCCTGCATTTGGAGGGGCAGCGGGGGTTGCACTCACGGGGGTGGGGGAAGGAGTAGTGCTGCTTCTCCTGGTGCCACGATTTCACCATGTCCACGACAGAGCGGTACCTGCAAACAGTGCTGTGTGTAAGGCTGATTTCCTCCACCTCAGAGGTTGTGGGTGAGGGAGAGGATGAGGAGGAAGGCTTCATGTAGAGGGAATGAAGGGAGAGGAGCGGGATGGGGCAGGGGCAGTAATGCCCTTGTGCCAAGCTCACTTGTGCCCAAGGGTAGAAGACCTGGTCCTTGCTGGAGGCACCTGAGTGCTCAGCTACATGGTGGGCATCCAGAACCACATCCCCCCGTTCTGTGTGCCCAGCAGAGAGAGGATTAATGCCATTGTCCCAAAATGTTTTCCCACATTTACCCTGCTGTAAGAACTCACACCTCCTCCTCCACCCGGGGCCTTGATGTGCCTCTTGGTTGCATCTCAGTCTCTGCAACCCCAGCTGAGAACCTCTCTGCTCCTTGACCGAGGGGCTACTACTGCTGCTCATCCTCCTCCAGCATTGTGGAGTGCAGGGGGTTGTTCTCCAGGAACCTGCTCCACCCCTGGGGCACTCACCTGCCCGAGTGGATGGAGAGGTTCTGCCCCACATATTTCATCAGCTGGGGGGGGCCGTGGTCCCACAGGCAGCGCGCAGCCCACGCCTCCGCTGCCCTGGCCAGCTGCTCGTCCCACACCTGGCCAGGAGAAAGGAAAAGGGCAGGCAGGGATTTTGGGTGCCCAGAGGAGGGAAGAGGAGAAACCCACTCCCTTGTGCTCAGAGGAGGTTTCTGAGGACCCATGAGTGTCCAAATAACCTGACTCACACATGAGGCTGAGAAAGCCCAGGGAAAGCAGGAGCGATGAACCACCCCAGCTGCCCATCACAGCTCCTGGGCATGGAGGGTGCCCACTGTCCTGGAACAGCACGGATGCCCTGGAGCAGTGCAAGCGCAGTGTATGTGATTCCCCTCAGGAATGAGCTCCTTCTGCAGGTGCTGAGCTCAGGGGTGAAACCCTGCAGCGCTGCGCTGCTGCTGCAGCTCACAGCCACCCCCGGTCCTCTACTGCAGCCCTGGTTGGAGACAACCGGTGAGGACAGCTGGTTCCTTCATACATTATTTAAAGGTTCCTCACCCATCCCGAACTGCTTTGAGGAGATGCCTGGGAGAGTTATTTTGGAAGGCAGGAATTAAGCCATGCCTGGATGCTTCCAGGCACATCTGACCTGCTCTGGTACCCAGCAAGCCAGGCTGCCACCTGTGTCTCCCAAACCAGCATCCAGGGACCACCCAGCCACTGCATGGGAGCTCCAGTTCCCTCCCTGGGAGCAGGGCAGCACATGGCACCTCCTGCCCCAAGGGTCCCACCCTGTGCTGACTGAAATCCCTCTTCTTGGTGGCTTCCCATTTCTCCTCCTCTTAGAGCGTGGGAGCCCCAAGCAGGATGGAGACAACCTGGGGAACACTCTGCCCAGGGTGACCCTCATCCAGAGCTGCCCAACCTGGTGCAGCTGCACAGCTCCTCTCTGCCTCCTGAATGGAGGAGGGGGTGTCTTTTCCTAGGGCTGGCATCCCTGGGCACACTCACACACCAGCTCCTGGGGGATCTTGGAGCTCAGGACAGGACCATCCCTCCAGGCTGCAGTTAGGGGAGAATCCCACCTTGATTCTGGGTTGTGACCTGTGCTTTTTATCACCTCCCTGCCCCTACTGCTCTCTCTGCAGCTTGGCTGGATGGATCCTGCCATCCCACAGCCAGCAAGCCCCCTGATGTCCCAGATGTGGGACCAGGGTTTCTAAATCTACCCTCGGGTGGAAACATCTCTGTGCTGGGACTCTGTGTCCCCTTCACTGACGCTGCATGGGTCTGCCCTGCACCAGAGATGCGAAATATGCCCCGAGACAGGAGTTCCCTCCAAATCCAGGATCCCCATGTTGGGTGCCCATGTCACGGATGAACCCCTCGACCCCACCACAGCAGCCCAGAGCCGTGGACCCAAAGCCACCCTGCCAGGACCCGACTCACCATATACTCCATGTTGGCAGCAGGGGGAGAAACTTGTGCCCGCACTTGGTTGTGATAGTCCAAAATGACACTCATGTCACGGGGGGAGAGGTATCGCTTCCGGCGGCTCCGGGGGACCCCCGCACCCCACATCAGGCCCATGGCTCTGTCCCCGGAGGGAGACAGGAGCTCAGTGGCATTGGGCAGCAGGAAGGAGCTGGACTGCTGCGTCGCCCAGAAGCCCAGGGCAGTGAGGTACAGGTGCAAGTGGAGCACGGTCATGCTCGCCCAGCCGGCGGGATCGGCCAGTCGCTTCCCACTCCCCTATGGAGTTAAGCAAGAACAAGGTGGGTCACTGGTTCCCTCTGCCAGCCCGTGGATCTAGGAGAGAAAACAACACAGGCACTGCTCAGGTTTGCAGTTCACATGTAAACACCACTTCCCAAAATCAGAGGGAAAGAAATTTGCTTCCTTTTCAAGATAAATCTTTAAAATCAGTCTCTTGGGTAACCCCATTTATCCCAGCGAGTTCCCCGGGACAGGCAGGGAGGTGCCTGGGGTATTGTTTTCATTGTTTCTTTAAAAAAGAAGAAGAACAAAAGGTACGAAACTCTCCCCCGTGTTGTCACTTGTCACACGTACCTGCCAGGCAGGGGCTCTTTAGGAGCATGCCGAGATACTCGCTGCAGCCGCCTGCCTTGGAACTCCCCAGGCGTTTGGTGTGTTGAGTAGATCCCCAGCACAAAAGGCAATGTCACACAGATAAAGAAGCGCAGGGCGAAGTTTAAAAGCATCAGCGAGAAATCCTAACGACTCTTTATCTCAGGGAAAGAAAAATAAACCACTGCAAAAGCAGAATAATATTCTTTTTTTCAAAAACTAAAAAAAAAAAGGGGGGGGAAAGCGCTGAAATATCTCCTCATCAGCCAGCACACCTCCCAGCATCCCTGCCAGCGCTTCCCCGCAGCAGCGGGGAGGATGTTCCCCCGACTACGTACCTTGAGGACTGAGCCAAGAGCAGCTGAGCTCGGCGGCGGCGGCCGGTGGTGGGATTGACCTTTGCAAACAACCTGCTGGGGCAGCTGCGGGGTGGAGGTTGAGCCTAGTGCTGCCGGAGCGCCCGCCGCAGCATCTGACGCCAAATCTGCATCTTAACTCTTCCCCCAGGGAACGTCCCGAAGTTTGGAGAGAGCCCTGCTAGGAGATTTATAGGCTGGTGGATGCATCCGCGCGCACAGGCGCGCACGCAGGCACGCGGAGCCCCGCACGGTGCCGGCGGGGGGGAAGCCAGCAGAGCCTGGGGCTTTGATTGCGAGCTACCTATGGGGAGAGATTCCCAGAATCGTCTCTCCCACTGTTTGCACCACCCCCCCCCCCCCCCCCCCCCCCCCCAGCTGGGGAGCGTCTGGCGGCCCTGGGTAGGGGAGAGAATCCAGGTCGGCGAGGGACGTGCAGGGGTTTTTGGTGTGAGCTGAGCGGGTGGCACTGATGTCCTATGGCTGGGAGAGGAACTGGTGACCACACGTTCCCCTGGGCCAGCAGCTCTCCCCGTTAGGAATGAGGACCCTTACTAGGCAGGTTACCCAAGGACCATGGTTTGCCACATCCCCACCACTGACCTGGGCTGCTGGTGCCTGGTCAGGGGCATCTCAAGGGGAAAGAGCCCCCCCTTCTGTGGGCTGTGCTCCCCAGGGGTCTGTCCCCAGGGGGAGGAAAGGGCTGCACAAGCCTGAGCTGTAGACAATCCTGCAGCATCAAGTATGTTTCCCCGTAACATCCCGGCAGTCCCAGTGCCTGGGGCCAGCCGAATTCCTGCAGGTCACAGAAACGCGAGCCTGGCAGGCTGGAGGCGCTGCTTGCAATGCCGGTCACATCTCTTCCTCCCGCTGCTCTCGGGGCCAGGGGAAGCAGCTGCGTGTGCGCTGCAGCAGGGCTCGCTGCCATCGCTGTTCCATGGCGTGGTGCTCCAGGTACGCAAGGTGCTCACCCCGCACCTCGCCAGGCCTGGGTTTGCCAGGGCACAGCCGGGTCAGGAGCGAGGATTTGGCTCTTCTGTTGCATGGCAGGGAGCATCGAGGCCAAACTCCCTCTCCTGAGCTGGCAGGAGGCACAGAGCTGAGACCAGAGTGCCTGGGGGAGAGCTGGTGCTCAGGCAGGGAGACAAGGAGGCTGTTGGGGAGGAGGGGGGAGAAGGCAGTCCCACAGTAACAGCCCATTGCTGCTTCTCACCCTCACTGGGATAAGAATCGAGGATCTGGGACACACAGCTCCTGCCCTGTGCTGGGACTGCTGGCACATCCCAGTGCCCAGCTGCCTTCACCTACAGCCCCTGAGACCCGCAATGCAACCAAAGCTGACCAGGAACTCGAGAAGGGTCAAATCTGGGTGTAGAGCAGGAAGAACACCAAGGTGCTGGGCTGCTGGGCTGTATCAGTACAGCCTCACCCTGCTGTGAGCCTCTGCCGGAATAGTCCCCCGCGTATATTTTTCCTGGCTTCTGCTCTCCAGCTCAAGATGCTGCAGACCCTGGGGAGCAGCTGGAGACATGTGCCAGAGGAATATTTCCATCCACTCCCCACCCAGCAGGTGGGATGAGGATTGTGCCAGCAAGGAGACAGGGAAAACACTGCTGAGGCATCTCCAGCCCTATTGTGGTACTGCAGAAGGGGACCCCTCTGTGTGGAGAGCAGCAGCACCTGAAGGGTGGCAGGGCTGGGCACGCTGCTGGGGGCTGCCCTGTGGGTGCCTGGGCTGGCAGGGGGGCTGCCAGAGCCCACCGGCTTTCCAGGCTGCCCATTGTAGAGAGTCTAACCAGCTCAGCATCACCTTTCAGGCACCAGACCACCCCAAACACCAGTCACCTCTCCACAGGTACTGGGCAAAGCACCATCCCCAGTTTGCTGACACTATTTTACGTTCACCTGAACATGTTCCTGACGATGGCAGGATGGCCCTTTGTATCACACCAGGGCCACATGCTGGGGCTGCCTCCCTCCCCTCAACCCCAGTTATCAAACCTCTCATTAGTAAGGCTGGTGAAGGCAGTTTCATTCCCAGTGGATTAGAGAGGCAGACGAGGACATGCAGCAGCGATCTCACCTGGGCAAACTGGGGATTGTGGCCTGGGCAGACTGGGAGGAGCAGCTGCCACCAAGTGCACAGCGAGGGCACTGGGGCTGTGCTAAGGGCAAGGAATTATTATTTTTCTTGATGACTGACTTCACAGAAGATGGATCCCTGAGCAGGGAATGCTTGCCCAGCACTGGGAACTGCAAAGATTTGCATTTAATAATTTTATTTTGAGTTTTCATTTCTCTGGGGCTCAGAGAGAGAATGAACCTGCTGTGGGTCCCGCTGCCACGCAGCAGCCAAGCTGTGGCGAGCCTCTGCGCCGAGACAAGGCAAGGGTTTTGTCTTGGGTGCAGATTGAAAGTGCTGCTTAATCAGCACTCTGCGAGACAATCCAAATTCCAGGAACTGGAAGGGGCTTGTTTCCCTGCCAGGCGTAATATCCTGCAGCCCAGACTGGCTCGGCTGCCAAAGCACACGGTATCTGCAGCGAGGACCTCGCTGGGAGCCAAGAAGCACATGCGTTGGGCTGGGTACGGCAGCAGTGACGGCAAATTCTTGTTTTAATGAGCGTTGGGAGGGGGGAAAAAGAGAGATAAATCACTGGGTTCACAGCACTCTCTTGGCAGAGATGCCCACTGATGCTTTTAAGACTGACACACATAGCAGCCTGCTCCAGGATAAGCCACAACGGGACGTGCAGGATTCCTCTGCCTTGTTTGTTTCTCCTGTCTGTTGGCTTCGGGCATGGCCCATCACCCATGTGTCAGGGCAGCTGGCGGTGAGGTGAGCCCACAGACAGCCCTGTGCTGAGGGGTGGGATCTGCTGAGCATCCCCAGGCATGGAGGAGGTCGGTGTGGCTTTCCATAGCAGGCACCTCCTCTGAACTGGGGTAAAACAAACCCAGGCCAAGGCCCTGTTCAAACAAAGCTGTTTTCCCAGGTAGGGCACAAGCTCATGCTCTAGTAAAATGCCCCCCTCGTGGATTGGCAGAAAGGCTTATTTCCAGCTCCACTAAAAGCCATTCATTTCTCCCCATCCTGCCCCAAACACCACCCAAAACAGCTCCAGCTACCCTGGAGCCCACCCTGGTGGGAAGGAAAGTGAGACTTTTGGTGGCGTTTTGCATTTTGAGGGCACTGTAGAGGTCCAACGCATCCAGAGCTTGGTTTCTCTTCATGCATCATGAAAAGAGCTCTTCCTTCTGACTTAGAGGTCAGAGGACTTGATCTCCACGTGGTGTGATATGAGAAAACCCAGGCTGAACTCATGCATATTTATCTGTAATCTCCCTGGAGTAAAACACCCTCCTGAGCTGTAACCCAACTGAGATCAGTCCTGAAGTCTGAGGATTTCAGTCAGCTAATTGGAAATGTTGAATTCCTCTCTGAACCAAGCCGAACCATGGAGGAAGGGGATGCAGGAAAATCAAATCTCACGCTGAAGAGGTGACCTCCCAGGCTGTGGGAAGCAGGGGATGAATTCCTGGCTGCCAGCAGAACTGCAGCCTTCTTGGCCAGAACATGGGGACACCACATTGGGATGGGTTTTTCCAAAGAATTCAGCCTTTCTTCATCAAAGTTGAAGAAGTATCAACCCTCTTGTCCCTGATATCTCAGGCATCACATGGATGAGGAGTGTTTCTTAAAGTAAATTTCACCATTTGAATGAGAAGTAGTGAACACAGTGTATTTTTCTCACCTGAACTTTGCCTGCCATTCATTGCTAAAACCTGGGATAGAGCAGAAAGCCAAGATGCAATGCACATTCACCTCACTCCCCCACACTGCACCTACTGGGCCATCTCCACAGCCAAGAACCTGCCTTCCCCATGCCAGTGCAGCACAGTCACACCAGGATGGAGGAAAAATTGAGCACAGGCTCCCAAGATCACCAGTAAATGACAGTCCTGCTAATCTGGCTTTCGGGTCTAGCAGGTAGGTCCCTCTCTCCTGTTGCATGCGTTAAGAGGATGATGGACATGGTATAAGGCAAACTGTGTCTTGGTACAGCTTGCACCTACAGCTATGTGTGCTGGGCATCTGGGTCATGGGAGCACAGGAGACAGGAGGGGGCCAGGAGACCAGTGTCTCCTCCAACAGCTGGCAGCTGTGATGCAAACTGCCGTGCTCTGGGCTTTACAGGAACCTTTGGAGCAAACCTTTGGAGTGCTGGATTTCTGCTGGATTTTCATCCTGACCCCAGCCCCATATGAACCCTGACGATGCAGACTGCCTCCTAACCCACTTGGGCAGCGATTGTGGCTCCTGGGCAGCGTTTGTGCTGTTCGTGGCCAGCTGGCAGCCACCAGCCTCTCACAGGGTGAACACTTCACCTCTGCCAGGGCTGTGATCACGGCAGGGGGGCAGGGATGGAGGAGTGCCTGAGCTGGCTGTGGGGCACGGCTCATGCTGGGGCACCACGTGCGTGACCCCGAACGTGCAGCCACGGTGGCACAGATCACAGTGAGGGGGTCAGCAGGACAGGTTGGAGAGGAACAAGTCTTCTCCATCCTTTATCTCATTACTTAAGGCATCACTGCCTGCCTATAGCAGTAGGCAGACACAGTGCCAGCACAGGCTTTTACATCCTAGCCCAAAGTCTGGTGTTCAGAGCATCTCCATTAATCAGTGTGAGATGCTTCACTAATCCCTCCTGCTCCTTCTGAATGCAAAAACATCGAACACCTCCCTGATTCACAGGACTGTTTGCAATCCATGGTTGTTGCTGCAAAACCCATCCACGGGATTGTTCCCATGCCAATGCAGACTGCTCTGTCAGCGGGGACAGGCGGGTTGCATTCTCCCGTGGTCCTGGAGCCTTTCATGCCTCTGTTTCAGGTGCAGTGTCCTCTCATAACCCACCAGTTCTGCTTGTGTATTTGCTAGGATATGAAAAAACTAAAAATAGAGATGAAAAAACCCAGTCTTTTCCCACTTTATATATAGCCAAGGTGCAGGGAGTCGGCAGTTGGGAGCCCAGGCAGGAGCCTGCACGTGTGGGCCCGACCACCCAGGCTGGGCTCAGCGGGGCGGCACGGAGCTGCCTTGCCCACAGCCTGGCTACGGACCCGCTCCCCAAAGGCCACCTGGGCACTGCCCCAGTTCTCTGAGCTGTGATTTGCTCCTTTTACTGGTGCAACTGGCCAGGTCCTGATAGCAGCCTGATCCCGGCAGTGTTCAGTGCTAAGCAGCAACCATGGCTGAAACCAGGGCAGGACTGACTTTGTGATGCAAAGCAAAACCCACTAATTCCAGGGTATTTACTGAGGTGCCCATCAAGGCTAACTGGATCCCATGCCACCTCTTTGGTCAATAGGTGGGTGTCAGCCCCCCAACCTCTCCCCTGTCCCCTGTGGCACCATTGGAGCTGTGGTCCCCACTGGCAGCCCACGGCTGCCTGCGAGGAATCTGTGAGGGCCGCTGCCTCTGGTCAGCACCAAGGGATAATTGGAGCCTTTGAAAGGTGAGAAATTTTTCCACCAGTTCTAGAAATAAATGCCTCTGAAGTCGAGCGCTGCGGACGGTAGTTCCTCGCAGAGGCATTTTTACGGGAACTGCTAAGTTTAGAAATCCACTTCACAAACAGCACGGAAGCTCCTCTCAGCACAGTTCAGAAGAGAGTTAATTTGCTGTTTGCTAATGATTTATTTTTCAGCCTGGTGTTGTGGGTGTGTGATGGTCTCACTGCACTCTGACAGCGTGAGAACCTAACAGGTCAAGGGAAAGAGGGGCCCAGCACACCGCATGTCAGCTGAGACTGAGATAGACCCAAACATCTGCTGGGACCTCCTCTCCAGCCTAACCATGGCTGGGGATCAGGAGCCCCTGCCCCACAGCAGCACTGTGCCCACTACATCACCCTCCCCATCCCCACTGCACACCCAGAACTTGCTTATGGGGGTGCAGCCTGCACCCAGCTCTGCCTGCACACATGGGCATGCACCAGAGACCTGGAAACACAGTGATGGTGGGGTTTTCTTACTGTGCTTATCGCCTGCTGTCTGCACTGCTGTCTCAGTGGTGGGAAACCCATCAGTCCCACCCAGGGGTCCCAGTTGGATCTCACCACCCCACAGGGCAAAACCAACCTGTGCAAAAGGCATCATCTGGAGCGAGCTGACATCCTTTCTTTCCTGAGCATCTGACATGGTGAGCACTACCTGTGCAATGGTTGGGAAATGCTGCAGCTCCAGCAATGGGCTGGACCAGCTGCTGGTTGGGGGCTATCGGATCGCAGCCCAGGCAGCCCAGACCCAGTGAAGTGAAGTCAGGACACCCTGGCAGCCTTACTGTGTAATTTTCTTGCTGGACGGGTGTGCTCCACAGCTTGACTGCAGCCCCTGTGTATTCACTCCAGTCCCTTTTTTTCCAAGACCCAGATTAAGATAGACGCTGAGTACCTGGCCCTGGTTCACAGGCGGGTTTGTCACGGCTGCACAGGGAGGTCTTGTTCCCATTGCTGCTCTTCTCGGGGGTGGCCCTGGTGCTCACGTGCCCCAGGCCCCTACTGTGGCACCAGCAAACAGCCCCCAACCATCCCCACTGGTGCATCATTCACTTTCTCCAGCCACAAAATGGATTTTTTTTCTGCAGAAAAATGTTTGTTTGTTTGGCCCAGATTAAAGCCAGTGGGGCTACGTTCCTCCCTGGCTCTGTGGGAAGAGTGGGATATGTGCAGTGGTTTATCGCTCCGTGGAATGTTGGGATGGGGCATCCTGAAGGTGTTCCTTCTCCCCAGAGTCTGCTTGGGGCATGTCCAGCAGGGAGGGGAATGAGGATCAGGTTGGGGGTCATCACTCAAAGCCTGGCGGGTTTAAAAGCAGACCCTGGTGAGTGCAATAAGGTGGTACAGGAGGAAAGACATAGAACAGGAACTCCCAGGGACATCTGGAGGAGATGGGAAGGCTTTGGGCAGGAAAGGTGTGCCCATACAGTGTATTAACATCTCTTCACAAGGCTGAGCACCAGCAGCAGCTCAGCTCAGCTCTCCTGTGGCTCCCCTAGGAGACCAGCAGTGCTGGAGTGGAGAGGTCACCTAAGGAGTGAGACAGCTGCAGTCCTGAGGCTTTGGGTCTCCTGAGTGACACCAGGAAAACCACTTTCCATACATATTTCTCCATCTGTACTATTGTACCAACCACATTAGCCAGAGCGCTTTGAGGGTTGCCGATGACCAGCACCACCTCAGAGCTCCAGGGCAGCACCATGCAGGATTTCTGCAACATTCAGCTGTTCCAGCAGTGAAGCTGAGATGAGCCTCAAATATTTTTGCTCACACTTAAAATCTGTCACTGTACCAGCACAGCTCAGGGCTTCTGCCCAGAGAGCAGGAGCTGCTGGATGGACACTGTTTTCACTCCCTTCACTCTCCCGGAAGGATTTATTGTGAACCTTTGCCAAGAAATCTCCCCTTTCTCATGGGACTTCCAACCTTTCCCATGTCCAGATGGCTGGATCCAAGCCAGAGATTTCCATCTGCCTAGACATGAAATTTCTCAGGTCCAACCATAGAGGTGCAGATGTTTGCAAGAACCATTTACTCAAAGCTGGACAAAGGCTGCGAAAGCAGAAAACAAGGACCTTGGGGTGCTCTTCTCTGCCTTATCTCTTAACCTTTACCTAAGGAAGAGTACATTCCCTGCAAACACAGATCTGCAGCACACCAGGCAGGGACTGCAGAGCCTGTGAACATACCATCACTGCTGCCTTGTGCCAGACTTACTGAGGCATCGTCTGCTCCTTCCTTATCTTGGACTCCATGCTTCTCATGGCAAAACGTGCATGTTGGGGGCCTGCATGCATTTGACCATCCAAAAAGCAACCTTCAGTTCCTGGATTGCTAACCTGAGGCTGAGCCAAGTGCATGTGTGAGGAAATCAAGAGCTCTGACTCCACAGTATTTGCTGGGTGCAATAAAGAAAGGAGATCTCTGGCTCAACCTGTGCCGGACGCTGCAAGAAGGAGCCGCAGTCCTGAACCCACTCAGACGCTGTGTCTGCCACAAGTGATAAATTCTGCTGCTCCAGGGAGGTAAAAGCTTGTGAGGAGCCGTGCAGCTGGAGGGCCCAGCCAGATGTGTTATCTCAGCAGCACAGCAGCCCTGTGGAGCTGTGCTGTGCTCACACACAGGTGCAGATGCCACCTTGCCCACGTGCCACGTGCCCAGGTCCCCCGTGGCAGGGAGGAAACAGCATAGAGCTGGGCACACACCAGTGCCTGGAGTACACACCCCACGGGGACCTGAGCCTGTGGCCGTTGACAAGGACCATGGCTGACAAGGCTCATGCTGCCTCATCCTCCCTGATGCTGCCACGGAGATTTGACTCGCTGAGCAGGCAAAGCACAGGACAATCCAGCCTTCATTTGGCGAGGAGATGCGCCGGTGCCAGCTCCCGCAGAGGCACCTGGCAGGGCGGAGGGAGGGAGGTGGTCGGTGAAGGAAAGGACAGAGCCCATCTGCCCCGCGGCCGGCGTCTCGCAGGACAGCAAACACTGAGCTCACCAAGACAGCTGTTGCCTTTGGCACGTCCCTCTCCCCGCTCCACTTCCCCAGCAGACGCGGAGCAGGGTTTCACCTCGCCGCTCCGTCTGCTGCCCATGTGTGGCTGCAAAGCCGAGCCTGCCGAGGCGGCTGGGTCCCCTGCACCCGGCTTTCCCCGCCTTGAAGCTGGGGGGAGGTGAGAGCCATGCAGGAGCACCCCGTCCCCAGCGCCGGCCCCAGCATCTTCCCGGCACGTGTCCCGGAGCCGAGGGGAAAGATGCCCGTGGGGGCTGCGGGCAGTTCCCAGCTGGACCCTGTTACAGCCCCGGCGCTTCCTTTTGGGGTTGTCAACATCCAGCTGCGGGTTCCTGGCTGAGAGAATGGGAGGGTGGCATTGCCCCAGGGGACATGTCTGAGCAGGGGTTGCTGGGTCAGGTTTGGGCTGGAGGGTGAGGAATGAGTCTGGCCCCATCCTTCCCATCTGGCTCTCAGCTGTTTCTGGTGTTTCTCTTCCTTTTTTATTATTTAAGCTGTTTTGTTGGGTGGTTTTTTTCATGTTGTGCTGATAAGAGAGAAGCAGCCTGGGGGTTCTGGTGGGTGGTTTAGTGGCTGGGGTTAGCTGCTGGGGTGTCCTCATTGCCCCCCTCCACCGGCTGCTGCAGCACAGACACCAGGGATGGAGGCACCCAGCAAAGCCCTCTTTCCAAACCCAACATCCTGGACCCCTGTAAGTGGGTTGGGGTGATGTCAGAGACTGGAACTTGATAAATTCATGGAGGTGCTATATGATGGCATGTCTTCTGGTATAGATGCCTCATGATATCCACCCACCATTAAACCTGAGATAGCAGGTGGGACATACAATGAGCCCTCAGCCTCAGTGAACAGCTGATGTCCATCTGGAGTAACTAGGGCCAGTGAAGTGGTTATAAAGCTTCAGTTGCAGCAGGACTGGGAGTAGGGCTGTTCTCTCTAGACAAGGAAAAGATTGTTGTCTCTGTTTGCTCTAGTGATGGAGAGGGTGAGATGTCTCCTTGAGTTCATGGACTGTGCTAAGGGGAAAACTCCAGGTCTCCTCACGGTGGTGTTTTGTGTCTCACTGCCTCCTGAAGTGGTTCAGTGTATCAACAAGGCTCTGCTCTGTGCTTGCTGAAACCCCTCCAGCCATCCCGTGCAGTTGACTGTTGAGGTGCTGAGGGTTAACTGACCCTGACAAATATTTACCTGTTTCTCTGGGTTTACAGAAACCTCACTCCAGCTTTGAAGTGGAGTTCAAAGCTCCAGCAGTGTTGTCTTGGGGGGACTGAGCTTTCACTGGTGTGCAGAAATGCTGCTCTGCAAGGAGGGAAACTGCATCCCCCATCCTCAGAGGGCATCTTCCATCATCTCACAGGGTCCTGTTGGCCTCCCCACACCAGGGTAAGATCTGCTTTGCCAGTTGTTTGGAGACTGCTTAAAATAAACAGCCCAAAGAAAGGCTTTTTTCCAGTGAAGTGGCAGAACATGCTTCTCATGTCATTTCTTTCCTAACCTCTGAATGGGGTCAACAGAGACTGTGCTGAGTTGCACATCTGTGCTGGGCTCATAATTAAAAAGAAGTAGCTTGTTTGAAGTGTACAAATAAACACCTGTGAAAGTAATCCTGGTCCTTTAAGTGGAGCTGGTAAATGCTCTGATTTAGTTGTGGCACTAGGATTTGGCTTTGATTTTATTTTTCATCAAACTCAAGGCTGGGGGAAAGCGTTGGTGTTTATTCTCACAACAGGCAGAGCCCAGGCAGCAGGAGCACAGCCTTCATCACCCACCTCCTCCTCAGGCTGTCAGTGCCCACCCTGCTCTGTGCACAACTGAGCACCCTCTGTACTTTCCTCCCACCATGGTAAGGAGCAGACAGGGCCCCTGTATTTTGGGAGATGCTCTGTTCCTGGCAGACTGGGATGTGCTTCCTCAGTGAGAGCTGAGAGCAGCCAGTCTGTCCATCTCAGGAGGCAAACTCATTTCTTCACTGCCTTGACCCTGGGGGTGGGTGACCTGGGTGTTGCTCAGCAAGCTTCACGCTGACACATCCCCTCACCCCACTGTCTTTCTGCCCATCTTGCCTTTCAGATGCCACTGGTGGTTGATGATGGCACTGATAAACCCCACAGCCTTGGGCATCCCTGTTTCCTCCAAGGAAGGCAAAGATGTGGGGCAGCCCCACGGTGAAAGAGCACGGTGAGGAGAGCAGGAGATGTTCAGCTTGTGGAACGTGGCAAGTAAGTGGGTAAAAACTGAAGAGTTTGTTTGCAGAATAAAATAAATTTAATTTGAGCATCCAAATTAAGGCACTGGCCATCTTGAGCACATGGGCTGTTCAGCATATCCTTTGAATGGATCTTGTAATTATTATTTTTTTAATCTACAGAGTATTTTAATAGTGATTATGGTCAGGACACATCCAAGTTGCCTTGGCAGCCAACCTTGTATAATTAGCTGAGCCAGTACAGCACAGGTTAAATGTTGTGTATGTATATTTTTTTTTAGTTTTATATTTAATATTTGTAATTCTATATTTGACTGCGACAGCCACAACTCATGCCATGTGGCTCTACCAGGTGTCCAGTCAAAAGACCAGAACTATTAACTGTGGTCCCTGCAGCTAATCAACCCAAACTCGCTGCCAGTCTCACACCTGAATATACCATTCGGATTTTTTCCTGCAATTACACAAGCTAAAATTACACCAGTAAAGTCATACTCCCCAAACTCATACTTCTGAGTGTGAAGGAGCACGTACAGACCATTTCCTTCCCATATCTGATGAGTTCTAACAAACAGCAACTGCTTTGTCTAAAAAAACCCCAATAATTTCATCCAGTAGCTCACAGGCAAAGGGTTTTGGGGCAATTGCCATTGTGAGTTTTGCATGATGTTTGATCTGTGATTGACAATCGTTACAGGGAGGGGGTAAATGGGACCAGCAGAGACCCCTTGCAGCGTGTGGTGGGCAGAAGGGTTGGCCTGTCTGGGCAGGAGTTATTTCCCAGTGCCTGTGCTGCTCGGGGAGCGCTGCCCGCTCTGCCTGCAGGGAGGCACCCAATAGTAATTAAAATACACGGGTGCTGGGCTGTGTGTGTGTGTGAGGATTTTCCCTGGCAAAGCCAGGCATGTGGGGTGTATGCTGTGCTCAGACTGGGGAGTGTTTCAGCGCGGAGCTGTATATTCTTTTTATATGTAATCTCATCCCCATTTCATCTGCCAATGGGCTGTTTAATTTGTACTGTAGGAAGAGTAACTATTTTACATCTTCTTGAACTCTGGTTGTTTTAAACTTCTTCAGATTTCTGGGCTCCTCACCATCAGAAGGGCATCGAGGTCCTGGAGTGAGTCCAGAGAAGGGCAGCCAGGCTGGGGAAGGGGCTGGAGGGCAAATCCTCTGAGAGGCGGCTGAGGGAGCTGGGGGTGTTCAGCCTGGAAAAGAGGAGGCTGAGGGGAGACCTTATCACCCCCTCCACTGACCTGACAGGAGGGTGCAGAGAGGTGGGCGATGGTCTCTTCAGCCAGGGGACAGGAGATGGGACAAGGGGAAATGGCCTCAAGCTGCCCCAGGGCAGGGTCAGATTAGATATTAGGAAAAAAAAATCACTGAAAGAGTTGTCAGGGCCTGGAACAGGCTGCCCAGGGAGGGGATTGAGTCACCATCCCCAGATGTGTTTAAAAAAGGGTAGATAAGGTGCTCAGGGATATGGTTTAGCATAGGATGGGAATGGTTGGACTTGATGATCTTAAAGGTCTTTTCCAACGTTGTGATTCTGTGATTCAGGCTGATTATCGTAGCCCTCTGCACCCTCGCAGTTATCTCAGGCAGAAATTTAGGAAGGAGTGAAGAACCTCTCCTGTATCCTGCTCAGGGGATGGGGATACAGAGGTTAAGGGACTTGCCTATGGCTGGAGAGGAAGTTTGTCAGAACCATGAATTAAACACAGCTCCTCAGAGCCCCTGCTCATCACAAGAGCACTCTCTCCCATAAATTAAACCCTGTCATTAGTCTGATCTGCTGCAGTCTGGCCGTGAGGAACAAGGTATGTAAATATTTTGCAGCAGTGGGTATTAATTTGTAGCATTAACAACATTTGCACCACTGAAAACTGAATTGGTTCTTTATTATGCTTTGCCCGGTATCCCAAAATATTTTGATCTTTGGATATAACCACCAAATATGCTGAAAATTCCCCGCAGCTCAGATCATACCCTTCCTATTCACTTGAGGAGAGTCAGAGGGGAAATGTGGGACCTGCAGAGGTTTTCAGGCTGTGTCCAGCAATGGTTCAGACTGTACAAATTCTCTGGGGTTAATTTCCACATCTTTTTTTTCCAAAATTCTTGGGGTTTCAAGACTGGGAAAGACCTTTCCCATTTGTTTGGGTAGCCACACAGGTGGTGAGTTACCATCATGTCTCTTCTGTCTCCAGCTTCAGCATCTCTGCTGCAAATAACGCAGCATCCGCTTGTGGGAGCAAGGCTCAGCCCTGGTTCTGTGCAGACCAAGGACAAGACTGAGGTCGTAGGAAGAGCATCCTTCCCATTGGAGATGGGCAGCACACATCTAGGCCAGTGATGAGGGGAAGGCTGCTACACCTCTGCCCCAGGCTGTGCTTCAAAGGCATCACTGACATAAGGGAACAGAGCACAATATTTTTCTTTAATTATTATTTCTTTAAAGCTGGCGGTGAATAGAGAAGACTGTGGAGCTGAAAGCGCTGAGGTTGATGAACAATGTCTCAGCAAAGGGCCAAAACGATCTTAAACTCCAAGCTTAAGCTTCCATTAGGCAAAGAAAATACGGCACAAATTATGCTTATGTAGCACCTCTCATGCAAACATCCCAGGATGTTCCACGATCAAACTCAAACACAATCAATCATGGAGATGTGAGCAGCGTTCACCAATGAAAACAGAGAGCAGGGGGAAGCTCGGCAAGAATGAGCACCTGGCTTCCAAAGGGAAGGGCTGGGGGGCTGGCGAGGGCACAGCTGGCCCGTGGTGGGCAGGCAGGTGCCAGGGGAGTGTGGGAGCTGCTGTGAGGCAGGAGGACAAGCAGGAAAGAGAAGAGGTCTCCTGAGTCCAAATAGGCCATTGCCAATGGGGTAACACAGCCCCAGGGGTGCTGCTGGGCAGCGTGCCTGGGGTGGCACCCGCTGGAGTTCGAATTTGCTGCAGTGTGACTGGGCTGTGAGAACCCACCTTACCCCTACCTCGGGTCAGAAAGGAACCCTCGCTTGGGTTTTGTGAAGGACATTGGGTACGTTGCTCTCCCCCCTCCTCCAGGCATTTTACTGTGATTGCAGCAGGGAGTGGTGGACCCAGAAATCTGGCCAAAAAAACCCCCCAAGCCAGTCAAGAGGCTTCGCTGGACAGTGTGACTGAGAATTCGGTTCAAAGTTCTCGGTCCTGCGGGGCTCTGACGAAGGGCTGAAGAACTAAACGCCCGTGGCTCAGCCTGCGAATGGCTTTAAGGAGCAGCCAGGGATTCGGGAATGATCTTGCTGCCTTCTAAGTGTCTTTAGCTGGAAGAACTTGTGCACAGGGGTCTCATGACGCAGCCTCTTGTGCGAGGTTGTGATGCTGCTGTGGCATGTTGGCATACATCACCATTTCCCCAGCATCACGGTGACAGCAGACCAGCACTGTGAGCTGGGGCAAACTGCCACTCTCTTAGAAGAAGGCCTGAGTTTCTCCACAACAAATGTTAAACTGGGTGTACAGATGCCCAGGGATCTTGGCAAGGGTTGCTGAGGTTGTTCTTTCTCTGTCTGCATCCTGAGACTGGGGTGACTTCGTTTGCAGGTGAGGATCCTGGTTTCTGCAGAAGGCATCCTTGCTGTAATCTCACATCATCAAGGCTGGCTTCATTGTGATCACTGATTAACAGGCAGTTATCAGACTCACCAAAAGGAGGCAAATTAATTTTCTAAGCAACTTAATTATTTTAAATGATTAACAACTCCTTGGCACTCTTCTTGCACCAATGAATAGTGAAATACCTGATACAACATGAACTCACGGACCAGGAAAGATTTCCTCCAAACCTGCTGCAGCTCAGGAAGAAGGATGCTCTTCATGTTGGATCTTACCTCAAACCTCTGCTCAGGCAGCTGGGATCTCCACATCGCCTCTTCAAACAAGCACCTTAAGCTCTGGGTGATTGGGCACGCAGGCTTGAGGTTTACCAACCACTCTTCAGCTCTGAAACTGGTTCTATAGCCCTAATGGGAATCGATCCCTGCTTACTTTAGAGGCAACGTGGGATTTCTCAGTGAAAGTGAAACGATTTGTTGGTGGCCTTGGTTCTAATTAAACCAGAAGAAAGAAATTATTTCATTTTTTAAGACCAGTTAGCCTGGAAGATTTCAGCTGGAATCAAGCAGTGGTTTGGTGAGGTTAAGGCAAAAGATAACAAGGACAGCCACATCTGCTATACCTGATGAATCCAAGCCGTTCAGTATGGTTTATACCTGATGCAGCTCCACTGGGTGTCTGTGAAAACTCTTTGGGCACCTTCCACAACCCGCCTAAACAACCCCCATTCTGTGCTTAAGAGTAAAAGCCCTTTCTGTGGGTTTAAAAGACCTAACTTCTGCAATTCATCCCAAGGGGAGCTGCGATCCGCTCCTCAAACGGGCTGCTGGCCTTGGCCGACACGCACGGCAGCAAATGCGCGGCCTGAAAGCGGAGATTGACTCTAAATCTGCAGGACACCTGGACCCAGCTGAGCTTTGCTCACCGCGCTGGCCAGGATCCGCGATTCACAGAGATAATCCTCAGACATTTCCAGCTGGGCTGAGGATAGACACATTTCCAGCCCGTGCCATCAACTCCATTCATCTGGAACAGGTGCCGAGCTTATGAAATGTTCCTGCCGTGCGGTGGACGCCACAGCATGCTTCATTAGCGGCCCGCCGAGCCGCCCGCCGCCTCCGGCTCGCGGGCGTTGCACACAGTCTGGAGATCAAGAGCCCCAGACCTGGGAGGCAAAGGAGGCGAGGTTTCAAAGGCAGAGGGGGATTTAGGCAGACAATGCCGGGCGCTGTGAAACCTGCTCCCAGCCCCCTCTCGTCCTCGCTCGTGTGAGTGAACGCAGCTGCCTGTCTTTCCGAGTTCGGGGGTGCTAGACGTGGCCGTGGGTGCTCTCGTTAGAAACAACATCATAATAAATTGCCAAATGCCGTTTACCCTGGATAACCTCCTCAGCCCAAACTCCCTGTTATCTGCCGCAGCTGCTTTGATGTGTCCTCCTGCTCTTCCAGCCCAGGCATTGCCACAGGTTGGATGACGACCCCTGCGAGCCGGCTTTGCGACGCGCTGGCAGCGCTAGGGCCCTTCTTTCTCTCCCACTCTCACCTTCTCCCTGCTGGGGCTGTTGGGGTGGGTACCGCCTTGCTGTTGGTTTCCCCAGTTCTCAGCTTTACTGATGCTGGGGGGGTTGTGGGGTTTTTTTAAGGGGGGGTGAAATGACCGTGGCAGCGGTTCGATGGGTGAAACATATCAAATACCCCAGCGAGGGTGCTCGGGCACCCCTCAGCTGGAGGGTGAAAAGGGGCTGGAGCCTTCAGAGCCCCCACAACTCTCTTAAGTTACTCCTAAATTCTCTTAAGAACTCTCTTCAGAGACCCCGCCCCCTCCGCTCTTAACTCCCCTCCGTTCTCCTCCGGAGCGCTGCGGGCGGGCGCTGTGCCGCTGTCCCGCGGAGGGGCTGTGCCGGGGAGGGGAGGTGGGATAACGGGGAAACGCCTTCCCCAGGGCTGTGCCGGGGAGGGGAGGTGGGATAACGGGGAAACGCCTTCCCCAGGGCTGTGCCGGGGAGGGGAGGTGGGATAACGGGGAAACGCCTTCCCCAGAAGGCGGTCGGGGCCAGGAGCGGGCTGCCCGGGGACTGGCGGGGTCAGCGCCCCTCACCCGGGGGGTTTGAAAGACGGGCGGGCGCGGGGTGACGGGCGGGCTCGGGGATCTCAAAGCGCCGCCGCCGGGGCCGTGCCGGGACGGAGCCGCTGCGCCACCGGCCTCCCCCGCGCCCTCCAGGGGGCGCCCTCCCGTCCCCGTCCCGTCCCCCCCCCCTCCCCGCACTACGCACGCGCACAGCTTCCCCCCCGTCCCCCCCTCCTCGTTTCCCCCCCCCCCCGGCCCGTGCCTGCGTCCCAGCTTGGAGGGCGCCGCCAGGGGGCGGCCGCGCGGTGCGGAGGGAGGAGCCGGTGCGTGACGCGCTACGGCGGCCGGGCGGATGCGGGTGGCGGCGGGGAGCGATGGAGCGGTTGGAGCGGTGCGGCCGCGGGCTGCGGGCCGGGCTGGCCGCCGGGCGAGTGCGCGGCCGGCTGCCCTGGCTGCTGCTCGCCATCGTCCTCCTCGGGTCCGCCCTCAAGGACAGCGACCTGGTGCCCGAGACGCCCATGCAGAACAAGCGTAACCCGCTCAACGTGTGAGGAGAGCCGCGGGGCGGGCGCGGGGGGCGGCTGAGGTCTCAGCGGGAGCCGGGCCCTGCCCCGGGCGCTCCCCGGCGGGGCAGAGGAGGGGGCTGGAGGCACCGGGCGGGCCCCAGCCCCGCGGGCGCGGGGCACGGGCGCTCGGGGAGCTGCCGGTGCCGGGCCGGAGCCTCGAGTGCTGTGTCCAGGGCGGGACCCCTCACTACCAGAAGGGCATCAAGGTCCTGGAGCGAGTCCAGAGAAGGGCAGCCAGGCTGGGGAAGGGGCTGGAGGGCAAATCGTGTGAGGGGCGGCTGAGGGAGCTGGGGGTGTTCAGCCTGGAGAAGAGGAGGCTGAGGGGAGACCTTATCACCACCTACACTGCCCTGCCAGGAGGGTGCAGAGAGGTGGGCGATGGTCTCTTCAGCCAGGGGACAGGAGATGGGACAAGGGGAAACGGCCTCAAGCTGGGCCAGGGCAGGGTAAGATCAGGTGTGAGGGGAAAGTTCTTCCCTGGCAGAGTTGTGGGGCTGTGGAACAGGCTGCCCAGGGAGGGGGCTGAGTCACCGTAACTGGGTGTGTTTAAAAAAGGGCAGATGAGGTGATACGGTTTAGCATAGGACGGGAACGGTTGCACTCAATGAGCTTAAAGGTCTTTTCCATCCTAGTGATTCTGTGTGTCCACGTGTGGTGCCTGAGCCAGTCGGCTCAGGGTTTCGGGGCGCTGGAGAGTCTCCCCCGGGTTTATTCTTCTTCCCCCTTTAGCTCCCAGGGAATCCCTCAGGTTAGAGTAAATGTGTAGTTACTGAATGGCTCTGAAAGCAAGCTGAAGAAAACAACTCTCCCAGCGCCTTCTGTAGCAGCAGTTACAGCAAGTGCTTTGTGGTGCCTGGGCGGTGGTTTCATGGCTTCACCATTGCTCGGGGCTGCTTGTGTGTTGTAGCTATGTGTGGCCGGGTTCTGGTGGAGAAGGAGGGCATGGGGTCAGTGAGGAGCTGTCACAGTGTGTGTGCTTTACCTGCCCCAGGCCAGAAAGCAAAGTGAAGATTGTGAGTGCCCTGTGACTTGGGGGTCCTCGTGCTTCCTTGGTTTGGATTTGCCTTTCAGCGGTGTGAGGGAGAGGAGCTGCTTTAGTGTGAGTGAAGAGGACTGGCAGGAGTGCTCAAAGGGAGAAATTGATGTTGCAGTGAAAGCATCCTGCAGTTCAGCTCCCCCTCTTTGAACAGAGCAGGTCTGTGTGTACTGACAGCTTTTGAAGCAGTTATTTTCCCTGCAGATTACTTGCTTTGCCCACAGCAATGATGTCAGTGTAGTTCTTTGCTCTTAACTGTCTCAATAAAAGAAATATTTAACTTTCAAATATTCTCCCGTAGAAGCAGCCACAGTTGCCCCACAGATCTCCCTTCTACTGTCAAATGAAGAATACAGGAGGTACTCCTCAAAATCCTGGGCAAGGCCCTGACACTTCCTCTTAGGCTATTGGTGAGGATTCAGAACTCTGTTCCTACTTGGTTTTGTCTTGGATGCCAAGGTGATGAGTAGGTGATGACCGTGTGTAGCTCAGCCACAGACCAGAAGCCTACCATCTCTGTTTTTCAAGGTGGGATGTGGGTAAAGAGGGGGCTGCACAGTTCCCCTCTCCCACCAGCCGATAGGAAGCAAGCTGTGTTGGAAGGCCCTAAGGGGAGAAAGAGGGTCATAGGCTGTGGTCTCCTTAACTCACTAGTAAATTCACTTGTACCTCCTCCACTTTAAGATTTGCAGAGACGACTAGTTATGCAATACTGTCTCCTCCTAATCAGGATATCAGCACATCACTAGATGGTTTTCAACATTTTATAGGCATCACAGCAAAAATTGTCAAGGTGGAGAGTGAATTTAGAGATGGAAGGATTTGTGTTTGCCAAAGGAAAGCTCTCAGCAGCTGGATGGATGGCAAAGAAGCAAACACATCATGCTGCTTCCTTTATTTCATACAGTGATAACGGAGTAAAAGTTTCATGGGTTGATTTGGGGAAAGAAAAGCCAGCCTTTCTCCTAACTGTCTTATTCAGTATTAGAGGGTGATGTTGGGAAGCACAGATAATTGAGATGGAGGAGGAGGGTCAGAGAAAGGGTTACTGTGGCTGGGGTGGCAAGCTAAAAATACCTTCTTTGCAGCTGCACTCAGAGTAGGGCAAAGTTGAGCGGGTTTGTAGGGCAAAAGGGATTGCAAAACTGAACTGCAAGTCTGAACAAGGGCTCTAGGTCTGAGAGAACACTGTGTGGGAAACTGTTGAAATACCTGGTTGAGGGAGGATTCAGGTGTTGGGCCTGAGAGAAGTAGTGAGGAGAGGGTTAAGTTTATAGCTGTGCTTTACTTTGAGGGGAGGGCGTGAGTGTCTGATTTAGCTCTAAACACTGACCTTGAAAACCTCCTCCATCAAGCACCACCACTTAGCTCATCTCCTGTGAAGTTTCACACCTGCATGTTTCTCTCTTGGCTTTTCTCTGGCAGGTACTTTGTCAAAGTGGCTTGGGCATGGACGTTCTGGCTCCTGCTGCCCTTCATCGCCCTCACCACCTACCAGTTTGCCAAGAGCACGTTCCTCTACGGTCCCACAAAGAGCATCTTGGTGGTGCTGCGGCGTCTCAGCGCCCTGCTGGTGGGTACTGCCATCTGGTACCTCTGCACCCGCCTCTTCATCTACATCGAGAACCTCACCGGCGCCTGCTCCGCCCCGGGCAAAGCCGGCGAGCCTCGCCGGCTGTACGCCACCAAGCAGGAGTGCCACCAGGACAGCGGGGTCTGGGACGGTTTTGATATCTCAGGGCACTGTTTCCTGCTCTCCTACTGTGCTCTGATGATTGTGGAGGAAGTGGCTGTGCTGGAAAGCTTGTCCATAGACCAGAACTCGAAGCTGCGTGTTGTGGTCAACGGCCTGTTCGTTTCCTTGTGCTTTCTCACCATGGTCTGGGTGTTCATGTTTCTCTGCACTGCCCTGTACTTCCATGACTTCAGTCAAAAGCTGCTCGGTGTGCTGATAGGTCTGTCGGCTTGGTATGGGACGTACAGGTTTTGGTATTTGAAACCCTTTTCTCCTGGACTGCCTCTTCCAAATATACCTTCGAGTTCAAAGAAATATAGTTACAGCAGATAAAACAAGTTTTAAAATGTTTGGATTTTGCTTTCAGTACTGAAAGTTCATGGTAGTTGAATGTAGGAATGTTGACGTTATTTCCACTGTAAGGAACAAGGTGATGGGCAGGAGGAAAGCAGATCTGTACTAGCTGATGGCTGGCAGGTGGTAATGAGCTTCTTCCTTGGGAGGAAGAAAAAAAAAAGGCGTATCAGAAGAGCTCTGCTCTTGTTCAGGAACTGCTGACTGCCTTTCTCAGCAAAGAAATTAGAAGTTGGATCCGTTTCTCTTACAAACAAGCAGAGGAGCAGATCCAAGGCTGACAGAGGCCTTTGCTCTTTAAGAGCTTGACTGATCTCAGATTAATTCTCCCTCTCTTGGGTTTATATGTGTCAAAATACTGTGGGTGATCCAAACCTGTTTCTGGTTTTTAATACTCGTGTCTCTATTGCCTTATGGGAACACTAATAATGCTGCTGAGCTGCAAAAATACCCATACTCGTTGAAGCAGTATTGAAGTTCTGTTTGAAACTAGAACGTCTCATGTTACCAAGTGTTAAATACACTAACTTGACATAAACACCTCCTAGCTGTCTGCACCTTCTGCAACAAAAAGAGTAAATCTGAGATGTAATGTCTTAAGCAGACTGTGACTTCGAGTTCTCGCCTGCCTTTGGAAAGGAAACTCTTAAAAAACAAGCCTTAACTTTCTCCTTAGGTGAAGTATCTGTAATAATAATATTTTGTTATTTTATTGACCCAAAAAACAACCCCTTTCCAGTTTTGCTAAAAAGTCTAATACAAGAATTGGGGTTTTAATTGGTTGTTTTTTTTTTTTTTAATCTTAGAGAAGTTGCATGCTTTGCAACAAGTGGTACTTTGTGGTGTGTTCCTTCTAGAAGTACAATGAAACTTGTTAGGAACAAGTCAGCTTAACCTGCTCTTTCCCAAATAGTCTACTTGGTAATGAATGAAACACCATGTTTATCCTAAGAGCTGCAAAGCAGTGTGCTTGAAGCAATATTTATTCTTGATTATCCAGCAATATCAATAACCAACTTGATTTTGTTTGCATATGAAGCTGTGGCTGCTTTTGATGTGGCTGGAAACCTGCTACTGGATAAAACACTACTGCTGTGTCGTGAATAGCTATGAGGTGGGATGGGTTTACTCATCATACCAATCAGACATTTAGCATAGTTTTTCAAGATAAAAGCTTTTTATTATTTCCTAAAGGCTTATCCAAAAATAAGGCAAACAAAAATGTGTTTGGTGGTTGGAGTGATGAGCAAGACATCCCAAAAGGGCTGTGAGGCTGCAGGCAACGTCTGCTCATCCAAGAGCAGGCTTGATCTGACTGTAGTATTGGACTCTAAGGTGATTATTTTGCTGAATATAGGGTAGGATGCACTGTAATCTAATCTCAGAGCGTTTCTTTTTGTCATCTCACCAGCTCTCTTTCAGCAAGAGAGCGGCATCGGTTGCAATAAATAGAGCAGTGTTGGTTCCATGCCTGTGGTCTGCCTTGGAGGAGAGGTGAAGTCACCTGAACCTTCACTGAATTTGGTGGCAGGTGGGAGTTGTGTGCCCACAGAAAGTACAGATCACCTCACAGAAAGAAGCTGTTTCAGGAGGTTATGTATTTTCTGTCAAGCTCCTCCTCTCGGGTTTTTTGGGTTTTTTTGCAATAAATTGCCTTTTAAGCTGACTTTTTGGAAAACTTGCACTGATTAACTCATATTGGGTTTAACTAAATTTGTTTAAACTATGCAAATTCATTTGCAGACATTCTTTTTATGTAATGTAAGCCTGCTCCCCATAGAGAAGCGAGACTGCAAGGCACTTTGGCTATGGAAAAGGATTATATACCCAGAAGGTTTTGTGATTAATTTAATTAGATTTAAATTTCTGGTTTAAGTTATCTTTATGTAACTTTGCCATATAGAGAAGCCTTGGAACAGAAAATGCTATTTATTTAAACCATCTGACTGGCTGAAATTATCTGTGGTGCCACAAATCTTCTGTGCAATCACTATATGGATGGTTCTGTCCACTTTTCACCAGTGTCATACAGCTTTTGTTATCCTGGAAATGATGTGGGAGATGGTTATTTGCAAAGATTGTATTTATACAGTGAAAGCAAACTTTTATTTAAACACCTGAAAACTTTATCAGTGTTTGTGTCTGCGAGTGTTTCTGATGCCTGTACAGATAACTGCTGTTGCTCTTCGGTTCCTTGAATGATCCAGCCTCACAGTGTGACTCCCAGATGCATGCTCATCCTGGCATTGACAATTCTGCAGGATTTGAATAGCTTAATCAAACAGATTCTCAAAAGTACAGGGTGTAAAAAGAAACCACAAAGGCAAATCAAGAAGAACCCAGTGCCTGGCAAAAGCAAGCCTTCTGATGTGAGCCCGTTACATCAGGCAGCTGGCTTTGTAGACACGGACAGTCGCTTGTTGTAGCCAAGCGAGACCCTAATCCGTGGCAATCTGTGGGAGAGCTCTTGTGGGCTGTAATGCTCTTTAGGAGTTTGGAAATCCTGGCATCCACGTCTCAGTGCACAGAGACCACGTGCCAGCTGCTGGCTTAGAGGGTTCCCTCCTGCTCAATGCCCTTTTTTAAAAAAGTCTGTTTTCTTGACACTGTTTCAGAGTTGGGCTTTGTTTCCTTGTGCTTTCACAAATGCCTCACAAATCAGAGGTTCCAGCTTTTCTGCTCACACGCTGCCAGCACCTTTGTCTGAGTTCCTTCCCTCCCCCATATAAACTTCTATCATCACAATTAAAATGTGGCCTCTCTACAACAGGTCTGTGCCCAAAGAGAAACAGTGCTGTGAGCAGCTGGGTGTGTTGTCCTTGGCCAAAGGGACAAATCCTTTCTTTCAGCTGTCAACTCTTACTGTTAATACAAGGTGTTTTTTAAGTAAGTGCAACGTTTTAAAGGATAATTGTTCACATCTTGTAGTGGATTCCAACACCTGCAGTCACAAGAAACACTTGGCCTATCTTTTGGTTTGCTTATGGAATTAACTTTAATGCAGAATCAGTATTCCCCTTCTTCCCTCAGAGCTATTCTTCTGGGTCTGTAGAATTATTTAGGGAACTTTTGTCTCCAACATCTCACTGGCACATGACATATTGCAAGATGTTTGCTGGTTTTTCATTGCCTGGGTTTCTCTAGTTTGCCTGTACTTTCCCAGAAGCCGCCTTTGGCTGAGGCACTTCTTGATCTCAGTGCCTGCAACATTTTCCTCTGCTGGGGCCAGAAGATTAACTGGACTGGGATTCATTTCACTCTTCACTTACCTGGGACTCTGTCAGATGTTTGTGCAACGGGAGGCGAGGTCAGGCAAACAGGAAAGTTCAGATCTTTCGTAAGATCCATCTGAGCAGCTGAGGCTTCAACTGTATCGAACTGGGGTTTGATTTGTCCTCTGAGTCTTGGTTGAAAGCCAACTTGGGAACACTTCACCAGTACTAGATGGTGTTCTTGGTTTGCTGGTTTATTTGTGTGTACTGGAGCTCGGGTGGTGCACCAAGAGAAGCCTGTTGTCATGTCCAAGTGCAAAACACCTGGTAGTGCCCTGTGGTGGGTTTTAATGGAGAAAAACTAACGTGATACATTAAATGTTTCAGAAAATAGGGGTTTAGTTATGAACACAGGTCTGTGGTCACTTTTCTTAAGTCTGCAGTCACTTTTCTTAGTGAAATAGTATCTGTAGCTTAAAGTGGATCCCTGCAGCTTCTCTGCTGTCAGCCTTTGCCAGCTCTTCCCCTTTGATCAGCCCGTGCTTTTCTCTCTTCACTCTCAAACCCGCTTCCTGGGATTATTTCTTTTCATAGCTTCCTCCCGCTCACTGGAGCGCAGATTAGTAATAAATGCTCTTTACCTCTGCTAGATGTGTGCTTTCTCTGGGTCTTGTCTTCCCCTTTTTGAAGTATTTTGCCAAAGCTTGAGATGAAAGCAATTAACGCTAGAAAAAGGGGCTCTGATGACTCTGAGCTCATAATTAACCATCGTTAAAAGGAGTTGGTCTGTCACTGTAATGAGGTTGACCTGGGAAAAAGCATGTGCTTGCTTTATTGAAGTAGGACTATGCCTGGTGTGCTGGAACCCAGGGAAGGAAAGAGAAGGCAACGCGATGGGGCCATTGAGTGGTCGGTGGAGTTGGCTTCAGCCTTTTCTGTGATGAGTAGGTTCCCCTGGGTGTTTGGTAGGAAATCAGTGGTTGGTTTGAGTGTGGGAAGGGAACGTCGGTGCTTAAATGATGTGTACAGTGAGCGTAGAGGTTACAAGCTGGGAAAGCAGAAATGGAAGTGGCCTGTGGGGACTGAGTGCAGTCCTTGGGATGTCAGGCAATTTCCCAGTAATACTTAGTGTGAATGATCATTTACTTTTAAACCACTTGCTGTCCAGCACACAACCTGGGCAATGCCGTGTGCCGTGCAACCAGCTGTAGAGCTTTGGAGCTGTAATATGTCACAGGGAATAAGCAGTAGGTGAAGAGCTTTGCCAGCCTGTCAGAGGGTTGAGTATCAAGGGAAAGAAGTACTCAGAAAAATCCCTCAATTTCTCTCTCAATCCTGCTTTTTGTGACACCATGCCCAGCGGTAGGAGACCTACAGTTCTGTCTTTCTCATGGAGTGGGGCTGGGGAAAGGCAAGTGTGGAGCAAAAGCAAATACAGTTGGTGAAACAATGATTGCTTTTTGTTGTTTCTCATCCCTGAAGCTTGTCCCTGTGTGCAGCCTGGGCTCATGTCACACTTTTAGGTCATGTATTCCCTCAGTCCTGTGAGTCAGTGCATTTAATCTGTGGGAAACATGGTCGATGTCAGAGCAATAAATAGGAGTATCCTCGATGTAAATGTCAGCTCACTGCCTCTGTTGGAGGGGGGGCACAACTGGGGAGAAGAGCTGCATGAGAGGCTACCCGTGCTGTGACACTGCCAGTGACAGGCTTGACAGCATGACTCAGTGCTGGGGAAAATTCAGCTAAATAGATTGTGGCTTAAAATAGTTGTGACAGAGAGATCCGTGCACAATTAATTGAAGATGCAGAGGGAACTAAGCCCATGGAGCCCATTAGCCTCGTCCCAGACATGTGGCTGTTGCTTCCAAGCCCAGCAGGATCAGGCTCATTCAGAAGGGAACTTGGGGTCCCTCCTCTGCGTTTTGCAAACAATGGAAAGAAGCACAGATTTGATATGTGCTTGATAGGGTCTCATTGCAGACCACAGCTTTGCCCAGCACTGTGCACCATCGCTCCAGCTTTGCCATAGCCTCACCTGACTGGTTTGGTTTTTAGAAGAATGGGAGTGACAGAGGTTTGAGTTTTTGAAGAATTAAATATTTTTTGTTGGTTGTCATGATTTGGGAGTTAAGAGAAAAAACTTATCCCAGGGTGGTTTTTTGTTTTATTTTGTTGCCTGGGGGTTTTATATTTTTTTTTTTCTTTTTTGCTTGCTTATGGCCAAGAATCCTCCCTATTTCTGTCCCGTAGTGGTTGGCTCTGAGGGCAAGGAATGGGAAGAAGCTGCTTTTGGTAAGCAAAAATAGAAGTGCTCCAGGAGGCTTGCAGTGAAGTGACACGACCTTGTGATGTAAAGAGCATGTGTGAAACAGCGCTTAACTACGCAGAGTGTGTCAAGAAGCACCTGCAGCATTGTGAGGCACCCTCCAACCTGGTTACACTCCGTCCTGATCCCAAAGTAGCTTTATTTGAGTAACCCTCCTGGAGCTAAAAGGGATTTAGGTTGTGGGAGCGATGAGGTGCCGGTAGGAAAGGGCTGAGACAGGAGGCAGAGAAAGTAGGGGGTCAGACTGGGTTATTTTTACAGAATAGCTTCAAAGCTGTTGTTGGTCTGTGCTGTGAGGAGCTTTCTAGCAAACTGAGTCCCTTTCATCATCTCTCAGCAGTCTTTTCTCAGGAGGTGGAAATGGGAGGTGCTGCATCCACCGGTGCAGGTTGCAACCCCTGGGCTCCCGACCACAGAGAAGTCTCTGGAAATGGTCATGTAACCCCTGGTTGGTACAGCAGGGGAGTGAACCAGGGGAGAGTAAGGAGTGGGACAGGAGGAAAAGAGTTGAGAGTAAATCATTGTGCAGAGGAGAAAGCCACAAGGGAAGAAAAAAACCTGTGAGCTCCCGAGGAGTGGGTGAGGGTGACCCTTTGCTCATCAACACTCTTCAGCAACAAAATCGCATGGGAACAGAAATCATCTGCTTTGGCAACCGCAGCTGCCGTCTGCAGGTAGAGCCGTGGGCTGCAGCCCGCGGGTTACTGCAGTCTGCAGCCTCTGCCTCCCGCTGCAGCCGCAGAGAGAGACATCTGTGTCCTGACAGAGCAGTTCTCATCCGAACTACCTACGGCGTGTGCGGCCTTCCTGCCGCGGCCAGGCGTTTCAAGCAGGCTGTTTAATCCTTCAGAGCAGGCTGTGGCAGTCAGTCAGTCATTGGGCATACCTGGAGATCAGTGTGAGGGGACAGACAGGAGGTTTCTCAGTTGGGAATGGGCTTTGTCTGAGCATACATGTCCTGGTGTGCTCTCAGTACTGCTGGAAGCCTCAGATTTGGTATTGAAACGGCTCGGTGTGAAATCTCCGACCCATCGCTGAGGGTGTGCCTTAGGCATACAGAGTGTGGGTGTTGAGAGGTTTTCCTTCCTGTGCATACCCGTGGGTTTGGGTTTGTGGCTGGGTGCAGCCTACAGACCATGGGCTGGGGACTGGATGCTGTCCCACCGAGGCAGACAAAGCTTTCTCTAGAGACTTGTGTGGTAAGAGCAGCCTCGCTGATGGTGTGCACAGATGTGATGTTGCTCTTACCCTCCGCTGTGCCCCCGGCAGCTGCAGGGGTGGAGTTACAGCAGTTAGCTTTTAGGTTGTGCGTGGTTTTGTGGTTCTTTGGTTATTTAGTTTTTAAATCCATTATTAGCATGTTTTGTCTTATCCCTGGCCCTCTCAAAGTACTATTATCGTGCCCCGTGGTATTTTCATCCTGTATATCCCTCGGGAACCGCAGAGCTTTAGTTGCTATTGTTGCCTGCGCTGTGGATCCGGTCTGGCTGCTTGGCTTTGATCTTGATGACAGCAGAGAATGCCACAAAACACAAATATTTTCACAAGCTTTAAGGCTCTCTGTGTGCTGTTCTCAGGTGGGAAGTCCTTCATTGACTTTCACAGCACAAAGCAAGCTTCTCCTCGCTTGAGGGAGCAGCTCTTACTCCATCCCCCTTTCCTCCTTAGCCAGGATCCTGAGATTGCAGCCAGGTGGTCAGGATGAGAACAAGACTCAGCAATTAATATCTGAGAAGGCCACGAGATGGTCACTAGGTGTTCTTGGGCAGCCCTTGTCCTTGATTTCTTTGGCAACCTGGGACAGACTCACTCCATGGCGTGTTCCCTGTCCTCTGGCATGCTTGGGTTTGAAACCCTTTATTCTGCACGGAGAGGTTTTCTCCATCCCTTGACAAGCAAAGGAGCAGCCCAACAGACACACGTTTTCAGGTTTCATCGTTGAGTCTATAGGAGTAAAAGCATTTGAGAAGCTGTAGTTCTACAGCTCTGGCTGTTGGACAGCAGGCTTGGCAGGGAGGAGGGAGCAACCACTCCTGGCGTGTGGGTACCCACAGCTCGCTCTGTGCCGGGAGGCTCCATCTCGGCACGTAGTGCTGCTTTGGTAATGACACCTTCAGCAGCTCAGTGCAGATACAAGCCCTGAGGTGCCTAAAGGCACATTTTTCTCTCAACCCCAGAGGTTTTGAAGACTGTAGTTGCTTGGGTAAATACATACCTACAGGGAGAAGCCCGAGAAGTGCCCTGACTGGGGTCAGGTAGAGAAGTGCTTGGTGCAAGGTACGGCACAAGCCATTCCCTCTGCCTGGTGCAGCCAAGTGCTTCAGTGATGGCACTTTGACACAGAATTGCTCAGTATCAAATTGTAAGGTGTCCCAGGGTGGACATTTGCTCCAAATATTGTCTCTCACCTTCCAGCCCTGCCCCTGGGGTGCTGCTGTTACCCCACACCTTGCTGAGAGCAAAGCATAAAGTCCTCAGAGAGAAAACCCACATTGTTTGCTGTCATTCTCATGTATCTGTGCACAGAAAGCACCTTGGGCAGCAAATGGCAGGCCAGTGCCCAGCTGCTGGCTGTGTAGGGCCATGGTCTGGTCTTTCAAATGGAACCAGAGTGGAAAAGGTCTGATTAGGCTCGGACAAGCTGGAGTGAAAGCAGCGTTGTATGCTGACAGCCTGTAATCACCCAGGGCTGCTTACACTAACTCGCTCGTCTGGATCGATCAGGGTGGTGACATTCGTCTCCCGGTTCGTTTCAGCGTGGTTTCAACATCAATCCAGCCCCTGCCTGGCACAGTAATTGTCCTTTATCGCTCTCACAGATTGCTTTTCCCTGGAGCAAAGTCCTGCTGTTATTTCATTGCCGCAGCAGGGAACCAAGGCTGGTGGAAGGGAGCAGCGCTGTCTTTGCTGACTTTTGCTTTTTTCTTTTTATTGGTCCAAACCAAAGGCTTGTAAGTGAACAGCCCCAGCTGAGAGCCTCTACCAAACTCATTGCTATGGCATCTGTGGCCCCCAGCAGCCCTCGATGAGACAGGACTGACAGCTCCCACAGGATGGTCCAGACTGCCCCGTGCCTTGTTCCCGCTGCTGGCTCTGCCTGGCTTCCTTACCACTGTTGTATTTAAACCCTGTGCTCAAAAACTAAACAATCACCTCTTTTCCCCAGCATTTAGCATTCTGATTTGCTTTAAAAAAAAAAAAGAGAGAGACAAAAGGAGCAAAGCAAGCAGCAGCCCTGTAAAGCAGCATCTTTCTGCCTCATCCTCAAGCTGAAATCCTGGAAATCCTGGGAACAGAGCGAGTGTTTGCTCTTGTTCTCTCTGGGTTTCCTGGCCTTGTACCCCATTAATATTCCTCCCTACTCCTGGTGCATTTCACCAGCTTTTGGAAGTGACCAGGGAATGTGTGTGTAGGACAACAGGCAAAGGTAACAAAGGTAAGAGGATGAAATCCTGGTGAGGGTGTTGTGTCAGTCTGTCTTTATAAATTCTTGTGGGGACGGTTCAATATCAGCCAGCGGACCAGATGAGCTATGGGTCATCGTGTATGTTCTGACATCCTTTGGATTCAGCAAATGGGGTGACCCCAGGGGCCCTTCTTGGCTCCCTCTTCAAAAAGAAGCAAAGTGACTATTTCTCCCCAAGTCATTGATACTGTGCAGTAAATACATCACTGGGGTGGGGGAACGTGTGTCTGCACCGTCTCACTCGGCAGCCTCAGCCACTGGAGCCTGGTCTGAGTGTGCACGTGGTGGGTCTGGGGTCTCACACGCCAGTTCTGAGGGTGACCCTAATCGCTGGGGGGTAATGTGGGTAACACAGCACCTCTGCAGCTACACAGGGCGCTGTACCAGAAGTATGCCAGGCCAGCTACACAGATCTGACAAGCACAGCACTTGTGCATTGTCTGAGCTCTGGGTGCTCGTCCCTTGTAGCTCCTGCTAAATACGATTCCATGGCTGCCAGGTTGTGTCAAGAACCAAAGCTCCTGGGAAGTCCTGCTGCTCTCAAATACACAAGGATAATTTGGGAGTCGGAGGTGAATGCAATTGGTGTTGCTTCGGCCACGCTTGGCACGCACTCCCGAGCCTAGAGATGCAGGGTGACTTGCTAGGGATCTCCAGAGTGCTTGGAAAACCAGCCAGAGGAGGTCCTAGCAGGCTGAGCGCTTACAGAAATGAGCTTTGGGAGAGGAATGCACATTGTTTCCATGCAAGTTTTATACCAAAGGAGCACGCAAGAAAAAGCACAAACCACCTGCCCATCCCTCTGCCCGTGGCCATGCTTTCACATGAGGCTAGAAGGACGTTGAACACGTTCAGAAATGTGAAGCCGTTACTCCTCCCATACGGTTTATTGAGGATCTCAGTTTCCAAAGCACGAGTAGCAGTGAGGCCCGTTATTCTTTCCCACATGCAAAAGGCACAAGAAAAGTCATCGATGTGATTCTGTGCAAAGTGTCTCTAAGAAAACACACAGCGAGGAAATGACCAGAAAAGAGCCCCCGATGGACATGAAAGCCAAAGTGCCTTCAGGAAAGTGCTGCAGAGTTCTGAAAATGGTCGTACTTTTTCAGAGTCCAGACAGGCTCAGTCGGTGAGAGATGGCTTTGCAAATCCGTGAAAGAAAACTCAAGGGACGGAGCCAAAAAGGCTTAAAACAATAATCTCCTCCGCGTGCCAAAATTCAGGGTGGAAGTCAAAATGATTTAGCTCAGGAAAAAAGTGCAGCAGTTAAAGACAGACATTAAATCCCTTAAAAAAAAGCCCACCGAACCCAGGCGTAGAAAGTGGGTACATTCTAAGAGCAGCTCAATAAAAAATATTCCTCTTAATGAAAAGAATTTGAAAAAATGGATACTTGGAAGAATGCAAATCCACCTTGACCGTGACCAGCTACTGCACCCTGCTCCCAGGACAGCCTCCGAACACCACAACACGACACCTCCTAGAAGAAGAAAGTCCCCACTACCTGCATGTGTGAAATGTGGCCAGCGAACACAAAGGAACGGGACCGAGTCTCCGAGTCCCCTTAGTTAACCTGGGCGTCAGGAAACTCCCCGGGGTTCCAGTCTCTCCCACTGGAGCTCGGCTGGTGCCGGGGGTGGCGGCGCTTCCCGGTGGGTACAGGCAGAGCCCGTGAAGCCCTGAGCCTCTCGCTGGAGTTGAATACTTAAACCTAAAAAAGGCATTTACAAGTTGACACGTTGTTGTTGTTGTCTTATTTCCTTGCAGTATACGTTTCTACTTCTAGACTATGGAATGTTACATTAAACAATATAATTATTCATTACCTTGCTTCAAATTTCATTACAGTTACTGAGGCTTCATCATAATTTCACACAGCACAGAGACACCAAACTAAACACCAAGCAGCCAGCACTAGATGTATTTTTTCTTTAAGTACCAATAAGCAAAGTATCCCATTCCCCCCAGAGATCCCATCAGGAAGGAGGCTCCGAAGAAGGAGGGAGGTTTCCGCTTGACCAGCCTGAAGGCGTTGGGTACCACTGCTGAGAGGAGCGTGGTATGTATATCTCCCAAAACTTTCCTGAAGGCGAAGCGTTTTTGTATCCTGTCAAAGAAGGACCGTAGGTTGGGTCTGCTGCCATCTTCCCAGTATTTCTTAGAGAGTCCCAGAAACTTGAGGCGGTGCAGGGTAGCTCCTAACAACACATCGGCCAAAGTAAAGACGCATCCGCAGAGCCACAGTTCACACTTCTGCCCTGGAGAGAGGAGCGACAGGGTAGGGTCAGAGGAAACCCTTGGGTGGGCACCTAAGGGCTTGCTTAAAAGACCCAGGAAGACAGGAGCATGTGCAGTAGCCTGGGGGTGGTTTTTCTCAGCTTTCTGATACCCCAAGAGTTCAGGCCCCATCTTCCAGGCTTCATGATGTGGGGCATGTGGGGCAGCAAAGGTGGGAATACATGATGATCATTTATAGCTCATGTGAAGATACAAATCACTGTCTACAAACCAGCTGTGCCTCTCTCCCAAGTCTAGAGCAGGAGGAGATGGCATCTTCCAGTACCCAGGAGGTCCCTGGAAAAGGGCCCTTGGCCCCACTTGAGGGAAGGTGCAGTGCAGGGACCCCTTGTGCTGTGTTAGAGCAGCAGCGTTTGTCCTTGGCTGTGCTGGCAGCTCTTTTGGGAGTGTCATGTTAACTTGTCCTATTTTAGGGGTGTAAGAAATCCTCAGGAATCAAAAACGTTTGCTGGCCTGGCCTAGCTGTTCTCCCAGTGTGCTGCTGGGAAGGTGCTGCCTCTGCGGCCTCTCCTGCAGCAGGGACCCAGCTCTGGGACACCAAACCTGGCAGCACATCCATGCCGAGAGCCAGGTGTGATTGCTGGGCACTGACAGCCCCTGATAAGGGGTGACCCTGGAAGCAACCTCACCAGAGAGATGTCCAGGAACAAACCAAGCTGGGAGAAGCAGGATAGTGTTAAATGTTGTGCTGATGCCCTTTCAAGGATAAGGAGCAGGGCTGGGATGGAGCTGAGGCAGATGAAGGGAGGTGAAGTTAAGGAAGAATAACAGAAGGGTCATAAAACCTGGCCCAACCCAGCCTGAGCTACTGGCTTTGCACCAGACCTCTAATTTTAGGGCTCTTCCAGTGTTCTGTGGCTGCTGTATCTGGAAGGGAGAGAACAGCACCTTCACTGCCCCAATGGTGCTGCCTGTGGGGCCAGGCCAGGGCAATAACAGGTAATTAGTAGCCCTTGTTTGTAGCAGCTTGGCAGCCAGCCTGATCCTGCCAGAGGCACAGCCCAAGTGGACAGATTGCCTGTGCCTAATTAGTGAATAAATGTTTTCAGTGGCTAAGGGATTGTGTGGGTGTTGTAATCAGGATCTTTTGGGTATGTTGGGGAGCCTGAGGATGCTTGGCTTGGAGGTAAGTGGGACTGAAGTGTTTGCCTGGCTCCTGGCACTGTTGTGGGTGAAGGAGGATGGTGGCTTTGGGAGAGAAGGTGACCTGCCCTGCCCCTCCTGGCTCTGGGCTTGCAGTCTCTGTGGGGGGCTTGCCTGGCTGTGGGGTGCCCTGGGGCAAAGCCCTGGGCAAGGGCAACTTGTCCCCTTTGCATCCCCAACAGCTCCTGCATGAATCAGCCTGTCCTAGCCACACAGGGTGCCTGTGCCAGGGGGTCACCCTGGGCTCCTGCAGCATCTCCCACCCTCTGCCTGCCTTCCCTGCTTGCATTGCTGGGGCTGCGTGGGAGGAGAGCTGCTGCACTGCGGCTCCTGGGAAGTTGCCAAAGGGCTGGTGCTTGTGCCCACTGCTGAGAGCCTCACCTGGCCCTGGGCAGGAGAAGCACAAGGAGTGCAGGCAGTGGAGTGCCTGGGTGCTGGCAGCAGCAGTCACCCCTCTGCTCCAGGCACCCCAGATGCCCTCCAAGGGCCCCTCATTAGGCTGAGTTCTGCTGAGCTATCCCAGCTCTCAGCTCAGTTAATGAGGGTGTTGATTGGAGGCAATTAGGGCAGTGCCGGGTGTCACTGTGAATGCATCAGGGCTCTCAGCAGGTCCCTGACCCAGTGCCGTGCAGGGCCCAGCTCTGGCACCTCCCAGGGCCCTTCAGTGTGGCCTGGAGCATGACGCACGGCTCCCCATGGGCAAGGCTGCCCTGAGGGGCAGGGACAGCCGTGCCCCCCCCCCCCCCCCCCCCCAATTAACCTGATTAACTGTGTCTAGGTTCTGCTCTGGACCTGGCACCATGGTGCTGGCAGCTACCGGCTGTCCCAGGGCTGGGGTTCTGCGCCTTGCCGGCGGCGGGGACGGGAGGATGACGGCATCATCCTGGGGTGACAGCAGGACAAGCAGTGCCCAGCTGTGCCCCCACACCCCTGTCTGCTAGGGCACTGGGACGGCTCTTGGCAGGCAAGGGGCAGTATGGACTTGATGTCGGGGATGGCTGGTGTCGCTCTCTCCCACCTGCTGGTGTTTGACGCAGGTCCTGTGAAGGCTCCCACCCGCCCAGGCCCCTCAAGTTCCCTGTGGGTTTCCCTGGCCTCGCTCTGCTCAGACGTGTGGCAGCCCCATGGCTGGAGGGGGCTTTGCATCAGGACATGTCCCCAGGCCTGAGCTCCTCACAGCAGAGGAGCCCAAGGCCAGCCTGATCAGTCCTGAACCAGCCAAGGCATCTGCCACTGTCAGCCCCTCGCTGGCATGGAGGGGACCTACCCCGTAATGACTTCAGAGCTTGCACTGAGCAGCCATGAGGACAGGGGTCCTGCTGTCCCTGTGGCAAGGGGTGCGTGGGCTCCCTGGAGCAGGGGTGCTTTGCCAGAGGTTAATAAGACCACAGCAACACCATGGGTGCACCCACAACCAGGAAAGCCCAGTGGCAGCCCTGGTGCTTGCCCTGTGGGGGATGGTCATCAGGTACAAAGCCATCGGCTGTTCCTGGTGTTGCACCCCGGCCTCGTGTTGGAAAACACCCCACAAAGGCAGACCTGCTCCTACCTTGGTACTCCAGCTTTCTCTTCTCCAGCTCGGCCTCAATCTGGTCTAGCACCATCGCCAGCTCACCAAGGATCTTCTTCAAGTAGTTCACATTGTCGTGCTCCAGGATCTTGGCCTGGGTGGAGAGTGGGGTTAGGATAGGTGATGGATGGACAGATGGACACATGTCCCTGCAACTATGCAGGGACACAAGGCAGCAGTTGCCCATGCTCCTCCCGCCCAGACATGTGTGTGGCTTTGGCCCACTCACCATGAGCTTCTTCTGCTTGGAGAGGTAGGGCTCTGATAGCTGTGGCTCCTCTTCATGATCTAGCTTCATCAGCTCTGTGCTGGCATTAGCTAAATGTCCTGGCAGGAGACAGACAGACAGAGGGACTGTGGGAGCTGTGTGTGATGGGTAGGCATGGCTTGGGGAAGGTGGCAAAGCACCTTGTCCCACATATAAGACTGTGGTGTGGCACCAAGAAGAATACCCCCGAGAGCTACAGTGGGACAAATTCATGGCTTTCTGCCACCATGCCACCACAGAGGCAGGTGACCGGGGCACTGCACACCCTTCCAAGTGTGGGTGGCTCCTTCAGCCTTCCCCTCCACTCACAGCAGGGCAGAGGGTAGGGCAGATTCCTCTCCCTGACCTTGGTGAGTCCCAGCTCTGTGGGTTTTGGGTCGTTGGTGTTCGGCTCTTTATTTCCTCTGCTGGATTCATATTGGAGCTGCCAGCAGATCTGTGTCTGGCTGTTACTGTTTTAAGAACATCCCTGAGCTTCCCCATAACCCGGTTCCTGCAGCTCCATCCCCAGCAGGTCGATCCTTTGGGATGCCCAAGCCAGCTGCTCATGTGTGGGCACACAGAGGGGATGCTTCCCTCCCAAATGAAGCTATCCCACCCTGTCTCAGTGTCAGGGGATACAGTTTGGTAGCATGGAGCCCATTGTGAGCACAGGAGAGATGCACCCCCCACTCTCCAAGGGCACGGGGAGGATGTGAAGGCCTTTGTGCAAGGGAGAGAAGAGGCAGAGTAGATGGAAGAAGAGAATACAAGTTGCAGAGTAACACCCTAAAGAGGATGTAAATTACCTGATGCTGGGCTAATCTTTTCCTGGCAGGGACCATCCATCTCTCCCTCCTTGTGCCCTCCAACAAGGGCTTGGCTTTGCTGACACACAGGTGCGGGAGGTGCTGTGGCTGGCTGTGGCTGCCACAAAATGGTGAAACTCCCAATTTTCTACCACAAGCCTTGAAGCTCATGCTCCCAGCCAGCTCTCCTGGGGCTGTAACTTGAAGGGAAGCCTGGATATCACCCTGGTTTCATCCCCTGTTTCCCTTGGGAGACCCTTGCCCTCGGTTCACCTTCTCCTTGGGACACAACTACAAGGATTTGCCTTGCATCCACGGCAACAGGGAAGCCCAGCCATTGCCTGGGTGTAGGAGACATGCTAGGGAGGAACTAGGGCATCCCATTCCCTGCCCACAGTCCCTCCTTTGCAATGCCACCAGCAAGGAGGTTTGGATGGCAAGCTGTTTTTAAGAACCCTGACAAAGCTCTGGGGCAGTGATGTGAGGCAGGTGGCTCTGGAGCCATCCCAGCAGCCCCCTTTAGGGAAGGGATAGGTCTGGAGGAGGAGGTGACACTTGCTGCTTTCCCAGCGTCACCTTGTGCAGGGTGCCAGCAGAGGTAGAGCAGCCCATGAGACGCACCTCTAGAGCAGCCTATTTCTTTGTGCATGAGTGCATCCCGTTTTGGAGGGACCAACCATGACCCACACGGCCGAAGGGACAGTGGTGAAAGAATGGTGTTTGCTACGGGCGCTGCTTGGGGCCACAGCCCAAAGGAGGGGAGAGATGGGACATTCCAGTGCCCTCCCAACAAGGGCACTGGTTTGGTAAGGGACTCTCTCCAGGAGCAATCCTTGCTGTTGAGTTATATTAAGCATCATCAATGTTTCATGAGCACTTGAAGGTCAGGTACCATCTTACGCCGATTCATCCACTGTTGGCAACCCAGCCTGGGTGCAGTCACCCACCTTTGCCCTTAGAATGATGGGAGGGAGAGGGAACAAATGGATGTGGCCCAGGAAGAGCTGGATGAGAAGTGTGCATGGCCCGTGGGAGCCTGGAGACCCCCAAGCTTCGAAAGGCTCTAGAGGGTGCATGCAGCTCCCAGATTTGCTGTGCTCTGTCATTTCCTGGCTCTGTCCCTGCCCACCTTGGTGGAAAGGGGAGACTGGCCAGGCTGTGGAGCCACGAGGAGCCTAAATGAAGGGCTGGGGGAGCTGACCCACTGGTGCCGGCCCTGGGCAGCCCCCCTGGAGAGGTGACTTACTGCGGATCTCAGTGGTGGCGTACTTTGGGATCATGGAGTCGGTGGTGAGCTCCGGGTGCAGGATGCAGCCGTGTGTGTAGGCGTCCATGGGGAGCGAGTCCAGCAGCTCCCGGTACTGCAGCACCCGCGAGTGCAGCAGGCTGCCCGGCTCGGGGATCAGCTGGGTGACGTTTTCTGCAGGGGACACGGGAAAGGTGTTACCAGGACACTCTCCTTCGCCTGTGTGGGACACCGGCGTGCAGCCCTGGCTCGAGCTGCCCCTGAGCAGGGACTCAAGGCCATACTCTGCACTCTCGGCTCTGCTCCCTCCCTGCAGCCCGTCCTGGCCAGGCAGCACCCGCGCCCAGAGATGGGAAACCCACAGGACCCCAGGGATGTGTCTGCGTGTCGTTACGCAGCCCCGCAGCCTCTGCATCCCCCGGAGCTCAGCACAGCAAACCTGCAACCCCTGAATCTGTACAACGTGGTTCCCCTCCAGAGGGGAACAAAACCTTCCTGTTCAGCTGAAAAGAGCTAAAGCATGGAGATGTGAGTTTGGGAACTCCTGGGTTACACACTCCTCACACCAGTGGCAACGAGGCACCCAATTCTCCGGGGCTTCATTGAAAACCACGTTTAAAATGGATAATCAGGGAGCTGATGACCAAAGAGCCCAGCATCTTCAGTCTGTGCTCAGCTTCTGCTCATCCACAGGAGCATCTCCCAGCCCAGCCAGCTCTGCTCCTCCTTGCCTTGTTGGCTTTTATTAATCTTTTGTGGATGGCAGTTTGTATCCTGATCTTTTTATTACACTTTCAGCTCAAAATACCCAGCAGATGACACCACAAGGAGCAAAACATTGCTCTTGGCTCCCCCAAGGATATCAGGTCTTTTTTTTATGGGATCATAAATGTTTATGGCATTCTCAGCTAGCGGTTAATAGTGAGTAAATTTACCACCAGGACTCAGTAAAGCCGGTTGCCCGTGTGCCATCCGCAGTGCAGGGCTCACCGCACACCAGCATCTCCGGCTGAGTTAAGGAACAGCAGCACATGGACACAGCCTTTGGCTGACACAACCAACACAGCTCCTTGATTAGGAGCCCAAAGTGACAGTCCTGCCCAGTCCCGTGGCCGGTGGCAGGAGGAAGGCTGCGGGCACTGGCGATGCCCTGGGCTAGGCAGCATCGTGCCAGCCAGCACCTACAGCTGGGCGGGAGCCAGGGAAATTTTGGCAGCTCCTGTGTTGCAAACATCATAGCAGCTCTAATTTGAGGCTGTGTCTGCTGGTAGGCCCTGTAAAGTTGTTCTGACTGACAAGGATCACTCTGTGTCCTGAGCAAGGGGAGGTTTTGGTGCCTCCTGCCTGCTCACAGGCTGCTGGCTGCCTGCGCTGCCTGGAGTCCAGCTCTGTGAGCAGGGATTTTCCACCCAAGAAAAGCGACTGGCTGAACAAACAGTAACGACTGACCTACACACTGAGTGATTCTTCCTGATGGGCTGGTGCCAAGGCTGGGAACCAGCACATCCACAGGGTGACTACACCGTCCAGCAGTGACACAGAGCACCCACAAGTAGCAGTGTGCTGGCCACTGCTCCATGTCCTTCAGCATGTCCCAGGGAGGTGTTTCAGTGGGACAGTGCTCACTCTGCCTTTGCATGTCACAGCAGACCTGCCCTTTCAGGCTGCTGTTGCAGAGGTGGGATGGGGGATGCTCAGAAGGACAAGCTGGGGGCTGCAGGCCTTGGCAGGAGCCCCTTGTCCAGGCTCCAAGATGCCTTGCCACCAGCTGACCCATCAGTGTTTTCTTGGGGCTGCTGGGCTGAGCCCCAGTGGGAGGCACCCTCAAAGGCAGCTTATTACCACTGCTCACTGCTTTGCTGGTGAAAAACAAGCCATTGCTCGTCACATCACCCTCTGTGGACAGCCACCCCTCAGTGCGTGTGTAAGCATGCTGTCAGCCCAGGGGAAAGCACAACTCAGTGAAAACTCCTTCTTGCAAAGACATTTTCAAGCTCTGCATGTTCTGGGGAGGTGGGTGATTCCCCCTCGGACCAACACCATGGCAGCAGGGGGTGATGCTCCGTACCCCCTTCCCAGCAGCTTCCCAGGGAGTGATGCTCTGCCCCCTCTTCCCAGCAGCTTCCCTGCTCTGTTTCTCAGCAGAAAGGTACAGAAACTGCACCTGGCTGGGTAATCTCAATGACAGGAGTTTCCCAGCACACGGCAGCGCTGTGTCCCTCTCCTGCTGGGGACAGCCTGTTGTCACATATGCCGGACCACCTGCCCTTCGCAGAGACCGGGCAAAGCGATGTGGGGACTGCAACCCCATCGATCGATGATCCCCACTGTCCCTTGGCCCTTGGGATGACACTGGGCTGGGAATTGGCTCCCATTTCCCAGGAGCTGCTGCCAGCACGGGCTCCTCCTGGCTGCCCTGTCCCTGCTGCCCCACCAGCGAGCGAGCATCACGCCTCTGCCGAGCAGCACCACCGCAACGGGGCCGGGAGAGGACAGCAGCTGAGCTGGCAAGACGCCCTTGCTTCAGGAGTTATTTTGAGATGTTTTTGATGTCTCTGTTGCAAGGGGAATGGATGCTGGGGCGAGCATCATGACGGCACAGCCCGAGTTCCCTGCTCAGCTTTGAAGCCTCCCCAGCGGAGCATCCCAGCCTGCCAGCCCGCAGGTTTGGGGAAATGAGGGCGATGGGGTGTGAGATGCTGGGCAGAGGCTGCCTGCCGCAGCAGCCCTGCAAAGAGCCGCCTTCCAGCGCTGTCTCAGCATCCCTGTGCGCTGGCCTCGCCCGGCCGCTGACTGCAGCCCTGCTCTGGGGGGAATACGAGCTTCCCTCTCCCAGCTGTCCCTTCCTTTGGGTTTGTGTCACATCATCCTCCCATGGTTCCCAGCACCACTGGCTTTGGTTGACTTCAAGGAGGCAGTTTTCTCTGAGGCACAGTGGCACTGGGGATGACAAAGTCCCTTGCCCACAGCCTGGGGCTCATCAAGAAAGGGGAGAGGGGCAGCAGCACCCCACTCAAACCCACCTTCTCCCCACAGGGCCACTTACTGGGCATCACTGGGGGGTTATACGGTTGCCCTAAGCTAAAGTACAAGGGTGGCCAAACCCAGAAGCATTCCCACAGGCCATACCCCAGCCATGGCTCTGGTGAATCACCATGGAAATAGTCTGGTTTGGCAGCATGGCCTCCAAGGCAGAAAAAGGAGGGACCCTGCTATGACCCCTCCACAGTCCCCCAACAGCACTGTCAAGGGACATTTGAGAATTTCTGCTGGAAATCCTTCATTTTCATGGAAAAATGTAAGTCTGGGGAGGGTTGGTAGTTTGCTGCTCCTGTGGGTGCATTTGGCAAACAGCACTTGCATTAGTCCTGAGTCTCCCCTGAGGCACAGCCCACCCACTCCCTTACCTCCCGTGAAGTTCTTCTCCATGTAGTCGATGATCTGGTTGTAATCACTGATGATGTTGTCCCTGTGGATGATGACGGGCACCTCCTCCCCCAGGTTGAGGCGCATGAACCAGGGCTCCTTGTGCTCCATCAGCGGCATGCTGACATCCCGCTCCTCGCAGGGCAGCCCCTTCTCCGCGATGACCAACCGCACCTGGGGCAAGAGGCCGGGGAGAAAGGGCTCAGCCCCACACACTGAGCCAGCCCCTGAGAGCCCTCAGTGCACCCTGCAAGCTCCACCACCACCCCATCACAGCTCCCTGGGCCTCCCCTATCGCTTACGCCCAGCGATGCACCAGGACACAGCTCATCCTGTGAGAAGCCAAGCAGCAATTAGCATGGGACAGCTGCAAAGTCCAGGCAGCCAAGTGAGGATCCCCCTTCCCAGCAAATGGGGGAGACCTGAACCCATCCTAACTTTGCAGGATCTTCCTCCCTCTGGTCACTGGTGCTGGCAGGGGGATGGGGGCTGACAGGCCCCCTCTGCAGCAGGTAGTAGGGGGAGGCAGCAGCTCCTCAGCTGAGGAGGATCAGTGATGCTGATGGGGGCAGCATCACTCAGCATTTAACCCAGGAGGAAGAGGAGGGAGTAGACGTTGTGGTAAGTGTGTTTTGTGCTTAGGGAGTGTTGCTGCTTGGCTGAGGGAAGTCTGAATGCTAACTCAGGTATGTCTTGTGCTTGAATGGGGACACTGGCTTTATAAGGTGTGCTTTGGTCAGGGGGAAGGCTCTGTATTATGAGGGCTTTCAGGCAGCCCCTGTGTGTCATCCTTCCTGCTCTGTGCTGCTGCTGGCCTGGGGTGTTGCCTGTCACTGCGCTCCCCCAGCCCCAGGCTGGTGAGTGGCATTGCTGGAGTGGTACCCACCCATCTCACGGGTGGAAAAGCTGGGTCCAGGGCTATGGAGGGGCAGGAGGGGGTGGGAGTGGGAGTGGGGCTGGATGTGGGGCACCATCCTTGCTGCCTGTGGCCAGCCCTTGAGGCTGGTCCTGATGCTCTGCTCTATGCTTGAGGCAGTGGTGAATGTAAGCTTAGGGATGGCATTTTAGGCTCCTGGGTTATAAAAGCCTGAGTGCTGTTGTAAGCTAAGTATCTCAAACAGGCCACAGAAAGCCCTTGGGGGATGTGATACAGCCATGTTTCACAGAACTGCTGAATGAGGGACAAGTGCTTGCTTTCCTCCAACTAGCAGCAGCTAAAAATACAACTTAACAAATATAAGCTTTTCTATGAGTACTTCAGAGTTCCTAGGGAATTAGTCATTAATTATTTACAGGGCTGGCAAATTAATTTTTCCTTTTAAAGCCAAACAAGGAAAAGCTGGGTCCCTCAGCTGTAACTTGCTCTTGGCCTTTTCCTCCTGGCTGATGGATAAACCCGGGCAGGACCACCCAGGGTGGCTGTCTCTAAACTCCCTGCTTTGTTACCAAGAGCTGAGGCCAAAGGTAGGAGACTCCTACCTCCTACCTCAGGAGGTAGGAGGGCATCAGCTTCTGGGATACCCCTGGTGCTTGTGGATGAGGGGAGCCCCTGGCAGCACCATGAGGAAGGGTCCCAGCCAGGGGTGATGAAATGTTGCCCAGACAGTCTGGCTGGTGCTGACACAGCTGCAATGAAGCATCTTGCATTAAAACCCAATGCTGGCTGTAAAACTCCACAAATCCCCTTGCAGGGATGGCCAGATCTTGGAGGGGGGGGGGGGGGGGAAGCTCAGGGTTCTTCCCACAGCCTCACCCCACCAGCACCCTGGAGGCTGCGTCCAAAAAGCTTTGCTTGCAGCCAGCTCCCAGTAAACCCCCCTGCAGAGGGTTCCTGTTCAGCCCCTGCTGCTTCCCACCCCACCACGTCCATCACACCAGCTCGTGCTCACCCGCCTTCCAGCAAGCGCTCTTCCCTTGCCCGTGACCTCAAAAGCAAGGCTCACAGCAGAGCCAGCGGGCGCTGGGGCTCTCAGTGTGCCCTGCCCCAGCCCCAGCCCTGCAGAGGCCAGGTAGGCTGGAGGAAGCCCCCACCCCATACAAAAAGCACCTTCACCCTGGCCTTGCGCTGCTGGTGGCCCAGCGAGCGAGACAAACAATAGCAGCAGGCTGAGCGTGAGGTGGGGGAGCTGGGGCTGAGCATCCCTCACTGGTGTGGGTCGGAAGCCTGTTAGGCTCCCAAGTGGGGCCACCCTGCTGCGATGGGCGTCCTCCCCTCTCTTTGTGCCCGCGAGCAGCAGCGCGCGGCTCTGCCCTTGGCCTCCTTCTCTGCAGGGCTGGAGGGAGCCCGTGCACCGGGGGAACTTTTGTGTTCCCCCCACCCCTCTGAAATGGCTCTTCCCCATGTAATGGCACGGGAGTGACAGGGGGCTGGGGCCCGGAGAAGGCTGGGTTTGCTATACAGCTGCTGCACTGCACGGGGAGCGTTTACTATTGCCTGGGAAATGGGATTTCTCCCTGTCAGCCCCACGAGCCTGGCACGAAGCTGAGGCACCCCGGGAATAGGATTTCCAGGGTGCAGCTGCAATGTCACGGGCAAAGCATTGCTGCGCACTGGGGGCTGCTGGGGGGCTGCCTCCCGCTCTCCCGGCAGCAGGGTGGTCCCAGGGCCTGTCTCTGCCTTTGTCTGCACTGCTGGCCACGCTGGAGTGGGGCTGCGAGCAAGCACAAAGGCGAGGTGGGTCCCGATGCAAGCCGTGATCCCAAGGCAAAAGTAGGATTTGGCTGACCCCCCCCCCCGCCCTCCCCCCGAACACACACATCTCCATCCCCTCCCCAGGCAGATGCTGTTAAAAAGCAGAACCGCGGTATGGAACTGCTGCCCAGCCACACGCTGCCAGCCCTGGGGATAAGCCCCTTGCTCCCCTGGAGAGTGCATCTGTCCTCCCCAGGCCAGGGGATGCCCTGGGGACCCGAGGTGATTCTTCCCCGGGGGCCCGGCTGAGCGGTTTTTGTTTGTTACCTTTTGTGAGCTGAAGGACTGAGTCCAGTGGTACAAAACCAGTCTGTCCTGGGATTTGAGAGCGGGGTCTGTCGGGTCCTGGTTTTCCTCCCCCTCCGTGGATTTCCCTGCGTCGTTCTCCAGCGCCGAGATGGGCCACCAGCTGCAGTTGGTGGGAGTAACATTATTGGGAGTCGCCATGACAGCCTGAGAGTGAGCGGGGAGAGGGATGAGGGAGCGAGCAGCGCTAGCCCAGCATCACATGGGCTCCTGCCAGCAGCATCACTCCCGGGGCAGCTCCATCTCCCCGGCTAGGGTGGGCAGCGCAGGGCGGTGGGCGCAGGGAGGTCACAGGAGAAGATGATGACAGCGAGGTGGGTGAGATCGCAGCCCGACCCGGCTCGTGGCGGGGCTCCCACGGAAATGTGCAGGCATCCCTTCCGTAGGCGAGTGGGCAGCGGAGGCTCCTGCTGCCTGCCTGCCAGCTCGGCAATCCGGGGCAGCTCCAACCCCTGCGGCTCCTGAGGAATATTTTGCAGCAGAGATTAAGATTTTGTGACTGGTTTAGATAAGGCAGATGCGTCCTAAACAGCTACATTGATGGATACTGGCTTTCAAATGCCTAGCAGGTGTCTCCTCTGCCTTGTGACCCGCATGGAAAGCAGCAGTAATGGCTCTTTAAAGGTATTCAGTGATTTGCTTGGTGGTTGTGGGGTTTTTTTGGAGAGTGCAGGTTAATTACTGCCTAATAGGTGTGATGTTGCCTGCTCCAGGGTAGAGCCCAGGAGCCCTTGCTGCATACTGGAGCCCTAGGGTGCCTGGCCATACCAGATAAGCCCTCCTGCACCAGCGCAGGCGCAGTTGAGGGGCATTTCCAAATTAGCACGGTGTGGCACAATTGCAAACTGGCCTGGTTTCTGCTGCCTGGGGAGCGCTGGGGCTTCTGGAGCTGCTGCTTGCCAGGCACTATGGGCATCACCCAGGGGTGTGCAGGCAGCTGACACCTTTCTGGGCATGGCAACCTGGATATCTGTGCCTGTGTTAAAGCCAAGTGTCATGTCACGCTCCATCTCCAGCAATCTGGCAGCCTGGAGATAACCTCCCACACGTGGGACTAGATGCCAGTGCTGGGGGATGGTGTGTAAAACCAGCCCGGTTATGGGGATTGCAGGAGCAGGCTTTGGAGAGGATGGAGGAGGGGGGGTCTGCAGGTGGCAGCTCGCATCTTGGGGTTGCAAATGGGCTCTGGGTGTGAATGCCAAGTCTCCATGTGTTACTTCCACCTCTGCCCACATGAGAGTTGGTGAGGTTACCCCAGACATGGAGAGAAAAGGTTTGGGAGAGCTGGTTCAAGTGGGGAAACTGAGGCATGCTTTCCCAAAGAGTACTGGGAGGGAGTGGGGCAAAACCCAGCCCCATGAGCAGAGTGAAAGGACCAATCTTCTGCATACTGGGAGGTGAAAATGAATCTATTGGTGCTGTATTGCTCCTGGGGGTGTGAAGGAGCGTGATGGCAGAGGGGTGAGGCTGGGAAGTGCTGTGCTATGCCCTGCCCTGCTTCCTCCCTGCCTTCTCCCCTATAGGCAACAGCCCCCAAAACAGCCCCCTGCCAGCCCAGGACTTCCCAAGCTGGTCTTGGGGATGCCCATGGGGAAAGGGTCTTCTTGCTTGCTCTCTGCTTTGGGGTGGCAAAGTCAGGGTGGCGGCCCCCACTGCTGCAAGCTTGGAGCCAACTGGGCTTTGAAGGGAGGGCTGGTGCCGCCCTGCCCTCTGCTCTGCAGCCTCCTCTCCCAGCTGCTCTGCGCAGGAGAGCCCTCGCCACCCAGGAAGCACCTTCTGGGGCTCCCTTCACCTTCAGGTTTAGGAAAGGAGCAGTTGGCCAAGCAGCAGTGGTTCTCCTGTGGATTGGTGTCCAGAAAGCCCCATCTAGTGGCGTGTTCTGTAATGAACCCCTGATGCGATGCTGGGAATAACAAATAACAGGCCGTTGCCCTGCAGTACGTGGTGCCTCTGGAGCCACATCTTTATTTAGCTGGGTCTCGACTTGCTGAAGTGACCGAGGCTTGCGGGGCAGGATTGGTGCCAGCTGCCTTTAGGGCTGCCCTGACCTTGTGTGACCTTGAGATCACGCCCCATCTCTTGTCCTCAGGCTCCCTGCATGCCAAAGGGGTGGATGCTGGGCTGCCCAAAGGGGGATGTGGCTGTGTGCTGAGATGTGCTGGCAGCAGCGGAGCCTTGGAGAAGGTGCCATTGGGGCAGACTGTGGGTGCTGGCTGTTTGGCAGTACACAGCCTGGGGTGTCTCATCTCAGACATCACAGAGGAGAGCAGGCAGCTGAGCTTGGTCATGGGCTTTGCAGGCACAGAACCACCTTCCCTTTTTAAGGAGCGGGTGGAAATCTGGCTGTAAAATCAGCTCCATTGATTGTATTTTTTCTATCTTTTCATTCCTCCCCCTGGCAGCCTGATTCAGCATCTGCCCATGTAAAGCTCAGCTGGGCTCAATTTGCCTTCTGTAAGGTGAGAATTAAATGTCATTGATCCAGGGTGTCCTTCTGCATCCTGCTTTGGTTGAACTAGTCCTGAAACCAGACAGGCAAGGAACTTGTGAAGTGCTGGGGTGAGGGGAAAACAAACCAACCAAACCACTTGGGATCTGCTGAGATACAGAGTAGAGTGTTGGGACCTGGTGTAAGGAAAGTCCTGGGAGCACTACAAAAGTCCACCAGCACTCTACTTCAGAGATACTCTTCTGTAGACTGACTGTGAGCACATCCCAGAGCATTCCCAGACAGAAAAACCTCCCCAGGCTCTCAGGGCAGGTACAGCAGCTGGCTGGGGCAGCAAGGCTGGGCTGGGCTGAGCTCTGCTCTGCTTGTATCCAGCCACCTCTGAGGATGAGCCCTGATGCTTGCCAGTCAAGCACACGGTGCTCTACAGGCTCCCCACAGAAGATGCCCTTCAAGCAGGCAGCAAGCGGGAGACATGGAGCTGTCAGGGGAGGGCAGCAGGTGAGCTGAACTGGGCAGGCTTTGAAGGAAATGGTAGGCTTGGGATTGGGTCCTCTCCTAGAGCTTGTCACTTCCCTAAAATGGGATGGTTTGAACCATGTGAATGTCAGCAGAATACAAAAGCAGAGTTAATGTCTTGTTCTCCCCCTTGCCTTCCTTCCCCCCCTTCGCCACCTGTCTTGAAGCACATGCAGCAGAGAACTAGCACTAAATATTTACATTTAAAAGCCAAGTGCTCTTTATACCAGATCTACCAAAGGGAGGAAGGAGAAACAAGCACAACCACAACTTCATGTAGGTACAACGGACAGCGCTGGAAGAGGAAGGTGAAGGGGACAGTGAAGTACTAATCTGAGAAAATTTAGAAGTCAGTTAAATTTGTGAGTATGAGCCAGCATCACGTGCTAAGTAACTGCATGAGCCTTAATAGCTAAACAGTTTTGGTTGTGTTCTTAAGCTAACTTACTTGGATTTATTTGAACTTTAAACCTGAACTTCCTGGATTCAGAGTAAATTTTAGGGATGATTAAAGAAACTGCAGCCAGCAACTACCATCCTGAATGCATGAGCCCTCCCTAGCACAAAATACAAGGCCAACTGTCTACATCTGCTCTAATCTATTTTTATACGACTTGCTTGTGACTTCTTGCCCTGCTGTTCACTAGTTCTTAAGTGTGTAAGTAAAAACCACGGTATTTTACTCCAACACAGCTGTTTAGCACGTGTGTATAACTGACACTGAAAGCAGAGTTGTGTTTTTCAAGAGGTAAGTCAAAATATTCAGGCTTTAATTTGCTGGGTTTTGACAAACGTTTATTAATGCAAGTCTCAGCAACAAAAATTATTGCAGTATTTCCAACCAGAAGGAATGTTATAGCTCTATACTACAAAGCTTGTATGACACACACACCACTTCTTCAACCTCTTTCCATGCTGCTTTGTGTATCAAACATACTTGGAAATAACCTGTATAGGTGGCTCTACAATCTTCTGAGACAGCCTGGCCAAAACACCCGAGCCTGTGTCACTCACCCCTACACTATCCCACCTGTAAAGCACAAATAACAAAATATATTTTTGCTTCTAAGAGCTTCACTTATCTGCAGAAAAATAGAACTGCTTAAGGGTGAGCTAGTTAGATTATGAAAGGGCCCAAGCACCCACCCTGGGCCTCCCAACAAGTCTGAGGAAAAAGCATTCATGATTTGATCCAGCTAAAAAGGAGCCAGATAGCATTGAATGAAAACACTAATAAAATACTGAATGCCTTCTCATTCTTCTCTCTCGAGCACGACAGAGCTGTAGCTGTGAAACATTTCTCTAAGAATTGGACACGTTAAGAATGAACCTTCCAAACACTGCAAAAGTTCAGAACAAAACCTAAAAGGCTTCCTTTTTTTCTTTTTCCCCCCTCAAAACAGTGAAAACAGCCTCCAGAGCTTGAATATCCACAGCACAAACCAAAAAAACCAGAGGGAGGTAATCTGATCTACAGTGCTTTTGTTAAGGTGTTCAGAGACTTTAGTGCATTTGTTTTAGAACTAAGCTTGGAAACTATCTTCCATTTTTCATTTTATTAGAAAACTAAACTGTATGAGGCAAAGAAACGTTTGATCAAACACACAACAGTGAAAACGTGGCACTGACAAGGCGTTTAACCCCACTGTCACCACAAACTCTCGATTCGGGATTCGCTGTTGCTCCCAGTCAGGTGTACATCATTTCTGCCATGTGAGACATCTTCTTGGGAATATACAGGTAGTACTCCATGTATCCCGACAGGTCTTCAATAGTCACGTCATCCACAAAGGCTCGAGCTTGCTCAGAACAAGACCTGGGAGAACCTGACGAGGCTGCCCCACACGGGGCCCTGCTCTGAAGGGACTGGGCGTGGGCTCCCAGGACGGCCTTCTCGCACTCGGACAGGACGCTGCGCAGGCCAGAGAAGGAGTACACCTCCATGGTTCTCCACTGCTTGCACTGGCATTTCTTGTCCGTACAAGGGCACTGCTTGCCGTTGCTAAGCATGGATAAGGACTGGAAATCTGAGGTTTGGCTAGAATGCAAGCTGGTTTCAAAGGATGAGGAGAGAGCAGGGCAGTTCTCTCTTGATTTTTCCGAAGGCTCCTTGGTGGTGAAAGCTTCCAAAGGTTCAGTTCTGTCATCGCTGACCTCAAAGTGAGAATCGTGCCTGTCCTTCGTACCGTGCTCTGCTGGAACAAAAATGTCTGCAGTGATGTTGCTCTTAGAGGTGTCTGCCTGGGTTTTGTGTTTCAGCTGGCTGGTGGCTTTAACATTGCAATACGTGAACTTGGGAGGATGCAGGACGGGAGACTTGGAGCGTCTGCGACGTGGGACTCTTGCGGATCCTCTGGAAGGTTTTCTCACACACCTGCAGGGTTGTAACAGGTAAGCAAAGTAGGTAATTCCACAAGCTACACCACAGCTCAATAAGCTCTAAAATGTGGCCAAAAACACTTAAGAATTTTTTTTCCCATCCACTTAAAAAAGCAGGTGTCTGGTCACAGTCTGACAGAGCAGCGGATGAGTCAAGAAACTGAGGGTCCCCTAAGGGAAGGCCACAAACAGCCCTTACTTGAAGGTACTTCCCTCCCAAATCTTTGGTGTAAATCAAATGAAACTTTGTCATTCTGAACTGAACTATGGCGCAGAACTTGAGCATCAGTTAGAGCTGCTGGCAGAATTGTAGTGAGGATCCAGGTACTTCAATACAGAAATAAAATTACCCAAGAAAGAGATGAGAGGGGGGTTACAGAGGTGTAAGACTTGAAGAAAAGGACTTCTGAGGAAAACCAGTGGAAGATAAAAGTTTTAGGTACCCTCTCTAAGAGGCAATATGGACATCTTTGATGAAAGCCCCTTAAAAAGCATCACAGCAATCAGCTATGGTATAGTTTTGTAACAGAAAGGAGAGAAAAGTTATATTGAAGCAACTGATTAACAAATTTCACTGGAAACAGCATGCAAGTGTTAAATGCCTCACAGCAGAACCACAGGCACAGCGCAGCGAATGGTAAGCTTTACCCATGCCAGGCTTCCTTTGAGCAGACAGCCTGTTGCTTGGCTCCATCCACGGCTGCTCTTGGTGTTCTGGGAACCGCCCCGTCGCCCACAGACAGAGCTGCCGTACATCTGGGTGAAGAGGGAAACGCCACGTTACAGCAGTGCCTGGACAGGCTGCTTCAGAGGGCAAGATCCAGCCTATTGCCTTCAGAGGCTTCACTATGATGTTTAAGTCTGCAGCCTTGAGTTCATCTACAGTCAGTGGTTAGAAACAGGGATCTATCCAGCCACTCTTACAGCACTGACCTCAGTCAAGTGTCTAAAGATAGGTGAGATGAAATGAAAGGAGGCCAAAATGCCCAGGGGCTGATGTCATGCCCTATTTGGACCAGAACGACACGTTAAAGGCATGTAAACTCAGGTTCCAAATGTTCTTGTCAGACAATAGTTGTTAAAGATAGACTCCAACTCATCTAAAACGCAAAGTCAGGGACCCACAGCAGCAGCAGGCTGAGGAGCTGGTGGAGATGTGGATAAGGACAGCACACAAGGACATATTGCTAATCTTTCATTAAATTTCTCAGATAAACATGACTTAAAAACCCACCTGGCCCTGGAGGTCCAGACAAGAAATATAAATGCCTCAGCACATGAATCTCTATTTATGATGGTGCTATGTGTGATTTGGAACACAGGATAGGAAATTGTAAGAAACTAGGCTGAAATTCTAGCAGAAGAGCCCAAGCACCCTGCCTAAAGTTGATCTTAATGAATTTGCCACAAGCCTTGAGCTGTTCAAAACACATCTGCAAAATGTGATCATGTAATGCTACATGAATGGACAAACAAGTTCTGTATCACACGAGGTGACTCTGGCTACCAGGGGCAGTTAACAGCGGGCTCACTGCTTCAGGAGGGTCACTTCATCTAATTTCAGTTAGATGCTGTGTCAAAAACAATCCATGATAACGTACAGCTTTGCCTATTAGATGTTATGACAACTGCATTGCCTGGGAAGCGGTGCAGTTGTCTGCTCCTGGACAGCAAGAAACCTGTCACCAACCAGGAGCATTTGTTTACAAAACCCAACCCAAGTCCCCCAGTGAGCAACTGTCAGATCCCAGGGTCCTTCCCGGGGCTCTCTTACCCTGCTGCGTCCACTCTCAGCTTTTTGAAAGCCGTTTGCAGACTCTCTTCCTCTTCATCTTTAGCTTCCAAGTCCATTGACGGGCCCTCAGTGTGTAACCACCTGTGCCAGAGCAAACACGGGCGTTAGGATTGGATGGGGAGGCCTGAGCACAGGCAGCTGGGGGGCACAGACGGGGGGGGGAAAGGGCACGAAGAACGGGAGCTCGTTCCTCTGGGGGCGACCCCCACGCGCTCCCCGCCGCCTGACCGGGGCTGCCCCGCGCTCGTCACCGCGCGTCTCGCCACAGGCACAGCGGGGGCAGCCGGGATCCGGCGGTCCCTGGCACCAGCGCGGGCGAAGGGGCCGAGGCCGGGCCTCGCTGCCGCCGCGGCCCCGGCAGCGCAACGCTCCCCCTCGCAGGTCCGCGCCACCCGCGCCCCGACGCGGCTCCCGCGAGGCCTCTGCTGCCCGCCCAGCGGCGGGGCCGGGGCCGCGGCTCCCCCCCGCCCCCCGGTGCCCCCAGCCCTGCCCCGGCCGCCCCGCTCGGCGCCCGCCCCGGCAGCGCCACTCACCGCCACACCCGGCCCGCGCTCGGCGAGGCGCGGAACACAACAGGAAGTGAGGTCGCTGCCCGCTCGGAAGCGCATGCGCGGGCGCTCCACCCCGCCGAGCCTGCCAGCGCCTCCGCCCCTGCCGGGGGCGCGTGCGCGAGCCGCGCTGGCCCCGCCCCCGCCCGGCCGCCGTTGCTTCCGTTGGGGGGTCGAAGCGGGAGGGGGGGTTCACCCGGGCGGTGTGGCCCGGCGGGAGGCGGCGGGGAGCCGGGACGGGCCTGTCTGCGGGCGCGGTGAGTGAGTGCGGGCGGCCCCCCCACCCGCCGCGCGGGCCCCTCCTTCCCTTTCCCCCTTCCCGCCCGGCGGTGAGTGCCGGCGGGGCCCTCCCCCGCGGGTCCCCGGGGCCGCCGCCGGTCCCGCCGCGGGGTTAGAGAGCTCCGGGGGAGCCCCGGTGGGGCCCGGGCCTGTGCTGAGTCACCCCCACCGCCCGCTGAGAGCCGGGGTCGAGCCCCTGTGCCGGGGCGGGCCCGGAGCCGCGGGACCGGGGCGTCACGGCGCCGGGGCGGCCGGGCCTGGGGGCTCCCCGGGGGCCGAGGGTGGGCGAGGGCGCGGGGCGGGAAAGCCCGTGAAGCTGCCGGAGGGCTGGCCCGGGGCCGCCGGTGGTCCCTCCGCCCGTGTGCCGCCCAACGGCCGCGCTGCGTCCCCGGGTTGCTGCGGGCCGGCGGTGTCCGGGAGCCCGTAATCCCTCTGCGGGCCCGTCTTCCGAGGCGGGCGCGGGTGTCGGGGCCTTGTCCCGCCGCGGGGGGTGGCTGCGCGCCCCGCGCTGGGCTCGCGGTCTGAGCCGTTGGGGAGGAGCGGGGATGGACAGAGAGCGGCTCCTGACACACCGTTAAACTGGGGCTGGTTTTCGGGGAGACTGGGGTTTTTCTGGGCGCTGGTGCACTTAAACGTGTGCTTAGTTATTGCAGAGTGAGGGAGGGGGTGTGTGAGTGAATTCTGCACCGTCTGGAGGGGTCACTGCATCAGTGTTGAAGGGCAGCACGGGAACGTGTAGTCCGAGACTGGGAGTACAGTGATTTCAAGTGCTTTGCTGTCATTTTTTGTGCTAGGGTGAGATAACAGGGGGGTGGCATTTAAAAAAGAAAAGCTTGTGGGCTGCATGTTTCATTTTAAAGCACAGCCTGCTGGGGTCACAGTGACCGTGTATTCCACCAGAGCAGCAGTGTCTAACTAGGAGCAGCAGTGTCTAACTAGGAGCAGCAGTGTCTAACTAGGAGCAGCAGTGTCTAACTAGGAGCAGCAGTGTCTAACTAGGAGCAGCAGTGTCTAACTAGGAGCAGCAGTGTCTAACTAGGAGCAGCAGTGTCTAACTAGGAGCAGCAGTGTCTAACTAGGAGCAGCAGTGTCTAACTAGGAGCAGCAGTGTTTAACTAGGAGAGAATCTGAAAGAATCCCATTCTCAGTTGGGCATCCTGCTGTCAGTCGCTCCAGCCTCTCGTGTTTACTTGCTGTCTGACTCACCAGACAACGTGTGCCTTGAAGTTGTTATGATACATTATCCTCCTGCGTGTGTCATAATAGCCGCCTGCAATACAGGGCGTGCGGATGAAATCATCGCAGAGCGAGCAGCCGAAACAACCGCGGGGAGAGCTGCCACCTCCAGCTGGAATGAGGTTGTGAAGGAGTAGAAATTCCCGCTCTGTGTCTGCATAGGAAACTGAGCTGCAGAGGTTCTGATTACCCCTCTCTCTCTCTTCACCAAGGTCTTTTCTTCCCCTGTTACAGCAAAGCTAGTGCTTAGTTGGTAAGGTAGCACTAAGGCAGGCATTACTGCTGTGTTTTTAGGTAGACTTAGTGCTCCATGGAAGTGTGTTCATGTTTCAGGAGCTGTTATGTGCTGGGTTTGGATAGTTACCTTTGTAACAGGTTCTTGGAGCTTCAGGGAACTACTGAAGCTCAGAAGGGTTGAGGTTAGCAGGGATGCTGGAGGCCCAACCTCCTGCTCAAGGAGGGTCACCCCACTGTGGTTGTCAGGGACCATGTCCAGATGGCTTTTCACAGAATCACTAGGTTGGAAAAGACCTCTGAGATGGAGTCCAACTGTACCTGTCCTCTACTAAACCATAACCCTAAAACACCTCATCTACCTGTCTTCTAAATACATCCAGGGTCGGCGAGTCAGCCCCCTCCCTGGGCAGCCTGTTCCAGTGCCTGACAACTCTTTCGGTGAAGGTCTGATCTGACCCTGCCCTGGTGCAGCCTGAGGCCATTCCCCCTCATCCCATCACCTGTCGCTTGAATATCTGCAGGGAGGGAGAGAAGCTCCACAGCCTCCCTGGGCAGCCTGTGCCAGTGCTCGGTCACCCCCACAGCAAAGTTTCCTGGTGCTCAGACAGCACCTCCTGTGTTTCAATGTGTGCCCGTGGCCTCTGGTCCTGTTGCTGGGCACCATAGAGAAGAGCCAGGCTCAGTCCACTTTGTGACCACCCTTCAGGTATTTGTATACACAGGTGAGAATCCGCACAGGTCAGGTCCCACAGCCCAGGGCACCGTTAGTCCCTTTGCCACAAGGGTGCAGTGCCGGCTCGTGTCCATCCCAGTGTCCACCAGGACATGTAGAGCCTCTGCTGCAAACCTGGCATGGGCTTGTTCCTCCTCCCCAGGCCAGGCTTTGTGCTTCACCTTGCTGAAGTTCATGGGGTTCCTTTCAGCCCCTTTCTCCAGCCTGTCGAGGTCCCTCTGGATGGCAGCACGACCCACTGGTGCATCAGCCACTTACCCCAGTTCAGTGTTGTCAGCAGACTTGCTGAAGTTACACTCTGCCACGTCATCCAGATCATTGGATGACTGGGGTTCCTGGGGGACAGCAGGATGACCATGAGCCAGCAATGTGCCCTCGTGGATAAGAAGGCCAGTGGCATCCAGGGGTGTATTAGAAGGGGTGGTTAGTATGTCAAGAGAGGTCCTTCTACCCCTCTGCTCTGCCCTGGTGAGACCACACCTGGAATATTGTGTCCAGTTCTGGACCCCTCAGTTCAAGAAGGACACAGAACTCCTTGAAAGAGCCCAGCACAGGGCCACCAAGGTGATGGAGTGGAGCACATTCCTTATGAGGAGAGGCTGAGGGGGCTGGGCCTCTTTAGCTTGGAGGAGACTGAGGGGTGACCTTATTAATGTTTATAAATATATAAAGGGTTAGACTCAGGAGGACAGAGCCAGGCTCTTCTCAGCGCTGGCAGCGATAGGACAAGGGGCAATGGATGCAGCTGGAGCAGAGGAAGTTCCATATGAATGTAAGGGGTGATGGAGCCCTGGAACAGACTGCCCAGAGAGGTGGTCTCCCTTCTCTGGAGGCATTCAAACCCCACCTGGATGCATTCCTGTGTGATTTAGTCTGGGTGATCCTGCACTGGCAGGGGGGTTTGGACTAGGTGATCTTTCAAGGTCCCTTCCAACTCCTGACATTCTGTGATTGATGAAGATGTAATCAGGACTGGATACTGTACTGACCCCCGGGGTACACTGCTAGTTACTGAGCTCCCACTAGACTTTGTGCCAGCTGGTTGAACTTAAATACTGAGCTGGAGGTGGTCTGGTGTAGAACTGACACTTGTCTCAGTGGTTTCTGCTCAGCAAAAGCAGAGCCTGTGCTAAGGAACCAAACCTTGGAGTATTTTTTAGCAGGAGTGTGGCTGGTGGAAGGTGTGCATGTAATACTGTAAGACAAACAGAAGAGTCTGTCTGGACTGTGATGGATGTGCAAGATGCTATTGACACCAAATTTTACTTTAAATTGCTAACTTACCTCTGCAGTTGTACAAGAGACTGTTTGTTCCATCCTTGGGTATTGTAAAGCTGCTTCTGAATCAACTTTCAGAAATGTTCTGCTGGGCTGACCTCAGTGTGCTCAGCGTGCTGCTTGGAGTTTATTTTCATGTTTTGTGCTGCTGGGCAACTAATGTTTTAACAAGGCACCAGTCCTTACGTTCTCATGTCTCTCTTTCTCCTGCCTGAAGCAGTGTGTGGTAACTGTCACCTTCTGGCCACCCCAATAATGAAAACGGAAGCTAAGGACGGAGAAGAGGAAAGCCTGCAGACAGCATTCAAGAAGCTAAGGGTTGACACTGCAGGGTAGGTAACACCTCAGGGAGGTACAGGGTTAACATTACTCATGTGGACTTGAAGGGAACACCCTTGCTGTTAAATTTGAAGGAATGAGGGGGCTGCAAAAGGTGAGGCACTGAAAGCCTTCGTTCTGGTTAAACCCATCAAGGTCAGTAGCTGTGGATGGTGCTTCTCAAGGAACTGCCATTGGTTTGAGTCCTGTCAGCTCCCAACAGGCCTGAAGGAAACCTGACAATAGTCAGGTTTGACAATGTGCTTGAAATGAATTTTGGCATGAATCTGGCTGCCAGAGGTTACATCCATGGCACTAGGAGTCTGTGCTTGAAGTTACCATGTTGTCATGGCTCCAGAGGCCTGTCATGAGAACAAACTCCCTTCTTTTCCCAGGAGAGAAACGTTCTTTCCATGTCAGTAAAGGAGAGCCATAGATTCAGTGCCTGATTCCCACATAAATTATTTTCAGTGCTGTCCCTCACAGATTTCCTATTTATAACCAAAAACACTAAATAGGAAAGAATGTTTTTTGTGTTGTCTTGTTTTGTGGGAAATCCAACACGTGGCACTTGCCCTCCCTGTCCTGGGGAGCATGTGTCTTCTCTTGGTGATGGTCTTTTTCATTTGAGTGGGGAGGAGAGGCAGAAAGCTTCTACAGAATGTTTTTTCCTCTGAAAAATGTGCACTGTTACATATTACTTGTTTAGTACTGTGTTTCAGTAAGCTATTTTGCGTGATGCAGTTCAGGTAAGTGACATGAAAGTGTAGGTAAAGCAATGTGTAAATATCATGGTGGGCTAGAATTACCTAGAACTTAGACTGTGAGTAGATGGGTGTCTGAAGTTATCTTTCATTTAAGTAATTGCACCCATTAGAAACTAATCACCATGTAAATGCCTCTCATTTCTTCAGCATCTCTCCTCCTGCTCCCTGGTCAGACATACTTAGTTACTTTGGAGTTTTTACTTCAGTTTTTTGCTCTGTGATCATTATCCTGTAAATGGAAAATAGCAGATGTTTGACTAATACTGTGGGCTCTTAAATCAGGTAACCCTATCCCAGATCAGGGTGTGGGGACTGGTTTTCCCTTTTCAGGGAATCTGCCCTGCTTACAAACTAATTTAATAGAGGATTTGAAAAATAATTTATTTCTGGATTCCAGTGTAATATGTGAAGTCACAACTTGGAAAAACTCTTCTTCAGATTGCTACAGCTCTTTGAAAATGGGAGTTTGGGGTGAATTCTTAGTACCAAAAAAAATAGTAAATTTTCTAAAGTCCCTGGCTTGAATACCAGTTGAAAGTTTGTCACAACTCTGTTGCTCAAGTGGCTGAACTTGCAACAGTATGAAGAGTTTTAGCTTATGCTGTGTGAGACAGAGGCTTAAGTGTTCTTCAGTTATACAAAGTCTATTTATGTCCAAAGAACATTTATTTTTAGGAAAGAATGGCTTATTTGTCTCTGGAAAAAGAGACGTGTCTCCTCAGTGATGGTGTTTTTCCCCTCTCCTGGGAAACTGAAGCTGAGCCACTGTGTGTGTGTGTGTGTGTGCTTTGTCCTTGACACGTGGAGTTCAGATGTGCAGTCTAGCTGCTGAATGGCATCATGTCTGGTGGGAGAGGCTGTTACACAAAGGTCTGTGATAGAAGGACAGTGTTTGCACACTCCTGATTGGGGTCTTTCTGGGCAGATCTCAAGCTGCATTGTAAATGATTTGGAGCAGTCTTTTCCAGGAAAGACAATTTATAGCTCTTTTTCAGTTGCTGATGCTAACCAGTCTAGGCTGTTAACTTTGCATTCTGTCTTTGCAGATCTACTTCTCTCTCTGTGGGTGAAGGGACCAATCCAAGAGCACTCATCAGGACAGTGGCAGAGGAACCCAAACCTAAGAACGTCTGTACTCCCAAGGAAGCCTGGCATGGGTAAGAGAAGCTTGAGGTTATCAAGCTACTTGAAATGATAGAGTTGTCACAAAAGTGGGATTGTTTACCCAGTGTGCAGTACACCACTGGCCTTGAAGGAGAATTTTAAATAGACAAGGTTTTAGTAACTACACCCCTAAACAGAGGGCCTGAGTTTTCTTTATTAAAGGTCTATTTAAAATACTCCACACCACCTTCTTCTGTTCATACATTGCTACTATTATTTATGATTATGTGACGTGAAAGGGAATGCTGTTCAGCTATAGATTGCTAAGCATTATAGATGTTTCTTAATATAAAAGTGAACTGCTTTTTTCAAGTCAGTCATGAATGCATCTCTTTCAGTCGTGTGACATTGTGGAAGCTGTCACTGTGCCTTGGGAGCTAGATGAGAATAAAGAATTGGTTTCTGGAGTGTCTATGCAGAACTTCACGCTCATCTCCTTCTGAAACAAAGCCACCCTTTGCCCTTGATTCATCAGTTTTGTGCTGTCCCCTTGTGCTTTGTCCTTTGAGGTTATTTTGTCATGTTTCACATGCTTTACTCATTTTCTGACCTTTGGGTTTCATTTCTCATGTGTTTCCTTTATATTTTATACAGCTGCTTGACTAGAACTAAGTCAAGTTCCAGGACAGCAGAGTACCCTGAGCAAATATTCTGAGTTTAAAGCTCTTGCATGTGATATAAATGCAGGAGAGGTTTTGCCTGATGCTGTTGGTGATCTGGCAATAAGTCTTTCAGTGACTCTTCACTCCCTCTCATACCCTTCTTTCCCTGGTAGGTCTGTGAAGAAGCCTTCCAGAGGAGTCGTGAGAACCCAGCGTCGCAGACGTTCCAAGTCTCCAATTCTCCATCCCCCAAAGTTTATCCACTGCAGCACAAAATCACATTCCACGTGCAACCAGCTCGTGCACCAGAGCCAGATCGATGCCCAGGATGACAGCAACGGGTTTGGGATGCCGCTCCCAAAGGAACCTTGTGTGCACGAACGATGCAGCGTGGCTCCCGACAGCCAGAACGGAGCCGACGTGGAGTCTCTGGGATCTTCTGTTACACGGTTGGTGTCAGAGATCAGACAGGAGAACCCTCCAGCTGCTGTTTCTCTGGTATCCAAATCAAGCCTAACGACTGCAGAGCTTTCTGACTTCCGATCCATGTCCAGGCTGAACACGAACGAGCCGTGTGCGTGTGCAGGTAAAGCCTGTCAGTGCAAACGATGGCAGGAAATGGAGGTGTACAAATTCTCTGGCTTGCAGAACACCCTTCCACTGGCACCTGATAGAAGAACAGTTTCTGAGGATCACTCCCAGTCTTTGTCATCAAGAACTCCCTCAAGTTCTCCACGCTCTTGCTCTGAGCAAGCCAGGGCTTTTGTGGATGATGTGACAATTGAAGATCTGTCGGGATACATGGAGTACTACCTGTATATTCCCAAGAAAATGTCTCACATGGCAGAAATGATGTACACCTGACAGCAGTGAGCACTGAAAACAGAAGGGTTGGGTGGTTTAAATTTGCCCTCCGTCACACTGGTGTGAGATGCAACCCACTCCTTGCTCTCTGTGCTTGCAATAAAAACACTTCTCTGCATCTTAGCTAATGTTTGTTATTTAAGATGGACAAACAGTTTAGCTGAAGCATTATAATTTAAGCTTGGATAATGAAGTAAACACAGTGGTCGTGTTTAGGGCATATCTGCCTAATCTGAGGAGATCTGGCACTTGGGAAATGCTGCTTTGTTTTCAGAAGCCTCTTTTTTCAGTTTGTTGGAGGAAAAGTCTCTAGATTGCTTGGTGATTAGAGGTTTTATTGAGAGAAACCCGGTCTAATTCAGCTTCTTTGAAAACTCTGACCTCAGGTTGTAACACTTATGCTTGTATTTTGGAATACTTCTGCCTCTGATTTTATTTCATAAAGGAGTGTGATCATCTCTCACTCCCCTTGTTACTATAACTGCTCTAGGCAAATTCAGGGGACACAGGTGTGTCTTCTTGGGTGGAGGCATTGTTACTTCTTTGTGCCAATAGCCTCTCAAGCTTTATTTCTGATCCTGCCCTACCTTTGGTAATGTCAGATGCTGTGAGGTTAACGTAACATTTGCTTGCTGGGCTGCCTGATGAGAAAAGAAACCCAGATGATCAAAGCAAGATTGTTTCAGGTTATTCTGATCTCACTAGCGTTGGTTAGTGGAAAACATAAAGCAAGTGTAAGTTTTTATGGGATGTCCAGCAGCCCTTAGAGACTTGTCTGCAGCAGGAGAGAGACCCCGTTTTCTTCAGGGGAGTTGCTTCTGCAGGTAACCAAAGGAAAAATGAGATGAACTCTGCCCCATGTGTTTTATGAAGGTCAAACCAGCATTTGCTCACTTCAGAGCATCCCATCAAATAACGTGATTTGTTGAGGGAGAGGTGAGTGTAGTCTGCCTTTGCTCTTTGGAGTACCGAAATGTTTCTGACCTGTAAGGTCTGGAGAAGCAATGGAGACAAACCTTTCTCTCTGAAATCCTTTGGTGTTATGCTTGAGGTTTGGGGTTGGCTTTGTCCTTTCTCTGGCAGCCCCTAGTACCTTAGAGCTAAGTGCAAATTAACCTGTTGTGCCAGTTCTGAAGTGTCATCTGCCCCGTGCTGAGCACGCTTGGGTTTGACACCTCCCTTCAGTGTCCCTGCTCTGCAGTAGCTGAGTTTCTGCCCCCTCTGTTCTCAGTTCAAGGCACTTGTTGGGTAACTGTTGTCTGCAGGAATGGGCTGCAAAGTGCAAAATGACCTTAATTCTCAAATAACTACACTTTACTGTCCCAAATGCATGCAGGCAACAGCCACAGCACCCTCAGGGGGCTGAGAATGCCTTTCAACACTGTATTGCTTTCTGGTTACTGCAGACAGGGCTTAGGGCTGCAGCATCAGGTGCTCAGTGCTACAGAGAGTGGATTGAGAGCCAGGCAGAAATGGGGAAAAAAACCCCAAAACATAGTAACAACCCCCCAAAAAACCCAGCAACAACAAAAAAAGAGTAGAAATACAAACTGGTGCAAACTGGGCCGGGCAGCAGTGTGAACTGGTGCAGACTGGGATGGTGCGGTGCTGGGCCGCTAGAGGTCACTCCCAGGCCGGTGGGCGCAGTGGGCTCCTCGGAGCGTCGTCTCCCTTTCAAGAGGATGTTGGATTCTCTTCCTTGCCAAACAGAAGAAATGAAGAGGAGCAGCTCTGGGTGGTGCTCAGAGCTTTCTGGAGAGTGGTTGTGTTCACGGGCAGCAAAAGCTCGTTTACTGCCACCATCTGCACAAGCTGTTAGCACTGAAGCAGCGTGGTGTCAGGCCAGGACTCTGCTGTGTAGTCAGGAGAAGTTGCTAAGTAAATAATTACGTGGTCCTGAGCTTGGCATCCTCCTTAGGCCCGTTACAACATCTGTGGGCTGTTAAGTGCTGGAACACCATAGTGATAGAAGACCATGAGTAGCTGCAACTTGCTGCTTTAACATTTCCCCTTCTGTTACTACAGGGTGTTTTAGGATGTTTTGGTCTACCCAGAAACCACAAACCAAACCCCTCTGGTTTTGCTTTGAGAAAATAGGAATTTCCAACCCTTAACTGTGCAGAGAGAACCTTGAGAACATGACTGAGTAGTCTAAAAGCTTAGCTTAAAAAAATCCAGTTTAAAAATCTGACTTAAAAAAGCACATTAGTGGCTGGCTCTGCCTAGCAGCACTTCTCAGTCATGTCAGAGGTCCTTCTGAAGTGCCCATTCCTTCCTGTGGCCTTTTGTAACTGCTTTTATAGTGGGCAGTTGGTCCTTCTCACCTGTGCCTGCAGGTACTTTGGAGTTTGTGCTGTGTGTACGTGCCCAGCTCTTCTTGCAGTTAGAGACCATAGGGCTTTTTCTGTGCCTCTGTGTAGAAACACTGATGGGGAGGCTGTCCAAGTTGGAAATTGTGTACATGAGCCTGACACTCAGCTGTTGTCTGGGGCAGCTTTGCCCATGAGCTTGCAGTGGGTCCTAGGAGCTCATTCCAGGGCAGAGCACAGCCTGCTGATGCCACAGTCTCACCTCACGGCAGCTCATGGTCAGTGAGGGCAAGGTTCTGGTGTGACAATGTCTTTAGGAGATGGGATGGATGCAGCTGGAAGAAGGGAGGGCATGGATTCACCTGATACCTGGTGCTTCATTCCTTGGTCTCTCTGCCATCCCTATTTGATGACCAGGCTCATTACAAGCAAGATGGGCAGTTGCTACTCCCCATGTCTCCTCCTGGCCCAAGGGCAGGGTCTCACCTTCCTTTTCCAAACGCATAGTAAATTATGCTGCCAGTCGTTAAACAGAGGGGGGTGGGGGGGTGGCGAGTTGGGTGTCGTGTGGGAGGTGGGGGGATGACTCTGGATCCTGCCTTAGAGCAGCTCTGGAAGTTCACCGGGCAGGGAGGGGAGCTGGGCTGCCGTAGGTGAGTAGGACGTACGCTGTCACGCTCCCTGCTCTAACTCTGCCCGCTCAAAGGCGGTGCGAGCAGCCCCGCAGCGTGCTCCCTTCCCGGCCATCGCTCCCGGGGGCTCGGGCGGAGTGGTGCCCGGCCCGGCCCGGCCGCTCCCTCCCTCCTCTCCCGGGGCGGCTGCCGGTGCTCCCGGGCGGGCGGCGTGGAGGGAGCGACGCGCCCCCTTCCCAGGGTCTATTTTAAGCAGACATCTACTTTCCCAGCCTCTTCTCCGCCTGGATCCCTGCCCGGGGCGGGGGACGGGGGGGTTGTGGCTCTTCCCTCCTTCATAAAAGGGCCCCGAGGCGGAGGCCGGGCTCCGGGGGGGTTATTTTTGGGAGCAGCTCCTGGGATCCGATGGCCTTGTTAGGGCAGCGCTGACCTTTTTCCCGGCGGGGGAGGAGAGCGGAGCGGGGCGGCGGGACGGGACGGGACGGGCAGCGGCGGCTGGGGAGAGCGGCCGGCTCGGGACCCCCGTCCTCGCCGCGGGGCTCAGCTCGGCTCCCCGGGCGCGGCTCCATGCCCGCGGCGGCGGGGCAGGTAGCGGTGCGGCTCGGCTGACCCTGCCTGGGAGGGGGGGGGTTCGGGCCCGGCCCGCCCCTCTCCCCTCCCTCCAATTGCTCCTTCCTCCCGCGCCTCGGCCCCTCGGCCGCTCCCGGCGCCCGGCCCGGCTCATTCGGGGATGCGGCAGCCGCCCCCGCGCCCCGGAGCTCTGCCCCTGGGAGAGCTGCCCGGCTGAGGGGGCACCGGGGGGGGGAGAACTATGAGCGGCGGCAGGTTTGATTTCGATGATGGAGGCGCCTATTGCGGGGGCTGGGAAGGGGGCAAAGCCCACGGGCACGGCATCTGCACCGGCCCCAAGGGCCAGGGCGAGTACTCGGGCTCCTGGAACTACGGCTTTGAAGTGGTGGGCATATACACGTGGCCCAGCGGTAACACCTACGAAGGCTACTGGTCCCAAGGAAAGAGGCACGGCTTAGGAATCGAGACCAAAGGACGGTGGGTTTACAGAGGCGAGTGGACCCATGGCTTCAAGGGACGGTATGGCGCGAGGCAGAGCATGAGCAGTGGAGCCAAGTACGAAGGTACCTGGAATAACGGCCTGCAGGATGGCTATGGCACCGAGACCTACGCTGACGGAGGTAAGGGTGGCTCCAGAGGGGCTGGGAGGGGGATGGACAGCACGATACCCAGCCGGCAACAGCAGAGGCTGCGCGTTGTCCTCACCTACGGTGGGTGACCTGATCCTGTCCCCAGTAGTGAACTCCTGACAGGCACAGTGGTCTGCAGCAAGCCATTGGGCTGCTTCAGTCAAGACACAGGGCTTGGGGTTCAACCACCTCATAAACGCACGCGTGCATCCCGCTCCCGGCTGTCGGGTGCAGCGTGTGCAGCTCGCCATCTGCAGACACGAGGGAGGAGCAGCAGGAGCGTTGTCCCCCCTGCTGTCCCTCCCTCGGGAGCTCCTCTTGAGTGTCCCTATCAATAGTTAACACCAGCAGAGGCGATTTGTGTAGTCTGTGACTCCCGGTTCCCCAGGGACTGGTTATTGCAGTTCACTGAACCAAACCAGAGACTCCCCACCGGTGCGTGACCGCAGCGAGCCGCTCACGCGCTCGCCAGGCAGTGAGCTGTGAATGCTTTCACCTCAGATATAAGCTGTGCCTATGCATTGAACACTGCTCGTGTGTCTCTGACACGCTGCCGGGATGTCTGCTTTGCTGAACCGTTTTGGTTGAGCTCATCTAAGCTGTTTGGAATACGTAGTCATGCGTCTTTCCCTAAAATAAATCCCTTTGATTACTTGGAAGCTCTCAACTCCTGCTAGTACATGAATGCACCACGTAGTTAGATGTTTGTTGTGCTCTGTAAACGCTCGGTCTAATGGTGTTCTTGGGGTTAGAAACATTGCAAGAATCTCTCTGCAAGTCATTCTGTAGCTCTTCAGTGCTGTGATGTTCCAGGCTGCCATAGTTAGGATAGCTAAATAGAGAGGGTGATTGGAAAGAAATAGCCTTCAAAATATGGATCAGAATTGCATCTATATTTATCTAGGACAGGCAATAGAGTTACTTTCTGAAGAAAAAATAATGATAATGGTACAAATCTTCAGAATGAAAAACATGGGGCGAATGGAGATGAGCAAAACAGACTGATTCACGCCGGGCTGGCAGGGCTGTGCTTTACGTAACTTCTCCACGAGTTCGCTCGGTCCCTGGCTAGCTTGAAGCCTGGGAATACAGTCTTGAGGTTGACTCATTTCCTTTGTGCCCTTGGAGGTTGTAGGTACAGACACAAACCAATGTGTCCCTCCAGCTCCTTAAATGTTCTCTCCCCAGCTCCCTGGCCCCATGGAACAGTTACATGCTGAGCTGTGCCAGCTGCGCCGCGGCAGCGTGAATCCAGGCTAACGTGTACGTGTGCGCTTGTGCACAGCACAAACTTCATGCATAGGTTATGTGTAAGGTGTGTTCTGATGAGTAACAAGCACCCAGCAGGTACCTGTCAGTGCTGGCTGCTGTTGGGACTTCCCTTCTGGAGATGTCAAGGTCTCTTGTGCGTTTGCATGGCTGCTTCTCAAAATGAATCACCTTCTAAGGGTGCAGGGTGGCTGGATTTCCAGTTAACGTTGTAGAGGAGAATTTTGAGAGGCCAAGCTTCATGTAGGAGCTTGAATTTGATTAGATCATGGACTGAAACTTGGGACAGAACGAGTCAAGCTGTTCTCCTGTAAGGATATAGAAGCCGCTGCTTTGGTCAGCACAGTGCTCCCCAGGGCGTTGTCTCACGCCCAAGAACGTGCTGTCTGTGTGATGCCCAGGGTTGGCACTTCAGCCCTGCTCTGAAGATGTGCCCTGCCAAAGCCACCCTGGGCAGCGCTGAGCCGAGCCCCCCTCGAGCCCCAGCTCACGAGGGCTGTGCCATGTACTCTCCAGCTGCTCCTTGCGCTGGGCGATCGTGTCCTGGCTGGGCGAAGCTGTCCCTTCAACACATCAGCTTTTCCCATGGTGTGGGAACACACAGAGAGCTGCATCCAAAGACAAGGTGGGCATCACCGGCCAGCATCGTGTGTGGAGGACAGGGTGGAATGATCTCACGTGTAGGATCCACTCCTGTTCTGACTCCTCACCCATGCCCAGTAACTATCTGCAAGATCCTGATGTGGCCAGGCTGTTAATTACACCTGATGATAATTTGATTTTGAGGTTGCCAAGATAAACATCTGGAAAGGCCTTGGGAATCTGCCATGTCTCGAGTAGGGGACGTGATTCCCAAGCCCCCTGGAAGCCAGCCACAGGAGGAAGAGGGCCCTGGGAACATGTGCCTCTTGCCAGGTCCCTAGAAGCTTTTGTCATATCTGGGCTGCATGCAGGTTTCAGGGGATGTAGCTGATTCTAATGGTTAAAAATAGAATTCAAATTAACTTTTTAGATATACACACACACACACACACACACAAAAACCCAACCAAAACCCAATCCAAAACTCCTTTAAAATGCACTTAAAAATCACAAAAAACCCTATAAATGTATTTTATCTTGTGGCTGGCTGAGGTTGGTGGCTAACTAAAGCCCAAATGTGCAGCACAGCTTTTGGAAATCATGGGTGGATTTTTGGTGTCTGAGAAGTGGACTCATGGTGAGGTTCGTCATGGGCACTGTGTGGGGTTTTTGCTTCTTCCCTCTGCCCTTGAGTGCCCATTTTTGTGAAAACTACGGGAGACCAATGGCTTAAAGAGCTTTTTGTAATGGGGATTGAAGGCAGACAAGGGGTTCGGAGCTCCTGGTGCGGCCAGCAAGTGACACTGAGATGTTTTTCCTTGGGTGTCCAAGCTGAACTGAGGTGTGTGTGTATGTGGCTGCGTAGCTCAGAGCCTTTGCAGCAGCGGGATGCACTCGCTGAAGTTGGCAGTGACTGGGGGGCTGTGGAAGGCACAACATGAAGCAACTCGTCATTTTGCAACCTAAGCTATGAGTAAACACTGAGTTATTTGGCTTTCACCTGTAAGATTTGTCTCTGCTGTAAGGAAGGGTTCATTTTTTGGATACTTTTATGCTTCTCTTGAGTGTGTCACCCAGTCACATCTCAGTGTAGATGCAGAGTCACACAGTGTGCAGGCTCTGGACCCAAGACCAGGCTTTGCTGTACACATAACCGCTTACGTAAATCTACGTGGGAGTGGGGAAACTCACCTGCAATGGAAGCAGCCTAAACCCAGCTTCTCACTGACGCTGCAGTTTGGTCCCTGGGGCTCTAAGAGAAACCAGTGGTGTCAATCAATAGCGTGTGGAAACTGTTAGAGCGTTCAGTGATCATGAGACCGCAGAGGCAGGGGAAAAGAAATGCAGAAGTGTGTGTTAGTAGGAGAGACAAAGTGGGGTGATGGGATCTGAGTCAGCCCTTTGGGTGCCTGGGGCACGGGGAGCGAGGTGGGAAGGGGCCTGGGCTGGGCAGGGGGAGCAGCACCTGTGGGACTGTGGCCAGGGAAGCAGGAACGGGCTCTGGGTGAGCCGAGATGGTGCTGGCTTGTGTCACAGAATCACAAGGTTGGAAAAGACCAGCAAAGATCCCGTGTGTCTGAATTTGCCCTGTGAATTATTTTTTGCCCCCTCCTGGGTTTTTTTCTGCCTTCCTTTTCCAACAGAAACTGCCAGATAATCCTGTTGGCACCAAAAAGCAGCACTAGGTTTTCTCTGGCCTGTCTCACACACGGTGCTGTGCACCGACTTAACGTCCCTGGCCTTTTACACTGAGTTCTCCTAACACGTCTGTCATCACAGTATCTGTGTAACAGCAGAGGATTGTAGGGCAGTGCTACAATTTGAGTTGTTTGCATTATTTACCTGGCTGTTTGTATTATTTACATTCACTGCTAATTATACTGGAGCTTACGGGCAGGCTGGGAAGGGGGGGGTGTGATGCTGCTGACAGCGGGCGCTCACAGCCGAGCAGGATGTGCACCAGGAGCTGAAGCCATCGCCTCTGATGCCATTGGGCATCATCACATCCTGCTGCCAGCTGCTGGCAGGAAGAAATGGGGGTGCTACCAGCCCATCTGTGGGGAGCTGGTGTCTTTAGAGGAGAAGGCTACCAGGATACAGTTTTCATCAATCCCACAATTTAGTTCTTCCCATCTTTTGAAGACAGGCAGATGGGGAGCGTCCTTATTTTGGGAGTGGATGAGCAGGGGTTTGCAGAGGAAACAGCATTTTTCATCATTGAAGCATGAAAAAACACTGGCAATAAAGGATTATCAGGGTCCTGTCCCCCAGTAATCTCACCCTGATGGGGTGGATGGTTCAAACCTTCTGTGCCCTGATGCATGGCCGCTGGCATCTCCAGCCACTCTGGCTCCACTCCAGGGGTGGTCTATGGCTCTGCCCTGGCAAGCAGGCTCAGCTGGGCGCTGGGCTGCAGCGTGGCAGGACGTGGCAGTGACTGCTTGCCCTGCCTTGGCTGGGCAGCATGGTGCAGGGTTGGCATTCGGTCACACCAGGCGCTGAGGGACGATGTTGCTTGTGCTGTAGGGGCTGAAACCAGGCAGCTGAGCCCGGGCTGAAGAGCTGGTGTGCAGCCTCGTGTTGAGGGCGGCACGTGTACCCCTGAGAAGTGGCACCCCCGTCTCTGCTCCTGAAGACTGTGCCACACGGCTCTTCCCATCCAGCTGGCCCCAGTGCTGCTCAGGGAGGAGGGGACAGGACTTGCTGGAGGGCAGCGTCTGCTCTGACTGACCCTCCAGGAGCAGCTGAGTCCCCTAAACCTGCGAGACCTTTCCAGGGGGTTAACACAGCAGCAGTATGGGCTGCAGCCTGCTATGTGAGAGGTTGTCTTGTCCTAGGAGGAGGTCTCCAATGTCACCCTGATCGTGTGTCAGCCTGGCTCGCTGACTGGGCAAGTGGGGATGGAGATGTGGGGGCACTACGGGGGTCTCCATAATGTCATTTTGTGGTAGAAGAACTCATCAAGGTTTTACAGAGAGGGGATGGGGAGCAGGGTGAGGAACATGCCCAGATGCCTGGGCATCTCCAACAATGGTCCTTGGCTCCCTCTCCTGCTCTGCCAGTGGGCAAGGGCTGGCGGGGGGCGGCTCACACTGGGGCAGCAGCTGCTGCTCGGGCACTTCTTGTCTTTCCAGCCCTGTAAGTTAACACCCCTCAGGCAGGTCCAAAGAGGATTTCAGTGAAACCTGAAGCTTGGGAGGAGAGATTATGCTGCAGAAGTGGTTTGGGAGACCGTAAAATATGCACTCCCACAATCACCAAAGAAGGAGCTGGATTTGCTCCCTGGGGAGCAGGGTCATCCCTGGTCTGAGTAACGGGTCTGAGGGGTAGATGAATGCCTTGAAGCTAGGTCACCCCCTTCTGCCTCAGCCCATCCCTGCTGAGCCTTCCTGGGACTCTGGGAGTGCTTGCTCCCCCAAAATTTGGTGTCTTCTGGTAGGTCAATGCTTAATGAAAGCCACCTTTAGGACAGATGCCTGTCAAAATGCCTCTGGCAGGGCTGGCCCTTTGCTCACATGGAGCAGATCCTGGGAGAGTAAAGGAGTGGGGTGGCCTTTCCAAGGGTGTTGGTGTTCTCCCAGCACCTTCTGCCCGTTCCCTGGGATGGGGGTCTGCTGCCCGCTGATGGAGTGGACCTGAATATTGCTGCTCCTTGGGTTGGTTCCTGAGGCAACTGCATCTACAGAGTGAGGAGAGCCAGGCTGGGAGGCCACCAGCATGCAGAAACAGCTCGTCCCAACCCATCCTGGTGCTGACAGGGCTCAGTGGGGATGCTCTGCGGGGCCACTGTGCTGGCATGGGAGTGCATGTGCCACAGGCATGGCTCCTGCCACTCTGGAAGCTCTTGCAGGGCACTTTGCTGCTACTGAGTTAAGTCTCTTGACATCCTGGTGAGAAAAGTCAGAGTGGTGGTCTCCAGTTCACTCCAGTTCTGGAGCCTGCAAAGTGCAGCTCTGGAAGGGGCCTGGAGTGGAGCGATGAGCTTTTCCCAGTCCTACAAGGTTGTCGCTGCCAAGGTTCTGCTGTCACTTAGCGGGGTCTTGTGTCCTGGAGCTATGGATATGATGGGGGGATCCTCCCTGTGTCCCCCCATCATTCTACTCTGTGTGTCCTCTCAAGCTGGGTCTGGAGGAGTGTGGGAGGGGCAGTGTTGTTTGGGGCAGAGCTGGAGATGTGCTCTGCTCCTCTTCTCCCTTTCTTGCCCATCTCTTACTTTGTGCAGTGTGGCACAAACCCTGGTCTTGGGACCACGGACAAGCTGTATATCAGGGTGGAAGGAGGCATGAGGGCAGGCTGGGCTGCAGCCAGGCACCTATCACGGGGGTCGAGAGCCAGTCCTGGCAGCCCGTGAGTGATGAACTGCAGAATGGGCTGTAAGGGACTGTCACTGAGCCAAAGAGAGCTGTGCCACTGCAGCTTGCATGTCTGTGGGGGCTACGGACCCCTGCACGGCACAAACCCTGGCACCGTGGGGCTGCCTCCAGATGCAAATCCAAACCACGTCTGGTAAGTGGCTTTGGGTTTGCGCCTGAGTCCCCTGGTGCCCCAGCCCCTTCCCATGGCCACAGCCTCTCTCGGGCTTGTGTCCTCTGCTCCCTCGGCACCGCTACGCTGCACGTGGGAGAGCACGAGCTGGGTCGGGTCTCCTCTCTTTGAGGGAAGGTGGGTATGTCTGCCCCAGGGCAGCGCTACCCCCCCAGCCTGCCTTCATTTGCTGGCTCACCCAGGAATGAGCTGCCTTTTCACACCATCCCTCTTCTCTCCTGCAGGCACCTACCAGGGCCAGTTCACCAACGGCATGCGGCACGGCTACGGCGTGCGGCAGAGCGTGCCCTACGGCATGGCCTCTGTGGTCCGCTCCCCGCTGCGCACCTCCCTCTCCTCCCTGCGGAGCGAGCACAGCAACGGCACCCTGCCCCAGCAGGACTCCCCTGCTGCCAACCCCGAGAACCTGGCCCTCTCGCCCACCATCACCCGCGGGGGCTTCGCCCTCAGCCTCTATGCGGACGTGGAGGCCGGCAAGCCCAAGAAGGGGGGGCTCTTCCGCAGGGGCTCCTTGCTGGGGAAGCTGAAGAAGTCCGAGTCCAAGTCATCCCTGGCCAGCCAGAAGAGCCGTGTCAGTTTCCTCAAGAGCGAGAGTGGGATCAGCTCAGCTGCTAGTGATGCCACCTCCACTGTCAGCCTGGGTGAGGGTGCTGAGGGTGAGGAGTACCCCCCCTTTGAGTCCGATATTGATGCCACCACCACGGAGACCTACATGGGCGAGTGGAAGAACGACAAGCGCGCCGGCTTCGGCGTCAGCGAGCGCTCCAGCGGGCTGAAGTACGAGGGGGAATGGCTGGACAACCTGCGGCACGGCTACGGCTGCACCACGCTGCCCGATGGCAAGAAGGAAGAGGGCAAGTACCGTCACAACGTCCTCATCAAGGGCATGAAGAAGCGTGTGATACCACTCAAGAGCGCCAAGATCCGGCAGAAGGTGGACAGGAGCGTTGAGGGGGCTCAGAGGGCTGCAGCCATTGCCCGGCAGAAGTCAGAGATTGCGGCATCCAGGTAGGTGCTTTGGTCTCCAACGTATGGGTCCCTGTGGTGGTGGTGGTCCCCATCCCACGTGTCCCTCTGGAGCCTTGCTGTGTGTCTCCTTGCTGTGCACCACCAGTGCAGTCAGATGTGGCTTCTCACAATTCCTATTTAATTCTTTGGACTTGGTGCTGGAGGAGCAGAGCTGAGCTCTTGTGCAGCTCCAGGGTGTTCAGGACATGTCCTGTTTCTCTCCCCTTCTCCTATATCCCTGCAGCCCTGGTCTGGGGAGCACTGCTGGACAGCAGGCACTGGTGCCAGCCCCAGTGCTCAGCAGGATAGGGAGCATGAGCCAGTGGGATGGGGAGCAGCACTGTGCTGTGCCAGGCTGCTGGAGCTGCTGTGTGTTTGGCTGTGGTAAACCCGACAGACTTGTGACATGTTCTAGGTGACTTGGGTCTGCAGCAGACTATGGCTTGACCCCGGAGGTCCCAATCTCTGTGGGGAGTTTATGAGATGCATTAGGGTGGTCGCTTAATTTTAGCAGCTTGGTGTAGCAGGCTCTCTGAAACAAGCAATGCTGTGTGGGGACACTGTGAACCAGGAGGAAGGACCTGTGGTGGGTACTCAACCAAGGATAAGGCTGCCATGGGGAGCCCTGTCTCCCCCAGGTGCCCTCAGCTAGTTTTTGAGCAAGCATTTCTGCCATGAGGGAAGTGGTGGCCAGAGCCAGGACAGATGGCTGAGTCCATGGTGGCTGGCTGAGCCTGATCCTACAGCACACAGCCACATCCCTGATCCTGCAGCACACAGCCACATCCCGCAGCCTGCGATGCTCTGGGGTGCCAGGAGAGGAAGAACTGGGGAGGGGTCAGTCAGGTTTGTCTCCTCCTGTCCCGCCAGTTTGCCCTGACCAGACCCCAGGGGTGAGAAGGGGGCAGCGAGTGAGCAGCAGCGTGCCCAGGGATGTGTGCAGCAGGGGTGTGCAAGGGGAGGGCTGTGCCAGGGGCTGCCCAGAGCATGTGGCAATCTCTTGCTGCACTGAGGTCCCTTGCAGCAGCACATGTGGGCTCTGCATTGTCCTTGCACTGCCTGGTCACTGGGACAGGCCAGCGGGCTCTGCTCAGGATTAACTGCGTTAGAAATCAGCCGAACACCAAGTGCTCTGTTGTCCCTCCTGGGATGGAGGAGGGAGGAGATAAGAGGGGGTCTGGGCTCTGCCTGGGAAGGACAGGGGAAAACCTCCTTCTGCTCACATCCCTGCCTGTGTCTGGGCTGTGCCAGCAGCACACCCCTCCTGCCACAGCATCTCTGCCAGTCTCAGAGCCAGCCTGGCAGAGACTGGAGATGGTCAGGCAGGGTTGGAGCCTTTGCTCCTCTCCCTTGGAGAACCATGGTTATGAAAGACCTCAAGGTTTCACCTTGCCTCTCCCTGCCCTGCGCAGGCTTTGCTGAGCTGCTGGGCAGTGGCTGGACCCTACTCCAGGGCTCTCCTGCCTCGCTCCTTTCTAGTGTGGTTTAATGTTCAAAGCTCCTTCATTACCAAGCAGAGATGGGAAATAACAGCAGCAGGGAGGGCACCTGTTCCCAAACCCCATCCATCCCTCCCTCCCAAGAAACCCCAGCTCTGCTCTCCAAAGTTTTTTGGGCGGGAGTGCGGCTGGATTTTTAGCAAAACCTGGTTGCCTCAGGGACCGGCAGAGAAAACCCAATGGCACTGCAAGTGAAGGGCTGTGCAGGGCCAGCCAGGATAAAAATAACAGGCTGGGACGGCGTGGGGCCCACCGGAGCGTCCCGGCAGCGCAGGCTGGGCCTGACACCGGCCTCGCCGTGCTGGGGAGAAGCGTGTGGCCGCGGCGCTGGGTGCTCGTAAATAAGGAGGCTGGAGCTGTGAAAGCTGCGCCCCGAGAGCCTGGCGGGTTTACACAAGCCTCTCTTTATTATACACTATTTACACTTGGGATCAAAAGCGGCTCTGCAGTGTTTTCCATCAGGGGCTGGAATGCGCTCGCCGCCCTGCCCGGGGCCTGCACACCCCCCCCACTCCCGCCCCCAGCGCGGATGGGGAAGAATTTCCTATTAAGGAAACCTCGGCGCTGGAGGAAATAAGATGTTAAAGCTGGTTTCCTCCGGGGAGTCCTCCCATCGCAGGCCGGGTCTGAGCGTTGCGGCAGGGGAAGCGGACATCGCTTTCCCCATCCCTGCGGCAGAGCCGGACCTGCTGTGAGGAGGAGGGTTTGGGCTCCTCCATCCTATAAACTGTAACTCGCCGTTTCCACCAGTGTTCTTCCGTTATTCCTGGCATGTGTTGCTCTGAGCAGAGCTGCTCTCTACCCGCTGCCTTCTGCAAATGCCTCATGCCCTCCTTCCTCTTCCCTTCAGCGCAGTTTCGCAGCTGAGAGCAGAGACAACTTTGCCTCGAGAGAGTTCTTAGGTTAAATCCCAGCTCTGCCACTGACTTTCTCTTTGGCCTTGAACCTTGCCTCAGTTTCCACACCCAGGACAGAGAGTAATTCCAGACAGATTGTGAAAAATCAATGATTACCGTTTATAAAAGGGCTGTGCTGTCACTGGCATTGCCCTAGCTCGTAACCGAGAGGTGGAGCCTTGGAGATGGAGCACTTAGCCTGCTCCTCGGATGGCAGTGTGTCAAAGAAATTGCTTTGAGGTTACACAAACCCTTTTTGGGGGAAGGTGTGACATGTAAGATTATTGCTAGGAACTAATTAGCAGGATGCAGCAGCCGGGTCGTGCAGGCACCCGACTGTCTCCACATACCTGAGCTGTCATCTGTGGGTGTTTGAGTTTCATTTGCTTCTGGCTCTCAGGGGAGCCCAGTGCAGAGCTGAACTGCCGTCATAACCAGCTTTCTGCTGCTTGGGGGCAGAGCATTAGGAGAAGACCAGATTTCACACTTTTGCACCATAAAAGGCTCTTTAGGGATGGAAATCCTGAGGAAAACAAGGCCAAGCACTGGGAGCTGCCTTCCAGCTGCACCACAGGAATCCCAGGCACGCACCCAAGCTCTGGGGGCAGGAGGCTGCGGCAGTGCCGGCATCTGTCCTGCCTGTGAGCCACCCTGCAGAGACGGGTGGGAGAGCAGTGCTCAGCACCCACAGCAAGCCCTCGTCTGCTGCGAGGGCAGCCGAGGGATGGAGATGATGTGCAGCTCCTGCCCTTCCTGCCTGCTCTGTCGGGCTTTCCAGCCAGCGCCACGGGCAGTGCCAGATGCTGCCTGTCCTGTCGAGCCGAGCGGCGCTGCCTCGGCCTCAGCTCCCTCCCAAATCCTCCTGGGTTGGCAACATCCCTGTTGTGCAAGTGGCTGAGGATGGAGCTGGCTTTGCCTCGCCACTGGCTGAGGGAACAGCAATTTACTATTTTTATTTTAATTCTTTTTTCTTGATTTTAGTGACAGTCATTTGCCATGGGGACACATTGTCCTGATCACAGATGGCCCCTCACTCCAGGTAAAGTCCCCAGACAACTGGTTAGAACCCAGAGCCTGTCCCCAGAGCACTGGGAATCAGGTAACAGGATGGAGCTGATGGAAGTTACACTATGCTGAATCCTCCCCAGGCTGCTGTCACTCAGGAGATGTGTCCCATTGGAGTGCAGCCTCTGTGGCAGCCAGTGGTAATGGCTTTGCCCCTGCCCAGGGGTACCCATGGGTGGCCATGGGGGTTACCAAGTGCCATATGATGTCATTAGTGGTGCCCGGTACTGCTGGTGCCCCAGGACTTTCTTGCTGTGATCCCATGGGATTTCTGTCAGATCTGGAACGCAGCTGTTCCCGCAGTGCCAGGTAAAGGCACCTGCTGAGTCCCTCCAGCCTTCCCCTTTCCCACCCTCCACCCTTTCTGGGGGCTCCTTTGGAAAAACTTTGGGGTGAGTGGGAAGGGCAGTGAATACCTGGGATCGCAGCCAGGATGTCATTTCCCTGGTGCTTAAGCAGAGAAGCTGGCTTGAGGACAGCCAGCAGCTCTGTGCCCCACCAGCCCCCACAAGGAGGGACAGCCACCACCAAGCTGTGAGTGAGCCATTTAAAAACCACCCTGAAGCATGTAGTGGCTGCCCTGGGGTTTCATGGGTGCATGGGTTGGTGCTGAACAGGGTGGTCTGCATCCCTGTGTGCTTGGGGAGCAGTGGTACCCGGAGTGCTGCCCACCTGTCACATGGGATGCATGGTCCCACCAAAAGCAAGGAGAAGGAGCGTGGAAGTGGTCAGCTTTCATCTCTTCAGGGCAGATTTTAATCAAATGAAGTAAAGATCAAGAAGCAGGGCAGGGCCAGCTGCAGGAGAAACCCTTGATGTTTTTTGAAAGCTAAACACTCAGTAGGCAGGCAGCTCACACAGGGGATTTCCTTCTGGGGTGCTTTTTGGGGAATGAAATGAGTGTAAATGCTGCAAATCCCCAGTCCAGCAGTGTCTGCTGTGGTCTGCCTCTGCACGGGGTTGTGCTTCCTAGTGACTTGGACCAAAATCAATGGAGGGACTTGGCTGGGTGTCCTGCAAGGCACGGGTCTGGCCATGCTCTGAGATCGTCTGACAGATGCATGTCCTGTAAACAGCACCCCAGATGTCCCAGGACTGGTGGGAAAGCAAGGTGTAAGAGGCAGGAATGGCTGCAGCCTCTGCGCAGCTGGGTGCTGTATGCCTGGTGACTACAACTGAAAATGAATACGTTTTGGATTTATTTTTATTGTTAATCATAGAACAGACTGAGTTGGAAGGGACCTGTGAGGATCATCAAGTCCAACTCCTAATGTTTTATCTGCAGAGGTCCTGTGGCACTGCTGCTCGGGTAGGTATCCGTAAGCGTTGTGAAATGCTGGGCGGTAATTCCTGTCACTGGGGGGTTTACACACCACAGTCAGCCTGGGCTGGGTTAAAGTGCCGTGGAGCTGCGGGGGGCACTTGGCTTCAGAAGTGACGTCAGCGCGCCTTCCCGGCAGCAGCAGCACGCGAGCACTGTTCATGCTGTGAGGTCCTGCCCCGGTTTCAATCTGAAGTTATTTTTCTGTCCGTACCCGTGTCTGTGGGGCAGGCTTAGCTCTCCCCTCACATAACAAGAGTGCTCGACAGCTCCCGTATCGCTTTCCCAACTCCTCTGCCCGGGCGCATTCCCAGCAGCGCTGCCGCCGTCACCCTGCGCTCAGCGTTTCCAGCCCGCGTGGCCAGGCGGCAGCGAGCGTCTCCTCGGGGAACGCGGGTGCGTGGTGCAAATGACGTCCTGAAATCGCCGGAGTCAGCAGAGCCTCCTGACTAAATAAGGGCAGGCAGAGCAGGGCTTTATCAGCGCTGCCCGAGCGCGACAGCTGAGCGCCGAGGCCGTGGCAGCCCACGCTGCTGAGCTCGGCTGCGTGCTGACGCCGATAAGGGGCTTTATTTGGCATGGCTCTGCCCTCCCGCCCCAGGGGTTATGCCAGGGCTGGGGCAGGTGGGCAGCTGAAGGGATGTTTTCCCAGTGCACCTCTATGGGGAGACACGGACAGTGTCCAGAGCTGGGCTGGTAGCCACCTTGGCCATCCTGGGGCTGGCAGTGCAGCTTGGTTTCCTTGGGGCAGACCAAGCCTGGGATTTTCCTGAGAATCCCCATTTGCACCTGGGATTTTCAGGTCTGTTTAGCCTCCTTGCCCAGAGTTCACTCTGAAAGAGGTTTAGGATTTGTTTTAAAAAGATCCTTAGCTTTCTGCTTTCCTTGGGCTTTTAACAAGCCAAGGTGTGGGTATTCCCTGATCTTTAGGTCTGAGGCCGGAAGGCAGGATGCTTGTGGCAGTCCTGTGAGAGCGAGCAGCAGAGGTGGTTCAGGCAGTCCCTGCTTGGGAGAGCAGCTGATCCTCCTCTGCCGTCCCAGCTCCATGGTCTCTTTGCTGCAGGAGTGCATAGCCCTGTGTGATGGATGGGTGTGTGAGGAGGAGGAAGCAGCAGGCAGGAGAAGGGCATAGCCCATCCTGGTGGGATACTGGCTGTGATTTGCCTCTGAGCAGGAGCTGCCCGAGACATGGGAGCTGGGAGCAGCTTCTCTACACCTGTATGATCAGACACTGCAGGTGCCGCAGCCTGAGCCCTTGGGTGGCCAAAAAGATGGGTGGGTGCAGGCGAAGCAGGGGACAGAGCAAAGTGGGCTTCATTAAAGTGTCCCCCAGACTTCCAAGCAAGGTGGAGCCATACCTGGAGGCAGGCAAGCACAGGAGCTGAGGGCAGGTCCTTGCCATCTGGGTATTCTGGCTGCCCCACAGCCCCCACAGTGGGAACCAGCAGCTCAGTGCTTCCGCAGGCAGGGCTGGGGGAGAGCCGGCGTGCACGTGGGCAGGGAGAAATGAGGGCAGCCGTGCAGGTCCTGCCATAGCTGGGTGCCAGGACATGGTGATGAGGACACGCTCCTCGGTCCTGCTCTTTCAGCCAAGGTGTTTCTCACAGAGCTTGATGTGTTTATAAAGAGGATAATCTTGTTTCATTCACTCTCAGTTAATAGAAACCCACTCGCTGGCATCTATTTCTGCACCAGCCAAAGCCGGGGCTGGGCCTCTCCTGCTTTGTGCACAGCAGTAGTGCCAGCAGCGCTCACTCCTTCCCATGAAACCAGGTCAATAAAGACCTTTTCCCCTTGCGGCTCCTGAGCAGGTGTGACCTCCTCCACCAGGCTTGTCACCTTAAACCAAGGTCAGTAACCAGGATAGGCATCCATGGGGAAGCCTGCCTCATCTATGCCACTGTGCCCAGGACCACTTTGGCTTGGGTTTCCCTCACAGCTTTTGGGGCAAGACTGTCCTCAGCTGCCTTGTGCAGCGGTGTTGTGTTGTCACCACGGGCGGTTCAGTTAGGAGGAGTACTTCCACCCCAGCCTCTGCACACCCAGGGACTTTGTGTTACTCATGTCTCAGAGGTGATGGACATCCAGCTCCTGTCCTGGAGCCTCATGGTCGGGACTGAGCAGGGCTGATTTGGGCTTTGTAGGGCTGGGGTTTTGTTGGTTTGCTGCCCCAAAACACCAGTCTCCAGCTCCATAGCAGTGTTGCCTGTTTCTGACCCTCATCCCACCCCTAAAGGCCCTTGGACTTCCCCTCCTCCTAGCTCAACCCTGCTGTCACTGGAGCTGGGCAGGGAGCAGGCTGCAGTGTTCAGGTGAGCCCCACTCTGGTCCTGGTCCCATGGACAGCGAGCCCAGGGTTAGGGGCCAGTGGCAGCATCAGATACCTGGTCTCACCATGGCTTTGTGAGCTGGAGGGGGTTGGTGCCATAAAATGAGGGATGGTGTGATGCCTTCACCCCTTTCTTTCAGCCCTTTCCCAGAACTGCCTCATCTCCAGCCCAGGCTGGCTGCTGCTCAGTGCTGACACATTTTTGGCCTGCTGTGCTCGTTGTGCTGATGCGTTCTGACTCGAGGAGGGTGCACACGGCTTTATCTGTTTTCCACCCGCCTCGCACGAATTTCCTTAGGCGCTTTCATGCCCTATTAGGGTAAGAGGGAGCACGGACTTTTAGTAGCTCCAAGGAGAAAGCATCTGTTGGACAGCAGACTGCCTTCTCCAGGGCTTCCCAGGTCTTTTGGGGGTTGAAGTAAGTGGGGCTGTGGCTTGCAGGGATCCCTGGAGGAGCGGAGTCGGGATGGCAGGACTCAGCTAGCTGGCCAGGTGGGGATAGTGGAATTGATGGGCTGTTTGTCCTGACCTTGTGGGAAATCCTTGTCTCAACAGCTTACAAATTCAGAAAGGGAAAAACAAAGTGTGATTTTTAATCTGTAAAAATGACTGTGGAAAATGGTAGCTTCTCGCTCAATTGATCTGTGCTGCCTGCAGCAGGAGGGCTTTGACTGCCATCCAAATGCTTGAAATCAGCTGGCAGGGAGCCGGGCTTTAGAATCATCTGATTCTTTGCTCAGAGGTTATCCTCATTCCAGTGGCATGTGAAATAGGCTTATCCTGAAAACTAAAACAATATTTAAGTAGAACGTCTGATTTCAATACAAAACCTGTGATACAGAGCCCCTCCCTCCTTCTGGTGGTGCTGAGCCAGAGCCCTTTCCCTTTCTGAGTCAAAGATTTTGTTGTTTTGGGCCTGCTGAGCATTCAGTGAGTTCCAGGAAGGCCCTGGTGTTCCCACCTGCCTGGGTGCCCACAGCAGCCTTGGGTGCAGGTCCGGAGGACATGGGTGCTGCCACTGGGGCAGCCGGTTGGCAGCTCTTGCAGCTCCCTCTCTTGCTTGTCCCAAGCTTCAAATCCATGAATACCTACTCAGGACACCTATACAGCTGGGAGAAATATGCTTCTGCCTTGAATTTTGATGAATAATTGGGCTTCTGACCAAATGAAGTATTTTAAGAAATCTGCCTGCTTTCATTTCCTTAAGAATATATATATATATTAAAGTTCCTGCTTTCCTTTTTTGACTGAGAAGAGAAAAAGGGAACCAAACAGATACTGCGGCTCTTCAGGCTTTTGCCTTGGATTGCTGAAATCTGAAAAACTTTCTAAAACTTTTCATTGAAAACAACAACCTTGGAGAGAAAACACACTTTCTGCCCCATTTGAGCAGTGGCAGAGCTGGCAATTGGGTAAAACAGGCTGACTGTGGATGCTGCCTGCTTGGAGAGCTTGGGGCTGGATGAGGGGCTGGATGACAGCTCCTCGGTCAGTCTGGGCTCCCTCGAAACCAATGACTGCTGCAGCCTGCACTTGGGGGTGGGAATTCATTCTGCTGGGCAGGGCAGGGAGCAGCCCCTGCCTGCTTAGTCAGGTGCAGGCAGGGAGGCAGGAGCAGGCACGTAGCAAATGTCTTGGAAGACCTGTAAGACCTTTCCAGCAGATCCCTGTCTGCTGTAAAGAAATTTTATGTGCTTATCGGTGGGATAACATGGCTGCTTTGAACTTGTTGTGGTAGCTAATTTAACAGGGGTCTCCAGAGCATTAGCTGAGTGCCTTGGTAATGGTGTGGTGGAAGCTGGAATAAGCTAGTGGAGTTTGTGCATAGTCCCAAATCTGTGCTGCTCTGGGGGACTCGCTCCTCCAGCCTCTGCTTGATTTGCACCCGGGGCAGCACAGAAGTGACCAGACCTGAAAACTGAGGTGCAGGAGGAGGGAGTCCTGTTGGCAGCTGCAGATTTCCCCTTTTTCCCCTTCAAAGATACATCCATGGATGCTCTCATGAGCAGCTCCCAGCCTGGCTGTGCTGGCAGGATGGGCTCTGGCAGGGCAAGGAGCTGCCTGTCCTGCCTGTCCATGGCCAGTGCAGTGGCCCCAGAGCCATGCCGGTGGCCAGCAGCCTTTGGACCCACAGGCTCTGGCTTGCACAGCTCTATTTAGAGCCGTCTCTGGACAGCTGCTGGCTGGCATCTGAGGGCCGTGGGGGAAGCAGGGAGCAGCTGTGGTCTGTGCTGGCCTCGCCAGCTTGTCGCAGCCCATGGGCTCCCGTGCAGGCTGGCAGGGCTTGGCCATGCCAGCTAGCTGCCAGCCCGGCCCTACTTGGCTCACGGGGCAATCAGGGTGGTGGAGATTAATTGAGCAAATCTCCCGTACGCAGGGACGGGATGTGTAGGTTGTCGTCTTATTGAAGACAGCTGCAGATCTGTCTGCTGTAAGATTAATATCACTTTAACTGTTCCGAGGGGAAGTATCCCTTGGTGAAAGATGCAAGTGGCTCTGAGCTATTTAGAGCTGAGGATAACATTTCGGTATTTTAAAAATTCACCAAGTAATCATAAAGGCTAATGCTTGCTGAGCTCGTTAGGTGGCAGGGAGCTCTGCCAGGCCTGTGCTCCTGAAGCACTGCGCAGAAAAGGATGCTTTACTCGTGGCTGAACGGCTTGTTTGTGCCCTTTCTGTGGAAGGAAGGAGAAAAGGTCCAAATTATCCAGCTAAGTAGCCTGAGCGTGTACATAATGCCACCACTTCTGTGCAAGTGCTGGTACCATGAGCAAAAAGCCTGGGGCATCTTGTCAGCTGGCTGCAAGGGAAGGGAGGCTGGAGGGCAGAGCTGCTCTGTGAGGCCAGACTGGTTTCTCTTTCTGGATTTCTTTTACAATGGTATGGAGGTGTTTCCTTGTGGAGGCAGTTCACATTGATCTAGTCTTAATTCACAGCTTAGATCACACCTTGCAGGTGCGGAGTCCGTAATGTAATCAGCAAAGACTCATGCACCACATGGATGTCCGAGTCTAATCTCTGAGTGGGTATGTACACACAAGTGAGGGAGCAAAAAGAGCATAAGGAGGGTAAAAGGTATGTCCAGCTCTTGGGGCTGGACACCCATGGGGTGGGACACAGGGATGGGTTTGAACGTGTGGCACTGGTGATGAACTGAAAGGGGATATTCAGTCCCATGGGCTGGTTACAGGGAAATGAGGGTCGTGTGCGCATGGAGAAGCACAAAGGAGATAGGTTGGGACTGAGCAGGGAGAAAAGGATGTTCCAGCTATAGAGGTAACACAAGTTCTAAGATAGTGTGGAAGTTGCAGAAGCCAGAAAGCATCTGTCCTGGTGAGGTCATATAGAATGGTTTGGATTGGAAGGGAGCTTTAAAGGTCATCCAGTCCAACCATCAGCACAGGTCTGTGTTGGATGGGTCTGTTGTGCCCTTGCCCTTTGCAGTGTGAACACAGAGGGGACCATGTCACAGTCAGCAAAAGCACTTGTGCACATTTCCCTTATCCCTTTTGAGTGCTGCAAACATTCCTGCCAAGACACAATTATCTTCAGTTTCTTCAGAAGGACAAAATGATTCCTGCTAGAGCAGGAGTTTGGCTGGGAGTGGAAAAAGTTTCCAGGAGAAGGGACTTTAGCAGAAATCATCCTTCCTAGAGCTGACTGGTGAGTTTTATTTGCTTAATGACCTTTTTTGCACTTTATGATATTGAGAATGGCAAGAACAAGGTGCTCAGTTAGCCCTTCCTCAGTATTTGCTGAATCAGTGGGATGGGGAGAAGGAAGGACGGACAGCTCCGGCTGGATCTGTCTTTCCCTTAACAAGCAAACGTGCAATAGTTTGGGCAGCGAGCTGAGCTTTTCCCCTGTTTCTAGCCCCAAGGTCATCGCTGCACCTGCGGGCACCCCAGCCCTGTCTGGTGTTTGCAGTATTCTCTGCTAATTCCAATCTCATTTACAGTCTAATCCAATGTGGATGTGCAAAACCACATAACCTGTCCAAAGAGCCGGGCACGCTGGCTTGGCTTTGGGTCTCACCTGTTAGCACGGTGCTCAGCTGCGGCTCGTGTATCCACAGGGGATTTTAGTAGCAGTCGGAGGAATGATTTGGGACAGTGTTTCTGGGACACAGCCAGGAAGGACAGGAGCACTGCTCTGTCCTGCAGTAGTACAAAAACAATTAGAGCATTAGAGCTGTGCCAGAGGAGCAAATAAAACAGCAGATGCATTTAACCCTTCTTCTCCCACCCGTCCAGCCGGGGTGCAGAGACTCCCTGCCCAGGGCAGCCCCGGAGCAGCCACCATGACCCAGGCGGTACTTCCAGGAGGCAGAAGCAGCGGGGCTGGGATGGGGGCTGCAGGCATTGCCCACGTATCTCCCCTCAGCTTGGTGTGGGGCTGCTGCTCCTCTGTGCAAAGAATCCATCAGAGCTGTTTTTGATGGTGCTGCCTGGGAAGATGGCTCAGGGTGAGACTGGGAAGCTCCCATCCCAGGCAGCACTGCCTGGCTTGGGACGGGGAGCACTGGTGCTGGCTTGTCAAGGCCCCTCTTTGTGTTGGGATGTGTTTATGTTCGTGGTTTGTTTTCCAGCACTGCCCTGAATTGGATTCTGATGCTGAGTACTGTAAAATTCTTGGGTGTGTTTCAGTTTCACCCCGACCTCCTCCATGTCCAGACTTTCCCCTCTGCTGTTTTTTGCACTGGCTGCAGAGGTGCTGGGAGCGATTCAAGTGCAGCCTGAAGAAGTATCTGATTTCTATGTGTACAACAAAAGACCAGCAGTTTCCTTTTTGCTAAAGCTGATCTGGTGTCTGAGCAAATCTTACCATGGAAGAAATTTTAACTCGTGTACTTCATTGATTTCACTGGACTAAGAGCAGTTCTAAGGAGGACTTGGGGGTGTTGGGCTCAACATGGCCCAGCAGTGTACGCTGGCAGCCCATAAAGCCAACTGTGTCCTGGGCTGCATTAAAAGCAGCGTGACCACCAGGTCAAAGGAGGGGGTTCTCTCCCTCTTCTCCATTCTCATGGAGAACTGCATCCAGCTCTGGGACCCCCAACCTAAGAAGGACATGGAGCTGTAGGAGCAAGTCCAAAGGCCACCAAGATGAGCAGAGGGCTGGAGCACCTCTGCTATGGAGGCAGGCTGAGTCGGGCTTGTTCAGCCTGGAGAAGGCTCCAGGAAGATCTTAGAGCCCCTTCCAATCCCTAAAGGGGCTCCAGAAAAGCTGGAGAGGGACTGGTTATACGGGAAAGGAGGGACAGGACAAAGGGTAATGGCTTTAAGCTGAAGGAGGGGAGATTTAGATTAGATACTAGGATGAAATTCTTCCTGGTGAGGTTGGTGAGGCCCTGGCACTGGCTGCCCAGAGAAAGTCTGGATGCCCCTGCATCCCTGGCAGCATTCAAGGCTGTGTTAGATGGGGCTTTGGGCACCCTGGGCTAGTGGAGGTTGTCCCTGCCCATGGCAGGGGGTGGAACTAGATGGACTTTGAGGTCCCTTCCAATCCAAACCAGTCTGTGATTCAGGTCTAAGGTTTGAAGATCACCTTCTTGACCCCCTCAGACCTGCCTGAGCTTTTTATTTAATCACTATGCCCAGCAGGCCCCGGGCCATGGGCTGGAGGTGGCTTTTGTTCTGCTGGCTGTACGCACTGGCCTCTCCCAGGGTGGCTGGTATTTGTCTCCTGCTTTGCAGCCAGGGCCAAGTTTTGCTCTGCGTTGAGCTCCCAGGCACTGCCAGCCATGCAGATAAATAATGGGTTCAGAAATACTCCAGGCAAGTTGGATGTTATTGTTATGGCTGGGCCCTTTCCTCCAGGCTGGGCTTTGTCACGGTGTTACTAAACCCTCGGCACAGGTTTTTGGAGGACTCCAAGCAGCAGCATCCCTGTGCACCCCAGGGATGCACAGCACAGCCAGGGAAACTGGGGAAGACAAACACCATGCTGTGTCTCCATAAGCCAGATGTTCATCACCTGGATAATGCTGTAATAAGTGTTCTCAGTGATGGTGGGACCCAGCGCAGGGTGTCAGCATCCCTGCCAGGGGCCAGGCTGCTGGCTGGGGGAGGGCAGTGCTCAGCCTTGCCCCATGGCTTCCTCAGGATGCAGGCAGGGCCAGCATGTGGTGTGCTGGGGTGCCAGATTTGGAGCTGCAGCTGCACTGACCTCAGTCCCCCCCAGATCAAGTGCTTCTAGACAACTTTGCAAGCAGGAGACAGGAGCAGAGATTAGGTGTGTCCTGCTGAGGGAGATCCCCAGGGTAGTCAGGGATCCCAAAGTCATGCCGTTCAGCTTGCTGTCACAGTGTGGATCCTGGGAGCTGTCCCATGGCCTCAGACCCCTCTGTGCCCAGGACTCCTAGTAGAGCCCTGCTAGCCTTGAGGCCATGGTGGCTTGCAGCAATGGCTGAGCCCAGCCAGCTCAGCCCCTCACCACCCTTGGCATCCTCACTGCAGCCTTTGCAGCCCAGGTTGGGGCCTTCCTGGCATCACCATGTCTTCATCTGCAGGAAATGCAGTGCCCAAGTCCTACATGGCAGCCAGGTAGCATCCAGTAGCTTCTCTGAAGGAACTCTCTGGCAGAAGAGGGCAACTGGGAGCTGCCTTGATACCTCCAACAGCCTCACGCTGTTCCCTTGTCTTGGCCCCAGATGCTGGGGAAGAGCAGAAGGTGCAGGAACCATCTGCACCCTATTTGTAACACATCTGCATGAATCTGGCTCTCTCCTTACTTGCAGAGAGAGCAGACCTCACGTCCAGTTCACTTCCAGACTGCTTTTTTGGAAGTCACCTTTAGGAAAGCATCCACCCACACACCAGGAGATGTGGCTGCTCCCCTGGTGAGCTGGTCATCTGGCTGGGCAGAGGCAGGGGATAGCCTCTGCCTGGCTCAGTGAGCGGCTGAAAGGGAGGATTTAGCTCTCTATGGTGAATTCCGTTCTCCAAGAGCAGCAAGACAAAACCAGGGGTCTGAGCACGTCCTGCTGGGGTGAAAAGCTGGATCCTCACTTTGCAAGCTTCGTCCCAGGGCCGGCGCCAGGCAGGCTGTGCTCCCCACGCGCAGCACACCCAGCCTCCTCTGGTCCCCCAGGCATGGAGAGCACAGAAACATCCCCCTTGGCCCCTGCCAGATTATAGTGGAATTAATCACACTGATTATATGCTACCAAAAAAGGAGGTGCTTTCTCTGTTGAGAGCTGCCTCAGACCTCCTGCTTGCGAGCAGCGGCTTAAAATTGCTGTTTTCTGCTTCATCGTGTCTTGTCTCTGGGTTTTTCAGGAGCTGTAATATTTTTTGGATAAAAAGACCAAGAATGACAGCAATCCCAGGCAGCTCAGCCTGCACAGAAAGTGGGGAGATAACGTGTGAGTGTGGGCAGGGAGGTGAATCATGCATGGCTCTGGCAGAGCGGGATGTCGTCCCAGGGAGAGATGGGCTGAGCTACAGCACCTCTGCACCCTCTTCCCTATCGCAGGGTCCTGAACAGTGTTTTCAGCTCCCTGTCAAGTCACGCTGTTGCCTGTATCAGTTGGGATTAATGCCCTGTGGTAGCTCTTTCCCCACAGCTATTCAAAATGGTGTATGTGTGTGTATGTATTACATATGTGTGTACATATATCTTCTACCTTCTAAGGGTCTCAACAGCATTTCCATCGCCTTTTCACTGCACCTACCAACTCTTCAGACTAACACTAGTCTTGTCTGCATACTGCATCTCGGTTTAATGGGAAAGAATGAATCCTGATTTCATGATTGACAGTCCAAAAATTCCTCTGGAGCATTTTCACTGCAGGGATGAGAACTGCATCATTCCTCATTTTTTTGGTCCTAAAACCAGATACCAACCCGAGTCTGAAACAGGCTCATCAGACACCGTAAGACCACATTAAAGGTTGTAATTCGTAGTGACTTGGCGTTGCAGGGCTGCTAAGTGCTTACCTAACTGTCCACAGAAGAATGTGTGGGTTTGCATGTGCAGCCAGTGTATGCCCCATCACGTGCAGCAAGGGAGAGATGTGGGGAGCCTCAGCAAACGTGATAGTGAGAGCATGGGGAGAGGAGCTCGCTGTAAGCCCCGGGTGGAACAAAGCAGCTGAACATACGGCACTTTGCCCTCCCTTATTTTTAAGGTGCGATTTTGCTGTTTGAAGTCAGCTCCTTCCCAGACTGTGAGCAGCTGGGCTGCAAAGCCAGCCCTGCTTTTAGCATAAAGATCACAGGGGCCCGACTGCGAGGCATGCAAGGAATATGACAGCCAGCCAGCAAAATAACTCCACTAGCCCTACTATCAAGGAGTAGATGTGCTGGGGAGGAGCAGAGAGGACCCGGGGAGTAGCTCTGCCTTTCCTAGCAGCGGTGAGAGCAGCCCCTCGGGCTGCAGTGAGTAAAGTTATCCCTTGGACGAGCTTTGCTGTTTGCTGGAGAGCTTCAGGAGAAGCATTTGGGGTAAAATGATTCTGGTGTGCTGGGCAGGGGCATGCTGCTGCTGGCCAGGTGCAGCTCAGGCCTGGTGACAGCACAGCCATGTTCAGCCATCACGTTATTGTCCCTTATGCTCTGAAGATGCCTGTGACAATGCTTCGGGCATTGCTCTGAGCTAGGCATCAGTCTTTTGCAGCGTGGTGGGAAGCTTGTCTTGGAGTACCTGCTGCCTCACTGCAACACATGAGCGTGCTTGTGTTTGCAGGTACACCTGCCCTGTTTCCTCGTGTGGCTAAGTTCAGCCTCCATGCCTTAGCCTTAAGCATCTGTGCCCCTTGCTTATTGGAAAAGCTCATCAATTCTCCTTGAGTACGGAATTTTTGGGTTGAGAGGGCAGGCTCTGAATGCTGTGTTGTACCAGACAGGCTGATTTGGTTTTGTTCCTGGACAGGGCTGGCTGCTCAAGCCAGGCTGATCTCAGCTCAGATGGTACTCACTGGTCCCCTCTTCCCTCCACAGGACAGCTCATGCCAAAGCCAAGGCTGAAGGGTCTGAGCAGGCAGCTCAGGCAGCTAACAATGAATCAGGCATAGCCAGGATGATGGCCAGGGAGCTCTCCCCAGACTTTTACCAGCCAGGTAAGAGGAACTTTGCAATTTCTTTGGGGAATCACCTCAAATGCTTCACCTACTTTATAACTCCACAGATTGCCTTCATGTCTATCCTAAATCCTCTTTTGCATGAGCTCAGAAAGCATCCTACCCTGGAGGATTTGCTGTACTCCTTACACCACTGTTCTACCTGCTGGAATATGTTACTGTAGCCCAAAGGAAAAACCCACAGTCCCTCAACTTCCCCTTGTGTTTCTCCACATGCTGAAGCCCAGCCACCATCAGGCAGGGCAGACAGCGAGCTTGGGTCTGTGTGCAGCACTCCTGTAGATACATCCCTTGTGGCTTTTCTTTGGAACAGCTTTGTCCGTGACCCACTACCCTTTGGGTCCCCCCACTGCACGAGGGTACAATCAGTCTTGGCTAATTAGGGGCTGTAATACCTGGTAAGAAAGTTGCTAATGCAAAATACTACTTTCCTGATTCTCTATTTATTTTTTTAGTGTCACCACTGATCATTTGGCTTGAAAAACACTTGGGAGGTTCTTTATGTGAGACAAGCACTGAGGATTAGTAGATAGGAAGTGTAATACTAGAAGCAGCATTGTGAATGCCATTACCTTTCCCTAGACCAAGTTAGCTAGAGATATGTTCTTCCTGGAAAGCTTTCCCTTCCAGAGAGGAAAGGTGATAGCAGAGCAGAAAACAAATCGATGAAAACAGAAAACAAAGATCCAAGTGCCTATATTTTTATCCTGTCTTTGTTCTTATCTGACTTTGTTACCTGGAACAAATGCCCCATGGCTGCTGAGGCAGGATCATAGTAGCAAAGTGGGTGGGAGCCAAAGGTGCTCAGAAGAACCTGCCACCTGCTCCTGCTCTTGATTTCAGTGCCTCCAGGTCTCTGGTACTACACCCCAACACCAGGCAGGCAGTGGGAAGGGGGAGAATCATGCTGCCAGATTTGCCTAAACTTCCTGATCTTGCCCTGCACCAAGAAGCTGGGGAGATGCCTTGCTGGAGGGCCATGCCCATTCCTCCCCACAGCCCAGCAAGGCCCGCTGGAGCTGGCTTTGCATGGGGAACCACCACAGTGCCCAGGCATGGGTGTGAGCCAGCGTGTGGCACTTCATTAACAATAGCTAAATAGCGCTTTATCCTGACATAAGCCCCCCAGCTGCCGCTCACTGCTCTGCATTCACCCTTTGCACACTGGGGTATTTATAGCTTGGAGCCAAAGGAAACTGGAATTCCTGGTGCGAGGTTTTTGACCAGATTATTTTTTCCACCCGTGGCAGTTGAATGAGACAACTGAAAGAGTCTCTGCAAAATGCCTGGCCTCCACTCTTGCTCCTCGATCTTCACACTGCTTTTACTTCGGGCTTTGCTTGGGTCCTGGCCTCTCTCAATGGCCTTGTAAGCTGCTGGCACATGTTTTTCTTCCATGATTCTCTTAAATCTCTTTAATTCAGTAAGTGCACAACAAGGGGAAGTATCTCTCCTTTCATAGCTGCACCATCCTGTAGCAAGTTGATAAAACTCCAGCCTTGGATTTTGCTAGGATTTAGAGATGCTGGCTGCAGGAGAACCCAGCAGTGTTCACCAGCTGTGTTTCCCCCTGCTATCCCCGGGTTTGGTATGGCAATCCTGCTCAGCAAGCCTCACCTTTCTATCAAGTAGTTAGCCTGAGTTTTATTCAGGATATTAACCCTAATAGCTTAGAGGAGAGGGATATAAGCCAAAGTCCTTGCTGAAGTATCCTACTGGGAGGTGAAAGTGGGGTGGGGAGGTGAGGAGGATTGGGCTGTGCAGTGCCCTCCAGGCAGTTAGGTTTTTTTGGTGTGAATAATTCAGGAGAAGAAAGCAGCAGGAGAGAGCAAGGAGCCTGGAGCTGCAGGCAGCCTATTTTGAGGAGTCTGAACAACTGTTGAAATGGCTTCCAAATAATCCACTTGCAGCCAGAAATAAATGGCCCTGAATGGGTCACCTGTTGATTGACAGGAGCGTGCAGGCAGGGCAGAGCAGCTAAAATCAGTGCTCTCTTTCTCCCCACTGCCCACTCTGAGCAGAGACCTTGCCTGCATGGGCAGGAGGTAGTGTGCAAATTGCACTGCTGATTTATTAGAGGGAAAGGAGAGCACCAACTCCCATTTCCTGTCCAGGCTCAAATCTGTGTTAGTCCTTGGGGTTGAGGAGATGAGGGGAAGAACCTTGCAGGAGCTGGGAACAATGTAGCTCCAGGACCTGCGCCATGCAGGAGCACAGACCAAGTCCTCTACATCTCCACCCTCAGCATCGCTTGAATGCGGCAGAATGAAGCCAAAGCCCCTTTGAAAAGCAGGTGCTTTGCTTTCAAACAAGCTGCTTTGCAACCTCACACTGTGCCTAAGGACCACGTTGTTGTTTTTACTTGCTATGAGCATCGTGGTGACGTGCGGGGCCCCTTGATCAGCACAGGTCCCAGTGTGCAGGGCTGTTATTCCAAAAGATACTTCCAGTTGTTCAGTGGTGGATTTTGCTCAGCCAGCCGCCGAGTACAATGGGTATCTTCAGTTTTGACTCTGTTTTACTTCCCCAGGCCCTAGCTGGGCTGTGATTTGCTTTGCAAGCACAGCCTAGGGTTAGTAAGATTTAATGATAGGTGAATAATTGAAGTGAAGGAAGTGTTGCTAAGAGCTGACAAGCCAGCATGAAAGATGAGCTCAGAATGAAAGCTAAAGCCCTGAGTCACCTCATGTGATGGTACCAGGTAATATTGCTACTGTTGTGGGGCTTAGTGCAGAGAAGGAGGCCAGTAAGATTGCCAGCCTTGCTCCACACGAGAAATGTATTTTTCCCATCATGAGAGATGACAGGAAGGTCTTTTGGGGATCCCTGCCCTTCCTGAGGAGATTGGGCATCCCATGTATTGCTTGTGAGTTTGCTATGCTATTAGACATCAATAAAGGAAGAGTCTAAAAAAAAAACAAACCCCAAACTTGGATGGGAGCTTGAGCCTCTTTAGCCCCAGGATAACCCATCTGTCTGACCTCAAAAAGGTGGGCTGCAGGTTTTTGCTCATCTCTACCTTCATCCCGAGGTCCGCTCCTGTTCCTTTGGCTTTTCCCAGCTGGACAACACAGGTGGGGCTCAGAGCCTCCAGCTGCTCCTGGGGAAATCCCTTCTGGAAACAGGCTATGATTTAGGAGCAGCTCCTCTCCCAGCCATGATGGCTCCAGCCCCGACCATCTTGTGGTTGTCCCCAAACACATCGGGGCTGGGGACATGGCTACCAAAGGCATGATGGTGGCATGGAGCTGGGGTGTCCTGCTGTCCCTCCTGCCGTGGGGGAAGCTCCTTGCCTGAACCCGTCTCTCCACAGGCCCCGAGTACCAGAAGCGGAAGCTGCTGCAGGAGATCATCGAGAACGCAGAGCACAATGTCAACATGGAGGAGGAGGCACCGCGGCCTGAGGGTGCCCCGCCACCCCCCACGCCCCCAGAGAGCCCCCAGCTCCATGAGCAGGATGAAGCCCACCGCCGTGCCAGCCCAGCCCCCAGCCCTGCTGTCACCCCACCTGAAGCCAAGCGGGCCAAGACAGCCCCCCGCCAGGATGGAGCCCTCCGTCCAGGCAGCTGGGCTGAGGTAGGGGGACGGGCGGGCGGCAGCAGCCCCGCACCCCCTGAGGGCGAGGGCCGCCCACCCTCCCGAGGCTGGGGCCGTCCTGCTGAGCAGATGGCGATCGCACCACTGCAGAGGATGTCACGAGAGCCCGACGTCGAGCACTTCAAGGGCTACCACAGCTACGCCGTCCGGACCTCCTCGGTCTCCCCCACGGCGGACTATGAGGAGGAGCCGCTCCCCGAGCCCGAGCTGCCCTCCCCTGAGCCCCGGGGGGACCCCCAGCGCCGGGGAGGTACCTCTTCCCCGCCGCAAGAGCAGGAGGAGAAGCCAGTGCCCAAGGCAGAGGCCAAGCCAGAACCGGCCCGGGCCAAGGAGCCGAAGCAGCGCCCCAGCCCTGAGCGCAGGGCCGTGGGCCGGGCTGAGCCAGCCACCGACAGGAAGACTGAGGCCAGGGCACTGGGGCGGACGGAGCCCAAGATGGGGGCCAAGCGGGGCCTGGCCCCGTTGGCAGTGGCAGCAGCAGCGCAGGAGGCTGAGGAGTGTGAAGAGGTGATGTGGGCACAGCCCGGGAGGCACACCTGGGAGCTGTCTTTACTTCTGGGGGGTTTTTGTTTATTTTTCCCTGGCAGGTCCAGAGAAGGGCTCAGAGGGATGTGGAGCCCGTGGCCTCAGGGCTGCTGCTGGCACCTGATGGTGCCCAGAGGCTCTTTTGGGATCCCAAAAGATCCTCTGGGCGTTCGCAACCCTTATTTCAACTTCATCTCTGCACCGAGACAGACACTGCTTTCAGTCACTTCCCTAATTCAACTCTGAGGAGAGCAGGCATCTTCTGATTAATTTCTTACACTTTTCTCCCCATCTTTTCCCACTCCTTTACCAGCCAACATGGATCTGAGAAGCTGAGGGGGGAATGTAGGACAGGGAAGAAGAAGCTGAGTGGGGTTTTGGTTTTACCTTTGCAGTAGGGGTACCTCATGAGCTCAGCTGTGGTAGCAAATCACCAGCTCATTTCCCAGGTTTAAAATACAATCACAGAATTCAATTCAGTTTTGCTGTCAGCAAATACAGCTGTAAAAACAGACGTTTATTAGCTCTCATCTTGCAGCCCCTTTGAACATGAATAATTCTGATGTGACTTTAGAAAAGCACAGTTTGGAAATATTTTGGTTTGAAATTAGGGAAATCTCACATGGGTGCATTTGTACATGTTAAAACCAGTAACTTAACAAACATGGGAAATGTGGGTTGGAGAAAGGAAATGGGAGGAGCAGCTTGACATGGGTTCAGCAGTTCATGTGCCTGGAGTCAGGGTGTCTTTTAATCTCACATAGCCTCAGAAGAAAGAAGCCTGATTTAGCCCCCTTAGAAGGAGATTGCAGGGAAGAAATGGGAATATGGATTGTTAGATATTCAGCTAGTTTGAAATGCAGACTGGTTAAGTCCCAGATTTATATGTGTCAGGAGCGGGTGATGTTGGTATTTTTGAAGACCACAATCAATCTATATCTGTCTCCTTGCCTGGAGCTGTGGTGTATAATACTCTCTTTTGGGTTTTTCCCTCAGGGACCTAACACAATCGTGATCTGCATGGTCATCTTACTGAACATTGGTCTGGCCATCCTATTTGTACATTTTTTGACATGATGTGCCCTTGGACAAGGTAAGAAAGGCATTGGAGTTTCTCCTCACTGTGGATTTTTTAGGGTTGACTAGCTTTGCTACAATGCCCTTGTGACAAAAATGCATGGGGCATTTATTCAGTAGATGCAATTACCTTGTGCCAAGTGTTGAGAATTCTCAGTTACCCTTTGCCCATTCTAAATTTGTGGTGTCATTTCAGTGAATAGTTCTCGAGTCTATTCATAAAATGATTTCCTCCAAGCTAAAAAGATTGAACTGTGTTGCTCGGATGCAATCCCACAGTATAGTTTTGCCTTCCTAGCTAGACAGACATAATTCATGGAGTGGGACTTCCAGTGGAAGAATGTGTGATGTTAAATCTGAAATTTGTTTCCTGCAAGAAATGCTTCCAATTTGCTGTTGGTGGCTGATGCTGCCCAGTGACTTGTGTATTGCAATATTTCTTGTCAGTCAGCCCAGCAAGAGGCTGGAGCACTAAAGGGGATGCGAAACTGTGAAATTTGCAGCTCTAATTGCTAGCTCCAATTTGCAGTGCTAATTGCAGCTCTGATTGCTAGCTCTGCTGCTGCTGTTGTGTAGCTGTTTACTGAAGATAAATAGGTGAGGAGATGTGTATCTGACTAAGCTTAAACTGGAGCTCGCTCAGGTCTTCCACTTGAAGTGGGATGAGGGTGTGGATTTGGATTTGGTGGCAATAAAATCTTGTGAGTATTTTGTGCTTGTGGGGTGCCTGCACACAGGAACACAACATGGGTTTGCACAAGATTTCTCTTGCCTTGGGCTCAAATATTGAAAAAAACCCCACACCCCAGCATCAAGGCTGAACCTGACCCTTGGGCCTTATGTGAATATAATGTGAGAGGCACCCCTCAAAGCGCTGTGGAGGTATTGGGCTGCCTTCCCAGGGCTTCCTGGGGGATGTAAACACTCCTCTGGGCACTGTTTTACTAGTCCCCATACATCCTGTGCAGGCAAAAGCCTTGCAGACAGCTGTGATTACATGTTGCTCGTGTGTTTTGCTGCTCCCCCTTGACTCTCCCGTTCCTCTGTGTCTGGGACAGGCGTTGCTGCTGATGGAGACCACAGACCTTGGCGGGGATTAAATCTTAGCCACCTGGAAACACCTAAGAGGAGGACTTGAGATCCCAAGGTTGCACTGCAAACATCAACCTTGAACAAAAGCGCCTGAAGATCAGTTCAGTCTCCCTGCTCCCAGGCTGTGGCTGGCCTCTGCAATCTACCAAGGAAAAGCCAGGGTTTCTGCAACTCAGCCTCCTTCTCTTCTTGTTATAAAATAGCAGTTGCCTTAAATTGTTCTCACCGAAGCCATCCACTGTCCTGTCATGCCAGGGATGAGGGATTTATCTGTAGTTGTAGGAAAACGAGTGAGAAGGTCTTGTGTGTGTACACTGATGCGTTTTGTAACTCCCTTGGTTGACTCAGTGCGAGATATTTCTCAAAGAACATCATCCATGGCATGAAGATGAAGCAATACACAGCAAACAAAATGACTCATGAGAGCCGTGCCACAGCTAGGGGTGGACAGCGTCACCCTCCATGCTTGGAAGTCATCCAAAGGGACGAACAAAAAGTCTTTCCTTTCCCCATCATTTTCCATGTATGGAGGACTGAGAGAGGGAGCAAGTTGAAATTGGGCTTGTTGAAGTGTGACCAGAGTCCTGCCCACACCTGTGGATGTGCCGTGGATGGGGGCCATGGGGTGGGGTGCAAGGGCCTGGCTGATCCAAGGTTGTTTGTGGTTCATGTGTGCAGGGGGTTCTGTGAGTGGATACGGTGCCCATTTTTGGGGACCAGGCGCTGACTGAGCGCTTTCCTGCCACTGGCAATGCTCTGCACAGATGTGTCTTGCAGTGGGAGACTCCCTGCTGTAATGGGAAAGGAAATAGGTGTGCTGAATTTGTCCCTTTACCCCCTTTTTTTTCTATGGAAACCTTGCAAATTACAAGGACAAGGAGGAACTTAGTGAAAAATACCTCCGTAGGCCTGCAGGTTCCTCCCCTTGGTGTGCTGGGCTGTGGGGAGGCTCCTGGGCTCTCTCATTGCAACAGAGTGAACAGACTTTCCAGCCAGAGGATGCAGGCTGGCTGTCACGGGAAGAGGTTACGTTATTCCTGAAAGGAAAGGTGCAGAGACCCAAGTGACTCCAGTGTATTTGGGCTTTAGGCTCAAAAAATACTCAAAAAGCCAGGCTTTCAGCAGTGGCAGAGTACAGTGGGGCAATTCTAGCTGCTGTTCTTGTGTGTGAGGCTTAGCGACCTGGGTGATACGCACCGATTCTTCCCAAAGCTGCGACAGAGAGTGACCTTATGAAGGAGATGTTTCCACCATGATCTGCTCTGATCCTTAGCAGTGCGAGCTTAGAACGTCAGCACAGATGAAGTTAACAGTTTAGTGTGAGGCTGAGTGCTTGGACATGTTTCTTCCTTCTTTTAGGAGCAATGTGTATTTTCTATCCCATGTTAAGATAATCGGAAATGTTATTTATAGTCGGTTGTGCACCTCTGTGTATCCTGAAGTCCCACAGCACAGGACTGGGTGGGAAAACCTGAGGGACTGGAAAGAATGGGGAAATGATGGTTAAGGAAAAAAACAGATTCCCAGTCTGCTCCGAAGGTCAATCTGAAAGGATTTCAGAGATGGGGTGGCAGACAGGCAGGGGTTTACACTGACTGGAGATACAGGGCAAAACCTGCCTAATTTATCTGCTCTAATTATGGCATAAGAAAGTGAGAATAATACAGTACTTTTCTTTGTGAACCAAGTTTATTTTTTAAACCTTATTCAGCTCAGGAACGTTGCCACAGTAGCAAATACGTGGTGTTAACTGTGGGAGAAGTGAATGTGATCCCTTCCTAAAAGCCATGTGGCTGTACCAGTCCTGAGAAAGCTGTGCAGCATCATCTACACTTCCACAGAGCATAATTTAGTAGCAATTTGCTGCTGCTTTTTTTTTTCTTAAGCATCAATGTATCGCAGACCCCAGGCTCTGCTGCCTTTGACGTTTTATCTCCGTTTGCTGGCGCTCGCTCGCCAGCTCTGCAGTTTGAAGATGCCAACTGCTTTTATTAACCACCAAGACAATTTCCATTGAGAGACCTGAGGGGCTTTTATTTATCACTAAGCACAAAATTGGATCTTTTTCCACCGTGCTAAGGTAATCCTTCCCCCCCCCATCCCCCAATTTTTTATGCATGTGATGTGCACTTGGTAATGTGCTTTCCTCCTAGTAACCTTCTGAGAAAAGTAGGTAGAGTTGCTTTTATGTGGTGTATAAATATATCCATACTGTGCTGAGATATGGATATATATATACACATATATATCTAGCCCCTTAGGGATTTTGTTTTCTTAGATGCAAAATAACAGATTTACCTCAAACTGCATGCTTTCAAAACTGACTAGGATATTGTGTTATACTTTTCAGGTCTTACAAAGATGCAGATACGTTTCACTCTTCACACAAAAATACCTTCATCACAGATTTTGCAAGCTGTTTACTACAATCTGTGTACTACTGTCCGGAGTTTTCTGTCCATTGTTCTGCTGGATTACGTGCAATAATAAACAGTTATCTGCTCACTGTATCCATGTGGATCTTTGCAGGGAATCTCTGTGTTTCTCTCCAGGTTGATATATTCACTCCAGTCCTCAAGGCGAGCTCATCAACATGTGGTGGAGGATTTAATAGGTGGCATCTGAATGGTTTTTAGCTGTTTCACAATCCCTATTTCAAAATCTTGTGGTTTTTGTTGGTGGGGGCTACTTTGCAAAGCAAATTGTTTTCATTTAGTGCTTTTTAGAAGTTTGGTGCTAGATGTTTGAGGACACCTCTGCCTGTCTGTGCAAGGTCTGGGTGCCAGAGGTTGCATGGGGGTGAGAGGAAAGGCAGCTTGCTGGCCCAAAGCCTGCCTGGGTGATGCAGACAGCCGCTGACAGGCCCCTTCACTGCCTTCCAGCCCCAGGGCTGTGGCCAGGATTTCTTCCAAGCTGTGTGTTGCCTCCTGCTCCTCTGGCACCATGGTCCTCATTGGTTTGGGGAGGAGTGATTCTCTTCTACCTGTGGCCCGTCCTCTTGCTCAACCCCTTGAAATGGCCCAAGTGAGAGGAAAGCCAGGCACAAGGGACAGGGAAATGGCAGCTGGGGGAAGAGTGATTTATGGGGCAGGATGGATGGGAGAGCAGAGCTCAGCACCAGCCAGGGGCAGCAGGGCTTGGGGGCCTGAGGAATCCAGAGTAGCCAAAACCTTCAATCCCTTTTCTATTTCTGGAGTGTCTCACATGAGCAAAGCTGGGCTGTGCAGAGGGTCTGGCAGGGCGTGGACCAAGCCTCTGCGGGCAGCAGGGTCTCCCCCAGCTTCTGCAGCACACTAACAGTCTCATGGCAGGAGATTTTGTGCTCTGGTAGAGACTTAAAGAGCCAAGTTCAGTGAAATGATGGCTTTAACTGTCTTTTGGGCTTGATTTGCTTCTGGTATGGGAGGAACCTGCAGTGTCCCATTCCAGTCCCTGGGAGGAGGCTGGGGGCAGCAGGGTAACCAGAGCTCTTTGCACCTCATAAATCTCAGGCTGATGAATGGAGCAGATCTTTGGCCCATGTGTGGCAAAGGCAGCAGGGAGGAAGGTGGGTTTGCAGTGATGTATTGTTTCAAAAATATTAATAAAGGCAAAACAAGAAGCCTGTCCCTTCCCCAGGATAGGGGGGACAGTGCTGGGTCTCTGCCTTGGGACCTGCTGGTTTCAGGGGTAACATCTCTGGCCATGGGCAGGGAGGTGTCCGATATGTGAGAAGCAGGATAAAGGACTGGCCTGATCCTGTGACCGAGTGCAGCAGCCTTAGCCCCCATGGTGGGAGGGAAGGTGCAATCTGAGCCCCAGTGTCCTTTGAGAGTGACCTGCCCAGGCGTCCTGGGGACAGCCGTGCTGCCCTCCACTGCCCTTGCAGGGCTTGGGGGCTCTTGGGAGCAGTCCCCTCTCTTGGCCTTCATCTTCACACAAGAGGAAGGGCCAGAACTGGGGCAAAGGTGGCCCCAGCAGCGAATAGGTGTTGGGAGGAGCAGAGGGGTTACTGTGCTCCTTTCTGGCCCAGGAGCCAGGAATGGGGGCTGGCTCTGCACCACTGCTTTTGCTGTGGGACTCTTCCTGGAGGAAGCCAAAGCGAGTCCCAGGAGCATTAATGCATCAGGGAACAGCCATCATTAGCAGCTCCAGCAAAATAGTTTCCTATGCCTGGCCAGGGCTTAGCCCCCAGCCCTGAAAGCGCTGGCTTTTCCCTCCTGCCTTGCCAAGCCAGGGGCAGACCATGCCCAGCTCAGGACTGGCAGCAGCCTGTGGTGGCTCCTGTCCTCTTCTGCCACAGACACTGGCACCACATGCTTGGAAAACAGCTGCTTTTATCTTACTTCTTCTGAGCAGCCACCCACGCTGTGCCCGTGAGGGCAGACAGGCTCAGCCAGAGCTATCTCAAAATCATATTAGCACTGGGACCACCCCAGGATGTTCTCTTGGAGAGCAGAGAGCTTTTAACGGCCTCCCAGCCTGTGGCTTCAGGCATGCCCTTTTGGAGGAACAACAATCGGCCGCCGGTGCACTCGCAGCATCCTGTCTCTATAGAAACGGCACACTCAGAGCACAATTCACAGGGTGGTTATTAAAGAAAATTCAGCAATTATAAAACACAGATTGTCCTTAATACTTCTGCCCATCACCCACGGCATGGGGGACCTGTAGCATTGCAATCACTTTCCCTCTCTCAGCCCTGGAAGCAGCTCCTGGTTTGGGGCACAGACAATGCCAGCAATACCCTCCCATCAGGGGCTGCATTTAAACCCTGGCAGGGCTGGCTAACTGCTACACAGGGGGTGTTTTAGTAAATTAAAGTCAGTCTTGTGGGTTTGGCAAGCTTCTATCTGCTGCGTATCACAGTGCAGCCCCCAAAATGCCTTGGTTTGAAGAGACCTGAGGAGCAACCTCTGAGCAAGTAGAGAGGAGACAAGTTCTGGGGTAGCAGCGCTGGCCTAAGAGCCCTCCAGAAGTCTTAGGAAACACAGATTGCAACATAAACAAATAACTGCTGAGTGATTACATTAATATTGCTGGAGGACTATCCCCCCAGGGCCTTATTAGCAGCTCCTTAATTGATGCCTGCTTGAACTTCTTAGTTCAAAGAAGCACCTGGGGGCCAGACCGATTGAATTAATTCCCTAATGGGTGCTCCACCCTCTCTTGTGTCTGGTGAATTTAAGCAGTTGCTCAGCATCCTCTTCAGTATTGCTGATTTGAAGGTACCCCTGGGTTAGTTTTACTCTTGTGCTCTTTACAGGCTTGTACCACAGAGTTGTAAGCCAAGCTTGGATTGCCTGCTCTGATTGCAGGGAGGTGCTGGGTGCTCTTGTAGTCTTTTTTTGCTTGTTTTTTTTGGGGGTGGACCTGTGTGTGTTTTCTGGGTCACTTGCTAATGTAGCCCTGTGGCAGGTTGCCTGAGAGCTACTTTCAGCCCCAAAAGTACCTTTTCCACCGCTGAAATCTAGAGATGAGAAGACAACCTGACTGGGGCTTAAACTGAAGAGTATGGTAAGTTTTTAAAACTTCTGTGTTTTGCATAAGTAACCCTTGCTGGGGACACATCTGTGCGCTGTGTAGAGGTGATCACTGTGTGGCCTCTCCCACCAATGCTTTCAGACCAGCTAGATTCAGGTAACATGCTAGATGTGGTGTCTCCTATGCTGTCTGTCTCTGACTTACTATTTAGGAGTAATAAATTCTTTATTTGGTGCCATATTTATAAACTCACAGCCTGTGTTTGTGCTGTTAAGGGTAAATAAGTGCTGAGCGTAAAATGCAGCATCAGACTTCATGAACAGAGTGGAGTGCTACAAGGCAATCCAGGCTCAAGCTTGAAGGGGGATCTTTGATTCCTTATAAGAAATTAAGGGTTTTATTCAAACCTTGGATATGCAGAGGAAGTTACAGTGATGAGTTATTTCTTTTAATTCCTTTTTGTTGGTGATTTATTTTCCCAGCAGCATGCAGCTGCCTAACCTCTCAACCAGCATCTCCTTAGCAAGCAGAGCACTGACCTTCCACCTCAGCTTCAACCTAAAACTCTCTCAAATCCACCTAACGTGTCAGAATACATGTGGGGAGAAGGAGCAGGAACTCATTCCTTACCAACAGTGTTTAATGCTCTGTTGCATTTGCTGGAGATCTCGTGGTGCTGGGGGAATTTATCTGCCAATTACTTCTTGAAAGATAACAAAGGGTCACACAGTTCTTGGCAGATAAGGGCAGAAAGGGGAGAAGAGAACTGGGCTTTAATTGAATCCCAAGTATGTTGAACAAAAATTTCAACTATCAATTAGCTGTTGGCCTGGGGCTAAAATTTAATTAAGAGAATAGTGCTTTTAGGATGTTCCTGTCAGAGGTAAAAAAGCATGAAGGAGAACAGTGAAGACTGGAAATGTGATGGGTAGGCAAAAAGATCCTGCTAGAGATGCTTCAGAGTCGAGTTGCTACTCGGTTTGCAGTGATCTAGGCTGTCTGTCAAACTGCACAACCCTGACCTGAGAAATGCCTTGGGTCAGGGTGCAGGTGGGTTTCTAAGCTCTGGCAGTAAATCCCCTTCCCAGGCAGCCGCAGGGCAAAGCTGGCTTTCCTGCTGCTCTCTGCACTGTCTGGGAGGAGGAACACTGTCCATGCTTGATGGACCTAGGGGGGCTGCATCATTCATAGCCCCTCAGCACCAAAGGCAGCTGGATGATGTGGTTACTGTACCAAAGCACATGGCATGGAGCTAAGAGTCCCAGCTCTTCCTCCTCTTCAACCCCACCATGCTTATGGGCCATTACCAGTTTACTGCACTGCTAAGAACAGTTAATTTGCTCCTCCCTCCCTTGCCATCCTCTGTCCTGTTACAGCTGTACAGATTAGCTGGCAAGGAGGGAAAGAGGTGATGGTGGGCTGCTGCATGTCTCTGTGGGGCTGGTAATGGCATGTGGGCACCCAGAGGTGCCAGGGCACCCAGGGAGCTGGAAGCTGCATTTGGCTGTGAAAATAAAGGTAATTCCTGTGGTGGCTAAATGGTATGGACATGGCTGAAGGGGGAAAAGCTGTTGTGTTTTGAGGTGGTGACTCTGATGGGTTGGAAGAAGGGCTCATTAGCAGCAGAGCCCAGCTGAGCCATGCAGTAAGCTTTTCCTGTTAGCCTCAACACAGCCTGTGTAAGAGCTGACACACCCAAACCTCAGCCCTGGGCTTTGCCATGTCCAGGGGACCAGCAGCTGCCCCAGGGCTCCTCTTTGTCCTCCTCCACCTTACCTTGTGTGTTACTTTGAGACATGCTGGTCCTTGCTGCTCTGGTTTGTCTGCAGATGCTTTTGTCAATGGCTGCTAAGGAAAAACCTGTTTGAAGGAGGGGAAAAACATCTCTACGAGAGAAAAGATTGTAACAAGCAAATTGTTTTGTGTCCCAGTTTCTTTTAAGTGGAACAATTTTCTCACTAAACCCACTTCTGTTTTAGTCAAGTAGCATTCCCAGATGTCTGTGCAGGACTGCTTTAACAGCAGTGAAGATGAACTTAGGAAATAAGTTCCCAATATTCACAAGAGTGTGAAAATGGCACGAAGCCTTAAATTCCAGACACGTGCTGTCTGAAGCAATTGCAAACCCAATATTCTCTTCCCTCATCCTTCAGAAGTTTTGGGGGCCAAAATAGATTGTTTAATAATTGACAACAAAATCATACATGCAAAGCCACCCTACACCAAAGTAAAACTGATCTGGGATGGTTCCAAACACATCAGTGGGAGGTGAGGTCCTGTTCTAACTCGCCCAGGGAAGCCATTTCCCATAAACATTGACTGGAAACTGCCTGTCTTGTGTTCATAACGATGTCACACAGATATTTTCCAAAGTGTATGCAAAATTCTAAGGTTATTTAACACTACAGTTCAGTGAAAAATGGTGTTGAAGAGTGAGTCCAAATTGGATGTCCAAAGAGTTTTGTAGTCACTTGAGGGTTACTGCTGGCTGAGACGTGTTTCATTTGGCAAGTGCCTCAGCGTCTGGGTCACATGTAGTCTCCTACATTTTACTCCTAGTCCAGATGGTTTCTTGCAAGCCTGGGACAAGTGTCCTTGTGCAGGTTTCTTGGACACTTCAGGTTATGAACATCCACTTCACTCACAAGATGATAGCAGCAGTGAGTGTTGTTAATGTCTTACAGTCAGCGTGTCATCACAAAACACTTGATGGACTTTCACAAACTATTTTCAGGAAATAAGAGGATTGCTTCATCTGCCATGGAAATGCAACTGCAGCTGGGGCAAAGAGCAATGCTGCTTGACAGAACACAGCTACACCACGCCAGGGCATGCAAGACAGAGCTATGGTATTCAGCTGAAGCAAGGAAAAGGTAAAGTTATTTAAAAGAAGCTCACTCCACAGTGTTGGGAATATTACTGTCACCTTAAGGAACATCCTTAACACAATATTAGTTTGTTCATTTTTCTGTAACAAATTCAACTGGTCTGGACCTTGGATGTATCCAGCACTGTGGTATTTCCAGAAGCATGGGGAGAAGTTCATGGCACCCAACTGCAGTTGTTCAGACATCAGAGTCTCCGTCTGAGAGAGTCCCTTTACAGCTAATGGACAGAATAGTCACATCTCAAAGGCATTCTTCATCTCCTGAGGTAGCCTTCCTCAGAGGGCTATTCTGAGATGAGACCTCTCTGAAGTGCTGAACTGTTCCCATTACTCTGGAAGGACTCTAGAGGGGTGTCTGTGTTAATGGCATATAAATTTGGGTGGGTGAACCTCAGTCTGCAAGAAAACTGGTCCAACAGAAAGGTGGTGGTGTGGGTTTTTTTTCCCTTGAATGCCCTTCTCTTCCTGGATTTCCTTTCAGTGTTCTGGCTCAACTCACCAAACAGTTGCACTCGCACGTAACACAGAATAACGTTGCACTGCTACGTTTAACGACAGGTTTTAAAGGATGCTGCATGTTGACCTGTGACTAACACTTCACCAAACAAGAATAAATTAGCATGAAGGAAAAGCAAATCAATTTGCCTCTAAGAATCTCTTTTGTGAAATGCCCTGAAGAGGTATTAAATTAAGCTTGCTGCAGTGCCAAAGTAATTTCTGTTGGCACTCTCCCACCGCAGTGTGTACAGCCACATAGCTCCTGCTGCCTGTGCTCTTTCAGGGTCCCAGGATTTATTTGGCAGGCTTCTTGTTCTTTGCAGGTGCTGGGAGACTGTTCAGATCTTCCTGCTGGGTGATGTTGTGATCGGAGCTGTCGTGAGAACAGTCCTTCGTAACGCTGTAGTACACCGGGGCGGTGTGTGGCGTGGGGTTCTCGGCACTCTTCTCTTCGCAGTGACACAGCTTCCTAAAGGCAGCCCGGAACTTCTGTGACATGAGGTTGTAGATGATGGGGTTGATGGCACTGTTCAGGTAGATGCACATGCGGCAGAAGAGAAGGAGCCAGATGTTCAGGTAGGGAGGGTCCATGAAGGAGTTTACCACCACCAGTGTGCGATAAGGCATCCACAGAAGGGCGAAGAGGACCACCACGACAGCCAGCATTTTGGTCACCTTGCAGGTGGGGATATGCAAAAAGAGAAATAGTCAGATGATGCTAAATCTCCAGGAGAGCTTTGCTACCTGGAGAAATGGGACAGGCAGCTAATTCAGACTGTACTTTGCTTACATCTCCCTTTAAGCGTGTCAAATAGGTGCCCAAACCATGGGGCTGCTACTCTCTGAATCTTCTGCCTCAGATCTCATGGTTTCTTTCATCAGCTATAATCATCCAGGGAGCAGGCTCCTGGTACAGAGCAGCACTGGGAGCAGAGAAGACTCTCTGGAGTCTTACACAAATTCCTACTTGTGCTGGTGGAATGCTAGCTAATTGGAATGGCTTATTTTAATTTGCAGCACACTAGGGAAGTACTACAGGAGCATATTAGGAACAAGAAGATATTGAAAATTCAGAAGTCAGCTGTAATTGCCCTCAGCCTGACTCAAGCTTGTTTAAGAAAATGGGGGTTTGTACTGATACTCCAGTGATCCTGATAATTTCAACAACTATTTCTGGGAGGTGACAATCACCCTCCAACAAATACTTACAGAATACATGTGTCCCCAAGGAGCAAAGTATGAGTAGACATTGATGCTGTGCACATATTAAGGCAGTGGCATTTCAAACGTCAGAAAGGGAGGTGTGCAATGACTCTGAGCTCTGTGTGGAAAAAGCACTTAGATCCCACTCAGAGCCTCTTGGTTTTTCTTGGAGTGTTTTTTCTGTTTCATCACAAGAAACTGTGCCTTCCTGTAATCTGAGAGTGGAAACCAGGGGTGGTTGTTGGTGGCAACAAAACTTTCCCTACAAGAAAGGGACTGTTACTGGGTTGAGGCCAAAATAGAACTGTTTTGTGCTTTGTGGCTTAATGCAAATGTGAGGACACTTCCCAGAATAAGATCTTGCAGTGGTGTGGTGAGTGCTGAGGCTGTTGTGAGGATGGCAGCTTGTTTGCTGCTGCAGTTTGTTGCCTTTTGGGAAAGATATGAGGGACTGTACAAGTCACGTCAGTAGAAGGCAGCTTCAGAGCTTTCCAATGCCTTTTACAAGGGCTGGCAGGATCCACAAGACTGAGAGCCATCTCACAAGCTTTTGGTTTCAAGCCACCCTATCTTGTGTGCAATTTCTAGGCTGATAATTTGGTTTACAGAAATATTCCTGCACAGATAAGCTGGGAGCAGACAGCAGCTGCCCAGTGCACAGTTGACCATGAAGAAAATCCCTATGTACCAGGATGGTCATAACCACTAAGGCTGGCAGGGCAATCCAGGGAGGGTGCTGAGCGCTGGCAGCAGTGGTGAGTTTGTGCTGCTGTGGTCTGCACCATGAGAGCAGGGAGCAGTGAGCTCCCAGGCACCAGCTAGCCCAGGAAGGAGCAGGTTTTGCTTCAGTGCTGTACACCCCAGGAGCAGTGTGTGTGCCCAGGATCTGTGTTCTGGACTGTTCTAAGCATCTTTACAGAAAATTGGCACAGTCACAATGGAGCACTGAACCAGCCTCCTGCCTTCCCCAGACCTGCTGCTCAGGTTTGCAGAGAAAATTGCTTTTGCCATATTTTTAATGCAGCCGAGGCTTATTTCCTGAGAACCTGAATTAAATTGTTCTGAAGAAAACTGCTAATAGCTGAGCCCCACAGCAAAATGCAACCAACTCCTCAGCTAAGTGATCCTACAGACCACTTCATTCAGGACTCCGTTCCCCTCCATGAAGCAGTGTATTCCCCCTGGGAGATGAGCACAGGCTCGGTGCTTTTCCATCTCATGCAGGGACTGAACATGTCCCTGTCCTGCCAGGAAGGGTCTGTGTTAAAGGGCTGTCTTGTTTGGTGGGAGTCTTTCCATCAACTTCAGCAGTCCTAAGCAGCAGGATTGCTGCAAGGTGTGTTGTGGGGAAGGGAAATAGGGCAGGGCTGCAGGGGTCCCCCTGAGACACAGGCACTTTTGCTCAGTGCTTGTCTTGGAGACGCAAATTTATCCCCCTGCAAAGCTGGGGAGAATAAACCCCTGAGCTTTTACACCCTTAGCTCTGCCCAGGGACAGGTGTCTTCTGGCTGGGAGGTTCCTGTATGGGAAGTGTCTCCTCTGAAGCACACTCACACCACTTGTGTGCTCCTGAGACTGAAACACCCTTGGCCTTTTCTCTGTTGTAACTCTGCCTTGGTTTAGTGTCCGGGAACCCACAATGGTTGTGAACAGCGATCTGCACTCCGCATCCAAGTGACACCACCAGGAGAGTGTATCCTAATAAGGCCGAAAAACAAGTTCATTCCTGTCCTTTCTGAGACCAAAACAATGTAGCCTGGAAAAGAGCCAGTGATTCATCTGCTTCTGAGGCATAACGGTCCCTGCTTTTCGGCTGGCTGTTACGGGAATGCCAGCAAGCCCTTGCCACCTCCTGCAAGATCCTGACACCTCCCTGCAGACCATAGAAGACTACAAAGTGCCATCATTTGAGGACTCTTTGGTGCTACACGTCCTACAGTGCTGCAGAACAGCTGTCTGTCTTGGGAAGGGAAACCTTCTGGAAGCAGCACTGTGAGGATGTATTGCCTCTGCCTCACTAAATGCCTTCAGTGCTCCCCAAGGATGCTGCATCTGGACCACAGGCTGGGATGAGCTGCCATACCTGAGCTTTCTGTAAGACTGTAAGTTTGCCTTCTAGAAGACCTGTACAGATGGTGTTGACATTAGCAAAGTTGTGCTGACACAGGATGTCTCCTCTGGATAAAATCTAATGGTTTCTTCCAAACTCATCCTCCTGTCTCCATCATGGGGAAAGACATCTCCATTGTCACCTGCATGCATGGCTGAAGCCTGTCTCCATGCCTTTCCTTGCTCTGCCTTGCTGGGGCAAGTGACTATAGCACACCTGAGATGCTCTGAACCTACTCCTGGTACTCTTGTGAAAAATGAAATGAATGGGCCCTGAGGAGAGCCGAGGACATTTATCCCTAATGGGACTAGTCCTGAATCATGGTCCCAAAAAACCAGCTGTACCCAAAAAACCCAGAGTTGTGCTGTCTCCTCAAAGCATCTCTTAAGGAAGCACCAGTTCAAGAACAACATTTTTTCTGACAAGTGGTTTGCAGCAGGTCTGTCTGTTACATGTAGTGTGTGCACACACCAGCAAAGCAGCTGCGGGCAAAAGCCAGAGGGCAGAGGGATGTTTCACTAGAATTGTTGGTATTGAGCTGAAAACCAGTTTTGGGCATGTAAGCAGGAGTTGTTGCTGGATAGCCAAGGATATCTGCTATCCAGACCTCTGACTACATCCTGGGTCCTTATACCAAAGCTAAAGGGTGTCTCATCTTCCACCAAGTGCCTCAGTGGACCAAGCCCAGCGTTACTCCCAGAGCAAACCCACACCGAGCATCCTTCTCGCTCCATACGAGGTGCTTGGTGTTTCCCATCCCTGCACGCTCTTTCCAACCCAGCCTCTGCCCCGTTCCCGAGGCCACAGGCGCTTCTCCCCGGCCAGTGTCACCCCTTCTTGTGCAGACACCTCCCTCCCGAGCTGCAGCGCCCGTTTTTAGGAATCCCGCTCCCTCTAGCGGTCCCTGTCTGGCAGGAGAGAGGCGTGCTCGGAGGTGGCTGGTGCTTGTACCTCTGCTGCTTTGCTTCTGCGGATGATGAACGCAGCAAAACCTCACACCTCGTGTTGTCCTGCTCTGGCCCTGGGTGTTTTAGAGACACCAGTGAGGGAACAGCAGCATCTTCATGCTCTGAAAAGCAAGCAGGGCAGCGCCGGGGCTTACAAGTACACACTGAGAATCGTACTGCCAAACTCTGCACCTCCACAGCAAAACACCCCCAGCCCTCTAGACCCTCTAGAGTGGAGGGAGACACCTCTGGGGTAGCCCCTTTTGGGTTCCTGGAGCCTAGAACTCCCAGGGTTGGTTCTCTTCTGACTGTAAAGAGAAGCCAGAGGAGAAACACCGACCTGGGCACCAGTGAACTCAAAGGTGTTTGCTGGGTTGAGGTCGTGCTCACTGGGACACAATCTACTTCTACAGGGTCTTGTGAAGCTCTTGCTGCTCACTGGAAGCCTGTTAGACAGCAATGCTGTGGCTGTTTTGGACCAAACTTGCAAGCATGATTTCTAACAGTGTCTCCAGTGGTTTAGTCTGCATGGCAATTGCATTTTAAAGCAGCTGCACCCTCATTTCAGTTTTCCCCAGTGGTAGCACAGGTATCACTTTCAGAGCCTCCTCCGGGAGAGTGTGAGAAGTCCATGGCATTACCTTTCAGGGTGTCCTTTCCTGTCCACCTGAGCTGTGGTGATTAATGAGCAAGAAAACCTGCTTATGAGCTCCTCAGCCAGCATCAACTATTGCAAAGCAGTGTCCAGTGGTCTGAGTTGAGATCCATCTGTGGATCCAACTTTCAGCAAGTTTCCTCTGGCTTTGAGGACAGTGATGCTGTGGCTATCAGAAAATCGGAGAAGCTTTCTTCTGGCCAAGATAACACAGGACACCAGTGTCCAGGCTGCTCTCTTGAAGGGGGGCATTGCACAGGGGCTTTTTGCCATTGATTTCCTTGGAAATTAACCTTGCCTAGAGAAGACCACTAAGGTTCCTTCTATGCCTCTCCCAACTTTGCTAAGGCCAAGCTGGCAAGGTGTCCCATGGACCCAGGTGTTGTGGGAGCCGTAGCTCTTTGGACACTGCCCTACCCTTCACATGGATGTAGGTACCTCTGTCTCCATCACCCACATTTCTCATTGCTCATGGAAATGCTCTCCTCTGCTCACTTTTAACCCCCTTCTCCTATCCAGCCTCTCCACCTGCCAGCTCTGCTGACATGAATGGGTTAAGCTACCTTCTTTCTCATGTTAAAATCTCTTCTTTAATGAGCTTAAGCACCCATTCCTCTGCACACAGCCCACACTTTGCCTCTGCTTTACTCCCATCACCCCTCTGGTACCCTGCATGCCCAGCATCTCCCTGAAAAGATCATTCCTGTGGCCATGGCTGCCCCTGCTCAGGGAGACAAAGTCCAGGCAGAATCCAGTGGGGTCTCCAGAGGCCCCTTTCATCCCTGGGTGGTTGGGTTATTGGGGTTTTTTTCTCATAACTAGATGCAGAATCACTGCAGCTTCTGCTCCTCAATCCATCGTACGGCCAGCAAAAACCTCTGGCTGGATTTCATGTAGTGCTCAGGTGGGTGCTCTGACAGGACCTGGATTTGTTTTCTCCAAGCATTTCTGTTCATGCTGCCCAAAAGTCTTGTCAAAATAGCTGTGGGGTTTTACTGGGCACAGATAACTTATTTCTGCACTGAGCATCAGGCAGATCCCCTCAGCAACACATCAAATGGTTCAAGTTGGACACACAGACCGTGGTTTTGTCCCCTCTGATTTTATGGACAGTCATATAAACTTCCCAATGGTTATATGTAAAATGAAGAAATCGTGTCCTATGTCATATCCAACTCATGAAAGATGTTTATGGAAAAACCTGGATTGCAGCCACCTCTGGGGTGCAGTGCTGCATCCATCCCACAGCCACCAACCCGTGCTGCCACCTAGCCAGGTGGCACAACTAGTGTTCCTTCCTCCATCTGTCTCAACACAGCTTGCTTTGAAGAGCTGCTGGTGTGAAATCAGGAGGAATCATTCAACAAACCAGAGCTGGAAGCCCTACAAAACCACTTTATGGTTTAACAACTCAGTGCTGTCCTTATTCCTAACTATGCCAAGCCAGCCAGGGAAGTGTTTGCATGCTTAGAGCTTTCAGGAGGTAATGATGATGCTGAGAAAACAGTGCAACAGAAAAGAGAGCACAAGATGTTTCCAGGAGCTGAAGTGCCTGTCATCCAGCCCCATCAGGACTAATGACCACTTGTCCTAATGACGCTGGAGCACACTGTGCCAAACACCCTGCCTGAGGCTCCCACAGCAGCCAGTGGCCCTGGGAGAGCAGGGAAGTACTTTTGCAGAAGTCAGGACCTGCTTCAAACCTTCCTGCGCTGGAGCAAAAGGGAGAAAAAGCTCAACTGGAAAGACTTAGAAGTTTGTGAAGAAGTACACGTTCTGTGGGCTGTTTCCTTCCCCTCTGCAACTGCATCATCCCTCCTGGGGAATGGAGGATCCTGTGACAGTCGGGCACTGAGATACTGAGTTGGAAAAACCAGGACTCGAAGACAGTCTGAAGCCTGTTTCAGGCTGCTTGGAAATCAGGTCCTGCTCACTCAAAATCACAACAGAAGTGGTGATTTCAGGAACTTAAACCAGTCTCCCAGATTCAGCCCTTTCCTTTAAAACAGCCCATGTCTCTGCCTATGCAAAGTTGGAAACTGGAGCAGGATGGTCTCCTGCCAATGACCAGTGGGCAGGCAAGGGTGTCCCATGTCCAAATGCTGACCTATTCAAGGACATGAGGGGAGACACAGTAATTGTCCACATGGACAGAGAAAGAGGAGGAACTAGTGGAGGAGATGGGAGGAGAAGGAGATGGGGACCGAGCAGGCAGCTGAATGACAGAGGAGTCACTGAGAGGCAAACACACCACTGTGACACCAAGGTGTCTTCCCCAGCTTCAGGGACCAGGGGGCTGCAGCCAGGGCTGGGCTCAGAGAACGGGGTTCATGCCAGCTCTCCCCTCCCTTTGCTCCTCTAAATGCAAGGTCACCTGTCCAGGACTGTGCCTGAGAGGTGATTCCTGCTGGCATGATGTAACCCAATGCTCCCCTCCTCAGAGAGGCAGTCAGTAATTAATTATCCAGCAAACATCCCTGCACTCCTGCCTCTTCTGAGTGATGCTGGAGCCCTGTCCTGCTCTACCAAGCTCAGCCAAAGCAGGAAGAGCCCATCTGTGCTGCCAGACCCCAACTGGACTTGATGGAGGGGCTTCTGTGCAGCAAATCAACCCTCCTCACACCCCCCACAAAAAAAACTTTGGGACACCCTATTCCTTGCCAGGACACCCCTCAAAGAACCAATCCCCTGACAGCACTGCCTGCAGCCCAGCATGCCCCAGCCCGGCGGGGTGCCCTACCTGCTTGCGGGAGCTCAGGGCCCCCTTGTTGCCCCGGCAGGAAAGCTTCACGGAGCCACCCTGGTGCGTGGAGCCCAGGCAGGAGTGCTGAGGGGTGGCGGGCAGGGGGCTCATGAAGAGGATGCGGGCAATGAGGCCGTAGAGGACGGTTGCCAGCCCCAGCGGGATGATGTAGAAGACGGCAAAATCCAAGAAGTAAATGGGCATGTAAAGGCTTCTGGAGACCCGGTAGCCGCAGCTGACCTGTGCCCCATCCGAGAAGGTGACCTGGGTCGTGTCCACCAGGAAGAACCACATGAGGCAATAGAGGGAGGTGAAGAGCCACAGCGAGGAGATGATGCGCTTGGCGCGGGACACGGTGCAGAGGAGCTGCGCTTTGATGGCGTGGCAGATGGCGATGTACCGCTCCACCGTGAAGGCAGTGATGGACCAGGCGGAGATGTTGATGCCCAGGTACTGCAAGTAGGTGATGCAGAGGCAGCCGGCGTAGCCGTACACCCAGGAAGCCACCACTTCCGAGATGTTGGGCAGCCCGGCCGCCAGCAGCACGATGAGGTCGGCCACTGCCAGGCTCACCAGGTAGCAGTTGGTGGGGGTCACCATGTGCTTGGTGCGCAGCACCACCAGCACCACCATCACGTTGCCCACGATGCCCACGCCGCAGATGAGCAGCACCAGCAGGATGGTGACCACCTGCAGCTCCAGGGGCTGCCGGGGCATCCTGCCCAGGGTCTGGTTGCCGCTGCCGCCCAGCGCGGCTCCCGGGCTGGCCGAGCCGTTCTCCATCGGCCCCGTCCCCGACCGAGCTCCGCGCACCCTGCGGCGGGGAGAACGGGGAGCCGGGAGCCGCGCCGCGGAGCCCCGCTGCCCCCCGCGCCCCCTCCCCGCCCTCCCGCCCGCCCGGGCTCCTCCCTCCCCTTGTTTTCCCTATTCACATCAAGTCTGGCAGCCGCCCCGATTCTTGCACCCACCTCCCCTGCAAATTTCCCCACGGAGTCTCCACCGGGAGAGGCAGGGAGCGGCCGGGACACCCCTCAGAGGTGATTCAGCCCAGAGAATCACCGCCTAAGAGCCCCAGCCCTAGGACCCCCAGCTCCCAGGACCCTCGAGGACCCTCCCAGGAGCCGAGACGCCCCCGGGAACCACCAGGACCTCCCCAGGACCGTCCGCGACAGCCCCCAAGGGCTACCCCAGCCCCGGGACACCCCTCCCCATCAGCCTCCTGCCCGCATTCCCCGCCTGCGCCCGCCGGGTCCTAGCGCACTGCTGAGCCGAAGAGGAGGAGGAGGAAGAAGCAGCTCAGGCAGGGGATGGGGGAAGCAGATTGGAGACCCAGGGGGTGGAGAGGCTCAGGGGCTGAGAGCATCCCAGCAACAAGTGTTCTGCTCCAGGACCCAGGCCTGTGGGTGCCTTGTTTCCCCAGCTGAGCAACAGGTTGCTCTGTGGGCAAGGACTCCATCCTTTCTCATCCTCAGGAGGATGGGACCAGAGCTATGCCACGGAGACCCATGGCCTTTCCCATTTCCCTTGGGCTAGGGTAGAGGAATTACTTCCCTGGGGATCATTAAACAGGGGTTAGTGACCTCTTTATGTCATCTTTTCTACCTCCACCCCATCCCAAACAAGCACATTAGTGTCACTCCTTTGGGGAAAGGCTTACCCAGTCCAGCGTGGGACATCCCTTATCTTCCCAGTGGTGAACTGGGATGTCTGGTATCTCCCTGATGGTCAGGCTGGGAGATCCAGTACCTCCCTGATGATCAGCAGAAGTCAGACTTCGCTGCCAGCTCTGTGCTTGCTCCTGACATCTCTGCAGTCTGGCAGAAAATGCATTTTTAAATTGAAAGAGCAATTGTGTTTGCAGAGATAAAGTGCTAAGGGTGCCCTAACCCCCTTTTTAAAAAATAGATGCACTTTAAAATCCCCATTGAAATGACAGCTGTGAGATGATACTATTTGGGCTGCACTCACATACCTGAGCTGGCAGTCACCTCTTCAGGAGCCGGGCAATGCCTCCTTTAGCCCAAATTCCCTTGTTTCTCTTTGCATCATCCTGCAGCCTCTCACCAGGAGCCCACCACCCAAGCCCTTGCACCTGCAGTCATTCCAGCACACGTTACAGAAACACCCATCACCTGCCTCCACGTACGGACCAGCCCGATGGCATCCATCACACACATGTTTTGTGAGGCTCAGGGAGCTGCTGGGCAAAAGGCATTACTACAATTCCACCAAAACCAACATCACGGTCCTCTGGCAAGAGCACAGCCCGGTTCTTACGTGTGCAGCATCCTGGTTGCTTTATCCCATGTCATTAGCAGAGCTGCAAGACATTATCCCTCTCTGAAGTTGCCTCCCGGCTCCACTGTCACTCCCATCTGCCTTGGCCCTTCTCCAAGCTGAAAAAAAATACCTTATTCCAGCAGATTACTCACTGTGGTCAGCCCACAGTTAATCTCAACAGATGGTAATCTGTCAGTGCCAGCAGCTCTGGCCCTGATGGATCCTGCTGGGAAACACCCAGGCCTGAGCACAGTGGTGGTCAGGATCTGGCCTCCGCTGCTGCTTGGCACTTGGAGTTAGTTGTGAAGCAGCACATCACAGGAGATGAAGGAGTAATTACAAGATTTGATCTTGTTGCATGTGTTTGTGGGAAGGATGGGGAGTGTGGGCATGTGTATTTGCTCATATAATTCGAGGGTTTGCATACTCCACTGCTCTGGAGTGAGTCTAATACAGACAGGCTTCCAGTGTTCGTCAGGCTGTATCGTAGTGATGCTGGGGGTCCTCTGGATGCAGGCTGTGGCCAGGACAGCTGAGGCCCCAGAAATACAACCACTAGTGCCAGCTTTTTGTGAGCTTATGGAAAACAAGATACATATCTCAATTGGATTTGGGATTCTCTGACCTGTAAATCCTGTTCTCAAGAAGCGGATGGACTGGCTGGGAGAAGAAGATGTTCAGAGCATCTCTCTGAGGGAGAAGAACCCCTGTCCCTGGGATATGACCACACCTTGACTGAAGCTGCCCTGCTCTGCACAGAGTGACAGTCCTGCCCGGGTTCATGTCTAACAGACCCTCCTCTTCCAGGCACAATTTCACCACAGTAAAAGCTCCCACAGTTTTTCAGAAAGACACCAAAAGAGGTACAGAGAGATGTCTCCAAGCACCAAAATCTGAATCCTTGCTTCCAATAAATTCATCTCCGAGAGGACAGGCACTTGTGAGACAGCCACATCCTCAGTGCTCTGCTTTTCACCAGGATTTGAGACCTTTCAGTCCCCTGAGATCTCTCAGCTGAGCAGGAGCAGAGCTGAAAGTGAGACCCAGCTTGCAATTTAGTCCTCTGCTTGGACCACAAGGTGATGCTTGCCCTTTCCTCACCTCTATTTGATGTGCTGAGGCACTAGATGTGGCATTCAGAGGCAGCACGTGGCAGAGCAGCCCCAAGCTGATCCCTGCCCATCAGTCATTCTGCCAAAGCCCTCTGCAGCAGGTTGTGCCGAGAGACAGAGCTGCTCTTCCCAATGGGTAAAACCCTCATTCCTGGCACATCCCTGACTCCAAAGCAGGGCTGTGCCAGCTGCCGGCGTGGTGGCACCGTGCGTGTGAGGGGGAAGCACAGACCCTACATGAACTTCCTGAGGGGCAACTTGGGGTTCGTCTGCTTCCTCCAACTCATTCTAGGAATTGGCTTTATGTGATCAGGAAACAAAAATAAAACCAACTCTCACAGAGACCAGAGAAAGTTTTTGTTTTGGTTCAGACCTGGAACATCGTGTCGGATCGTTGCAGATAATTATTTCCCCTGACACCTTGCTTTGTGGCACTGGCAATTCAGGAGTTATTAGCACAGCAATAACAACAGCATTAAACCACCAGGCTGAAGCAGCTCCTCCTGCACCAGTCCCAGAGGTAAATCTGTGTGCCCAACCCCAAGGCTGAGGCTTAGGGGGGCTGGGCTGTCTGTGCCACGCACGCCCATGGGTGACAATGGAGTTGGACTCAATGAAAAGAAGCCTGAGAGGGGATCTGATCAATGTTTATCAGCATCTGAAGGGTGGGACACAGGGGGAAATGGCCAGCCTCTTCTAGTGTCTGTGGGGACAGGACAAGGGGTGATGGCCTCAAGTTGGAGCACAGGGAGTTCCACACAATATGCAGAAGAACTTCCTCGTGGTGTGGGTGACAAGCCCTGGGACAGGCTGCCCAGGGGGTGTGGAGTCTCCTTCTCTGGAGATATTCAAGATCCGTCTGGACACCGACCTGTGTGACCTGTCCTAGGGACCCTGTTTTGGCAGGGGGGTTGGACCCGATGGGCTCTGGAGGTCCCTTCCAACCCCTACGATTCTGTGATTCTGTGATTCTGACACATCTCTGATATGTTGCCAAAATGGCCAGGATTGCTCTGAAGACTGATTAGTGCTTCCCATTCAGACCCCTTCAACAGCTGCACCGTTCAGGACAGGGCTAAGGTGTTCAAGATGTTTAAGATGAAGCCAACCAGAAGAGAGGAAAGATTTCTCCAGCTTACTTTTTGGGCACTTAGATAAAATATTTTCTCAAATTTTAGTATTTTGGTCTTCAAAGACGCTGATTCTTTTAACTAACATTCCATGTTAGGTTTCCTTCTCTCCTAGCACTGCCTTGAGCTGCTGTCCCCTGTGGACACCTGCCATCACCCACCACCTGAAACATCAGGAAAGAGAGATCTTCATTTTCTGGGGAGCTTTTTAATGGGAATGGCTGTGTTCCTGGGCTCAGCTGTGAAAGGGCTGTTTCTGGGCAAGGGTAGCTGGGTTAGCAACCCTGCACCCAGGATAGATGCTCAGGAAGTTCAGGGCCAGCTTCAGTGTCTGCCTGTGCTACTCACGCAGCTCATCCCTCTCACCCAGCCTCACTGGGCAGCTCATTTAGTCCTAGGAACAGAAGACACCTCAGAGGCTCAGGATATTTGATAATCAAGGCTCGGAGAAATCTAAATCTTACCCAAAGCTGTGATAAACACTTCTGCATTCTCTGGTGCTTCATAACCTACAAATATTAAGCCCATAAAACTTCTGCTGTTAGAGCTGGGGCACAGAGGCTGCATCCACGCGGTGCTGGTGAACGTAGAGAAGCTGAATCACAGAGTCCACAAGTGGTTTTAGGGGGCTGGGTTAGAGGATTTAGGGCCAAATTTTGAATTTGGCAATTGTGAGGAAGTGGTCCCACCTCTGCACCCCTGCAGTTCAGCATGGAGGGGGAGGAAGGTGCTCAGCGGCTCTGCATAGCATCCTGATGGCTGACAGGTGCTATTAGAGATGGGGTATGAGTCAGTCTGTTAAAAGCAATGGGTTTTGGTTGCTCAGAAAGAAAAAGGAAGGAGAAGTTCTGTCAAAATTGCCCCCAGGTCTGGGGGCTCACACTGTGACTGGGGGGGCCCACATCAAGCATTGTGCCCCACACCAAGCAGTGTGCCTTCACCTTTCCCAGCAGAAGTGTCCAGGCAATGACAGTACGTCCACCATGGGGATGGCAAAATGCTCTGAGCTCTTAGTCAGTGATGCAGATATCCAGGAACCCACCTGAACTGGTGTCCATAACGTTCTCCATCACTGAACTCCATCACTGCGTCCTGCCAAACCACCATGGGCATGAAAGTGCAGAGGAATGCCTGGCTGATGCTCACCTTCCTGGTCCTGCTGTCACAGATGCTCCCTGGGAACAAGTACCTCTAACCCGTCTGCCTTCGTGCCTCGGTGCTGCACGGATCGTGCTGTACCCACTCATCCTGCCCCTGCGGTTAGTCCCAAAGCAGAGTGGGTGAAGTGGCAGCAGCTCTTCCTGCTGGGCAGCTCCCCCACCCCATTACTGCTTTCACAGAGTTCCAGCTGCTTGAACACTTTTCAATTTCTCCTGCTCATCGCAGTGCCCAGCCAGAGGAAAAAGCTCTCCCTGCTCTGAGATAAACCTGTTTAAATGCCAGACAAAACTCCTTCCTCCCACCAGCCCCATCAGAGCACAGTGCTCACCTCCCACCAAGCCCAGGACCTCGCGTGCAACATCATCTGCTCCTGGGACATCAAAATCCACACTGGCTTTAGGCACCTTTTATTTTTTTGGAAAGGGGTAGATAGGACCAAAGTTGCCCCCATCCTCACACCCACCTGGGCTTGCCAATGCCCCGGTACTGTGGAGCGTGAAGCATCGGGCACATGGAGCAATTTTTTCTCTATCCTGGTGAAAAGAAAAGGTGACTCAGCCCAGCTCAGCTGAGCCCTTGGCTATGACCTTCTCCTTCCTGTGATTTGCTGAGTTCCTGCTTTATTGTCTGAACAGACACAGCGTATTGCCCACTAATGCAAGAGGAAGCTTTCAGCCTCTCAACTTGTCCTTTTCAGTTTCTCAATCTACTTCAAAGGAAACTCTCCTCTCCAAGCCATGGATCACCCCAGCAAGTCATACTGCTGTGCTTTGGGGGTTTTATTATTATAATCTCTTGGGAAATAAATCCACAGAATTAATTGACTTCTTCCCCTTCTCTGATATGAAAGCATCTCCCCGGCTCTTTGCAGCTAGGATTAAGAATTCTAGGAGGTTCAACTGGAACAGCACATTTTTCATGCGTAAACGTGGTACATTTTTCCACCTTATGTTTGCATATTGAAAACATCTCTTCTGGTGGTTTAATTTCCTCAGTTGTGCATCTCTAAAGAAGCCCAGAAATGCTTCTGCCCTGATCCTTGGGATGGGCTGCAAAGTGGAGGAGGTGACCCTCTGGCTGACTCGATTTCCTCAGCATCTCCTCAATGTGCCCCAAACCTCATGCGTCCTGTGAAGCCCTGAGTCACTGACTGTAATCATGTGTCTCAGGGCTTCTGAGTGCCTGAAGAATGAGCTGGTGGTTGAATCTCCCACCACCTTCAGAAATCAGTGATGTGCACAGAGTCCTGGCAGCCAGGGTCTGAGAAAGGTGCCTGGGCTTCTGTACCACCATCCTGGCTTTTAGGAGTCTTCTTGGATAAACAGCATTGCTTCTTGCTCATTCCCACCCCTTTACTTGCAGGCTCAAGGCCTGTTACATCTAATTGGGAAATTTTCTATTGCAAAATGTGAGTTCAGATGAAATTGTGACACCATCTGCATTGGACAGGGGCAGGACTAGGGAAACTCTCTCTAGGAAATGCAAGTCTCTAAATCTCTCCCCTTCCCTCTGCAGCTGTCTCATGTCTCCAACTCATTTTGATACATTTTTGTTCCTCCTTGGAAAAAACACTGTTCTCTAAGAGAATTTACTTAGAAGAACAAGAACCAGATGTGGTGCCAGCTCCTGGTTTGCATGAAATCTCTTGGAGTTGCTACAAGCAAGGAGTGATAGGATGCCAGGTCATCAGCTACTGGTCCTGATAGTCGTGGATCATATCTGCCGGCCCAGTGCAGATGCCAGACACTGCATGAGTGCAGTGGTCCTGGTGGGGTTTATGAATCCATGCTTCCAGCCCCATGTCAGGAAACAGTCTCTTTTCACCAGTACTGGGCATCGGTTCAGGATAACATGGTGCTGACATCTCTTTGCCACTTCAAATCAACCTCTGGCAACCTTTGTACTTAGCACTTTGTTTATCACCTCTTACTTCTGAAGGTAATCTTGCCTCTTTTACTTACCTCTTGTTTTGGCATCAGCATCTCCCAGCCCAGCCAAGACGTTAGAGTAGGTTGTCCTTGGAGGAAAGGCAGGAAGAACCCCATCTGAAAGAGGCTTTCCCATGTACTGACTGTCTTTGAGGCTTCAAGGAATTTCCTCGTCTCTCCCAACATTGTCTACAAGGTAGATTCCTTGGGCCAAAGCTGCCTTTGCTGGGTGGCCACGTAGAAGTACCTTCAGATGGGGCTCAAAAGACTCTGAAATAAATATGACCTCAGCTGTTCCTGCGCCTGGCACAGCTCCTGAAGGCTCAGGCTTGCCCATCTCAGCGGCACTCAGAATTAGGCTGACAAAATGCATCAGTACTGAATCACTGCTGGGAGTGTTTCACATTTCTGTGGAAGCTGCTGATGATTTTCACCATTTGGTGCCAGTTGGCCCTGTGCCACCAGCCGTGCTGCAATGGCAGCTCTGGTCATTTTCCGTGGCCGCCCACAGCATCAGCTTCTGCAAAGCAAGAGACTTCAGCAGTCAACCCAAAGAAAGAGAAGATCTTCCCTTCTAGAAGGCTTCACATCAACAGTCCTTTGCTTTCCCTCACTGAAGTCATGCTTCATTTGACACCTCTGACCGTGGTCCAAATGACCAGCACCTCACACCCTGGGGGGAGCTTTCCACAGGGAGGGGTGCTTCTTGGGTACGCTGCAGGGCACTGCGAGCAAGGGCAGAGCGTGCACAATGCTTCTATTTATCACAGAACCATAGAATGCTTTGGGCTGGACGGGACCTCAAAGGTCATCCAGTTCCAACCCCCCTGCCATGGCCAGGGACACCCTCACTAGACCAGGGTGCCCAAAGCCCCATCCAACCTGGCCTTAAACGCCTCCAGGGATGGGGCTTCCACAGCCTCTCTGGGCAGCCTGTGCCAGGGCCTCACCATCCTCACAGTGAAGAATTTCTTCCTACACTCTTCAGCTTGAAGCCATCGCCCCTTGTCCTGTCCCTGCACTCCCCGGTGAGCGGCCCCTCTCCCACTTTAAGGACCCCTTTAAGTATTGGAAGACTGTAATTAGCTCTCCCTAGAGCCTTCTCCTCTCCAGGTTGAACCAGCCCAACTCAGCCTGTCTTCCCAGGGGAGGTGCTCCAGCCTCCGATTAACTTTGTGGCCTCCTCTGGACTTGCTCCAACAGCTCCATGTCTTTATGTTCATTAATATTTCCTTTTTCTGAAGCTTGGTGCATGTAATTCTTGCTTCTTTGTTGCAATTACAGTGCAAATTCTGTACAGGGGTGAGTGCGATGAAAATGGAATTTGCTTAAAACCAGACTCACAGAATTGTAGGGGCTGGAAGGGACCTCCAGAGATCATCCAGTCCAACCCCCCGAGTTTCCAAACCTGGAATTACAACAAACCCCCAAGGGAAGCTTTGGGGTGGATCCTGTCCCATGTATGGGGGTCAGGTAGAGGAAAGAGTAATCCCCATGCCTTTCTCTCTTGTAATTAACATCTTTCTCTAGGTAATTAAGAAGTCTCAAACCCCATCAAGTGCAAGGAGGAGAACAGCTGTGTGTGATCCACTCCTGTATGTCCTGCCAAACAAACATGTCTGCAGGCAGCACGTGGTGGTAACACGTGGGAAAAATGGCCTTGGGGTGACCTGGTGGGTGACATGGCTCCAGATAGGGTCACCCCCATGTCAAGGCCAAACTAAAGGATTTTTCCACCCTCAGCAACAAGTCCCACTCTGATGGGAGCTCCAGGGAGAGCTGTTGGGAGCTGTGGCAGTTGCAGGTCCCTCCCTCCAGAAACCTTCTCTGGATCCTGTGTCCCCGGTGGGATACTGCAGCATCCAGCTCTACAACAGCAAGCAGCAGGGCAGGGCACCTCCAGCTCCAGCCAGCTGCCCTGGCTCCCCAGAATCAGAAGCAACATTGCCACTAATGAGCAACAGCAAAGGAGTTTGGCTCCCAACACCAAATGCTGCTGAGCAACCCCCTCCCCCCCCAACCTGGAGTACCCCAGCCCCACTCTGCCTCATTGCACACAAACATCTGACCCTGAAACATTCAACTTCATGATTTTCCAAAACCAGAAACCAGCTGTGAGGAAATCCCTCCCCACAGAGAACATGTAGAGGCAGGACATAAGTCACTGTCACCAGTGCAGGAGCAGCGTTGACCAACAGGAATTTCCCCTGCAGAGGATGTGGACATGCAGGACCCGCCCCGAGGGCTCCAGACACAGCATCCTGGGGTTTGTGGGTGGAAGTGACACGCACAGTGGCAGAGGGCACAGCCTCATCCTGCCTGGGAGACACAGGGGTGGTGTGGGATGAAAACAAGGAAACAAGACTGCAAGACTGCAGGCTGAGTATGAGCCAGCAGTGTGCCTGGGCGGCCAAGAAGGCCAATGGCATCCTGGCTTGTATCAAAAACAGTGTGGGCAGTAGGTCTGGGGAGGTGATTGTGCCCCTGTACCTCGAGTGCTGTCTGCAGTTCTGGGCTCCCCACCATAAGAAGGACATTGAGGTCCTGGAGCGAGTCCAGAGAAGGGCAGCCAGGCTGGGGAAGGGGCTGGAGGGCAAATCATATGAGGAACGGCTGAGGGAGCTGGGGGTGTTCAGCCTGGAGAAGAGGAGGCTGAGGGGAGACCTTATCACCACCTACAACTACCTGAAGGGAGGTTGTAGAGAGGTGGGCGATGGTCTCTTCAGCCAGGTGACAGGAGATAGAACAAGGGCAATGGCATGAAGCTGGGCCAGGGCAGGGACAGATTGGATATTAGAAAAAAAAGGTTTTACTGAAAGAGTTGTCAGGGCCTGGAACAGGCTGCCCAGGGAGGGGTTTGAGTCACCAACCCTGGATGTGTTCAAAAAAAGGGTTGATGAGGTACTTGGGGATATGGTTTAGCATAGGATGGGAATGGTTGGACTTGATCTTCAAAGGTCTCTTCCAACCTTGTGATTCTGTGATTCTGTGACTAATGTTTATAAATATGTAAAGGGCAAGAGTCAGGAGGACAGAGCCAGGCTCTTCTCAGTGGTGGCAGCAATAGGACAAGGGGCAGTGGGGTGCAAGCTGGAGCAGAGGAAGTTCCATGGGAATATAAGGAGAAATTTTTTTCACTGTGAGGGTGCCGGAGCCCTGGGACAGGCTGCCCAGAGAGGTTGTGGAGTCTCCTTCTCTAGAGACATTCAAACCCACCTGGGTGTGTTCCTGTGAGACCGAATCCAGGTGATCCTGCTCTGGCAGGGGTTGGACTAGAGGATCTTTTGAGGTCCCTTCCAACCCTGATCATTCTGTGATTCTGAGAGCTGCAATGGGCAGAAGTGAGGATGGGAGTATGGAGGGGCTCTGAGGGATGAAAATCCCCAAGCAAATAATGATGCTTGTAAATTAGTCCTACTTGATGAAAACATGTGAATAAATTAACTTTGCCTGCTGGTTAAATCCGCTCAGTATTTCTCTGATGCACCATTAGGCAGAGGCTGGCAAGGCAGCTTACCTCTCAAGCACATAATGTGGCACTATCTGTAATAGGTGACATTTTCTCTTTTGTCATGCCTTTATCTTGCTGAGGAACAACACCTCACAGGAGAGCAAAGCAATTTCCAGCAGCTCTGCCTCCCACCATCCCCCTGGCACAGTGAAAGCATCGCAGCTCAATTCAGTGCTGGGGACAATGTGCCTGATGTGCTGCCAAAGCAGGGACTGTCGGAGCATCCTCCACTCCTCAGGGCCTCCCTTCTCATTGCTGTTCCTGGGGTCCTGCTGACTCTCCCAGGGAGGTGGAAATCCTGGTTACTGCAGGGGTTAAGCTCTTAGACATGCTGGCGGGTCCCCTCTGCTCACCCCACGGAGGCTGCCCTGGGTGTTGTCTACTGCCACACACTTGAGGTTTAACTCCATGCCTGTGGTTTCCCCATGACCCCTCTTGCTGGTTCTGCAGGCTAGAAACCACCCAGAGCTCTTCCTGCCCCAAGTCTCCCACTCCAGTGTCACGTTTGCCACAGTTTCTGGGCTCTGGGTTAAGTGGCCTAATGGCAAAGAGCCACCTTTCAGCATCCCTTGGCTTTCAGCACCCCTTTTCTCCTCAAAACAGGTTCATCCCTAACCATGCATGACATGTACCTGTATTTGATGACATCAACTCCAGCAGTGGGACTCTAGTGTTATCACCATTTAATGGGCATCAATTGCTCATCAATGTGCAAGTACACCAGCCTTCAGCATACACATACATCAGTACAACTTCACCTCTAAAATAACTGTAATGGGAATCAAAGTGACTTTTTCCTTCCTATATTAAACCCCCTTCTGACACTAATGAGATGGCACTTCCCAGCACCATGTAACTTTTACTGCCATCCTTTCCAAGTAACAAACTGCAGCATCAGTACGGTAAAAGCCAGTTCCTCAGCTATTACCCAACTCTCATCTCCAGTGCTTCACAAGGTCTTCACCTTCCAAACCCAAATTCTTCCCTTACTGATCTCTACATGGCTATTAAAGCAAAAAACCAGGTGTGAGGGTCACAAGGCTGTGGAGATGGATGGTGTATGGGACACAATCCACTGCTTCCTATGGCAGATGGCCAGATGAGGACAGGAGAATTGACACCTAGATGCATCAGACAACAAGGGCTCTGTGGCTCAGGGACATGGAAACTGGTGTGACACACACCAAAGAACTTGGTAAAAGCCTTGTCCATAGGCTCTTCCAAAAAATGGAAGTGGGAGCACATCTCCCCTTCATGAAGAGCTTATGAAGGCTGCGACTCTGGGGGCAGAGCAGCAGTACCTCACACATTATTATCCTTTCAAGCAGATGTAATTACACTAATCAAGGCTTGTCTGATGCTGCATTTTACAATTTAGCAGCACAAAGCACCCAGGACTAGTAGTTAGACTTTAGTGGGAGGTGAAGGAGATTCTAGCCAAGACAGGAAGAACTGCTCTGGGGTCAGCTTCTCCTAATAAATATTTTGAGGCTGAAGAGAGTTTCAGGAGCTGCCTCACACACTGCTCCACTGCCCTGGCTGGTGGCTGGGCAGCACCTGGCTCAAGGATGCAATGGGACAGTCAGGGTGGTACTTAGTCCTCTTGCTCCGTCTCTGTCATCTCATCCACTCTGAATCCCCATCTGAACCTGGGGACCCCATCTCTAAAGCAAAGCCAGTCCCCAACACTTCACCATCTCTGCCACCTTGCCCCGTGCCCTAATCTCCTATGAAGACCTCCCTCAGAAGGCAGGGAGAGGAACCAGACATTGCTTGGGGTGGGGGAAGAAGAGGGGAAGGTGTGTCCCCAAATGCTGCTGGCCATAAAAAAAATATTTCTTAAAGATTAATGCTCATCTCTTGACAAAAAGATGAGTCTCCTGAAAGAAAAAAAACTTTTTTTAAAGATGTACTTGCTTGTTGGGAGGCAACATGCTGTTGGGGTGGTTTGCTGGCTGAAGGGTTCGTCAGTTCTCCTCCCAGCTTTTAACCCCTGGCTCCAGGTAATTTTGGCTACTTAATTGGCACATGGAAACCTAACAGAACAAATTTTCTACAGAAACCTTATGACAGAATCCCCCAGTTGCTGTAGAGGCAGAAAGGTTCTTGGATTAATCATCAGAAGCGCAGGGAATTAAGGAACCCAGGGAGGTGAATGCACCAGGTTTTGTCAGATAGATGCTTTTAAAAATATAATCCAGACTTTGTTTCAAGCACCTCAGAAGCTGAGAGAATTCAGTGCATCTGGCTGCAGCTGCCACTTCACTTCTGTAATTTAATCACATTGAGGTGCATTATGTCAAATAATTACTTTAATGAAGACTCTAATGGGAGAAGGGAGGAAAATCATAGAGATGGTTTGAAGAGATAAATCTATGAAGTTCCTTTGTTTTTAGCCTGGCACTGATTTAGCTCCTGCTCCTCTGGCTCTGGCCCTTACAAAGACATCCAACCTGCCTCTCTTTCTAAAGTAACAGGTTTCTGATGCTGCCCCAGTAATGGATTTTTATGTCTTGGATACAGTCCCACAGTTTCTGAGTTTGAAACAACCCAACACATAAAACCAGCTCTCACTTCAGGTATATCCATCCCTCCAAACCCTGCTGCTTCCCTGTTCCCTGCAGAGCACTGACTCAAACATCAAGTTTCTGTCTCCCGCTTTCAAAGTCCTCCAGGATGTTGGTCTGGATTAGAATCACCGGATCATTTATGTTGGAAAAGACCTTTAAGACCATTTAACCCAGCACTGCCAACTGTACCACTAAACCATGTCCCTGACCACCACATCTACGTCTTTTTAACACCTCCAGGGATGATGACTCCACCACTTCCCTGGGCTCTTGTGCCTGACCCCCCTTTTGATGAAGACATTTTTCCTAAAATCCAATCTAAACCTCCCTGGCACAACTTGATCACCTAGCAACTGGTGATCCAATGAAGTTACAAATGACCTTCACCGGCTGGTCTCATCCTCTTCTCAGGTCCTTCAGCTATTTTATGTATATTTGACTTTGAAGAGTCCTTGTGAAGTGATTTTATAAAGTTCTGATTTCCACCATCACCCATACTTGTGCATGTCATGGTCATATTGGTCTTGAATTTATTTCAGTGGGCTGAAATGAGACCTTTATAGGTGAACAAACTGTCTTCTAAAGGCTAATCCTTATCCAGTCAACCCAGGTTTCTGTGCTTGGAACCTGAAAGGAAAAACTCCCTGAAAATTAAATAAATCCATTCAAATGAGCTTCCTTTCTTGCTGCCTGAAGGGATAACTTGAGAAAGAACTTTTCCAGCATGGATGTGGTGGGGGAGGTAAACGAGCTCTTCCCCACCTCAGCTCCCACAGATTTTCCAGTTAGCCTTTCCCAATACTGCAGGTATCCTCCAAGTCATATGAGCTATCGATCTCTCATCATTCCTGGAATGGCTGACTATAGACCTTCTAGATTAAAAATAAATAAATAGGGGGAACAGGAAAATAAATTTAGCCTGTTTTTCTTGAATTAATGCAAAATGTGACATTTCAATTTATTTATGTATATATATATATATATTTCCCCCCCAGACTTCACTTCTTTGACTGGAAAACTAAAAGCATGATCCCACTCCAGAAGGCTGAGCCTGGCCACTGCCATAGTTCTCAGGCATCCCCTGCATTCCCAAAAGTACCTGGGTTTTTTTCCTCCTTGTGTTTCCTGGACAGTTTCTTGTAGAGGTGAAGTGCCCGCTTCTCCTCCCAGCTCTCGAAGAAGGAGCCTGTGATTGTCCTGCGCAGGCGCTGTGCGTAGGTCTCCAGGAACACGGTGGCATAGAGGATGCAGAAGAGCAGCCCCACGACGAGCAGCACAGAGGGGTTGGGAGGTGTCGGGGGGCTGATGCTGCAGCGGGCAGAGCTGAAGACCAGGTAATGCTGGTAGCTTCTTTTGAAGTCTAGAAGTGGCGATTCTTGGTAAGGAAGATGTAAAATTGTCGAAAGAAAGGGCAGGATCTCTAGTTTAGCCTGAAATAAAGAGTTAAAAGTTAAATGGGGTATGAGCAAACCTGGTTGCTACAGGAGCATCAGCTTGGGGGTGTGGAATCACTGTGCAGCTATTTTGGGTGCAATAAGAGAAGGACACTGAAGTGCCTATAGACTTCAGGCTGAGTGGGAATAGCAGCATGTGTTGGCACTGTGAGGCATGGTGAGCCCCAGCCCTGCACGCCATCCATCTGTACCTGCTATTGCAGAGACCACACAGGCATCACTGTGAGAGACTTTCAGTGGCACAGTGACACAGACAGTGGTATTGGTGGCTGTGTAGTTGAATTGAGGGTTTTTTTCCCAAGCCCTGATTATTTTTCTTTAATTCACTCTAGGTGGGTATCCGAGCTAAGGAACCCTCTGGCTGGGGAGGGGAGGAGGCTCCATGGTTGAACAGGAAAGCTGAAAAACTAAACCCAAACTAGTCCAGATAAAGGATATTAAAATAGACAGAACCTGGGGAGGCTTGTCAAAAGGATTGCACGGGGTGACAACAAAGCCAGTGAGCAGAGCTTTCTTTGTAGAGAACAGCCACTGCAATAAGGAGAGGAGACTTTCTCACAGCTGAGATGTGCAGTAACCTGCTACCCTGTCCTTTTGTGCTTGCACCCACTCTGTGATGGGGGGGGGGAGGGGGGGGGGTCAATGCCACAGGGATGCCCATTCCTCCACTCTGCTTAGGGCAGGGACCCAGAGACACCACATCTTTGCAGCATGAGGCACTATTTGCTCCCCTTCTGGCTCCCAAGGAGCTGTATTGTGGAGCAGGTAGGTGCTGCTATTTGATGCTCTGGAAGGACCAACTGAAGTTGTGCCTCTACCTCCTCCCCTCCAAATCTGTTAGGCTGCTTGTCCAGCTGGCTGCTGGGGAGGGAAGGAAGGGTTGTGTAAATAAGGCTACAAAGACTGCAATGCCCACTGCTGCCACTTAGGATGTGATACACGGCGGGGTCCCCGTGCAGGGAAGGGGACCCCAGCACTTACACTGTAATTGACGTTGAGACTGACAGGCACCGTGGGGAACTGGGCTGTCTTCCTCATCACAGTGTCTGCCATGCTGAAGGCAAAGTGGTCTATTGCCACGACCACCAGCATCAGCATCAGGGCCACGGTGAGGCCCATGGCTTGTATGAAGCACAGCGCCACTTCTTCCCGGGACAGCTTCAAGCCTGTTGGTTGGATGAGGGTTTTGGATGAGCCCACCAGCAGGTGAGCTGCTTTTCTGTCCCCTGCTAAACACTCCAGCTTCTTGGTTATGTAACAATTGTCAAAGTGGAGGTTGGTGAGATAATTTTTCAAGTACCAGGCGGACTCAAAACAGAGGTAGAACATGGAGAAGCCAGCAAACAGCTTGTTGCCTACTCGTACAGAGTCTTTGACCAGTACCTCAAAAATCAAAAAGTCCTTCCTAATTTTCTCACCAGCAAGGTGCATTTGTTGGTAAACCCAGGAGCTGTTCTCAAGCAGTGAAAACCGAAAATGCCCATTCATAGGCCGATAGCTATTAATGGAATTAATATTTTCCTGTATTGCATCCCCAACCTCCCAGGAAGCTGTCTGTAGCAGAGCAGTTGAGTTCAAAAGACTCTCAGAAGAATTCTTGGAGATGCACTTAATAAGCTGCAGTATGGTTTTAATGTTGCTTAGGATGTTGGGTGTTATGTTGACCACAACTATCATGGTGCAGGCTGACAAGAGAACCTTCCGGCCTTGTTTGGTGCCCAACGTTGGCATGATCATGCTGAAGACACAACGGGCAGGATGCACTAAGAAAAGGGTGAGGAGAAGGAGCAGACTGAAGGAGACAGCCATGGCAACGGACAGGTGCCAGGAGTACTCCAGGGAAGCAAACATCCAGTTGTAGAAGAGGCCTCCTATCACCGCTGTAATGCAGGAACACTGCAGAAGCAAGGTCCACAGCTCTCTGCTGTTGGCTGGGACAGGCTTGGAGTAAATGGACCACTGGTCTGACATGGTCCTGTGCACATTTGGGAACAGGATATCTTCACAGTAGACACGGGCTCTCATCCTGTACAAAGTGCAAGTATGTGGGCGTTAGCAGAGGAAGTATGGAAATGTACTTATTAGGGCTTTCTCAAGATGATCACTCAGAGGTCTTCACTACCCTTCTCTGAGTGCTTCTGATCTCCCTCTTCTCTGCTAACCTGAGTAGCTGGGACTGTTTTTTCCCTGGAAGCATGCAGGACAGGGAAGTCTAAGGCATCTCTTGAAAGATCAAATACCAAGTGCAATGTGACAGCTCCTCCTCTGGTGCAAGCACAGGAAAGCATCTCACTGCTCCATAAAAATCATAATAAAGTCATTCAGAGCGGTCAAGTTGTTGGCAGTGGCTAAGAGTGGTTTTAGTGGTTATTTAGAGGATGCTGGAGGGAGAAAGAGGCAGCTCCTGGCTGCTGTGGAAATTGTTAGACCAGCTCTGTAATTACAAGGTATTCAATAGCTAAGAGGCAGCTGAGTGGGACTTTCTGATCTCCCTGCCTCTTAAGAGGAGACCAAACAAAAATATGCAGGTTTTAAGGGTGATAAACACGGAACTGATCAGAGAAAACAGCTTCATAGTGAAGCTCCAGTGCCAAAAGAAATCTCCAAGGATAAGAATTTGGCCACTGCAGACAGGATGAAATATCCTGTAAAGCTATTTAAATGTCTAATGAAAACAAACACTGGGAAGGGATATAATTTCTCAGGACTCACATCTGGAGCGACTCTCCAGGGACCAGAAAACCTGCTGGGCAGAAGCAGCCTCTCCCCAGGATTAGACCCAGCCAGGCGATCCCTATCTCCCCCTGCCCAACAGCAGCCTCTCCTTTGAGGGGGAATTTAGACTTGCAAAGGAGGCTTTTCAGTGAGAAAAAAATATTCAACAGCTATCAAGGCAGAGGCAAAGAGAGGGATTAAAGCAGACACTACATACCCAGTGGCAGAGAGGTGTCCCAGGCTTGCTTGAAAACTCTCCATCCTCCAGTGCCTTATTGCTCTGAGTGAGGATCCTGGATGCAATGGCTGGAAGATACAGGATAGGAAACCAAGGCAGCTGGCACCAGAGACCCAGGACTCAAAAGAAAAGATGTTTTTCAGGCAATTCAGCAATGCTGGCAATTACTGGAGTCGGTGGGCAGACCTGGTGTGTGAAGCCTGGGGATGAGACCAACTATGGCACAGAGCTGGGATGCACAGTTCTGCTTTGGCTTCACACTGCTGATCTCACTGCTGCAGCAGAGAAGGTTTCTTTTCATGACACGAAGCAGAAAAAAAATATGAGTCAATGACATATGGACTGATAAAGATGGAACAAGCATCACGTGGAACATGGGGTGTCACCATCCCTCATGGGGAAATCAGCTGTCTCATCCCAGCTACATCTTTTTCCCACTGCCTGCCAGTGAGCAGCAAGGTGGGGATTTCTCTCAAAGTTAGGGACCTTTCCCTCTTTCAGACACCAGTCAAGGCACAAAGGGCATGTGGGATCCAGCAGACCATGTGCTGATAATTGTTAATCTTTGCTGGCAGGCTCCTGCTCCCTGCTGAAACTGTGAGCCAATGTGTAGGGTACACAAATTAAAGGCTCATCTCATAGTTCAAGCAGAGGAAGATGAAGCTTCACACTAGAATCTTTCCCTGTTGCCTATAGCCTGCAAATCCACTGCAAAGAGAGATCTGTCACAGCCAGGATTCCCAAAGCACTGAGAAGCTCCCAGATGTGCAAGCCAGGACAGGTGGTCCCCATGGGACCAAGTCGCCTGACTTCTGGGATGTGTAGGGCACAGAGCTCCAGCCACCAATCCCACTTGCTGGGAGATGAGGATCAGCCCATGGAGTTTGCTCTTCAGTTGGCATTTCCAAAGAGGATTGTCCCTCCTCTGACCAGCTGACGCACCAGAAACCACGTACTTACCCCCTTGCACCAAGCTCCTGTGTTACAGGAGCCTTCCCTGGCCCCACCAGGTTTGTCCCTTTTCCTGACACTCTCATGTTAAGCCACTGCTTGTGAGCAAAGGCAACACAGCTCACCCAGCCACCACTGTGTCTACTCCTTACCAGGACCTGCTGTCCCACTCTTAGACAACCTGAGCTCTCCCTCGGGATGGAAACTGCTGGGCTCTCAGGATGTTCTCATGCTCCCCTGAGCGGGAGAGGGCAAAGGGCTGGAGGTCAGCCTACCCTGGCTGTCCCAGGGGATGGAGCATGCAAGGATCTGCTCTGCAGTGTGTGGTGGGAGAGCAGTGCCTTCCCCAGGGGGAAGGGACCCACGGCAGCATCAGCTGTTGGAGGATGCGCAATCATCAGCACAAGCGGGCAGAGCAAAACTCCTTCCACTTCCTCAGCTCTTCCTGCAGGTACCAGACAAGATCCTTTCCGCCCTTGCTGCTCCACTCCACAGCTCTGCTTTATTGCTGAAGTTTTCCTTGTTCTCATGTGGCTGGTAGAGCAAAGGTTCCCTCCTGGTGCCCTGGAGCTTGTGCAGAGGGCACAGATGCCAAGTGAGAGACTTTGACTGGCTCCAGCTGGGAAGAGGCACCAGCCAGTCGGGTGTGAAAGAAAGTGCTGTTTGTTTGGAGCATCCATAGCAATTGCCTGTACGAGCCATGAATTAGGTCTTGAATTCAGCTTGCAGACTATAAAGGACAACCTCAAAAGGCCCATAGCTGTATCCTGCAAAACTCATCAGGTTCTCCTCAGTTGCTCTTCTGAGACTGAACTTCTTTCTGTCGGTGTTTCAGCGCTAACTGCTATTTGCATCAGTCCCTGAGACCCCATCCAGGCAAAGCAGGCAGCTTGCTGCACAGCAAAAAATGTTAGTGACAGAGACCACAAAGAACTAACCCCCCCTCCTCATGTCCATGACACAGCAGTGAGGGTTTGCTGAGCCTCCCACATCATTAAAGGGGAGCTGAAGTCTGGGGAGCTGTGTGTGACCAGTAACTGGGCAGCACCAAGAAGGATCTGCATGCAAAGCCAAACCTGGAGTTTTCTTTTGGCTCAACTCAAAATTGATCTGGACCAAAGAGGGACAGGAAGGGGGGGTGGGGGGCTGCGGTGTAAGGAGAGGCTAAACCTAGGATATCTTATACCCCGAACGGATAAACTGTAATCGAGCTAGAACCAGCTTTCCCCAGGACGCAACGAACGGGTTTGCTTTGCCAGCAAGACAGTGTGTGTCTGTAGACAGACGGGAAGAACCGGGGGCTGCTGGGGAGCAGGACACGGCCTGACCGAGCTTCTCCGTGAAGCAACTGTGACATCTGGCGGTCACCTTCTGCTAAAGTGCCTCAAGGTCTGGCTTCCCTTCAGCTCATAGGCTGGGCTGTGGGTGGGAGAGTTTTAAGGAAAACTGAGGGAGAGAAGGAGAAAGAGGAGGTGGCCGGCCGGTGATGGGATGCGTACGGTGTGTCTGCTCCGGATGCTCCGAGGTGCCTTTTCCCACCTTGTGTCACCGAGGACACTGTGGCCCAGCTCCTGGGTGGCATAAAGGGACTTTGCTTTCTTGACAAGCTCCGTTCTCTCTAGAGCTCAAGCTCTAAAATTTCCCAACATCCCTGATACAGCTGTTTTAGCACCACAGTAGGGGCTCAAGAAGAGAGACACGTGCCTGGAACGAGCGCGCTGTAACTACAGGAGGACAACAGAGAGATTCATTTGTATCACAGCAGAAAGCATGGCCCACCTGTGCTCTGACCTGGGGTGCTGAGCGAGCTGGTACCCTCCCAGGACACAGATTTTAACCCCTTCCCTTGTCACAGCCACAGTGCTCTTGGGGTGGGTCTCAGGGCTGTCCAAACAGGAGCCCCTTGCTGGGAGTCCTGCAGATTCACCCTGTAGTGAGAGGCCAACGCTGCAGCAGTGACGATGTTGGAAAGGGGGCAACGCAAGGAGTATCATGGGTAGAGCATGGGGCTCATGAACTGTGCAGCTTAATAAAGTGAGTAGGCAAAGAAGATTAATAAATAAAGGGCTAAAAATTTAGGGCTGAAGATCCTTCTCTGTGGCAATCGCAGCAGCACCTGCTGATCATGTTATTCTGCCAGTTCAAGGAACTGAAGGTGTGGGAAAGATTAGCCCATTGGTGTTTCTTTGTTAAAAACACATGCAAATGGATGACACAGCCAGGTCATGCCTTCTTAGGTCTCTCCTGTGGAAATACAGAAAATTCCCAGCAATATCCTTTCTGTGATTGATGAGGGATAAATGTCATAAGAGACCCAGGGCTCCCTAACCTGCAACAACTGAATTTCCCCTTTTCTGCCGGGCTTTCACTTGTTTTGGGAATCTTTCCCTCTCTCCTGAACTTCCAGCATCGCTGCTGGGTGCAAATGGGCTGAGTGCAGCCCTGGACTCACTCACTGCTGTGCAGTAGAGCAGCTCTTCTGTGTGAACAGTTTGTAAAGCAGCTCAAACGCTGCTGGGACAAACGATGCTACAAAATACTTCCCTACTGTAAATAAACCAAACCTTTTTTTTTCTCCAAGTGTCTCAGGAGAACATGTGGATGTTGGTCTGGGATTAGATGGGGAACATCAAAGGAGTAAAGTAGAGATGTCCTGGATGCTGAATTTCAATGCATGAGTGGCATTTCCGGCTAATTAAAATTCACAAGCAGGCTGCTAATGTGAATGGCTTTTGTGGTGGTTGTTGGATTTTTAGGTTCCTAGAGAAACAGTGCATAGGCAAGCAAAGTTCCTTTAAAATAACACAGCCCAACTCGTAGAAGTTTAGTCCAGTGCTTGAAATGCCTTTTCCTGGGAATTTTCCTATCTCTACTCACATCACAGACCCTTCAAGAATCACAGGGCTGATTTACTTACCCTTAAAAGCAGCTTTGGGCAAATTTTAGTACTAGCAACAATAAATGGAATCAGAAATTAATCACAGAGGCCAGGTCACCCTTGAACCCCAGAAATACTGAATCTTAAAAATCTCTGTTTTAAAAACCATAAATTAAAACAAGCATTCCAGACCCCTCTTGCTCTCACAGATGCCTGGATATGAAAAGGCAGAACTAGGCACTGCTGTCACCCACAAACCTTGGACCAGATCCTTTCAGGAGCCCTGGGAAATACAGAGGCTGCTGATAGAGGTTGCAGAGCCAGGTCTTTGACTAAAGTAGAGGTTTAGCATCCAGATGCTCCTCCAAACCTTTCCCAGGTCTGCCAAGGCCCTGGTGTGTGACCTTGGGTAAGTCACTGGTCCCTTCCCTGCCTCAGTTTCCCATGTCTGCACAGATGTAATCAACCTTCCCTGGCTGCACTTGTGAAATACTTTCTGATCTCTGGACAGTCAGTGCCACAGACATGCCAGGATGCTGGCAGTGATTTCTAGAGACTTTTACACAAACTTCGTGGTCTCAGTTCTGTTTTCATGCCCAGTTAAAACAGTCCTGGATTCAACTAGGATGCACCAAGCCAGAGCTGAGACCATAAGTAAACCTGTAGCCCCTTCATCTGCAACAGCTCTGGACTGGACATTACCCTTTGAACCTTACAATTAGCAATCCAAAGGTCCTCACTGTGTGTCTTCGAGGGCAGAGGCAGCTCTGTTCCAGTGACCCACTCCAGTCCCATGCAGCAGCAGCTCTGGCCACAGCGGGACTGCGAGGCTCCTTCCCGCAGCTCCTGGCCGCGCCAGGTACAGCTCATTGCCTGGCCCCAGGACAGCCAGGCCGAGCTGTTCATGGGCTGGCTGGCTGGGAAAGGGAACTGCAGGGAGCAATTTTCCCTTCGCCATTCAGCACATCTTCTCCAAGGCACGACAAGGAGCACCCATGCAGAACAATGGTGCCCAAACCCAGAACGCAGCCGGTGTGGAGCTGCCCCGTGGAAGTGGGACAGTGACAGGGAGTATCCCCGGCAAAGGCAGCTGCTTGGGCTGCACCTGCTTAGTGCAGCATCCCTGAGAGGCTGGGCTGGGAGCGCACCCCCCACCCCCAGTCTCATTACTTCTCTGCTGAACAGGGCTCTGCTTCAGCTCAGGCTGGGAGGGAGAGCTCACTGCCCTCCTGCTCCTCCTGGGCAACCACTGCCCAAATCAGGGGGCGAAGCTGGGGCTTGGCTTTTCTCCTCTTGATCTACAGAGCAAACAGGACGATGTGACATGCTAACAACTGTGCTTTATTGGACAATTTCCACAATCATTAAGGATTTCGTTGAACTTGCTTGATCAAAGTTCTACATTCAATTGGTTTTGGCAGTTTCGGTTCAACCCCCACAAGTCCTCACCTAGCAGGTGACTCTGGGGTACTCCCCGCAGCCCACAGCAGTTGTGGCTGGTGAGCATCACCCTGCCCACTCTCCCACCTGGCCCCAGGTTTATCAGCAGCACAGGAGCAGGGGGGATGAGCTGGATCCCTACCCTGGGCCAGTCCACCTTGTCAGCTCCAACCAGTTTACACTGTCAGAGAAATCTGTCCCAGCACAGGGAGCCGGTCAATCACCTTCCCTAAGCCAAGAATCATCTCTTTCATCTTTCAATCCATCCATTTCAATAGCTGATCTTTTAAATTACATTTTTTTAGATTTTTACAGAAAATTAAAAAAAAAAAACAGATAAAAAGGTGATTAAAATCACAGTCAATGTGCAATGCTTTCATTGAAAGTACCCAAGGAATCTGATTTTAAAAGATGTTAAGAATCAATACCTATTTGTCAGAAATGTCAATAATATTCCAATGCAACTCGCCCACTGACCCGTGACTCAGCGGGGTCACTCACGAGTGAGTCAACCTCACAATCCTAAGACTGGCCACACTCACCCATGGTGAAACATCACCCATGTCCAAAGTTATGTCAGAAATGAGTTTGGTCCCAAACCCCCATCTGTGTGCTCAGTGCAAAGAACCTGGCAGCAATTACTGACCCAGGTTTTCAAAACACTGAAAATGTTTGGAAACAAACTGTTGCCTTTCTGTTTCCAAAGCTTGGAGTAATGCACCGAGTCCTACTGACACATCTCCTGAATCACCCCTTCACGTGCAAACCTGAAGAAATAGTCTTCATCCTCCATGAGAGAATTACTCATGAGATGGTAACGAGACCCCGTCCTTCACATCCTGCTAGAAGCACCTGGTCACACCGCCTTCCCCTGGTCAGGTTCTGATACACTCACTCACATTGGGTTGCACATAAGTAATCCAGTTGCTTCCACCCTGATCCCAGGGCTGCTCTCCAAAACGAGGTAGGGTATCAGAAGCTACAGCAACCAAGCTCACTGGGTTTCATGGGGGAAGAGACATCCTCACAAAGATGCTGGAAGCTTACAGGGTCGTCCAGTTAACAGCCACCCACGAGAGGTGGACTCTGGGAGACTCTGCCTGGTACCTGTGGAAGGTGGGGAAAGGTCTTCAGAGAAAATAACAAATGGATGCTGTGACACTGACCAGTATTTCTAAAAATAAAATTAGAGGGTCCCATAGAGCGTGAGCAGCCTGTGGCTTTCCTCCTGTGCATACTCTGACGATTCCAATGCCCAAGTCCTAAGTGAGTGAGTCCTTCCCCAGGGGTGGCTTTGTTCATATTTTATTCAGTGCACTTAAAGTGACATTTTCTACAGCTGTCAAGAGTGAGGTGGCATTTTCTGCATGAATGTTGGCCCATGCAGGGAAGGTCCCCAGCTGGAAGATGCTCTTGGCCCATGTGTTCATTGCCAAGCTAAGAAGCAGAACTCCCATAAGATTCATGAGCAACCCTGTTTTTGCCTACAAAAGAAATACAGAGACAACTGTTGAGTTTAGATGAGACATCTACAGCATGTGAAGCATGAAGCTATTTGAATATAAACATTATAAAAATGGCAGGCTTAATTGCTGTTAATTTTAGCAACATCTTCAGCAGGCTTTCTTAAGCCACAAAGGCCATTCTGCAGATGCTTAACAAGCTTTGATCCACTAAAAACATTAACATCTGTTCAGCCTCAGGAATGTGAGCAGGAGCTGGGACCAAGCCTAACTTTACTCATAAGCTTTGTTTCCCTGAGCTGGGGAACTTTTCCTGCACCCAGAAACCTATGAAATTTGAGCCACCGACACTACCGTGAGCAGGATCTGGGAGATGCTGAGCACATTCAAGACCAACTTTGTCACCATTTGGAGTCATGATGGCTCCAAATCTCACAGGGCCAGATGTCATACAGGCTCCTTCCATACCCCTGTGCCTTCAAACACTGCTGAGAACACTATCCAGCTTCTGTCTTTTCACCTCACTACGTACTCAACTACTAAGAGCCCTGAAAGCTCCTTTTTAACCAAAATGCAGGCAGATTGTTGTCAGCGTTTTCTGTACCTGAAAGAACTTACCATATCCTTGACCATCAAGTGTCCAGAAGAAAATGCAATTGAGTTAGGAGGTGTGGAGACTGGCAGCATGAAAGCGTAGGAGCATCCTATCGTTCCCGGTATCATCAAATAGAGAGGATTTACTTTCAGACGAATGGCCTTGAAATACAAGAGAGGGACAGAAGTGTTACCGTGGGGATTAGGAATTGCAGGAAGAATCAAAGAATGCAAACAGCAAGTGCACCGTGCAGAGCTGCTTCCCACACTCCATGATAAACAAGTACTTATCTCGCCAGCATCTGAAGGATTATTACATCCTTCAGTGTCCATGTTATGCTACCAGCACTTGCTTTGTTGCTTCCAAGGATTTCAACAAGCCTGAGGCCTGGGAGCCAAAGAATGATATGGTGCCTGTCCCAGCACAGACCGAACACAAACCCGCCCGTCCAAGGGGCAGAGTGAGGAGAGAAGCTGGTCTTGCCATGGGGCTACCTTACCAGCTCTGCCAAGACAGGCAGGAAGATGATAATAGTGGCCGTGTTGCTGGCAAACTCTGTGAATAAGGCGATGACAATTGTGATGAGGATGACGGCCACAGGCGGTGGGACACCCTCCAAGGGATGCAGACGGCCTCCTATCCAGACAGACAACCCAGACTCCTGCAGAAGGGAAGAGCAAACAAGCTGGAGAGTGGAGCTCCTGCATCCCTGCAGGTGAACTGATCCTCTCCTAGAACTGCAAATTACACAGAACCCTCACCGACCCACACAAGCACCTACGTGCAGCACCCTCAGGGTATTTAGGAGCAAGGGGTTTGAAAGGAGAAACCTCCTTAGTTTTCTGCTGTGTGCTGTTGTCAGTTGGAGTGGAGAAACACGTCCTTCAAGTGTTGTCACCCCGCAGACACAAGTTTGCCAGCACCAAATGAGAACCCCAAGTGACACCCTGACAAAATTCAACTCTGCTGGGCAAGAAGACTGCATGTGGAACGGGGCTCACCTCACAGCCCTTTGCCATGGCAAAGCCTCCTCCCAGCAGCAAGATGATGTTCCAGGGAACAGTCTCTTGAGCCTTCCTCCAAGTCAGCAAGGGCTGTGTCTCAGTGTTTGGCGCTAGATGAAGAGAAAACCCCAGTGTCAAACACCTACCCAAAGAGGAGCACATCAGTCATCATCTGACAGAATGATATCATGAGCCTGACCTCAGTGCTGAAGGTCACTAACCAGGAGTTGCTGATGGTTAAAATATATCTCTTAAGCGAGACAATCAAAAGATCCTTTAAATGAGTATCAGATCTTAAAAAAAGGAAAAGAAATTCTAGCATTTAAAGTTTTCTTGGAGGCTTTCCTGAGGGAACATTTAGTATGAGGTTAATTTTCTCTCTGTGACAGACATAATTATCGTCCTCAACAACTGGAGTCAAGGAAAGAGGAAAAATTCCACCATGTGAATTATGAAGATTTTATTAATTTTCCACTTGGCGTTCATCAGCTGATGAGTTTTATAGCAGAGCTCATCTCCCCTAAAGGCCATCTCAAAATAGGGGAAGTGAGCTCTGTCATATGAAAGGATGCACTAAGGGGACTGTAATTTTCTGGTGGACAAGGGCACACATATTTTACCCAGAGGATAACATCCTTCTGTCTATAGAGAGCACAACAAATATGCACAACTCAGCACAGCTGATATTTTGTTCCCACAGACCCCAGGTGGTGCTGCACCATCCATGAAGGGCCTTCACCAGCTGCATCTCCACTTTAAGACCATCTCTTATTCCAAGCAGCTTATGAATTAAAATTTGTATCTCATCACTAATCAAGAGGAGGGACCCAAGATTTCAGAAGACTCCTGGTACCAAAACCTGCTGGAGAGTTTGGGCTTTAGGAGTTCAAATTCTGTATCATTCTGGGGGCTGAGGAAGGGCAAATATTTTTTAGTATGGACAACTTGTCCAGCCCTGCCTACTCAGAGGCTCATGCTCTGCCCAGAGGGACAGGAACTGTTTGGGAGCCAGCAACCAAACTTCTGTTTCACAACCAGGTCTGCTACGGTAAATCAACACTAATTTCAGTTCGCTTCAACCCACAACAGCATCATTTCTGACAGCTACATGAGCAACTGAGTCATTTCTGCAATTGTCAGCAGGGCAGTGACTGCTGAACCTCTCCTGGCACCTCAGAAAACAGCCCCTGTACGATCACGTTGCACCATCAAACGGCACTGCTGCGGACGGCCAGCACAGCTGCTGTGCTGGTGCAGGTCCAGGTGGGATAGTCTTGGCTCTTGCTCCGTGCCTGCTCTGCCAGAGCACAGCCAAGGGCAGAGCCCCTGCCTGGAGGGGTCCCCTACTCACCTTTCAAGTCAAACCACCACCTCAAAGAAGGTTTTTGCGAAGGGAAGAAGAACAATATAATGACAATGGTGATTCCTGTGACTGCATCGGAGATAAACCTGTCCAAAAGCAGCAGAAACACTTGTAAGAAGCACAAGCCTGAGGAACTGCAAAGTTTATGAGAACAGGGATTTACCAAAGAAGATTACAGATTTCCATCAGGTTTGAACAATGCTCGTTGTTCATTTCTTTTTAATTCCCTGTTGAGCCACATTTCTACAATGTGCTGTCAACCTCCTAGAAAAGCTGCCCTACAAATGTAAAACCCAAGATCTAATCCCCACCACAGCGATGCTCTGGCTGTTCTGACTGCAGACTCATGGTCAGTCCCTGGGGGGTTGTGAAGACAAGTTTCCTTAGCTCACTGTAGGGAGGAGGGGAGGCAGAGCCCAGACCATCTTATTTGTGTGAACTCTGCAAACTGCTCAGACCTCAGGTGATAAGGCAGGCTCCATCCAGCAAAGAGCTTAGGGGTGTGTTTGACTGTAGGAGCTGTTAAACGAGGAGGAAAAAGTCTATAACTAGTTTGTTGTATTAAGGAATATTTTCTTAATTTAGGGCTTTAATTATTTTAAAAAAATAATAAGACAAGGTCTCTTCTGTTAAGAAATAACACCACCTTCTCTGAGCTTTAGCATTCCCAAGTCCTATATCCATTTGTCTTCCCAAGGTATGGATGTCACAGAGGAGACAAATTTGCCAGACAGGATAACACTTGGGGTCAGCTCCTGACATCTCTCTTTCCAGTGCAATCAGTGGATTGCATACAGAATTCAGTAATTCACTGCAAATCTACCTAGAAACAGCATTCCCAACATTAAAAACCTAGGGATGGCCACAGGTGGACCAACTTCCTGCTGGGCTTCATGTACCTCCTCCAGGAGATGGAAACAATAAAGCTGTCTCTGCTACTGGAAGCTCAGTGTAATTCATTCCAGGGAACCTGAGTAATGGTGTTAAGCAATGCACTCAGAGACCAGGCAGTCACAGTGGCTGGGAAATGCTTTTGAATGACAGTGGAATGAAAATAAAATCTTACCCTGGTGCAAACAAGCTTGCCCAACCTGGGATGAATTTGGGATCCCTGGAGAAAAGCATGATAGCAAACATGCAGAAGAGGAAGAAAATAGCCTGTTCTGCAAACCTAAAATGAGAAGAAATGCAGTTAAAATGCTGAGGGGCGAAAGGGGATTCAAGCTAGGACAGGTATTGAGCTCAGGCTGCAGCAGCCTGGGTGAGAAGTTAGGCTGGATTTCTAAAAATGACTGCAGGGAAACATTGGAACAGGTTGCAAACTATTGGCAAATATTGATATTTGCCTGCTATTATCTCACACTGGAAGACATTAAAGAGACACAAGATGGGCATCAGGAATGCCCAGACCAGACGTCACAACATGCGTATGCAAGGTTGACTCTGGCTGCAACAGAGAGGAAGGGCCAAGCAGCTTCTCATGGTCACTGCCCTCACACCCCTGCCCTCTGGGGTGACCCGAAGGCACACTCATCTGGGGATGGGATGGCTTCACTCCAAGCCATATACAAGGATGTCTGAGATTTAAATCACATACAAGGCAGCAGGAACCAACTTCAAGGTCAAAACCTAAACAGTATCTCATAGACACGTGACACACAGCAGGGGAGGTGGCAGCATCATTCGCTAAGTATCAGGCTTGACTCTAGTGGAGTCAAGATTTAACCAAGCCAATGCCTCAAAACACTGTTTAAAACCTCTCCAAGCACAAGGAAGGGCATTTAAACCATTGGGAAGAGGCCACTTGCATTGATTTTAAGTTATGGGGTTGCTAATCAAATTGGTAGAGCACAGCTTAATGGACTTTCTCACTCCTAGACCTCAAAGGGGGACTTTGATTCTTTCAGAGACATTTTGCAGGCTGCTCGATAATGTACTGAATGGAACAAGTAAACCAATTTCTTTCATTTACAGCACAGGCACAGACAATTGTCTTTGAAGAACCACTCCATTTTCCACACAACAGCAATAATTACAGTGTCAATAGCATGACACAAACATCGTTGAATCTTCACAGCACTGCTGTGAGTATGAAAATATTATTTTACAGATGGAGAAACACAGACCACTTCACCACAAGACCTACAGCTTCAAAACCTTCCCTAGCTGTGGGTGCCCAGAATATCAATGGCTGGTTGGACATACCTGGGATTTGAGTCTTGGAGACTCAACTTTTCCTGCTCTCCTTTTGTTAAAAATTTTTGGCATTTCTCATAAGGCTAAAATTCATGTTTCTTTCTGCTGGCTTCTTTCTCCAAAATATAATCCCCATCACTGCAATATGCACCAAGCTTTGAGAAACTACAGTAAGAAGCTAATAGAGTCTTGTTCTTTCTTCACCTGACTAATCCAGTTATTCAGAAAAAGCAATAGATTCTTTGAGCAGCTATTAAGCTTTCTTAGAGTATATCCACAGTCCATATGATTCACATCTGTCATATGAGTCATCAGCCTTCCCAGCAAATGCTTCCTGCTCTGCACAACAGGTATGTACAAACCTTCAACATCCAGTTGGGTAGCACATAACGCACATGGGATTGGCTTTGTCCCTGGAGTAGCAAAAATGCTAGCAGTAATTAAACAGCCCAGCATGACTCCATTCTATAATATGAACTTTGTTTCCTCAGAAGATTCACATACAAGCTGCTATTTGCAGCTATTCCTGCTAGTGAAGGTGGAGACACTGGAGCATGCAAAAAGCAAACCTCAGCAAGTTACCAACACTCTGAGGGAAACATCTATTCCATTGTTCTTGTTACAAACTCCATTTCCCTCAGTCCTCCACTCTTGCAACAGGACATTTGCAGCCCACTTGGCCTCCTTTTTGTTTCAGCCCCGACTTGGTAACTCACTTGATTGGACCCAGCTTCTGGTAGTCCTCCTTTATCACTTCTCTGGCTCGGGCTTCTGCATCCGCTCTTATATTTGACTTTTTTGTTCTCCAGCCCCTGCCAAGAAACAGAATCATATCTTTATGTGTCTCTAACATAACCAACCCACAACAAATGCTGCATTTACCACTGCAGCCCATGCACACACGCTGCACTGCAGTGGCTGCTCTGCAAGTTTCAGAGCTGCACGTCTCCCGTGGCTCAGTTCGCATTACCTTCAGATCACAAAGACCAATGATGAAGGTCTCTGGTGCAGATACAGGCAACAAGGCCCAGTTTTATATATATATATCCTTTCTCTCTGTGTTGATACAATGGAGACCCTGCAGAGGTTAGGAAGTTTTGGCTCATTTCTATTCTGAATTGTTTCCTCCAGCATGGGTTGTGATAGGTGAAAGTCCCAAGGTTGCAGGATTTCCTCATCTCTAGTGGATACTTACTTGGGCAGAATAACTAGGAAGAGGGTGACACAGAAAATAAATCACTTCTCAAGTCACTTGCAATTTCCTGGGTGATCCAGGATGCTGCTGAGGATCAACAAAAATGTGTGGAATTTCTAACTGGCTGGGAATGTTAATGTGCTTCTGGCTAAGCCTCTTAGCCTGGCCATGCTGACTGCACACACTGTTGGACTTTTTGTAGTACGTGCATAAAAATGATGTATTCATATCTTGCACCTCATGTCCCATCACATCCCACGCCACTGAACCCGGCTTCTAACCCTGCTTGTGACCTTGATTAAACCTAAAACCCCCAAGCTGCTGCATCAGGCCCCATGGAGCCTGTGCTTCCTTAGTTCGTTCACCACTGCAGAGGATACGGGAGCTGGATCTTCTGGATGGATGAATGGTTGATCATTCACAAATTCCTGAACCTCAAATAGACAGACTTGGTCCTTCCATTTCTTATCTTTTCAGCGGGGCTTTTATTGATGGCAGCTTCAGCTCAGCTCAGCCAGCTTATACCTAAGCCTTCTGATGTCTTTTGGATTGAAGCAAAGCCGACCTGCTCTTGGAGCCATATCCATCTGCCTGTACTGTGCTGCAGACACCAAGGACTTGCCCACACAGAAAGTCCAGCCACTATCCCCGAGTCATTATAGGCACAGCAGCCCAACAAACTCCTGCAGAACCTCAGCTGTACTCGTGCAGCTTTGCAGTGTCTCTTCCGAGGCTCCTGGCCACTGGGGAATACTGGTATCTGTGCTGGCCCAGCTATCCCAATAGAGCCGGGATCCGTGTGACAGGGACAAGCCAAACAAAACAAAAAGCATCACGTTCCCAGAGCGCACGAGTGATTTCATGTTTCACCAGGGGCTTTGGCCAGCACAGCTACCTTTCCCTCACCTGATTCTGCAGGGCCATGCTGGCAGGCTATGGGGCCGTGCCCCAACCCTGGCTGTAGGACACAGGAATTAAGGGCACATGATGCAGAGTGGTGCAGGTCTAAGCAGCTGTGAGCCAGCGAGCATCCCACAGCACCTCCCATGAAGCCCCACAAGCAATTTAAGGACCAGCATTTGGCATTTTCTGGATTAAAACTTTCCCATTGATTTTTTTTCCTGTCTCTGAGACAATGTAAATATTTGGACACCTGTTCTTTCCCCCTCCTCCTCCTCTATTTGCATTTTAAACTCAAAATAACAATTAAATGCTTTTTCTAAATACTAGAAATTCTGTATGGTCCCTGGGGGAAGCAAGACTGGGAGTTTGTTACTGTCACACAGGAGAGTGTGTAGGCAGAAACAGGACTCCAACTGAACCAGCACGGCGATGCTGCAATCCTTTTAAGTAGTGTGCACCAGGGGTTGCATGTATCCAGCAAAGATTTACTGGAAAAACATGTTATTCTCAGTTACAGATTAACACGTTGTTGTAAAATTAAGTCCTGTTGTGGAGTAATCTGTTCCAAATCCAAGTTTCTGCCCCAGGAACAAATCCTGGCTTTTTTTATGTTGTAGGAGATTTTTTGCTACTAATTCCAGGGGAGCCACTGGTATTCAAAGTTTGATTCTGCTTCTTGTGTCAATGACAGTATGTCACAGACCTCCAAGGGAGGTAATAAAATACCCTTTAAAAATTGTATGCTTGAATGAGTATGTAGTAGATATTCTGTATGGATACGTATTTCAGTTAGATAAAGGATATGCAGCTATGAGATATCTTTAAAACCCTCCTGTTGCATTAGCAGCTTCTGAAACATAGATGACTTGTTACAGCATGAATTAGTTATGAAACCCTGCCACCTTCCATGAGATTACCCTTATCAGTAGATTCAGTGTGAGAATTGGGGAGGACACGTATTTCACAACGCTGGTGTAACCAGACAACACGTATGTATAGGGAATATAAACGTACCTCAGGTTAATTCCTCCATACAGGATAGAGATCCATAGCCATCCCAGGAGAAGAAAAATCAGCATTAAAGGAAACGCAAACATAAACCAAGAACCAAAGTTCACCACATCACATTCTGGAAAATAACTAAGCAAATGGGAAAAATCAAGTTAATGCAAGAAGGGAAACCAGCCCTGCAATGAAAGGGTAAACAAACATCTGAAATCAGCAGCAAAATATCCCCTGAATTTGTCAGTGTACAGTTAGGAACTATTCCTCCATGTCCATTAGCAGTTACCTAGGCACTAGGAGACTTGGGGAACGTTGTGCTGGGACAACCCCCCAGGCCACCATGCTGCAGCAGCTCACCCAGCCCAGCCGTTCAAGCCTCCATGGGGTGGTTTGCAAAGATCTCTCCTGATGGCTGATGCTTTCTTACAATGATAATCCTGAACACCCAGGATTAAACCCTGATAAAACAACTGCTGCAGGGTCTGAACATGAACCTCACAGGGATGCTGTGGGTGCCAGAACATACTACTTGTAGAGTCCAGCAAAGAAATACCTGCAGGCATGTAGGATGGCACAAACTTCTGCTCCTAAGCACATGGGAGGCATCTTTTATGACCAAGAAACAGATCAGAAGTTGTGGGTGCCTTATTTTCCTTTCTACCATACAGCAGTAGATATAATTGCTAACTAAGCACTACACCACCTGGTTCATCAAAACAGTTACCTGATTAATTGTAACCATGTGGTCAAGTCCCATTAAATTCAACTGCATTAAGAGCATCAGTAAGGTGAAGCACAAGTGCACAGGTTTGGCTGACAGCCTGGCTCTGTATGCTGGAAACCTGCTTCTAACAGCCAGGGCTGATGCAACCATTCAGCTTTCATCTGCTCACAAAGCTACCCAAAATGTTCTGGAAAGGCATACGTTGTCTCAAACTAGTTCTCAGCACAGAAGGGAACATGTGCCAATATTTAGAAGTGTGACCAGCAGGTTGAGGGAGGGGATTCTGCCTCTCTGCTCTCATGAGAACCTCCTGCAGAACTGCACCCACCACTGGGAGCCCCAGCCTAAGAAGGACATGGAGCTGTTGGAGCAAGTCCAGAGGAGGCCATGAAGATGATCAGAGGGATGGAGCACCTCTGCTATGGAGACAGGCTGAGGGAGTTCAATCACCTACCAGTCCCTAAAGGGCTCCAGGAAAGCTGGAGAGGGGCTGGTTACAAAGGCCTGCAGGGATAGGACAAGGGGGAACAGCTTTAAGCTGAAGGAGGGGAGATACACCTTAGATATTAGGAAGAAATCCTTCCTTGTGAGGGTGGTGAGGCCCTGGCACAGCGTGCTCAGAGAAGCTGTAGCTGCAGGGTTCAAGGCAACGTTGGATGGGGCTTTGGGCACCCTGGGCTAGTGGAGGGTGTCCCTGCCCATGGGAGGGGATTGGAACTAGATGGGCTCGGAGGTCCCTTCTGATCCAAACCGTTCCATGAGTCTGTGATTCTCTGAATTTCCCACAGGGATGGTGAACACATCTCTGTTTTACAGGATTTACAGATGTCTCCAGGATGGCCTCCCATACCTCTTCAGCTGTCCCAGAAGGATGAGGTTTGGTGCAGTTCCTGTCAGCGTTGCTGTACCTCCGATGCTGGCTGCATATGGGATTGAGATGAGGAAACCTTTCCATATATTGGTTTTGTACTCCTCCTCCTTCTTTAAGTCTGAGACACCATCACTGGCAACCTCCTTCTCCTCCGTCAGATCTTTGCTTTAAAACAGTCCAAAAGAGAATCCGGTGAAAGCCCTGGTTTGAATACAGTGCAACCACTTCAGAGCCTGGACAGACGGACAATTCCCAGTGTTTAGAAATCCAAGCTAACACTGTGCTCAGGGGCTCCTAATCAGCTCACTGCGAAAGAGGGGTCTGCTCGGTGAACTGCCCCGTGGGACCAACAGCCTTGCGGAGGGCAGAGCACCCTCAGCACCCATCCGTAGGAGCTGAGGGTGCAGTGCCTTGCCCAGCCCCTCAGCAACTTGTAGCACTTTGCATGAAGCCCACAGGAGTGCTTCAAGGAAATAAAAATAATCATTTGATAACACCGAGAGGAAAGAAACACCTGTTCCTGGAAGGATGCTTCCTTCCCATTGCTGTTATCAAACCAGGACCATCTCCAGTGCATAAATCCTGGTGGGTTTTACATCACCAGCTTCACACACTTGATGTTCCTGAGAAAACCAAGGCACAATTCCCCAGCAGGAGACACCTCAGAGTGGCTGGAAAATCTCTGCAATGATTTGGGCATGCAGAGGGATGCTGGACAGACAGAGGAGGGATTCTATCATCAGGCTGCTAGTGATTGGGACATTGGGTATAATCAACACATTTCAATGATTGAATTTCAAATTTCTAAAACTTGGTCTAGCTCTGGGGACAATTCTCTCTCTCAACTCTCTAATACAAACTTTATAGTTAACTTACTCCTCAGTACTTGCCAGAAACTGCATCTCAGTTGGTACAGTGTAAAGTTTATTCTGCTGTAAAGATGCTGAAAAAGAAAGATTAGGACTTTAAAACAATTCAAAGCATCTAGAAAATTCTCCTTGAACAGAGAAGCAGAGGAAACAGCTGCCATTTACAGAGGAGGAATTGTGAGCTCGTGCCACGGGGACAGGGTTGGGAGCACCTGGCACAGATGAATGAATCTGTCTCCTCCTGCCACCACTCCAGTCCCACTGGTGCACCCAGATTGACCTCCTAAACCCAGAGGCACTTGATCGTTTTACTACTGCCACTGGTTGGACCCTCTAACCAGAGGGAGTTTCAGGTTGTCCCTGATCAAGTCATGGGTTTGGGGTAGGTTGGTTTTTTGGGGGTAACCACAGCTCACTTTTAAGAAGAAAACCCGTTGGGCCTGATGTATCTGTAAGGCACGTTCCCCAAGGTCAGCAGGAGCACTCCCTGCTGCAGAGCTCCAGCCCCAAGGAACGAGGATGTTACCCCCTGCAGACACTTAGGGCAAAGTCACTGTAAAGCTGTAATTTGTAAGAATGAGAGTGGGGCACATTTGGAAATTAGGCCTTGTACCAGGTCCTCTGAAATCCACACCTCCAGAAAGGACCATTCCCAAGCCCATCATCCTCTCCACAAACAACAGACCCTGCAGGCTGAGGGACTGGTTCCAAACACAAGTTTAGGGCCACCCTGGGGGGACTCTGTCACATTCCCAGTTCCCATGGGCCTTCCTGCATACTTCACACAGGCTCTGACCCACTGTCCTCCTCATCACCACACAGGGAACGTGAGCAGGAATCAGAAGCACTTGGGAAAAGGGTGTTTTTTGACCAGAACAACCAGCATTGTACTTGGCAGTAAACTGGGAGATGCACATCACTCTACCACACACACACCTGTGGGAGAGTTCAGAAATCAGCAGACAGACATGCAATGAATGCAATCGCTCTTTTTTACCCGACCTGACACTAAAGCTTTGTGGAATTTATGGTTCTGGCTCATGGCTTGGCCTCTTAAGGTTGGGAGCATAGATGTGCCACTAAAACCCATCTTCCATAGTCCTCCTTGGGACTGGAGCACTCCCGAGTTTTATCCACCTTTCAGCCCAGGTGTCCCTTCCCCATCACTGCTGGTCTGCTGATTTTCCTAGAGCTTTTTGTATGGTTTTGGGTCCGGGGGCATCCCCAGGCTCTGCAGACCACTGTGTGAAGGGCACATTGCCTGCCACTGCCACCCCATCAGCTCCCAAACTTCCTTGCACCCCCCCTCAATCCAAACCACGATTCTCTTTTATCCACCCACGCACTGGAGACCAAAAGCAATGCAGGGAGAGGGGACAGTGGTCAAAGTCTCTGGACTCATTCATGTGTGTGCTGAAGACATGGAGCTCGTTCCAGCTCAGTGAACCAAGGAGTTTTGCAAGGTCATGTTTTACACATCACTAATTTACTGAATCGGGGTTAATTGGCTTGGATGCACACATGCTGAGCTTTCATCCCAATGATGATGCGATGGAAGGATGTAATTAGAAGGACGAACATTAATCCATGGCTGACTGCTGATCCCCCAACATATTCAGCCCAAGGCCTCTTACCATTGCTGTCCCACTCAGGCCTAATGTTGGCTCTGCAAAGAGGCAAATTTGATTCCATCTCTTAAAATTCTTCCCATTTTTTTTCCTGGCTAAGCCCAAACTCCCATCCCCTCCTGCCAGGACCATCTAAGTTACCTCTCAGGGAAGGTCTGCAAAAGGAAACCGTGCGAAGGAAAGCCAGAGCTGCTGCAGAGTAAACGTCTCCTATGAAACTTGTGAAAAGGAAGTGAACGTTGTTACAGGTCAGTAAGCCAGAAGAGACCAAAGACCTTTGAGGTAGGACCTCACTGCACACATCTCCATTAGAGCAGTGTGAGAAGGATTCAGTGGCCATTTCAGCCAAATACCTCATATATCTTAGAGACAGAAAGGCTTTTCCTGTTAAAGTTTAGCTTTGATAACATTTTTACTGGTTCTAAAAAGTTGAAAAGACCTGAGAAGGAGTATTTCCACCCACCAAGGGGTACAGGCAGCAGTGCTGGGCCATCCCCTGCCAGCACAGGCTGGGTTAGGCAGCCAAGGCAGGCAGAAGTCCAAATAATGCACATTTCCCACCTGCCCCTTTAGAGACATCATTTCCAGGTCTGTGACCCAAAGAAACACTTGGAGCACCAACTGCAGTTTATCTTGAAATCATAGAAGATGATTTTTACCTGGAGACAGTGAAGCTGCTCAGATAAATGCCCAAGTGCCAACGATGGGTCAGTGGGCAGAGAGCAGAGGCGATGGCCAGGCTCGCTAGCACCGCTGGCTCCAGCTTGTCACACACCTATCACATGATTTGGGTTTAAGGCTGGAGGTGTCAGAGTTGTAGGGAACCTATAACCCATTTCCAAGAGAAAAATTCTAGAAGTCAACAAAAGCCTGTTCATGTTCACCTTATAACCCTCCTGTGATCAACCAGAACCAGCTGGGACCTCAGCTGCCAAAGCTCATCTAACCACATCCCAGTGTCAGCAGCCAACAGCACCAAAATAAACAGAACACACCACCAAATTTTAGCCACCTCTGCCATGAGCATGCGAGTATTTACTGATCCTTAACATGCTGCCCACACCCTTAAGCACAGATTGTAACCTTGAGGTTCTTTCACCTGCAAAAATGTGACCAACTGATCAGAGACACAGTTTTAATTCTGGCCTAGTGGGTGTAGGCAGAGCCCTTCACAGAGCTAATTTCATACCCTAGTTGAGATTTCATTAAAAAACATGAAATACCTTTACATGTTACACATTCTTTAATAAGCTTTAATTTTTTAAGCATCTAAGTATTTTTTAGCCTCCTGGACACTGTTACAGTATTATTAAAGCATATCCAAGCAGATTTACAACCTGACTTTACCATATGCCACTGTAAAATTTGCTTCCACACACAGGCTCCTTCGCAAATAAATCTGCCTGGTTTTTTTGGGACACAGATTATACTTCAGTCAGAAGTCAACTATGTACACATTTTTCTGAAAAAAAAAAAAAAAAATCCCACCAAAACACAACAAAATAAAGCCCAACATCCCACCTAAATCCTCCTAACTACAACATCAGAGATGTATAACCAGCCCTGACCGCAGGTGACACCCGACAGGCAGGAATGCCCTGCAGAAAGCTCACCTTCATGTCTCTGCTCCTAGGTGTAACATCAGACTTGGCACTTTTGACTGACTTCAGGTTCAGGGCTTCCTTCAAGGAACTCAGTTTTCCTCATCCATTCAGAAAAGGATGAATCTACCTTGTGACATGAAGTCCAAACAAAGCCTACAGGAAAACCTGCGTCTTGGATGTTGCACGTTTTATAGATAACTCCTCCTCTGCTTGTATGTATTACTTTTACAAGCCCTTACATGGTATTTGCAAAGCACTACTTTTATCCATTCTTCTTGTGTGGCTCTCTTACCTCTTCTGGCTGCTCTCACCACTGGAAGCATTGCGAGACAAGGACAGTAATTTCGCACTTGCCAGTGTCTAAGACAAAGGATCCTGATTTTAGGTGTTCCCAAACCCTACTGTATTACAGTCACAATTACACAGCCAAATCATTTCAGGGCATGAAGAAGGCTAAAAGCAGACTGACAAAACACAACACTTTCACAGAATAAGAAATTACAGCAAGGTCAGTGGGTTTGATTTTAATAGATGTGAACAATCAAAAATTCATAAAGCAAATGTGATAAAGCAACCTGGGGGGCAAATACCTCATGATTGCTAGACACTGATGGTGAATGAATAATTACATCTTTATTAGAGTACTTTGAGTCTTCTTTTGGGGACTCATCCTTCTATTGTAGAACTCAGTGGGAACCAAAAAGTCAGTGCTTTTAAATTACAGGGTCAGAAAAATTACTATTTAGTGCAAGAAAGAAAAGCTGTGAGTATTGCTCCAACTATCAGGAACATCTGCAAATGGGACTTAATTTTTGTTCTGCTGTTTCTCATCACTGTTTGCTAGAAGCACAAACTCCTGGTAAGTGACCTAGGAAGTGAAGGCTGGAGGAAAACCTTATCTGACTGCATCCCCCTGGCCCAGCCTGTCCACGACCTGCTCAGGAACCACACCAAGCAGCAGCATCAAACTGGGAAATCACAGAGTGCTTTATGAGTGGGTATTTAACCTGACAGCCTTCCCTTTCATCCTCCCTTTCTCTTCCAGCTCAGGCTCCAATTTCACAGGGGAACAAACAGGAAAACAACAGCAGAACCCACCTGTCCACAGGTACAGGGCAGCCCTGTGTGCTGCCATGGAGGGACCACTGTCCTCCCCCTTGCCATGCTCTGGCTGCCTGGCTAGTCCCTTGCCAGCCCCCACAGCAACACACCATTTCATAGGGCTCATCTGCCCAGATGTTACTACCTCCAACCCACTCTGGCTATTCCCACAGTGAGGCATCCTACAGATCCCACCAACGCCCTGCCCACAGACCTGGCTAAGGACTGGTGCCCACCACAGGGTTATGGTGCAGGCTGGCTGGGCATCACCACTGCTTGGGTTTTCCAGGCAACTCACCAGCACTGCCTGCTGTGTGACACAAGGAAGAGGTGGGATAAAAGGGAGTTTTATGCCAACACTCTTTCACCACAGTCAGGAAGTGTGTATTAAAGTGGGACCAGCACTGCGATCAAGCCACAGCCAAGAAACCTGCTACTCGTGCCAGTGAAGTCAATGAAATAGGGCAGCAGGGCAGACCTCAGCTGGCTTATACTACTGCCCTGTCTCAATTACCTTGGTGTTCTTCATTTTCCCTGTTCATCTCCTTAGATGTGTCTTTGTCCCCAAAGAGGCTTTTTAAAATTGCATTTGCAATTGGAAGCATCATAGCAGTGGAGGCAGTATTACTTAACCACATGGACAGGAAAGACGTTGTCAACATCATCCCTAAAATTAGTCTGGAAGAGAGAAAAAAGGACAAGCTGGATTTCTTCAGTTTGGCAAGTTGGCTGATACATTATAGCTATAGGAAGAAAAGCTCACATGCAGGGATAACACCCCTAATAGCAACAAGGTTGGATGGAGCACAGCCATGGGGCTGAACCAAAGGATTCCCTTTGCACTCTGCTGGCCTCTGAGCAAGCACCTGAATAAACTCAATAACCTGGAGAAAAGGGGGTGTGGACAGCCCCCATGGTACAGGAGACACTCACATCACCACCCACCACAGCAGAGCCACTTCCCAAGCACCTCTAGCTCAAGTGCCTCATGGGAGATCCCCCTGGTCCCATAGTCACCTGGCTGGCTGGACTCCCACCAACATGAGTACCCGGAGTGCAATCCTGCGGTGTAAATTCCACTCCTCAATGGCTGAAGCCATGATTAAACCACTGAGGAAAAGAAAGTTGGTGTCTAAAAAATATTGTGGGCAAACTTTGTTAGATGGGAGGATCCCCAGGAAGGGAAAGAGGATGATGGGCAGCAGAGCTGTCACGGCCAAGGGCAGCGCCTCCGTGCACCAATACAGGGCCATCAGCAGGATCACATAGAGACATCTTCCTTCCTGCAAAAGGAGGAGAGAAGAAAAGTAAGATGTGGGATTACAGAGATGCCTTTTCACTTGGACACACTCAGACAAGAAAAATCCACCAATTACTCCTTTGGGGATACAGCATTTCTCCCAAATCACTTCCATCAAGTGCAACATCTTCCCCTCTACATTGTGTAGGTGTTCAGGACTTACACTTAATCCTCTGAGACCACAGCAAAACCCAAATCCTTCTTAATTGCCTGTACTGCATGGTAGCAGTGCGCTCGGGCATCAACCAAGGAAGCCCTGGAGCGCAGGAACTGCCCATCCATGCTGAATTAGGGTGCTAATCCTCAGCAGGCACTGATGCTACAGCAAGTGCTGCTAACATCCTTATGTGTCTCAGTATCTGACACTGCTATACTTAATACGTTTGTGCTTCTCTCCAACTTCCACAGACCATCCTGCGCATCACTATGGAAAACCAGCTTTGAGATCGATGTCCTGAGTCCTCACATTTGCAACAGAAGGCACACAGAAAGGTTTATTCTCTTGCAGCAGAGTCTCCCAAGAGATTTGTGAGAAACCATTCAATGACAAGCCATCCCAGCCCCTATGGAAACCAGCAAATCAAGTGCCCTGGTGTCACACTGCTTCCTGAGGGCAGGGAGCAAGCCCATGCCCAGCATCACCCCAGCCTCGGCCAAGGCTGGCAGAAACCCAGTGCTCCCACACCGTGAATTCATTCATCCACCCAGGAGCCTCAAACTAGACCAAAGCCATTTGTCACGACAGCCACGGCTGAAATAACAAGCAACGGAAAGAAGTCAGGAGAACGGCTCCAAGCCCAGGAGGGGAGAGCCCTGGGGTGGCAGGGGGAGCCCAGTGCAGAGCTGGGCTCAGTCACGGCAGGGCTGAACAGGGATATTGTCAGCAACCACAGGGCAGAGCGCCCACAGCACTATAAATAACAGCTCAGAGTCGTTTGGAAGGCACAGAGCTTTTTATTTCACCACCCTTTTCCAGTCTGTGGAACAGGTTGAATTGTTACTCAAAGGGACCTCTGTCCTTCTACTTGGACCTACCTTTCTTCCTTCCTGCACCTCGGACTGCACTTGCTGGGGCTTTGCGGGGGGGACATGATGGGTCTGCTCCCTGCCACGTGTGGAGCAGTGTTTTGAGGATAACATGGTCCCAGTTATAGTGTTTGGACAGTCAGTGAGATGCTGGAGCAGGTACCACAGAGCCACAGCTCACCTGGCCAACTGCTAAAATTCACTCCAGACACCTCAGCTGAATGTGGTCACTCCCAAGGTCATAAAGCAGACACCAGCCCAGTAACACGCCCCCCAAACTGAGGATAAAACATAACCACAGTTATTGAGGGGGCTGATAGAGCAGAACCTACCCCAACTCCCTGCTGGGTGCCTAAAGCCAAGGCAACCAAAACCCATACAGATTTCCTGTTCCATACCTCTGTAGTGAGGGTTGGAAAAGTGGCAAGAAGAGCAGAATTCCTGATGGGATTTCAGCACTGGAGCTTTGCATTTCACAAGCAGTTCAGCTGGTCAAGCTCCAGCGCTTCAGCGCACGTGGAAACACAAACACCACGGAACTGAGAGCAATCCGCTTCCATTTTTTAATACATTAATCACCGCGGAGCCACCACATCACAAGAGGTTCCCAAGATCTGGATTTAAAGACCATTCACACTCCTAATTTTAGATCCCAGCACAGACATGCAAGACACTGAGAAGTAAACCCGTTACGTTCCCAGGGCTCAGCCCTGGCACCTGGCAGTTCCCATGAGCTCCCTGCGGCTCCACTTCCTCCCAACCAGCAGGACCAGAGCAATGAACCTGGCAGAGCTCAGCTCTGCAAAAATAATCCTGGTCTAAAACACTTGCACGCTAGAGAAGCAATTTTATTCCCATGGCAACTGATTATTTCTCTTTATTCTGGCGCTTTTTATATACCAAAGAAATAGCTTTGTTCTTATTAATGAGAACAGAGGCCATATAGTAATTTATATATATATATATATATATATAATGAGCTAAAGGCCATATAGTATTTTTGTTTCTCCCACTGGCAAAAATATTCCTCAGTTTTCTGCAAGGGAAGTTGCACCAAAGTCAACTTCAAAATAAAGACACTTCACTTCTTACTGGGTAGAGCACCTGAGGCTATTTAACAACTCCTCGATCTAAAGGCATATCTGAGAAGACTTCCATTGACTCACTGAGATATGATTTAGAGAATTTGAAGTAAGGGATATTTATGTCTATGGAAAATGTCCTGAAAAACACTGGAATGAAACACAGCATGAGTCTAATAACTAATCTTCATAGCAAGATCAAAAGCCGAGGGGTAAAACTGCAGCAGGGCAGAAAGCTGCTGCATGGAGGCTTTTCCCAGCATTTTGAATCCGATAAGGACGTAAAAATAAAGCTGTGGTACTGCTTATGCAACTTATTTTACCCCAAAAGGAGGACAAACTGTACCTATATCACACCAGTTTCTCACTTAAGGCAGGATAATCATTGCATGAAAAAGGAATGAGACCACTTTGATGAGCAACTTTGATTTGGAGCAGGCACTCCCCAGAGTAACATGTCAAGCCACTAATAAAACTGAACCAAACTCTGAATCAAATGGAAAAGTCTTTTGGGTTTGTTTTTGTTTGTTTGTTTGTTTTGAGATATCTTGCAAACATTAATTAATTAATGCTCCCAGCAAGTTTGATTAGTACACAGTCGATAAATGGTAATAAAAGTCAAAAAAATGGTCTTCTGGGGAGATGGCCACCGTTGCTCAAACCACTGCGTGCAGCACCATCACCCCACACGATCTTTATCCTAGAATCCCTCTGCTGTGTCACTGTCAGGCTCCTTCTACTTCTCTCACCTCCCTGCAGCTTGGTTGTCATTTTTTTTTCAAAACAAGTCTATCAAAGTTCAGGGGGGGGAATGGTAGCACATACGAACTTTAAAATGGGTCTTGTGATTGGGTTAATTTTATAACCACTTAATGATTTCCAGGAAAGTGCTCAGTGGCTTTGGACTAGAGCAGCTCTCCTTCGTGCTGTCTGAGAGCCTTGGGAACGACCTCTGCCCCCCACCCCCCCCCCCCAGACACAGAGCCTGTCTTTGCAGCACCAAAAGCTGCACTGAAAGCATCGGGGATTTTCCACCCCGAGGAACCTGCTGAGCTACGGAGGGAGCCAAGCCACAGGGTAGTCTCCCATGGGCAGGAAAGCTGGAGAGAACAGGTCATCTCCTGGAAGGGCAGATGAGGTGCCCCAAGGAAAGGGGGTGCTGGCAGGGAATGTGGGTCAGGTAAGGCAAACTGGCTTGCCCAGGCGTAGCGCTGAGTCATGGGCATGCACAAGCCACCAGCCCTGCCATCATCCTGAAAGGGGACATCAGGAGCTTCAGCAGGACCTTGTACCCCGGGCAGCTCCTGGGCAGCCCAGTGCCCACAGCCTCCTCACCAGACAGACCCAGCGCTCCAAGAAGCCCTGCCTCAGCACTGCCAAGCTCTGTCTCTTCTCCATCACCTGTGCATGCGATGTGGTCATCACAGCCTAGTCACCCCCACACAGGCTCTCCCCATCACCCATCCACCCTATGACAAGGCAAACGAGTAGCAAGTGAAAGGGCCCCTCCAGGACCTCAATCCCAACAGATATTTTTGCAGTAACTTTCCCAGCCCTTCTATCCCATTCCCATCACAAAGGGACATCCCATCTGTGATGTTCAGAACTATGCAGTACAAAAAAATACTGATGGCTTTTAGGATCTCACTCACAAACTTCCCACCTTGCAGCTGTGACGGTGCCACTGGCCATCTCGCTCACACTGCCTGTCCCCCAATGGGATGAATATGTGAATCTGATTTCTACCAACCCAGCTCTTGCAAACATTATGTAATCTGGATGTAAACCAAGCCCTGTTTACCAGCCTCCCTGCCAGCAGAGTTGTTTTGCTCCCACTGGGTATTTGCAGAGTGGCTAGAAAGGGGCCAGTAACACAGGGGCACAACCTGTAACAGCTTCAGAGAAGATACTTTGCTCTGGACCTACACTAAAAACACATAAAGCTTGTAAGACACTTCTATTTAAACTGCTTGAAGTATTTGTTGCTGGCAGAAAAAACAATCATTTTTTCTATGTTACAGCCAGGCCAGCTGAAGCTCAGAGGAAGTGGGCAAATTGACCAAGATGACACAAAAAAGTAATGACAAAACCGAAATGGGCATCTTAGAAAAAAATCTTCCCTGGCTCAGAGGTCTGAGGCTCACACTGTCTCTTGGAGGCAACAACAGACCCTACATCTTCAAACACTCATGGCCTGTGAAGCTAAAACAACACAGTGTGATGATTTCACACCCTGTGTGAAGCACGTCAGGGGTTGGGTTTGTTTTTAAGCTACATCCACTGCACTTGATTAGAAAGAAGCAAAGACTTTCAATGATGCTGAGCCCACCACAAGTTTGGTAAAATGTTCCTATGAGCTTCAGTCCTCTGCATCTTCTTATATGCTCCTCCTTCATGCTTTAGCCTGGGCTGCCCTTAGCCAAACCCCACTTGGGATGGATGTGCCTTCAAGGTAGTGATCGAGTTCCTCCTTGACTTCTTACTCTTTGAAAGAAATAGGTTGAGCTCCCACAGTCACCCCGTGGCTGCCATTCCAGTCCTTCACATCCTGAGACTTCTCCAATTGGTCAAAGCCATTTCCAAGCTGTGGAAGCCAAACTGGAAGGATGTTCTAGTGAAAGCCACAATCTCAGCAAACAGAAGATCCTCACTGCTCTTACTCAACTTTCACATGTCCATACACACAAATATCTTGGCTGTGGGTGGCCAGTCTGGTAGGAGTGTTCAGCTAATTACACAGCCCCATCTCACATCCTTCCTCAGAATCTTCTTCCCAACAGGGACTCCGGATCTGACTGGCCAGCACTTGTGATCTCCATCTACCCTGAGGCTTGTAGAAATGCAACCACTAGTTCACAAAACTCCTCAGGCAGCTGTTATAAAATTCTTGGTTGGAAGTTGCCTAAACCTGTAGGTTTTACAGTGGCCAGCACTGGATGCACACATTTTCATTTCCCTTTAGTTACTGTCACAATAAAAACTATTTCATTATCAGACAACTTCTCATGATGTAAGACTGTTCTATGAGCACTTTCCTGAGTACAGAACAAAAATATCCATTGAATATGGCTTTTTCTGCATTGCCTACCTGGTGACAGAGTATTATGGGTAACTTTCCTTTTGTTCCACACACTTGAAACACCACTCATGACTCTCAATACCCTGCCCAGGGATTTCTTCCTCAATACTTTCACAACCCTTTTCATGTTTTTAATTGTTCTTTGCTTCCAATTAATATTGACTCTTGTTAACTTCCCTTTTCCCCCAAGTATTGCTGCTTTTGCTTCCTCTCTGTGTGAACTTGCTCTTCACCAGGCTTGCTCTCCAAACTGAAGCTCACAGTGCACGTGGTAAAATGTTGTCACCCTATTTCCAGTTATCACCCCCCTTTCCTCATTGAAGTTCTTCCTCTCATCTCTTTTTAGCCTATCCCTGCTTCCAGTTTTGTGAAGTTGGCCTTCCTAAGTCACCAAGCACATATATGGCAGAGATGGACCTCCTGTATGAAGTAGGCTACAGTCACTGACATTCACCTCCCAGGCTGCTCTCCTCTCTTTGCCCACCCGGGCTCCTGCCATACTCTCCAGCACAGGATCCGGCTCCCCTCCACCTCCCAGGGCACTTAGCTCCCAGCCCACCACCCCACTCACCTACATTTGCATCACCCCCTTTCCCCACAGCGCCTTCGTTTGGAGACAGCTCACGTTCTTTGCCTGCAAGCACAAGCAGTGTCATTTTTCCTCTGGAAGTTCTTTAAGTCTCCTTGTTCTAATCAGGAGGACTCATTACGTCCAAGTTAATTTTAAATTGCTCTGTGGCCACTGAGGAAGTCAAGTGTGTTTTCTGAAGGCACTGGGCCCTCTCTGCCTGCTCAGAGCTCCTTTTAGCAGATTTGGCTGTCTCAGCTGTTACCAAGCCAAGAGGCTGTAGACATTGAGTTCATTAGAAGCTGTTGGAACAAGCTCTTTGCACAGCTCATTAAAAGTGCCCCCCATGCCCCTTCCAGCAGAACAGTTCCTCCAGCCCCTCCTGCCCTGCCCAAGCTCTCTGCAATCATTCACAGCCCTCCAAGCAGTGGGGTCGCAGGCACTTCCACTCACGGGACAAGCGTTCAGCCATTGCAGCAGTAACCAGAGCAAGAGGTGACACACAGACCCTTGTGCACAGGAACATTTCCTGGGAAGCAGCTCCACACAGAGCATTTCCTTCCGCTGCTTTCTGTGACAGACACGAGTCGCTGTTCCAGTCACAGTCTGAGGAGCACACCCTGAGGTCTCAGCAAACCCACCCAGCAAAGCAGAAATGTCATTTCTCTATTCAAGAGAAAGAAGAATGCAGACAAAAGCATTTATGCAAGCCTTCCTCTCCACCACTGCAACCTGCACAGGGCTTCAGATTACAACAAGAGCCATCAATGCAATGTCAGCACCAGTGCCAGCCCTGACACTGTCCATCTGTGGGGACTCACAAAGATCTGGAGAAGAACCACCATGGGGTGACAGCTGATGAGAGTTTTAACAGCAGCCTGCAGATGTGGATGTTGGAGCTCATCAGCAACAAGCCAGTCCAGATTTGATGGATGATTCTTCTGAAAGTATTTTGTATCCAGGGAGGTGTCACTGGAAAACCCATTGCACACAAACCACAGGGTGTTGCTCGGAAGTACACACCAATCCAAGAAGTCATATCCATTTGTGATTCTCTGATATATCAACTTTAGGTCATGATTCCTTGGTCTCTTGATCCAAGTGAAATGCTGCCCTCAAAGCCAAAGCTCAGGTGGTGCCTTATGGCTCTGATCTCTCGGGAGATTAAAACTGCTGAGCATCCCAGTGGGGAGAAGGTAAATGCTGACATGATGTGGGGACATTCAAAGTACTGCAGAGGTGCCTGTACGTCACTTTCTTACAAGGGAAACCTCATTCTGAGACTAGTAAGGGCTGAGCCTCCCTGCTTCTCATCTCCTACTAGTTCCTGTAACACCTGGGAGGGTAGCACTGACTAACCCAGCAGATCCAACTCTCCGATGCTCCAGATGTGCAAATACTTAGTAGCATCAGGATTGCTACAATGACTTCACCACACCCAGGAGCTCCTCCTGCCCCAGCCCAATTTCTGTGGGTGCTCTGCCTGGGACAGCCACCCAGTAACACCAGCAACAGCCCAGCCAGTTGAGTTCCTTATGAGATGGAGCTTGCCAATCCACTGAGGCAGCTCTCATGATCTGGCTGCCCAGGAGAACTCAAGGCTGGCCTCAAGTCCCATGTTAGGATAAACCATCACACCCAAGCTGTGCAGCTGCAGGCACATGTTTTCCACCACACAACAGGTTAACTTCCAAATTCTAGCACCACCAGCTCTCTCCCCTGCTGAGCCCTGACCTGTTCCTTGGTGGTTTTACACAGCGGTTAAAAGCATAACCTGGTCCCTTCCTCTCCTGCAGCCCCCTGCGGTTCAAGCAATCTCCAGACGTCAGTACTTAATCCCCTGTTGATGCAACAGCAAGTTTCCTCTCTTGCTGAACAAGTGAGACTATCTTGTGTTGAAACCACAATGAATCACTGACCCCTGAACATGAACAGATACAATTTTCTATGGAAGGTCACAGCTACAGGTCCAGCCCTATATGAGGCTCCGGGAGAACTGGGTGAAGCTGCAGTCGGGTGCAGTGCCTGGAATGCTGTGCTGGGTAACAGCCGTGAGAGCATCAGAGTTCTCCGAGCGACCAGCGCTGGTACCGGCCGGTCTCACTGCTACAACTGTAATGCACGTAGTGACCATGGAAATGAAGAACACATCGCCAGCGCAAGCGGGCCAGTCAGCTCTGCCAGGGCCTCCCCTTCCCTGTTCCACTGTTGTCCACCCTCTCAGCTGCAAGCACTTTCACTTTCCTAACACTATTTTTTCTTTGCTAAACCCGTGTTGGATCAGACTGGACTGCACACGGGGTCTTCCGAGGGTCGCACCCAGGAGTGTGCCACCAGCGCAGCGCGAGAGTGGAGCGGGTGTGAACTGCACCACCACACCAGCAGAGGGGTGGTGGTTCCATACAGGTGGAGAAATCCCTTTCCTGAACACCCAGATCTTCACCCAGCCTGTGTAACACTACACGCTCCAACCAGCACACAGACCATCTGGAGTGAGGGCATTCCCACCACGCAGCGACAGCTTCAGCTGTGATTTATTCTCACCATTAACCACTGGTGCAGCTCCTCACCCTCTAATCAAGCCTCATGATTTTACAAGTGCTAAAGTCAAACACGATATTATTAAAAATACTTGAAGTTACTTGTTTAGCTGCTGTGAATGAATGAACAGTCTCCAAAGGAATGAAGCCCTTGTGCAATGTGCTTTCTGTTCTTTGAGGCAAACACTCACCGTACTCCTCTTCAGAGCTCACCCAATAACACAAAGGAAAAAAAAGGGAGATTAAATCCAAAGAATTTTCTTTTAACAAATGGTGTCATTAAATAAAGCAGTGGTCACTCCATCATTATTATTATTATTATTATTATTATTATTATTATTATTATTATTATTATTATTATTATTATTATTATTTTGCTATCTTGAATGTAAAAGTTTCACCTGAGAAGCACTATACAGGCAGAAGTTAATGTCACCTTCATGTCCTTATAGCATCTGAATCATTCTAATAATCACTACCAACATCACTTATTTTCTGGTGTAAACAAAGTCATTCTCAAATGGATCTGAGTCAGAATGTAAGAGAGAAATCCAGCCCATACCGAAGTCAATGGCACAAAATTTCCTGGTGACTTCACTGCCCCATGGACTTCCACCCAAGGCTCAGAACTCCTAGTGCACAGGAGCTGCATACATGGGACAGCTGCAAAAATCCTCCAGTCTCCAAAATTTTGCCACAGATTTCTTTATGTGCAGCCTAACACACATGCCAAAGCTCAAACCTTACCAGGAGACCACTTTTTCTACATCTACAGAAGACCACAAACACCTTAGTCACAAAGCCTTTTGGGGTACAGCACCAAAGGTGTCCCCTGGGAATCTCCCGCTGTGGTGTAGGTGGCACTCATGGGTCCCCTGCATTTCCCAACCCTGCACCATGAACCCTGATGCATGGACACCTCCAGCTCTGCAGAGTCCCTCTCTGCCCACCCACACTACTACCCAGTGCAATTCCCATAGCAAAGGGGATGGGATGGCAACACTGGGCAGCCTCAGAGCCCAGTGAAGCCCAGGGCACTTGCCATGCTTGCCTCCCATGCCAGCTCTGCAAACTCCTCGTTGGGTGATGCTGGCCATGGCCCTGGTTTGCCTCAGTTTCCTCAGCTCCCCTTTGAGAGCTACCAGTAATAACTAGAATAGGGCAGGTAGGTATCAGCAAGAAGTACTACTTGGTGCCACCTAGTTGGAGCTCATTCTGAACCACAGGGTGCTTACACCTCCCAATGTCTATATGAGTAACAAATACAGCTCACGTGATCTATCCCTAAAAAAGTTAAAGTAACCTCAGGACGCCCCTCCATTCGCACTGTAAGGTGGCTGCAGGTGGGTGAAGGGCTGTGGCAGACTCAGGCTTTGGCAGACCCCTCCCTCCGTGGGAAAAGCCTGGCAGGTAGCAGGGGTGAGAGCCAAGTACTGCTGAGGCAGGGCTGAGCAGCGAGGTGGGACAGGGCACTGAGGCTTTGCCTCCGGTCTGTGTCCCCCTAGTTTGTGCCCTCAGCCTGTAACACGGGTCCACACGCTTGGTCCACATCCCAAATCAGCGTCCCCAGCTTGCGCCCTAGGCCCGTGCTGCACAGTTGACAGCCCGGTTGGTGCCCCCCAACTGGCATGCCCTGCTTGGTGCCCCCTGCTCTGCATCCCTAGTTGCAGCCCCCCCAAACCCGTCCCGGTCCAGCGCACCCCAGTCTGCACCCCATGTTCCGTGCCCCCCCTCAGCGGGCATCCCCCAAAGCCGCGACCCCCGGCCGGCGGTCTCCATCCACGGCCCCAGCAGCGCCCAGCGCCCCCCAGCCGTGCCCGGGTACCTTGGCGGGCAGGCTGAGCAGCACGGGCACCAGCGCCAGCGGCGCGCACAGCAGCACCACGAACCGCCGGACGCTCCACAGCTTCTTCACCAGCGCCCCCAGCGCCGCCATCCCGCCCCCAGCGCCGCTCCCGCCGCCGTCTCCCCGCTTTATTCCCGGGAGCCGAGCGCGGCCGCCCCGCCCGCCGGGAGGGGCCCCGCCGGACCGCCCCGCCCCGCCGGGCCGGGCCCCCATTACCGCGCCCCGCACACACACACGCTCCTCGCGGTTCTCCCAGCCGCGGCAGCTCGGCCGCCGGAGGGGTTGGGCACCGGAGCCGTTTCGAAACTGGTTCAAAACCTCTGGCAGCAAAAGAGCTGTTTCGGTTTGAGCATCAGCATGGTGCAGGCTGCAGAACAGCACCGGGTTGTGCTGAGAACTCAGGCTCGGTACCTCCCACTGTAGAGAAATAGTGAGTACAAGTGATGGATGGCTGCAAAACCCCCAAATCCAGCAGTTTAGAGATCTGGTTTAGATCTCAGCCATCTCCCCGCAGAAACAGCCCACAAACACATCAGTGAGACCTCAAAAGTGTGAGGCAAGCAGGGAGGGAGCCGCAGTAGCTTTTGACAATTTGGTTTAACCAGTGACTCAGAGGTTGGACAAGTTGGTTGGCATGTCATGCAAAACACTTCTTTTTCTTGTTAAAAATAAGTGAACACACTCAAACAAAAGGTCACTGGTGCAGAGTGGGATCAAGCCTTGGGAAATAGCAGAAAAGCAGGAGGCAAAGCCTTGGCTCACCCAAGTGTGAGCTCCAGCAGGCCAGGGAGTAGCATATGACTGCACCCTGGCTGCCCCTAACAGACCCACACAGTTCAGGATGCTCCAATCATGAGTCAAAAAGAAAACACAAAAGCTACCCAGTTCCAACTCTGAGGGTGGGTTTTCCTGCCAGCTCTGCCCTGCATCAGGGTCATCAGAAAGAAAATGGGAGAGACTGTGGGGCTGGACAGGTTCCCCTCCCCCAGACCAAGGTAAATCTCAGTGTGCACAGCAGAGGTTGCCAGTCTGCCTGACTGCAGGGAATCCGAGCAGAGCCACACATCACAGGAGGCAGATGATGCACTATCAAGTTGAGCAAGAGATCAAAGTCAAGGGAACTGGATTTTCTCTCTGCTCTTTGCATCGCCTGGAGTCTCGCAATTGGACACTAAACGGACCTGAGTGGTGAGGAGAAAAAAGGGAAAGCAAAATAACCCCCTAAGTACTTCACCTTTGAGTGCTTTAAAACAAATTCAAAACCTGTGTGAGTTGACCTCATATATATGAAAGATATATAAAAATCATGTTCAGTAGTGAAACCTTTCCCTTTTCACAATTAACCAGCTGTCAGGGGAATGGTTACCTCCAGGCAGGTCACTCCTAGAGCATCAAAGAAGCAATCAAATGTATCAGATAAAAAAGCAGACCTGACTGTGGAAAGCTCTCCAGGTTATAAAAACCATGAACCACTGGCACAGAGAGAACAAGAAATGATAGAGGAAGAGTGTGGTGATACAGCTGGCATTAGAGCCAGGGCTGTTCCCCTGCCTGAACGGACTCTGCTCGGGGTGAGGAGCCACCTCCTCTGTTCCCCTCCCTCTCCTTAACGGCATAGATGTAATTCTGTGCAAATAGTAACAAACCAGTTAATCCCCACAGCCATCCTGGGCAAGGGCTGAAGAGTGGCGGGGTCACTGCTGCAGCTCCTTTGGGATAGCGGAACAGACACAAAAGCGCTGGCTGGGCACTGCCAGGGGCCGCTGGCAAAGCGAGGATCCGGCATCCGCCTGGCTCCCGGCCCCACGGCTGCCCAGCCCCGTTGGCAAACACCCCTTCTCTTGGGGCCCAGAGGAAAGCACAGAGCAGGCCAAGAGAAAGCTATGGGGATTTATATCTTCCTTTCCTTTAACTGCTAAGCAACGTGAATAAAAAGTTATCATGATAAAAAAAAAGAAAACCCATAAAACCTGAGTGGAAGCTTCCTGTGACACATTAATGCCACCACAGCGGGCTATGGCAGCATAAGCTGCCCTATCACTTGGGTAGTGGTGGATGGTGGAGAGGACAGGCAGATGGATGGCTGTGGACCTGAAAGCAAAATTCAGGCCACCAAAAAAAAAAACCCAAAGCAACTGCTTAAAAGTGATCCAGCTTACAGAACAGAGCCATCAGCCAGAGCATGGCTGCACGCATGTAGTCCGTGCCATGTGCTGGACCAAAAGTGCTCTACAAAGCTTTTTCTCTCAAAATCAACCTTGTAAACTAAAAAAAGCTTCAAAAGAATAATAAAAGCCATCAATGCCACAGTCTGTTCTTTCTCCTGCGAAGATAGAGACTTCTGCCAGCACGGAGGGCGAGGGGAACAGGAGCACATTTCCCCTCCGAGACGCAAGTCACGTCCCTGCCTGGTCAGCACCTTCTCCCATCCCACCCAGGCCCCCTGGGCTCAGCAGGTAGATGCTGGGGTCAGCCTTCAGCACTTCACAGCTGAGAGTATTGTGCAGGGGCTACATGCTGATCATTCAGCCTTCCAGGAATTTAGCTAGGAATTAATATTTAATTGTTTCCTCCTAAACTCCATCTTTACCTACCCCGTTTCCAGCGCCAGCAGCAGCCCTCACCGAACCCCTCCCTGTGCTCCACGGCCAGCGCTGGGGTCAGACCTCTTTCCACTCCAGGGCTGCTGCTCTCTGTTACTTAGAGAGTGTGTTTAGCTGTGTGCAAAAGAAAGAGGTGCTGCATAGTGCCCAAAGGGACCACTGTGAGACCTGGCTTGTATTTTGGCTGGGGAGAGGATCTATTTATCTGTAGTGACCCTCACACAGTGAACTCTGAGTTACAAATGAGCTTTTATGCTTTTATTGCACTAACTTGGTTTCCTATCAGCACTGATGGGAGAGGAGGCTTGCAAAAGGTTATCAGTGTTTTGCATCTTGCAAAACTGGAAAATATCAATTTCCTGCAGACATCAAGGCCTGGACTAAAAGAAGTTCACTCAAAGAAGCTGCACCATATAGCTGGTATGCACAGTTTTTACATATCCACACAGTAACTGCCAGCGCCAGAGCAGCCACTGTCCAAAAGTCACAGTAACAGCATACCCAGATCACACAAAGCATTTTCATTTCTGGTTCTTTCCATACCACTATGTGTTTTCTTTCATGTCTGATTTTCCTCTTAGTGCTCCTATAGGTCTACATTTCACATTTAACCCCCCCCCCCCAAACCCCCTTCATTCAACTCTGCACCTATGGCATCAGTGGACAAACCAGAACTTGTTATTACTGCAAACTAAAGTCAGGGTGGTAACCCCAACCTCACAAGCTGGCTGCCCCCTCCCATGAGAGAAATCACAGATGATGGTCAGACACCACGATAAATGAAAAGGCAACTCCATCAATACCCAGCAATTCCCTCGGAAAGCCTAGTGCTGCTATTTCTATTTCTAGGCTTTTAAACTCAAAAGAGTTAAACTGGGTTGGAAGAACTTTTTAAAAAGTCAGACCAAACTCTGAAAGAATATTGGTGGCTTGAAACTGTATTTGCCCAACAAACCACCAACAAAACAGGAGTACTATTTTCCTTATGAGCCTGCATGTGTACTGGACATAAATGCCGAGTATGGCCTACTGGAGGGTGTCCCTGCCCATGGCAGAGAGGTTGGAACTAGATGATCTTTGAGGTCCCTTCCAACACAAACCAATCTGATTCTATAAATAACACAAAGGAAAATCACATTAGTAGTAATTCAGCATTGTCTATGGCCATGCAGATGCACTGGCAGTTAACACAGCAACAAGCTGAGCTATCCTTGGGCAAACCCAGACTGGAAATTCCACCTGCCTTGAGACCCAGCCACGGAATCAACAGTTTTCATCCAAGGAGTTGCTGTTACCAGCACAACCAGGGATACAGCAAGGCCACAAGAAGATGTGGGGTGGATACTTGGCAGGCCCAGAACATCCCCTTTGCTGGATTTGCACCTGCTGTGATTTTTCCACCCTCAAACAGCAATCGCTCAAGTTTCACTACAGCAACCCATACAGACACATCAGGCTGGTCAAGAGGAAATATCAACAAGCTCTGACACAGATGTGCAAGAAGTTAACGCTTACATAATGAGGAGGAGTTTTGTCACGCAGTGAAAAAGCAAAACATTTTGGTTTTCATTACCAGTAACGTTCCACTTTCTCCTGATGCACCAGCGCAGCACAGATTTCAGCAGAGGCCAATTCAGGAGTCCCTGCTAGATGTCCAGTCCCACACACCAGCACCCCCAGCTGCAGGCTGCTGACCCCAGCTCCACTGCAGGGCTTCATCCCAGGGCGCAGCGCCGGCCATAAAAGCTTGTAGTCGATGAGCTTTGTTTCTACTCCAGGGTCCCGCGGGGAGAGCTGCATCTTAATAAACACAGTGATAGTTAGAAACAGCCCTCTTCAAAGGGCTTCACAAACAGAACTCAATCCTGGCATCACCAGGAGACAGTCAAAGCCGTGTTTGTACAGATGGGGGATGGCGGGCAGGGAGGTTAGGCGTGCTGCCTCCCCTCAGTGCCTCCGGGATTTGGGGTTCAGATCAGGCCTTGTTAGCTCACATCCACCTGCTCCCACCGTGCCATTAGGCCCTGCTCCATCAGCCCACAGGCCACCCTCAGAGCACCGTCTCCACCAGCCATGTGTTGCTTGGGCTGCTGCGTTTACTCTCCGAGCAGGGAGGAACCTGAGCAGCGGCAGCTCCCGGAGCCTCACAGCTCCCCGCATGGACACATGGCTCCATCACCTTCCCCTCAGCCAGGGCTGGGCACCCAAGCCATAAAAACAACTGACACTGCCGAGGAGCAGGGGGAAGGGGCTCCGGGGTCCCCGCAGCCAAAGCTGTGGCTGGGCGGTGGAACCCGGGGCCCCACGCTGGGGCCGGGCACTCGCCCAGGCGGCTCCTCTGGCAAGAGGTGAATGCGCGCCGGGCACGGGCAGCCCGCAGCGCTAGGACACTTGCGCGGCCACGAACTGGCAGCCGCAGGACTCGGAGGCGCTTGTTGCGCACCAAGGCGGGAGCGCTACGGAGGCGCCACCGTACGGAACGAGTTTGCGACGCCGCAGCGCCTCCTGGTTCTCGGCGCCGCCGCTCCGCCCCCGCCGCCCCTCCACTCCCAAAACGCAGCCGCGGGCCGCTGCCTCGCTCCTCTCCCCCCTCTCCCCACCCCGAGGTCCCAGCCCTGTGCGGGCTCAATCCACCGTGCCCAGCCAGAGGGCTGCCGCTTGCCCCGGCTCGCTCCAGTTGCTGGGCTTTAAGCGGAACTCGGACGCAGCTCTCCATCCCCTCCCCTGCCAGGGAGAATTGTGTCCATCACAACCCCCGCGCTGCTTTTCACGGCGGTCATGTCCGTGGCAGTGAAGAGGCAATGGACACTGCTGATCCCTAGGGGGGTTTGCCCCCTCTTCTGCACAAGCGTTTCTGGACAAAGCACGAAGGGAACAGAGGAGCTTTCCCAACAGACAGAGGCTGCCCAACACAGCAAAGAGCTCTGGGAAAAGCCCAATGTTTCTTTTAAACCGTTATCTGAAAACACTGCCAAGGAACCCACCAGTATTGATGCTGACCTCCACCAACTGCCTACCTAGGCAAGCCATCACTACACAAGCAGTCCTCCTTACATAGCTCCCCAAAAAAGGGAATTTACAGCAGACTTCTTACTTAAAGTTCAAGTTTCTCAGCAGAAACTAGTTCTTTATTAACCATTTTTATATTTGCTTAAGGATACACTATTAGCTGCCAAGTTTAAAAAGCCAGAATTAATAGTGGAAGAAAATGAACCTGACCTATATTCAGTGCTGTATTTCAGCATTGCCCAGATCCTGGAATTCAGTCCTCCCAAAACTTTGCAGGATGTACACAGAGACTTCTAATGGATTTAATTGCTTTGTTCTAGTCTGCTAAGAAAAACAGATTTGTTTTCCTTAATTACCTTTTGTAGAAGCTCTGGTATCTCTGGGTCCCTCTTACCTCCCACAAATCCACAGTCCACAGGCTGAGAAAGACTATTCGGTGCGATTCCAACCACATGGAGAAGGTGAGCAGAACTCTGTAAACTACTTTTTAAAAGACATATTAAAACATTTAAGAAATAAGTGACCTTTAGTTGTTTCTCTCTTGCCCGTGCTCCCATCTCACAATTACTTTGGTTACTTTATGACACAAACTCATTCAAATTCATTTATTTGAAGCCACAGTTATCAAAATAGCAATCTGTGATAGAAAACCAACTGGAGTATAAATAACCATATCTGCAGAACCTAAGTGGCACTATTTCTCCATCCCTAAGCCCACTCTCTTCTACCCAACCATGGATCTCTTCCTTCCCCTTAGTCGTACTTCATCCAGCTTTTTGATCACAGGACCAGATTTTTTCGATGTAGCTGCATATGTTTTCAGCAGAGTTTTAAACATAGCTTCAGTATCTGGGTGAGTGCTTAGGAAGGCCTTTTCCAGAACATACAAATCAACTCCTTTATCCTCTGGAAGACCTGAAATAAAACTGAGTCCAAAGTCTATCATCACCAAGTCCAGCTTCTCTTTGGGTGGCCGCAGAAGCACATTGGAAGTTGTAAGATCCCCATGTATAATATCTTCATCGTGCATTCTTGCCAACAGCTCACCCATCTTCTCTGCTAAGGGAAGGAGGCTACTGCTGTCATTTCCACTCCGCTGCACAGAATAAATATGATCTTGAACAGGAATTGAGCCTATGATATCTTCAAGATAGATGGAGTTGGTGACGTAATCCACGAAGTAGACCACTGGAGCCGGAATCCCTATTTTAAAAAGGAACAAATGAAATGCTGTTAATTTGCAGGATTTTCCAACTTTAACCACAAAACACAAGCAATATAAGCCTTAACTAGAAATGCCCATGGAGATCACCCCCTGCCACCGGCAACCCACATCTAGGAATGCTCCCACACACCCCATTTCCAACCCGTGCTGCATTAGCCTCCAGTCTTCAATCCAGGTGGCAGTTCAAGCTTGGTAAGTGGCTGAGCTCCTCCTGAGGCAAGACTCCCCGGGGAGGCACACAGGGGCTTTCTTGCCTAGGACAAGCTGCGTTTTAGGGGGGCACCGTGAAAAAGGCCCCAGGCCACCCCAGGATGAGAAGAAGCCACCTGCATCCTTCAGGATGAAGCGGGAAGGCCAGCGAATGTCTGCTGCTTGCTCTGCGGGACGCGCAGAGCTGGGGGATACTGGTGAGCACGGCGGCACCCAGCGCCCCAGGGTAGCCCGTCCCGCCCAGGCAACCTCGCCTCACACCCCCCGGCCCGGCCTCACCACCCGCGGGCCCACCTGCCCGCCGGCACCGCAGCAGCGACCGGGCCTCCTGCGCCATACGCCGCCGGCTCAGCCGCTCCTCCAGCGCTGGGTGGCGGTACCGCTTCGGGATGCGGAGCTTGGCCACCGCCGCCCGCCCGAGGAAGAGTCCCCGGTAAACGCACGCCTCGGCGCCCTGCTGCACCAGCTGCAACCCCGGCAGCGGCGGCGGGGCTGGCACCTCGTTCACCACAGGGCCCGCCGCGCCCGCCTTGTCCACTACTGGACCCGCCTCAGGCTCGTCCATCGAAGAGCCCGCAGCGCCGGCCGTGCCAGAGTACACGCCGCCTGCCTCTACCGCCGCCATCATAGGGCCCCGCCGCCACACAGCGCATGCGCATCACCCCCGCCCTGCCCCGCCCCGCCCACTCGCTTCGGCAATCTCCGGCAGCCCCCGCCGGAAACACACGAACACCCCGAGCTCCCACCCTCCCGGCCCCGCTTATACCGCTCCCCGGCCCCTCGCTATAGCGTGCCTGTGCCCCATATCCTTCGTGCTTTTCCGGGTGCTGCCTCTTCCCCAAGCCACTCGTTGTGCTTTCCGTAAGTCCTGCTGCCCTCTGCCTGCCTCTGCCCAGCTGGGGGATACTGAGCAGCGGTGGGGCAGTAGGACCTGTGCCCCAGCATTCCCCAGCCAGGGCTGTGCTCCTGCCAGGGCAAGAGCAAGACCTGCAGCATCCCAGGGCTGGCAAGCCACCGACTGGATGTGCAGCTTCCCAAGGTGGCAACTAGGGTCTTGTGGTTGCCCCGAGGCACTCCCTGCTCCACCTGAGAGCTGCCTGCCAGGGCATCACCTCGGGACTCCATCACCAGGGCATCACCATTGGGATGCTCCACTACTGGGGTATCTATCATCTGGGACATCACCAGAGCTCCACCACTGGCTCCCAACACTTTATGTGCCAAAAATCTCCACTGGAGCCTGTGCAGATCCCCTGCCACTGCCTGGTTCATGGCTGGGGGGTGGAAAGGGTTTGCTGAAGGGGATGGCCAGCCTGTGGCAGCCCATGGTGCAACCTCATGTCCCCACACTGGGCAGCACTGAACCTTCTGCCCCAGGTGCTGGCACAGGCCACTCATACGGTGCTTCAGATGACTCCCCCTTCCTCAAGGAGCCAAACATCACATCTCCACGTTGGTAAAAGATGGGCAAACCTCATTATCTTTGGAGCAATATTTGGGTATTTATGGTGTGCTGAAGTCCCACTACTTCACTGGCTGATGTGCACATACTGCAATTTATGTTCCTGAGAGGGTAAAAGAGACTTCAGCTCAGTCCATGTAAATATGTTTCCAATTGTTGCCTCTGAGGAGCCGCAAGTCCGTTCTGTCCTTGTTTTCTCATCCACAACATTTGTTTCCTTTTCAGAACATTTATATTTTATTAACACATTCCACACAGCTTACTTGTCACTGCATGGTGGGATCGTGCCTGGCAAATATTTATCTTGCTTCAGTTACAACTTTTGAACAACCTTCCCAAGATTTCAATGATAGGGGTAATCCATCCCTCAACACTGCCCACTCCTGGCATCCTCCTTCGGCTGTTCTTGCCACAGCAGGTCTGCAGGACCCCGGCAGCTTGGCCAGAGGAACAGAACAGATGCATTCCTGGGCCCCATAGCTGGAATTTGCAAATGCCACAAATAATTATATAAACAAAGAGGTTTTCCCTGTGTTGTGGGCAGATTTTACCTAAGCATCTAATGCACAGCTCCCACAGACACACATATATAACCTATGAGCACACAGATGCTCTCCGTTCATTATTCTGGTAAATGTGATAGTCTTCTCTCATGCTGGCCAAAAACATCCTCCAGAGCTTTCAAGACACAAAAGAAAATATTTTCGCTTTATTTCCCCCATTATTTTATTTATTTAAATTTCATCTTCCCTGTGATTTCACTTATTCTTTTCTCTTTGAATGCAATAAACAGTTGACATAGCCCTTGGAAACAATCTAGAGCCATTTACAATATTTATGGTATCACCCAGTATTTTTATTGGAATACTGAATCACCCCAGAGGCTTCCACTGCAGCCACAGACTTTCTGGTAAATTGTTTAATTATGTGACTTTGTTCTCCTGGTGACAAGCAGTTATAAACTCTCCTTTTACAAACAATGTAATTGAGTTAAAAATTGCAGCACAGCAAAGCAAGCTAATGGAAACCAAGGCAGATCCCATGGGCTCCTCCTCACTCCCTTGCGGATCCTGTGGCATCGGGCAGGCTGCAGTGCTGCAGCCAGCTCTCCTATCACCCCCTGGCTTATTTAAGGATAGAGGCTGCGACCCTGAGGGCTGGAAAGACTGGAAAAAGGCTGAATTTGGCCTACATCAGGACTTGGGTGGCTCCTTGTGCCCAGCTGAGGTGCTTGTTGACTGTGAGGTTCCTCCACCTGCAGCGTGTGGGCACAGGGATTAACAGTGCCAAGTCCCATCACAGGTCAAAATTACAGATCTTGACTAATTCTTCAATGGGACAGGGGATGCTACAGGCTGGGCAGGCTGTAGGGACCAGCTGCCCAGCAGACAGGCATGGGGATGCAGGGGGGCACCCTGGGTTATCACAGGCTGCCGTGCTGGTAGCATCCCTAAAACCTGATGGAAACAGGACACATGTGGCAAGCACCAGTGCCTTTCCAGTGAAGCCCCAGGGTTAGGATGACATAAAAGATGTGCAGCCTGGAGAAATAAGGAGAAAGCTCTCTGGGCTGTAAACAAGCACACAATAAATGCAGGTGCCTGGTGAGCTGAATCCATCCCTGCCAGCTGTATCACTGGTGCCTGCTCTGGATTATAGTTATCATTGATAACTGAGTTGAGTTTGGTCAGTTTGGTCCCTCAAATCCCTTCCAAAGGGTCCCTTGTAATTAGAAAAAATGTGCTCAAGTGTGTGATGAGTGTTGCTTAACACCATGCCTTCCTTTTTCCAGGATGGTCTGCTCTCTCATATTTATATTTTCATTCGTGATTTTTAAAGCCTCTTTTAGCTGCTCCTGCTCTGATGTAGAGAATAATCACAGCCAGGTTGTGTTATCAAACACAGGCTGCCATTTCAAACACTGGGCTCTTCAGGAAGCACATTCCTGAGGCTCAGCCCTGGAAATGCGTCCAGCTGCAAAGCAGGAATGAGTCCTCACACCCCATATGTCCAGCAGCCCAGAGCAAGATAAAGGTCAGATGGGGAAATGGCACTGCCAAGACACATGGCCTGGAGGGGAGGAGGAGGAAAGCATTGCAAGAGGGGAGCAAGGCTAGAAACATGTTGGCAGACATGAAGCATGACCCAAACCCTCCAGACCTGCTCACATGGAGCTTAGGGACAAAGCTGCTGACTTCAGCAGGCCCAGAATGCCCATTAGCTACAAGTGACATGGTAAGAACAATGTACTTTAAAAACTGCAAAGGAAGATTTTTCCCTGCAAAGGAAAAAAAAAACCCAAAACACAAAGGAAGAACTATCCCTGCTGTACATCATAGCAGTTTTCCCCCTTTTTTTCCAGAGGACCATCACCCCCAGCTCTGCAGAGCATCGACTCAGTGTTCCTGTACATACTGATGTCATCTTTTTGGCCGCCTTTTGTAAACATACCATAAAGCTCTGCCTCTACTCCCCAGGACGACTCCTCGCTGTCTGTGCTAATCATGTTTATTGCCCTGCCAGAGAACAGGAAGCCTCCAGAAAACAGCAGGGTGGCAGGTAAACAAATGTCCAGCAACCATGGAGAAAAGTATCCTGTCCTTCTCACACTGAGGTCGTTTGAGAAGGAAGGGGTTGCTCAGGCAAATTGCAGATCATGTGGTCCAGGGTGGGTTTGCCCAGTGACTGCTGAGGGCTGTAGGTCCCTTCTAGGCTTCTGCCTGGAATGGTGGGGAACCACGTGTGGGCAACATCTCCCCCGGTTCATAACACAACACACCCAAAATGTATAGGCTTCAGCTCTGGGGAGAAGCTGTAGGGGCCAAAGGTCACAGGCAAGACCACACTGCATCCCCAGCATCCCTGTTCCCAACACTTGGAACACGAGCCCAGGCACAGAGCTGTAGCTCCTGCTGCTCAACCACCATCTGGCCTCGTATGCACGGTCTTGGGAAGAGAGAAAATTGCAGTCGTTTCTCCTTCTGAGCATCACGAGAGCTGGGCACGGTTTCAGAGCTATTTAAGCTACTTCTTTATGAATTGCAAATCCTATTGAAAAGCTCCTTCCATGAACACCCTTGGTTTCTGTTGGCTGGTGTTCGTGTTTGAAGCTGTTCTTCCCCAAGTGTGGGATCCCCGTGCAGCCATCAGCTCCTATCAGATACAAGGTTTTACAAGAGGTATTTTTACACACTTGTATTTCCATTTAAAAGAGAATATGAATGGGAAGCATCTATTCAATCCATCTATTCAATCTGTGAACCAGGTAGATGATTCCAAACTCTTTCAATATTCACTGAGTTTGAGAAGAAACAAAACCAAACCCTTTGATCAGCTGCTGCCCTTGTTGCAGGCCAGATATCCAGCAGACTGAAGCTGAAAGGATAGGTGAGGTCTGTCATTGCCCCTCTCAAGCATCCTAAAACTACGGGTTGGAGCAAAAAAAGTCAGCACCCCTGGTCTGCAGAGCAGAGACATGACGTGTGTCCCCATAAGTAATGTGAACAATAATTCTTTAAATATTTCTCTTAGGTGTCACATTAAGAGGTGGAAAGTTCTTGCAAAAATATCTTGCATTCCTCATTCTTCACTCAACCTGTTTACCCACCCCTGCCAGGGGGGTGTGCTGGCACCACAGGCACGATGGTCACTGTCATATCCCTTCCCCAGCTCTACCTGGTGGTGTAGCCAAAAGCTTTACAAGCACAGGCTCCACAGAGCGCTGGGCTGGAGCTTGTGCTGTCAGAACTGTGGGATCAAATGAAATATTACCTGCAGTCACATCCCAGCTCACAACACAGGTTTATGGTCATTTGCACTTGCTTTGCATGGCCCTGGGAAGGCTGTGCAAGCCCACCCACAAGCCTGTGGCAAGGCATCGTCCCTGTGCTAGTCCCCAAGCCAGCTGGGTTACAGCAAACTTCTGAGCAGCACACTTACCTCACCATGGCTCAACTCTCTCAGCAACTGCAGCTCACATGAACAGCACTGAGGGAGAATGCTTGCATCATGTTAAAAGGGTTTTGAAAGGCACATCAAACTTTGTAAAGCCCTTACTTTACAAACTGGACTGTGGGATACATCGCCTTACCCTCAGACTCAGAAAAATATCTTGCATCCAAGTGCCAGTTGGGGTCTTTTATGCAGCACCCAGCAGGAAGTTTTCCATTCCACTCAGCAGTAGAAGAATGTTAACTGCAAGGAAAGCTGAATACTGACATGGCTTGCCTGGTGGAGAACTGTGCAGGGGGAAGGAAGGAAATAAGCTCTAGTGACTGGTCCTTTCTTTCCCAAAGAGAAAGGTGAGCGTGCAAACTCAGTCACACTGCCTTTTTAAAAATTATTATTTTCCCCCAAGCTTTGCGATGCTCCCTCCTTCCTAACAGGCTTTCCGTGGCTTTGCAACCCAGCTATCCAAAATCTACATCAAACTGCCAATCTCCTGGGGGCTTTCGCGAGGCTCCGCAGCCCCGCTGAGGGGAGCTCTGCCCTAGGGACGGGTCTGCAGGCACCCAGCAGAGGAGATTCCTCTCCTGGCTCAGGTAACAGAGGCTGGGGACGGCGCTGTCACTCCAGCAGCCCAAGCCGTGCCCTGCCACGTCTTCGTTTCCAGACCAGTTCGGGATAACCCCCCGGTGCAATGTCCCTGCGAGGGCAAACCGGGGCTGCACGGCGCGGTCTGTCGCCCAGCTCCGGGTTACGGTGCGGCGGGGGGGAGCGCGTCCCGTCAGCCTCATTCATCGCCCCGGAGTGACGTTCCTTCTCCCCGGCCCTTCGCACCATCTCCGGCGGGGCGGTGCCTGCTCGGAGGCGGCCGGGCAGCCGGTAACCCCGAGCAGCACATCCCAGCGAGGGGCGGCCCGCCCGGGACATCCCCAGCCCCTTCCCTTTCCCCCCGTCCCGGCTCCCCGAGGGGCGGGCAGGGCGACTACAAGCCCCAGGCTGCCCGGCCGGGAGGCAGGGCGGGAGCGACGTGGCGCTGCGCGGTCCCGCTCCGGCCGCCGGACCCCGATCCGCTCCGCCCCGATCCGCGCCCGCTGCCGCGGAGCGCCGGGGGCTCTGCCCCGCGGCGCCATGGGTGAGTGCCGGCCGGGCCGGGGGCCGCGGCGGGGAGGGGGGCGGCGGGCCCCTTTTGGGAAGAGGCAGCCGGGCTGGGAGCGGCGCGTCCTGCTCCAGGGAAAAGTTGGGCTTTAAAAACAGCCAAAAAAGTTTTCAACTTTTCCTAAAGGCCGGGAGTTCATCTCTCCCCACCTCCGCCCCCCTTCTTGCCATTTGTTTTAGCCCTTCCAGCAGCACACACCCAACGTAACGAGACAAATCCTTTCCCGTGACACGGCCCCGGGGCCGTCCCGGGAGCAGAGCCGGGCAGCGGGGGCTGCGGCCGGCCGCGGGGCGCGGAGGGAGGGCTGCGGCTTTGCCAGAGGCAGCAGCGCCTGCTGACATTGGCGTAGGCAAAGAGGGACTGGAGCGGTTCAAAAGCCAGCCCGGCCGCAGGCAGGTCAGCAGCGCGGACACAGCCCAGTCCTGGAGCCCAGCCCTCGGAGTTGTGTGTGTGTTGGGGGTGGGGGGTGTTTGTCCTAGGCAGGGAAGCGCCTGGCACAGCTCCATGAGACCCAGCAAACGTTCTGCCCTCAGCTGAGGACCTCAAGAGTCCTCAAGTTCCCCAACTGCATCAGAACAGACTACATACAAAGCCAGATTTCAATCCAAATCCATAGCCTATCACTGCTCATTACCAAGAAATACAGCAACATCTGGTGGAATCATCTCTTAATTGAGTTTATGGCTTGAAACTAATGGCATGCCCACTTCATGCAAAGCCTTTTATCTTCAGTGAGCAAATGTATTTTCTAACTATCTGCGTAGCGTGTAGGAGGAGTGATAAAAGCAGTGCACGTAGTCACACAGAGCGTGATGGGAGGGACTGGCAGGTAGCTGGGATGACTTAAGTAACACAAATGAAATGCAGAGGGTTACAGAATAAATACAAATATAAATATTGCCATCACTGAGAAATAACCTTTATTGCTGTAATTAAAGGCTGAATAGAGACACTTCCTATTAAACACAGCTTATGAGGGGGAAAAAAGGCCTTAGGCAGTGTGAGGAAAGTTTTCCATGGTCTGGTGGTTGTGTTCACATTCTTTCCTCATACAGTGCACTGAAACTATGAGTATTTCTAATTGAACAAAGCCAGTGTGAAAGTACAGATAGTATTAAATGCTGGAAATGAGCACAAACCTCTACATGAGTACAATTTACCTGTGCCTTCAAAATTGTAACTGGAGGGAGGAGGTCATTCCTGTTCCCCAGAGGTCTCTGCATCAGCACTGCCTCTCACACCAGGTGCAATTACCCTGCTGTACCATGACTAATGGTTCACACATGTTCCCCCTTTCATCCTCTCCACAGGGTGACAAATGTATGCAGCCAGCACCTTTTTTTTTTAAAAAATATAGTTGTTTGGAGTGGGTTGGTTGGGTTGTTTTGCCTTTCCTGATGTTTATTCTTATTTTTACTGAACTTACCTACTTACTAAACTTGCATCCTCAGCTATATGGCAAGGTCTGACACTTCGTGTGTTTGGGGTGGCCACAGTGAGCTTCTCAGCTCAGTTTTTCCTGTGGTCCTGGATCGGCCAGTGTCTGGCTCAGGAATCCAGGGCACTGTGGAAGAAGAGATGAAGAAATCAGGGCCACCCTTGCAAAGTCACGCTGGGAGTGCAGGATTAACTAGGAGGAATAAACTTCTGTGAGCAGTGGTTTTAATGCCAAGGTGGAGAGTGAGAATGCAGAGCCTGCAGTGAGAGCTGATGATGCCACATGCACTGGAACATGAAAACAGTAATGCAGAACAATTTGGAACCAGAAAGCAGAAGCTGTGTTTCCTGCCCAGGACAGGTTTTGTAATTACAGTCATGGGATACCACAGAGGTTCCATCTGTACAACTCCAGGCCCTACAAATCATTGTCCTGCACTTAAACAGGAGTCTTAACAGTGTTAACAAAGTTCTGTTTTCCCAGGTCTGCGCCTCAGCTGAGTGCTGCTGCAGGTAGCGGCTGTGTGTGCAGGCCTGGTAGGTTGTGTGAATAACTGCAAATGCCTCCACACATGACCTATGGCCTTTTGGGGAAATTTCCATGGTAGATGGAAAGCTTTGGGTGTCCTAGCAGAGTTGTTTTCCAGCTTGTTCTAGCTGATAGCTTGCCTGTGAGTGCTGGAAAAACTGAACCTAGTGTTGCTTCCTTGTTTTCCAGGTCGTGCACTGCTGGTCCTTCTCTTGTCTGCAGTGGTCTCTCTCCTGGGTGGGCTGATATTTGGATACGAGCTGGGGATTATCTCTGGTGCACTACTGCAGTTGCAGATAGACTTTAACCTCAGCTGCTTCAAGCAAGAAATTCTTGTGAGCGCCCTCCTTATTGGAGCTCTCCTGGCCTCTCTGGTTGGGGGGATCCTCATTGACCGGCACGGACGGAGGAGAGCGATCCTGGTCAGCAACTTGGTCCTGTTGGGTGGCAGCCTTATTCTCACACTGGCAAGGTCATTTATTGGGCTGGTCATTGGGCGCATGACTGTGGGCTTTGCCATCTCTGTTTCATCCATGGCCTGCTGCATCTACGTCTCAGAAATGGTGGCTGCTCATCAGCGAGGGCTGCTGGTGTCTCTCTATGAAGCGGGTGTCACCGTAGGCATCCTTCTGTCCTATGCACTGAATTACATCTTCGCAGACATAGGTGATGGATGGAGGTACATGTTTGGGCTGGCCATTGCTCCAACAGCCATGCAGTTCCTCAGCATCCTCTTTCTCCCAGTGAACCCTGTTAAATTAAGCTCGTGGGACTCAGACTGCCAGAAGGGCCTCATTCAGTTGCAGAGCACTGAGGACAGAGAGACGGCAAAGCGGGACCCCTATAAGGAGAAACATTACTCGTTTCTTGACCTTTTCAGGGCCAGAGACAACATGAGAAGGCGGACTCTAGTAGGCCTGGGACTGGTGCTCTTCCAGCAGTTCACTGGGCAGCCCAATGTGCTGGGCTATGCCTCCAAAATCTTCCACTCGGTGGGGTTCCAGAGCAACTCCTCGGCAATCCTGGCCACTGTTGGGCTGGGGGCAATAAAGGTGGTGGCCACACTTGTCGCGATGGCGTTTGCAGACAAGGCTGGCAGGAGAGTGCTGCTCATGGCTGGCTGCATGGTGATGGCCATCTCTGTCACCACCATTGGCCTCACCAGCCGCATTGCTCCACTGGCCATGGCCAGGGACTGCAAGGCAGCCGCAAACCCCAATGCATCCCACAGTCTCACCCAGCACCCCTTGATGCCTGCATCCTCCCAGGCTGCTGTGTCACCCATCCCACCAGCACTGGGTGCTGTCAGAAGTCAGGCAGGTCCTGGTTTTGCTGACGTGAGGAGCCTTACAAATGTTTTTGCCAGTATTCAAAGCAGAGAGGGTGTTCCTGATTCTTCACTTGCCCAGAAAAGGGGCTTGGTAGGTCAGTCCAAAAAAGAGGGAGTGGAAAGCACGAGCCCTCCCTTCAGTGGTGCTCCCTGGACAGAAAACGTGGTTTTAAACTGGATTACGCTGCTGAGCATGATGGCTTTTGTGAGCGCCTTCTCCATTGGATTTGGACCAAGTAAGTATGGTGTTCATATTCCCTTGCTCTAACCCAGAGAATGGGACTAGGGCTGATCTTCACAGTCTGCTTGAAAGGCTTGTTATGTTTCTGCTTTATGAAGCATCTCAGTGTCGGGACTGGAAGAGTGTCCCCTTCTGCCCCCTGAATCCCTGTCTAGCATTGCAGCTCTTCCAGCTGCAGGGCTGGCACAGCACTAGGAGAACTTTCTTTTCCATCCTATCACTATCTTTGCAATGTTTTTTAATTTTTCCTGTCATGCTCACTGCAAAATCACAGCATTCCACAAGCAGTACCTCATCTTCCTAGCACCCTGCTGAGGAGGAAAATAGAGGGCTGAGGATGGAGGGACTTCATCTCCGTGGTAACGAAAGTCAGTGGCAGAACTGGAAGTAGAACATCTTTGAAGGTCTCTCAATATCAATGGGGTTTTATCTGAAAAATGATGGGAGAATCCAGCATCTAACTCAAAGAAAAACACAAGTGAGCAAATTTTGTGGGTTTGACAGTGACCCTTTCACTTACCTCAAGCAAAATAACCCTGGAGTAGGGGAGACTACTTTAAGATATATATTGCTTTAGCTCTGATTTTAGCCCAAAACACATCACCATCTCCCTAATCCTACCCCTTTCTCCATTCTTTACAAAGAGCGTGTCCTGACAGCAGGTATATCAGGCCTCTTCCACCATCCCTGAACAGACCAACTCTCCTGCTTTCTTCTCCTTTACTCCCTGGACCTGTTCATTGGTATTTCATCCCTCTGTGGAGTGCTGACCATGGGAGTTTTGAAGTGTTCTGCTGTGGCTGACACTGAGATTGATGAATGTTTGACACCACCAGCAGTGGGTATTGGGTGAAGCCAGACTTTAAAACCCCTGCTGAAATCTTCCTTGCCTGTTTCCCAAATAAGTTGCTTGATGCTTACAACTGTCTTTCTGATCTCTCTGCTCCATGCAGTGACCTGGCTGGTCCTCAGTGAAATCTACCCTGCTGGGATAAGAGGAAGAGCATTTGCCTTCTGTAACAGCTTTAACTGGGCTGCTAATTTACTGATCAGCCTCTCCTTCCTGGACCTTATTGGTAAGTGGCCATCCCCCATCCCTCCACCTCCCTCTGCAGGTTAGAGAAGGTAGCTGTTTGGAGATTAAGTGACGTTTTGAACCCGGGGACCTTGACACTGGAATAGGTGTGACCCTGATGCCTCTGACAGCAGAAGAACCAATACCACTGGTCCGAGTCCCTCCACCACCCTTTTCATAGAAGCTATCCCATCACCCCTGGGCTGTACGGTAGTACTACAGTGTCAGGAACCCATGGAGTTCACAGCTTTCATGCCAGTAGCTTTACAATGCTACTTGCTAGCAGAGCTCTCAGTTGAGGCACTTGTTGGGCACTGCTGGGCCCTGGAGCTTGGCTGCCTTCTCCTTCACTCTGTGGTGCTGCTGGCTACGACTGGTGTGACCCATCCTTCACACATGCTGATTGCTGGTCCCAGCCTTGCAGGTAAGTATCTTCCCTCTCTTCCTGAGGGTTTCTCAGAATTAGATGCCTGTGTCAGGCACCAGTGACCACCTTGCAGTAGGCAACCAGCTTCCTTTGTGTCCCGTGACGTGACTTACCTCCAACTAACTCTTTGTGCACTTGATTCTCCCTGCAGATGCCATTGGTTTTTCTTGGATGTTTCTTCTCTATGGACTGATGGGAGTGATGGCTGTTATATTCATTTATCTTTTTGTTCCTGAAACGAAAGGACAGTCTTTAGAGGAGATAGACCAGCAGTTCTCCAGGAAACGGTATGTGTGCTGTTGTACCAGCATGAGAGCTGGTTTTGGGTGCTTCATCCACCAGCAGTCCCTGAGGTCTCTGGCACCCAGCAGCTCAGGGCTGTTGTAAAGTCTGGTCTGTGCTGCTGAGAAGCTCTCAGGTTTGTGCAGGCCTATGGGATGGGGTGTGAGAGCTGCAGTGTGAGCAGCACTGAGCCTTGTGGCCGTGCTGCTGGAGGGCTCTGGTGACACTAGGGAAGGAAAGGGCTAAAAGCCAGGGCTCAGTGAGGGGAGGAGAGCATGGCACAGGCACATGGGGACAATGAGATCCTTAGAGTAATCCTGGACTGATCCTTCTGGGGCAGAGACATCTCTGGGTGTAACACATGCCAGTAATTTCCATGCAAAGCCTGTGATGGGCTGGGGAAGATCAAGAGGGGTTTGTGGAAGTCTGCTTGCGAAGGATCAGGGAGCATTGCTGGAGCACAGGGAGTTGTGCAGCCACAAGGCCACCATGCCAAGGGGAGGGAGCATGCAAAGGGGGCTGTGGGGGGATAACTGCTGTACCCCCCCTCCCTAGCCCCTGGCGCCCTGCGAGAGCCAGCTGCTGCAGCTGACCTTCACCATTGCTCAGCAGGGTGTGGGAAGGACCCATGTTTAAGCAGAGACGTGGAAGAGGAGGGAGCTGCACGCACGCCCAGTACCAGAGAGTGGAACACGCTGGCAGCACATGAAACCAGCGACAGACCCACAGCATCACACCGAGGAGAGGAGCAGGCTGTGCCATCCGGACAGGTCCTGTCTGTCTCCTCTAACCAGTGACCTCTGCTCAGAGCAGGTTCTTAGCGCAGTGCCTTAGATCTCGGGACATGCTGATAGCTGTCCTTTGGGTCCGTGGAGGATTGCAGGTTCCAGGCAGGGAACATGTCCTTCCTTTGATGCCTTTTTTGTATCTCCTATCATGTAAGAAGTTAATGGTTCTGTATGCAGGAATTAAAGCACAACTTCTGCTGACAATGCTTTCCACCCACACGGTTCCTCTGTAAGCAAGGTGTGTTATTTTTTGGTTCTTTGGGATACCTGATGCTTCAGAGGGGATAGTACTGCAGGACAAATGTACTAAGCACTCAGCTACATACATTAATATTATCACCCTTTTAACATGTATGTCAGAGCCTAGAGTCTTTGATGGGAGCGACTGCAGATCCCAAACACCCTGTTTTGGTGGAGGCAGCACAAGTGCTACCTCATGGGCTGCTGTTTCCCCAGCATCAAGGCCCAGCAGCTCACCTGCCTCATCACCCAAGGCCCACGCTAAACATCTCCCATGTGTTTGGCTGCTCTCTGTTGTACACAGGGGCTGCTTTACGTTCATGAACAGGGTTTGCATGTACAGAAGCACATGGGATATCCTGGTGCCTTCTATGCCATTCTCACCTCTTAAAACTGTGCATTCCTTGATTAATTCACCCCTCCTTCTAACATATAAAACACCCTGCTAAAGCCACGCTCACTCTGCAAACCTTGTGAGAGGAGGAGCTGGTATCCTGAACAGCCAAGCTTTGCCTCTTTTGAACACCTGAAGGAAACAAGTCCAAAAGCTTGGGTTTTCCACTGAAACTGCAACTCCTTGGGGACCAGTGACTGCTACACTGAGCTACCTGGTTGACACCACAGGGACAAACACAAAGGATGCAGCCACATTGCTCAAAACCCTGTCACAAGGAGAAACCACAAACCACCTGAGAATGATCTGTCCTTGGCTGTAATTCAGTCCATGGCTGTCAGGTGTCTCCCTGAATCCCTGTCTGGATGTGCTTTTCTCTTCCCACTGAGCAATGAGGGTCACCCACAGCCTTCCTCATCGGCCTCTCTGCTGCAGCTGGAGTTTGATGCTTCTGAAGTCCCTTGGGCACTGCAGCTGCTGTCACTTCAAGGCACACAAGGGCATCCCTAAACCAGAAAATGGATGCTCTCTTCCTGAAAAGACCCCAAACCACATACACTGAGCTGTACTGGGGTAACTCTGATTATAGGGGTAAAATAAGAAAGACAAAGCATCAGTGCTGTCCTAGGGATTTAAGTCATCCCCCAGACTACGGCTGCAGCCTGTGGCCATTGGTAACAGGGATGTGCATTCCCTAGGGGATCCCTGGCCAAGAGGGGTGGACCCCAAGGGGGTATGCTTGCATGCCCCTCTGTATATATTTGGGTGGGGGTGGGAGGTAACGCGAAGGGGCAGCAGAGCCTCTGTCAGGGCTGTGGCCATTCCCCGCCTGCCCCAATAGCACCGGGGGGAAACCCCAGCGCCGGGAGCCAGCTGAGGGTGCAGCGGGCTGGGGGTGCACCGCGCCGGCTCTGCCGCGAGGGGACACCCCGGCACCGTCCCTTCCCCGGCGCGGCAGCAGGGAGCTGCTCCGGCACTGCTGCACCCCGTGCTGCCAGGCCTCCCTGGCACTGGTATCTCTCTCTCACACACACATTCCCCCTTGACCAAAAATCTCAGCCCACCTCACCGCTCGAATACAGAGCTGGGATGCCGGCCCCCCTCGACCCCACCTCCATGCAGTGATTCTGGGCTTGACGGAGCCCAGACAGGAGGAAGCGGGGAATGGGAAGGCAGCTGAGGCTGTGCTGGGGGGGGGGGGCAGAATGGAGACCCTTGGGTTTCAGAAGGGGTGGAGTGGCCCCGGATTGGAGGGTGAACGACTGCTGGTGCAGCAAGAAGGGCTGGTTGGGATAGGGGTCAGGTTAGCTCTGGCGACAGCAAAGAGGGCTACGGCCATCGCCAGGCGCTGTGGGTGATGGTACAGAAAGCTGCAAGTTACCTTGAGGGAAGGGGGTTAGCAAGCCACGGGTAGGAGGATAGGAGGACTGCCTCTCCTGTTTTCTGCAGAAAAACAGGATGCAACTTTAACCCAACAGCTTCAGCTGTGAAGAAAGAAAAATCTGCGGGGGCTGCCCAGCCCACCGCACAGAGCACACCGGGTTTGGGTGCCTGTGCTTGCACAGAGTGAGGCAGTGGAGAGGAGGTGCTGAGACACCCTCAGAGATGCTGCAGAGCAAAGTCCCACCTCTACTCTTGCAGCCCTTGCGATGAGGGAAGGGCTTTCTGCTAGGGAGGCCGTGCTGAACCTGCCAGCTGGTATCACAGGGTCCTGCACCTGCATCACAGGGCTGGTGGAACTGCAAAAGGGAAAAGCCATCACAGAGCATTTAACTGAGAAGCTGAAGTAAAGTCAGTGGGTGTAGAAATCCAGGCTTGCACTCCTTGTGAAGAGGATGTGGGCAGCACCCAGGGAAAGGGCAGCAGGGAAATAAACGATGCAGTTGCAATAAATAAAACAAGTTGGACAGGCAGACCCACAGAAACATTATTTAAAAAAAAAAAAAACAAGCAAGGGCAAAGCTTAGAGGTACCACTGCTCCTGTGGCAGAAGCTTATTAACAAAATAATTCAAAAAATGCCAGCCTTCTGATCTCCCTGGATAACAACCCCAATTCCAGTACAGAGTTCTCGAGATGGGAGGTCCCAGATTCCAGCTGGAAAAATGTAGAGCCAGGACTGTGTTACTGATCTCTGATCAGGCTAAAGGTAACAATCAGCAAACATAAAATGAGATTATAGGGACTAGTCCAGTCTAGTGATCCATCAGGAAGGGAAAAAGGTAGTTTTGGGTAGAATAATGAGTTTCCTGGACCAAACAGGTCTGGAAGCAGCAAGAAGGACTGCAGCTCTGGCTCTGTGGGTAGCGATGCATGGGACCTGCTTCACAAGGTGTTTGTGGGAGAGCTGTTCTCTGCTAGCGACCACAAAACAACCTATTTAATGCTGTGGTGGGAGAGAACACACCAAATAAATCCTGTGTGTGGCTCTACAATTTCAAGAAAGGGAGCTATGAAAAAAGAAGGTGATTAGTCAATAACAACAACACAAAAAGGAACAGGCAGAAAGCAAGGAGCCTGCACAGAGTCTGGAGGCGATTAAAAAGTGCTCTATTAAAGCCTGAGTAAAACATGTGCTACAACTCAAAAAGAACTAAGAGGTCCTAAAAAACACCCTGCCTGCCTCACTGCTAAGGTTAAGGAGGTATCACAGAGAGAAGGTCAGCGTTTTAAAAGTGGAAAGGTTTCCCACATGAGGAGAGAAGGAAAACCCATAAAACATAGCAAGTAAAGTGTAGACAGAAAATGAAAAGAGCTTAAAAAGAGCATGAAGATCTCCTTGCAAAGATCTTTTTTAAAAAAGTTTCTTTAAACATATCAGGAGAAGCTGTCTGAGGAGCCGTCACTCAATACAAAGGTGCAGTAAGGTACCAAGGAGGACAAGGCAGCTCAGGTGTGACTGTGTGTTGGTCTTCGTGCTCTTCAGGAGATCCTCACACCCAGCTCATTCTTTGCAGCCCCTAAGTTAGAGGAACTAGATACTGTGACTTTACAGGTGGCTACTGTACCCAAGGGCTGTCAGGTTGCTGGTGCAGCCCCCATCTAGGAACTAAGCTCTGTGAGGGGACCCTGATTGCTGCAGGGCAAGAATCACCTCTGTCCCTGCTGGGGTGGCCAGGCCTGCACCAGCAGTGAGCGGGCGGATGGTGGGAAAGAGCCAGCAGACATGGGCATCAAGGAGGGAAAGTGTCTTGCCAGCATGCTAGAACTCCAGGGACATGTTGGCACACACAGGGATAGGGAGAGCTCAACAGATGGAACAGAAATTCTCAAAAAGGTTTGGGCAAAGTTATTTTTTTTAATTTACACGTCCACAGGGTTGAAAGGACAGACCTTTTGTGGGTTGAAACCTGGCTAAAGGACACTCCTGTCTTGTGGGTAACAAAGCAGAGGGCTTAACCAGCAGGTTTTGAGGACAAATGAGATTTAGCAATGGGGTAGCCCAAGAATACCTGCTGGGTCTGGTTTTATTCAACATCTTCATTTGTGGTGTTGGGAAGAGATCGGACAGCAGTATCTCCAGGTTTGTGGATGGTGCGAAGCATTTTTGGGAAAGAAAAGTTTTGCCAGTGGGAAAGGGGTCCAGAAGAACCTTGCGAAATTAAGCAAGTGGGCAAAAAAAGGTGCTGAGATGGATGTGCCAGGGAAAGCTGCAGGCCGGTGCCAGAGGCCACTGGAAGACGTGTGTGGTTTAGGGGAGTCCTCAGCCAGGTGAACTAGCTCCCTTCCATCACCATCTAACTGGACAAATGTGTCCCTGCTCTAAATTTGTGACCCATTAGTGTAGCAACAGGCTGTTTCTCTTCTTCTCTCCCCTGAGGCTGAGACCTCATAAGACTAGAGGATACAGAAATGCTTGAGGCAGTGATAAATCTTTTTTAGTGGGCTTTTATTTCCTTTTCTTTCACAATATTTTCTTTAGTTTCCTAGCCAATTTTTTTTCTAAGGAAAGATTTCTGACTTCCTTTGAGCCACAGCTCAACATCTGTCCACATTGGGGGCTGAAGTAATACACTGTTAAGGGGTTTTGATGTCAAGCCCAAAACCTCACCAGGGATTTATGCAGCTCTCCCCTTTCCTCCCTCCTCCTCTTCAAACAGCCTTTCATTTGCTCTCACTAATTGTGCTGTCATGCCTTTCTTTTTCCCCCCAGTTGTGCAGACAGCCTTTCATGCAGACAGGTTTTGGTGACAGATGCCTGTGCCATGATCTGTCCGAGGAGGCGGGTTGCAGTGCAGAGCATGCACATCGTCTGAACGCGCCGAGCCGCGCTGAAATGATCCAGGCACCCATCCAGCCCCGGGACGGATTAGGCAGTGACTTCCCTGTGCTTCCCCGCCCCCCCCCCCCCCCCCCCCCCCACAGGAGCTGCTGGATAATTGCTGCCGGTTGGGAGAGCCCCACCAGCCCCAGCCCACCCACAGGCACCACTTGCTCCTTAAAGTGGGCAGGAAAAGGTTAGTTGAGCATCTCTTGGAAAGATAGAAGGGGAGAGGCTTCAGGAGAATCTGAGCTGGGGACAAGGATGCTGCAAAGCCTGGTGTCCCAGAGGAGGTGACAATGATAAGAGAAACACAACCAGGACGGGGCAGGGATTGCCTGGGGTTGAACAGAGCTGTTTGGGGCTGTGCCCCCTTCTTTGTATGGTGAGTGTGAAGACCATTGCTTTTGATGACCAGCATGAAATTGTGACTGAGGCTCTGCCATGGGGACTGTGTAAATCAACCTGCTCAAATGGAAACCTGCTCTCAAGGCCTTGCCAACAAGAGGAGAAAGACACTTTTGAGCAGCTACCAGCTCTGAAGGTATCTGAAACACAACTGGAAGCTAATCCTGAGAAGCTCAAAGCTTGAATTTCCTCCAAGTTATGTTTGGGACCAGGGAAGACTGTGATCACCAGGAAGACTGGGATATAGCAAGTAGGGCAATGCACATCTTGATGATGATCCTTATCCTATCATCTCTCTTTTCCAGCTCTTCTTTTGGTCAGAGGATTGGGAGTATAGCAAGGGGCTAACCATATTATCAGCCAGCTCACCGAGAGCTCATGAGAGGGGAGCTAGGAGTCCAGTTTGGGGACTTCTGCTGCCCTTTCCCCACAAGATACTAGTCCCCACAGCCCTGCATCTCTCCTGGTGTTCTCTCAGGTCCCCATCACCTCCCCACTGCTAAAGGAAATGTCTTCAAAAGCCACTGCCCGGAGGGCTGCACTCTGGGGTCAGTACTGAACCAGACTGGGAAGGGAAATGGATGTTTATCCCTTTTTTTATCTGATTAGAATCTTTTTGTGTCTCTTAAATGTCTTTCTGCAAAGATTTTCAAGAAAGACAGAGGAGCATTTTATGCATCTCAGGGTGTGCAGCCTGCACAGGGACAGGCTGGAAGGTGGCAAGGTGAGGGACACTCAGCACTGAACTGTAGAAGGTTTTAAGTGAAGTTACAATGCACTGTCAGGGTGGACCTTTAAAAAGCACTGACAACACCCCCCTACACACTTATGTGCAGTGCACCATAGTCAAAATCTGAATAATTTGGCTCGTTATCACTGTTCTGACTGACTTTAAAAACCAGCGTGTACACAGGCGATGTAGAGTTTGAGGGGCAGCACATACCATCACCCAGTCCTTGAGCTCTAGTCATGGTAATGTGATCTAGGTGACAGACTGAAACCAGAGAGAAGTGTCAGTCCCTGCTGCATGTGCTCCCACAGCTCAGCAAAGGAGAGCAGGATGGGGGTCCCTGTCCCTCGCCCGCTTGTGAAGGCAGCAAGCTCCAGGACTGGATCCTGCTTTGTCTCTGCTCGGGGGGATACAGGGCTGGATGAAAGGAACCAGGACACATGAAATACGATAACTGGAAAAAATACAAACCAGAAGATGGGCTATGTAATGCACTACAGATCCAGCAAAACAACAAAAGCCGAACAAAAACCATTCCATGTCTAAGAACAAAGAGGAACAAAGATACCGGCTCAATCCAGGGAGAACCTGGAAGAAGAAGGGGCTGTTGAGATGTGTTTTGTGATCCTTTGTGTGTCCAGGCACTGTGTGGATTAGACCCAAGCCTAGAATGCTGCAGGGGCTTCCTCTGTTTGCCATATCCCTCCTGTCCTCTCAAGTGTTCCTTCCAGCACGAGCACCTCTGAACTATCCCTGTTTGGTGTCTATAGCCTGTACCCTTGTTCTTCCTGCTCTGCCTGGCCTTCTTGCTGTCACTGCTGCCCCTGGCCTCAGGTCCCCTAGCCATGAGGCCGTCCCGCTGCTTACTGAATTAATAGAAGGAAAGTTGCTGTCACTTCAGTCATAGAAGTAAAGCAGGTACAGAAAGATAAGGTCTTCCCCAGCTACCAGGAATGTAATGGTTTGCAGAATGAGTTGCTCTGACAGGTCATCCACCCAGAAAAGCCTGTTGTTCATATGGAGACAAGATAACTTGGGCTGGGAGAGAGACCTCAGGAGCAATACTGGGCAATGCTGAAACCACCACCCTGCCCCTGGACCTACCAGAACGAATATCAGTCTCTAGATAAGCAGGAATCACATAATTACCTTTACTGGGGAGCTTTTCCAGGTGTCTCTCCAGGTACTTTCTAGCCGCTGAGCTGAGCTCTCCTCTTCTGGGAATCTTTTTTTCCTTGCCACAAAAGCAGGAGCTGGTAGTTGTCAGGAGCTATTTCTTCTTAGAAAGGGCCTGGCAGAAATCATCGTGCTCAGATGGCACAATCCCATGGTGCCCATCCTGACGCAACACCCATGATGGTGTCTGTGCTCACCGACACCTCTTGGAGGTGACAACCATCCTTTTGCTCTCGCTGAAACTCACAGCTGAGGCCTGGTGCACGATGTGACCTCCTGCAGCAGTACAAATAAAAATGTCAGTACTGGGGCTATTAATAGTGTTTCTATTCCTGCTGCCACTATGATTGCTTTTGCTACTATTAATAATAATATTTACATATGCAAAACCACAGATGCAAAACAGATGGTTTGGTTGGGACCTCTGAAAAAAACTTGTCTCTGCCACATGTATTTATGACAAAGGCAGAGGGCTAACCACACAGAGTGCCACATAGAGAACAAATAGACAGGGAAAAAGAATGAAATAATTCCTTCCATATTCCCAACAGAGGCCAAAACTCATCCATTCCCCCTCTCTGCTTCTCTCCTTTCTAGCGTTTGAGACTCTTTTCCAATACCAGGTCAGGGATGGTTTCCATATTTGTTCAGACTTGTCTAATTTTATTTTCCAGCCCAGCTATTATTTTTTCAGATGCAGCTTTTCCTGATGGATGGAAAATACAAAAGGAATCGCTCATCTGTTCCCTGCAAGCTTTTTCCTGACCGCTGGGAAGTTCAGGCACTATTCCAGGCCTGGAGTAAACCTTGCCTTGTGGAGAAAACTTGATCCTTGTTTGCTGAGTTCACACGTCTGGGAATAATTTAAGCTCAGGGGGAAAGTAAAAGTGAGAAAGCCTACCACCATCCCCGAGCCTGTCTCGTTCCCTTCACCACGTGGCACCGACGGGGAGGGTTGCTGTGGCCATGCGAGCTGAACATCCACATCTCCACAACTGGCCAATACTGAAAGGCAAAAAAAGGCAGCATAGGATGGGGGAAGGACTTTGATGGTTTCCCCCAGGCTTGTTTCACAGAAACAAAATAACAGAGAGTCTGCCAGCGGCATCTCTCTGCTTTCGGTGGTGGCTGCTGCGGGAATGGGCTCTCTCCAGGAGGCAGCCACGGGCAGGGAGTGGAGGGACTTGGTTTGGGTGGCCAACTTGATCTTTGCTCCTGGTTTTCCCAAAAGAATGAGGAAAAGCAGAAGGACAAGGCTGAAATAAGGACCAGTCTTGTCTGCATTGACAAGTGGTTTTGAACTGGAATTATGTGAGAATCCCACCAGCATGAACAGCTTTCCTGGTCTCTTGTCCACATATTTATGGCTGTGTGAACAGCAGAGGCTCCCCTGCAACTGTGCATGCCATGTTTGTGGCCAACTGGACTCCCCCAGTTCTTTTCTCTTGATAATCACTGCTGGGGACACCCTGATCACCCCAAGCAGCCCCAGGACCAGCTTCTCCTTCCATGAGCAGGAGAAAAAGAGGAGGAGGAAGGGTCTATATGCTCTAGCACAACACAGTGATGCTTAAATGGAGAAAGCCACTGGACAGCACACTAACGTGTACAGTGCAGTGTCCCCAAGCACTAATGAATAATAAAGTGCCCCACAAACTAAAGAGCCCCCAAGTGCTACTGAGGACTAAGTAGTCCCCAAATGCTCACATCTCTCTCAGGTCAAATTCCACTCTTTAAAACAATCCCCATTACACTTTACACATTGGGCTGTAGAAAACCTCGGAGGGGCTGTTAGGGTTTGTTGTAGGGGAATAAAGCAAGTGTCAAAAAGACTTTTAATGCCCAGTTAAAAATGGACGAAATACAGCCTGCAGTTACCTGATAAGCTGCAAGGTCTCTGTTGGGAGAAATATGTTGGGTTTTAAATTGTCTCAACCCTTGCACACTTACAAGAGGTTGTCCTTAGCTCCACACTAAAGTTTGTCAAGTACATTAAAACATTATTAAAAGCCTGGCTTTTGTTCCATAAAGACTTTTAATGCTTGTTGCTTGGGTTGGATTTTTTTCTTGTAATAGTTATAGTTTTCTTATAATGACCAGTAATTACTGAACATATCAAAGTGTCATGGATCTCTGCAGCTCTGTGTGGGTTACAGCATCAATACTTCTCAGCATGGCAGCCGTGTCCTGCCCCACTGCACAGGTGTGGGAGCCACAGAGCTCTATGGGATTAACTTCTCTGGAGATGCATGGCAGTGCCAGTGGACAATGCCCCAGTCTCATGGACATGGGCTCTGCTCAATACGAGAGAAAATATTCCCAGTCCTCTCAGTGCAAATTACCCTCTTGTTCTTTACAGGGAAGCTTGAGAGATCGCACCTATTTAATTAGTTCAATTAACCTTTTTTGTCAACAGCTACCCAGTGGATATGCAGTATGTCTGGACAATGGTGTCCATCACCATAGGGTGTTTTTTATGTAGATATTGGGACATCAAAAAGATATTCAAACAGCTTTTTCCAAGCAGATTGGAATTAAGTGATTCAGTCTCAGAGCACCAACAGCCAAGAAACCAAGGGTTCAAAGCTGCAACAGGGTGTTTCTTACCAGCCCGTGTTTTTCCTCTGTGCAATAAGGGCTCTCTGGGGCAGACCAGCCTCACAGTGCTGTTGTGCTGCTATTCCTGTGCTCTGGGAAGTGCGTTTGCATAGTAGCAAGTGAGGCCAACACACAAAATTAATGGCAGTTGAAGCTCAGTGCAAGTCTTGACTGTCAGGAATGCAGCATTGAAAACAAAACTTAAAGCTTCCATATTGCAAAACCTATTAGCTGCTTTACTGTTTCTGCAGTCATGCCAGTTCACTCATACTGGAGCTTTTACCAAAGCATGACAGCTCATTTGTTTAGCTTGGGCCAGGCTTAAAGTTCTGATGAAGCCTAATCTTGTGACCTGTATTTACTTTGGCTGGTGATGCTTTTTGCACAGACGACTTCCTATCCTTCCTAATCTTTCCCGCAGGAAAGGAACTGGGAGTTATGAGTTGGGGGAGGAAGGCAAAGCCAACCAGACACGCAGCAAAAGAGAAACAAGCACTCTGCATGTCAGTGAAGTGGGCCAGGTTCAGGGACCTTGTCTGTTAAGGGAAGGAATTAAAGGGGGAGTCAGCACCTCTGCTGTCATCATTTGAGATGCGTCAAATCCATCATTGTTTCTCTGGAATGTTACCCATCTGGAAACATGGCTGGCTGCAACTGCAACAGCTTCACGGCTTAAGGATGGAAAAGTCTCTGCTTGGCTCAAGCTTGCCAAACCTCCCACTGAAACACTGAAGAATTTTGTGGGCATAACCCCTCCCCAAACCCCCAGAACCCCTCTGGGACTTGGCACTGAAGGGTTGCTCATGAGTCCCGGCTGTCAATCCCCTATGGAGTGAGCTGGCTCTGAGCACTGCAAAGTGCCAGTGGAAGGAGCCGCTCTGTCCTATGTGACAACAGAGGGACAGCAGGCCCTTCATCAGGTAAGGTAGCTGGATGTCAACAGTTAGCTAACATGAACTGACCTGCTCCTTTCCTGCACTTCTGAAGTCTAAATCTAACTCAGGAGAAGCATGTGTAAATACCAGCCTTGAGCATCGTCCTTTTATCACCCCCCCAAAATCTGCCACTTCACGTCCCTAACAACCACAGGGCACTTTTAGCGCTAGGCTTCCCCAAAACTGGGGAATCTGGGATCTGCTCTGGTCTTCACCCTCTCCTTTAAGATGCAGGCAGACAAACCATACAGGGACCCTTCTGGTGTAATTACAGCTTGAGATCACGCAGAAAATACCCAACCTTCCCCTTGGCCTCACCTTCCATTTACTTCAGAGCCCCTGAACAGTAGCTGTAAGATTAAAGGCGGGGGGGGGGGGGGAAGAAGAGAGGAAAACTCCATCACACTGCTTGGATGTTTTCTAAGACAAAGCCAGGACCCTGTGGTGGCTTTTACCCGGTTCCAGAGGTACAAGTCACCCCAAATATGACACCATTTTTTCCACTGGAAGACAGACAAAGTACCAAACCGCTTTCTAAAAGTCTCTTTCTTACTGTGTTTTGAAGTGACACAGCAAGCACAGTCCTACCTTTGCAGTGCAGCACCCTGGCACTCTGCTGGCACTAGAAATGCCAGTGAGCTCCACAAAATCCCTACTCTATATTCAGAAATAGGGCTCTGAATGCAGACCTATAACAATGGGGTGGAGGGAATTGTCAGAAGATGAAAGGCCAGTCAGGTCTGGATTCTGTTTGATATCTTGGGTTTGACCAGTTCCCATGAGGTGAAATGAAAAAGTCCTGAGTAGCTGGAAATTGTCCCCGGTTTCATTCCCATGGAAGACAAAGTGCTTAAAAGCATTCTAAGGTTAATGGCAAAGTGATGAAAGAACCATTTCTGTAGAGCAGCATTTTGAGTAAATGCCTCCTTTAAATGCATTTTCCAAGCATTATAGCAGAGAAATTTGGGATAGAGTTCAAATCTCTCAAACTTCTGGAAAGCAAACAGTAAGGAAGCAATCTATTGTGGTGCTGCAGAGATGCTCCAGTTAGTAGCTTGAGGGCTCTGCAGTGGTCGAGCTGGGGCTGCCTGGGAGCCAGCACCCATGTGAGGAAACCACCTGCTGCCAGCCTGGCCACCTGTGAGGTGCATGCAGACTGCCTGCAGGGATCTGTGCCAGAATAGCATCTTTCCAAAGCTGACACTTTTTGCTCCAAAGAGAAAGCTGTCATCCTAAAGCTTCCCTAATTAAACAATTGGGGAGTGTGGGAGCATGCTGCACCCCTATTTCCCTTCTAACCATCAGGCCAAGAACCACTGTTTGGAAATATGGTGAGTTTGAGGGTGCACTTTCCTCCTGGTGCAGAACAGCGTATCCCAGGCTTGCTTTGCAAACCCAGGAGTGCACTGGAACAGCTCAGAAGCCATTAATTACTAAATGAGTGGCAGCAACGAGTCCCCCTCACCACCAGTGTAGGGTTACCTCCTCCAAAGGGGGCTGGGATTTGCAGAGGGGATCACAGCAGTTGCAGGTACACTGTGGGTGCTTTCCCTGCGCACCAGCCACCCCAGTCTGCACATGCAGAAGCTGTGACCACATGCAGAAGTCGGTAACACAACCACACACATGCCTTGTTGGTTAGTTGGTACCACCATTGTTTATGAAAGAAAAACTCTCCAGCATAAATAGTTGAATAATAATTATTCCATAATTATTGTATTTGTTGCTGTTCACAGACACACTGGAGCAAAGGGGTTGCAAAGGCTCTGCTAAGAATGTCAAATCCACCAGCAGTGATAGGAGAAAGCCTGGAAAGGCCACTGGTTCTTAAATGCCTTGAGAGCAGCTTAGTGCACGCTGTGCATTGAGTTTAGTTCTCTGTTAGCTGCCTTTGGAGGTTACCTCTCAGCAAAACTGCTCTCAGTAACAAGAAGCCTTAGGAAGCCTCCAGCAGAGGTAGACATGTCAAGCCCAATGGTCCAGCACAGCGAGGGATGGGTTTTACGCAGAACACAGGCAGAAGTCTCACAGGCAATTTGCTGAATCAGGACCTTAAAAAAGGAGCTATTTTCTACCACTGCACAGTGCTTCTGCAAGGCATTGGATTTTAAATGACCTTACCCAAAGTGAATGCTGATTTCGCCACTGACGCGCCCTGGTCCCCTCTGCTCCAGTGCTGCCCTGCCCTCCTGTGTCCCAGCCCAGGGGTGAGGGCACAGCAGATCAAATCGATTGCACACTCCCATGCTATGGATGTTAGTGAACAAGCTCCTCGTGACCCCTCACCTTTCTGCCATGGGAAAATGTTGGGAGACTCGTTTCCCCCTACTTGCTGGAACAAACAGCGGCAGCTTTACACCGCAGGACAACTTATTAATGGGCATGCTCCATCACATAAACCTCACTTTACGGTATAGTTAAGCAGTTATGCAAACCAACAAGCTACCCCAGCAGAGTTCTCAAGATTCATCAGACTGAGGAAGTACCGACAGAAGTTTTGCATTTCTATTGACTTAGCTTTAGTGCCACTGGAGGCACTGGGAAGAAAGAAAGGCTCTGGTGATAGACTGATCTAGCTGACTTAGAGAGAAGCAATCAGAGCAAAGCAAAGCAAATAAGAGGATTGCCTGCAGGCAGCTGCGGCCAGGAGGCTGTGCTTGCCTTCCTGTTTGTGTTTACCAGGACACAGCTCCTGCCATTAACCGCATTGTGCTTGCAGGGAACAGCTCCAGTGATGGATGGCTTCTGCAGAGATCCTTTGTACCTGCCAACAGGACTGAGCAATAAACAGCCTGAGGCAGCATCCACTCCATTTCCTTAACACACAAGTGCGCTGTGCCCAGCTTTCAGACCATGCACAGGAGCCAGCTTGCGTTTGTGTGCCCAGATAATTGCGTGCCAGCAAGTTCCTGCAGCTTCCTCCTCCTCAGGAGAGAGGTGAGATTCAAAGAGCTGAAAGGAGAAAGCAACGGTTGCTTTACCAATTACTTGTGGGTCACTGACCGCTTTGCCTGTGGAGAAAGACAAGCCTCATCTTGCAGCTCAGATGCCTTCCCAACATGTGCTTGTTTCCAGTCAGGAAGCCACATTGATTTTTGGGCATTGCCTCACCTTGGAGAGTCACCAGCCAGTCTCCCTTGCCCACAATGCCAGCATTGAGCACTGCTGGTGCTGGAAGGGTCTCTGGGAGCCAGGCACCACCTTGAAGCTCGGAGAAAGGGCAGGGAAGGGATTGAGATTAATTGCATGCATACATTCATCACCGAACCCTCTTAACACAGGGAAGGGATGAGGCACTGTACCCCAATTCAGCATCCCCAGGCACCTCCCTTCTGAGGACCTGCCCCCAGTTTTCCTGCCCTGACAAGCAGGCTCTCTGCAGTTGGTATCCAGCATGGTTGGCTCTTCGCAGAAGCCCACGATCTTTACTTTAGCATTGACCTTGTCCTGCATAGCGCCCAGCAGAGCACCAAGGTGTGAGACCTCAGCCTGCCCTCACCCCTCAGCCACTCCAGCTTTGGGACTCCTGCCAAGGGCAGTAGGACCTCCAAGCACCGAGCAGCTCCAGCCTCAGCCCCGAACACTCCAACTCGCCAGCGTGTTTGCAGAGCAGAGCGTGTCATACTTCTAAAGAGTGACAAATTACCAGGAAGGGCTCCCCCCGCACCCCAGCTCCGCTGTGCGCAGCCGAATTCCCCCGCGCCGCATTAACAGCTAATAAAACAATAGAGCTTTTAGTGGTGGACTTCAAAGGGTTCTGGGGCAGATGAATGAATTTAGCATTTCTTCACTTACTGTCAGCACTGAGGGAGAAAAGGGCAGGCTGAGGTCGAAGGCTTCAGCAGACAGCGGCAAACACACACAGGCTGGTATTTGGGCTACTGCAGAAAAAGGAGCGGTAAGTCAGCCGAACAGTCTGTAAGTACCAGGGTTGGTTTCTTCTTCATCACTTGCTCATCCACTTCAGCTGCCCTTTTTCGGTTTGTTTTCCCATGCTATAAGGTGACCACAGGATAGCTGCACCTAAACTACAGGCCAAGTCACCAACAGCTCGTTACAGCGCGGAGGATCTTCACCCAGCCCGGCCCAAACTCAAGCAAACAGAATTATTTGCAGACGTAGCAACACAACTGCGTTTGGTAAGTGGGTGTTGAGGTCTCACAGCCGATTTACAACCATGTGTCCATCTCCAGGACTCCTAGCTCATTTTCATACACCATCACTATAAGCATCTATAGGAATTAAGCTTTGAATTGTGCAACTAAGAGTGGATTAATATCATTTAAAAGGTATGTCCATTTTAAGAGCCAGAGAAGGAAGTATGAGAAAGCAGAAAAAGCAGGGAGAACAGTATTTGCCTCAGCATAGCTCAAATCATTCCTCCTAGGCCATGTGATAAAAGACCCTCCAAGCAGCTTAGTCCACCCGGTAGTGAGGGAAATGCCAGAGCTGAGCAGCATAAATTGCATCTACAACAGAGATGCTTGCTGGGGGAGAAGACAGTCAAAGCTTCACAGCTCCCACCAGCAAGGCTGTGCCAGCCAGGTCTTCCCCAGGGATGCCTATATAGCAGTTTGGGAGGGATAGAAGAGCTCTTCAGCAAATGAAGCATCGCTTCATAACATTACTGCAAGTAACATGTCTTGGTTTCTTATTTCTCATCCATTTTCTGACCAGCTCTTATTAATTCACAACCTTTACTCCTACACAGGATCTGAGGAAGAAAGAAAAAATCTCTTATTGTTCTGTGCACGTGTTTCTTTTATCCTTATATAGTACATGATATACCCAAAACAACAGGAATAAATTATCCTAGCATTTAGAGTTGGCATGGTTTAGCTTCTTGAATACCATCATCTACATTCTACATCATTCCCAAGTCCAGCCCAAACGGCTTGTTTTGGAAAACAGCTTTAAAGGTTGCAATCATTTATGTCGCATTCACATCTGCTGCCAAATTTTCAAAGCATTCCCCATTTGGCCACCCTACAAAACACTTCTGCAGAGGACACTTTCCAAGCATTCCCCACCACTGTGCAGTGACAGGGTTTGGTTGCCATCAGCTCAGGGGGAGCTGTGGCGTTGCTCAAAAGCAGCAGGCTCGCAAGCAGGGAGGGAGACAGCCTCCTGATAACTGAGCTGACAACTTCTAGGTTCTCTAAAACCAGACCCTTCCGAGAATGCCCTTTGTTCAGCAGTTGCTCCATTCAGTCTCTCTCCCTGTTTGCTTGTAATTTATTCCTTCTAAAAGTCTTGCCCTAGGCTAGTAGAAAATTAAAACAAGGAGCCAGATTTTCTTCTTTTTTTCTTTTCCTCACTTTTGCTCTTTCATCAAGAACAGTGAAAATTTGGCACAGTTGAGTATTTTGTTCAGCTCGCTCTTTCAGTCTTTGAAGTCCCCTAAAGCTTTGGTAGGAGTCTAGGCTTCCACTCACATCTGCTTTGCATGAAGCCATTTACCGCACTTTATTTGTGCCATATTAGATTTTTCAGGACAGGGATAGACCTAACGAAGCATTTACATTCCTGGGAAAGTGGCATGTACACAACTACCACATTACTCCGATAGAAACAAACTACAACTGACATATTTCAAGTTCTCAAGCAAGCAGCCCTGCTGTACTATGGGCAGCAAAGGGTCCAGAGCTGCTGGTTACGTTTCTCTTTTTAATGCCCGCTTCAAATTAACGCCCCTCAGTGCAGTTTTCATTCACAAGTTACCAAGAGATGCTCTAGCACCTGTAAGAAAATGAAGGAAAATGTCTTATAAAAGGGAGAGCTCGGATCAAAGCTTAATGAAAACAAATTGTGGTTGAACAGAAGCTACATCAGAGACAGTATCAATGACATGGAGTACTGTCAACAAGATAATGGCATCATGCTGCTAACTAACTGCTAAGGCATTTCTTTTACAAGCAGAAGACTAATCCCGTGACAATGCACTATTCCAAGGACTTTATTACTATCAGAGCAGGGAAAGAGTGTTGATTAAATCTCTATCAGATAGATCCTGGTGAACCATAGGGACTATTGATTGTCCTGCTGTTTTCTATTTTGTATTTCTTTCTTTAATAGTAATAAAACCACCCTAAGAAATATTTGCCCACTTCTCACATTGAGAATGCTGTTCAGATTGTTCTAAGACAGAGACAATAAAGTAGCAACCGAGAACAACATGCCTTGGAGGAGTCAACATCAAGAGCCCAGCAAGCTTGTTCTTTGAGCACGCTCTCCAATGCCCCTCTGAACTCGAAGAGGGGGAGTTTGTTAAAAAGCCAACTGGAACTTGGAAAGCTCATCAGAGGATTGCCTATCCAAGCTCAGCACATCTCCAATCACTGAAGCTCACGGAAGAAACATTTTTTGGAAGCCAGCCCTTTCCCATTCAGGCAGAAGACCAAATCACAACCAAATGACAAAGCCTGAAACACGTGCTTACATTCATTCAGGCTTGGGAGGAAAAAGTCACTTACTGATTGAGCTTGATCACAGGGTCTGCGCATCATCAGATAGCGGGCAGAAGTCTTCATAACATCGCTTCACATCACTTAAGGCAGAAACAGCCACATCAAGGTCTTATATGCTGCTTTAAGTATTTAGATACCAGACTTTGCTGTCTACACAGCCATGAAAATCACACCCTACATACAGCTATGAACAGCTGGAAGGAAGGTGATAGCACAACCTCCTGCCTTGGATTCTCTCACTGTTTGGGAGCAAGAGAATGATGTGTCCATAACAAAACTTATTTACCACATCCTCTCACTGACAGGTAAGGTCACAGCTAGATACAGCCATTATCCTGGGTTTGATGGAAAGCACAGAGAGGGTGTGCATGCCCCAAAGTCCTGCTCAGTTTCCCTCACCTGAAGCTGAACAGCACTGACTCCTGGGTGTATGGTTTCCTGTGGCCTCCTCCCCCCTTTTGGAGACATCCTTCTTCCTAACAATCTCTGTTTCTCCATGTCTTTCCACAGAAAATGTTGTCAAGTTTAGAAAGTATCGAGATAACTCACGAGAGAATCATTGTGGTCCCCAAAAGATGACTCTTCCCACATCTCTTAGGTTACAAGAGATAACACATACCTATACAACACCTTCACTACTGTCATGTACTTTGCTACTGAAATGCACGTCCCTCACAGAAATAGAGACACGTGAATCAGATGTTAAAAGTCATGTGGATCTTGAAGCGTTTCCTAACCTGGGAAGGGGATTGGGTGCACCAGTCATGGACATTCAGGTCTCCCCTGTCCAGAGACACAACTCTTTCTGGGAGGCATTTACAATCACTTGAACAGGGGCTGTGGTAGATGTCAGGAGGTAGGGGGCCTGAAAGAGGGATGTTTTTTCCTGCTGCTCTAGTGATTTGAATTATTTCATGATGGCAAAAACTAGGAGAGGAAAAAAACCCACAGAGCTATTTAAAATAAAAAAGAAAAACATTATTTAAAAATGTGCTGTGCCAGGTAAAACTCCTCTGCTTTGTTGTTATGAGAGTTCCCAGTATTGATAATTTCTCCTAGTTGCTGGTTTGTAAGTTACTTCTGAGTAGAAAATTCAATTACATGGGCCAAGTCAACAATAATGTTTTTCCTGGCAACGGTTCATTTTGCCAGTGGAAACATTTTTCCCCCTTCTTTTCTGGATTCAGCTCTGCAAAGTTGCTAAATTCTTCCAGATCTCTGGTCTGATGTGATCATAAATATCCTGATTGTATTCCACTGATTGACAGACTGGGGATGGATTAAGTGGGGATTACAGCCTGGAATGGTCAAAATGTGCTTTCATGGTCAGTAACTCTGCAATAAGTCATAGTTCCAATGTACATTAACTATATAATCTAATTAACATGGCTGTTTATGTATTTAATATTATTCTTAAAACTTTTTAATAAAAGAGGTTTTAGGGAGAATTACACGTTGTTTAAAATATAAGAACCTGTTCCTTGAATGTATAGCAGTTTGGGGTTTGCACTGTCATTACAATGACTAATAAAACTATCTCTTGCTATTAAAACATGATTTGACCAGCATATAGGCCTAATTCTGCCTTCACTGAATGGTGAGTAAAATCAGGTTTTCTCTGTTTTATTTAAAGTTACTTTGGGTTTCCATGTTAGTAATTCAGGGTAGAATTTATTTCACTAGGATTAAAAAACTACCTTCTTAATAAACTGAGACTATTAAATCCATATAGGCACATAACCAAAACCATCTGAATTTTGTAAGGTCCTCAGCACTCTCAGGTCTCAAGGCTGTCATTTACTGAGTGGGAGCAGCAGGAATTAGTCTTAGGGGTACAAATCTTAGATGTTTTACTGCACAGGTTTGCATACACACAATATATGCCCAACAATATCAAACCAAATTAAACAATTCATTGAGGCACAACTCCAAGCTACAGCAATGTACCCAGCAGCTGCACTTGTGAATATAAGGAGAGCTTGCTATTTGATTGCAGGGTCAAGGAATTAACGTGGAGATGTCATGCAACTCTCCATAAGACAAATTATTTCACAGGACTGTGGATTCCTTGCTGTCTCCAATCCACCTGGCCTTGAAGTCAGCATCTCAGAGCTGTGACTTGTGTTGCTCTGCAGCAATACCTCTACTCAGAGACTATTTTTTAACTTTCAGAAGATTTTTGGATTTTTTTCAATTGCTTTCCTGCCTGCTGGAACTGTAACTGAGCATCTCTGAACCTGCAGCTCTGCCTGGACCAAGCTGCTGCAGTGGTTGGGGGCATTGCAAACTGTGCTGGGCATAGTTGGGGGCTACTCAGAGTTCAGAGAGGTATTTAAGCTCCATTGGGTATCTCAGGAATCTGCACTTAGTTGCCCCAATAATAGTTTCCCAAGGAAGTTTAACTGCTGCGGAGAAATATTGATGAGAGCCAGGGTGAGAGTGAGCCCCTTCTGCCACAGGCTCTCACCATCGGTCTCCTCCGTCCGTCACAGGGCCATCCTCTCACCTATGTTCTTATGACTTTTTCCTGAGCTGGGACCTCTTAAAACAAAAAGTAGCTGAAAAGCTTCAGCATATCTAGCTGTCATCCCCTGATGTCCCTGCTGCTTTCCCAATTAGAAAACGTGCCTAAAGGAACATCTTTTCTGGTGCATAGACATCGCTAAACAAGGATCAGGATGGACACTACCTGGCCTGGACTTTGGACCTGATCTGGAGACCAGAAGAGGGTTCAGCTCTCTGCTCACCTGGGGTCCTGGCACAGATCACAATGTTGCTGGGTTGTCACCAGAGTTTGGGTGGTGATGGCCTGCCTCGAGGCTGGCCTTGTGCGGGAGTCAGTCCATCAGCCCCAGGATGAAATGCACTTCATCGTACTGCTGATCCTCCAAGCCACACAGAAAGCTCTACCCAAAGTCCCTTAAATGAAGTAGGAATGTTTCAATTTAAAGGAATTAGAAGCATCTTTAAAATGTGACGGTTCCCATCATACAAAGTCCCTGCACAGTGCACTGCCCGACAAGCCTGATTATTCCCCAGCCGGCCAGGGGCTTAGAAAATATGTCGAGCACTCAAATCATTTTAGATCCTGCTGCACTGTACATACCCAGAATCTGAGCAGGGTTCACATTCAAGGGCTTATAAAAACTTGAATACACTCCAATAACTTAAATCACTCAGTGAGGTTTATAGTGATTTAAAGCCATTGGAACTCTCCACGTTTGGTGTGCGAGGGCTCCAGCTTGGATGAGAATCAAGGCATGTTCCAGCATGGCAGCTCCAGGCATATTGAATCAATTTCAGCATGTAAAAATAATTAACAATGATAAAAATACATTAATAATACTGTAATTATAAGGCCAGACCAAAGTTTCAGCCTGAAGAAGAAAAAAAATAAAGGCTGCAGAAATTCAGCAAGGTTCGTGAACAGCTTGAACTGGGAGTAATGAGGGATTTCAGTGACAGGAAAATAAATGGAGGCAAATCAAGGGTAAGGAGCAAGGGAAGATCACATTTGTCAGTAGTTAAAAAGTTTTACTGGCCTGAGCTGCAGGACTTGCTAAATTCTGCCCTGGAGCCATGCCAGCGCAGCATTGCTAGGCCAAGGGATCAGAAACAATTTGAGGTCCAAGACCTTGCAAGCCATCAGGACTAGGATCAGATGCTATATATCACAGGGCTGGCTCATAAATCTCTGCTTTCTAGTAGCACATAGTAGGAAAGCCAAATTTAACACCTGTCTGGAAAGGATGCAACATCATCTGAAGGATGCTTTTCCAGAGCTTCCCAGAACCAGCTCAGTCCCTGCAGGGTGATGTCAGGCCCCAGGGGACAAGAGGGCTTTGGCTATTTCTACATGTGTTTTCCAGCACCTGGTACATCAGCCTCTAGCCTGGACCAGCACCAGGAAATGCCCGAGGCCGCAGGAATAAATACCAAAAGGGTATTAATCACCAAATGGCTTTGTCAGATCCAATAACTGATTTGTTTTGGTCAGAAGTCCAGGATGGTTCTTATTTCATCAGGGGTGATTCATCCATCCCAACTAGTTCTGTATTCAGCCATCACACAGGTGCCTCCTTGAGCCTTTCAATAATACCACCCCAGCCCACAGAAAAGTTTGTAAAATAAACCAACAGCACAAGATCTCCCCAAAGGCTGTGGGAAAAGAACATACAAACTGTAACAATTTCCAGTGCACATGGTGGGGAGAAGAGGGTTAGGCATAGACAAGTGGTGTCCCTTTTTGGAGGGGAAACACACATTAATTTTAATTCTCCTGGCAGAAGGAGGAGAGGTGTTTTCTCATTGTTCACGTTAAGGTGAGTTTCTGAGCATAGAAGATAGGGACTCTGCTTCCAGAGCTACCAACAGAAAAATAAAGCCTAATCTTACCCCATTACATTCACAATTCCACCGTGGTTTTAAAATGAACCCTGTGCTTTGGCATGAATTCCCATCTCATTTTCTGTGAAATACAACAGAGCTCACTCAGGACAACTGCAACAGAGAGAGTTTTCTATGAAAAAAAAAATTGCCTGTAAACCCTTTACTATCTTTAATCATGAAAATAATTCAGTTGCTGCAAACCTGATATTCATGGCTGAGGCCCAAGGACCTTGCAATTCACAAAAGCACTGAAGGGATCCATAAAAAGTGGCTGGCCATGAGGAATTTACACTTGTTTTTTAAAGGGAGTAAAAATGTGACTATAGCAATTTAGAAGAGTTTCTGTATTCAGGCCTTAGAGAGGTTTAAATCACTCAGTTAAGAAAGATGCATCGGTGCATTTGTGGGGCTTCAAGCAACGCAGAGAGCCAGAACTACTGACAGGACAGAAGCACTTCTGGGCAGAGAGCGCTTTCACAAAAGGGCTCCACAACTCAGCTGTGGGGTGGACTCCAGTTTATCCTGCCCCATATTCAAAGCATCATCCCAACCCTCCCCATGGCCCTTCCACCCCACGCACTGCCAGTTGGGGTCCCTCACAACCGGCACTCTGATACCCCTGCTCCCCTCGAGCAGCCCCTTGCACCGCCCAATCTCTCTCAGCACCAGGGAGGTCCCTCGCCCAGCACAGTTGTGGTCCCCTGGGATGACCAGGAGCCTTTGGCCAACAGAAACATCCAGGATGGGGACGCCCAGGAAGAAAAGTGCTTTGAAAGGGCTCAAGATAAGAGGAGCCCTTTGAGAGATAATGACAATCCCCAGCCTCACAGCATGCAAGACTAATTGCAAAGCCCATCTCCCTGACCTGGGTTTCCCACTCTAAGCCCTTCTCTGTTTCTCATATTCACTTGCTAATTCTGTTCAAGCATTTTAATCCTACCTACTGCCAGGACAGAAAAATAAGAACTTACTATTTGGAAACAAAGCTAGTGAAAATACAAGAACACAGCGAGGGACGAGCTGCCAGTGTCAAGAGCTGTGATCTCTGGTTTCAGAGGGTCTTGGGGCCCCTGATCTGGACTCCCCATGTTGCCCTCAGGTACCTGGGGAGACGCTGCCCTCTCTGCAGCGTGCGTTCCCCATCACCACTGTCCAAGCTGCCTTCCAGCATCACTCATCTCCTACAATACTGTCAGACACTGCTCCCTGCTGACAAAGATTTGCTGTCAGACTGCATGAATATGGGACACTACCTTTCAGCTGCTTGCAGGGGCTGTCACACCCCAGCAGTGCTCCTCGATGCAGCAGCGAAAGGGACCAGGTACCCGGTACCTGTAGACAAGAACTGAGGTAAAAGTGATCGATGCCAAGACACTGACCCAGGGACAACAGAACAGTGACAGGAAGAGCCAGCTCAAGCAGCACACACTTTGGGGCTCAAAGGGCCATAACTCTACCTCTTCATCTCCACATGCTGCAAGCCCAGGAAAAGCCCAGGTGACTTTGCTGGCTGGTCACACTCCTGGTCTTGGGAACAAGTCTAGGGAAAAGCACATTTCTTGCCTTTAGCTTTGAGTGTGTGTTTTATTTTCCTTGCCTTGGTGCCCTCAGGGTGGTTGTTGGCTACAGTAGATGGTGGGTTTTATTTTTCTAGCTTGTTGCACCCCTCTTGGGAGAAGTTGTTACAGTTGTAGTTGTATTTTTCCAGCTTTTCCAAGCTTACCAAGTCCCCAGGGTGCTGTTTGCCTGAGTGGTTTGGTACAGTTTTATTTTTACAATAACTATTACACTTTTTAATTTTATTTTTGTATGTTAATTAAATACTTTTTAATCACAATGCAGACGCAGTTGTGGGGGCCAAGAAAAATACATAAACAAGAAGAGAATCCAAACATATATCTGCCCAGCATGGTACAAAAAAACTTTCCAAACCCAAGCTCAATCTGGCCCAGTCCTGGATCTCTGTATTAAAAATTTAACAACATGACTCAGCCACCAGTAGTCTACCATTCGGTTCGCTGCAAATCTTTTCTTTGAATTATCAAACAGGAAGGTGCAATGCCCAGAGAGCAGCCAGACACAATGCAAGAGTGATGCTGAGCTGTGACACCAATTTTGCCTGCCACAGCAGGCCTTGAGCCAGAGAAAAATACCTCAAGGTTTCCTTACTGTTTGTGAGATCACACTGGAGACACGCTGAAATTGTGCGGCGAGTGGGACTTGTTTCTCACCCCTGGAGCTGGACACCAGTCTGGTTAGCCAGTTCAGGCTGTTGCCCTGGACAGTTTCTCCTATCTCAATATTTGCTCCTGGAAAACCAACAGGGAATCAGCTTGTTCATCTACAGACATGCAGCAGAATGGAAGAAGACTGGGGACATCTGGAGAGACACGTCCTTGCCCAGCATGGCCAAAGCCACCTCTTTAAAGTGCCAGTGCTGTAAAATTCTTGCCATGCCTGAGAAATAAAATGTGAGATTTAATTTAAAATGAGAGATATTAGAAGGGAGAGCTGCAGGTGATGAGGTGATGGCATTTCTTTGGGTGAGGGCCAGGAGAGTAGGAAAAGAAAACAAGTTGGATGCATTATATCCTCCATGCCTTGGCAGCTCAAAGTGACACTCATGTAGGGCTCATGAACAAGGCAATTAATGACAGGGAAGTGGCATTAGCTGCTGCGTAAGGAGCACTGTAAGAAATTAGAGCTGAAGTTCATTCAAAGCACAAGAGAGACAAGGCAAATAAAACAAAATCCAGCAGCACTGTGCATGTGAAAAGTCAGTGTACTAGGCATGGAAGTAGAGAGGTTTTTTTTCTGACAAGCTACGTGTGATCCTTGCACACCCTGTCATCCTCGGGCAACCATTTAAAAAAATAAGTAGTGATTTCTTTAATATCTTCATCTATTTGAATCATGTAATTTAAAGGCTGGGAGGTTGGAACAGTTAAATATGAGGACCCCTTGTCCTCAAAACCAGATCTTCCACCAAACTCTCAAAATTGCATGATGAAAACTCCAGCAATGGAGTTACCTGGATGCATACAAAAGCTAAATAACATTATTCCACCTATATCCCTGCTGTTCTATTGCAGACTCACTGAGTGAGCCACCACACCACCTCAGTGACAAGGGGACTGTACTGGGCACAAGCGCTGGGGGACTGTTCTTCTGTTACAGCTTTTCTGGCACAAGCTGTGGCTCTGGTAGCCCCCAGACTGTGCAGTTACAGCCCATCCCCAGCAAGAGGCTCGCTAAGGATATTTTACTGCTCTCCTTGTCTGTAGTGGGCCCAAGGACCCTTCCAATCACTTGGAGAAAGGTTTGGGACCAGGCCATGTTAGAATGATGTTTTATTGCCACCAAAACCACTCCTGTTGTTTAGCTTGCAAAGCTGATTCTGACAAGTGTGGCACATCTCTCAATTTAAAGCTGGGCAGAATAATCAAAGCAGCTTCACTTCATGTGACACGTTTTGATTATAATAGGTTGTTTCATGGTATTACAAAGACTATTAGAAGAACATTTGAAAGATAAGATTTACTTCAAAATGTCTATTTTTAGTGGTTTCCCACAATAAAATTTTCTGTACCATTTGTGCTTATTTTCACATCGTGGGGGAAAAAAAACCAGCTGTGCCTCCCCCTTCAGCAGAAACTCTGCCTAGAGAGCGATGAACCTACTAAATTTGTTGTAAATACTTTTAAAAGTAATTTATAGCAGTTTGATTAGAGCATTTCTGAACAGGCAGCAGCTCTTCTGCTCTTGTAATTTGTCCAAAAAGACAACAACAAGGCTCAGCTGCTTGGCAGCCAAGCAGAAAGGTCAAATTGCTGACCTCCATTTTGAGGTATCAGTTACAGCCACCTCAGCACTCCCTGTTGCCTGCTCCAGTTGTCAGTCTTCTAAATATAGCTGCTCTTAGTTGCAGGATACTCTCTCCATGTCTACAATGGCAATATGGTTCATCACTCCCCCCCCCCAAGCATATACAGGATACCAGCAGCATTTATCATTAAAAGTTACAGCCTGTGTGCTATCTTATTTATTAAGTGTTGACAGAGACTTTGATGCTGCTGGTACACCCAAGTAAAGACAGCACTGTTTGAACTATTTAAGCTTAAAACAGCAAAGACAGGCCATATAAGTCGGCCCAAATAAAGCTGGATGAGTGGCTTGACAAAATCTCAAGTCATTTGGAACAAAGCAAAATTAGGTTCATGGATACATGCTACACTGGAGATTGTTTTACATTTATTTCAATCATGAGCACAAGCTGACCTGAAATGCATGATTCAGGCAGACAAGGCAAGCTGATGCAGGGCTGGGAAATAAGATCTAGACAAGTCCCTTTGGAAGCAAATCAGTTCCCCCATAAGCCTCCCTTCACCTCCAGTGTCATGGATGGTGGGGACAAAGCCAACCCTAGAGTTGCATTTTGGCTTGTCCTATTCTTAAAACACAAATATGTTATTCATAAGCAGCTCTTGGGGTGTCTATTAGTTCAGGAAATCACATCAGCAGGAGACTTTCCAGCACCTTCCTCCAGGAAAAACCCAGCAGCATTTACCAGCATCCCACAGGCTGGGGCAACCAGGCTCGGTGCAACACACCCTTTCCCAGTGGTTTCCCCTTCTCTCCTGCTACAGTAACATAAATACATAAAGCTTCTGTCCTTAGAGAACCCCTATCTTTGACTGATAACTAGAGGGATCCCTTAGTGCCAACAGCTATTTACAGAGGTCACCCTGCAAGGATAAACACTACGCAATTTCATGACCCACCATGAGACCAAGGTTGGTCTTCGGGAACAAAGATAAAAGTCTTTCAAAATATGCAAGGGAAGAGTGAGAAAGATTGGCTTGCACAGAGCATTTTTGACATTCCCACATGTCCCAAATGTCCACAGCTTAAACACAAACACAATCAGTAGAGATTAAAAGAACTTTGACCCTATATTCTTTTTGCCTTTCATAAAAAAAGCCAGAAGCCCCTCCTGCATGCTTGCAGACACACATGGTCACCCAGAACCCTGGCTCAGGCCTTCTTCCCACCTTTTCAGGGGATGAAACATCCTCTGAAGCTGGGACACGCTGCCTAGGGCACACTGTGCTTGTTTTTGTATCTGCAATCTCAGCAGAGCAGCAAGTTAAGTGCTGCCAGCAGTGTTGAACAACCACCATGCTTGATTTTCACTAAGCTCTTACAGGCCCAGAACAAAAGTCTGGATCGCAACTTGCTGAAAATTTGGGGCATTTGAAATCTGGATCCAGATCTAAAGCCTGTGTTTGAACTCCCATCTTTTGGGTTTCAGCTTGGAGTTGAGTCCATGAACACTTTTGCCATGGCCTTTCTCTGCTTTACCACGACTGAGGAGTTACTGCTATGAAATTAAGTTAGACCTCATCCAACATGGGAATAGAACACAGTTCACTCATATAACCTGACATATCCTCTCATTTTTTCATTTGTGGGTAAAAAGCATCTCAGGACAGGAACTCACAGTGTACACAGTCCTGGGATAAAGCATGGCAGTGTGATGGCAGGAGCTGGTGAAAGAGAGCAGGACAAAGAGTAAATAGAGCCACACAAACAAGAAGTGCTCAAAAGAGGATGTGCAAATTCATCTGCCTCTTCTGCCAAACGATCATTGCCAGCACCACTGCAGCAAGCACACACCACAGACTCCACTGCCTGGTACAAGCCTACACACATCTACATCAAAATGCTCTTGCTCACAAGCTCCTCACTGAACAACCAGCTCCTGAGCTTTGCTTGTCACTCAGAGCAGGCAGGAGCCACACATTTGAGACTTCACCAGGCAAACTGCTTCTGTGCTGTCAATGAAATGGTAAACATTATCATAAATTAAGAAAAGCTGCCTATGGGCTTGTAATAGTAGAACTCCAAACCTGCACATCCCAGCTCCAAGCATATTGCTTTAAAAACTACTGTAAGGCTTTTCTGCAGCTCATACACCATGGAGGGGAGAATCTGAACTGGAGGATGCTCCCTTGTGTGCCACTAAACAGCTGAAATGTTGAGCTCAGGGTACCAATGCACTGTCTCCTGGACCATGAGGAGCCCAGAGAGCCCAATGGTTTTTTGGCAAGGGTTTCAGGAGGTGATGCTATCACCCTTCTTTCTCACCCTAAGTTTTTGCTGCTGCTGGTCCCATTCCTGTATTACAACTCCCCTGAGCATCAAGGACCCCCTGGCAAAAGGTCTAACAAGGACTCACTGACCATTTTCACGGCATGAGATCTTTTTAAGGTTAAAATCTGTCAGGGAGTTTCTATAGTTAATGTAACCAGCTTGTGACTTACTTTTAGGATCCAACACATTCCCTGCATGCTTCAGCATGAGTGGTAATTACCACAAGTGCAGAGTATTGTTTTCTATTCGCAGAAGGAAAAAGGAAAATGAGTTGGTGGGAGGGGAAGCAGTCATATATAAGCCATCACCCAGGTCATCAGCAAACTTTTCACTAACCCTCTGCTCATTCAGTGCTTTAAGGGTTAATAAAATCTCTTAGAAAGCAAAAGGTTTCCATCTGTAATTGGATCCTTTGTATGTGCTTTCCGCTATAGGAATCAACTTAGCATTGACATTCTCGTAAAAATTTCCATTAGATTGAGGACTGAATGCCCACTAAGGCTATGTGTGGTTTTGCAATTGATTCACTGAATGAAATCTTATCTAAAATCTTTTTATTTTATGCTATTATGGGCACAGGGGAAAATAGTGATGTAAAAATTTTCACCGCTTAGTTAATGCACAGTGCCTCTTGGAAATGGCCTTCAGGTTACCTAAAAAGATTGCCATTTCTATTTCCCACTATTTTGTTTCATATTACCAGTAATTGAAAAATGTTTCATTTGTTACAAAGTTACATATTGACACTTTGGATTGAATTCAGAACCTTTATCTTTAATCTTCTTATTAGATGGCTTCAGACAGCAGCTTGTGCTATCTGGATGTGGAAAACACAGTTCATCAGCTTGCTTTTTCTTTTTTATTTCCCCTCCAACAAGACAACTTTCACAGGACTTATGTAGAATTGCTCCTGTGCTTTAAAGTTGTGAAGTGCAGTTTGGCCATGTAGAAGGTACAAACCAGGCTTTCTCCTGCTTGTGCACCTGTGGCAGCGGTTCTCTGAGTGCATCTCCAGAGGTATCACAGGACATCACTTATAAAACTTACATCTTTTCTTTCTTTACACACTACGAAGGATAATCTCCCAACCCAACTCAGAAGCTGAAGCCAAAACAAAGGCTGAACTGAGGAATTATCTGAATACTTTGCAAGTATTTTTATGTCCTGCCAGCCATCTATCCCATTCCTATCTATCCACTGCAGCCACAAAGAGAACCATATACTTACACTCTGTACTTAGAGTACACACAGCTATAATCTCATAAACAACCACACAAACCCAGGACAGAAGCATGTGTACAACACCTGCGTGTTCACACCCCGTGCACAAGCACTCAGAGATAAGCTAAACGCAAGCACATGGGTGACTGGAATACATGCACATGGACATATGGCACACATGTGGCTCGTACCCACAAAGTATGTGTTTGAAACTAGCAGGTTTGTTTTCCTTTTCTCTCTATTGGTCCTGGCCTGGGAACTTTTAGTGTCCCAGCAGCAGCTGCAGTGTCCCTTACTCCAAGCCATAAGGCATTTGGGACACCGAGTATAACTGTCTGGATGTAACTGGGAGATCCTCACAGTCTGCTCTTATGTACAACCTAAAGCAGATAACAACAAGAAGAATAACAATAATCATAATATTTTGCTCTTCTGCCTCTTATTTCAGGTGTAGGAGGCCTTTGCAGTGCATAAAAATACAAATAAAGCGACCCCCTGCCCTACCGCTGGAGGGAAGGCACCGCAGCGCTGGAGCAGCCAGGACCTGTGTTAGGCTGTGCCAGCCTGGAAAGCACTGCGCATCCCAGGATGCTGAACGTGCCCCATCCCTTAGGCTGGTGGCAGTCAAAGGAAGGAGAGCAGCTCCCAGCCACGTTTGTGATGCCTGAACAGTCCCTGGCTGCCCCAGCATCTCCACTGTCTATGATATATGGTTCTCTACACAACACTTAATTTGAGAATATCAATCCAGCATACCCTAGTGATGTTGTATTGTCAACTTTTCAAGCTGAGCTGGCTGGCAATTTTCTAAAATTTGAGAAAGCCATTTTCCTAACATGTTTTAGATAACTTCAAATTTTTCTTTTAAAAAAAATTCTCGGACTTCAAAAATAAAATGTATATCTTTGAGTGCTCTAGCCTCTCCTCCATCTTCCCTCACCTCTTCAGTACCAAAACATGAGAAAACAGAGGAACAAGACAGCAGGAAAGAAAGGATCAATCAAAAATCAGAACCAAAACTGCAGTTTCAAAACAATTTTTCTTATTTTATGTGTTTTCTACTGAATATGCCAAAACCACGTTTTTGTCACAAAGCGATTTTTAAAGTAACATTAATGAAAATAGTCATTTTTCCTAACAACTCACATCTGGCCTGGCTAATCCTGAAGGCACCTGACATTAGACGAGCCACGGGACTGTTGGCTCAGCAGTGATATTTGTCACTAGTCCAGGAAGAAACCTCGAATTGGCAGAATTTTCATTCTCCGCATTCGCGAACACACACAGTGTGACCACAGCCTGGAAACTCCCCAAGACGACAAATGAGCTGAATCCCAGATTTCATTTCAAAGCCAACCTCAGAATTTCCATGGTGCATTGAACCCTCCAGCCTTACATCCAGAAACCAATGAGGTGACACTGGCATAGAATAAAAATAATGTAGTGACGAACCAGGGCCCTAAAGTACCTCTTAAAAACAAAATACCATTAAAAAGCAGTCAAATGCCCTTTAATCTCCATGACTCTAGTGTCACAGTCTAATTAAACCCGTGGCCTTCTGCTGAGTTTGAACTACACCCATTGAAAGAGGATGCCCTGTGATAAACATTATGAGGTGACCTCCTCCATCCCAACATCTGTATTACTGCCCTTAGTTCTAATGAATGCACGTGCTGGAAGAATGATGGGATTTCCTACAAGCTCAAATTCACCCCATAAACTGCAAAGCGTTGCTAATGTTTCTGTCTGTCCTGCTAAAATCCTGTCCCTGGATCAGAGACACAGAAGAAATGAGCTAGACCCCTCGGCTGAAGTTCCTCACAGTTCCCTTAATATAAATCTAATGCAAAAATAATGGCAACTTATAACCCAGGCAGCCAGAAAGCAGGGAAATGAAGCAAGCAGCCAGTTCATAGACTCAACAGTGCTTCTGAGACTGAAATTGAATTTCTGGCCCCAGAAGGTGGTTTTGGGAGAGTGATACCACCTTGCACACGTTCCTGCTGTACATCGCTCCTGCCCCCAGCACACAGACCTGTCAGGGCTCACACTCTGAGCACAGAGGTCTCCCTTGGCCACAGCCTCTTGCTCATTCATCTGAACAAACACACTGTGTGTACTCATAGTGTGCTGCCTCTCTTACTGGGACACCAGCGACAGCACGGCTAGTCACCCACTGGTTGCAGCAGGGTGCTCAGGAGAGCTGACATAGGTCAGGGTACCACATTGCTAAAATTTCTGCCCCAGGCAGCAGCTTCATTTGGCATCCTCTGCTCTGTCACTGGATGCAGCATATTTGGGGACACACCTATCCTGCGGCTTGACACCATTTCCCCTCTATCCCCATACACATCTCTGTACAGCTTGAGGTCTGCAATATTACAGAGCAGTAATACTACCGAGCTTATGACTAAAAAGGTCACCTCTCTCCCAGAGAATCTCTTGCCAGTAAGGATTAAATCCCCACCCAGTCTTATTGGGCATAAAACCGATAGGAAACAACCCTACTTGTTTCAGGCAGAAAAGAGTAAGGGCTGAGATTTGTCCTTTTCTCACATGTTTACCATTGAAGAGTCCTCTTACTCTGCATCCTCATTTCATGTCCAGGTTGCCAACACCCCAGGTCATGCTAGACACCATTCCAATACCCTGCATAGGAACCTTAGACAGAAGGAACAGTAATAAATGTGTGTTCAAACACACCCTTGTGTGCAGTACAGATCCATAATCACAAACCACAAAGGCTTTGCCATCCAATCTGAAAAAAGGTGAAGAGACATTTCCAGATCACACAGCAAGTCAAGGATGGACTAGAGAACACTTACCTCCTTCAAGTCAGTCCTACTACAATTGTCCTTCCTGAGGCCTAGCTGCCTCTCCCAGGAGGTCCATACACCCAGCCCACCCATTTTGCAGACAGCTGTATAAAGGCCAAGCTTTCTGCACCTTTTTGGTGAAGAACTAGCCTGCTTGCAAGCACAGACAGGGCAACAAGACAGCAAAGAGGAAGCAAGGGCAGAAGCTGGCTGGAGAGGTTGCACACACAGATGGGATCACCATTGATGGGCACACCAAGGGGATTGCTGCTCTGAATGTTTTTGAGTACAGATTTTTCAATGGTGGTTTGGAGGCTTGAGCCCCTAGTCCCCTATTAAGAGCGAACCTCCACACCTGGCTCAGCAAACAGAGCACAGGTAGATGCTCCTTCATCCTTCTCACTACATCTCTTGGGGAAAGCAGACACAGAGGCAGCTGCAGAAGGAACATGCAGACCATAGCACCTGGCCAGATTGCCTTATTGCCAGGAGCAAGGCTTTGGGACAGTGCCCTGTGACCGGCAAGGTGGGAACCTGTAGTAAGAAAGCAGCAAAGAGCAGCCAACTTCTGTGCTGGCACCACTTAAGCAAGAGGAGACCACGTGTCCACAGCCAACATCACTCATGATTTACATTGACACAAATGAGATCAGAACCAGGCCCTCCTTGCTTTCTTAGGGCAGCAAACACAACAGGGAGCTTAGCCTCTCCTCCTCAGGGTTTATGCCTTCCCTACCCCTTTGTGGTACGAGCACAATAAGTAACACATCCCTGAAAAAGAAGATCCAAGGAGGTTTCCATAAACAATTCAGGACTTCTTTAAAACCCTCTGAAATGTTTTCTTAATGGCTGAGCCATGTAAGTCATTAGGTTTCTGTCAGTCTGCTCAATACATATGTATGTGCCAGAGACCAGAATCCTGGTGGAGTCTGTACTGCAGGACATCTATAAAAGAAAACTACAGTGTAAGTGTCCAAAACAATGATCTGTGGGTGGTCCTCTGGCTAGCAGATGGGTTTCTACAGCATATATATAGTTATTAGTAACAAACACCTCCTTGGTTCTGCCTCAGTAGCCTCTGCATACAAAGGAGAGTTAGTGCACAGAGGATTCACTGCCCACAGGCTCACAGATCTTTGCTGTGGGTGTGCAATTCTGCCTGTGCAGGTCTGATAGGTCTGGCAGCATTTTCACTCAAAATCAAGCTACATGTAGAAGTTTAGTAGTATAAAAAATACCAAACAAAACCCAACCCACCCTCTGCTCTTGCATGACAATGGTGCCCTTGAGACGAAGCCAAACCAGAACAGGGCAGTGGTCTTTACCTCTCTTTCCTTTGATACATGGAGACAACCATACAGCTCGCTGGATGGTGCCTGCTTGTCTTACCAGCTTTAACCACAAGTGTAGCACAGAGCCTCTTCAGCCTAATGTTTCTTTTAAAAAAGCCATGAAATATCACCTTAATCTTCCCAGTTTCAGTTTAACCCAAACAGCACTGCTCTCCTGATTTGGAGCATGGCCCAAGAAGCAGTTGCATAAAGCACATGAGGGTGGAGAGAATCCCCCAGGAAGTACAACGTGGAAAAGGTTCTCAGGAAGGTCAGAAACCTTTTAAACCAGATTTGCACCTGCAGAAATTGCAAAGCCACACCCAGAGGGTAACCATCTCCTCCCTCACCTGGAGGGAATCTGAAGTTTGGGTTCCTATCTTGTTCATCAAAATGCTAACAAAAAGCCTGCTCTCAAGTGTTGAAATTATCAGGAGCAGCCCAATAATAAAGGAATACCATATACTAATTGGCTATTGGGATGAGTAGTGATGTGTGCATACACTGAGTTTAATACAGACTTCTGGAGAAACTAAAAAGTGGCAGGATATGCCACTTCTCAGCAAATGTTTGGGAGCTGTTAAGAGACAAGGTCAGGAAAGTCCTGCAGCCACAGGACACCCTCAGTTTTAAGGAAGCCACTGTGACTCTTGGTCCCAGGCTCTGAGAGGGAAGACCCACCACCAGCAACTGTAGTCATTGAAAAAGTAAAAATAGGGTGTGTGGGGGGGGTGTGTGTCTTGCATCCAGAGCCTGCCTGTGAGTGGGAAAAGCCAAACTGCATTCTTCAAAAAGGGGAAGAAGTGTACAAAGGCAATAGAGGCTGAGGGGACCCATGCAGCAGAGGGAGCAGGTGCACAACTGGCACCGTGACCAGGCACACAGTTATTTCACCCTTGATCCTTCTGGCAGACACCCTGGGAACAGGGAAGGAGTTGGGATCAATTAAGATGTAAAGGTGTACTGTTAGGAGCAATTGGCTAATGTGGTCTAAGGCACAGGGAGACCATGGCCAGACGTCCCAGGGATACCCACTCCCTTCCAGCAAGTGAGCTCAGGTTTCAGCAAAGGATGAGCCATCACCAGCACCATGCTCAGCAGGGACTGAGGCATAAACTGAAGCACAGGATAAATTAGCCTCCACTGAGCTCTCTCTCTCATGCTGGCTAGACTGCTACCAGCATCTGCATGGTTAACCCATGCATCCCACTGCCAACTTTGCTGTTACTGCTGTATGGACATGTTTCCTCCAAAAAAAAATCTCTAGACAGTGCAAAGGGAAACAAAGAGGTTGGTTCTGAAGCCCTGCTAATCCCCTGACAAAGCACTGCTGGTTTGTAACTCTTACCTAATAGTGTGACAACTTGAATCTGGCCAACTCTTATAGAGCCAATCATCTCCAGATCCAGGAGCTAACCGTGCTGTATTGCTTTTCTGGCCATAATTACACATGAAAGAGAACGTAATGAAAAATATTTTGCAAAAGCTTAAAAAATCAAGCAGATGTCAGGTTTCTGGGGGAAGCAGAGCTGCCAGCCTATGAAGGCTCACACCTGCTGGGGAGAGCTGGGAGGGAGGGAGGGAGAAGACTCCCAGCTACATGGCTGCAGCATCCCCCAAATCCCCTACACGCCTGGGTACAGCCTGGACTTTCCTGTTTGTGCACAGGGATCACCAGTGATGAAAAGACAGGGCAGACATACGCCATGCAGCGTCGTTCCATGTTTCCACAAAGAAAGGGTGCCATGCACAGGGCTTCTGAAAACCCAGCTGAAATGACCAACTGGCCTCTTGAAAGTTTCTTCCCTGCCTCCATGGTTCTTTGATGGGCAAAAATTAACTGATTCTAGTGTATATTTCACTGTATGGATTATCAGAAACTAGTCTGTTTCTCTTGGTTTAATTGTTAATTTGACCACAAGGGCCACTCTTCAAATGGGACATTTTGGACAAAAAGGTACTGAAATGACAGATGTTGTACAACACTCCAAAGTGAATCAGTTTACAAGCACTTCCAGGGCACACAGTGTCTCATCCTGCAGAGCATTTCTTAAAGTTTCCTTCTGGGAGTAGATCCTAGAAGAAGATGTCACCAGTCAGTTCTGAGAAGTGTGAGTGTCATTAGCATGTTGCTTTAACTGAGTTTTAAATATTATATTAAACAATTTTTTGTACATTTCCTAAGAAGAGTCTCCTTTCACGAGGTGTCCCAAGTCTCCTGTCAACTTTCCGTGGCTCAGATGTGTACGTGAAATCAGATTAGCACATTCCAAACTTCATTTCCACTGAAACACAATCAATTGTAACTTATTTTCAAATCACACTGCTTTCTCTAATTGTTAGCTCCAGCCTCTGCTGAATAGGTGGTTAAGCAAATTATTCCATCTCACATATGAAAATTGTGCTATTTATGCTGGCAGCTTTCATGGTTACTGATGAGGTTTCTTGAGCTAATGAAATAATGAAAACACAAAACAGATTTACCTTTCTTAATAAGGAAAAAGATAATGAACTAAAATTAAAATTGAAACTCTCACTATACACAGAGTCACTGTAATATTGTTTCTGTTTTAAATTAATGCTTGTGCTTTTTATTTTATTTTTTACATGCCAGTGACAAAGCATTATAAGGATGGGTTTACTTTATTGCATTTTTTTATAATAGAATTATGGGACATACAGTTTTGGTGACTTTTCTCTTCCCTGTGCTTGGGCACACATGAAAGGGCGACACTTTGATTAGACTCTGTGCAAGGTTTCAGGGAAGTGGGGGCAAAGGGGAGGGTAGGTGCAGATAGCTTTTGGTCACCTTTTCATCCTTCTATCCATGCCTTGATGCCAGGCTGGCACTTTCCTTGTGCAAATCTGCTGAAATTTGCATTGTTGGAGCTCTGCAAAACAACCAGGCTCCCTGCTCGCCCACTGCTGCTCTGCTTCCCAGTGTGTGCCAGTGATTTGGCTCACCTGGAAGCTTTGCCAAGGAGAAAACATCGATTTGTGTTTAGAGAGCCCATCCTCTTACCCAGGGCCAAAGAGGGGAGGAAACCCCAGTGTACTTGTGTCATGTGTCTGGCAAACCCTCCTGTCTCTGAAACAGTCTAGCAATACTTTTTTGCTCATTCACTCATGGATCTATGGGGAAGCCAAGGACTGGGTCTGTGGGCCTCCAGTTAGTGCTGAACTGACACCATGCTGGGCTGAGCTGGAAAAGAGACTGGTCACAGACATGCTGAAACAGGAGGTAACCCCCTGTTGTAACTGCTTTAGAGCTGGGAGCCTACAAGTGCATGGTTCCTCTGTTTTGTAAATGTTTCTTTCCAGAGCTGAGCACCATCACTTGTTAGTGTAGAGAGATCTTGGCTGGGAATACAAACCTGAGACATTCAGTACGGGGCACTGGTACTTCTGTCAAATAAGCTGGACAGCTGGTCCAGGAGAAGTTGTGAGTGTCCCTGCCATGGCAGTTGGTGTTTTGCAGGATTACCAGCTGAATTCTGAAATTGTTCCTCAAAATCCACTCAAAATTTGCTGGAGGAAGGACAACGAAGAGGAACAACAGCAAAGCCCAGTGCCGAGGGACTCGAGCGCTCCCAGGGGTCCCAGTGCTGGCACATCACACGGTTCCCCTGGTTTGCTGTGTTAGGAAATTGCTGCAAAAGCCCTTCAGGCTGCCCACTTCCAGCAGCTCACACATCCCATCCCCATGTCACAGCACCCACGGTTTTCTCCTTAAACGTAAAACAATTATACAATTCTGCCAATAACTACCATGCCATAAATTAGCGGGCTTGCTGGCTCTCTGCCTGCCACTGGGGGAGGAAACGGCCCCATAAATATTTGTGCAAGACATCAATAAATTTGAAGTGTTGACTTGACTACTCAGCTTCCCTATCTGAGGCCTGGAGCAGAGCTTCCGGAGTTCACGTGTTTCTGCCGCAAGAGGCCAGTGCTGGAGGCTAGTGATATCCCCAAGATGCTGAAACTGGAGATGGAGCGAGGAAACCCTTATAAACCCCTTTGCAAGGTCCCTTCATGTTACTGATCCAGGTGGAAAAGGGACAACTCAGACAGGGAAGGTCTTTGGAAGAAAAGCATTCCTCTGGCCCATTGCTGTTCTTCATTTTTATCGATTCTTTTGAATCTATCAATTTGTACCAGTCCTTACTACAAAACCACTGTGCTTCATGGGGCTGGACAGGTGGACAATGCCTTCCAGCAAAGCTACTTTTAGGCTTTGCACAAGATCCAGAGGAAGATCAGTCAATGTGATCCCACCCTATCCCACAGAACAGAGGGGCATCAGGAGCTTCTGAGATCACTCCAATTTAATCTGGGTTAGAAATATTATTTTGAACTGGCTCTGCTTTTGTAATGTTGGAGTGGCATCACTTCAAACTGGAGTCCTTTGGCTGGCACTGCTCTATGATTCCCTGTCTAGGCACATTTAAAAGCTTTTTGACTGCAGTGCTGACTTTTCCAGGTTTGCAACCTTTCTTTTGGGACGAATAACTCCAATCTGTAATGCTCAAACACTAACATTAATGCTGGCTCACACACATTAGTGTTGGATGCTCTTCTCCAGCTGAACAGTTTTCATCTAAAGCAGAAATTGTGACCCAGTCGTTATACCCCTTTTATTTTTCTTGCTGCTTTGTGTCAGTGCATGTATGTAGACAAACAGAGCAGCCTACATACATTGTCCAGGGTGCACACCAGCTCCGCTCCATCTTCAGAGGATGGTCCAAGTGGTTTCATGAGTCTTTTTTCACTTCTTGTAGATCAAATATTTGGGACTCTTGTCTAGAAGGGCACTTTTGCTACTTATGTAAAATGTAAGGGAAAAAAAAATAGTCTGAGGATGTATGGAGAGGAGGTGAGGGTCAGGAGGTTCCCCCAGCTCTGTGTGGGACTCCTTCCCAAGGACGTGAGCTGCACCAATCAGATAGAGCAACATTGATTGCAAATAAAAAAGGCCTATTTTTGTTGCTATACAGACAACAGACTCTCCTAGATTCTCTGTCTATGAAGCCTCAGATTGTGACAACTAAATAGAAATCATTGTGAATAGAGCACATGTGCAAAACTTGGACTACAGGGTGGAGCAGATGTATTAACAAGGTACTCTCTGCCTTGTTCTCTCTGGTGTTCCCAGCTCACTGTCTAGACTCAGCTCTCCCGGGGAGAAAGAAGGTGAGAAGGCTCAATGAAAAAAAGAAATCATGAAACTCAAGCTAGCAATTGTCAGATTTGTGATAATACTAAATGCCATAATTATTATCCAGGCTACTCAGGAAATAATTTTACAACGCTTAGTAGACATCTGGGAGTGAAGTAAAAGAGATATTTGTTCAGCCACTCACGTTTCCAGGTTTGCTAAAACAATTGCTTCATCTCTAAGTTTTATATCTATAAAGACATGGTTATGGAAACACAGACCTGGAGACACTCCCCATGAGCAGTCTGTCACATCAGGAACCACAGCTTAGCTGTGGCACAGCACAGACTTAATTTCGAGGCACCATATGCTCACGTCCAGGGTAGTCCATGGACCAGCCCGCTCCCCGCAGTGCCCAGCAGCTCACATCAGCGCTGCTCCTGGCAGCGTGCGGCCGCCTCTCCTGCCAACAGAGAATTCCTGTGTAATGGGGGCCCCGGGTACTCGCTGCCTCTGTGGTCACAGATTGTTCACAGTTCAATGTTTTCCCCCGTCTGGCCTGGCATCCCCAGCTTCCGCGCTGGAATTTGCCATTTCACTGCAGCCAGGAGCTCAACATCATGTTCCCTCTTCCCTGTTGGGACCTGGCTGCAGATTATTCTTTCCATGTTGTTTTCAACACAAGAAAGAGCACTTTTTTCCCACCCTGCTCTCCATAAAAGGGGAAACCAGGAAGCAGGACAAGAATTCTAAGTTTATGGGGAGTCTTTTTGTTATTTTGCAATGGGGGACAAGGGCTGGCATGCAGCAGTTGGGCTTGTTCCCCAAGTTATGTTTCATGAAATGACTGTTGTAGAGACAAGACAAAAGCGCTGCTATGGAACTGAGGCCCCTGAAGAGGCTGTAGAACTGCTGGTTGTGTTGATGCATGTACATCTGTTGGGTTCACAGCTAGGGTTTCACCATCAGTAACCTCAGTTTCGGCATTTCCCTGCCTTCATCAGCAAGACATTCACGCTCAACCCCACCAATCATTCCTCCTGGTTATTAGAACATGAATCGTTATGACCCTTGCCCAAATAAATATTACAGAAAATTGGAAAAATACATTGAAATTACAGCTGTAATAAAATCAAGCTAATACAACCATGGAAAACTGGCTGCATGGAAGACAGACAAGTGAGAACTCCCCCAAACCAGGTGCCTTAAGTCTGCAAGCAGCCATTGAGCATCATCAAACTATCCAGAGAAGATGGCATTTGGTTTGTTTACTATCACATCTGCCTGTCCTAGTTACTATCTACTGCCTTCATTACGCTGAATTTCTGTTTCTTTTATTTTCTGAAGACAAGCAGTGTTGCAGGACAGTAAAATTAACAGAACTGCTGACTGAGAGGGTTTATGCTGGCAGCATTATGCACAGAAGCTGTTTTTCAAAGGGAAGGAATTATGCCACACTTCCTTGGCCATCAGTGATCACTCACTTGGAAGGGAGTGTTTTCAGGCAGGCTGATGGGAAAGACTCTGGTTATCAGCTGCTCTGAGGAGATAGTGGCACTGCACCTGCAGCCACTTTCTGAAGTCCACAGCTCAGAGCCACATTATAAAACAGAAAAGGGCACAAGCAGCTGTATATTATGTCTAACTATCTTGACTCACTAGGGCTCCTATTCTCAATTCTCTGTGACCTTTAGAGCAGTGGAGCTGATACTGAGCAAACAATACAGCTCCATCCTCTTAGGGAAGCCCCCACTCCTGCCCTCCGCCTGTCTGCAGGCAGTTTGCTGGGCGCTGCCAGCCACACACCCCGCACAGCCCAGCTGGAGGAGCAGGGATGACGCACCAAGCCATTTTGATTTGTGGCATCTCCCTGAGTAGGATGTGCAAAATAAAGACAGATGGTAGTGGATAAACCCGAATGACTGTGAAGCTGCCATTAGCAATAGCGCTCACACTGTGCAGAGCGCCCTGGAATGAACTTCCCCGTGGCCCAAAGTCCCTGGTGACACACAAGATTCTGCAGCTCCTTGTTTAGTGAGAATTTCTGTGCCTTTTACCATTTTACCATCTTGTTTTGCTTTTTTCCAGAATTTTGTTTCAGCCTCCTGGTCTTCCTCTTCAAAGCCACCGTCTTCATGTGGCTGTTCCTGCAGCCATCCTGTCTGGGTTAACAGTGGTGCCTTGGTGGAGCAGGGAGACTGTTCACCTTTGGGGTCAACATGGGAAACCTCCTTTCAAACCAAGGCTTCAAAATGCCCTGTGAGCTGTGATGTTTTTCTTGTGTCCCCCTCACCAAGTAATTCCTTAACACCCTTTTCTCTTGGGATTTCTGCAGGGTTTCCAAACCATACTGAACCTCAGCAGAAGGAGCCAGGAGATAATCCAGGCACCGTTCTGCCATTGCAGCAGTTTGACTTCTCTCTTCCTTCATCACATTACCTTCATGTTCAGGTGTTTGAAGTCTGCAGCTGACATATGTTAGTTCATCCAAGATAAATGCAGGCACATTAGTGCTTTCTGATACCTTTTTCCTTACATATATTGATAGAAATTGATTGCTGATGGACTTTTCCACAAATAAGTGGCAAAAATAACCAAAAATCACAAACCATTCTGGGGTAGCTATTTATAAGACACCTCTGTGGTTTTGGAGCCTACTTCCCAATTTCAAAAGTAATTTTTTACACCATGGATTTGGGTCAGTTTTGAAGAAGAATCCTACCTCACTTACATGCTTTTGCAATCACTTGCTTCAGCTTTCGAAGGTCGGCTGGCTCTGTCTCCTTCACCATGCTGCTGTCTGCCAGAGCTGGCTGAAAAGCTGCTGCTGAACATGCATCAGGGTTTTACAAGCAGCATTTGCTGGTGGGGTCATGCTGTGGGCAAGGATCTATTTTATCTTGGGTTCTCCATTTGGCAAAGTCTACACCATGTGGTACCACAGCTATATGGCACAAAGAGAATGGTGAGATGGTTTGATGCAGATTATAAAATATGAGCCCCTTAGGAAAAAAAAAAATATGTAAATGAATTATGCAATGAGCACAATAACCTTGGGGGGTTAGTCTGATTATTATAAGCGTGGAAAACATGACAAAGGAAATTTCCCTTCCATATTTTTCCAACTGAGAGCGAACCAGGTCTCCTCAAGTCAGCTCTCCAGTCCACCAGAGGCTCACTGAAAGCCTCTAGTAGTCTGAACAGCAGATTTCCAAGCCACTCTGGTGAAGGCAAAGAATTTTCTCATATGTGCAAACATACCTGACGATTGGCATAGTCCCAACAAACACACATTAGGTCAGTTAAAATATTCCAGTGTATTGACGTTAATTCCACAGCTCAGGCCCAAGATCATGTTCTCATTTGTCTGAATAACAGAGCATTTAAATATTTAGTTCAAATATAAAGACTTTCGGCTTATATACAGGGAGGGGGGAAATCCAGGGGACAAAAGTTTTCCTTGTAGCATGCACCGTGCTGGTTTCCAAACCTTGGCAGTCGTGAGCACGATGCAGAAATGGCAAAAGTCTGGCCAAGACAAATCTATAAAATTTGCACTGTACATACACCTCCTCCGTGCATGAAGGGCTAATAAGCCCAGATACTTTCTGCCTCTCTGAACAGTGGAGCTACAGAGGTTTCCCCATGGATTCCAGCGGGGCCAGGAGCATGGAGACTTTATTATGTAACAACCCACATTATTTAGTGAAAATCTGGAATAGGCTTTATTAGTTGGGCCTTTGTTTGGTCAGGAAATACCTCCAGACAAATGTGATGACACAAGCATTTTTAATTTGCCACTTCACGTTCATAGCAAATTAGGTGATTTTACTTGTTATTCCCTCCATTAAAACCGACAGGCTGCAAGGTTAGCAGTTTCCCTCAGAAGCTCTTGATGACATTACAGACACACATAGAAAGCACGAGCACATCATAACGAATTAAGATCACCTCCCTTGCCTATAATCTGAAACACTCCATGTGGTCTCTCCTAGCATCAGTCCCAAATGCCAACGCGCTGGAACAGCATGTGCAAGTGGTTGGAGGTAAGGGAAGGGAGAGGTCAAATTCTGTGTGCTCCGTACGATCAAATTTGTGGTATAAACCCAACAATTACCAGCAAAGCGGTGAGCGAAAAACAAACGGCCTATCTATTACCCAATTTCAAATGCCAGTGTGATGCCCGCAGGACTCTCAATGCTCCGTTATTTTTCTTGACATATTCAGTAATGTGTCAAGTCTTAATACCTGCTCTCAAATGAAGTTGTTGGGTTTTTCCATCTGTGAGCTCAAAGTAATTTTCATTTCAGTACAGACATAGAGAAAGGCCAGCTAGGCTGCTGCTGAAGCCTAATTTCAGCATGTATTCCTCTGTGAATTACACTTCTCCTTAGGATAAATAGGGGGGAAAATAGCAGAAATGATGTTAAGTGCAAAGTATTTAATCTTGACTAGGTATCACTGAAGCAGCTCAATGCAGACCCAAAGGAAACACTGATAAAGTAGAAGAAAAAGAGGGGGGTAAAAAGCAATCCTAGCTTTCTGTGCAGCGAGGATTAGGAACTGAAATGCAGCCAGCATAGAAACATACTCTTTTTACTGGACTTCTGTCTAGATAATATTAAAAAAATACAGATTATGTAGAGCTGTGTAATAAAAGAGGTAGCCGTGGTGAGTCTGCAACTGCACGTTTTTTGGCTGGAGGTTTAATGAATGAGGCTGAGGGCCTGCCAAATGGCTCTGAACGAGACTGACGCAGCTCCTGGGGTTTGCTTAAAGAGGGGAAGCGTCAGCGGAGGTCTGCGGGCCGGCCACGGCGAGTGGGTGGGAGTTTTACAGAGGACCTGCTGCTCGATCCATTAGCAGCGTGGGACACCTCACCTGCACACCACCGTCTTCTTGGGAAGCACCAGGCTTAGGGCTGTTTGTGTAGGCTGGAGGACACTGTGTGATCCCTCCTCAGCCACACGTTTTATGGCCAGGCAATGAGGTACGGCTGGGATTTTGAGGAATGCCAGGTGTGCGTCGGAGAGACTGATTTCCACATTGGGAAAGCCTCCTGCACTTGGGCCTCTCAGCCTGGCCGGCTGGGTGGGCCTCCCCAAAAGAGTATGAGTGCTCACCCACGCCATCCATCGAGCCAAACACCACCAGCATGCTTCAGCGTGATGGCATGGGGAGCGAGGAGGAAGAAAAACAGTGTTCCACAGGGAAATCATCTCCCAGGGCCAAGAGCTGCAGACTTCCATCTCTTCCCACCTCCTAACTGGCTTTAGAACCTGTGTATAACCTTTTTTTCCAAAACTGCTCTGAAATTAGGCACTTAAAACTGTCAGTGAAACTCAGGCTTCAAAGCACAAGGAAGAGCAGGGCTGCCCTCTGTGCACGCACTGGTGAACACTTCCACGGCTGCCTTTGGTGCCATCATGCCTCCTATGTTATTGCAAACACCCCAGTGTGGGACTGGGCAGAGAGGAAGCATCAGAGGGAGCCTTTTTCCTTCAGGTCAAGGCAATTTGGCTGCGTTTGTAATCACTACACACTTTTTCCAGGCACTGGCCATATCAAGAAAAGCATCCTTTCAGAATTCATTCTGATCCCAAAAAGATAATCCAGTGACAAAACCACCATCTCACTAGCATGGCACGCTTCCTTGGAAGCGGCTCGCAGCAGATGAGACATGGGTTGTTTGCAGATACTTGTCTTCAGCTCTGAGAGATGCATGACCTGCAGGTCAGCAAGGTGTGAGCACAGCAGTGAGAGAGCACTCGCTCCTCTTGCTTCTGCTGGATGAGGCTAACATGCAGGAAATCCCATTCTTGCATCCCCCACCCCCACCCCCACCTCCCCCACCCGCCCAGTTTCAGATTAATAACCTTTATTTGTAAAGCAAGAAGTGCCAGATGTATTCCCAGACATACCTGCCCTGCTGTCACCGTTCCTCACCCTCTTGCCACCTCCACTCTGCTAATCAGCGTGCGATAAGCACGCGCTGTTGACTTTGTCTGCCAAGCAGCATTTTAAGCCTACATATAATTGCTGAGAAACTCTCCCTACCTAAAAAGTCAGAGGAGACTCTTTCTTTGTGTTTCTTTTTGCTCAGAAGGGGCTGAACCAGCAATCTTGACTTAAAGGCTGACTCTGATTGGAAAATAAACAACTATAAAGTACAATAAATCCCATTGAAGAGTCCAGTCAAAACATCCCAATGAACAGCTAATGCTCGACTAACCAAATCCAGATGTGACTGCCTTGTCTGGCACTAATTGGTTGACTGGAGAGTAAGTAACTGTGTAACCTGAAGGAAATCTCTACTGCTTGCATTTGGGATGAGTTGCTAAGGCAGAAAATGGTTTGGTTTTGTTGTGTTTCTTAATTTCCTAACAACAGCGGCATCACAGGCACCTGCAGTCATTAGGACCTCTGTAGCCTCCTCCCTATGGCAGGACACGCTTCTACTTTAGGTACCCTAAAGCAGCCCACAAGAAGTTTCTCAAGAGCACGAAGGTGCTTTTGACATCTGATGTTCTTTCATTCCCAAACATTTCTGGGTTTATTTGTTTAACCAAAGGACATGCCCTAGCAGATCGCAGCTAAGTTCTTAGATAAAGGTAGTTGCAAATTCCAGTGGGAAGTCTTTGAAACACCAAAGAAGACACCAAAGAAGGCAATTGCTTTCATATATAATTAAAAAATAAAACCAGAAGATGGGAGATGAGTTTGGAAATGGAAAGTTGATTTTTTTAAAAAAAAAAAAGATTAGTCTGATGAACCCCAATTCCTACAGCCTGGAAATTCCATATCTGCCTGCACAACTCTGCATTGGCAGAGGATACACAAAGTGGCTAACCAGGATTTTCCAATGATTATTTTTAAGGTGTATTTGACAGGATGATATTAGATATTCATATTTTAGAAAGAATTCTGCATAATACTCTGAAGCAATGTGTGTGCCTGGAAGAATCATCTTTGCTTTACCAGCAGACTTCCCAATGCCATGAATCTGCACACATTTACTTCCATTGTTTAACTTGAAGTAAAGTTCTCTCATTTGCTTCAGTAGCTTCCAAGACATTAAGAATTATTTTTCTTAAGTCATTCTTGGGGGTCTAGTCATATCCCAAGCAGATAGGAGGTTCTGTGAAAGACCTTTCTAGAAAGTTAGTTACTAAGATTCTGTTTAAAAAGTTACTATTCATATTCCTTACCATTTTAGATCAGTCAGTAATATTAATTTTGTCTTTAATTTTATCAAATAACTTACAGAAATTTTATACACATTTTCCTTAGCATCATTGCAATGTTTGTACTTTATAATTCTAAAATTATATTAATCTGCACACAAATCTAATGTTGACCTTCTGCTTGCTTATATGATTTTTAGTGCTCATAACCCCCCCAAAAAACATCCCACATAAGCTCTATAACTTGACCCTCAAGTGCCAAAGCTGTTTTTTCAGTGGAGCAGTGGAGCATCTGTCTGGACACATCCAGCCACGTCTTTCACTCATGATATGCAAAGACTTGAAATACAGTAGACAGTTGTGCAAAGCATGAACAATGAAAATTACATCCAGCCTTTAATCCAGGGGATTCTGGGCTGAGCTCAGCCTCCGTGGATATACATATCCACCCTGCATTTAGTTCCACATATTCTAAAACTGGACATTCCCTTACAAGAGTCACATGGGAGCAGAAATGGGATTAAGCAGCTTTCTCTCCATGTTTTGTTATTAGTATTACACATGTACTATGCAGTCACATAAGCAACTGAGCTGCACAATCATCATCAAAAACTCATTTCTTCTGAGACACCAGAAGGTTTTACATTTCATGTATCATCTTTATTTTGTTCTTGGCCTTGGGAGAGAAGGGATGGGAGAGAGGCAGGAGGATATTCATACACCATAAATTTAGAATCAGAAAAATTTTGATAAATCTCCCTCCCTCAAGTGTGAGTGAAGAACTCTCTCCTGCCAACAGAGCGCAAGAGCAGCTCCTTTGCTGCACTTTGCATTCCATGCTTTTAAAAGTGCCACGAGTTGGCCTGGCTTTGGCAATAGTGATACAAGGGAGGATTTCTCTCCTGTGGATACTGGATATTTACCAAATTAAGTAAAACTACTATCTTGCTGGAACAAGCTACTATCTCACTGGAACAAAGTGGCATCTGCTGGCAACCCACAAAAAGCCCAAGGACAAATCAGGATCCTCCAAGGACTATCTCCTCTACCTCTTTAAGTTCAGCTCCCAGAGGTCTCAGGCTGTTATCTCCCACCAGCAGGAATTAGATGTGTAGCTTGAACACTAACAAGAATTTTTTTAGAAAAATTAATGTGTGAAAGCACTACATTTAAGTAGACAGCATTGAACTGCTCACCAGAGAAGGGAATTGAACTTTCAATTTTATGTCAAAAGTTCCTGCAAAGAAATTGTGGGATGTTAGGAAGAAAATACTCATAGGAGTTAAATTCCTGTTTCCATTGAGCTGAGTTAATTAGCTAAAATGGATACATTCTGAAACAGCTTTTTTATAGCAGTGCAGGGCAGCAATTCTTACTGACATTTAAAATTAAATATCTCTCTAGCCACTTCAGAACACTAAAACATATCTTTTAAAACCAGCCTTTGACTTTGGCAGCATAGTAGACTGTTAAAAGAAACTGTTAACATTTGGTTGAGTGGCATGTGGAAGAAAACTGGCAAAGTAAACTCAAGGGTTAATGAAAGTAAATGAGATAATCCTCATTGATCCCCCATAATCCCCACAGTCTAAGTGCAACTGTCAATCACTGGGAGAGACTTTTTTCAAATCCACCCCTGTGTGAATAGGTCATTCCAAACTGAATATACTTTATATACAGATATATTCAAACATACACATGCATGCTAAACGTATAACAAAAATCTTATCAGGGTAAATTCCAAAATGAAGAGGAAAATAAAGCATAGTTTAAAGCATGGTGTGTGAGTAAAAAAGTTTCTTTTGCTAGTTGAAATATGTTCAAGCTGTCTCTTCCTACTAACTCGCTGCTTCCCATGTAAGCTGGTAGCAAGCAACGAATCTGTTAAACCCCTTCTCCCTAAAGGAAGAAAGGCTGTTCCCATAAAATTACAACTCACCGTTTAACAGATTGACCTCAGCAAAATATGGTCTGGAACAGAAAAGAAATCATTTCAGTCCTTTACAGAGAACTACTGACATAAGAAGTGCATTAAATCAAATGATGGCATATTTGAGGCTTACAGGACCCCAGCACACTGCTCTCTCTTCCAAGAGCTGCTCTGGATTTACAGGACATCAGTCTAAGTCTTGAATCACTTTGGTCCTTAGCTACTTGAGCAGCACTGTGGTCTCCCTGCACCAGCGCAACTGGGGAGGGATGCACATCAACAGGCATGAGATGTGTGCTGCCAGAGCTGGGGAAGGAGCTGGCTCAAGAGGCAGCATGATCCAGGGAGGCAAACACATTCAGACTACAAGGGCATCAGTGCCATAGTTCAGATTTTAGCACAAAAGCTCAGCTCTAAACCCACACTTGATTTTGTGAGAAACTCATCCAAGATACCCAGAGCACAAGCATCCTGTTATTAACATTTGTAAGCATGTGGTTATTCCATCTAATATTTTGCTTCTGGAATTCTTGATAGCATAGACATGGCACTCTGGAACATGGTTTAGTGGTGGATGTGGCACTGTTAGGCTTACAGTTAGACTCAATTGTCTTAAGAGGTCGTTTCCAACTTAAATGACTCTGGGATTCTGTAACATAGCAATCACTTTCAGAGGAAGTTACAGGATTTAAGAGAAAGACAATCTTTCTGCAGAGCATTCAGACACACCTGTAATAACGTTTCTGCACGCTGCACTGGAAAAGGAAATTGTCTGTCAAAGGTTTGGGATAGAAATGCTTCACACCACCCAAAGGTACCTCTTGATAACCTAGTACAACAGTCATTTTATTCCTGTAAACATTCAGAGCAAACTTCCCTGCCTAAGCCACCACTTCTAACCTGAGGCTGAGCTGGAAAGAAATGCCCCACTCTCAGGTTTAAAGAAAAACCAGCTTGGTAGCCATTTGGCCTGCAGCCAGGATTAAAGTGCTAACTCCACGTCTGTCAACCTGTCACTTAAACATTTACCCAACTACTGACCACTTCTATTAAAAGACCATTAAACCAGGATTAAGCTTTTCCAGGGTTAAGCTGATGTAAAAATGCATGGAATGTCACACCAAGGGCAGCTGATTTTATTTGTATTTATGTATTAATGATTTATTTGGAACAGGCAGAAGATGGAGGATAAAATGTTACATGTTTATTAAATATGGGGGATATACCCCTGCTTTGCATTTTCCCTTCTTTCAGTTTCCTATACCCAGATCCCCAGCGCTCTGATAGCTGCAGAACATCACACAGTGATCACAGAAACCTCCAACTGCCTTAAAACCAACACTGGCTGCTTGAGGACAGGTCAGCATCGCTCTGCCCAGGGTGGAGGGGACACAATACAGCCCAGCCACATGGTTATAAACACATTGTCATGTCATGCCAGAGACCAAGTGTTTAAAGAAAAGAACCATCTCATCAGAAGTAAGAGCCTATTCTGAGCAGTCTGAGTTTATTTTGTAGCAGTGTTTGCAGCTGGAGATGGAAGGCATGTGAGCAGGCAGGGCATGGGTGCTGCTGCTCCTTTCAGTCTGTTCTGTTATCTTAAAGTAAGTCCTGTAGAAACAGACACAAAGCTCTATAAATCATCACTCCATTAACTAGGAGAGCGCATTACTTCTGAAAATGCTTAAAGGAAGATACAAGTAACCTGTAAAAGCAGCACACTGTCTCATTTTTACCTTTTTCAGTTCCAAGTAACTCAGTGTTGTATCCCCTAAAAATAAAATCCTGGAATACCCCAATCAGAGCATAGTCTGTACTTAGTCAAGGTGGACTATGCAGCCTGTCTGTCTCCGAAGCCTGGGCTCACATGATGCTGTTCAACACTGTTGTAGGTGCTGGGTTACTCCATCCAGGTCAACAGACACACATAGTATCAGAAAGCAACTTTTGGACTGTGCAAGTTTAGTGGGTCTGCAGATGACGCTTTCTGGAGAAAACTCCTAAGAGCTACCACAGGTAGCATTGGAACTAAAGAATCAGGCCTATAGATAGCTACAAACTCAAAACATTAACAAGGAGTATTAGGAAGTTGATACCGATGCTTACTAAGGTGAGCAATGTGTTTAACACATTGTTTAATACTCTTACATGTTTAACACCTGTTTAATGCTCTGATTTCTGTACAGTTCCAGAGGTAAAAGACATAATGAAGTCCACCAAGGGGCACCAAGCACCTCAGTGGAAGTTCCTCCACTTAGCTGACCGGGTGCTGTGATGAGGTTGCTCCTGTTGGGTTATATTTACCCACTACCAGCCCTTAGTAAAGACAGGGTACAAGGCTAGATGGCCTGACCCACTTCGGGTAGTTTGTGACTGCCACCTGATTAGTTCTGAGTGAAGACATGCTGACCTGTCTGAGCACTGGTGCCAAGACATAACTCACAGAACTGTTGGTCTCTGTTAACCACTATTCTGCAGGCTTTCAAAAGCCACTGAACAGTTCTGCCTACATAAAGACCACAGAACTGGCCATTCCCAAAGAGGGAGGTGCACACATTTAATGAGATTCCTCCCCTTCCCCTTAGCCCTCCTGGCTTCTCTATCCTGTTATCTATATTAAATATAATTTTGCTTTCAGGAAGTATCTATGATACTTCCATCTGGAGCAGGGCTTCCAGTATTTACAGATATCAAAGAACTGGTCTTAATTTCATCTGATACTTTAAAAAGCCTTTTATTCTAAAATAAATTATTGAGATGTGGTATTGGTAAAGTGGGCTGCTCCAGTAATGGATTTACTGTGCTGGTGCAATCAATTTCAGAGATTGGATTTCAGGAGAGAAACTATTCATCACTCTCCACGTCAATGCAAGGTTTACCTTCACACTGCGGTCACCCGCTGTAGCTTACCAATACCAAGGGCAGAAGAGGATCTATTGGAGGAAAACTCTTTCTGTTGCCTTTTCCCCCCACATTGTTGCTGAGGTCAGAGCCTCAGGAGTTTGTACAGGTGCAGCAGCTCCACAGCATCACAGTGCTATCCAGGGAGATGCAGCAACAGCAGGCATGATTAAAGACCCTGTTGACCTGCTTTGCCATCATCATTCAAATACAAGGTTTCCTGTTTTTGCACTTCTGTCTTATTTCAGGATCTGCAAAGCCCTTCATTCAGTAAAGGCCACAGGGGTAGAGACCATAATGGTTTTAATAAGACAGATGGGGAGAGACATTGGAGGGGTATAACTTCTTCCCATCCTGTAACAGAAGGCGCTCTGCACACAAGTGATGCTGACATGGGAAGGCAAAGAGGAGCTGTGACATTAACTGTCCCTCCTCCCCCTGCCTTCCTCCTGTTCAGTAAATTTATGCCTCAAGATTTTCACAAGCTGGAGATCCCAGTAACTGCACGTACACCTGTCTTCCCACAGCTACAACACTTCTCCTAGACCTCTGCAGCAAAGGAGGAGGCTGAGAAGAGAAGTTTAGTCCTGGAAGTCAACAGTGAAAGGATTTTGTGCCATTTATTTTTGCTCCATAGAGGTACATGTGTCTTCATTAGCATATATACATATTCATGAGTCCCTTTTTTTTCTTGCTCCCTGCCTGGTAGGGCCTCTTCAGATCTGCCAGGGCCACAATCCATGGAGGTTCCACAAAACAAAGCTTGTCTGTGGTGTCCTGAACTATCAGTGGCAGGAACAAACAGCAAATAAAAGCCTTGTGACATGAAAAACATGAAAGCTTTTTTCCACCCTCATCTCTAACAAACCATGTTCCTAGAGAGCAAAGTCAACTGCATAAATCAAGTCTATGGATTTGGGATTTTACATTAACACCTTCATTCATGCTTTGCCATGACCTCTTAGATTGGGTTGAACTATTCTACTGTGCTGGGAAGTGGCAGCTCTGGAGCCAAATTTAGCACCTAGAAAATTTCCCTTGGCTCTTAGGCGCCATAATTTTTAACCTGACTCCCTGCTTAAAGACAAAGTCATGTCTACATTTGATTTCAGGTGTTATGTACAATAATTTAAGAAGTTAAATGAGGATCTGGCAAGTCTCTGACTATGGAGGGGGTTGGAAAATATTATTTGGAGCCAGAAATGCAGCTTTCTTGGCTCTGGTCTGTCCACCAGCATCAGCTCTGCATTTAGTCTTTCACTAACTTTCTCAGATACTACAATGGAGAAGTTTTGCTTAGCTGCAGAATCACCATCAATAAATACAGCTGGATTGGAATACCTAATGAAGGGTGAAAAACTGAGCTTGTGATACTTATTTATAAGGCCTCTCAGGACATTTAAAAAGTAAGTGAAAGGTGTCTGGAATTTTAGAGCTTTCTTCTCACTCCACTGCTTACACTCCTTTTGCTCTGGTTTTTCATGTGAAAAATGGCCTATCCTGGAAATTTATTTTTTAAAAATCCAAATTTTGAAAGAACTCACAAATGGCAGCTTGCAATGATTAACACACAGCAAGAAAGCTACTGATGATGCCACCATGATGCTTGCAGAGGAAGGGCTCCTGGAAGAGCACAATCTCCCAGAGATAGACAACTCAAACTTTGGTCACAGCAAGCAGTTCCTCTTAATGCTGCTTTTATATGCACAAATACTGTATTTAAATGCACAAACCCTTCCAGCCATCCAATGCAAAGCTTATGCTTTACTTACTGTCAGGCCTATACAGCAAGCCTATAAGATAGATAATTCTGTTCTCATCTCCTTAGTCTCTGTTCAGAGCTTTTAGTTTTGCTCAGGGACAAGACTAGGCTGCTGTATCTGTGTCAGAGTCTCAGTATTCTCCACCTGTGGTAACCACACTCAAAGCACTATAATAAATATGCTCTTGGAGTGCTTCACCTTCTGCAATCCAGTGCTGACCAGAGTAGATCTGCACAACTCAGTGGTCACCAACACTAACTACTTGGAGGTGCTTTTGGAATGGGAGGTGCTGGAAGGGTTCAGGAAGAGGCAATGAAGCTACATCATGGAGTCTTACTCAGAATTTCTAACCCTTTAATTTTGTCGTTTCAAAAGAGCAGCCATTCCAGTAATGAATGAAGAAAGGATTTTCAAAATTAAAAATCCTGTACTCCTCACTGCTCAGACAAGATACAACTCTCCAAAAACTCTACATGAAAAAAAGAATTATTCCCAAATCTGACCATCATGCTGTAAAGGCCCATTCCTGCAATTGTTTTGTTTCTCAGCTTCAAAATATCGACAGAAAGAAAGTTAAATCCAGGATACTGCAGCCTTCTTAGTCAACCATAAAAAGTGAAAAGAAAAAATACCCATAGACACAACCACAGTCATCAATGACATAGAAATCATAGTTATTGTCAGCTGGAGCACAGGATGCTAAGCTGTTAAGTTAGCAGTGCTGTGATGTTGGTTATACACTTATCTACGCAAAATTGAGCATCCTCCAAGGAACCTTTAAGAGCCATGAATCTAAGCTCACCACCTTACTCAGGTACAGCACCACAGACACATTCCTCAGGGTCTCACACAACTTCTACCTGGTTCATCTGTAGAGAGGGGAGCTCCCAGACCTCAGTTCTTCCCTCAACGAGACAGCAGTGCCTCCTGCTGTACTCCAGGCTGCATTTATCCCCAGACTTCCAGTTCTGCCTGGTTTCAGTTACCAGTGAAGCCAGGGTTGGCATTTTAAGAAGAACCGAGATGAGTAATGGAAGATTTGTCTAACCAGCCTCAACAGCTCTGGAAACATCAGCCTGTGTCACAGAAACACACTCCACATGATCACACACAGGACAGGGGTGAGCTGCACAGTGGGGTGAGGCAGCCTGAGATACCCAACACAAACCAGCTTTTAAACACATTCCTGGGTGTATTTGAGTATCACAGCACATCAGGGCTGGTCTGTGGCACCCACAGGGTTTCAGCTGACTCAGACACGCTCCCCTCCTCTGGCTTCAACACGTTGCAGCACTAATCTGCAGGAAGCCCCACTGCAGCATTGTGACCTGCTGCTGAACAGACTTTCACTTGTGCTGACCCATGTCAGACTATCACAGTTGGGGAACACTGACTGTATCCCAGCCCATGTGAATGCCAAGTCTGGCTTAATCCAAAAACATCAGAAAAAGGAACTTGGGGTCAACCTTACTTAAGGAATGTGCCAAGCTTCCTGGAGGTCACAGCGAGAGAACAAGCCCAATGTTTTACCTCTGAAATGAAGAGACAGAGATTTTAAATCCTTTTGAGTCATCAGCCTGTAAAGCAGGTAGCCCAGCAATATAAAAGAAGGGTTGTCTCTGCTCTGGGCTGTAACTGGGAGCCTTTCACTGGAGAGGGTTCTTCCTCCCCCTCGGGCTGGTTTTTCACATATCAGGTAGAAAATCTCTTTGAAAAACAGCAAGTCAAATCTTTCAAAACAATCATTATGATAACAGAGAATAATAATGTTAAAGACCACTCTGCCACCAGGACTTCCACCAAAAAAGTTTCTGAAGGCTTTGCAGAAGCTATTTTTTAAAGTCTCACTGTAGGACAGGCAGCTCTGGGGAGGAACATCAACAACAAGTACCCTCCACGCTTGGTGTAGTCAGAAGAGCTTTGCTGGCAAAGCTGCTCAAGCCAGAGCATGAGGCTCTGGACTACCCTCAAAGCACACTGAAGGACCCCAGCAGCCCACCACCCTTCACTCCCCAGGGCTATGCTAATCCAAATAACATGCCCCCAGTCCTTACATCAGATAATGGCACTGATGAGATGGATGTTTGTCTGTCCCACCCTCACACCACTTGAATCAATCTTGTTTGCCTGACTTCCAGGTTTTGGGGCTATGTGACACTGCAAAGCAGCGTGAGAACTCGGACTCAAAAGATGTCATGGGGCAAAGGACAGTCTTTTCATTCCCAGGAAGTTTCTTAGAAAACCAGTAAGTTACACAACACATTTGGGACACTCCTACATTTTATACTTGAAGAAACTGAGGCAGAAGGTTACATGGTTTCTGAAGATCACCAAACAAAATGGAAGTGCCAGGAACTAGACATGGATAACTAAAGCTCTTCAAATTATCTGGTCCATTAGATAAATCTTTCCTACTCATTTTCCACTAAGGCTTGAGAAATATCCTGACAATCCTCCTAACAGGAGATGGAAAAGGACATTTATACCTGAAATGAGTTTCATCAGGGAACAGGATTACCAAATAACCTTCAATTCCTGCCAGTGGCAGGGTAGGAGGGATCAGTAGATGTGGAAGCTGTGACATGTCCCTTGCCAGAACCACCTGTGACCACAGTGGTCCTGCCAGCCTGGCTCTGGAGGCTGATGCCAAGTCCAGCTCTGCTGCAGTAATCTCCTGTCATCAGCACAGCCAGGAAAAATGTAGCCTACAAGCTGTGATGCCAACATCAGTGCAGTGATCAGCCCTGGGAAGGAGCACCAAGATGAATGTTAGCTCTTCTGTAACTAGAAGCTGCACAAGTGGTAAAGATCTAACTCAGATGTGGTGCAGAGCCTTGTGAGGATGGTCTCAGCTGAGAAGGAGGTTGAAAACACAAGGAGGGGTTTGTTTGGCAGCAAGAAGGTACTTGTGAACACTAATAGAGTCACTCCAGACTTATTCTGGGATGAATGAGAGCAAAAACTTGGTTCTGTATATGTATAGCCAAAAGCAACTGTATGCAAAACCTGAGTAACAGGGAACTACTTCTCCTCACCTCTTCCCCCTTTACCCATTTCACACTTCTTTTCTTCCTCATCCCACAGCAAAAGCCTGATCCATCAAATGACAGGCGATCCATACATAATTTCAAATTTTCCCAAAACACTTTTCCTTACAAAATTATCTGCTCCCTCTGCAGACCAAAGAGAGCATCATCTTCTGAGCATCTGGGCAAGCCGAGCCAAGCTTCTAACTCTTCAGCAGTTCAAGATTCACAGCAAACTGGGAGATTTCAGGAGTTCCTCATAGCTCTGTTGCTGAATTCTTAGAACAGAACAAGCACTGCACTTGGGCAGTTATGCAAAAATATTAATTTACATTATGAAAACACTTTTCTTCAGCTTCATTGACTGTCTTCTTTCCAAAATTGTCACTAAGCATAAGTCAGAGTAATCAGAAAAGAAATCCTTCTGCCATTAACTGGAATATCAGCATGTGCCACCCCTTCTGAAATTAAAAAGCTGGTGCTCCTCACAAGCTAGAAGGTGGCAGATGTGACTGCAGCACCTACCTGCAGTCTTATCACAGACAGTTGCCATAGCAAGAAATGCTCAAATTGAAAGTTTTTATAAGGGAAGGGAAAGAGGCTTCTCTAGCTCACACACACAGAGCTGTCAAGGAAAATTTGTAGAAAAGCAATTTTTAATTCATTCAGGAAGATCTTGAAAAGAATGCTAAAGATTGAGTTCTTCAGAGGTTGTTCCTGTGCCAACTACCTAGTAGCAACACAGTGAGTTCACAAGTAAGTTACACTTGCAAGTAATGAAAGCAATGAGCATGTATCAGACTGCTGCAAGACAGTTCAAGAATATTACTCAGAATATGTTAAAATCTGTTAATTTTGTGATCTGCTTCATCTTTTCTATTGTCTTTTTGCTTAACTGTATGCTGTCTTGATTATCTGTTGAAATTAAGCACTCCGGCTCCATTTCCCAGGTCACCAGTTGAAGAGATTCACCAGAAAAGGTTCCTTAACTCTGAGCAGGGAGACAGGGCCAGGTATGACTGCAGAACTTCATTTATCTTGCCCAGACAGCAATTACATCTGACGGACTTTCTGGCTGCTCCAAGTTTTGTAGAGCCTCCCCATCTTAGCAGAACAGCAGCTCCCACCCTAACCTGAGAAGGCTCAGCCAGACAGCCAAGAACTCAGACGTTCTATCAGCTCTTGTTTTGGTTTTTTTTTTTTTTTTAAGTTAAAATATTCTGGTTTTGGCCTTCTCTGCAGAAAAAGACTTAGGAAAGGTCTTTTCTTTCAGGCACATTTGCAGCTTCGTGCCAGGATCTAATGAGACTCTGAACCAAAGCTGACACAGTTGGTCTCAGACAGAATAATCTCTTCTCATAGTGCACATAAATGCTTTCTGGACTGGTTTCCTTTCTCTCAGGCAATTATAGGTGATTTTAAAGAGACAGATGTTGTCAGATTCCTCCTTTGTCTGACAGGCTTTTTTTTTTTTTCTTCCCTTGACTCTCTCTTTCCTGAACAACAATAAAAAAGTTGGCATTTCTGGCAGACTTACCCAAGTTCATGGCCACACTCACCACACTCTTGCATTCCAGCATTAAATCCCAGCCTTTTCCTGTTTCTCTGTCACAACTAGTAAACAGGCACTCCAAGAGATCAGCTTTTATAGGCAGGAGCTGTGGGTAATCTGCTGGCAAATCACTGCAATTAAGTACAATCTTATATTTATTAAGAACTCTCTGATTGCGATAAAAGACAAAGGTGTTTTTCCTACTTACCCAACACTCAGGAATGACATCTAGTTGATGTCATTACAATCTCATAGCCAGAAATATCCTTGGAGGAATAAAATTACCTGTTACAATCCCAATGAAGAGCCTGGCAATTAGAAGCAATTAAGACCCCTGTTAGGCTTTTGCAGCTCTCACCCAGCTGCTTACTCCACTCTCCTGACTACCTTAGTGGCCCTTCACTGGACTCCCTCCAGTTTATTCTTACCTTAAACTGGGGAGCCCAGAGCCAGCATTTCACTCCAGGAGGGGTCACACAGCCATGCAGACGAGGGGAATCACTATTTATTCCAATGTGCTGGCTGTGCTTTTGTTAACACAGCCTGATGTGCCTTCATCCCCTTTGTGTCCATCATCCCTTCCCTCGTCTTACTTCCCCTGTGAGGAGATGAACAGATTCCTTCAACCAAAGAGTATTTTCACATGTTCTTTATCTTTGCATTGTCCACAAAGAAAAAAACCACAAACCCAAACCAAGGTATTACTGATTTTTCAATAACCTCACAGTTTTTGTAGACCTTCAGTCTTAGTTTAGCCTAATTCACAGATATACTCTGGTCCTAGGAAAGCCTGAAGGAATGAGCAAATGTTAGACAGCTGCAAGCATCTCTCCAAAGTAAAACAGATACTGAATGTAGCCACTTGGAAATGAGGATTTTCTGCTTCTGCTATGCTTGTCATTTTGCAAGTTCTTGTTTTATTTATCAGTTTGGATGCACCTGACCTTGTCTGTTCCATCCTGAAAACCTCCTTGTGCAGAGACAGCAGCTGGGCAACCGGCCCATTCGCAGCCCCGAGCTAAGCAACCAAATAACCCAACATGTAGATGTGCTTGTTTCAGACATTGTTAAGTGAAAAGAGGGGAGCAAAGAACTTGGTGTTGTTCACCAACCTTCACCAGAACAGGTGCAAAAGGAAATCAGTCCTTCTGGGTTGCTCCACTCACTCTCACTGCCATCCTATGGCTCTCTCTGGCCTGGTCACCCTGTGTCCTTCCTCCCAGCTGCCCCTTCCAATGGCCTTACCTAACTGAGATTACCCAGTTTACCCAGTAAACTCATCTGAGTGAAAACACACCCTATAGGAAAAGAGAAGAAAAAAGTTCCTTTTTGTACAAATTTCCGTCCCGATGATGAAAATGTCTAATGAAAACATACCTCCCTTCCAGTCATGGGGAGATAGCAAACACACTGTCTCTTTCCCCTGCCCCTGCTTCCACAGTGTCCGCACGGTGATTTTGGGAGCTCTTCCCCAAAGAAGCCAGACAATGTGGGAACCCGAGGGAGCTGAGGCTGTACATCCCAGCCTTGGAGACCCCTCTTTCCACTGTCAAATATTTGTAGAGTGTCCCTTCAATCTGTCTTCAGGGATGTAGATGGTATCTTCATTCTCTTTAAATGAGAATCACAAAAAGAAAAAGTCCTTGGATCCTGAGCTGGTGAGGAGTATTGACCTGGCTCTTCCTTCTCCTGTTCTCTGGACTGGTGACACCATCCACCTGTGAGCCACAACACGAGTGGTCCTTGCTTTGTACACTGCCATCCACATACACTTGTACAGTGATATAAAGAGGGACTTTATTGCCTCTGAAAGACAACAGGTAGGTGCCCTGGCGAGGTACAGAGGTAAGCCAAAGGCAGTCCATGACATTGGCGGTGGCATCCAAACACTGCTCTGCTCAGGAAGGAGATGGGCTGCGCTCAAGGCCTCTGACCTAAGGCCTCTGACCTCATCAAGATTGAAAATTGAGATTGGACGCCCTCTTGTGCCATCCCATCCCCTGGAGCAGGGGCTGGTGAAGGATGGATCAGGGTGACCCCGGTCCTGGCCCCACTAGAGAGGCTGGGAGCAAAACCTGACCTCGGCTGAGGCTCCAGCCCTGTACCCTCCAGGGACTACAGCCATTAATCTCATTTCTGCCACCAGTTGGGACAGCATTGCCATGACCAGTTCTCAGCTGCCCTGCAACGAGGGCAGTCTTTTAAACACCAGGGAAGTGCCTGCAAAATGCCTTTAAACCAGAACAACAGAAGCCCACATGCACTTTGCAACAGGTAAATGAACATATGAGCTACAAGGAAACCAAGGATTAGTCCTCTCATGCACAGTAAATGATTTCCCCACCCCCAAGATAATTTCTTGGCTCCTCTCTCTTTAAATCATCAGTGTCACAGTGGAAAAACCAGAAGGACTCAGTCCCTTAAAGCTCTTTCCTCTTTTTGCCTGTCGTTTAATTAAATTATCCTATAATGAAATCTTTCCCTAATGAGTCAGTGTTTAATAATTTATTAGACACTGAAGCCCTGCTTGGAGTCTCATCAATTATGTATCACAGCACCAGGCACTTTCAATCCCTCTTTTTTCATTTCTCATTCACTTCATTAAAAGCTCCATCCTTGCTGCTTCTAGGTTTCAATCTGCTTGCCCAGACTTAGAGGTCAGTTCATTGATACCTCTTGTGCTCTATGCTCACTGACAGATGTGTGTGTGTGGGGGGGGGGTGTGGGTGTGTGCATGTGTGAGCTGGTCTAACATTACCAGCAGCATCTGTGTACATGTCAGTGCACACGTATACCAGAGCATGGGTACCAGCCTTTCTCCCTGGGAGTGAGAATGGGCATTTATCCCCGATTTCTACATCTAGGTGTACGTACATGTGTTTGTAGATTTTTAGTGTTTCTGTTAGCGCTGATGTATCTACATCTCTAAGGTTGTAATTGCTTCTGCATCCATGCAGGTGTGTATCAGTGCTGCCTGGTGAACAAGTTCATCTTATTCCACTATTTTCTCATTGTTGTGCTCCTTAAAACAACAGCATCTGTAGGAATCAGTGAGGAAATCTTGCACGAGCTAAAGATGAGTTTGTACCTACGGAAGGGGTCAGGAAGGGATACCATGTACACATTGCTGCAGACCTGACCATCATCCACAGGGTAATCTGGGGAAGGGGCTGACTTTTCAGTGAGATTTCCTGTCCCATTCACTATCAGCCCTCTGTAGTCTGCAGAGCACCGAGTCTCTACACAGACCAAGCTTCCTTAGTCACTCCAAGGTTGTTCTGGAGTCAGCAGCCCCACTGACTACTTGTCCCAGGAGCATTCTCTAAAGATTTGTGTAAAATACGCTGCTACTAAAAACTGAGTCTGGGGGAACAGTTTTCCCAAAGAAGTATTGACCTCAGAATATTTAATCTAAAATTTCACCCATTTTCTCCAGCTTATTCCATTACCATAAATACATAGCTAGTTTCATCTCCTGTTTGGGAGCAGAGAGTCAAGCTCAGTTGTTCTTAACTCAGGCAATGCCCTCGGTAGCCCTGGTGTGCTGGTGCTCAGGAGAGCTGAGAGGTCTGGAGTAGGTGAAGCCCCGGGCTCTGCATGCCCACGTTGGGAGCACAGTTCAGCTTGATGATGTTGCCAGCAGTAAAGCAGAGCTGATGCTGCACTGATGCTGTCCTGCCAAGGTACAGAGTGGTTTAGTTTCTTTTACAAGCAAACCCATGCTCAGTCCTTACCAGAACCTGGGCACACTGAATCTCCACTGCTTTATGGCAGTGTCCGAAGGTCTCTTCCAAGAAACAGACCCACAGCATATGCACTGGGTCAACAACCAACTATCTGCTGCCAACGACCACTATCCAACTGATGAGGAGGAAGCCAGGGCAGAGGTAACCCCTTCTCTTCCTCTGAACAACCAGGACAGGCTTAGCACAGCCTGGCGCTGCTTCACCTGATCCGGGCTGCCTCTGTCAGTCAGATGATGTCAGTCCACTCTCCTGCTCCCACTTACCAGTGTTTCCAAGGATGGGAAAATCACATGCACTCACATCTACATGCATTTGCATTTTGAATACTTAATTAGACAGCTGTGCATGGGAAAGATTTTTTTTGATCAATTTATACCCCAAAGCACAAAATTTGATTTTCCTCTTAATTAACTTCTCAAGCATTTTCAAAGGAGTTGTTAGCAGTAACAATCTCATCAGGCCTTTCAAAAAATCTGCCGAGATTTTAGATGGCCTTTCTTCACCTCAAACTGTTTCTTTCAAAGTGAACGCTTCCCCACAACCACAGTAAGAGAATCTGTAACAGATGCCAATGTAATGCATTTTACTAATTATATGATGATTATTTAATATTTTTTTTCTTTACAAAGGATGCAGCTTTCCTAAACAACCCTGTGTGGGTGTTACTGGAACCCTGTGTTGCTCATCAATAAATATTCTGTGTCAATAGGCCATTAACTATTAATCCCAGTGCTGGCCATTTGAGAACTTTACATCAACACTCTTGTTATTTTACACATTGCTTCTCATCTTATTAAGTGACTTGTGCATATGGACAAGAGCACGGTCTCACAAATGAGCCCACGTCAATAACACACAGGACACCACCTCTGATAAGGAAGGGGGAGAATCCCAAGAAAATTAATATGTCTGGGGCTATTCTGAGTATTTATTTACATTGAGAAGAAAGAGAATCCACTCTTGAAGAGCTTATTGTATTACCTAACCTGAACTTCCAACATATGTTCACTTTCATCCACATTCTGGCTTCATTTTTTTTAACCTTAGAGCAAATTTGGTGTTAGTGAAAGATGCCAGACTGACGAGCAGAGCTCACCGCTCGCCACGCAGGCTGCCGCCCAAATGAGCTCCTCTCCAGGCTCAGCTCCCTGCTGCTACCTGATGCAGACAGATGATTTCCAGGGCGAGAACTGAGCTCACTGATCCAGCACTATGGCACTAGTAAAGAATATTACCTCCAAGAATGTGTTCTCCAGAATGCGAAAGACAACAAGGGAGGAATTTAACAGTTTTGATTCTCACAATTTTCTTCAAGAGCACCTTGCAGCTAAAATGAATTAAATGAAAAGGGAGGAGCAGGAGCGACATTTTATTTTAATGGGGAAAACTTGCATCAAAAAGCAATGTTTTTTCAAATAATTTCAATATGCTGAGTATTGTTCCTTCCAACAAATTCTCTCCAGGCACCTAATTTATGATCTCAAATCAAACTCTGACCTGATTGAGTTGATTTTAACCTGACTCTTCTGTAAGTCACCCTAGAAATATTTTGGTTCCACAACTGGCTTTTCTCTTCCTTCCAAGTAACAGTTGTGCAAGTCCACAAAGCAACTCCAAGCAATTACTCAACTGGACAAACTAAGAAATACAATATCCTGTATCCAGCTACTAGAGATGTCCCTACAGTATTCCTCAGGCTGTTACGGAAGGTGACTGACAAAGTTTTGAAAAGTCCTATTAGTGACATATATGGTGTGACTGAAGGGGAAAAAAATACCCATTTTATGTTTTAACTGTATCAGAGAGATAGAAGTGAGCAAAGAACCCATGTTTGCAGTAGGTATCAAGAGCATGTGGCAACGTGGCAGTCGGGAGACGACCACGCGGAGATAGGATTGAATATTATTGAAGTGGCAATTGCTACTCTGTGATTGTGTGGCTCCAACTCCTGGCATTTATTTGGCCAGAATTCAGCAGGAATCGGTGCGTCTTCGACGGAGAGAAATGATGACAGTGCAACAGCTGTGCTCTCTAGCAAACTGCATAATGATATTCAGGTTTTATGGCTCTTTGGTTTGATTCCCAATAGCGACTATCCCATTATCCGTGGTCGGGACAGGTTAGCACCTGCTCGAAGCAATTTCTCATAAATTAGTTCATGTCAGCTCTTGAACGGCTGCTGCTTAAGCCTAAGGTCTGCCTGTCCCCGCCGCAGCGCTCTGCTTGTGCAGATGGCTGTGTCCCTGCAGCTGCGGGCAGCCGGGCAGGACAATCGGGGCAGTGTGTGAGCTCTGCCAGGTTGTGCGGGGTGCTCGCATGGAGACCCACACCTGTGCTGTGCAGATGGTAAGTGTGTGCCTCCCCTTTGGGGGATTGCAGGGGAGCAGCGCACATGGTTTCTGTTTGCATCTGAAGCTGGGTATCCCAGCAGCTGTGTTCAGGAGAGGGGTCAGAGGGTCTGGCTGGCTGCTGGAGGCAGAGTCCACACCCCGCACCAGGTCCTTGAGCAGCCTGAGGGAACTAGTTCTGTCTGGCACTAGGAAATCAGCAGGGCTGTGGCTCAGGCTCGACTGAAGCACAAAGTGGAGGTCACTCAGCTGTACCGGAGTCTTGAGGAACATTGGACACTACTTTTACGTAGCATTCTTCCAGCCCAAGAAGATCCTGCACTCTCCCATGCTTCTGAGGCCAAACTCATCCCTAAGTTCACAGATTCACAGATTAACAGAATCGTAGGGGTTGGAAGGGACCTCCAGACCTGCTAAAGCAGGGTCCCTAGGACAGGTCGCACAGGTAAGTGTCCAGATGGGTCTTGATTATCTCCAGAGAAGGATACTCCACACCCCCCTGGGCAGCCTGTCCCAGAGCTCTGTCACCCTCACTGTGAAAAAGTTCTTCTGGATATTGGTGCAGAACTTCCTGTGCTCCAACTTGAGGGCATTGCCCCTTGTCCTGTCCCCACAGACACTGAGAAGAGACTGGCCATTTCCGTCTGTGTCTCACACTTCAGATATTTATAAACATTGATCAGATCCCCTCTCAGGCTTCTTTTCTCAAGGCCAAGCAGCCCCAGTTCATTCAGCCTTCACAGTTCATGCTGCTATGATGACAAGGTTGGTCCTTAAGTTAACAACACAATTTGAATCAAAAGATGCAATTTGATGCAAAAATGCAGATCTGCCTTCAGTTCTTCCTGCCCTTCAGCTGCTAGAGATTAACACGTGGTTTGTACTCTCTGCATAGACCCGTACTTGTCTGTCTGTGCCCACTCCACACCACTCCAGACACAGCATCATACCAGACCCATGAGCAATAGCTTCGCAGGCGGAGCCGCTGGCATTGACCCTGGTGCCGACCAGCCGCTCGCCGGATAGCACACACAGATGGAACATTTCCTCGGCACAGACAGACCTTACATTACACAGAGTCCAGTAGGTCACTGTAAGTGCTTTGAATCAATGAGGCATCTCACGAGAGACCGTGCGGGCCCCCGAAACGGGGTGAAATCTGATCGTGCGGCTCAATGTGTTACAACAATTTTTCAACTGCATTGAAAACAAGGGGGCTGCGGGGCAAGCAGTTGTCTCTCCTGAGGAAATAGCCAGAAAAGGATGAGGTTTACACAAGGCATGTTCAGGATCATCAAATTAGGATTTCAACAGACCGAAACGAAAAGTAGCAGTTGTCGAATGCAGGGAGGCAACAAAAATTGATGCCAGTGAGTTGACTGACAGTGGCCAGAGTATGAGTGATCAGTGTGACACATTTGCCAGATATGGAGGTTACATGGACCTGTCATTACAGAGCAGAGTTTCCTGCACTTGTCACCTTGCAGACCAGGAAGCATTGTTTTTTCACAATTGCTCCTGGTCTCCAGTCCTTCCCTTCACTTCCACAGAGTCCCATCCTGGAGTCCCCCATATCTCCAGTGCAGGCTGCAGGAAGCCCTTGCAGCCTGGCCAAAGGAGGCACTGGGGCTGCTGGGAAGTGATACCTTTTCTCCCACCTCCATTATCACACCTTTTCTTGCTCATTTCACTACCCTGGACTTCCTTTTTGATTTCAGACACTTTTGCCACCACCTTTGTTTTGATTTCCGGGGGATAATTTTCTCTTCATTTTCCCCCTGCAACTGTTCTTCCCACACAGTGTTTCTCATTTTTCTTTTCCACTCAGTCCTACCACCTCCTATGTTCTTGAAACCATACATGTTCCCAGCTCCTTCTTCCTCTTTATTTGTAGACAGATTCTTTTTTTAACATAGAAATTTCTTTAGCTGTTGGACAGTGTACTAAACACTGCCCAGAGATTTTGGGTTCCAACTATGGGACGGCCAAGCAGACCTTCTACTCTTCCTTGGGGGTAGTGAATGCGGCACATTTTTCAAGGAAAACTGAATGACTCCCTAAGCAGATTGAAGATCATGTTAGCTAACAGCCGAGCAGGACTGGCACACCTTCATCCACAGAAGTGTTAGTGGCTCTTGAGAAAACATGACTTGTCATATTTTACCTGGGAAAAACTGTGACCATTGGAGCAGCCCCCGGATTCTGTTCAGGTGGTGTGGGTACATATAGGTGCAGAGCCCCAGGCTGTCAGCACTCCTACAAAACAGGGTTTTCACCATATGGAATTTCTCAACACTTGAACACCAGCAACAGCAAATCCTAGCAAGCGTACAGCACGGATGCTCAGGAAGGGAACAGTCACAGAGCTAAGAGCACCCATCATGCAGGACAGCACTTGCCACCAGACAGGCTTGGCAGTCTGGATAACAAAAAGTACCAGAGAAGTTAGGAAAAGGTGTGAGAGTGAATGCAGGAAAGTCACAGTCAGAAGGCATGTAAAGACCTCTGTTTACAGCACCAGCCAGGGTTAAGAAAAAAAAAAAAGAAAAAACAAAAAAACCCTACCAGAGCCAAATTCATCTGTCATGGGCAAGCTGATTACAATCAATAGACACTTAATGGTCTCTCAGAGTCCCATCTGGGCAATTAGCGATAGCATTAAGCAAGCGAAGACGTATCATAAGTCTGTTTCCTCAGTGGAAGTGACAGAAAAGAGAAATAAGAAACCAAGTTACATTTTTAGATTCAAATCCTTCTCTCATTAATTCTGCATGAAACCTACTGCTGCTGGTAAAAATGAAACAAATGTCCATGTTTTTCTTTTCTTTCTGCGATTTTCTGATTTGTTTGTTTGGTTGGTTTAAATATAAAACATTCAGTATCCATTTAATAATACCTATTGAAGTCAGGAGGTAAATATGAATGCCAATGAAAGAAAGAGTGGACTTTAGGGTATTTTTCTTACATTCAAATAAATGAAAAATAATGATTTCAAATGCCCCTGACTTCATCAAATCAAAGAGCTGCATTCACAGTTTCACTTTCTCTACCCTAAAACGCAGTGGGGTGTCATTCCAGGCTTTCTGAGGATAGAAAATGGCATTAGAAAGAAATGTCAAAAGGAAAGTTTTCTGTATAGCTTTTATTTTGTTCATGGCAAGAACTGAAAAATAACATTAATCAGGCAACAGTGCGTAATGTGCTCTCAGTTTTATTAAATATGACAACTCTGCATTACGAATGACAAAATTATCTACCTACAAGTCGTGTAACTAAATTACTGTCTCCACTGTGATCTCAGGACATTTTTCTTGGGAAATGGAGTAGATCCAGTATCTTGCACTGATTTAACTCATTGTCCTAAATTTTTCTCCTGCAATCCAGCTGACCCACTGTTGTGCAAGTTTTGACCTGTGATTTCATAGAAAATAAAGACTAAGGTTGTTGTTGGATTGGGATAATATTTTCTATTATAAGCTGTGCTCTGTTAGTGTCTATCAATCCAGATCTTCCAAAAATAACAGGGAAAGTAAATTATGAGTGAAGTTCCTGTATGAGATGTGCTTAATTATTATCTCTCAAAAAAAGAGTAATCTATGCACACAGCTGACAAATTGGGCCCACTCTTGCATTAAAAGTAATTACATTAAAAGTAATTACCTGTTTTGTGTGCCATCAGTTAACTTCCACAGAGGAGACCAAGTACCACACAAAAGTCAAGTCTATAATATAAAAAGAATCACTTTTGAAAGCTTTTTTACCAGCTCAAGAATTCAGAGTCTGTCAGAGAGTGCAGCATCAGCCTCCATAACTTTTGGCAAGTTATTAGCACCTTTCTACATCCAAGCAGAGCTACTAGGATCAAATTTGCAGCAGATGCTTTTAACTGAATCCATGGAATTCTGCAGACAAAACAGACAAATTGCACAAACGTATGTCAGTTTGCCAATGGGAAGCCACACCCTGTCTATACGTAACTTCTCTTGAGCGATCAAAAAGAACTGATGGAATAGGCATTCCTCATGCATTTGCCCCATGTCATATCTATAAATTAAAGATAATAAAGATAATAATCTCAAAATTATAAGGCAAGAACACGCTGCAACTCTGAGCATGATAAACCTGTATTACGGTAACATACTGCATCACTCACTGGTGTAACAGAAACTCCTTTGAGCTTAGTGTTGCCCCTCTAAGGATCAAATTACATTTTAAATCTGCAGTGCTACTATTTTTCTTATCTTTGATCTACTGAATGAAGCAATTTAAAATCTGTCCCCATTGGACCCATTTTCAACAAACTTTTTAACTATTGCACTGGCACTGAGCTCTGAACGGCTGGAGCAGCAACTCACTTGTAAATACTTAGTAAATCATTTTACCTGAAATAGTTGTCAGTGAGATAGAGCCTGGGTTTCTTTGCAAAATCTTATCTAAGAAAGAGTTCTTTATAATGGCTTTATTAAATACTGTAGAAGACTGACCGTTCTCCAAGCTGACAGCCATAACAACTGAGCCATAACCAGATGCCAAGAGTCAGGCAACGGTAGCAATTATATTTGGCAGCATAGGTTTGCTGAAATACTCCTAGTCATTGAATTTCTTCTTTAAAACCCCTGCCTTTCCTCTGCCATAATGAGTTTTGCAAACATATATAAAAGATGGCACTGAGACAGCTTGCAACATATTGACTGGGTTAACCAGGTCTGCCTAGAAGGGGTTTAGGTATGAAAGTGATACTGAAACCAATCCTGAATGCTGGCTGCTCGCTCCTAATTGATTTACATAAATGTTTATGTGACCCTGATTTGATAAATATTAAATGCAACATTAAAGGATTTGTAGGACAGATTTTTACAGCTTTCTATTCAGTCTCCATTTATCAGCAGAGACAGAGATCAGACAGAAAAGGCCCAGGAGGAGAGGCAGAGAAGGACCAGGAGATCTAGTGTCAGAGGTACTAAACATCAGATTAAGTTTGTAATTTCTGATGGCCTTTTAAAGGTTTCTGGGCTCCCCAGAGCATCAGAGACGTGGACATAATGAAGTGAGTCCAGAAAAGGGCAAGAAAGATGATTAAGGGACTGGAGCATCTGACGCATGAAGGGCTGAGACTATTCAGCCTGGAGGAGAGAAGCCTCCCAGGGCAGGGGGCTTATTAATGTGTACAAATATCTGATGGGAGACAGGAGAAGATGGATTCGTGGTATCCAGTGACAGGACGAGAGGCAGTGTGCACCAAATCAAACATTAAAAATTCCATAGAAACTTAAAAACCACTTTTATGGTAAGGATGGCTGATGTTGGACCAGGTTGCTCAGCAAAGGCTGTGAAGATACTCAAAACCCGTCTGGACATGGCCTTGAGCAACCCACGCTGGCTGACCCTGCCTTGAGCAGGGGGCTGGACTAGACAATCTCCAGAGACCCCTTCTGCTTGCAGCCCTTCTGTGATTCCCCTGTACAGATGGGGCTGAGCAGCGATGAACAGCCACATCGTCCTGGCTTACACCATCAAAAGGTCAGTTCCATAGCAAGATACTGAAGGCAAAAGCAATTCTTGTTACAGTCTGGATTCTGTGGAGTGATTTGGTGGCACACAAAATGTGTTGATAAGTTATTTGTGACTGTCCAACACAGTGGTAGCAGTGGGTTTTTCTGAACACGGTGTGGGTGTCTGTGTGCTGATAACGTATCCTGCACCTGGGTAGAATGGTCATTATTAATACTGATGTAAATGAAATGTTAATTCTTGCTAGTAGATTAAACTATGAAATATTTTAAGAGCAGAATTGCTACAATAAAAGCAATTGGGCTGTTTCTTTGTAATTTGATGGCCACAGAAGTGCAGAAACATATCTTACGGCTTTACAAATCTGTGATAATTTCCCTCAACTTTTACTTTTATTGCCTTGTCATTAAATTCACATTGAGTTCTTAAAACAAAAATGTTTAAAACAGATGTGGCTGTTAAAGTTACAATATGAATTTTACAACCCTAAATTTTATGACACTGAAAGAAATTTCAGCCACCGAAGTGAGAGACAAGAATGGAAGCAGAAGGCAGCTCTAAAGGTGACAGATTTCCATTGTTACCAAACACATAAGCTACCATAATACTTACATTATACACCAACTGTGTAAGTCAGTATTCAGAAAGAAAATTATTCCAAAACCTGTGAATTATCAGACTGAATAGCAAACAAACAAGGAAAAAAGCCCCGACAGCTAATGCTTTAATATCGTAGTTCTACTTCTGTCCTTCATCATTTTCCTCTATGGATCCAATTCACAGGACCTGAATAGTTAGGCTGCACAGTGACCCACACAAGCAATCCTAAGGCAAGCATTCATTCTAACAGAAATAATTGTTTTCATGATATTTTGGAGATTAAATTCCCACTTAGTCTGACTATAAGAAACATGATGCCTGATTTCACCAGACCTTCCACTATGGGTAGACAGATGGACAGAAACACAGACATGATTTCTTTATGTCTTAAAATAATTCATAACAAGTGTAGGAACGATCTCTCATTGTACATTATCCCACACAATGTGTTTTCTGAAGTTTCATGCAAATGGCTCCATTTTAATTCCTCATTCCCTGGACTTGTGTGCTGCAACCCTTCCCCAGTGTGTGCCCGTTTCCTCTGCTACCTTTCAGCAAGAAGCATCTTTGCTTGTTGACTGCTTCTCAGGATTATATCACAATTACCCCAAGTGTGAAAGATAAAAAATTTCCCTCGGTTTTACTTCTAGATTCCTCTTTCTCTTGAGCTGTGTTGCCTTTCCAGTTCTACAGATCTCTAAAGCTCTGATCCTCCTAGCAACTGTGTTGTCGTCTTTTCCAAGGCAAATCATAGCAATGATCTTTTGCTAAATTTAAAGTCCACATATTTCAGATATGGTCTGGCTGACTCTCTTGACAATAAAACATCCATGTTCTGGTTTAAAACCTCTCCTCTTTTTGGTGTTTATTCAGTTCTACCCACCTCAACTTTGGAATCTATTTAAGCAGGTTTTGTGAGGATTTAAATCCTATGCTCAGGAAAAGTGGAAATTCCCGACCACTGTAGGAGGGAGCACACTGAAGTTTTCCCGTGGGGTAAGTCTTTAAATAAAGAGTGGTATCACCTAATTATCATGCAATCAACTTGCTAGAAAGACAGGGTTTGTCCTGTGCTTATGCAGTCCTCATTTTTAACTGGCTTGATGTTGTTCTTTAGTCTCCTAGAAGAGCATCTGTGCAGTGCTCCTGTCAGCAGAGGCATCCCTGCACCATCCCTGCACTAACTGTCCCACAAGTGAGCTCCTGTGGACATTTCCCTGTTCCCCAAATCCTTGTTCTTGCTAATATCTTGCTAAGGACTGGGCAGAGGCTTTCCAGCCTTGTGCTGGTCCTTGATTTACTGCTTTTCCTCCCGTGCACTTCACAGTAACTTCCTCATGCTTGTTATTCCCACAATATCGAGCACGTCCTAGAAAACGCAGCTGTCAGTCAGCCACATCATGACACACACTTTTGGCTTCAGTGAAGAAAAAAACCTTTTCCTCTTCTCTTCCAGTCGTCCCAAGCTCCAGCTCCTCTTCACCAGCAGCCACATTACCTCATGATTTCGGCAGCCCTCCCTCTGATCTCCCCCTTCCCTCGTGACTGATCTCAACGCTGGCCAGGTAACTTTCCATATTAGCAGCTAATCTCTCTGCTTCCATATGGCTGGGGCCAGTCATCATTTCCATGACTTATTTGTTTCAATATCCGTAAAAAGTGAGGAAGTCCTTGGCATCAAGTAGCTTTAAATGATGTCAGGGGTCAACTGTGCCTTTGTTCCAGCGCTGTAAATGTTCCCCCGTGCCTGTGCTCACCTCCGAACGCTGCCCTGCAGCGAGCGAGGGGGTAATGCAGGTGTCCTTCCTCCTCATTGAATTTACTGCAGACATTATTATATCCGTAGCCGTCCAGCTAAAAATAATACAGCCCCTTTTCTATCAGCCAAGTTGTAGGTGCCTGAGAAATGTCTAAGTTAGGAGGGTAAGTCTGGGGCTTGGAGGGAAATCTGATAAAATACTCCCTCCGTTCCCAGCACCGCAAACTCTCTCTCAAAATCTGTATTATCCATGTGAGATCAGAAAGGCAAAAGAAGTGAGAACAGATAGAGAAAATGATCTTTTCTTCAAACAAGCAGAGACCTGAGCTGCCAGAAAGCAGAAGCTCCAGTGCTTAAGGGAGATATGTAGCTCAGTTTGACAGCTATCAGTCCATCTTCCTTAGGTCTGTTAAACCTCATCTCTTTTTAAATTATTTTTGTAGAATTCCTCCCCCATTGCTGTGTAAGATATATAAATAATGATGCTCTTACAAGCTTCTTTCTGCCAGCGTCTTGGCTCCTCTGCCATCTAGACATGTTCAGAGTAGGATTGAATATCCCTTTGATTAATGCTAATGCTTGATTAGTGTACTAATGCTCTCATGAATGGCAGTAAGCCACCACATAGGAGAAAGCGTTATAGGAAACATTTAGAGACTGGCAGGAGAAGGTGATTTAACAGGCCTGTTAACATTTTAATTTTTATAATTTATTGTAGCATATTTATATGCAACTTGCATGCTCTGGTATGGTGATAATATTATATGAAAAGTCAGAAATCTCTCTGATATTAAAATATTCCTGCACCTAGATAAAGTCACATCTATACTGAAAGTCTTCAATAGCATCTAGACATTTCCAAGTCTGGCTATTGCATGTAGCTTCAGAAAAGATATTTCTTCAATGAAAGTATCACCAGTAGTTCCCATTCACAAATAGCTTGGACATGATATCATAGAGACACTGCTTCACACCAGGCAGCCCCCAGATTTTGCAGATCTGCTGTGTAACTGGCTGCCACCCAAGCAGCAATATACTCCAGTCGGACCAGTGCAACAAGATTTCACCCAGAAAATAAAACCAGCTCCTCCCTAGGGCTGCAGAAAGCAGAGTACAAGCTGTGTTTGTCAGCGCTGACCTCTGTGCTTTCATCAGCCCAAAAAATAGAGGGGGCATCGTCCACAAGTAATACCTGCTGGGGGGTCCGCCGAGGCAGCACATTTCCTTTTGTGCTTAGGGAAAAGGAATACACAAAGGGACAATGGCAATACATCCCACCTGCTGCTTTAGGACATGCTCAGGAGCTAGTTAAGCACTTTCTGGACACACGCTCACTATACAATGTGGCAAAACAGGAGCAGGAGCAGAGGGTCTGTGCACGGTTTTCATCACATTAGGCAGCATAAAGTGTTGCCATTTAGATCCTGACATCCTGAACCACCTGGGTGGTGTCTCTGAGGCTTAGAAATGCTGTAAAAATAACCATCTCACACCCGTTTCATGGAGAAGTTCTTGCTTCCTCCCTCCCTTGACATCTGGTGGTGTGGGAATCAGCATGGATCTTTTGTGGTCCCTGGTGTGACTGCAGCTTTGCCTGTGTCTGACTAATCCATGAAGTCCAGAAATGTCTGTGTATACTCATCGGAGCCTTGTGGAAGCTGAGTAGCTGTCTTCTCTACTTAGTTGTAAAAGGAGGCTAGTAATATGATTGACTATTGCAGCATTGATGCAAAGGTGAAGTAATTGATTTGAAGAAGGATTCAGATATGATGGTGATACCACCACGGAAATGTACACAAGTAAATTAACTTTCATATTCCGGCAGCATTTGAATAATGTGCAGTACAAAACATCTGGGACTGCATATTAAAAAGGGATATCAAAATCCTGAAGGGTGAGTGAGCAGCCAGTGGATGAAGCAGTACAGGATAACCTGATTATGATTTAACTGAATCAAGCATGGCGGGGGGGAATCTGCCTTAAAACAAACATGGGGGAAAAAGGCTGCACTGAAGTTACCACATTAATTTTTTACTATCCTCGGTTTTGAGGGCTTGAATTAACAATTCCAACATATTTTGTAAAATGTAATATAAATAACTTTTGTGCATACCTAATGGCTTCAATGGAGGTGTATGTAGGAATTACTAGACAGTATACAGCATCCCTGACACTTCTAAGTTACATTATAAATGGGTCTTGCACATGAAAGGAGAGATCCATGTGAAATACAGAGGCAAACAAGCATCTCTTTCTTGTGCCAGCTAGGGCATGGAGGAATGCCTTGCACCTCAGCTCTGCTTCAGAATTCCTGTTGAGCAGCTTTGCAGCTATTCACAGCCTCTCTGATAGATGCACACATAGAAAATGACAGCAGGAAAACTTGATACTATGTGAAATTAATCTAATTATAGCCTCAACACCAAGTAACTTCCTGCTGAAAAATCTGTGTACCTGTGGCCCATTTTTGTGTTGTCCTGAAAACTGAGCAAAGACAGGAACGGACACAATAAAGGGTTGGTTATGACAGTTAACCTCTGGATTTGGGCTTCATGCTCTGCAGCTGAGTGATAACCACATAAAACTTGGGAAACATTTTTGCAAGGTCTTGGGAAATGAAATAGCAGTGTAGATGGAGTCTTCCCAGATCTTCCCCAATATGGAGCTGACATCCCCAGTGTGCAGTCTGAACTGCTGTCTGCACAGACTGTCAAATCGTGCTTTGGGACGTGGCCCCCTATGAAATGTCCCTGCTCTTGTTACAGTCATGCACAAATGAAGTTAAAATTGCAAAAGTTTAATTCTCACACACTCTTCTGGCTCCACACATCGATGAAACTGGCCACTGACACCCGTACAGCCCCTTTTATGTGAGCAGCTCAGCACATAATGCAGATGGTGATCAAAGCTATCATTTGCTGCTGCGTACAAAGCAGCATTGGCAAATAAAGTGCTTGTCCTTCATACCTGGCTCTGGTATGACAAACATCTCCAAGGTGCAATGTTCCTTCTCCTGCCATCCTGCAGCAGACCATGGGACAGATGCACCACAGGGACCGTGGGTTTGCTTTCACATACTGAGCAACTCTACCAGGGCCAGGGCTGAAGCGCTTTGATGGGAAAGAGGCATTTTTTACTCTATTTTCACTTACTGTGGGATGAGCAAACAGGAAGCCATCAGTGCTGCAGTGGAGGCAAAAGTACAGTGTGGCTCTGAAGAGCATCTTTATAAAAAGACCATCATGGAGTATTTACTCCTCCTCACTTTGATTTCCATATAAAAACATAATCATATTACAAGTAAATATTGTTTAGTAAGAATTAAGTTACCAAGATCAAAGTCTGTTTTTTGTGTGTGAGTTCCTTCAGTCCTATACCTTCATCACACATTATTCTGTAGGCCAAATTAGAATCTCAGCAATATTCATGGTACTCTACTGCCTTAATGAGTTTAAACAGGTGAATTGAGTGACCTTGGATTTGTATAACTGAAGCCCTAGTTTGCTGATTCTCTATTGTTTTGGTTCTTTCAGGCTAGCAGAAGTAAAAATCAGTAAAAACTTATTTTTGGCACTAGAGGCAGTGGATCTGACTGAATACAGAAAAACAGCACATGGACTGAAATGGTTCCATTATTACATGGTCATTTTGAATGTTGAACTTCACTTTAAGCCAAAGAACACGCTAAAGAAAATAAAGCTTGAATATATTGTTCCCACATTTGCAAACCACTAACATAAGAATATTTTTGAGCATCCTAAATATTCACCAATTTTGGCTATAACTTTATCTCAGTCACCATCTCCAATGCCAAGTTTATTTTTAAAGAGCAGTCTAGTTCCTGCTCCTTCAGGTTTATGCAGACAGCTGTTTTGTTTTGCTCTTCCCATGCTATGAAAAATCTGTCATTCAGTATTTAATTCTAGCACCTAACTGGCTCTCTTGAGACAACAGAGGAGCCTCCAACAAATATGAACCCATCAAGATCCCCAAGTAGGATAAAAACCCCCAAAGTGAAGGCTAAAGCAAAACAGTGGGTCAGGAAGCTCAAAGGCTTGTAGTGTTGATTTCTTTGGCACAAAAACCTCTGGGTTAGTCCAGTCCGTACTCTGATTTAAATGGAATTATCCTGAGGTAAAAATAAAGGAATGCAGTGGTGAATCAGGCTCATTGTCTAGAGCTAGTACAAAGCTGAGATGAAGGCACTGGGCTGTGTGTGATGCAAGGTGTAAATGAACAACACGCGTGAGCAAGGCTTGATCTGTTCCTTATGGCTCTCGCTAAGCTGTGTGTCAGGTATTTGTCTGCACAGCTCCTTAGGCCACGTAAGGCTCATCTGGTTTGTGATAAAAAGATTTGGCTGCTACATCAAGATCTTAAAAAACAATTGGAGCCAAATGGCACCATCAAATTCCACCATTTCTCTGTCAAAATGTGAAAGAAGCCACTTTTAACTGGGGAGCGTTCAAGGCTGCAAACTCATGCTTGTTGTTACGTACTTGGGAACAGTTCACTGTCCCTATCTCTAATCCTTTCATGTGGCTGCCCAGCAACTGCATTTGGATTTTTCACCCCTTGGGAAGGTTTAAGGGCTGCTCCTGCTGCTGCTGCTCCTTCCCTCCTCCTTGTTACCCAAAGCAAAAGCTGTTCCCTGCCCTGACTAGCCTGCAGACAGCAGGGGCTGGGCTGCCCAGCCACGCAGACTCAAAGTTCCAGCTGCACAGAGGCTGTGGGGAGAAACCTGTCTGAGGAAGAGTAGAAGATCAGTACCTCATCAAGCCCTTAACATGACTCTCAGCAAATATTGCCCTACTGTGCTTTATATCCCTCAGGAAAGCTGATGGCGGGACATAGCCTGACTTCAGGCTAAGCACTGCGCTGGGTTTAAAGTGGAGCACGAGCAAGGGGCCTATCAGACCTTCTGGGTGTCCTCGAACAGGCCGCTGGCACGCTCACAGTAATGAGGCCTGGCCGTCAGACTGTGTTTCAGTGGATTGTTGCACACAGCCAGTGTTTCTTACGAGGGGCCCGTCAGACAGACAGAGGTAACCAGAGAAGCACCCGCTGGAACTTGCAGAGCTTTTGTGTGAGTGGTGCAGAGTCTGAAGTTCTCTTTAGGGCAGCAGCCCTCACGGCGCATTACTCGATAACGAGGTCTGACTTCATTTGTAATATACGAAGTATATTGAAAATTGCACTTATGAGGGCAGCCCTTAAAAGCTCAAAGAGCACATCATGAGTTTTTCAAGTGCCAACTGACCTTTCCTTACACCAGCGAGGGAACCTCCCTGTGATGCTGGAGCTGTGGGACTAGCAGCAGCGCCAGATTCACAGGGACTACGACCTAGGTGTACGTGAGACTCCCAGAGAGGCAAGTGACACTTCTTGAAGCAGCTTCCTGCCTTTACAGGATACCTCTTCTGGAGATTTTCATATCTCACTACAATCTGGCTGAATTTTAAACAGAAACTTAGCTGAAAAGGGGCTTCTCACTGTGTTTCACAATACCTGGCACTGGCTGCTCCAACAGTGAGCACAAACGCCCTAAGAAAAACACTAGTTCAGCCATAATTTCCTGTCTTTCTGTTTCTGCTTTTCGGGGTTATGCATACCATTACCTAGAGCTTAGCAGTGTTGTGAAAGACACTAACCAAGTGTAATGACTTGGGGAATTCAGCTCACTTTAGAGTTTCCAGAAATTTTTCTCCCCCAAGAAGTTTTTCCAGCTATTTTATAGGTACCAGAAGGAAAAACAGTTTGCCCAGACAGCAGCAGCGTGAGCTATCTTTGGATTCACACTGTCAAATGCAGAAGGCATTTTCTGGGCAACTCCCAGAGTGTGTATGCCACAAGATTTAATCAAGGAAACTCAAGTTCATGTCCTATTTTGCAAGAGGTATATTCCCCAAAAGGGCTTGGCACACCTCCAGAGAAAAGTCATCACTACTGTGCAGAATGGAGAGGGCAAATGCTTTAAGATTGGCAGCAGCCCCACACTGCTCCTGCACTGCATGGTGACCGCTGGGCTGTGGAGCTGGGACCACAGCTTGTGCTGGGGCATCATAGTGGGGCACTGGCCCTGCTTTTGGCATCATGTGCCTGGCAGCAGCCCGTGCAAAGGGTTGTGCTACATCTTCTAAAAATTCAAGAAGGTCCCTCATAGTTGTCAAAAGTTGCAATAGGCATTCTCAGGTTTTTTGTTCTTTTGTTAGACAGATAATTTGATTTGGAAATGTCTGTTTGACTAGGAGACAGAGTAATTTGGAAGTTCCACTCCCTTCCATAAGTGATGCTAGGGTTATACCAGCCCAACTAGAAAAAATAACAACCAAGGTAGAGAAGAAGAGGTAGATTCTGTTATCTCTGCTCACCTAAACCGGCACTTCTGTAAAAATAACCCCATGGAAACCGACAGCCATTGGATGATAAAAAGATCATCATCATCTAAAATATTAAAATAATATAAAAGAATATTCAAATAACATGAGAATCCCTCTTTTAGTAATAACAAAAATGAATGCCAAGGATGATGATGATCGACACCAGTAAGGAGCAAAGTATGCTTCTTTTTAAAGGGAAAACATCTGCTCTGTTTGGTTTTTTCCTGAACACTGCGAAAATAGTTGGTTTTGCCTCAGGAGGTAGAAAAGATTTCAGTCCTCTAGTAAGGCCTTCATTTTTCTTCTGACCCCTTGGATCATTTAATTGGGCTTTTTTTAAAGCCAGCATGTAGGTACAGTGCATGCATAATGAGCCAGCTGGGTCCCCTGCCAAGAGGGTGCCATTTAGTGTCTGTGAGTGCCAGCGGGGTCAGGCGTGACACATGGTGCAGCTCTGGAAAGCAAACAACCTTAAGGTCTTGTCCATAAAACACGGAACACGTTCGGGGCTGTGTCGGGCTCTTTCAGCAGTTCCTCATGCATGACCAGAGGTGTGGATTTTATGTACAACTCATAAAGAAAACTCTCTAATTTGCACGCCACAGGCACTAGCAGGTGATGGCTCAGAGTAGCAGAGGAGGTGAAAAAACTTTGGCAAAGAGATTAAACTGCGTCTGCACATACAGAATACTCCTTTCAATTCAGTGCAAGCATCAGTTGCCGTGCGATGACTTAAGGGGCTCGGCAGCAAGTTTGAAACGTGGTTGGGAATCACTGCTTCGTATCCCAGCACGACTAGCTCAGCCCCTGGGGAAAGTGAAATTTTAGGCATCTACCGGTGAGTTGTGTTTAAATTTGCATGAAACTCTCTGGCAGGGTGCACCCTGCCCTCCCAGTGCCAAGGCAGTGCTTCTCACAGCCACCAGAGAGTTAACGGTGCCCTGGCCGTGCGGTCGCTGGCACAAAGTCCAGGGTGGATTTTGCAGAAGGGTGTGTGTAAGCGAATTCCAGGCATCTCGGCAGCCACTTGAAAAGCACTTGTAGCAACAAAGCTGCATTACGCCGTGTTTCTGCCTTCACTGGGAGTTGTCAGTGAGGATAGGGTCTGCGGCGAGGAGACGCGCTGAGATTTATCCGGAACTGATGAACAGAGAGGCTGTTTCCTGACCACAGTAGAGTAATTTAATGCATCATTATTATAGCAGTGCTTCCATCAAGTCACTCTTACCTTAAATATCTGCCTGACCCTCAATTAATTTCCTTCCAAAATCCAGATGAGGCTCATACATGTGATAAAGCACTACCTGCCTGCATGCAGTGAGGAGCCATCAGACACCATCTGCTTCCAGAGGCTCTGATTTCCATCAGTTACGTTTGCTCTTCCCTTGGGTCAGCCATGACTCTGCCACCAGAGAGTTATCGGCTCATTCGAGTGTATGTTGCCAAGTCCGCTGTTGTTAAAGAAATGCTAATTGTAAAGGAGGAGGAACATGGAAAGCACTCATAAAACCACTGATTAAGATATATAGTGACATTCAAACCCTGGTCATGACAGACCCAAAGCCAGGACCCAGACATGGGTCCCTGCAGTTCTGTGCTCATCAGGCACTCACACCATACCTCCTCACTGCCTCACACCCCCTCTGTAAACCACAGACCGAACACTCATGCATTTTCAAAGAGCCACAGGCAAAGGATTGAATGTTTGAAGGATGGCAGTACCCCAGGATGGCCACACCACCTCTTACCACCAACATTTCTTTCTTCACTTCACAGGCCATGGCTTTTGTTTGTTGAAGCATGGGCAATCTCACAGGTTTGAATTGTAAAGATCTGCAAAACTGAGAACTGTTACTGCTTTGTATTTCTTCGTATTTGAATCTTTCCAGTCTCATTTCCAAGCTTTTCTCCACCAGGAGGAAAACTAGTAGCTTGCCTGTGTGCTTGCTTATGTAAGGTACATGGAAATGATGACAAATTTGTCGATTCCAGAAGCTGGAGATTTAGGAAAAACACCCAGTACTATGAGACTCTCAACAGTCATAAGACTTTGATGTTTTGAATGATGGAGTTTCCACCACTTCCACTGGAGACTTCTCCATAACAGGTCCCTGTATACTCAGGTTGCCGTTACTCAGCAGTTTTGTGTTTTCACTACAAAACCAGTCCTTTCACATAATTCTTGACATCCCATACCGAGGAAAGCCAAAGTATGGAGGCTTCTCAATTCTCCATAACACTTAGGGATACATTTATGTGGTCCACTTAAGGTTATCACATGATTGTCTTCAGGAAATGAAAGGGGCCAGAGCTTTCGTACATTTTAAAGCATATACCAATAGTAATTTTTTTTTTAAATCCCCAAAACAGAAACCTCTCCAATTTTCTTGTCTAACAAAGAAGATATTGTTTGGAAGATAGAAAAGAAATTAATTTTCTACTATGACCTCATTAAAATTGGATTTAAGTTCCAACCCAAAAGAATTTTAGAATGTTAGTCGCTTGCCCTTAAATCTCCATCTATTGAAGCTGGTCTATTTATTAATTTCCCTGCCAGAAAGCATATTTTGACTGGCCTGTGAGCTGAGCAGACAGTCTCTCCCCAGAAGCTCACACACGAGGGCCATTTCCTTATTCATTTCTTCTCAGCAAAGAGGGTGTTTCCAACCATATCATTTTTAATCAAAGCACTCTTGACTCAGACACAATTGTTCACATTGATGGACAGATGGGGATTTGATCCTGAACCAAGAAAACAAAAAAGCAGAAAGGGCAGCGCCGCTCTTATCTGCAACGAATGAACAAGATTAGCCATAACCTGTTTTCTTCTCACCATACAACAAATCCAGTGTGTGCTCCCAGCACAGCCGTAGATTCTCATCTTGTAATTTTTAATACAAGACATATACAGCCTGAGGGAACAAATTACTCTTCTGTATTCAACATGCTTCAGTGCCTTCAGAGGACCGTGCTTGAGAAATATAGTTACTTTGCTTGGCAGGAAAAGCCTTTGAAAACAAAGGAGAGGGCTCTCTGCGATGAAAGTCAAGTTCATCCCAAAAGCAACAAAAGCAAGCGCTTTGGGAAGTTGGACATGCTTTGGTGGAAAATTGTAAAGACACAAGTTTACTTTCTAAGTGGCACCGTGCATCACATTGTTTTTCTGTGCAGTCCTAAAGTATGACTGTTTAAAACCAGAAAACCCCACGTGTGAAATCGGCAGGACTCTGTATCCTAAGTTTTCCATTGGGAGCCTGGAGCTGAGCAGAGGGGATGGGGCAGCCCTTCTCCTCCCTCTCCCCCCTCCTGTCTGCCTGCTGTTAAAATCTCAGCTCTTCAGGACAGGCACTATTTTGCCATGTGCAACTGCAGGAAAATGGGCTCTCAAATGGCTACCGAAATAAAAATACCAGTGAGAGATGAAAAACGTGTGCACGTCTGTAAATAAGACAGAGTGGGCTCACTGTCTGATACCCCTCTGCAGCTGTGCCAACCGCCTGTGCACTAAATCATCACAGTGCAGGCCTCCAGACCTGAACCGCAACGTTCATTTAAGAATCATGAGATTTAAAAAGTTACAAGGTTCTTTCTTTCAGGATGAGTGAGGTATCAGCCTGTGAAAGGAATAGGAAGGAAGGAAGGAAGGAAGGAAGGAAGGAAGGAAGGAAGGAAGGAAGGAAGGAAGGAAGAAAGAAAGAAAGAAAGAAAGAAAGAAAGAAAGAAAGAAAGAAAGAAAGAAAGAAAGAAAGAAAGAAAGAAAGAAAGAAAGAAAGAAAGAAAGAAAGAAAGAAAGAAAGAAAGAAAGAAAGAAAGAAAGAAAGAAAGAAAGAAAGAAAGAAAGAAAGAAAGAAAGAAAGAAAGAAAGAAAGAAAGAAAGAAAGAAAGAAAGAAAGAAAGAAAGAAAGAAAGAAAGAAAGAAAGAAAGAAAGAAAGAAAGAAAGAAAGAAAGAAAGAAAGAAAGAAAGAAAGAAAGAAAGAAAGAAAGAAAGAAAGAAAGAAGGAAAGAAAGAAAGAAAAAGACTTGTGCAGTTGTCTGTCTTTAAAAACAGTAAATGTTATTTTTACTGACTTTAGGAGATGGGGGTCTTTTTTATATGGAATCTTTGACAAATTACATCCAATGCTCCATTTGAATTTCCTTTTTCCCATGCTGTGCTACATGAAGATTTCTGTAGGACTGCAAATGCCAAATACAGAAAATGTTTCTATTTGACTACAATACTTCACACTAACCAGCCTATAGTACTTTACTCTTCATAAGAATCTTCTTCAAGAAAAATCCAAGTACAAAAACTACCAGGTTTTTTGTTTTGCTTTGTTTTCCAGAAATGTTTTCAAATATGATACAATTCTATCTCCATTTTAAATGGTTCAAATGAAAACATCAAAATATCACAGTTTTATACTGCACCCGTTCAGAACAGCACTTCAGGTTTTTGCAACTGTTTTCCACCTCTGGTGGCAGGGCAGGAGGGTTTCCAATTTCTTCTTTTTCTCCTTCTCTACAAAAACCAATATGGCTTGTAAGGAGCATGAAAAGAGAAAATGGGGGGGAAAGCTATATTGCTTTGCCTAGGGAATATAAATGGTGTTTATTTACCCCCTTTCTCACTTGAAAAGATGTAACTAGAATGCCGTTTTCAGATATGGAGTCTTCTATTTTTTTTAATATAATTGGGATTTTCCTATGCATTTAAATCCAACATTCAAGTCCAAACTACATTCCTGTTTTCCCTTAAAAATGTACCCTAGTTCTAGATGGTTTGGGAACAATGCAGGCTGTATTTTCCAGTTTACAAGCAATAATAAACTGTAACTTCCAGGAAGAAAACCTGGGGTAAAGTATCCTGTCATCTTTCCACAAGGAGCCTGATACAGTTGTTTGCCCAAGTAAATATGCAAAAATACATAGAGAAACTAAGTGTAGGTTTGGTGTACATACATTTGCATGGGTACCGACGATACTTTTGTTTGTTAGTTTGTGGCATACTTCTCCAAGTGCAATGTTTTTTCAGTCTGTTCTGAAAATCTGAATTCAGATACAGATTAATTTTCTGGTGTATCTTCCCTACTAATGATTGTCATAACAAAGAAAACACATATGCAAAAGCTTACATATACAGTGCCTATTAATGCAGGCTCAAAAAAAAAACCCCTTGAAAAAATGGTATATGTGCTCCCTGCAGTGAATTTGATTTTGTCTGGTCTGTAACTAAATTCCCCTGATACTCCAGTTTTATGGCTCTGTGATGTAGTGGTAAATCAGGGCCATACTGATGATCTAAATCAGAATAGCCAGCATGTTTTTCATTTCAGAAGCAAAGAAAAAAAAAGAAAGTTTGCAAGAGAAAGTTTGCCAGTTTCAGCACTTCCTGGCCGCCAAGAACATTTACTGAAAATCAATGGTCTGTCCAAAACCTAATGTGAGCAGGAATCGTAGTGCAGCTGTTCAGAATCTATACTGCTTCCTAGGCAAAGTTTCTAAGCCCTTTCAGTCCTTTAGAATAATAAAAATGATTAATGGTCTCGAACACTGTGAACCAAGTGTTTTGAAGTGTAACCTGCTACTTGTAATGCACTCAATATTTCTGATCTGTATTGTACTGTCATACGGGGCCTCGGGAAGTTAGTGTTAAAATGGGCGACGTTTGAAATGGATGAAGAGAGGCTCATGAAGTCTGACGGCAAAATCATTTTCTCCCTAACCAAGACATTATTTTCCATCAGTTCATAAAGGGGAAAAAGAAGTGACTGTAAATATATATAAATATATATCATTTTCTATAAACATATATTCTAGGAGAGCAACGCTCACGCCACACAATATTTTATCAGCAAAATAATCCATCTTGTGCAATGCAGGAGTTTGCCATAAAGGGACCTCAACCTGCTTTGGAGGATCATAGAAGTGTTGGGTTTTCTCAGGGACTGGGTGCAGGAAAAAGAAGCTCAAAAGCTTCATGGAACAACTTTTTTCTTATGGGCCTTCTGTATTCCTGCCCCTCTTGGGTGCAGACCAGCCATAAAACCAACCCTTGGAGCCAGTGTGACCTATATCAAGAGGTGGTCGATTCACCTAAATAGTAAAACCCAGTGAGTCAGTGAAATGCTGGTGGCCAGTGAACACCAAGTACCTGCAGATACACTGGTGAGCCTGTCTCCAGCTGCTCCACACCTGCTCCCCATGTCTTCTGGCACTGAGACTGCAGTTGCAGTCCCACCTTGTTCCAAAAAATTGGACACCAGCCTAAGCTGTTAGTTGGCTCGCTGTTTACCCTGACTTGTTTGCTCATGCCCTGCACCAAACTCAAGCAAACAAACTGATGAACTTGTACCTCACAGATTTCCAGATATTGTCAGGGCCCTGAACGTATCAAGACAACCTTAATTGCCCCCAGCCTCACCTGGGTCACCCACCCACGGCCCCTGCCCATAGTCCAGCTCTATTTAAGCTCAGCTGCAGGATATTTAGCCCCTGCCTCTACTGGAGGTGTTTGTGTCTTCAGTCCTGACTTCTAGGTAGTCCTTGGTCCTGTGCTGGAGGTGGCTTATCCCAGTCTTCTCTCTGGACCTGGTTCATTGCTCCTCAATGGGCCCCATCACTGGCATCCATCACTGCCGATGTTGGGATAACATCTGATTCCTGGGTCACCTTCCCATTTGCTGCTCCCTAAAAACCATAACCTTTAAGTGAACAGTTGTTTGGGCTGGAAAAAAAGCAACAAACTACAACAGAATGGAGAAAGCTTGAGTGCTGGATTGGATCTCCACCACTGCTTCAGCATCCTTGCTGCCTGTACTTCCCTGTCTGCTTTGCTGGCTGTAATGGAAGCTCAGCAAAGCATTGTAAGGAACACTCAGTTAACATTTATGAAAAGATAATGTGCTGAGCTCTCTTATGAAACTTTTTATCCTAAATTTACAGGCCTTATATGCAATATTATTTTGGGGACAGCATATTGTATTCATTAGGTATTTCAAATGGTATAAACAAGGCAGTAGAAGTACTCAAATTGCTGCAAGCCAGATGGAGATCTTATCATACTACCTCCCACAACGTAGCATAACTTCTTTTTGAAAGCCCCAAGTTACTCTGCTTGTAGTGTAGCAGATGAGTGAATCTTCTGGGTCTGTGCTGACCTGTGTGGTGTAGAGTAGGTATGTGCCTGTCCCCTCTCCCCTGCTATGGACAGACACAAAGCGCAGCCTCCTGGCTGAGCACTTGCTGTGCTAGTGCACAGTGATGGAAGGTGCATGTAGGCTTCAATAAAAACAAAGTAAAAATGAGATCATGAGAAGTCACATTTTTGGAGCATAAGGGAACATTTTAGTCTAATTATCTTCTTGTGCACAGAAAGAAAAGGAAACATTTTACCAGAGTCAGTTTTTAAAAGAATTATCCTAGGTAAATTGATCTGTAGAGAATTGCTCCCAAAACCATAAATCATATTGATTTACTTGCTTTCTGGTTCTAAAGGGTGAGCAATGAGTTATCGGATGGGTCCACAGAGCCCTCAGCCTCACGGACTGAGGATGTGGCTTATTCTTACCTGTGATATGAATTAACAAAATGCAAATGATCTCTCTCTGTTGAAATAAACAGAAAGATAACTATATTTCTTCTTGACAAAAACTGAGAATACTCTATTTGTGATTTCCTACTGTTACCTGAGTTTCTTATTTTTCACTGTATTTGCATGACAGTTAGGAAAGAGCATTTGTTCTTTTAATTTGGGGTGGGTCTTTACAGTTTGAAAACATAAGCATTCATTAAATGTAGTATGAGTTGTCCTCTGGAAGCATATCTCCTCTGGTACTTTCCAGTTTTTGGCATATAACATTTTGCCATTTCATTAGTTTGTAAAACAAATGTAAAAGTCCAAAGCATACTAATGATGGGAAAACAGCAAAATGCTTTTATGCATCCATTGTGTTCTCAGCTTGTTTAAAAATATTTAACAGCCATGGTTTGAAGCAATTTTTAAAATATTATGTTAAATTTTTTAATTAAAGTTTTGAGGCAGCCAGACTGACTTATCTGAACACAGCAATTAGTTTGGAGAATTGACTCATGGTCATTCTACCTGACAGCATTCCCTTTTGTGGGAACGTAACTCTTACTGTGAAAACGTTGTACTAAGCAAACCTTAGTTCCGCTCGTAAATCAGTTCGATGAAAGGCTTGAAAGCTTGTTTCTATGATGCAGTTAGATTACATTGAAAGTACAACTGAATTTGTCCCTAGTTTTTCCATCAAGCATAATGTGACTTGAAGAAAAGTTTAGCTAAAGCAAGAGCACCGTTTGGAAAGCCAGATGAGATTTCTTGAATGAAAGTAGATAGAATTTAGGTAAACATTCTCCAAGTTTAAAATAACACACTGAAGCATTTGTCTTTGATTATCAGTTTTAATGTACATAATAATGAGACTTTATTCCCACAGGGACAGGCACGTTAAGAAAATTTCCAGCGTGCTTGCATTCAGATTCCTAAAGTCCAACCCCTCTTAGCAGTCAAAAGCTGATGTAAAGCGGGTAGAGGGATGGGTTTTGATTCATGTGTGAGTGAAGCCCCCAAATTCTTGCCACTTCTACAAGAGAAATTAAATGGAAGATTTCTGGAAGACATGTCAGCCACTCTGCACCAGCAGTTCTGCTGAGCTGCTGTTCCAGCAACAGCCAAGGACTCAATGCTCTTGCATCAAAAGCTAACTGGTGCCTAAGTTGGAACCCACAGAAAATTCAGCTTTTTTGGCTCACTAACATCTACCTGGAGGCAGATGCAACATTATATGGGTCAAAAGAAACTCCAGTGATGTCCCTGGATTACGTTTTGCCTCATGTATGCTGTTCTAGTCATAAAGAAACGGAGCCAAAAGTTGTGATTTATGAGCAGGTTTGCCAGTCTATGGAATTCATAAGTTTTCCCAGAGGGGGAAGCTGATACCTACAAAATACTTCACCTGGAGTGTAAAAAAGAAAAAAGTTAACAACCCATGAGAAAACAACTGCCCAAATACCTTCCCTTTTCTTCAACAGTCACGAATGGACCATGTGTCTTCCTTCCAAACCATGAACACATCCTTTTTTCAAAGGGAATGTTTTTTTATTAAAAATGAACACAAGTTTTCTTAATCCAATTTATAATGATTAGGATTGAAATATAATTATTAGAGTTACAAGGATTAGAATTGAAAGCTGGCCATGTTCCAGCTGAATTGTGCACCCCCTCTCCAAATGGATCAGTGTCCAAATTCTTTCGAGTGATTTCTCTTTTATTACTGGTAATAGAAATAACACATCAAACCTTAAGGTTAAAATATTGCTCAGGCTCTGTCTCAGGTCCGGTTTTCAAATCTTTCCTGCAGACCATCATTCACTCCACCAGCAGAGCCACAACTATTTCCCATATTCAGATCAGAGTTTGTAATTGCATGTACCAATGTGAGTCAGCAGCAACCATATATTTGCATATAACACTCCATCCCAAGTGAAGAATTTCACTCTCACATTATGTTATTAAAAGAGCTTTTAAAAACACTCACAGAGAGGAAAGGTCAAAAAATAGTCACTAAACTTATTTTCTATTTTAATACATTTCCATGCAAATTGGCTTTTATGCAGCTGTGCTCACAGGTGAAATTGGGTTTATTCCTATTGTTCGAGATGTCTGTCTGCAGTAAAGAGTGCCAGCATCCCACTTTGTAACAAATCCTTTTTTTTTTTCTCCATTTGTGGAATTTCATTGTCTTCAATCATTTTTCTGTTAAAGCGTGAGGAAACAGGAAGGATGGAGTAGAGGGATCTTTTGTTTCTACAGGAGAAATTCCAAGCAAAATAGTGGGAGGGTTTAAAAAAAAAAAAAAAGTAAAAAATTCTGGGTTTTTTTCCTTCATTTTAGGCCAGTAGTGGAAATTGATTAATGAAGCCCGTCTGTAGCTGGTACAAAGGGCCAAATCTTCAGTTAATATAAAATAGCAAGCTTCTACTTTTAAAAACCAGAAAGAGGAAGGGGACATAAAACTAAAAAACAAACAGGCACATTTGATCATTTAGTGGTGAAAAGACCAGGCACTCCTCAGTTGCTGGGTTTTATTTTTGTGCATTGTGTCAATGATTGGAAACCATATGTTTTAAGACCAGCTTCAATAGTATCAGTAGCTACAGTCCTCCTCTCAGATTACTTTTTACTGCCTGCCTAATTTTGAGCTTTAATAGCTAACATGCACTTTGTTTATCAGTTACAAATGTTCTGAATTTTGATGAAGCAAGCTAAACAACATATATTGGTTTATCAGCAGTACTAGAGACCCAACGACCAATCGCTTTAATATCGCAGCCTGTGACTTTGTGAGCAAGTAGTTCTTAGAAATAAGAACAATCTTAAAACTGATGGCTCTGGTTGTGAATGTGAGATGTTAGCACTGGGATCTTGACATGGAAAAATCCGTCCTACAAGGTGCTGAGCCTTTTGGCATCAAAAGTGCAACCAAGTATAGCGCCCTTAAGTCCCTTCGGATGGCACTCCTGCTAAATAGCTGGGTCTGTATCAAGCTCTTTATTACAGAGTCCAGTCTGGCAGTATTGAAATTAAATGTATGTTTAAAATCTTTCCAGAATCAGACCCTTAATACCTTGCAGGACTGAGCACTAATACATGAAAGAGCTCTCTTTATTTTTCCTTTTTAAGCAATTCTGTTTAGCTACTCAACAAAGAAATTCGAAATAGTCTCTAGCTTGTCTTATTTATCCTCTAATTACTTGGGGACAGAGTACCTCTCCCCTGTTTTTAAAGCACTGCGTAAATTAACGATGTTCTAACAATAACAGCAGCAGCAATTCTGGGCATTTACCAGAGAGGAGGCAAACACTAGCCTTGAGAATGAAATTTCACTGCAGTCCACAAAATAACGTCTTAGGAAATAATATGGTTGCCAAATTCTGCAATTTTGTTGAAAGTCATCTAAAATATGAGGGTTGGGGTGTCTTGGTTGTGTTTCAAAGCCTGAGCTCTGGCATCATGTGAAAACATGAAAATGTGAGGTTCTCAGTTTTAATTTTAGAAGAGAACGAAGTTACTCAGCATTGTGGTTCCAAAAAGAAATTAAAAACATGAACCCAAGGGCCAGAGAGCAATTAGTAAGAGCCCAAATGAATTGCTTTTAAAATCTTACACTTTGTAAAGCAATTTCATGACACTCAGGGTCTGACTTGGGATGTTTATTTTGGGGTTAACCTTATTCATACCCCAATAAATCCTCTATGTCCTTTCTGAGGGTTTCTCACCTTGCTTTGTACCAGAGGTGGCATCACATCTTAATTTTCAGAGAAGATGCTAAAGTTAAATATTGGCTCATTTCTTGTTTTTAAAAAGGGAACCCATTGTTTGTACTGATGCAACTCTGTCCATTTTGATGATGAGGTGGACAGCAGAAACTGGAAATACTTCAAGGGAAATACACTTTCCATGGTAACTAAACTTTGGGATGTAGCTCCTTGCCTCCTCAGAGGAGAGGCTGAGGTGGAGCTGTGGGCTCTCCCATGCTGTGGGATAAGCTCTCTGGATCCCAGGCTGTGGCAGAAGGTATAGGAGTATAGGCTGGCTGCTTAGGTCCCCCGGGGTGCCCAAGGAGGACCATTAGCTCCTCAATCTGTCCAAGACACTGTCAGGCATCCAGGTGACTGGGAGCATTTCCATTTTGTGAGTATGTGGAGTTTTCTTCACAGTTCTCTTTAATTCTTTATGGTACATGGGAGTAAACACAGGGTGACAACAGGCAAACCCCTTTCCAAACCTACCCTGGTCTTTGACCAAAAAAATAATGCATCACTCCAAGAAATCCCTGGCATTACATCGCTGATGATGGCCCAGTCTGATGAAATGGAGATGTTTATTGAGGCAGCTATGAGGACTTGCTACTATTTTCTCTTGTCTTGCAGGCTGGTACCCCATGCAGCTGTGTGACCCATGCAATCCAACCCATAGCCACATCTATGGGGCAGAAACCATCTTGTTCCCTTGCCTTTCTAAATGGCTTTTAAGATCTACAGGTATTTTGCTGGATACTAACAATGATGAGAATACTTAAGATTCCTAATTGAAAAATATCCTTTTTCTTCCTCTTTGCACTCTTTTCCCACTGCGCCCTTATCTACTTTTCTAAATATTGCATACAATGTTTTCAGTAAATAGAAAGGATATTAGAGTAGACAAATAATGTTTACCCACCAGCTCAGGAAAGGTGTTTCTGGCACCAATTCACAAGTTACAAAAATTACTTAAACTGAAAGGGACAAGGAGTGTCTTTTTGTGTGTGGGGTGCTGTACAAACAATGAGGTCCTGGTCTCTGACTGGCTTGCCGTGGCATTACCACAAACAATACTAATTCTTAAATACCTGCCTGGCTTTAAGCACTTAAGTAAATAATTGTATTGATTGTCGTAGGGCTATTCACATGCATAAAACTAAGCATATATTCAAATATGTTGTGAAATCGGGGGTCGAGTGAATTCTGCATGCAAGGCATTTTTAGATGATTAGTATATATGAATTTACTTGTTAAAACCAGCTTCCAAAGGAGCTAATGTGGCAATCAGGTTTTTGGGCAGGGCGGGGGGGGAAGGAAAAGATTTTTTTTTAAAGAGGGATCTAAAGGCTTTCTTGTACTTCAGAGACTCCTCACCAGAACCACGATTACAGGCAAGAAAGGCATTGAGGAAGTGCCCCAAAGCAGCGATCTCTCTGAGTTTATGTGAGAGCGGTGTAAACTCAGAACTGCGGATAATCCGTGGGGAAATCAGGGGGTTAGTGCTGAGAACTGACGGGGAATAACAACTGAAAGAGCTTTGGTTTTTCTAGGCTGGCGGGAGGTAGCTCATGCTAGGAAGGCTGCCAGCTCCGAACTGATGCTGGGAGCTTTGTCTCCTTTGGATTGTAGGAACACACTTTGCAGTCAAACTGATCTGAGAGATTTTGATAGTAAAAACAGCTGTCTCGTTGCAATGATGTTTTTGTTCCATTGTCAAAAGTTTGAGTTAAATCCATGAGTGGGCTGCAGCTTGTTCAAACCCTGAACTCAACACCCTTTGTGCTCCTTTGGCTTTTCCACTGCGGTTCATGGGATATCCCCTTCCTGAGGAAAGGGCTAGGTGTAATAAAAGCCGTCGGGGTGAGGACTTGCAGGTCTCCTCTGATGCCTCCCCAGTGCTGGAGAGACAGAACTGGAGAGCTGCAGTCTGCCTCGGGCTGATGAGAAGTGGGGAGTAAGGAGGAAGAACAGGGCGTGGAAACAAAACACCCCAATGCCACTGTGGCCAGGCTGAATCCCCTGCGAGCAGGTATGCTGGTGGGAAGTGGCAGCTGCGTGCTACTTGTGTGTGTGTGGGGACGAGGCTGGCATGGGTGAGGTGAGGCTGCGTACATGGTATACAGCACAAGGGGATGTGGAGGATGGATGCGGTGGGAGGCCCACCAGTCCCATCTCCCCAGCATAAGCCCTCCAAAGGTGCCTGCTGCCCCTCTCTGGGACATGCAGAGAAGCAGATGATGCACCTGATAGAGGTGTCTGTGATCAGGCAGGAGCAGAAGTCCCCCTCAAGGTACACATGCCAGAGATTGCCTCTGATTTTGTGCTGATACGGCAGATGGGGAAGCACCTCTGGCCACAAATCCATTCTGGTGCCTTAGAGGCAAGATCACCTGGGGGCCTTTCACCCTTCAGGGAGCCAGGTGCGGTGTGATGCTTGGGCTGTGAGTGCAGAAGGACGGCCTGCCAGAGCAGAGCTATTGCTGCAGGACCTATGGCTCTGTGGCACAGTGTGCGTAAGCAAAGCAGGCATCCACAAAAGCCCATCTTTTTGAAGTAATACTTGCAAATCATCACTAGAGATCACTAACACAAGGACTGTAGTAAAAACTAGTAGTTTCAAGGAAGCAGAGGCTGCAGATAAGGTGGTGTTCAAGTGTCCAAATTTTAAACTACGAATCTCTTTTTAAAACTGCATAATGATAGAGATAAAACGGTAGCTCCAGAAGCAAAACTGGGCGTTGGGCGAGTACCTGCTGTCAGTGCGAGCACTGACCGGCTGTTGTCAGAGAACGCGGGGGAAGCGGCCGGCACCACCGCGCTTCCTCCAGCCAAAACAGCGGCGGTGGGTGACACGGGGCAGGTTTGTGACAATAGCTGAGGGGCTGCCGGGGCGTCCCCGCGCTGCGGCCGGGCCCCGCGGCGTGCGGGAGCGGCGGGAGGCTCCTCCTCCGCCCCGGCACCGCGGGCAGCGCAGCCGTGCGGGCGCTGGGACACCTCCGGGGGAAGCACGCTGCGACACGCCGCGGCCCCACGCGTGCGGTAGGTGCGGTGCGGACCGGCCACCCCCGACGGCGGGCGGCCCGGGGAAAGCCCCGCCGCGCTGTCAGGGGCCGGCGGACCCGGTGACAGGCTGCCCCGGGGGGCGGAGAGGCCGGGTGTTCCGGCCTCGCTACCGGGGAAGCAACAGGTCAGATGAACCGGTTAAAAATCTCCGCGTTGTCCCTCGTGCTGCGTGCGCCGGCGGGACCGGCCGGGGCTCTTCGCGCTGCACCGCTCCGCGCCCCGCGGGCTCTGGCGGGAGGCGCGGAGGGGAGGGGGTGGGCGCTCCTCGGGCGCAGCGCGGGGTGCGGAGCCGCCGCCCCGCTCCGCTCCCTTCCGCGGGCATGCGCGCTTGCCTCGCACATGCTCACTGCGCCCGCAGCGGGCGCGCACACTCCGCAGCGCTGCGGCTCCGCGCTGCACCTCTGGTGAGTAAGGGGCAGGGGGGGTAAGGTCGCGGAACGATATCTCTCCGCGCCTGCGGAGAGGGCCCCCGAGTGGGATTTTGTGCGCCCGCGGCTAGCCCGAAGTGTGAAACTGTCCTCCGCGTATTGCGCGCCGAGCGGTGCGCGGAGGGTACAGCGTAGGGCGCTACCGCGGAGCGAGGGGCTCTCCCCGAAACCCGTCGGGGGACGGCGGCGCTGGAGGAGCGCGGTGAGCTGCCTTCCGCGGGCGCGGAGTGGCTCTGGCCGTACCGCGGTGCCTGCTGCGGCGTGAAGCGCGGCAGCGCGTTGGGGTCCCGCTGGCAGAGTTGTAACCAGGAATTAACCGGGGCGGTTAATTGATGCGCAGCGTGGCGTTTGACTTTACCTTAAAACCGGCTTCGTTTAGTAGTTGTTTTCGAAGCTGATGCGTGCGTTTAAATAAAATGAGTTAATGCTCTGTTCCGCGGTTGCTCATAGGAGGGAAACTTGTACTGTGATTTATGCAGCTTAAGTAAACTTTTTTGAGTGCTAAATTATGCTTGAGCTCAGTGAACGGCCTCTAAAGGAAATTATTCGTGGTATACAACTACTGTTTTTCAGACACTATAAATAATGGTTTTTTCTGTTGTATAAAATTGTTAAAATATGTACGGGTAACTAATAAACAATTTATTGGTCCACATCAAATATATTAATAGGAATTTTGTTCAGTGTAGTGTCAAATCCACAGATCCTTTTGCGCTGTTAAAGGCAATGGCAGGAATGGTTTATTGTTGAATCTTTCTCATGGACTTTACGAATTTACTGAGAGTTTCTTATCTCTGCAATGCCATCCCTAGAAGGGGTCCCTCCCCCCCCCCCCCCCGATATATTGAGCAAGCATGTATGAATTATTTTTACCTGTCCGTATCTGTGTGCATTAGGGCAGTCTGATCCACGAAAGGTGGCATGTATTTAAACTAGTTGTTCTATGTCTAAACTACTGTTTCTTAGATCCTTTCATACATCTAGGGTTGTGTTGTTTTGTGTTACTTTCTGCTAATATAGGATAAGTTCATTCTCCTATCCATTTTTTATGTGACTAATCCATTTATATTCTTAAACAAAGATGAATTTTTATTTCTACTTCAAGGCACCATGTGGCCTCAAATGTTACACATGCAAGTAGGAAAGACTTGCAGTACAAATACCTTGAAAATAATCAGTGCTTGCAGCTTTGGAAACATTCCAGAAACTTTTAAAGCAAGTTTTGAAACTTCACTGGAAATGGCATAGCAGCTGATTTAATTATTTAAACTTACATCTGTTTAAAAAAAAAATTAAAATATTTGTGTGATGCAAAATTAAGTTACAGGGTCAATTTGTCCATACAATTCTTGTGCCTCTTCTGCTCCCCTACCAACAGGCTACACGTTTGTTGAAATAACAAGTGGTGTGCTCTTCTGGTTTTATGCTCATCAGTTTGTTTTGCTTTGCTTTGTTCAGCCTGCTCACCTCACTTTCTTTTAAAAGACTACATACGTAGAGACTTGATTTCCAGGACTCACTAATCTTATCACCATTATTTGGTTGAAATGTTTGAGATGGGCTCCTGTTTCAAATATTGCACAACCTTGGCAGTCTTAAATTTCATTAGAAAAGCTTCATTAGGGAAAAATAAAAATGTTGATAATTCCCCCTCCAACAATAAGTCCCATGTTCAACTGCATGATGCGTGCAAATACGCCTTCATCGTACAAAGGAATTAAAGTCAGCTATTGCTATGAGGAACTCGATCTCAGAATGTTGCTTGAAAAATCTTGTGTGTTGCTATGGTGGTGTGCTTAGGAGGTTGCTGTGCTAGATTCTTCTGAAAATTAAATAATTTAACTATTAATCCTCAAAAGCACAGTTGCGTGTTTAACTAAAGCCTGGAAGGCATCCTCCTGAAGTCGGTGTGGCTGTATTTGTATGTCAGTGTGTATTTGTACACACTGCTGGCTAAAAATAACAATTAGAGAAGTTAGAAATTTTCTGCTGTCTTCTCAACTGTTATTTATGATGTGTAGGAGTAAAACAGCTATTCTGAAATCAGTTATGATTCTCTTCAGTAAGATTTGTTTCTTCTGTGCCAAATTTTGCGGTAACCAGATGGTTTTAAGGTGTCTTCAACTGGAGAACAAGCAAGAACAGTGCTGAAGACTAATTATTCCTTGCAGTACATTTCTTCAGCAATAAATTCACAGGTTGTTAGACTTAATCTGTGGAAATGATTGTTAAGATTACTTGTGCAGTGAAAAATGCTTTTAAAATTTTGTGAAAACTAGCTGAAGTTCTTAGAATGCTAAGTAAATACTTTGGAATTAATTTTGCCTGGCTGGGGTAACTTTTATTAGGGACAAACTGTTAAATGAAGTTGCAAATTCAAATCCTTTTCATAAACCGTGGAATGCTGCAGTTTTATTGTGAAGATTTTAAGCATAACACGTAAGTGGAGGGCTTGCTTGGTAGATAGAGTAGGGAAATCTTGTACTGCCGTTTCCAATGTATAGTTTACCATATGCATGTTTATTATTCACAGTGTTAGCAATATAACCTTGATTAGTATGTGGTGTAGTCTCCCAGACTACTTCTTTTCATTAAATTTCACAGAATTGTATGTACTACACAGGACAGAAAAAAATGTATATTTTTCTCCTTATACTCATTATTACTTGTTATACCAAGGAGTAACAAAAAATACGCTGAAAGCTATCAACAATTGCGTATATAAAAGCAAAGCCATTCAGGTTTTAGATATATCCTCCTTTTCATGGCTTAATTTAGTAAAAAGTACTAGCTTACTTTTTCTTTTTTTTTTTTAAATGAATTTTACCTTTAAAAAAAGATAACTGTTAAGAGTTCCTGGTATAATTTTAAGCTTTGGTATGAACAGGTAGAACTCAGCAAATCTCTTTGCTTCCCTTTTCTACTGAATAAGCCAGAAAGACCGTCCTGGTTGGGACTGTTTGCTTGGAGGTCTCATCAGAAAACAATTGTTTATGGCAGTTTAATTCTTAAAACAATACTTCATCTTTATTTGTAGATCTTAACTCAAGTAATGATGTTTAACAAACGCCTTGTTTTAATCAGGTGAGGATAAGCCCCTCAATTAGGATGCAAATAATTGCTCGTCTTGGTTTGGTCATTCAGGGCCTGGAGGTGTTGCCATTTGCAGGTAGATTTGGTGCTACCAGGGTATTGAAGCAGGAGGGATGAGAAAGTGGGGAGTAAGGATTTAGGACTCTGCAGTCATCTTGCGAAATTTTTTTCAATCACAGCATCCAAAACCCGATCCAGTTCCCTTCTTCAGCAAGCTGTTCAGTTGCTCTTGATTTACAGCTGCATGAGGTGTGAGAGGAAAATTGGATCCAAAATAGTGGTCACTGCGTAGATGGTTCCAGCGTGTCACAGACTGAATATTTAATTAAAATAGTCCAGCCACTCTTCGCTCACTCTTTCTATTTGGACTTTAATTATGTATTTACATTATTTCAAAGGTGTGCAAAATGAGAGGAGAAAGATAACACAGGCATAATCCTTCCCATTTAAAATTATTTGTCTTCAGCTTCTTAAGTCCTAGCATTAGGAGTTAGATATAAACATGTTTATTTAACATCAGCGTTATCTGCTAGATTGTACATGGTTCATTAACATGGAGAGAATACTTTTTGTTTAATAGTGTGTGGGAGCTGCCAGAGGTCAGAAGAGGTTGTTTGCCTGCAGTCGAGATGGCATCTTGGCTTTGCTCTCCATTCTCTTTGTCACCTCTGCTGTCTCCGGGAAATGCTCCCTGCTAAGGTATTTTCCCTTGCATTTCTGTACAGAGGCTCTGCGGAAAGCCAGGAGTCTGCCACAGGGTTGTGGTAAGGTTTATGGGGAATTTTAAGGGAGGTTTGTTGTAATTTGTGGAGGATTTTTTTTTTTTTAGTTGGGGTTCGATTAGAAAAAGCGGCTTGGAAAGGGAGAAGAGGAGCAGGGAAGAGGGGAACCTGAAACGGTGCTGTGGTGCCCACAAAGTGCATGGCTGTAAATCATGGTATTTTACAGGAACAGGGGGATGGAGGTCTGGTGGCTTGGGAAGTTCATAGTGGGTTTTGTGCCATTGAGTAAAGTTTTGTTGCTGTCGGTGTGGCTGAGTCCCAGCAGCACTCAAAACAGCTGTACCTGGCCGTGAAACCCAGCTGAGAGCCATGGGAGGGTTGGCACCTCCATTTGCAGCGGATGGAGCAGGAACGGGCCCTTCTGTCTCCTGCAGAGCTTCACGGGTTCTCTCCCCTCCTACTGTTAGCCAGAAACGTGCTGCGATAAATGAAACAGTATCAGGGATGCTGGAAATACCTTGTGTAGAAGTAACCGCAGCCTCCAGTTTGAAAAGGTTACTTAAAAAGTTTTAATATGATTTATGTATGCAAGCTAATAGCCGTGCACTGCACACAGTGCTGAGGGAGAGATGTGTGCATGCACACGTATGCACAATTCCATTTTTTTTATTTGAGCTTCTAGAATGTGTTTCTGAATGTTTCTGACAAGCTGGTGAATTTCTCCAGCCCGATTTACATGGTGGGGACTGGTTGAGATTTTTTGCCTTGGCGGGAGAAGATAATTTAAACTCCCATTAGAGGGGAAGAAAAAATATGAGAAAATTGACTTCTGTGATTTTTATTAAGCAAGGACCCTTGGTAGATAGTAACCAAAAGGCACTGAATGAAATGAGCGTTATTGTGGAGATCAAAGTGGCTGTGGAAGATGCAACGTGAATGAAGCATACCACAAATGTGCAGTTTTGTAAAAGCATAGCAGTAAAAATAGAAGGGATTAAAAAAAATGAACTCAACTTCTGTGTTGATTATAAGTTGTAACTCAACTACACTGAGGGCCTGAATATTGTTTTTAAAACAGCAGAACAGCTATTTCTAAAAAATAGCATGTTCCCTCAGAAGGGGGGAGAGAGAGAGAGAACAAAAATAAAAGTTGTTGGGGGGGAATGTCTGGTGTAGGCTGGCTTTTTGTCTTTTTTTTTTTTTTCTCTTTGAATTATTTTCAACAAGTACTTACTCTGTTCTGTATTTTTAAGAAATTATGTGGACAGCAATTTTGTTTCTTTACCAAGGCAGTGAAAACACCAAGAATCCTTTTTATAATTTGGAAAGAATGTCAAAAGAATGAAGTAGTTAAACCTAAGTGTATTAGATCATACGCTTTAAATGCATAAATAAGCATAACTGCAATCACAGAAACCAATGTTAAAACCACCAGGAAAACTCACCCACAAACCCTAATGACTTAAAGGGAATGACCTCAGCCATTGTGAAATTTGTGCCTATTTGTTGACTGACATTTTTTCTGTAGAAGCAGAGTGCATGTTCTGTTGGGGTGTGGGATTTTGTTGTTTGAAAGACTGCTGGATTGTTGGGGTTTTTTCTGTTGTCACTGCTGGGTTTGAATACAAAGGGTGAAAATGGGATTGAAGCCGGGAGAGCTTGGATACGATTTGGGCCTTAGCGATTTGAAAAGCAGGTGAAGGATTTGTTGCTGATGGACAGAGACCAGTTGAAATTGATGGAAGTTTGGTTTTCAAATATTAGAAACTTCCTTGATGATAGCCCATTTCTAACTTAGTCCCAGCTGGCTTCCTCTTAAGGAAATGAAGGTTTAAAGTATATGGTTACAAACCTGAGATTTCTTCATGTCCGTGTCTTTGCGTGAGTGCTGTATGAAAAGCCGGTGTCATTCATCTCCCCTCTGCTTTTTGGAGAGGAAATTGATGCATGGTAGAACCTCAACTTGCCTTTGCTGCAACACCACTTAATAATTCAGGGAGATGGAAGTCTTGAATTATTTCAACAGTAATAGACTTCTTTGAGAATGCTTTTAAACCAGTGTTACAGACTGTAAGCCTGGCCAAAGCCAGGTCACTCTGTGGACAAAGCTTCTCTCTGCTGTCTGTTCCTGGCAGCGGGCTCCTACTTTTCTGGGTTGCAGTAATTAACAAAGGTCCAGATTTGATTGTTCCTTCTTAGACATGTAAAAAGTTTTTTAAAAATTGGTCATTTTATATTCTTTGGTGCCTAGCTCTATCTGCTCTGTCTTGTGGTGCAGAAATTCTCATTTGCCATCTCTGCTTTTGAGAAGGAAAACAGCCTGGCTAAATAAATAAATAGATGCTAAGTAAAAAGAATGATTTAGAACTAGTCAGCCCAGATAGTAACTAGTTAACCTGCAGGGAGTTGATGCCTTTATGCTGGAAAGGGCAGACTTCACAGAGAAACTCAACCAGAGTAGCAAAGCCTGGTACTCCCAAACAAAGGGGACGTGGAGAGAATTTCTTAAACTCAGCAAATGCCTTAAAAACTGGAAATGCCTCTAGGATTACTCAGGCACCCACAAGAAACAGTGAGGAGAAAGTGGGGCAGGCATCTGAATATTTTTTTTTTTAAATAGGTTGAGTAAGCAAAGCAATCTGGGGGCCCCAGTTATTTACAACTTAGTCTGTGCACCATGCAGAGAGGCTCATCAGCTGGCTGACAGCAAGTTTTGCATCTTTTGATGACACACTTGGTTCAGGTTTTTGCTGTGTAGTTGGCTTACAGCTTCTTTTGAAATAACTTTGATCAGTTCTGAATACAGATCTGTATCGCCAGTTTTGATTCCCATTATGAGTGCTCTCCGTCTGTGCTCATTTACCATCTGCAGTGGTGAATTGTAACTATCCGACAATTCTTTGATTGTAAGTCAAGTCAAAATTTATGTACAAGGTAGTTTACCTTCAGTAGACATTGACAGTGTGTACTTCAGTTTTGTAAACTATGCAAATTTATTATTTTTTCCTATTTCTGTGGCTGAAGCAACTCAAAAATTTTGTTTAGAGTTGAGCAATACTTTTTATTTGAAAGAAAGATTGTTTTTCCACCCTTTAACAAACAGAAAAGCACCATTTTTTATGAAAAGTGACACTTTTATAAGTAAAACATTTGAATGTTATATTGGCTGTGTCCAAATTTCCCCTTTTTAATAGGCTAACTTGATTTTTTTATTATTATTATTTCATAAGAGCAGGAGTTTTGCTAGTTTATGCTTGGTAAGTGCTATGTTGATACTACTCCTCTCCACTGTGATACACAGTTGGGAGTAAGTCAGCAAAATAGATAAATTTATAGCAAGAGAGATACATTTTTCTTCTTCCTTGTGTTTAACTGTGGGTAAATATATTAGATCCAGTCCTGCTGCCACTGTGGTTCCCAGGCATTTCACTCCAATAAGGGTTGGCCCCTTATTGAGAGGGAACAGTTTTGAGTCTTTTGTACTTGTTGCACAAATGCGTTGTAAAAAAAAAAAAAAAAAAACCAACAAAAAAACCAACCAAAAAAGGCAGGGTTTGGAAAATTGACTTTTCAGTGCCTTAATCTTACAAAACGGGTGGGAATTGCTGATTTTCTGTGCTGTCCTTGCTGCTTATAGGCTGTATGTGCAACGTGGGGAGGGTTCTCAGAAGCAATTAGCAAAAGTTGTCAAATCCCCCTCCCGTGGGAAGCCAGTATGTGTCCCAGAGAGGGAGGTACTACCTCCCCAGTGGTAACAGTGGATGTAATAGCCTCCTGGACTGAAAGACACCTTTGCAGTGATACAACGTAGTCCTTGCTCCAGTATCTCGTCTGACCACGTACTCAAGTTAGGTGGGTAGCAGGAAAATTAAGTCTGGCATCAATTTTCTTGTTATTTATTGAAATAAAATTATCAAGATCCTCATTCTGTTTAGCATTGGTAGACTATTGTATACGTACCGACTTCAGAGGAATCTTGTTTTTAATAAATTCAGCTTTCTGATTAAGTGGCAAGCTTAGGTCTCTCACCAAAAATATGTAATCTTTCAGCAGTGCCGTAAATGTGTGTAACCCTACACAAGGCAATGTAAGATATCTTCTGTATAAAAACTTTGACAGATCTTTGCTGTCTCTTCTTAAAATGACTTTGCCCTCTTCAATATCTCTGCACCTGAAAATTTTAAGTTGTAGTTCATAAGAAGGCTTATTCTGCCTATTGCATATGATTTAATTTTGTTTGTTTGGCAACCATCCTTCCTGTTCACTGAAGCAGATGAATATAATTTGGAGAGGAGAAATGGATGGGGAGGGGGACTAAGGAAGCCAACTGAATCTTCTGTAAAATATTTGAGATGCAGCAAAACTTCTGGGCTAGATTAGTTTTGAAACACCACTTATGCCCACTGCATAGTAGATGTGGGGGGTGGAAGGAGATGTTGATTTTTGAATTCAGAGTCAGAAAGGTTGTTGCTGCTAAAAGTCAGATACATTGGTGTTAGAGCCTGGTGTTTTCCTTCTTAAAGCCCAGTTGCTTCCCCTTCCCCCAGTCCCCCCTGCCACAAATCAGGATTGTTCAATCACAACAGCAGTTTAACCATATCTGTGGTAGAGCATGATGGTTGCTTAATGATGCACAGAAGCATTGTGCCCTGCTTTAGGACAGGAAGTGGAAAATGAATATTGTTTTGAACTTGAACTTTGTGAGCAGACAGAAAGTAATTATCGGAGCTGGAACTCCCCTGGGAGAAGTGGGGGAGTGATGCACTCTGCTTCTAAGAAGCACTGAGGGATCTTAAAGATCTAGTCGCGTTTAACGCTTTGGTTTTACGTTTCTGCTTTTTAATTGATCTTCCACTCCTATTTTTCCTTCACAAATAGAGGAAGAAATAGTTGCATGTAGACTTCATGTACTGTATTTGTTGACAGACAACATTCTGCCCTCCCTTTGCTGGTGGGACAGGACTCTCAAACTTCTGCCTTGGTCCTGGTGTTACTTTCAATTGTAAAATTAATTCTTTCTCTGCCTTGGTTACTTAATGGGCCTATTATATCATGGAAAATTTACTTAATTGATGACTAAGAGCACATAATTGTATGTGAAGCCATTTAATCAGAAGCTGAGCAAGCCGCTTGTATTTAGTATAAATTATAAGCTATATCAGTTTTATATCTGTCTTATGAGGTAGAAAACTCCACTAAATGACACAGTTGTGAAGATAACATTATGAATATTAAATGCTTACTAACATATTAAAATATTACTGACCATTTTCTAAAAAAAAAAAAAAAGGGGGTGTGTGTGTGGAGAAGGAATTTCAATAGCCTGTGACTTCAGCAAACTACCAAAGTGTATTGGGTAGGTTTTTTTGCTCTGCTTTGGGTGCTACTTTACAAATTCTTTAACAAAGAATAGTCAGTGTGCAAGACTTCAGCTTTTCATACAGACTGTGTCATATCTTCTGTAGATTTTGTTCCCTATTAAGTTAGCAAAAAATCTTGTTTTATTATTTAATTTTTTGAAGGTGATATTTCTAACTAGTGTAGGTACATGGTTTTTGGTTCTCAGGAATAATTTGCTATTTTAGCACATTAGAAGTTAATGTGATTTTACTTTTAAAATTTAAAAGTAAAATTAAACACACAGTGCTTATGATGATAATCTCCCTGATCAAGTTCACAAGACTGTTTTAACCGTACATTAACAGTGTGGGATTCTTTAGTTTTGGTGAAGTTTTAAAGGTAGTAAAATTAAGTCACTTTAAAAGAAAATTGTGTGATGATTTATTGTAGCAAAGTAGGCAAATTTCCTCTAGAGATGTTAATATCTTCCACCTGGTATAGAAATGAAAAGAAAATATTCTTTAGCCAGTGACTAATTTGTCACTAATACCCAGGGGTTCCTTCATTACAATGCAAAGATGTCAGTTTTAAGAGAAACGTACAGTGAAAAAAAAGAGTGCAGCTTCCTGTTGCAGACACTTACAAAAAGGAGAAAAATAAAGGTCTGGAAAGCAGCCGAAGCAGTGTGAAGGAAGGCTCTAAAGCTATCAATCAGGGCAAAATGGTTGGGGAAGGATTTTACCTGCAGGCTTCGGTGGAATTCATTAGGACATGTTTGAGGAGGAAAGTCACTTGATACGACTCTGGAGGAGGAGCTCTGACATGCAATAATACCCAGGCTGACGATCAGTTCTCCTCCAAACTGCACGTACTGCGTCCTGGTAATTGTTTGAAGAGGAACTGTATTGTTAAAAAATATACACGCTCTGCTTAGTGATGGCTTTTATATTTTATCACAATGTTAAATGAGGTAAATGCTGCTAGAGAATATCTGCAGCTACCAACAACTCAAACCTGACAACAAAGATCACAGTATCTTTACCCCATCAGTGTCTCGACAAGTCGTTTTTCCCAGGAGAGAACTATTCCAGTGTCCAGACGCTTGCATAGTGTCATCACTTTGCCTTTGCTGCAATAACAAAGCTGCGACTCCACTCCTGTCCTTCCAATACTGTGGTTTCACAACAGCTCAGTGTGAGGAGGCAGAGCATGAGCTGTCGCAATACCAGCAGAGTGGAATGAGAATTTCTTGCTCCCTCCCTTAACAAATCAGTTCTACACTCATGTCATCTGTGAGTAGGCACAGTAAAATGTGAATATTGGGTAGAAGATGTCTGCTTATGACCAGCTTTAGAAATGGGAAACAGGCGATTGGCAATGGCAGCAGAGTGTCGGCCTGTGGCAGCAGAGTGTCGGCCTGTGGCAGCAGAGTGTCGGCCTGTGGCAGCAGAGTATCTGCCAGCAGCCTCTGTGGCCCATTTTATTGGGGCAAGAATTGCAGGAACTGGTCTGGTTTCTGCTGCTGGAGTGGATGCTCTCAGTTGGAGCAGATATTACTGTCCTGTGCCCCTGCAGTAACAGCAGGCTAGCTTCTTGGGTACTTTCTGGTTTGTCTTACCCTACCTTCTAATACAATGCAAAAAAGTCGCTCAGAAAGCAGTACATGTCTGTGACAGAAATAATGATTCAGTGTTGGGAGTGATTTTAGAGATTTTGGAAGAAGTAGTCAGTACTGCACCAAACAGCAATGTGCATGTTAGAAACGACACGCACAACAGCTTTGTGGTAAAAGTGTTTATGTAGCCGGGGGAAGCCCTGGCATGTTCTGCAGACTTCAGGCCGTGTTAACACAGTTCTGTTTCTCACTGGAGAGTAAGATTTAATCTCAGCCATTCTACGGTTAGTTGGAGAAAAGGAAGATTTTGTGTTCTGTCAGAAGCAGATTATTGGAAAGGAAATTTATTGGATTTGCTATGTTTGTTTCAGTTTTAGCATATTCTTCAGTCAGAACACAGAGGTAAGAAATGCTTTTGTATGTCTGGTGGGTTGGCCTTGGCCAGTGGCCAAACACCCACTGGGGTCCTCTCCCATGCCCCATCCTCAGCAGGTTTGGGGGGAAATAAGATGAAAAATCTTGTGGGTCAACACAAAGACAGGGAGATTGCTTACCAATTACCCTCACAGGCAAAACAGACTTGACTTGGCGAAAATTAATTTATTACCGATGAAGAATGTTGGATGGTGAGAAACAGGGGCAAGAACTGAAACAACTCGAGTACCCCTTTTCCCAGGTTTGGCTTTGCTCCTTCATTCCTGATTCGTCTACCTCCCTGGGCAGTGTGGAGGATAGGGAATAGGGGACTGTGGTCACAATGTAATGTTTACTTTAACCACACCTTCCTTCGCCTCACACTTCTCCCCTACTCTGGTGTGCGCACCTGGAGCGCCTGGTTCCCGCCTTTCTCTCAGGCCTTGGTGCAGGCCTCACAGGGCCGTTTCTCTGACTTTTTTTCTTTCCAGCTATGCTGAGTTTTTCCTTTTCTTAAAAACCTTCTCACAGAGGTGCTACTCGCTTCGCTGACAGTCTCAGATGGGTTTTTGCTGCAGGTCTGTTGTGGGGACAGTTGGGACTGGTGTGGAGCAGGCCCATGCCTCTCCTCAGAGGTCACTGCAGTCCCTGCCAGTGCCAGTTACAGCTGCCTGGTTTAGTATGACAAAATCAGCACTTTATTTCATATTGGACTGTGATCTGGAGTGACTGCACATCCCGTCCTGTGGGAATCGCCTCCATTTTTAGAGCTTTTAACAACAGGGAAGGAACGGCAAAGGTGATGTAGAAGGTCAGCCTTGCTTATCCTGTGTCCCGGCTGAGGTAAGAGACAAGTCAGATAATAGTGAGCAGTCCCTGGTAGCTGAAAGCTAAAATTAGATCCATCTTTTCAAAAGTCTCTTGAGTTGGTGCTAAAAGGCTTTTCAGGCATCTTGTGGGCGCAAGTCAGCCTGCTAGGGAAATCAAACTTGTGCTTTACTAATGTTTAAAGACTGTTTTTCCAAAATAAAGCTAATAGCGCTTGTATAACATGCTGGCTGTTGTCATATTTTAAATTAATACCTATACTAGTGATAAATTTTTTTCCATATTCCGGATCTTGTATTTGCTAGATCTGTTTTTCCTGAGAGTTTTTTTGAGTTTAAATTGCTTGTCATTTTGTAACTGCTCTAGAGGACACAGCCTAATCTCTCCAGAGGCCAAATCTTTTTATTCGCTTGGGCCTTTTTGCCTGAATTCTGTTAATATTCATGTCAGGAATGTAGAAACAGTTGAGATGGTTTTGCCATCAGATGGTGGCCGTCCTCTGATTATAATCATGTGTCCAGGTCTTAAGTAACATTTACATTTCCTTCAGGGCTTTTCAAGCCATTAACTTGAAGCTTGTATGGTATCATTCTTTTACCTGATTTATGCTACAACACTTGCCATTCCTGCTGGTGATGGTAGCTCTCTGCCTGGGAAGAGCCTGGAGTGGGCAGAGGTGAGTTGGTCTGAGGAGGTCAAAGGATCCTGCAGTTCTTGGTAGAAGTAGGTTGACTTTGAAAGGAATCTTACTGAAGATTTGCCTGTAGCTGCTAACAGGGTGATAAGTGAACATGACTATGTGGTGCTTGTGTTATTGCATGTACTAATGTGCCAGATGCTCTGTTGGTAATCCAAGATTTTGCTCGGCTGCTTTCTTCTCAAGAGAGAGTATTATGTTAATGCTTTTGTTCTGAGAAGCAAGTTAGAAAAGTCACTTGAATAGCAGTCAGCTTAGGAGAGAGGTCTATGTAAGCATTTTTATGCTTAACCTGACAGGCCAAAGTCTTGCCCCAAAGTATTGTCTCCCACTCTACAAAGAAACTGTCAGTCTTTCATTAATCATTCAGTGGTTCTTTAACTATATGGTAAACACCACCCTCCAGGCCTGGGTTGTTCTGCTTGCTGCCAGTTCTCTTTTGCTCAACACTTCATGCAGCACTTGGTTTGAAACCCAATCTAGGGAGGTGCTGCCTCCCCCAGCAGATATACTATTAATGGCCCAGATGTCTCCTTAAGGAAAAGGTTTTGTTGTGCCAACATGATGTTCTCTGTCCTTCCTCAAATGGATGCTCTCTGTGTTGATGCAGCTACCGTTACCAGAAGTAGTAGTATGGAACCTGCAATCTTGTGGTCACTGGAACTTAAAATTCTGTAATTTTTCTTGGCATATACTCTTAAAGGCTAGCACATACTGGGCTCTTTTTTCAGAGTCAAGACTTGGAAAATCAAGACTTGAGTTGTTGTGGGGTTTTTTGTAGTACTTCAAATGGTTGATACACCCTTGTGACCTCTGGAACTGCAGTTTGGATTGTAATCCACAAATCAAATGTTAGTAAAGAGGAATGTGAAAGGGATGTGACTTGTGGAGGCATTTTTCAGATGGTTCACTGATGATAGTGAACAGTGAAGTGCTTGGAAGGTACTTACACAAAAGGGAAGCAGGGTTTAGTTCCCAGAATCTGACTACTTTAACTTGAGTTGACTGAATATAGGTATGCTTTCCCCTGGAGTCTTAGCCTAGAAGTTGCGCAGCAGCTCCTGACACTGTAAATTTGAAGATTTCCAGACTCATTGAAGTACTGTCAACCGAGGCTTGTGTTCAGTCTTAAGTATTTTTCATTTCTGTTAGGAGGGCCTGAAATCATCAGTCCTTGGAAAGGAAGCTGTATTATCCTGACAAGAGTTTAAAAGAAATATTTCTCCCAGATTCTCAATGTCTAAAATACAGTGCTCAAATTTGTTCTGCTGAATGTTACTTTACAATGGTGAAGGTAAGTGACTGTAAAGTCAATGTTCATGTTTAATTAATTGTATAGATGATTCATATTTTTTAATTCTCATTCCAATTTATTGCCAGCTGTGTATTTTTATACTGCTGTGAATCTGACTTTGTATTTTGAGGCAATAGTTGTGTAATCATGGCCACCAGCTCTCATATTTCTTGGATATACTAAGTGCATTTTGATCTGAGGATCTTGACTCTCTAGATACTGACAAGATTAATTTTTTTATATGCATGTATACAGAAGATATATGATCCAGTTATCTTTAACAATGTGTGCAGTCTCAGAAGAGTAAACCCTTATGTTTATCCCTTAAAAAGCTCTTCAGAAAAAAAATGCATGGAGGAAAGAACCTGCTAAGCCACCTCCTGATTAAAAATGCTTACAAGTACCCTGTAGCCAGCTGCTATGTTCACTGATACTAAACACCAGTGAGCAGTCTCCCACCAATGCCTAAATGCAATTTAATATTCATGGTATCTAATAGAGCTTTTTGGCTCTGTTTTTTAACTGCAGTAGGTGGCTGCCAAGGTACATGTGTGACATGAAGTAAAACACCAAAGTGGTTTGATATTCCTGCAAATAGGACAGTGCTGCAAATACCTAAAGTAGATGTCAAGAAAGGATTGCTGACTCTGAGTCTGCACATGAGTCTAGTTTATGGATTAGGTGGGGTGGGCATAGTCCTCAAAGCCTTGTTAATTTAATGTTCGTCGGTTAGCATTAAAATAGTAGAAGTGGTGACAACTTCAACTGTTTTGGAGTATTTAATTGTAATCCTGTGTTTACAGCTACCTGTAGTTCCCTGTCACCTAAGTAGCAGAGTAACTTGGGCAGACTGCCTTACTTGGCATTACAACTGTAGTCACCATGCAAACAATTGGACCCTCCTTAGAAGCAGCTGTGTTGATAGATTGCAAGTATGGTTTCAAGACTGGATTAAGCTGACTAGGAGCTGTGTTGACATTGAAAGAAGCAGCCTCCTTAGCCTGGCTGCATGTTCCTGTCTCCTCCTCTCTGTTGGTGCTCTTGAGCGTGCCTCAGACTGGATCAACTTGCTGATCTGGCTGAGAAGAAAACCAGGAAAAAAACCAATCAGTTTGGTCTGGCTGTAAACAGTCTTGTGTGGCTTCAGGAGTCTGCAGGAGCTTCTGGCTGGGCTGGGTGGAGGACGACAGGGTTGTGTCGTTGTTAGAAGTAAGGTCTTTGAATTTTTACATTTATTTGAATCTAATCAAATCCTAAGATAGAGGATGATACAGTGTTGCTTATTACCTGTGATAACTGCACTTCCAGGCAACATTTTGGGAAGTAAGTCAATATGCAATTAGTAGTCAACTTAGTATTGAGGATTAATTAGCTTGATGATTTAGTTTAGGCATTTTTACATGTTCCCTGTTTTATTTATGCATTTAATATACAAAATTCCACCCCTTATCTGTCTTGGACTGCCAACAGCACCTGCCAAGTCTTGTCCTGCCTCTTTACCTGGTTCCCAAGGGCACTTTTGAGTAGGTATTTTTGAAATGTGCATCTTAAGCACATTCCAGAAGAGGTTCAGAGCAGGATGTAAAGTTCACTGCTGCTTGCTTTTAAGACAGTGTGGTGGTTTAACCCCAGTAGGTAACTGAACACCACACAGCCACTCTTGGTTATTGCCCTGCTCCCAAGGAGATGGGGAGGACAATAAAAAAGAAAAATAAAATCTCGTGGGTTAAGATGAAGACAATTTAATAGGATAACACAGGAAGATAATAATTATAGTAAGAACATAATTATAGTAAGAACAACAGTTTCCATTTAGGATCTTGTCAAATGTGATTTGCCCAAAATCTAACATCATGTTAGTAGGACAATGATGAGAATCAGGAATTCTTAATTTCTGAGTTTCTGCAGTCATTGGTGCATTGGCTACTTAGAGACCTCACAGAAATGAGCTATAGCAATCCTAACTTTTGGTTACAATTTATGAAATTTGGTAATTGTATTTTAAGGTAGTATTAACTCTCCTTTCAAGTAGGGTTGGTAGAGTTGACTGACTAGCTATATTAATTACTGAACGTAGGTTACATATATACAAGAAAAACTGCTCTCTGACAAAAGCATATTACATCTTGGCTTTTAATACTAACCAGCTCAACTTTAATTTCACAGCTTGCTGCCAACAGCTGCCTTACTGAGATATAGTACTCGTAATAAATGAATTTTCATGAAAAAAGAAAAATGAAAACTTTGTTCCAGCTGGATTGAAAAGGCAGTTGGAGCATTTCTATTCTGCATGTAAAGCTGCCATCCACATAAACATTTCAAATTACTTTTTCATATTTAATAATCAGGATCAGACCTTTTCTTGGTATTGAGGCAAATGAAAGATATTAGAAACATACAATTTCATTCAAAGTCCATTAGCTATTGAATCCTGTCCAAAGTTAAGCATTGAAACATTTGAAATGTTTTGGGAGAAACTCACCTTTTAGTTTCAGGTTTTTGACAATGTACTTGGATGAAAGCCCTGAAATGATCAGACAATTCTAGTCCTGCTTGGTAGTGCTCAGAGGGACATTAGTTACATCATTTGCTCTTGGAGCTGTTGCTTGTGTATTGTTGAAAGCCCTGCAGCTGATGAGTGCTTGCCCAGGCTACCAATGGGAGTCCTAGTTAAATTATCACACAGCCTCTTTGCACATGGAAGAGATTAATTCTCATAGCCACAAACAGAATGAATGCTTTGTACTTGGTACCGTAATGTAACTTCATGCTGAAATACTGTGCCAGTAACCCACTCCTTCACCAATAAATTCACAGTTCTAATAACCATGTGTTTTTACAACATCTGGGTCCCAAAGGATCAGAGAGACATCAACTTATTCAGCTTTAGGTGCCTTCCCTTGTTTTTACTCCTTCCCCTTTTTCCCCATGAACTTGAAAGAGCCTCATCTATGAGATGAAACCTGACTGTTGTTGTATAGTCCACAGCAGGAGTGGACACTTTGCAAAACCACAGAGAAGAACATTTTAGCCAGTAGAAATGACAGGAAGTGTTGTGGGCAGACAGAACACAAACTGTAGAGCCTGCTTTGGCCAAGAGTCGATACCAACCTGCCTGAACCACTGTCAAATTCTTTATTGACAATAAATGGCTTGAAAGTTAAAAATTCAACATCTTAAATTACACTGTGGCATACAGCTTTGCTGCTGTATGGAAAAGTTCATTGAAGATATCACTGATCTTTCCAAAACCTAGTTGAGGTTGCAACTAATGCTATTGGTTCCAGACAATGAAGTTGAGAAGTGTTGATATGAGTGTCTAAGTATTCTGGTATGCAGAAGGGGCTAGCAGCAGAAGCATTTTGTCCTCTAGGAAGAGGTGAATAATACTCACAAGGAGTGTTACCCCTCTGTAGCTGGGCTATTGGTAACGTGATCATGTCCCCAGACCACTGTGAAGGCCCCTTGTCCTATTGCAAACATGTGCTAAGACATTGTGTAATGTCTCTGGTAAGTGGTCCCTGGGGGCTGTTAGGATTTATAACCCAAGAGTTTCCAGAGTTGTAGGATTGGTTGATGTTCCTTATCAAAAGACCAACTCAAGACAAGAAGGTTTCTGAAAATTTGAGTCAACAAAACTATTTAGCAAGCATTAGTAAAATTACTTTACAAAAAGGTGTTTTATGGCTCAGACAGTATTTGGGGGCCATTCTATTACAGCAGCAAGTGGAGATTCCAGCCCCACTCTGTAGTAGGTGTAACTAAAGTGCTTCTTGCCCCAGAGTATTTATTTCTCATGACCAGAGAAAAATGTGTGGAAAACCAGCATGGGCACAAGATAAAAATTGCCATGACCAGGTCATTATTCTGTTATGAAGCAAACCAAATATTTGGGGTTTGACTCTGAATTATCCAGTGTTGGGAAAGCTCAATGATTCATAATGGCATAACATTTTAAGCCTAGAAATGCTGCTTCTGACTAAAATAAAATCTTTATAAAATAACCTGGGCCTGAGTAGCTGCAAGTTTCATTGTTTTAAATGTTTTCTAATCCCTTGTTAGACCAGTGCAGTGCATTGGTTGTATGCAGGCCTGGGGGTCTATCATAACTGCCCATTGTTTAGGGAAAAGTGAATTAATACTAGCAATTGGAGAAAATCCTTTTCTGGTGATAATATACTTGAGCAGCATAAACAAAATAAGAATTACACCAGAAATTCTTATTTTGTTTATGCTGCTCAAGTATATTATCACCTTAAGCAGTGCTTTGTTTGTTTGTTTACTGCTGCCTGGGGTCTATAAAGTAGAGATTGCAGCCAGTACTTGAAGTACATATTTATGTGTTCAAGAGCATGTTTCTTATGGTTATTTGTTTGGGGTTTTTTGGGGGGAGAAAAATAAAGGTTCAAATGTGTGTGGCACAAAAGCATCATTACTTGTGTCTTTCTTGGTGGGAATGGCAGAATTACATACATGTCTGCATGTTGGAAAATGATTGAATATCTAAAATTGTCCCCGACTTAATATCTTCACCTGCATCCACCATACAGTAGAAACGTTTTTTTGACATTTGATCTGTACTGTTCATAGGTCTCTAATGTACACAGAGGGATTTACTGCTTTGTAATCAAGCTGCTGAAGAAAAACGTTGTCCTCTTATTCACTAGGGATGACTGTAATAAATTAAAATGGTTTCCCGTTAGCCATCCTTACTTAGTTGAACCACTTAAAATTACTTTGGACTTTGCCCTTGTCTGACCTTCTCACCTTTGCTCAAACATTTCTGCTTCCAGGAGTGCAGATACACTGGAGTCCTGGAGCCTTACTTCTGTGACTGAAGTTACAATTCATTTCAGGCTGGAAGCAGAGTACTGAGGAGGAGCACGTTTGTAGTTAGAAGAAACATTTAGTAGCTTTAAAAGCCTAACTAAGCATGGCCTAACTAACCTGCAAGTGATCTGTGACATCATAGATTGCTTTTAGGGTTAAGAGCTGATTGTGGTTTGATTGCATGTGTATTTTTCATCATGCAGATGAAAATGGGTTGTTTTGAGGGGTTTTTTTTGCGGGATGTTTTGGGGTTTTTTTATTTTATTATTATTATTACTCCCATGAGGTTTCTGTGGCAATAATAGCTTTACCAGCTTGTGGTCAGAAGTGTGGAGTTGAAACAACCAATGCTCAGAGGCTTGTTTGAGCACAGGCGTACTTTTAAACAAGGATATGTAAAGTTCTCTCTGTCTCCTGCCTGTTAACACCAACCAAAATTCCACTGGTTTACAAAACACACTGCAGTTTTAAGAATGGTGTTCTCTCAAATGTACAACTCTTGTTTTGTAACTAATAGTGCCCTAGTGCTAAATACATACACTCTGACAGTTGTGCTAAAGGGAAGAAAGTCATGGCAGTTACTAGACTGTATATATGCAGTTCCATTCTGGATTGTCATTTTTAGTTATGATATGAATGGAATGGCTGGGTTTCTTACTGAGTTCCCACATCTTGTGTCCTCATGTCTGTTAACCTTACTTTATATTCAGGTTCTCAATTCAGCTTTCATACTTTTGAGTGGCTTGGAATAGTAACTTGGAGTTGATTTAAGATAGTCTTAGATGTTGTAATCTGGAGAGCCTTAGAGACATCATGCTTGTAACAGTGCAGGGAAATACATGGCATTGTTGAGTGAGATTCTTAGAAATATTTATTTGGTGAAATAAATGGGCATGAGAGATGGATAGAGGAATAGTGATAGGATTTAGAAGCTTTTTTAAAAAATATAGAATTTTTTTTAAAACATTTAGAAGTCTGACCAGATTGATTATTTTTTTTTATTTTTTAAAATTTTTTATTTCTGTGCCAGGAAATCATGCAGGACAGGCCCAGAATGATCCCATTTTTGGGGTGTTGAAGGTTGTTCAAACATCTGTCTTCTGAGGCACTGCTAGTGGAATATCCCCTGGTCTAACATCAGGGCATGCATACCTTGATAGATGGTATACTTAGTAATACTTACAAATTACTGAGTTATTTTATAGACAATGAGACAATAGAGCTCCCACTATGTCTCAGCACACCCATCTTAGAGGCAAGTAAATGCACTAGGGAAAGAGCTAACCACAGCCTTTGGAAACACAGCTTACTAGTGGGAAGGTAGCAACTGAAAGAGAAGCTCAGGTGGCATTCAGCAAAGGTATCTTGCAGTAACCTACTGTAGCTAATGTCAGTCCATATGATTCAGGAAAATTTCCAAAACTGACCCACAAATCCCTGCTATTCCAATTTTGAGATATTTTTGTTAAGCAAGGGCTAACTTGTCAGAAAAAGCAGACATAGGATTCTTGGCTGGTCATAGTGAAGATCTCACATCTTAAATATTTCAGCTATCTGTGATTATTCTACATAGGTAAAAATAACTGATAGTCTGCATAAATTTGACTAAACACAAGGAAACCACAAGCTGACTACAGATGTTGCTTGAAGAATAAAAACACATAGGATATGTGATTGATCAAATCATAACTGAGGGATGTTTTGTGTCACTAGTGGTTTCTGGTCAAGCGAATGCTGGGACCAGGGTAACTTATGGGGGGCATTATTATGGGTTTCAGGTGCATCACACGGCATAGGGAATATCTGCCCAAGAAACATGAAAAAGTATTGAAGTTTCTGAAACTATTTCTGGAGTCTTTAGTCACGTGTCTTGGGCTTTTGGGGTGCCAAGGGCAATATTGTGAGCAGTTGAAGGGAAACGTTCTCTAGTTTTGCAATTGCTGATGCGTACTTACATCCTGGGAGGAGAGCAGACCAAGCAGAGTGTTTGCCCAGTGAGGCTTGTCTCTGTTCCAAAGCAAGCACTGGGCTTTTTGCATATGAAAGAATGCAAAAATCCATAATCTGACCCTCTATATTATTTGTGCTTATATATAACTTGCAGTTCATGAAAGACCTTGCTGCAGTTCTCTGCCTCTGTGCTGTCTGGGGGTGATGCAGAGATGAGAACGGTGTTAGCAATTGCAAGAGGCTTCAAACAAAACCACCAGCTTGAAAGAGCTTATAGTTGGTGAGACAATGATCTTTGGCATTTCATAAATCATCAGCAGTACTAACATGCTGTTTGGAGATTTGTATCATTAGCAAATTAATCATGTTCAGGAACACTCCCGTAGCAATGTTGGACAAGATGCTGTGCAACGCCTTTCTGCCAAATAAACTGCAGAGGGGCCTGGGGGATGGGAGGTGGAGAGGAGAAGCCAGGCTCAGCTTTCATATTACCTCAGTGTTGTCCTTGATAGCAGTCTTTAGAAATATTTAACCAAAATGACAGTAAAAAGCTTCTTAGCCGCTTGACTTATGCTTTTGGAAGAATACGAGGCAGGAGTGATTTCTGGTTCTGACATCTTTAGTTTCTGTCCTCACAGGAAGCATCCACAATTTTCTCAGTTACTTTCCAAGTCTCTATCATCTCTGCCATCCTCTATCCCTGGAGTACAAACGGTCATCAGGCTGCTCTAGTGTAAGGAAGAGGAGAGATGGTAGGAGGTGCAGTATTTTTATAGCCCACGGGAAAACACAGTTTTGGAATGAGAACTAAACCTGAAGTTCTGCCCATCTGAGTACTCCTGTCAAAAAACATAGATCTTTTCTTGGCATGAGCTCACAGTTTTGGTGTAACTGAGGGGAATTCTACTGCTCAGTTATTCATAGATTCAGGTGGCATTTCATGTAAATTTTTCCCTTGAATTCACCAAGCTTCAGTTTTGAATTCTAAACCCAATTAGCAGTATTTCCCATGCATTATGCTCTTGAATTCATAATTAGATTTAGTTTTTTATATAGCTAAGGATAATGTTTATACTACTGCTTCTCTGATTTTTTTCCCTCTTCCCCTTAAAGAAATAAGCATAAGCATATACAAAAATCCCCAAAAAAGTGTTAGACTATTAAATCATGTGAATTTTCAGTTGCTGGGTGTTGCCTGGAAATTCAGAGCTATAGGAGCGCAAAAGACCAATGGAACCATTCTGTAATTTGATAAACTGACTTGTATGTAGCCTTTGTTTGGATACACTGTTGTATTAACCAAAATTGAATGCTTGCACTAATGCAACTAACTTCAGTAACCTCCAGGTTAGAAGAGTGTATTTCAGGTGTTGCCATACATTATATTAGCCCAGAGTCGACCACTACTCATTTTGTGTTCTGGTATAAGTCAGATAACTGCAATTAATGACTAAACCCACAGTATAAATTTGCTGTATTTCAAGACAGCTCTTAGTTTAGTTCCCTTGATTCTTTTGGTGTGCTGGTGGATGCTAGCAAGTTCCAAATGTAACTGCTTTTTAATGCTTTGTACAGCACTGGACACATTTTATAGAGCTGAGTTGGAGATATGCTCTATTGTGCTTAATAAACTATTCTTTAAAATATCCATGATTTAGCTACTCGTATGGAAAAATGTATGCTTAGCTTTGAGAAAAATATTAACTATTAGCTCTCAGTATCAGGCTATTGCTTTTAAAACCTGCATTTTTGGTTAAGGGGATTGTATGTGCTTTTCAGAGTATTTCTCCTGCAGATTTACCAGCGAAGTGGTACGTGGTAGGACAAGGAAAACGTTGCCTTTTTCAATTAGATGGTGGCAACCTTTTCCCCAGCAAGGCAGAAACCTGAGTTCTTGTGGATGGCCCAATGAGAGGGGAATAGACAGAGTGTAATTCTAGAAGAAACTTATTTTCTTTGTTTATAAATTGTACTGAAAATTATTTTTTAGTTTTTTGGGTTTTTTTCTCCAGTGCAGCAAAAGGAAGGGAGACTGTGTTTTTCAGTAGTACTTCATAACTTTCTCAGACCCCTGTCCCAGAAACTTTATATACTTTGTCACACATTCTTCTGGTTCTGTGTGGTTTTCCACTGATTTTTTTTTTTTCCTCTCAGCCTCCACTATTCTGACACAAAGCACATATACACTAAGGAAGTAGTTCCTACACTGGTTTTAAAGGGGGAAGTTCTGGTACAGGCTGTCTGTCCTCTCTTCTGAAACGCTGTGGTTTGGAATGGTTGCTGTACCCATTTACTGTGCAATATCTATTGAAGAAAATGCACCCTCTTAACTTTCAGGCAGTATGATAGAAGATGCAGGATTTAAAGATATTAGATGAGCCCCAGTTTGTGAGGAGAAGCTAAGCTAAGCAAAACTAGTTCTCTTAATTTTGGCATTTCCATTCCATGCTTAAATTTGCAGCTGAACTGAATGAATTCAGTTGCTGGGCTCCTAAAGAATCAAAATCCTACAAGCAGGCACACAGGCAGCCTTTGTGATGACAGCCTGTAAAACCAGCAGCTGTCCAGGGGTTAGCAGATTGGTTATGCTTAATATGAACCATGGCAGGACATGTGCTAACAGAAGATGCACAACATACCTAGCACCTATTGCTCACGGATAGAAACAGACCAACTGGGGCAGAATGACTGGGATAGAGGAGTTATGAAGCCAAATGTGAATTAAAAGGAGAATTTTGTCATGCAAAAGTTGGGTGTGGGAAGGGAGATGTTTTGTGGTCTTGGAGAAAATAGGAATATGGGGCTTAGGCTTCTGCTCTGTATTGACAACTGTAGGCAGTGTCTGCTTTCTACATTAGAAGAAGAACAGAGAAAGGTTGTGAAGTAGTAAGGGAAACAGAAATATGCCAGTTTTGTGGCATGTTTATAAGGTGTATTATTGCTTTATTGTCTCTGCTCTTTGTATGGTTTTCTCCCACATGCCCTTGTGCTGACTTACCTGAGTAGAGCACATTGCCTTCACAGATTTGAGCTCAGCATGCTCAGAAGTGGAAAAAACCAGTAATCTCTATTTTACAGAGCAGGTAAATAGAGACAAGCAGATTAAGTGAGTAGGCTTTGTAAAATACTGGTAACAAGAAACCTGTGACTGACACAGAACTGAATCCAAGTCTCCCTAATGAAAGCCCGAGCCGCTGGACTATGGCATCGAATTTACCGTTTCTGACAATCCCACATGAGAAAAAAGGGGATTTTTCCTAATTGTATTTTTATTTGGTTTAGTATTTTAAGGTGCCTCTCTAATTAGTAGCTTAGGGAAATTTATGTAGCACTGTAATTTGTCCGAGCCAGACAACCAGAAATTAGGCAGACTCTTTTTTTCCTTTTTTTTTTTTTTTTCACTAGATTTACCAGGATTACTTTTCTGGGAAGAGGGAAAAGAGGTGACCTGCTGTATTTCCTTAGGAAGCCAAGCGCTGCTTGCAGATATTTTACACAAGTTGTTTTTGTTTGGTTGGTTGTTTTGGATGGGGGTTTTTCCTTTGGTAGCCCATTGCTGCAAATAATGGGGGTCAGCAAGAGAACCTTTGCACACTACTTATGAGTGAATTAGTCATATTTGTGCCATCCTATAGTAGCTGGAGGGAAGAAATTATTTTGCTGCTTTTGTCTATTGTAGAAATTATTCCATAAAAGTGTCAGAGATAAACTGTGCTGAAGGCAATAAGCTGAAGTTAATCCAATCTCAGGAAATGCATCAGCTGTTGAACCAGGCTGTTGGCTACTCTTCTGGGCTGTGAAAGAGTGAGGGCCTTTGAAGTCCCATGCATGTGAGAAAAAATTGCCTTTGAGCTAAGGATATTGAAGATCAAATCTGAGTTTTAAGTCTTAGGCAGTCACCCTCTTAATGGCACATATAAGCTTGTTCTCAAATATCCAAGAAACTAAAGCTGATTTTTACTTGCAGCTGGATTTCCTCATCTGTACAGTTGATGAAACTCTCTTCATAGATTATTTGAACAAACTGTAGGTAGCTGCCATTTTCTCTACCTGCAAGAAATTTTCTTGAGCTGCCTTCCAGTCCTGTAAATAAAGGAGCAGTATCTGTTGCTGTTATGAATCCCAGCAATTGTGTTTAAGGCATTCCTCTGATTTGGCATTGTGCTTAGCAGTGGCTGTTGACAGGTGGCCTCAGAGGTGATGAGAGTAGATTCTTGAGAGTTGGGCTGCTGATCCCAAGGATGAGTGGTATATATAAAATGATAGGAGGAAACTGCCCTTTAGTGAAACAAAGTGGGCTTTAAGATGCTAGTTTTGCCATGGAAGTTGTAAACATCTTCCAGTAAAACATACCATTGTAGTCATTTAAAGTTGTCCTCCGTTTTCAGATCTGGCAGTTTTGTTTGAAGAATTTGAAGCTGTCAGAAAAAAAGTTAGGTCATAGTAACCAGATCTTATTTTTTTCAGCTTGATTTTTGGGGGTCAAGTCTTCACCTGCAAACCAATTCTTGCTGTCTATCTATACCTAAGTTAGTTGCAACAGGAAGCTGTAACTACTATACGCCTCCACACACAAATACCACATAGGGTAGCCTGTTAGGAGTGCTTGTTGGTACTATTTATGAAAGTGTGTGGTTGCTGCTGAGGATCAGATAAATCCCTTGAAATTTGCTTTGAATGTTCTGACATGTTTTAACCAGGATGGTAAAAAGCTTTTATGGTACCAAATCATCAGACCCTTATGTAGAGCAGAGAAAGCCCACACACTTCCCGTTCAAGTCAGGAGAGAGGGATATGGCAAGGAAAGCATGTATTTGTCTTCTTCATTTCATCTGTACTTCAAAAAGAGAAAAATAAATATATACATCTCTTTCCAGAACGCTGCTCCAACATCACTGAGTAGGAAGGTGTAACTGGAAAGTACTGGAAAGATAAATTTGTTGAAGATGTGTTCTTCTATGGATCAAGTATTTTTCTTTGAATAATCTTGTGGAATTTGCAGTTTTGCAGAGATTCTCCTGGCTGGTATGTAGCTAGCTGGTGGGTTTTGTAAGCTCAGTTTGGTATGATGGACATATGAAAAGCACTGTTCTGTTACACTTGGTCCCTGCTACTGCCTTTAATTTTGACATGCTGTTGTATGTAGAAGTCTAGTTTTCATATATAAGTAGGTGCTAGATTAAGTGGTTAGCTAATCTGCTGCTTTGTTCCAGTGACAAAACTGTGGTCTCTTTCAGCACTTTTCCATTTACTTCACTGTATGCTATTTACAGCAGCAATGGCAAACCTTTTCAGTGTGTCTGCCAAATTTATTTTAAAGATCAGGGAGTTTGGTGCCAACCCTAATCTCTCCTGGTGCCAAACTTGGCTTCAGCAGCAGTAGCTCTACATTGTTAGTCTTGTGCAACAGTTGCATTACATCATGGTGAAAGGAGGAAAAGGGATTTTAAAAATTCCAGTTATTCAAATGCAATAGTCACAGTGGGGGAAAACAAAATGGAAAACAAAACTCCTGCAGTTCAAATGTGAGTGTCCCTCTGTACTTTTGTAAGTCACTTGAGGCCTGTTTAATATCATAAAATGGCACTTTCGGGAAGTGTTTATCAGAACAGGCTTTGTAAAGGAAAACAAGGACATTTGTGTGAATGGCATTGGGTTGGTGCATTTGTCATTTGGCATTTTCACTTCCCTGTGGCCCTGTGGTATTTCAGTGACTGGATGGCCAGATCTCTGTAAATGTGCTCCATAACTCTTCCTTGTTTGATAGTATCCTCTGCTTATCCCTTAAAAATCCCTTTCCTCATCTTGAAAATAAACCTGATGCTAACAGATTTGGGACCTTGGGCCCAACTTAGCTTTTCATCTAGGCTTAAAGAAAAAACTTCAGCCTATTGTCACACCAAAACTGTTGAGTAGTCAGACCTCAGCCCACCTGAATCCAGAGAGTGAATCAAATCATCCCACTTGTTATTTCTATGTTGTTATTTTAGCCTGGCTTTCAAATACCCACAGAAACAAAATATTAAAGGAATAGATATCAAGAAAAACACCATGTGAACTTTTACTCTGAGTAAAATCCTTCCCCTCTTGGCTGTTTACACACTAGTAATTGGCTCAATGATGTGACAAAGTGCGGTTATTGTTAAAGCATTGTTTTTGATGAAATATATTTTTTGTATTGTAACATCCCCAACATATGCAGCAATTAGATTGAGTTACTTTCCTCACTAATGTTGTACTGTAGCTGTTTAAAAGTTTGCTCTGCTTAAACTTTATCTATGAACTGCCGTCACCAGCCTGTCTTGTGATGCAGAAAATCCCTTTTGGAACCTTCCAGTTAGAGAAACAAACAAACAAAATTATAAAAAACAGAAACAAACAAATTATTATTTGTTATTCCTCCTGATGAAATAACCAACTTTTGCTACAGAACTAATATTTACCAGCATAGTAACTCCTACACATTTCACACGGATTCTTGAAGACCTTAACCTAAACAATAACTTTTCCTCATGTTTTTAAAAGCTCACTGCTGTAAAAATGCATATCTGGTATGCACATATAGTTGCCAGTAATGACAGCACAAATGTTTCTGCATTTGTATCGGCAGATGAAAACCTAGCCAATAACAGGAATTACTTGTGTGGAGAACTGCTGGCTCTCAAGTTAAATAAACCTTTAACAGACGTATAATAAGGAATGGGCAAAGGAGGGGTGCTACGTATGGCCAATGAGTTAGTGCCAGAGCTGAGAATAAAACCCTTTGATTTCCCAGCTATAACATCTAGAAAATATTTCTTTCTTCAGAAAAAATATTTGAGATCAATAATGATTATTAACAATGGCATTTTATTTTTTATTACAAGTCAAAATGGGGGGAAAGATGTTTTTAATTATATCAGTGAATAAGAGGAGGGAAGGATAACTTCTTGAGGTTTAGCTGAGCGATAAACTCTCTTCCAAGACCGCCCTCTGTTCTTTTTCAAACAGAGGGAAAGGATTGTGACTAAGAGAACATTAGGAGTTTATAAATTTGATTTATTTAACCACAATATTTACTAAAGGCAGATTGGTAACCAAATCAAAATAGGGAAAGTATATCAGAGTACAATTTGATTTCAGAATTCAGGAGCAAATCAGCTGCACGTTCAGGTCCTGCACAGCTTCAGGGTTAAGCGGTAATGAACATGCACCTGCACTGGTAGTACTGTAGCAATTGCATTAGTGCTTGTACAAGCTTTGCCTACAGCATTTATGTAGAAGAGTGTGTTAAGCATGATCAAAAGGAGGAAAGCAGCTATTTTTATGTTATTAGGCTTAAATAGTTTGACTCAGCGTGTTTGAAGATGATCCAGCCAAAAATTAACTTCTGATCACAGAATGGTCTAAACTTTGTGAATCTGGTATTTCCATAAACCTTAGCACTAATAGAGCAGTTTTATTCAGAAGTTTCATAGCCTTTTCACTATTGTTCCCCTTTTATTGATAAGGAGAGCAAGGCAGGAGGGTTCAAGGGTGGCTTTCCCTAGTGAGGGCACACAGGCCTCTTGACTTTGGACAGGAGGAGTCCTTCCTACCTGCACAGTGTTAAGCTTCGAGGCAGATCCATTGCCTTGACAGGCAAACTGCCCTCAGACCAGCTGGTGGGGTTTGTATCCCACTGCTGTTACCGACACATTCAATCAGTAGTTACTTGGGAACCACAAGTTCTGATTTAGTGATACTTTAAGGCAACAGCTACGAAGATCCAAAATTAAAAAGATATTCCCCCCCTCGCCCTGAAAACCCTAACCCAAAAATCTATCAGGTGATGAGAAGCAATTAGGGAAGCCAACTTTGGGGAGTGGTTAAGAGTTCTTGTTATCGCTCTTGTGGTTCTGGACTACCACAGAGATTACACTTTTAAGTTTTTGGTTTTGTTGGAATTTTTATTTTTAATATGAGGAGCTGAGGGGTGTTTGGGAAGCTGCTTAAATCCAAACTATGAGGTCAAGCTAGCTAAAGCAGTGCAGGGGTCTCAGACACATTGTTAAATTATATCATACTTTGAGTTTTTTAAGAAAGTGGCTTCAGTTTTAGAGAGACCATAAACTTTGTTACATTTCCTGCTGGCATGTAGGGCATCAATAGCATTTAGGACAATGAGGACAAACACAAAACATTTGTGTTTTCCCTCCTCAAGATTCTTCATAGGTGGATGAAACAGTGTTCTAAAGATATAAAACATGAGGCATTTCTTGCTTCTGACTCCTTGAGAATGTACCTTGGTTTATTCCTGCAGGTGGATAAGATAGTCTTCCTTTCCCTCACTGGGATAAGAGGGGGAAGAGAATCGTAGTCAAAGAAAGATGCTTTCAGCTTTCCACATGCACAACAGACCTTCCTCTTTGCTGTCTGCTCTGGTCAGAGAAAGTCTGACTTCGGGGATTTAACCAAGGAGAGGGTACGTCATTCTCACTCCAGCCTCACTTGTACTATTATGCTAGACTTTTCCCTCACATCCAAGGTCCTTTTACTAACTTACATTTCATAGTTCTTTTCCCATAGCTCTTTTTGAATTATTATTCCCTGAATGCTACTTCTTTACAGGCTGAGAATGGAGGTGCTGACACAGGCCTGTTGTAAAGGGGCAGCTTTACCTTTCTCACTGGGTTGTTGGAGTCATTGCAGGACTCTGACAGGTTTAAGGAGTAAATCAAAAGGGTGAAGAAATTCTCATAGTCTGGGAATGGGGAGCTTTTGGACCAAAAATGAGTGAGAGAACATGCCCTAAAGGACAGCTCTCGTGCCTCACCTCCTTCATGGCTGTCTCATGTTCAGGATGGTCATTATTCATCGTCAAGGTTATTGATACTGCAATGGTGTAACAAATGTCACCTGAAGATTTTAGAGTACTTTCCATCCTCTAAAAAGAGCTTAATTGGCAGTTTATACTGTAATTCCCAGTTTTACAGATGCCTTAATGTACTTCTGAGAAACTTGTCCAGTCTGTTAGTGACAGAGTTTGAGAGCAAAAGTAGAGCTGCGACTTCTGGTTGTTAATGTGTTCAAGACATCCAAGCCCATTTTTCTAAAATCTCCAGCTATGGATGCTGTGGTAGTAGCAATGCTGAGTGTGGCCGTAACAAAGGGCAAAACAAAGTGTTTTCCATATTGAAAGAACTCACCAGGGGCTGTTTTGTGTTACTTCAAGATAAACTGCAGCCCTAGGGAATTCTGTTTTTGTTTGTTTGTTTGTGGGTTTTTTGGTTTTGTTTTGGTTCTTTGTTGTTATTGCTGTTTATTTAAACCTGGAGATCCCACTGAGAGTAGAACATCGATTCCCTGGTTAATGCTTTACACACACTGAAAAAGAACACTTGTCCTGCAGTCTCTGTAGAGAAGGTGCCAGAAGGTCAGCAAGCACAGCAGTGACACAAAGGACTTGCCTAGGGATCAGCTGAATCATGGGGCAGGTTGGGGAGAAAGCTCCAAGTTTTGATTCTCAGACCAGGGCTTGATCTGCCGTTTCTCTGCAGCAGAATGAATTTGTTCTCACTGTGTTCTCTGAGAGAACTGTCCCCATGTGAGCCGCACACAGTTACCTATGGATTTTATTAAGAGCATTACCTTTCAACAATTGTGGGCAAATATGTTCTGGTACGTTCATTTTTCTGTGTAAACTTAATAAATGATGCATTGCTACCCTTTGAATCAAGAGTTCTTCCTTAGAACCTGGCTGGTATAAATGTTTATGGGTAACCATGCACATTTAGATCCACAATAACGTCAAGCCATCCATCTGCAAAGAAAGACAGCTGCCAGCACTCCTCTCCCCAAAGTAAAGCTGTCCAGCACTAAACTTCCTGGAAAATGTTTCCCTTTGGCACTCATTCCTGCTAATGGCCAACTTGCACTGCGTGAAACTTTCTGCATTTCTTCTGCTGTTAAGAAACTGTTGAGCTCCACTCTTCCTTCCACAGGCTGCTGAGTAGCAGAAGGAAGAATGAAGTTGCTACTAATGTTCAGCTCAAACTAAAACAGAGTGAAAGGCTCCTGAGAGGGACACATGGCTCAAAACCGGTTGTGTTTGTGGTAAGAGAAGGAATGTTGCCCTGTAACTCACAGAGGCATTGAGCTAGCAGTTGTAGCTGCCATAGCAGCAACCTGCTGCTTCAGGCCTGTTTGATGATGGCTTCTGTGTGCTGTTTTGCACAGTGCTTTCCCTCCTGTGCTGTTTGCAACTTGTGATGACTTCTTTGTCTTGTCCTGTTGCATTGAATATAGCTTAACACAAATTACTACCTGAAAATAGGTTCTCTCATGCTGTGCTGCAACTTGGCCACTGCAGTATGTGCAGGTTTACCCAAGTCTCTGTGGTGGGAAAGAAAAGCTGGTTTCTACTTGTGATTTCTCACTACTCTTCGAAGCAGATGTTCTTCTGTGATGTTTAGTGCTTTATTGTCTCTACTTCATCTTGCTCTGGTAGAGCTCTGGCAGCTTAGTTTTTGCTTGTGTAATTGCTTTATGTTACAATGTAGAAAAATAATTGAGAGAAGAAACAGTGTTTTCTTCTCTGTGGAGGTTATTGTTGTGCAAGAATTGTAGGTGACTTAGGTTCTCAGAGCTCCTTTTCCTATAAATTTCAAAACTAGATGAAACTAGTGACTTGACATAAAAGTAACATATTTTTGTGATTTAATTATTTATTTATTTATTAATTTTTTTTTTTAATTTAAGTGAGTTTTTAGCACTGGTGATTTTGAAGAGAAAGGATAGAAAGTGTAGCTCTTCAGAATGAAAAGAGATGCGTAAGTAATGACCAGTAAGTCTCATGAGCTGGACCCACCCATACCTGATCTGGGAAGTCCCATCTTTGGAGGCAGTTGTTCTGCATTAGACCATGATATTCTGAGGCTAGAGCTGCCAGTCACACAGAGCCCTGATGCACTTGGGGGATCTAAAGAGGAAGAGGTGTAATGGAATTAAAAAGCTTGTGAATGTCAAAGAGAAGCCTAGAAAGTGAAAGATTATATTTATACATGTATATGTATGTATACACATACAATTTCACTTTTCAAATGGCTGTGGGCTGCAAGCTTGTAGTATTTCTTTACCAATGTAATCTGTTCTGTGGGGTAACTCACTGTCCACAGTAGAACAGCTGAGTAATTTTATTCTTTGGCAAATAAGAAGATCATTTGCATGTAGAAAACAGGTTCAATAGACAGGAAAAAATAGGCATTCTGAAAAATTCAACTTTCTCATTTTGACTTATTCTGAAATACTAGTGTTTAAATTAACTTTAAATACCCAGTGACTCAAAGCAAATACATAATGTGTTTCCTGGTTAGGCTGCCAGATTGAAAGGCTGTGGCACAAACCCCATCATTAGCTCTCTTCGAATTTTCAAGCTGCCTTTCAGGGCAACCTTCACAGCAAACAGCGAAGGTGGCTGGGCTTGTTTGTTTGTATGTGCACTGAATCCCCTTTACCTTGGACTGCTCAACCAGAAAATGCCGATGCTTCCCTTGGTCTATCTTCCTTCAATCTCTTCCCAAGTTAATTGCAGGAAGCACAGGGAGGATCACAGCCCACCCCAGCCTCACTCTTTCTTCTCTGTCCGTGGGGTGGGAGTTTGGGAAAGAGCACCTGGAAAAGGGAGTAGTGAAGCCTTGCTAGGAGAGGAAGAACAGTTATTTATATGAAGACAGCCTGCTTTTTTTTTCTTTTTTTTTTTTTTTTTTAAATCAACAGATCTCAGACAAGAGAAACAATGTGTTTAAAAAAATAACCATAGAAAAGCAGTCTAGAATAGCAGGTGATGAAACCTGGTGAAGCAAGCCAGTGCTTCTGGAAATTCAGGACTTCCAGGGAAACAAGTTATGCAATTATTTTTGCCAATCCCAAGCACTGGAAAGTCTTAAGGCAGGTTTTCCTCCAAAAAAAAAAAAAAACCCAACCAACAAACCCACCAAAAAGGTAAAGTTGGCTCAAAAAATTCTTGAGATGGGATTTTTCATCTGTTTTCTACTGTCTGGTCTATGGGTTAGAGCAAGACAGAAAACTCCCAGTGAAAGTAAAATTTCAGTCGAAAAGACTGTTTCATTTAAAACAAAACAAAACATGTGGGGAAGGATTTTAAAGCTGTTGGAATACTTTGGTCATTTTTAAACAATAGTGGTTTCATAAGTGTGAAAGAAATGGTCTATTTTGTTATTTTCTCACTTTTCTTTGAATTATTTAAATTAGCACATTTAAAAAAGAAAAAGGAATTTGAAAATATTAATGTAAACACAAAACAATTTTTTTCTTATGTGAAGTGAATCATTTTAGATGTATGTGGAATTAATAGGGGAAAAAGAAAGGCTGTTTTTCTTTGTGAAAAGTTTTCCATTTGACTACTGAATTAACAAGCCTGTTTGTGATCCAGCTCTTACTTGGGCGCTTGAGCTTTTATTTCAAGACTTGGGGTTGTTTTTGGGGGTTGTGTTTTGGTTTTTCTTTGGTTGTGGGTTTTGTTTGGGTCTCTTTGTTTTATTTAAACTGAAGCATGGCATCTGGATCTTACTTTGTTAGAGCTTTTTTTTTTTTTTAACCTAACATTTTGACCAACTAGTCCAGTGATGACTAAACATAAGATGAGTGTTTTGGAAGGCTAACAGTAAGATTTAAAAACTGGTAGACAATATGTACACAAGGGAAGTGCCGTGAAGCACAGCTTGAGACCGCTGTCCTGTGGCCAGAGAAGGCTTGGGTGTCTGTGTAAGCTCTGTGCAGCCTCTGCCCAGCTTTCTCTGAGCTGCACCAGGGCACACTGCTCAGATGGAGCTTTCTCCCCAGCTTCTTCCAGAAAGTGAGTGGCATCCTTCTTCAGTTGAAATGAAGATTTTTCTTGTTGTGGTCATGAGTTAGGCAATACAGCCCTCAGTTCCTTCTTGGTCTCACTTATTTATTCCTCATCTCTCATACTTGACTCAATCTGATCAGCAGTTGTCAGGAGTTAGCTGTGTACCTGTCATTTGGAGCAGCCACGCTACCACCTCATTTAAGTTCTGATTTCAGTCTGATGTGCTTTGTCCCTTGCCTATCTATCACGTAACTTTTTTCTTGTTTCTCATTGTTTGATCTTTAACCTGAGATGTTCTGTGCTGGAGAATAATGCAACTAGGTACCCCCACCCCCAGATGCCATGCTACAAGCTGTACTACTATGAGTCGTCTTTTTGTATCTGGAATGGGCTGGGCAATGATAAATCCAGACTAGTACTGCTGCTTTTATTGTCCCATTACGTCAGCGACAGGCAGCTTTCAGGAATATAAACAGCCTGGAGCATGCTGCCCTGTAGGTCACCTTGAAAGGATATCTTGTCATCACTGCTGTACTGTCAGTCTTGTACATAAGCATTTGTGCCAGCTCAGGTTTAACTTTATGCCTGTTCAGGCCTTTCCTGCATACATCTATCTGATGTTCTTGTGGATGAGCTAAGTTTCATTATAAAGGAGAAAATAGCATCGTGGCTTTCACCTGCTGAAGCATTTTTGAGTTCTTGAAATGGAAGGAACAAAGGATCTATTATAGATGAAGAGAATACATTCTACCAGAACAAAGAGAATGTGCTGACAGAGGAAATGAAATTACTGTGCTTCTGAAACCTATGGATAGAAGTAGCCAAAATCTTCAGTGTGGGAGATTACCTATTATTATACCACCTAGAAGGTGACTGCAAAATAATAGTGTTTTCCCTGCTTATTAATTATTCCTTCTTTTTTTTTTGTGCAGGAATGGAGTAAAATAGAATGTAATTTTGCAAGCAGTTAGTTCTGACAAATCTGCCACGCTTCCCAGAGATTAAAACAGTAGAACTCTTAATTCCCAGTGAAAACTAAGGAGACCTAGTAGGTGCTTTTGAGAATTCTATCCATGTCGAATAAAAATAGTCCAAATCTTGTATTTCCTAGGAATGAAGGAAAGACAAGATTTTTAGGATTGGGATTTGTTTGTTTGTTTCTTTTCTTTGAATCAGAGATTGAGAAAACCATCTTCACGCTTCTGAAACAAAGTGGGGAATCAAGACTGTGTTTTCTTTCTGTGGCAAATAGCACTGGAGTCATAAAGTTGCAAATTTCTACTTATTTGCACCGTTTTTCTGAGAACAAAGGTGAAAGTAGTTGATCAAGTAATTAAAACCAGATAAAGTCATGGAAGCAAGACAAAAATGTTACTCTTGCAGTTAGGCTGCAGTCTCTGTACTCCTCTTCCCAGCAAAGCTGAAAGCAGGGAATTTGGCTTGTACCACTCCTGCCTAGGGCTCTGTGTTGGCATATGCACATGTTTAGGAAGATCTAGTGGTTTAAGCTTGTATTTGGCCTCTAGCCAGATACAAGTAAAAATTCTTGAGATCATTGCATGGGTTTCTTGCAGGGAGAGTAACTTCTAGATTTGCCTCTCCTCCCATGGACAAACTTTCTTTGCAGTTTCTTACTCCCTTAAAGTACTTTGGCTTTTCCCATTGTAGGATCTGGCAGGTTTTTCCCAAGGCAGGAGGCCCATCTTTCCTTCCTCACCTGCTTCTGCGAGGCTCCTAACTCATCGATTCCTACACTGATGGCAGAAGCAGAGCTCATTCTCTTCATTTTTTCCACAGCCATGCCACTTTTTTCCCCCCATACTGTCTTTTACTCATGCTCTGTCCTTTCTAAACTGTACCGTCAACCTCCTGTTGCTGAAATATCCTCATGTGGACTGCTGACATTATGGGGCAAATCCTCTCTTGTTCTTTCTGAAATCACTTGGCTGTGGAATTTACCATAGTAAGTTCTTACTATCTAGGTGTCTTGTTTACTGCATATGCTCTGGGAGTGCTCTTTTGAACGTTTGCTTCGTGCCTGTACGTATTGAAGCCAGAATGCTATCTTCTCACCCCAGAAATGGAGTAGAGATGAATGCTGCTTCCACAGTGGGGATGGAAATGCCTGTGTTCCTGAGGTGATGTCCGTGTGTGATGTGGGGAGGATGTTAAAACAAAGTTAAAGCAGACTGAGAGATGATGCTTTAAATTATGCCTGAGCAGCAGAGGTCCAAGCTTTTGAAGGAAGTCTCCTTCATCTCTTACTGGTGCCTTCTGGCCTTTCAGTTGTACTGAGCAGAGCTGTGGTGTGGGTGCATCAGCCCATGATGCCATGGTGGTTTCCTGTTTCATCCTTTCAAGATATTATCCATGAAATTCTTGTCTCCATCTGCACCTTGCTGACTTGGTCTTCGCGTTGGGCCTGCGTTAGTATTGCACTTAAGCCAATCTTTGAGTACTTTGCTGGAGAGAGATGGGGTTGCTCACTAATTTGATCTTCATTGCACATTTGAGTGTTTTGAGTTGGGTTCTGGAATCACTGCCTTCAAAACATCATTGCAAAAGAAAATGTGATTTGTAGGTTACCCCAACACCTTGATCAAAAATTTGAAACCTTAAAATGTTTAATTTGGCATTCTTAGCTTCAGAATGACTGAAAAGAAACTTTTCTTTTTCTTTTTTCCTTCTTAAACATTAATAAAGAGAAAAGTTTCTGTTCTTGGCAGAGACTTTTGTGGGCGAACTTTCAGGGCAAAATACTGTTTTTTTGAGTAGGGGATTCTAATGGAAAAGCTGAGCACCAAATTCACACAAGGTTCTTCTTAATTATAAAAGCCAAAAACTCTTCCAGATGTCTGTCAGCCCAACATGTTAGATGCTGCCATCACTGGTTTTAATAAAAGCTCATATTCAGCAAACATTATTACTGATTTACTTAAGCCAGAAACAGTTTCTGTTCTAAAAAGCAAGTAAACAAAGACCTGATATTTTCATCAGCTGCACTCCAACATGTCATTCAATGGGTTTAATACCACCCCAGTTCCATTATTTCACTAAAGATTTTCTGTAGATTGCTATTGTTCAAACTGGCATTTTAGAAACTCTCATGAAGAAGTACAGAAGTGAGAAATGCACATGAACAAATGGGGAAATGATGCGTGCAAAGCAGGTAAAGCTGCTAATGATGCAAACCCATACGTGACATGCACAACCTGACAGGCATTTCTCTGAAAAGGGAACCTGTTTGTACATGCAACTAATAGGTACTGTAAAGAAAAACGGAAGCTGAAAATCCCCAGAAAAAATGCTACAGGACAAATGCAGGGAAGTGTGATGTGATTTTTGTGAGTACAAAACTGAACAGAACAAATCCAATAGAAAAATCATCAGTCAGAGAGAAGCTAATGAAATCTCTGAACAATGATGTAATTAAAGTCCATTAATCATTATAAAAGATCATTTCCCTTTAAACATCTGCTCCCATTCACTTGGCAACAGTCTGGGCAGTGTCATGAATGATGGGCTTTTGGATTATGCTGAAGGGCACGTGTTATCAGAGAAACTGTAGAACATCCTCAGTTTGGCAGGATCTGGGACAGCAGTGCTTTTCCTCAATTCAGGTATAGCGTTAAGGAACTAAGGGGAGAGAAAATTGGATATTTCTTACAGTGGAAAGGAAAACCTGGTATAAAACTGAACCCTGCCTTCTCAACCATGCAAACAAAATCTAATTTGGTGCCAATGGATTCAAATACAGTAATTGCTCTAGGAAAAGAGCCCCTTCCCAGACTGCTGCTTTTAAGAGAGCCTTAGCAGCCATAGTTGCTTATTGCGAGACCTTGTTTCTCCCCACTGAGAAGTACCACAAAAACCTCCCTGCCCCTTTTCTGTGGCAGCCTGGCTGTGCCAGGGAAAAGTGAGATCAGCTATTTCAGGTGAAAAATATCTGGATTGTTTGGGGCTTTTTTCTTCCCTCTGGCATAACCAAAGTGTGCAGAAGGGCCATGGCCATCCTGTACTGCCTGACAGTTTGTGTCTCTGAGGCATCTGCCTACCTCCCCCATGCCAGAGGCTCCCTGCAAAGAGAATACACATGTATAAATCCTCTATCTGCAGGTACCAGTTTGGAGCATAACTTGCTCCAGTGTAGTTAGGCCTGGGTAAAATTTCTCATGGGGCTGTGTTTTGTCTGGGGTTCTGTCAGGAGTCCCAGATTGCCATTTTGGCTCTGCCATTAGACTGAGTCCCTTAGGGAGGAATTTATACAGCTAGGGACTAATTATTTTTTTAGCCTTGCACAAATCTGGTACCTTGTTGCATTTCCATGCAGTTGGTAGCATGAATACTGGTTGTGCACACAACTGGGGGCCCTGTTTACCTGCATTTTTACTTGTGCTGTGCTTCTGTGCCTGTGTCTAAAGCAGAGAGGGGGAGGCAGCAGTTGTGCTCATCTTACAGGGACGCTTCTAAAGGTAAAGCCCTTTTATCCTTTAGCTACAAAGCAGCACTGATTTTTATGCTAGTCTTGTTTTCTTAGCAAACCTATAATGCACAGCAGTTAGAAGCATGGAGCTCAGCAGCACTGGATTTGGAGTACTGTATTTCTAACCAGTAGGTTGTTTACTGCTGACTTAAGGTCTCCTCCATGGCACACAATCAGGAAGCCTTTGCCAGTCTCTGGACTTGTGGCTACATTGGTGATGAAAATGCATATGCCTACATTTATTTCCAAGGAGACAAGGCAGACAGGAGGAGCCCAGATCCATTTGGAGAAAGGATCAGGGCTGTGGATGTTGTACTGGGTTATGCCAATTCATACCCATTTTTGGCAGCTCTGCAGATTCACAGAGGATGGATGCTCTTTCTGCCTGGGCAGAGCGCCTTTCCAGCTGTTAGCTGGGGAAAGTAACAATGAACGCAGCTTTCATCTTTGCTGTTCATTACAGGTAAAATACCTCATCTCCTTTGTGCCTGTTGATAACAACGCTTACCCTTTCTGTAAGAGCTTTATAAAAGTTACTGGAGAGGTTCAGATAAAAAGTATGTAGTTTATTATTCTCAGTTTCTCTTACCTGGTATTTAAACAGAAAACCAAAACAAACCTCTTTACATCTCACAGAAGTGTGTAGATTGGCATTGCTGAAGCCCAGTATCAAGATTTCAGGTTTAAGTGCTGTTGTCTGTAACTACATGATATTTAGGTATTCTGTGTCCTGCTACTGCCCTGTTGCTGCCATGCCTTCTGCTACCTATACAGGTAGCTACCTATGAAGAAATAGGTCCCAGCCTGAGGGCAGGGATGTCCTGGCTGCCGAGCAGAAGGGAGAGCCCATGCGGGCTGCAGCAAGGTGCCTCTGATCTCTCACCACCTTATGCCCTCTCTCCCATCTGCTGTTGCCAGTGCCCTGCTCTGTCCAAGAGCACAGTTACTTTTTTGCCTGGTAAACCTAATTACCCCCAGTAGCCTTCAGGAGACTGATGTGAGGACGTACTCTATGTGGCTGTAAAAAGCAAAGAAGGACACAGCATCTTTGAGGAGTCCTCTTTTCATCATTTATTTTGGACTGGAATCAAAAGCTGCAAACTAGTGTAGTCTTAGAAAATTGATATAGGTTTCCATGGCATTGTGTGTATTTTTAAAAAAAGAAATACAATTAATGGACAAGTTTAGCTTCAGATTCTTTGGCCTGTTTCACAGTTGCAGCTGTGATCACTGGTTGCATAGGAAACGAGAGCAGAACATTATGAGGATAAAGGTGTCCAGGAAACCTGCCTTGCATAAAAGCCATTGTGCAGATATTGAATGTAACACACAGTTTTCTCACTGCACTTACTCTGTTGTCTCTACCCAAACTCGCAAATATAGGTACTCAAATCTGTGCTCTTAATGACGTGTTTTGCCTCTATCCAAAACATCTAACGCTTCCAAGGGAAGCAAGCAGCTCTACTTCAAACAAGCCTCTTCGGACCCCACTTGTGAAAAGGTGTATGCCTGGAGTTATGTCACACAATGAAAATGGTGGCATTTAGACGTATTCATGTTGTGCCTAGGATCTGAAATAATGATTTAGTCATTCTCTGTCCTGAACTGTTTGTGTAATGAAAAGCCTGTAAGTTTTCTAAGCTTTCCTTGTAGTGAAGGTCATGTGCACACACAAACAATTAGAGTTTTCTTTACATGAAGTCTTATATATTGTTCACTTGAAATTTTGGTTAAATCAGATGAAGTTATGTGAAAGGGACTATCCTTGTATCAGTGCCACCTAATGGTCAGGACATCGTAGCGAGCTGCCTGGTTTAGGTGTCCCCTGGAAAACTGATCCTATCACCAGTACTAAGTTTATTATCTTGTAAGTCTAGATATTGCTGTTAACTGCCCTCAACTTCGTTTTCAGCCTCTAACAGTATGTTCTGGAGCCTCACTGGAGGCTGGTCTGTACATTCTCACTCTGATAGCATATGAGAGAGAAGGAAATTTAGTTTTCGTATGGCAAAATCCAGGAAGAAAGGGAAAGCATTAATCAGATGGGTGTAATCTCCAAGGGAGTAGGTACTTAATTTTAATTCAGCATTTCCCTTTGATGAAAACTTTAGTGAATGTTATTATGTGGAATTTATATGAAGCCTGGGTTTAGATAATCAGCTTTAATATTTATACTCTTAGGGAAAAAAAATGGAATCATTAGTAAGCATGTATAATTAATGAATAAATTACATTTTTCCTTTGTTTTCCTTCAGGTATAAGGAAATGCTAGATCTAGTGATATCACCCAGCCTGACTGTAAATAGAGAGTGCCCTGACAGACTGAAGCTTAACCTTTCCAACATTTATGCCACAGCTCCAGATGACATAGAAGGTAGGCTGCCTCTTTTGCTTACTAGCTTTAATATAATGTGTATATTTGTATGTAACCAAAGGGAACTGGCCAAATGCAAGGCCTCTGCTTCCCATGATTAGTTCTATAGTATAGTGAGCAGCAGCAATTTTTGAGTATTTGTTTATAGATGCTCCAGTTGTGGCTGAACCCAGTTTGAATGCAAATAGAATTGGAATTTATATGCAGACATATATGTGTGTATAGTAGGTGCATACATATGCATGCACCCGTGTATATATTTGCTCCATTGGAGTAATTACAGGTAAAAAACATGTTTTGTGTAGAGCTGGTAGTTCTTGTTTGAACCCTGCTAGAGCCCCAGTGGTGGCCAGAACATGAGCCCTGTGCTTTGCTGACTGTGCTGCTGCTGTTGGGGTGGGGAGCATGGGGGCTCCCAGGCCCAACACCATATCATGCAGCCAGAAGGCATCTTGCCAAAGCAGCCCCATGCCCTGGTTTGTGTTGTGCTGAGATCATTGCTATCAGCTCCAAACAGTTAGCCCTGCTGGACTCTGGTCTTGAAGTTTCACATTTGGCAGGTACCAAGGACAAATTCTTTCAGCGGTTGAGGCTCTGATGGAAATTTATCTGCTCTTCTCCTCCTCCTTCCCCCCCATTCATACTGTTAGAGTGAAGGAAACAGAAGAATGTTAAATCTGCTAAAAAAATTATTGGCAAGTGATGCAGCTGAACTAGTTCTCGCTAGTACAATCCCAGCTATTGTTTGCTGCGGTCAGGATCTGTCAGCCTTCCTGTTGGAGGGGAGTTAGCAAAAGGCACTGGCTATTACATTTAGTAGTATGTTTAACCCTTCATTTCTAGGCTCTTAAAAGCTAAAGAGATGTTTTCCTTGCGTGTTTGCTAAGGCATTAGAAATTGCGTGATTGTCACATACATTATGACTGCCTATTTACAAGAGCAGATGAGGGGATAATAATCTAAAGGAAACATCCTTTTAAATGTACGTGTTTGCAGAAAAGATTAGAGCTAGAAATGATTTTTAGATACATAATTTTGTAAACTTCTTGGTGCAGGAACTATTTGTCATTAATGTGATATAAATAGGAGCCAACGTAGCACTTGCACTGTTGACACCAGTTTGCTAGTGACAGCTCACGTTGATACAGTTTTAATTTTAGCAAGTGTAGTCGCAATACTTACATAGATGTCCACATAGATATCTGGCCTGCTATTTTCATGAGTGCTTGTCATAAGATGTACAATTACATCAATGTAACTTTCAAATGCCCATTTTGCTTGCAGTCCTACACTGCTGGGTAGAAACACAATTGGTTTAACTTGCCTTTTTTTTTGGCAATGACAGCATATTGCATAGTCATTTACAGTAAATCCCCACTTGGCATTCTTGGCAAATGTGTTTATTCTGTACTTACCTCTTAAAAAAATAAAAAAGAATGAAGATGTAGTATTTCTCAAATAGAAATTAAACTTATGCTCAAACTGTCCTGCTGTTTTTCAAATGTACAAAGTGCCATGAATTAAATGAATGAAAATTTAAAAAGTGTATTTCTTCACTGCAGTTCTGTTTGGTAATGGGGAATCATGTGACAAAAATGGTATGGTTTTTGTTTTCACAGTCTAAAAATTAATTTCCTAAACTGTTTTTTTCCAGGTAAGTCAAAGAAAATTTTTCATAGTGAGTTTGAAGGTGAGTCAGGTAAGCTCAGGTTTGGATTTAAAAACATTTTTTCTATATCTGTGTGTGTAAATGAATATGTACATTTGTACAATACTATCCTTTGTAAATTTTTTTTTTAAACTAAACTTGTCTCCCTGTTGCTTAGGAAATAGGGCACCGTTGCCTATGGTTTATAGGTAGAATAGCTAAGGCAGAGTTGCTTGTGGGTTTTAGATTTTTAAGATGCTCCAGGATTGAAGGAGGAGTCCTTATGGTTTTGTTTCTGTCAGTGATTAGGGTGATTCTGTTAGCAAGTATTCACATATTTCATTGAAGAAAACATACTTCAAATGTTTTACTTCACCACCTTACAAAGAGCCGAACAAATGAAACAGTGCTGTTTTGGACAGCTTATTACTGAAGATAACCTGTCTACAGCATTGTTGGTGCATCCCTTTGGATGCGTGGGACAGCACTGCAGATGTTTCCTGCCTGGTAGTAGCAATATCCAAGCATCAGGGCACTGCAGGAATCTCCCTTTCCACCCAACATGCACAACTGCAGTTGAGAGATCATCTTCTGCATGATATTCTGTGATATTTCCTACCCTGTGTAGCAAATGACACCACAGATGCCAGCAGCCAGTGTGGTGCTGCTGTCAGCTGCCAACATGATGCTTGGTGCTCTCCCTGTGTGGAGAAGCTGTGTGCAATTAGTTTACTGTGTTCACTGATGCAGCCAGCAGGTAGAGAGGCTGAATCTGTTGAGCCTAATCTCATTATTGATGATTTTGAACATGTCTTGGCATTTATAGTGCTGTAGTCTGACAGCTCCAGCCAGGAGAAGCAAAATCAGGATAGCATTATGGATGTAACCTGCATAATCTCATTTAGGCATGCTGTATTCACTACAACTCACAGGCAACTGGCACATTTTAGTTTAGATTTTTTAGACATTAATCGATTAAACCTAAATTTATCTCTCAATATAGATGGTGGCACATTTTTCTTTGGTAGTGCTGTAGGACACAACTTCGTGGTACATTGGAAGGCATTCTGCACATATAACCTGTGAAATACATTTTTCTACTGGTTTAGTATTTTGATTGCTGGGAGGTCAATAAAGTAGGTTCCATTTAACTCAAAATATTTAAGAATAATAAGATTTACAGTGTTGTATTTTTAACATTTTTTTGATTTTATCTATTTTAATGACCATTAAAGAACATGAGTCATGGTCTAGGAAAGTACCACAAAAAGCAAAAGGACAAAAAGTGCAGTGACCTTAGATCACTTGAATAATCATAGTAGCTTTTGTAGCCTTCAGCATATGGGTCTTCCCACTGAAACCCAGCTTCATGAAGAAAAGAAACTGGTGGCTCAATCAGTATCACCCTCAGTTAAAAATGAATTTACATTTGTTGTTAAGTGGAGAATAACTTACCTGTTTCAGTTTGTGGAGAGTCGCCAAAAAAGTCCTCTACTTCCTGTATATTTTTCTCAAACCAACAGTGTTAAAAACAGTGGCATCAGCTGGCCACAGAACAGAATGTGATGAAAATCTAAGACTCTCTAATTTTGTTTTCCAGGCAGCAGCAAAGCAGCACCACAGTGTCCTCTCCATCTGTACTCCACAAAGTGAGTGCTTGTGCCAAATGCTGTAATTTAAAAACTGTGTTTTGCTGAACAGCCATTTTGTGCAGACTTCTGTCACCTTAAAAAGCATTTGCCTTAAGTCCATCCACCTGTTGTCCTGAATGTCTCTGGCCCAGTGAAGTAACTGGTTCTTAATCTTGTTAGATATGGAGTGAAAAGAAGTTGGAGGTACTGTGCATTGTACTTTAATACCCCTAGGAATCCAAACCTTATCAATTTGAATATCATTGTGTTTATGAGTGGTGACAGAGGAATATTTTGAAATGTCAGAGTTTTTCTAAGACACTTGCTTGTTTGACAAACTTTAAATGAATCATGAAAAATCAGTATTAGTTTTATTTTACTTGCACATATTTTGCACAGTCTTAAAGTCTCCATGAATTTAGGTAGCTTAATCTTATTAACTCATACCAGGACCTGTATACTAAAGCAAACCTTTGCCCCAGTCTAGTCAACGTTGAGTTCCTAAAATGCTCACCATCATACTTCGGATATTATTTTATCAAAATGTCTAGACCTGTTCTACATGTACTCTCATGTCTAGACCTGTTCTACATGTACTCTCAAAGATCTTGTACAGTAACTGTTGCCTTAGACCTTCTGTTTTCTTGTTCTGAATAGACATTATCCCCATATAGTGACAGTCCCATCTTTCCCAACAATGGCAACCTATGGACAGACTCAGTACAGTGCAGGGATCCAGCAGGCTGCTGCATACACTGCCTACCCTCCTCCAGGACAGCCCTACGGCATACCTTCCTACAGTGAGTACTCTGATGTCATGTTACCTTTGAGGACATCTTCCTCTTGCTCCTAGAAATAGATATTTTAAGTCTTAAGCTTTAGAATGAAAGGTCATTTCTGTATTGTTCTCAACCTTAGAGGAAAATCTGGCTTTTTAAAAATGTTAGGGTTACTTTTGAACTATCTTCTAGCTCTTGATATCCTGGGTTATGATCTTACAAACTAGTCAGTAGTAGGATGAGAGACAGCATGAGAAACTCGGGTTCTGTAGGATGTGCCACTTAGGAGTAGTAGCTGGTGAGTGTTTCCATGACTCACTGGCAAGAAAAAGTCTTTTGCAGTAAGTGTGATATTTAGGTAAACTACACTTTGTCTTCATTGATTCTTCCTGGTGTTTCAGTGATACAGGCTGGTTCAAGAAAAACTTTTTGTATGTTATTATGGAAGAAGCAAGACAGAGCAGCACAAGGCATGGGTGAAATGATAGGGTACTTTGATTCTGGAAAGCAGTTCATATTTAAATGGGTGGTTGTTAGCTGTAGGTGCAGTAAACATTTCTAACCTCAGTCAGCTTTGTTCCCTGCTTTTCCTGTACAGCCTTGCGAGCAGCTGTGGGAAGGTGGTGCTGGGTAGGAGCAGCTGGAGGATTCAGGCAGGGGACTAATTAAACCAGCACTCCTAGTAGGAGGAATGCCTGGTAAACCAAGTGTTAAGAGTATCCTTAAGCTCTGTGTGGAAATACCAAATTCTTGAGGGAGCTGAGTAGTTCTTTTTACTCCTAAGGACCAAAGAGATAATGCTCTTACTTAGGTACAGCTCTTTAACAGGAAGCTCTGGACTCCTTATTCCCAGCTGATCTTGTGGGAGCTGCATCTTGCAGCATTAAATGCCTTTATAGTTCTGTTTTCTCTTGCACTGTTATACACATTCATTTCCTTGGCAAATACAGTATCCCTCCCCAACCAGAAGCTTTCATACAGCCATTGACAAGGCTTTTACTGAAGTGAAATTCAGTACAGCAGTCTGGAAGGCTGGAGAAGTGGGCTTGGCAGAGCCAAAGCTCTGCCAGGATGATGAGAGGAATGTTTTGAGACCCTTTCGGGGAGCGACTTGTGTGTTTGCATCAGCTGGCTGATTTCCAAGGCAAACTCTGAACAGTTGTCCTATTAGAGCAGGTGAAAGTAGAGCCATTTGCTACTGCATAGAGTCTTTAGGGCATACATGTGTCAGGCCCATATGCTGCTTATAAATCCTGTGAATGACCTCTTAGCATCCTTGAACAGTGATTTCCCTCCCCCAGCCCATATACCCTCTCTTAAGATACTCAACACAGCATATGAAAAACTCCACCTGGCTGACAACCAAGAACAATGAAGCAGTATTGTTTTTAGGCACAAAAATAAAACTCGTCCAGTTTCTAGACAAAACAGAACATTGTGTGGAAATTAATTTGGTGCTAAGTTATTTAGCTGTCTGACAACAAATTTTAGACTTCCAAAAAGGCCTATTCGCTGAAGATTAATTGTAGCTGGAGTAGGTTGAGTGCTTGCATGCAGGGCGCTGATGTAATTGAAAAGCATGGGATGTTATGAAAAGCAGCTTCTCTGGGCACACTTGCAAATCCCTTTGCTTCCCCAGCAGTAATGGAGCCGGACGCTTGCACCAACACATGTTCCTTCACTGTCATAATAAACTTCCTGCGCCTCACAATGCAGCATTGTCATCTTGTAGCTAACTTGTGCTCAAATTGCATTGCAGTTATTCTCACCTGAAGCTAAAAGAAGTGGTTTTTATTAGAGAAAACATCTGAGAGAACGTATTCCCAACCTGAGCAAATGCATACTTGTTGCTTTTAAGAGTCATTAAAACAAGAAAACAGCATGTTTGATGAAAGTCACGTGAATTCGACTTGTCTTTTGGCAAGCTTGCCTGCAAGTGCTAAAAGATCATAACAGCCTAGGAAGTGTGTAAATCCAAGGCCAGGACATCAACAGGGTCTTTGTTTAGTCCCAGCACTCGGGGTCTGTCCAATGGCCATTTTTTTTGTGCATGCAAAGGAGGGAAGTATCACGCCCAAAAGGTTCATAATAAAACAAAAGGGTTCATAATAAAACACACCTTTCAGCTGTTTATTTTAATAATACAGCTGTACAATCTCGGCAGCATCTCATAATAAAATATCAACCCCTATCACTACCAGCAAAGGTTTCATCTTGCAATGTTTAATTCAACTATTGCTCTTCTCCCTTTAAATTGTCAGTTTAATTGCCTGATTTTAGTAATGAAAAGACTTTTGTGGCTTCAGGGCTTACCTATTGTTCCTGAACTGTATGTTACATCTAACTGAATAGATAACTCTCCTGTATGACTTGCCAATAAATATTTTGCTACCAAAGCTGAAAATATAATGCAAGTAAAAGATGACTCTGTTGAGAAAAGAAGTCTTGAGGTTATTTTGCTGAAGGTCCCGTTGCTTTGTTAATCAATGTTTGTATCTGATAACTGTTCAGAAAGTTCATTGTTTAATTCTAAAACAAAACTATTTGTTCAGAAGTTTAGGGTTTTTTAAAACAGTATTATTCATAGTTGTTTCCCCATTTTCACAAAAGTTCATTTGGGTGTGGATACAGGATGTAGCTGGCTGACTCATATTATTTTTGATGAAGTTACTTGACTCCAGTAAGAGACCTGTTTTAGTAATGCAGATAATTTAATAAAATACAAGAAAAAAAGAGAGTTTATTAAATTAAAATCTACCTGAAAAATTGTTTATTCCTAAACTTGCTATTTTTACATTATTGTATGGCAAACACTCATGTTCTGCTTTTGGTTACTACTATGTGTCCCAAAGGCATCAAAACAGAGGACAGCCTGAGCCATTCCCCAGGACAGAGTGGGTTTCTTAGCTATGGCTCCAGCTTCAGTACCCCGACAGCCGGACAAGCACCGTACACGTACCAGATGCATGGTGAGTACAGGTTGGTGCCTTGCAGGATGTGCTGTGAGAAGTCAGAATCTTATAACCACATAGTAAACCAATTCTTCTACTGTGATCACAGTGAAAAGCATTGGTATTAGGTATAGGCAGTCGGGGCAGGCAAGAAGGTAAGTCTTCATAGATCTGTTTTGCTTATCAAGGAATGAATTTCTGGCAGGGGTACAGGATTGAATACCAGTATCCCCTAGCAGAACTTCATAACTTCATGTTTGATCAATATAAGCTGTGAGATCTGAGTTTAAAAACACCTGTCCAGGCAATCCTGCAAAGAATGATGATAAATTCTGTAGCAACAATAGCAGATGAGAGGAATCATACAATAACCATTTCAGTTTTATAAATCATTTTACATACAACAAGAGTAATTAGTATATTCTGAGAAATAGATCATATCCTTAAAATGTCACTCAATCTCTGTGCCTCTACCTTGAGTCCCCTGGGTTGTGCTGGAGACACCTGGGTTGAATGTGGCACAAAAAAAAAAAACCCAACCCACATAGCCTATGTGTTGGGATTTTTGTAACCTTGAATCCTACAAGCTTCATTCATCTTACTCCTAACCAGAGTTAAGTTTTCGGTTTCTGTTTTTCTCCTTGAATGTATCAGTCTTGTTTTGAGTTACGCTGTCAGCAGTGGAAGTCCTCTCTTTTTAGTGACACTGTGGCTTGTAGTTACCAGCAGTTGTAGGTGTTGGAGTGTCAGAACTTCATCAATAGCCTTAAGTGCCAGGTCTGTGCTCTCCTGGAGCAACAGCAGCCATGCTGCCTCCTGTCTAACTGCTATGTGATTTGCTGCCTGGGAAGATCACTGTATTCCTGTCTACGTTTCTGTTGGTTTTTGTTTCCCCAGAACACAGCTTTCACGTGTGCTTTGTGTTAGTTTAGAAGAATCTGAACTCTTTGAGAAGACAAACTCAATTCACTTGGGACTGAAGTTTTTAAGATGGCCCCTTTGTTCAATCAAGAGATTTAGATAAGAAAATTTTGTGCATCAGCACTTGAAAATATTACACTTGTAAACAATAGTGACACAACCATGTATTTTACCAAAACAGACTGTGAGGAACTTCATGCTTATGTGTACGAGCGTGAATATGCCCAAAGTGCTTTCAGATAATGTTCCCTGGGATGATGCTATGGTATTAGGTGAAATCACTTTTTTCACTTTTTTTTATGCCAAGAAGATAATTTCAGCCAGCTCACTAAGCCTTTAATGCAAAATAAAATGGAGAAAAACAGTTTCTGCAAGTGGCAGGTGCTTACTCGAAGGCAAAGGAAGAAGGAGTAAATGTGTCTTCCTGTTGTAAACAAGTATTTCCACCCTTCTTCTCCTTCCTCATGAGAAAAGGTCTGAAGCTCCCTGACAGTAGAGTTTATTTACCTTGCTGAGTGCTAGTGAAAGGTTTGAGTGAGAAGCCAGGAGGCTTCCTGTGCTGAATGCTACCAAGGAATGTGTGCTCAGTGCTTTCCCACGCCACAGCACTTGGGGATGGGGGCATGATTGTTCTGTCTCCCTAACATGAGTACAAAACTCTCCATGCCACCTAGCTCCAGGACCATTAAGACTTTTGCTAAGTTCACTTCAGATCTATTGGTCACTGGTTGCTGACCCAGGCCAGGACTTTGGGTGATAGTCTAAGCCAGCTGAAAAGGGAAAATTTTTATTTACCTGTTTTTATAAAATCAAATTTCATGGAGACTAAGATTCGAGCTCTTAACCACCACCTCAAGGGCAAAATGTTTATTGTATCATGTTGAAAGAGAGATCTTGAAGAGGGTGACTTGCAGGGGATCAGCATGAAAAGGTATCTCCAGGAGTGTGTGCTGCTCAGTTTTGTATTTTGAAGTGTGAAGAAAAGAATATTAAGCTAATCTCTGCAAGTATTGTAAGATGGTAATACTTCAAGTACATAACTGAAATAACTTGGGTGTTGTTTGCCTTCATTGAGAATGAGCTCCCAGGGCAATGTAGTGAAATCTGCAGGCAGCAATGGGTGGTTAATCTGTGAGTCTTGAGCAGACTGTGCAGTCTGCATGTTTCCTCCTTGCTGTCCTCTCATTTATGAGTTCCATGGTCCAGCCAGCAAATAGACACCCATCATAGATGTGTTATGTCAATCACCATGGAATAAATAGCCACTTGGGTGACAAATACTTTGTCTCACAGGACTTGTAGGACAAGTGTTCTTCAGTTTGCGCAAATGTAGCCGGTGCTGGTTTCTTTGCTCTCGTATTTCATTGGTACCAGCACTACCTCTGGCTGGCACACACGTGCCTGGTTACAGCCTCACCTCTTTTGATGGCTGTTGTAACATGGTACTTCTGAAGCCAACTTCTGCTCTCTCTTAAGTCTGTTTTCATTACAAACACAGGTGATTGCAGGTGTAATGGGGTAGCATTTAGCTTTTAATCTTTAATTCCATCAGTTATATCCTGGTTCTTGAAAACATAATCAACTAAAAAGCAAGAGTGAGGATAGAACATTCTTTTGGTCATTAAGAATCTAAATAAAAAAAACCTATTTTACAGCCAGCCAGAAGAGGAAATCTATTTTCATGCTTCTCTGGCATGACAATACATTAAATGTGGAAGGGTTTACAAACTAAATAGCTAATACACTGTGTCATACACATATGTAAATATAAAATATGAGATTGGCAAGTTCGATAGCTCATAAAAATGATATTAAATTATATCAAAAAGGCACTATAGATTGAAATATTAATTTTAACTATCCATGTGACTAATCTGAGGATACCACTCATTTTTAGCATCATGAATCAGAAGAGAAGGCAACAGATTCCATTACATGTTTGCCTTTAAAGTGGTAAATTTGTAATGCTGGTAAAGAAATGTTGCTTCAAGGTCTATGCTTAAATCAATCTTCATGTAAGTGTACGATTACAGAACCAAATCCTCACACAACATTCTGGGCTGGATGTTAGAAGTATAGTGTGCTTTTTAGCATGCATTTTTCTAAGCTTATATTTTCTGATAATTTAGCAGTTCAGTGATTTAATCAGGCTATTGGTAAAATTATTGAACGTAAAACACGCAGATTATTTTAAATTTCTGCCCCAAAGATGGAGGAAACTGAGGCTGAGGCAGAAACTTTTGGAATATAAGAAACTTATCATTAAATGAGCAATGTAAAACTGTGCAAGCACACTAACCAACATAGAAACCCATCAGCTATGCTGAGAGAGCAATAGCAGCCAGCTTATAGAGCATTTCCTGTGGTCGCATGAGCATATGTTACCCCTTTATTGTACATTAGGCCATCTCTTCTAGCTTGTCATTAATTCCTAGACAATGCCTTGCTCTTCAGTCATTATGGTTAAAAAGACAGCTGGTATGAAAGTATGAAGTTGCACAACAGTTAAAACTGTGGCCAAAGACCACTATGGATACTGTTGTTGGGCATGAAAAGGTTTTGATTTGACTGCTTTGCTTTCTTTTTTTTTTTCCTTTTTAATTTCTTTTTTTCCTTTTTCTTTTTTTAAATATCCAAATCCATCTACCCACAAAATACTTTTTACATTACAAAGGAAAAATCAGTTATGTAACAGGGATAACTTTCTTTTGCCAAGGAATTGCAAAGCAGTATTGAGTTCAGTACAGACATAAATTTGGGGCCAAAGACCTACGCAGTGAAATTCTTTGCTACTGCTGAGCATTTGTTTTCTTTGTAGAGTCCATTCTGATCAGCTGTCAAATAATGAATAGAAAATGGCATTCTTTTTGTGCAATGCTGATTTGAAATTGACTAATTATACATGTTGCTTATGTTTGTGGAATGAACTGCTTATGAATTGTTCTCCTGGCCTGAGACCAAGTAAAATCTGAATATTTAATCAATTGTTATGTTATGCTGGAAACGTTTTAGCTCTTGTTAGTATCTGGATAATCTAGATTTCTTTTTTTTTTTTTTTTTTTTTCCTGAGATGCCTGATTTTTTTGTAATTGTGTGCCAGTTTCTGTGTTGTGCATTTAATATGAGCCCATAAATATCTATTTGGCATGAATAGTTAGCTCCATATGCATGAATTTTGTAACGGAAGTGGCATGTTTAATTTTAAGCTTGATTCTCTTAAGTACTTGGTGATGAAATGTGTGAGAAGGGGAAATTTCAGTCTGTGCTTGAGATACGCGAATCGTGCTTTGACATGCAGACAGTGAATCCATCTGAAGTCCCAGAAAATACAGGAGAGTGAGAGCACGTTCTCAGCAAACTGTCACTCAGATGCCTTAGATTCATAAAATTAAAACCTCAGTAGAAAATGACTACTCTCTTTCAAAAGCTTCTGCTTCACAGCTGGTTTGCATTAGTTGCAGTCCAAAACTGTGGCAGCAAAGCTGTGCTCCACTCAGTGGTGAGTTCTGCAGGGAGAGGCCTCTCTTCAGGAGGGGTCAGACCTCACTTTTTACAGTGTAAATACAAGGTTTCTCAGAATAACAGCCCAGTCTTCCTTTCAAAGATTTTTAAACACCAGGGGCTGACCATGCTACATTTACTTTGTTTTAAAATGAGCTCTCTTACAGGAGAGGGAAGTCAAGGAGAGAAGCAAAGGTGTTGACAGTGATGCACTGTAAAGCTGCAAGGATCTGTGCTACTGCTACCCAAATGAAATCCCTACTCTAACTTTTTCCATTTACTGCTTTTTTGAGGTTCCATTCAGAACCTTGGTCATCATTAAACAAGGAGGGACATGGGAAGAGGATATGCTATTGTAAGGAGTAGATACCAGGGTGGATGGTCCTGAAACTAGGGGAGCAAATGTGTGTTTGCAAGAGAGAAACAGGCTGATAAATCATCTGTAACTTCTGGTCTGTTCAGGCTCATCAGGGGCTTTTTGTCAATGTCTTTGTCTCTGAGGAAAAATAGGGTTTAAGGTAAGTCTTAAAGCTTCTATGAGGACGCAAGGTTTCATGGCTGAATAGCACCCATGGAAACTCAAGAGTAATGGTAAAATTGTATTAACTGCAGACTTGATGGTTGTACAGTCAATGCCAGGAATCTTCTCTTAGAGCAATTACTTTGGAGGCATCTTACATCTGTTCTCTGAATGACTGAGTTGTTCAAGAGGAAGTTTCACCAGAGAGATGTTTGGAGAAGGGCTCTGCCTGCACCCAGCTGCCTGCTGTGAAGAGCTGGCTTGCACTTAATGAGGCTTCATTCTTCTGGCTTGTTGCCTATTTTTCAGAGTGTCTGTCCAGATCTCTGTACTTAAGAACTACAGATAGTTTTAGAAGGATATGTTTGAATGTAAGACAAGTCATCAGTTCACTGCAGGCAGCATTGGATAAAATTCTATGACTGTCCTGTACAAAAGATCAGATGATACCCATAAAGTCAATGCAGTGTGGGAGGAAGCTTGAGAGTTTTGTTTGACCGTCTCCAGTCAGGCTGGCAGAGGATGGCATCAGGGAGATGGAAGCAGTCATGAGAGTCATGTATGAGAAGCAATTAGGTAGGGGAACAGCAGTGAAGGGACTGGACAAAATGAGTACAGTTTTTATGTGATATGGTAAGGAAGAGGGAACCAACAGAGAAGAAAGGAGTGACATTTCCCTAGCTTGATGCTTGGCTATCTTGAGATCATTTGTGGAGGTCAGATAGAATGCTCAAAACATGGGTTAATGAGCAAAATCAGCATAGAAAACAGTTGTAGAGATGTTTGGATGTCACAGAGGCTTCATTTTATGGATTTTATATTCATCCCGTTTTGTAGGATGGAAAAAACCCCAAACCATAGGATGGTAACACTTTGGCAAATTATGAACTTGACCGTGATTGTTAAGTTGGCATAGAATGTGTTAAAATGTTACAGAAGCTTCACTGAATAATTGATTCACTATACCTAGTAATGTTTTCTTGAAAATATCTAGAAGGCAGTAGAAGAAATAGTGTAAAATTACATATGAAAATCTGTGTAAAGAAACATCATACCTGCATAGTCAAGCATGGAAAAGCTAGGAAACATCAGATTCATGATGCTGGTGCAGTACTGTACTGCTTTCTGTTGTGTGACTTTCAGATCTATGAGAACACCTGCACTGTCTGAAGAGTTCACCACCAGTTATTAAAAAGGATAGAAACTTGGCTTAGAAACTCTGTAACTGACAGATTAATTGAAGCTCACATGGCAATACTAGGGCAAAGATTGCTCTGTTTGTGTTGTTGCTTACGCTTTTCTCTGAGCAGACACTGTTGGCCACTGTTTGCTTTTTCCTGGGGGTGTGCAGTACTGAAGCAGTGCACAGAGTGGCTGGAAAAGTTTTGGGCTGCATACCTGGATCTAGAGTGTTCAGTAGAGTTAGCATGACCCCAAGTGATGGGTCAAAGAGTGGAAGACATGCTGCCCAGATCTCTTTTTTTCTTTTCCACTAGTATTTGGAGGTTCATATTGCTCAAGGGGAAGGGAGTTGCTGTACATGTGGCTGTGCTCACTGAACAGCTTTTTATCCCCAGTTGCATGACAACAGATGTTACAGGGCTAGTTAGATTTTAATGCTAGCTCAGGGAACTGGAATCTCATAGGTGCTACACAACACAGGAGGTGGCAAATCTAGCTTTCCTTTATCATGTCTTGTTATCTGTCAGTGGATGGTTGTGACCAGGATGAAACTGCAGCTGAAGGAATCTTTAGTCTTTGGTGTCCATGGGGTCATCCAAATGAAGACAGTTTGGCTGGGTCATTTTTTCAACAAGGGATTGCACAGAAACAGTCTACATTGTTGCTGTAAGAATGTTCACTTTTTGGCCCAAGCATTTCCTTGTGATTTGTTTCTGAAGACAGTCCAGTGTGATTTCCTTCTATAGCTACAGCATCATTTGATAAGAGTGGTTAAAAGGAGCACTTTCTCAAAATATAATAAAATTTAATTTCCTTCCCATGGGTCAAATCCTGAGAGTAAATACAAACCATCCCAGCATTTTCAACACCATGTTGAGCTGGATTGAGCTATACAGGTGACCAGGCTCAAAAGGATGGTAAAAGCTAGGCCCTCAAAGCTGCTCTGGTCATCACTTGTTAAAGCTCTTTGAGGCTCTGTGCGTTGAGTACTCCCAGAAGCAGGCAGCAGGGGAAGAGCTTTTACTCAGAAAAACGGTACTGTAAAATGTGTTTTATATCACCATTCAGAATGCCCTCAAACACCTGGTCAGGCTAGCAGGACTGGATGGAACTGTAGTGGGAGACAAACGGACATACTTGAAATGGGTTTGGTATCAGCAGGTGTTATCTGCAGGAGGTGTTCAGGTGCTTCTGGGAGAAATGTCTTTCAATAGACACTGCTGATGTCAAGTGCTGTAACGTTGTGGACTCATGCTTTTCATCTAGGTTAATAGAGTGGGCTCTTCCCTCTACTGTCTGAGCCCTTCCAGACAGAAATACAAGACTGTTTGTGGGGAAGAGTTCATTATGTCTAATGGCAAACAGTTGAGCAATATGCTGCAAGGTACATATGGGTTGCGTTTTTCTTCTCCTTTAACAGGTCAGATAGTCTTGAAATACCTCCACAGCTGACAGCCATGCAACATTTTATGAGTTTTCTTGCCCCATAAATGCAGGCAGATGTTGTAGGATTTGGAACCTTACAAGGCACTGGAGTATAGCTGGTGGGAGGTAATTTTGATGAGTGCTTAACCTCTCACTAAAAAAGTAGCAGCTTGGAGAAGGCAATATTTACTGCAGGAAACATTAGCTTGTCAGAGAGCAAAAGCACAGCAAAGAACCTTTCTGAATGACCATGCAAGTCTTCAGCCAGGTGTTCTTCACAGAGTAATGCACACTCTGGTGGGAGTTAGATCAAGGCCTTTCCTTGCATCACTCTCAGTCAACACAGTTTCCTGTAGGAAAACAGCTAGCTGATGTAAGAATACACAAGCCATTATATGCAGGCTTGTAAAATACCATGCAATTCAGCTGAACCCTGTAGGCATTTATTTTATTAGTGCTAAGTGATCAAATAATCCTTTGAGAGAAATCCCCCTAGAACTGCTGTGCAATTCATCTACAAGTTAGAGGAAACACTTCAGTGTTCTATTTCAAGTATATTCAGAAATGCCCATGGTAGCCACCCTCTGAACACCTTCATCTCAGTCCAGTATTCCATCTTTTGAATGTTCATGGACTCATAATTGCTGCTGGCTGGCCAGAGAGCTGTGATAAATGCTTTGCTGTCCACCTGTGTTGAACCTGGCTATTGTTGAGCATTTCGTTGAATATTGGGAGTACAAACAATCTGTTCTTCTAAATATAGCAGCTTATTCTCTCTCCAGCAGCACTGGAGACCTGGAGAATCAGGTCCCTGATGTCACGGCCCCACTGACCTGTGAAACACAAGGGCACAAACCTGATTTTCAAAGCTTGCTGGGGTATTGATCTGAACTATGCCACAAGCCCATCCTCTCTCTGAAAGCACACCTCTAGGACAGCAGTGTTTCTCTGTCACACTATGTACTGATACGCTGAAAGAAATTTATTTATTTATTAGCAATGGTAGATCTTAGTTTTGAAGATACTGAAAATAACCAGAAATATTAACTTATTTTCTTTAGTTGTTCTTACCTGGGAAGGAAGGGAAGAAACACAGCCGGTTACTGCAGTGACTGAAAGTCAGAAAGGGAGAAACTGAGAGGAAGTAGAAACTGGCATGAAAGCATCACAGTCCAGAGCACACCCTGGTGAAATTATCATTGAGCATGGCAAAGATTTTATACTACTTGAATTAAAAAGGGAATGAAGGGGAAATAGCAAATGAAATCCATCTGTAGGAGAACAGGAATATACCATCAATCAGCTCACAAAGAGTTCCTCTATGCATGTTGCCCTTGGATAGTCATAGAGAAGGGCCACATCTACTTATCAAGGAAAGTCAGGGCACTGAATATGTATGGCATATGCACGCCTTTTATGCGGTCTCTTTTCATGCAAGTGTGTTTGTGATATGCATACTTTACAGGAACGTTTACAGTACCACACATCTGAAGAGCTATCCTTCTGTAGAGTCCAGATTGTTTTATTACCAGCTAAATGTTTTTTAAGCTACCTGTGAATGAGGGCATTGTGACATTTAGCAACTGGTTTGATTGAACACAGATGTGAACCATATTCCATATGGAGAAGATCCAAAGGGAGAGATCCTAGGTTTGTTTCTGATTTGCAAGTAGGAGTTTGAATGCAATTACTTGACATTGAGCTACCAAGATAGATGGAAGCAAGCCGCTTACTCACACACATACAGTATTGCAAATGTACAGCTAACTGCAGTTTGAGATACTGCACTGTCTTCAGAGGTCAGGAAAAAATCCCAGTATCTGTGAAAACTGAAGTCCTGTGGAAATGGGCAGTATCCACTCAGAAATGGGGCAGGGGAGGCAGACGTTCATACACTCCTAGCCGTGCCCCATTCCACATAAGCACCACATTCTAATGTCGTTCCATTCTATCTCTGAATATTACAAGAAGTGCTATTACCTGGGAAAGCATTTGAAAAAAATGGTTACATGGTGAATAGGACTAATTTATTAATGCCAGTAGGCAGGATCTGTTAATTATCCAGTGTTTCTTGAGTGTAACACATACTGATGAATACCTGAAATTGCATGTGTTAATTACAGAAATGTTTATTTCTCATCAAGAAGTAACCATTTAGGGGCAATTCTTTTATGTGTTCTGAATTGCTGAGTTCTACAGGGCTGCTCACAGATACTGTAACTAATAGGCCTCTCCTACTCAGGGAGAGGGTTTATCCTTGTCTTCATTGCCTGTGGTCCTTGTTTGTTTTCCTTCCATTCAAACTGATTGTGCATTATTGAAAATGTTATCTCTCCAGTCCACAGAGTCTGTAAAGTGGAACAGGGACTGAGCTATAGTAATCCCCAAACTGTATTCCCCGGGACAAAGGTTGATATTGAGATTAAATATTTCTGAACGTGAATCTTCAACAGCTTTCTTTGGAATGCACATAATTGATCCCCCCCACCTTCCTCCTGCCCCTACACCTCCCTGCTTTTCATCCTTGTTTGATGGGAAGAAATTCCAGGTTTTTACTAGCTGTTGTTGGTTGTCTTAAGTGTCTTTGTCTGCAGCTATTCTGCTATAACAATACTGAGCTATCAAGTGATACTGAGTTTAGCATCTCTCAGGGTATAGCCTGGGGGACAGGGGTGGATGTCTTGTGTTCTCTGAATGCTATGCTATAGGGCCAGAAAAAGAGATCTGTGTTTGATCTCAGTTTATACAAACTATGCTCAAATGATATTCCTATTTGGTCAGATACAATGACAGGAGCCTGAATAAGTGAAAAACCTGAGTTGCCAAAATTTGTTACCAGGCCTGTTGAACTTCAGGGTATAGGAAATACCAGTCTTAAGTACTTTCACAAGTAGTTGGAGGTGCAGGTAAAACACCAGGAAATTTATTTTCTGTGTCTGTACCACAGTCCTTCCTTTTGAAAATCCCGTGGGCAGAGGGAGCCAGACTGCAGCAGCCTGTAGCAACCACTTGAACTTGGACCTGAGGTAGCCCAGCTAAAATAGCAAAAGTAAACTCCACAACGTAGGGTCTAGTCACAACGTACTGTGGGAAGCTGTGGAGCACAAATCATTCCCTACCCTCTCACCCCTAGTTTTTACCCTCTTCTCACCCCTCACATACCTGCCCCGTGTGTGTATGGACACACTGGCTTTGCACAGTTGTTGCACAGTTCAGAGTAAGTTCATTCCGATTGTGCAGGTCTCTCCATCTTTTTATAATTCTCTGATTGTTTGGAACCCAGGAAGCTATGGTATCATGTGCAGGTAGCACAGCGATAAACATGTTCTCATCACAATTTACACATAAAGCGTGAGTCCCTCGAGGTAACTCATCCCTCTCTTGACAGCTTTAATAAAGGATGATGGATTGTTTCTAAATGACAGTTTAGGAAGATCAAAAATTCCCCCCTGTATTGTTTCGCGCTCTGGTGTACAAGAGCCGTTTTGTGTTCTGTGAAAGTTGTTTTTGCCTGTAAGCACTGGGGCTCCGTTACTCCCCTTCACAGTGGTGAGAAATGCTTAGTTACCACAGGAATACATTCACCCGCCGCAGACTCCTGACTTTTTGAACAACTGCAGTAAAGCAAAGCCTACTGTGGGCAGGAGGTGGGGTGATGCCAATAGCTGAATGCGCTGCCATCTTCAGGATGCTGCTCTGGGCAGTCCCCCCATGTGGGCTGTAGGGAAGAGGAGGGGTTGGGTACTTATCCAACCAAAGTTGCCTCCAAGGGGTGAATGCCAAGAGGCATCACCCAAACCCACCTGCGCTGGCTCAGCTCCTCAGCTGGCTCAGCTCCTCAGCCAGCATATGCAGGGAGCTTGGGGAAGACCCAGTCACCTGCACCCTCTTTTCTCCTTCTCTGTCCTTTTCTTTATAAAGACTACATGTGGCAGTGAATTAGTTCTGGAGGGCAGAGTCTTCCCTCTTGTTTCTTTTTTGCTTGCGATTTATTTCTTGCTACATGTGCTTTGTAGCTGCACTTGGCAGAGTGGAGTTTGCTCAGCTGTCCATTCCCTAGCTAATCTGGTGTCTTAAAATAAAAACAAGCAAGTGGATCTTTGGAGAAGGGTTGCCACATGAAGACATTTGGTGAGTCATGTGGTTAAAACTGCACTGCTCAGTCATTCACGTGGTAAGAAACCAGATGAGGAAAAAAAGACAGAGTCCCTGATTAGGGCTGAGTCTGATGGTACATTCAGGTGACAAAAGGAAGCCCAGACAAGAGCCCACTGTAATGGTGCAGCATCAAAGTCATGGATGCAGCGGGTCCAGGCACTCTTTGAAGCCCATCACATTCCATTAGGATGGAACATGACATAGTCCAGCTTTTGCCTTCTGTACATGAACAGCCAATCTTTGAAGCATACACTGTTGCAAAACACTGGAAGACTTTTGGTATAGATTCTCATAAAACTGCACAGACTCAAGAGAAATTTTCCCACCCACACAAAATGGTAAATTTTGGAATAGAAAACACTATAGACCAGACTTAAAATCAAGGCTAGAACTTTTCAGGGCTTCAGGATCCAGGGCATCATAGAGTCATAGAATGGTCTGGGTTGGAAGGGAACCCAAGGATCATAGAGTTCCAGCCTCCCTGCTACAGGCAGGGCCACCAACCTCCAGGCATGATCTAGACAAGGTTGCTCAGGGCCCCATCCAACATGGCCTCGAACACCTCCAGGGATGGGGCACCCACCCCTTCTCTGTGCAGCCTGTTCCAATACCTAACCACCCTCTCTGTAAAGAACTTATTGGGATGGGGAGCTTGCAGCTCTGTGCCACTTCCCCGGTGGGAAGGAAAGGAGGACTGTCCCTGTAGATCTCTGAACCTTTACTCCTCCACCTGTATATTTTTTGCATTAATGCTTCCAGCAAAGGGGGGCTGGGAGGATATCAGCTGCTTCATTTGGGACAGAACCATGTAAAACTCGCCTGTTCATCCTTTCTTCTTCTAATATCCCAGGATGAAGCTATGTTTTCCTCCCTGTTTTTCTCAGAAATATTGTTGTTTTGTTTAGGACATCAATGTCAGAGAACATATTTTCAAAGTCTTCTAAAAATTCCCAGGTACCTGATCTATTAGGACAGGTACATACCATCCAGGACATACCTATGCATGAAACAGTGTGTGTGTAGTTGTATATCTAATTTGAAGTGTTTTCTTACAGTAGAAGATGATTAAAAATGCTCTTCCAATATTTATTGGAGAAAGAAGTAACTTGGCATTTAAATTAGGCTGAATCCTTGTTTTCCAGGTTTGTTTCCCAGCTCCATAAGTGTTGTTTTAGTGTATGTAATGGTTGTCTTTGAATGCCTTTCAGTAGTAGCCCTAAATCTTTACAGCCTATATTTGTCAAGATTTGTGGTACACTTTTTTTTCTAGTGAGCAAGTACTTTACTTCCTGCTGGAAATCATTTGCATGAACATATCCTCTTAGTTTGATTGCTGTTGTGTTTTATCACTGATACTCTTTCCCTTAGGCACAACAGGGATTTACCAAGGAGCCAACGGCCTGACAAATTCTGCAGGGTTCGGTGCTGTGCATCAGGTATGGTTCAGCATTTAGTATTGGCAGCCTTGATACTATCTTTAAGCTCTTGGAAGACTGGCAGATCAGAGAGGTTATCCTGTTGCTTACTTGTATTTAAGGAAGGTGCTGCTATGTGTTTTGTTGAACTCTGTTTTTCTCTATTCCTATGGCCTGTCTGTTTGCTGGACTTCTGGGTATCTTGATTAATTTTAAGCTTTGTGTATCAATACACAGGCTCGCGCAGAGTGCAGTCCTTGCAGGAGGAGGATGCCCTAGCAGTCTGTTCTGTGCTGCTGCAGCAGTGCCAAGACTTTCATCATTCTTTTGCCATCTTACAACTTTCAGATATGTTTTCCATCCTCTACAGAGAGCTCTGTGTCTAGGATCTTACTGTCTGCTGTCTTGGCACTATGTAATAAATATAAACAATCTGAAAGAGGCATTGGCGCACCCTGATGAGTATTGAGCCATCTGAGCTGTCTGTGTGTTTCCTTCTTTGAGAATACACCTGTCTGTGGGCTTCATGCTTCAGATACCTTGATAAATGTGTGTATATAAATAAACAGCATGCGTATATATATACACAACACAGATGTTTTTCAGTGGCAAATGGCTCTTTTTGATTGGACTAAACATATGAATCTGTGCCAGAATATGTGTTTTGGTTGGCTAATAATTTCAATTTCTTGTTTGTAAGGTGATTGTTGACTTGTATTTATAATGACAACAGTGAACAATTTCTTTATTACTTCAGTTTTGGCTAAAAACATGGTCTGTAAATGCAGATAGAACTGCATTTAATTGAATTATGGAGGTTATTTAAAAGGGGAAAAACAAATGGGTCATTTTAATTATTTGTGATACACTTTAAGAGAAAACCCTGAAACTCTCTCATTCCTTTTTCAGTTTAATTTTTATTAGAGTAACTTGAATCTTTGTTCTTGAGAGCTCCCTGGTGACTGAAAGTTAATGAAATAGCTGTGTCACAAAGATGTAAGCAGTTAAGGAGGAAAGTGCTTTTAGTGTTTCTAAATAATATTTATTATTTATTATTTAATCTGATTTAATTCAAGAGACTAATTAGCATTTCTGAGGAAATAAAAACCTTTTACTGAAACACAATCCCTAAATCATGAATATAGTTATCTACCTGAAAGAGCAAATAGGTGCACAAGAACAGGAGTTGCAGTTTAAACAAGAATAAAATTAAACCTTTTATGGTTTAGTTGTCCATGGACAAGTTTTCTAATCTATTCCACTATCCTGCTTCTCACAACAAAAAGCCAAACCAAAACAAACCAAAATAACCCCCAAACCAAAAAAACACATGGGGATAACAGGATGAAGTTTCTTTAGGAGTGTTAAAGTCAAGACAAAGGGCTTTGCAGTACCTCAGCTCCCAAGGTCACTTGAACTTCGCATTTTTCATTCATTTTCTGTAGAGATCACTCTGGCATTTAGTTTTTGCTGAGATGACTGGGCAATCTCAGCTGTGAACACTTCTGCAAAACAATTGTTACTTTCCTTTGTTTTCTTCATTTTTGTAATGTAACAGCTGATCCAAAAATGTTGCTGGTCATGGGAAAATGCAGCCAGTTTTGCTCCTTCACTCAGTCAGTTACTGATTTGGTTCTTCTAATTTCTTAGATATTTTGCTGTTCACAGGTACTACTCATTCCATCATCAGTGCCCTACTTCTCTCCTATATAACTTGTTGAACCCTGTAGTAATAATGATAACTAAAATCCTATAGAAAAAAACAGAATTTGCCTGATTTCTGCCCTCCTGTAGATGAGTTGTTCCTGACAAAATAGTATATTTGGGAGAAGCAGAAATGCACTTTTGTAAGTGAATGAAGCATGGTTCTTCAGTGACATTTTCCTGAGCCATGACTTGCTTCACATGTAGATAATTGTGCCTTTGTGATGCCTTGCTCATTTATAAGATAAAACCAGATACCCAGACACTAGATGTTTCTTCTTTCCTCAAAGGAATATTCATCGTATCCAAGCTTTCCTCAAAGCCAGTACTCACAGTATTACAGCTCCTCCTACAACTCTCCATATGTGTCTGCAAACAGCATCAGCCCCTCGGCCATCCCAACCTCCACTTACTCTCTGCAGGAGTCTTCTCACAATATCACCAGTCAGAGCACAGAATCGCTGTCTGGTAGGTGCATCTCTTCTGTTTTCAGTTTGGCACCCTTGGCCACATGTAGACATAAACACTGTAACCTTGTTGTTGGAGTTTTTTTAAATACATGGATAAATCACATATCCTGGGACTTAACAGTTCTGCTTACATGGTGCAACACAGGCCTTTGGGAAGAGATTATAACATCTAAACCTTGTGTCATTTTCATGGGTCCCCAAGGTTTGATCTCCTCTAATGGTAGTACAGAAAGATAAAACAGTTCCATACCAAACCCAGAGCAGTACTGTGGACAAACATGGGAGCAGTAAGTTCCAAACACAGCTATGGTCTGAAAAAGTCCCCAGAGCTTCCTGATTGTCTGATGACTTTTTAGCCTGTCTCTCTGTTAAAGGTTTATATTCACCTCTAACAATGTGTAATATATATGTTTGTAAATAAATACATCAAGAGAAGTCCCTCATTTAAAAATCACCACAAACTGTTTACCAAAGTGGAAAGTTCACGATGAATTCCACACAAAAATGCTTTGAAATTTGTGGCCTCTCTTTGAGTGTTTAATTTTTAAACCTTAAATGGTTTATGGAATTACTGCTGGATTATGATCCTCCAATGTACTGTTGAAGTACAATCTTCAGATATCACTTTCCTCCTAAAGTTTTCATTGGCATGCAATAACATTTATGTAAAATGGCACATAATTTGTGGATGATCACAGCATACGCCCATTGTAGGTCTGCTGACTTAAGAAACAAATCTGAACATCTGTGGTTGCTCTAAAAGAAAAATAAACTAATATTGTTTTTTAAAAGGCAGTGATCACAGATTGGTCTAAAAGCAGTTGGAGGATTTTCTGTTCCTTAGATCTTATCTTGGCCTTTTTGAGAAAGGGTGATTTCAAAAAGGCTTGTTAGGCACAATCCAAGCTTCTCTGAAGAAGAATATGGTTATTCTAGGAAGCTGGAGAGGCCACAACTTAGCAAGGTGAAAAGAAAAATATGTTGGGAAAGGATTTGTAATGTAAGGTAAGTGAAATCTGGACAGGTTTATGAAACTCAAGCCAATCAAAACAGATACTTTATAGAAAGGAAATTCACCTTTGACTGTGTCTTCTCAGTTATTTTTAAAATACTATCCTCTGTGAAATAGAATATGGCTAAACAGACTTGTTCTGTATTTTTAAATAGAAGCTGATGTTGAAAGTATATTTTTAATCGTGAGCATTCAACTATTCTTAAAAAGAATAATTTCAGAAGCTGAATTGGACTTGTTTTTTTCTGTTGCCTTTTTAATTTTTCTCTTGCAAAGTAAGAATGTGTGTGAGTGTGAATTCAAAAAGCTTTCTTTTTTTTCCAATCAAAACTATGATGTTCTTAAAGTGACATGTCCATTTTAAAATGTTATATCTGCAGTCTCGGTGCTTTTTGAAATTGTTTTAATAAATCTTAGAAATTAATAGTTATTTCTCCAACAATGTCAGTTATTGACATGAAAAGAATAAGATTTTCTGGTGACATTTTCACGCTGTTTCTAATACTTTCCATTATAAGGTTTCATGCTTTAATTGTAACAACACACTGCAAAATTTAAGTTTACAGTGGAATTTCTTTTTTCATGATAGGGGAATACTCAACAACACCAGCAAAAGATATAGAAACAGACAGACATCATAGAGGGTCAGATGGCAAAGTACGAGCCCGCTCAAAAAGAAGCAATGATCCTTCCCCTACTGCTGACAGTGAGATTGAGGTAATAACTTTAATTTATATCCCTCAGTAAGTTCAGGAAAGATAAGTAGTTACATCTATTAGTAAATCTTACCATTAGACTGGTGAGCTGTAAGAGCCAGAATAAAATCAGTAATATAACTGAAACCTACAGACATCGGTAGTCAAAATAATTGCTGAATTTCTATATTATCAGCATTTCAAATAACCCCAGAGGGTTTTTTCCCTCTGGACTTTTTATAAAGTCTGCTGGATTGTTTCCCTGACTTGAAATGTAACAGGATTTCTGTGGTTGTTAGGAGACCAGACTCTCAGGATGACCAACACATACATAGTTCCAGAATTCCTGATGTTTCATTTTGTCTGCTTTCACAAAAAGTCTACAGTTAGTTCTCCAAATGGCTTTGAGATCTTAAAAACCTCTAGTCCAACGGGACATATTTCCTGACTGAACGAATTCTTGCAATTGCTTAATATGTAACTGTATTTCTTTTTCCCACCCTGTCTGTCATCACAGCGCGTGTTTGTGTGGGATTTGGATGAGACGATAATTATTTTTCACTCCTTACTCACGGGAACCTTTGCATCCAGATATGGGAAGGTAAAATTGAATTTTTTTAGCATTACTGCTTGTCCAGCCAAATTGCATCGGGAACTGTGGGGGCAGCTAATAAGACAGCTTTTCAAACAGATGCTGCCGATTTTATTCAGACACATTTGTATAAATATGTCCTGTGGTATTTCCTTCTAACATGTGAAAATTTAATTTACCTCCCTTTCATGTTGCAACTAGCCCCTTGTTTTTCAAAAGCTTGTATTGTTCAGCTGCTGCTAGATAGGACATCAGGATGTTCTTTCAATGTCTGTCTGCTGCAAGAAAGAGCTTATCAGGCAGCCAGACAGCATTAACTCTAGCCTGAACGAGGTAACACATGTTTTGTTAGACTAGTCTTTTTCTTATGCATCTCAGACTTTATAATCTTTACAAGAGCTTTTGTGTTGGTCAGTCTAGATTGCCATGAAGAAGCTCTTCTTCCCACAAGGCTGCTGAAGCTCACATTTTTATGTGTTTTAGGAACCATATTTTTAACTATCCATACTTCAGATACCCCCTTTGAAATGCAGGCAATTCCAGTTTTTAGGTAATTCTCTGGCTGAACAGACTGAACTTGGCTGCTAAGCAGAAAATGCTGGCTCTTGGATTTAGTACCATGTGCTTCAATTTCTTCCTAAGGCAGCTTTTTATGATAAACACTTAAGTCACTTTGAATTACAGAATGTCAAACACTTCTAAATGGGTAGGAAAAAAGACAATATCATTACCTAATTAAAGGTGGATGACCTAGTTGGCAGCTGTTTCCACACATGGCTTTGAACAGTCAGCTTCATCAGGAGACTGGAAAATAACCCTGCTTCTCTCTAGAAAGCAGAAATATGATTTGACATCATTTCATGGCTTTACCAGCTGTACTTGTTTTACGATTGTTATAACAAGCTGAATGTGTAATTAGTAAGATAGATTTATTGTTCACTGTTAGATGTGCACAGTTGTAAAGGATATAAAATGGTGTTTGTGGTGTGGAAGTCTACTGCAGCACTTGGAATGCTGCTAACACTTCCAACAGCACCCTCTGAAAACCAAGCACGTGTTTCCATGCAGGGATTTATTCAGACCTGTGTTGTACAAGGTAATTGAAGTGGTTACTTTTCCCAGGGAATATAATAAATGAGGCAGCCTGAGGTATACATGTGTAAGCTCAAACCTAGTGCCTGCAAAAAGTAGAAGGAATTAGGCAGGATCAGGAAACATAAACTGACGCTGAGTAGATCTGCTATGTGGTCATGCTTAGCATTGAGTAGGGGCTGCGGTACGTATATGGAGAAGTCCTTTAATGAGCTGACTTTGTTCTAGCATAAAACCTATGAAACAGACGTCTTCATCTGCTGTCTCCCACACAAGTTGAAAGGGTGTGGGGTTGGGATCTGCTGTATGAGGGCAAATGGGAATGGACTGAAGGGTGTGATGGATCCGTGGAGATGAGTCAGCCTGACACTGTAGTACCTGTGAGCTCTTGGTGATGAGCTGGCGTAAAGGCAGAAGCTGCCATCTCTAGACCACCTTTTGTGGGGATGAAGTGGGGTTGGGGAGCGAAGCCGGAAAGGGTTTATCAAAAGCAGTCATCAGTAGCCAAGGTGTTCCCATTGGTCATGAGAGCAGAGTTAGACCAACACATGCACTTGTGAGCAGCAGCCTACAAAAGGATATAGGAGAGAGGAAAATGGAAACTTGGGGAAATGTCTGCTTTGGAATGCCTTTAAAGGTACAAAATGACAAACTTCTGTTGGCTATTTCCTTTTTACAGATGTAAAGAATGATACAAACACGATTCTTTTGAATGAATGAATCCCCTTTTCTGTTAAGCTACAACAGGCTCTTTGAGAAACTTCTCTAGAAGGATTTTTTTTTTTAGCTCTTCATTTGTTTCATCAAATTCCTCAGGGGTTTCCTATAAGGGAAATGGTTGTGTTATAAAAGTATTATAGGCTAACGGCTTGATCCAAAGACAATCAGAGGCTTTGGTGAGCTTTGAAACAGACCTTAAACCAAGAGGGAATACAACACACTCAAACAAGCTGTCCTGGGAACTGTTAAATAGAAACACAATTCAAAAATATTTTAGTGAGTTGAACTATCAAGTAAAAGTGAAGCAGTGAGCCAGAGGTTAAGAGAGTTTCAGAGTCTCATACTTGAATAATGTACTAAGTGTTAATCTCAAAGTAAATTAGGTATCAAGGTCTAAAATGCTTATTGTTGTCCATAATTGGTCATAAAAGATTCATGTGCCTGTAATTAGGCATGCACTTGCTTTGAATTAAATCACACACATGGAAGTCTTGGTTCTCTATGTCTTCCTCCAGAAAAAGTGTCAGTTTATATATGACATCAACGTCTCAGTGTCATCCTGTCTGTTGCACTGGTAGAGCTGCTGTGCAGCCACTTAAAGAATTGGTCTACAAAAGCTGATTAAGCTGAAGAATAACACATCTTTCTGGAGTGATTTTTTTGGAAAGAAAAGAGGAACGTCAACTATTGCTTCAGAGATTTGGGTCTAAGCTCCTGTTCTTTAGCTACAAAATCTCAAATGATTCTGCAATATATGTTGTCCCTTCCTTGGTGTAGGCTGCAACAGGGAGCTGTCCAAAAAATCTGATTTTTGAATGAAAAAAGGAGAAAGAATTCACAAAAAAATTACCAGTTGTAGTCATATTATTAATCATTAACACTTTGGTGTTTTCTGTCCTGATTGCATGTGAAAATTCTCTTTGGTTTCTGAGGGAAGCCGCTCTGGTCTTTGCCATAGATATGGGCTCCTCAGACCATAGACAGTTCATCTCAGGTGTTTAGAAAACAAATTGCTCACAGTATTAATAGAACTTAAGACAGACTCAAGGTTAAAGCATGAAGGAATGGCTTGGCCTAGGTTGCTCCTTTTTTGTTCCCTCTGCCCACACTCTTTGCTCTATCCCATGGATTACAGTCATCAGGCATTTGGTCTTAATGTCTTTCCCGTATGTTGGCTGCCGTATAACCCTTATAGCAGCAGTCAGTGGCCTGAGATTCACATGGCCTTTTGCTTTCTTGCCCATGATTGACTGAATGTGTACCTGCACTAACATCCTGAGTCACGGTCTAAGTGATTGGGGCAGCAAAGCTGTCAATCCCAAAGAAATCTCTCTGCTCTTTCCTTTCTCAGCAGGAGACCCTACCCAAAAAGCCAAAAAAGAAGTTTCGTAGGCACTTGATACGATGTTCAGGAGGGTTTAGAAACCTGCTCTGCAGGCTTCTGATAACTGCATCAGTGCAGAGCATTCAGCATGTGCCATTATTATCATTGAGCCTGGACTGTGTGCTCACTTTGCTTGGGTGGGCACTCTGGCTGCTTTCGGTAGAGACTTGCAGTTTGCCTTGTAGTTTCTTGGTTGATGTAGAAGCTGTGGTTTTGATAGCCACGTGTTTTTACTGCTTTTGCATTTCAGAAGTGGCAACGTGAAATTTATCCAAGTTGTAAGTAGACAGGTATCAGTGAGATAGAGACAGGGCACACACAGCACGTGAACCTGGGCTCTGCCTCTCTGCTGAGAGACTCGCAGTGGCACAGGAACATGAAGAACTAGGAAAGGGTCCTCCCGTGGTAGCAGGGCCTCAAGACCTTTCGGACAGAGAAGTTGCTGCTTGGCCTAGACTGTTGAGGACAGGACCTAAGCATGGTTTTCTAGCATTTCAAGTAGATCTGATAGCTGCTGTATGTTGGCTAGCTGTGAACTGGACTCACCAGAAATTATGTTCTGGATCTAAGAAACATTGTTCCTCAAAAGTTTTATTGGCAGTTATATGTTCTTACAAGTTTTCCTGTAAGTAAATTATCATTTCCAATTAAGAGAAAAAAAGTCATTGAAGAGTTCCTGCTTGGCTCTACTCAAGATCCTTGTAAAATCCTAGGGTTGCTTTTGTTTCTGTGTGTCTTTTTTTTTTTTCCCTTGCTTTCATGGAATGCTTCAAGTAGCTTGTGCTTTTCCTGGCTTTGTTCTCTCAAGGGACCCCAAAGCCAGGACCTGATTGAAACACCATAGGGATTTAATCAGATCTGATGGTGATTCATGCTTCTAATAGCTGAATCTGTCCTTTACTACTTTACAAACTGAGAAGGAATAAAACCCCATTTTATTGCTCGGCTGTTAAAAACTATTTGTAGAAGTTGCTACGGTTCAAATCAAAAGCGCCCTCCCTTGAGAACTATTAGTTAATTCTAAGTGCCATGGCGTCGCTTTTTTCTCCTCTCGCTTGAGATGTGGCCTTATATCACTACTGCTGTTCAAACATCTGAGAGTTTTCCATTCCTTTGACAAACATGAGCCAAAGTGCTTAAGGACATCTGTTTATTTTATTTCTTTAATGAGAAAACCTTCCAATTTCTTACTGGCTCAGCTGTGTTTATTTACGTTTTGTTAGTCATATGTGTGGGGCACCTTGGGACGTTAAAAACCTTCAGAGGCCTGTGCTGAGGGCTGCTAGCCGGCATCCTGGACAGAAAGGCAGAATAAGCCCTTCCTAAGGAAAACATAGTCCTTGGAACTCCATAAAATAGATTTTCAAAACAAATAGAGCCTAATTCACTCAGTAGATCATGGATTAAGTCAAGATGAATACAATTTGGAAAGGATTTTCTGAGGAAGTTGGAGATTTTTTTACCCACTGGAGGCTAAACCTTGTATTTAATGCCTTTTTAAGTTAAATTAAAAAAGCATTCAATCACTGCAGGTAATAAAATAGTCTTTTACTTTAGACATGCTGCTATATCAATTATTAGTTCATTATTGAAGAGAAGGGAGTAAATAATTCCAGCCATTTGATTATTTCAAATGTGTATTTCGGGAGCAAACATCTGTGTTTATCATCTGTGCTGGTAGATGAGGAGCAGCAGCAGAAACAGCAAAACCAGATCCACAACAGCTTAGATGGTGGGCACGGAAGATACTCTGAGCTCGTGTAGATGTAACCTCTTGTCCTAGAGCTTAGGTGAGCAGAGGGTTTTCTAAGCAAAGTGCACGTGTGGCATTTGAAGAATTAAAGGATTATTTCTGACATAGAAAGTATATCAGAAACGATGCTGGATTGTCAAACGAATGTGAGTAAAGGGAACCTGTTTTCTAGTATTGGTCAATCATGACTTGATTTTAAGGGAAAAATAGTTTGAAAAAAACCAAAGGGTTGTAGCTTTCTTTAGAAAGTTGTATCTGCAAAATATGCAGTTCTGCTGAGGACTGCACACTGATGTGTTTCCACCAGCAATTTTGCATTTTTCACACAACTATGAAGAGCTTACACATAGAAATAGACAGTAATTTTCCTGTGGGGATGGGAAGGGAATGAAAATATATTTAGTTTAAATTCCACTCCCTCTTTAGTATCTTACGTCCTGAATAGTAAACAGAAATTACTTTCAGATTTTTGTTTGTGAACCTTTTGTATTACTTAATAGAAACAATTTCCATTTCTTCTTAAGCATCACAGCCCAGCTTTTTAACCTGTATTTAAGTACAGGATTCCCACAGGACTGTAATACATTTCAGAACTCATGGGTTCAGACACTGGATAAATTAATGTCATTACTGCTTGTCCCTAAGCATAGTACATTTAGAGAGGGAGAAGAACCTTTTCAACTTCTTTGTGCTCTTGAATGTGAAGATTTGGTCACTTACATGCTCATTTGCATACTGCAATAATATCCAAGGTGTAGCACCCACCACTTCTGAACAGATGCATGCCAGTAGAACAAGAGCCCATCAGTAAATAATAAGCAACACTTTGGAAGTACATCTCAAGACCAGGGTGAATATGAAAAGGCATCTGAAGAGATTAAATTGTATTTGCATGGACTTTTCAGAAGGTCATACTGTGATCAGTGTAGACACTATTTGTTTAAATTTAGTACGTTGTCAGTAAACTTGGATATAGCAGTCTTTAGGTAAAACAGTATGTCTTAATTTTTGGATAAAAAAGTTTAAATCCTGAAAGTGAGAAAGCTGGGTGATTCTATTTGAAAAAAGGCAATTTTTAAGAAAACTTATAACTGTAGTCACTTAAGACACTTCTGAAAATGGATTTCAGTTCCTGAGCTACTTTGGTTACTTAAAGCAATCTTTCTCACAAACACCCACTCTCACAGTTGAAAAGCTCTGAGAAGCTAGGTCTAGCTGTAGCCCATACCTATTGAAAAAGTATAATTTGTAAGCTAGCTATGTAAGTGTAGTGAAAAACTAGATGTGTTCTCTTTGATATTGTGCTTGAGAACATGGTCTAGAGGTGGACTTGGCAAGGTTAGGCTGTGGTTGGACTGGATGATCTTAAAGACCTCTTCCAACCTAAGTGATTCTGTGATTTCTTGAACTAGAACTGATGCACGTGGTTAATTTCCCAGTATTTTGGAAAGACTTCATCTCTCAAATTCTGATCAAGGCGTAAAATGTTGTAACCAAAGAATGATTTTCTCTCAAACTCTTTTTGTTCAAATGTGTGGCCCACGTATTTTTAGCTTTATGTTTTTTATTATTATTGTTATTAATTTTATACCACAACCAAGCTGGTCCATTTTCCAGGAGTTTCCAAGTAATTTAATGCAATTAAAACTATTATATTGCTTCTTTTGGTGACAACTTCATTATTAACAGCTAACCACAAGGAGGAGATTTAACTTAGAAAGCCCTTGATTGTATACTAATCCATCTCTCACCTCTGGCTGACACCTGTGGCAGATAAACCCTACAGAATAGGAGTCTGATGAATACTCTTAATTAATACTTTCTTCCTTGTAGAAAAGTAATTATTTGCTCACGGCATAAACAGGTATTTGGCAGGGATTGAAAGAGACTGATTAGTTTTAAATACTAGGGCTTTATTTTGTTTTGTTTTGTTTTTTTAAAGCAAGGGGAGATCTGGATCCAAGATCCACGCTCGGAATGACTTTGTCCTAACATTTTGAATGTCGGGTTAATTGGCACATTGCTAAATAGAAGCAGAGTCAGACAACAAGCTGATTTGTTATCCATCTCAAAGGAGCCAGCTTTGCCCCTTTGCTAATGGCCTGCAAGTCTGAACAGGGTACCTTAAGGCAGAGGCTTGGAATAGGCTTTGGAGCCAGAATTCGAGGCAAGACTGACTTGCACTTGAGAGATTGCCAAAGATAAGTCTCCTCTCTTCCTTTCAAATTACAGTGTACAAGAGGGGAGAGCTGGCTGTAGACACCCAGCCACTGGGATTAGTAGTAGCTGCAGGTGTTAACAAATGCATGTCTTTTTAATGTGTTCTCTAGGGCAAGTATAAGCAGTTTATGAAAAATCAATCTCAGTGTTTCAGGAGAGCAGTGGTAAGAAGGTTTTAATATAGAGCCTTTGGGAAGATGCTGACAATGAAGTCTGAAGTGCAGCTACAATGCCTGTGGGCTTTTGTGTAGGTCAGGCTGGTACCTTTAGTAGTGAAGAATCGGTAATACAGGCTTCTGTGTTGGTTGGCTCATGAAGAAGGGTTTAGAGACTTCCATAGTACATGCCACAACAACACAGAGCTGTTTCTACCCACATTCAGTAACTTAAAGCTAATTTAGCTATGCCCATGTGTTCTGCATTCCCTTTGCTTTCTTAAAATCCAGGCTAATCAGTCAGCAGACCTAACTTCTCACTTTAGCCCACTGCTGTAATAGGGAAGTATTTGTTCTTTGCTCACCTTTAGTTTTTGTGGAAATCATATTTAGGCAAAGACAGACTGAAGTCTTTTCAACATACTCTTTTTAGCCATCTTCTGGCATCCTATCACTAAAAATAGGGTATCTAAATTAAAAAAGAAACAGAAATTAAACTTAGGCAAAGTGTTGCTAGCTTGAGTTTAATTATGTTCTCCAAACTGTAATTTTAAAATGCAATTCACTTCAAATGTACAGAGCTAGTTCAAGGATTAGGAACAGCACATGCAACTAGCCAACACAAAAGCAACATTCAGAGCAAATGTGTCAGGTCATGCCATAAAGATGTGAAAGAATCCATCCTTGTTGGTGAATTGACACTTTTGTTGTCTTCTGCAGCATGTTCCACAGGCTTCTGTTGCCCGTGTTTTCCTCTAGTAGGACTGTTGGCTGAACAGGCAGAACAACTACCCCAAAACATGCAGATACAGAGCTGGGAGTTGGCAGTGCCTCACTTAAAGTAGAAATTCTCTTGCTCACAAGATATGGTTGTTGTCGGCAGTAGCCCATCAGCCCTTAGCTGAAATTCACAGCTATGACAAACAGCAGAGTGACATGTCCAAGGAATGAATACTTCAAAATGACCACTGCTCTCCTGGTGCTTCTCTCCCCAGCTGATGGGAAGAAGCCTGCTAAAGCTGTGTGGTGGAGGGTCCCGAGTTCCTGGTCCATCACATCAGAGCACCAGAGGTTAGCACTAAAAGTAATTTGTGGGGCCATTTAATTTTGACCCTGAAGAAAGCTCCAACAATGGTGACTGACAGAGATGAGGTATATAGGGATGCACTGTAATGCTGGAGGTTGTAGTTACAAATGGAGTTTATTGTCTGTTTTCTGTCCCTGCCTTTCTCCTTGTCTGTGAAAGCATGACTTGTAGATAAGCAGAGGGGTAGGACCTTGCTCCTCTAAACTTACTAAACAAGCACTTAGGGTTGAGTTTTTAGATTTATCTGTTTTCAGTGTAAAAAGCAGTTTTCAAGCTGTCCATGGTCCATTCTTCGTTGGACTTTATATGTGTCAGGAAACACTGACTAGGTCAGTTACCCAGGCAGCTTGTTCCCAGGGCTCCAGGGTGCACTCTTCCTATGGAAGAACATGTTAGCAGGGCTCAGTGGTATGGATGTGGCAACTTCATGTTGCCCTGCTAAACTCAAACATAGGCATTAGCAGTCCATCAGGGCATCCCCTGCAGCACAGAGATATCCTTTAGTGGTATAGGATTTCAGTGCTTAGGAAGAATTCTCTGTCAGAATCTTCAGATAAACCATGTAATTCTCTTCCAGACTATTTACATATTTTACAGAGAATCTGGACAACATGTGGATTGACATATCCATCTCGTTTTGGTGCTTTCCTCTCAGTCTGATTTTCCTGTTCGTTCATACTTGAATTGAAAGCTGTAGCAACCATGTTTTTGTGTGGGTACAACCTCTAGCACAGTGGGGTTCAAGCCCAGGACTAGTGCTTCTAGATGCTACAGTAATGCAAATAAATAACTGCCAGTGGAACCCTGGCCTAGTGCCTCTAGACACCTACATCATACTGGGAGTGCTGATTTGCCTTTTAACTTTATCAGCCTCTTTAAGACTTGGAAGCAAGCCTTGCTATAGAGGAAATGTCCATACTGTGAAGGCAGTGATGCCAAATCATTTCCCCAAATGACTTCCCCTCTGGGTGGTAAAGCGCATTTTTCTGTTTTATTTTCATTCCAACCCATCATATTCTCTATCTCAAGAGAAAGATTTTTTTTTTCCCCTAACATCTACAGTTTAATTTCCATATTGTTTAGTTTAAGAGAAGGTAACTTCATACACTGTGGAAATGTTTCCTACTCCCCATTAGTGATTAATACCAATAAAGCTAAAGACAAAACTTAGAGGATAAATGACAGATACCAACCAATGAGAATTCCTGAAAGAGTTTTAAAGGCTAATGATCCTTGAAATGTATAAAAATAAATTGCTTCATTAAAAACTATTTTACAAAATAATTTCTTCCTAGCAGGATATTTTCTTCAAAACAGTTCCCCTGTGTAACTACACCTGGGTAGTAAAATTTGATTCAGTGCTGTTCACGTCGAGCCACAGTCAGATGCCCTGATTACTCCTGTGTCCCTGTGCCTTGTCAGGAAAGCAGGTTTGGGGCTTAAAATTAGAGACGTGTTCAAGGCAAGTCTGCTGAAGTTTACTTTTTGCCCAGAGGAGAAAGTGCCCATCTTTCTGGGACAGCAACAAGCATGTTTAAACATGAGTGACAGAGCTTTTCTTTAGATGGGCACAATGCTTGTGAGTCACACACATGGCTGAAACCACAGCCATTCTTCTCTAATTAAAGAGAACTACACCAAGAATGCGTAATAATTAGGTTAGTGTGTAATACACCATCCGTGTCAACAGCATCTGCCGCAAAGGTTGATTGAAATGTAGTCATCCTCCAAACATTGTGCTCCCTGTTAGAGCTCCTCAACTAATTCACTTCTGTCCTGTCATACAAAAACTCCACAGAAATCTGCAGAAAATTAGAGCAAAGTCTACATAGAAATCAGCCCTGGTTTAGCATGGCTTGTAACTTTAGTGAAGGAAAACCACTCACATAAACATAAAGATGAGAGATCTGTGTCCTAATGAAGATGAATTCCAAATAAAAGCCTGTTGTGGGAATGCTCTCTATTGGTTTTTTTCCAAGTTGTCTGTTGTTGTTTAGTTTGAACAGGCACAATACTTTTGAGCTATGAGTGTTTATCAGATTAACCACAGATTATTGTTGCTTGTGTTTTGAAGTGTTTAATTGATCAAAATATGTTCTGCTGGCAACCTTGTTGACATCAGTGCATTTCCGTGCTTTTGCTGTGGGTTTAGGAACAAGGTCAGTTGTTGGGAGGAGTGGTTAACTTCATGTATGAGACGTGGTAAAACGACTGAGACTCGTTTAATAGTGCTGTGGTCCAGCCTGGGTACAGCAGGGCACCTGAGTGTATTTCAGAGTAACAGATCCACAGAGACTGTGTCCAGTGCTCATTCTGCAGCTTTTAAGCAGGAGGTCAAGAGCTGTAAGACCCGCTGTGTCCACCATCCCCCATCTAAGGGGCAGCTTGGAGGACCAAATAGGTCTGCCGTGCACATACAGTCAGCTGTTAACGTAGCCATCCAAACCAGAAGAAAGGGAAATGGCCCAGCCAAAAGCATCAGTCACTTCTGCCACACAGGATTATCTGTGGGTGGCTTCTCTGGCCAAACCCCATCAGCTTGGGCTGATTTAAACTTGTTCTTGCTGACTTGGCAAGGAAATGAAGTGACAGCCCTCTCACAGGCAGTTGTGGTGTCTTGGCTGGATAGCAAGGGGCAGGGAAAAACATTAATTTTCTAAAAGGAATCAACTAAAAGCACTGAAGGGGAGCTGCAGGTAGCATAGTCCTTCTCCAGGGGAATTCACTTACAGTTTTGCCACTGATGGTGGTAGGAACAGAATCTGGATGTGAGAAAGTTCACACATGCTTAAAGACCATACAGAAGCCATTTAGAGCTGCTGGCATGTGCTTTTCCACATTCTCTTAATCATTAAAAAAGTATTTTTAAAATGCTGCAGGCAGCCAGAGCTTCTGCAACCTGTCCTTCTCTCTTCAGGAGCAGTTTGGGACCCTCTTGGGGAAGGGCCAAGTTAGAGCCACACCTGGCTGGGCAGGGGGCTGCTGGTACAGGAAAATGGCAGAATGAGCACACTGTCTCAGTCAGCCAGCACATACAGACAGGAGCATCAGGTGCATGTCACCATTTCTGACACTAGATAGAATGACCCATGAACCCATCCAGCATTTTAATATGCTGTCTCTTGTCTTGTCTTTTTTTTTTAATCAGTGCATTTATTTGGGTGTAAGTACCACTGTGGCTGCAGTTCTGGCTCTGCAAGCATGCTTTATACCACTGAAGAGCACACTCTGGCCTGAGCAGGAGTAGTCATATTTGGACAAGCATTTTATCATGCTATGAGTGTTTTTTGTGATAGGATGGGATTGGTTTAACTCTGCTGATGCTATTAAATGAGTAGGCAGGTCTGGTGGAAGAACTTCTTAGTAACATGGTGGCTCTTGCATCTCCCTCCAGGCATAGGTGTGCTGCCAAGTACTGTATACTGCAGTGTAGTAGTACTGTATCACACACTGGGCTCTGATGTGGTAACAACACATCTGCCTTTCTGTCCTGCCTTTCACCGCAGTTAGCATGGCAGTAAAGCTCTAATAGATTGCACCCTTTAAAGAGACTCAACAATGTTTGAGCTCGTGGGTTCTGTTTTGATCATCAGATTGCTCTTTGACATTAAAAGAAAATAATGCTCACCACCTATAGCTGTTCTGAAGGATGGAGTCAGGAAAGGATCACCCTCTTGCTTGTAACTGCATCCTAACCAGTCACTAATGATGCAATTGGAAATCAATTCTTGGCCTAACCTACTGAAACAATTCTTATCTAGTCTCAATGTATAAAGGCTCTTATTATATCATTTGAAGTGTGGTGGCTATTATTGGTCAAGGCAAGCCACAGACATCCTTCAAAGAATAGTATGTGATTATCTAGGATAAGTAAAAGAAAGGATGGGAAAATCATGTTAAGATACACTTGGGAAATAAATTTACTTTAATACACATATCTTCCAAAACAGGAATGTGTAGATCCTGTGCTTGTTCAAAGATTCCCCCACCCCAAAATTGAAAACAAAAAAGTCAAAGTGAATTAAAAAATCCTCATTTTCCCCTAACAGGACACTACAACGTCTGTGCGGATAGGTCTTATGATGGAAGAAATGATCTTCAACCTTGCAGATACACATCTGTTCTTTAATGACCTGGAGGTATGTAGCTGCTTATTTTATTTAACATCTCTTTCTCTCTAATCGTTTGCATCTGTGCTAAAACCTCATTTTTCTAAGAAACTTTAATTTTTGATCCCAAAGAATGGGCCTTAGATGGCTTATTGGAAGCATACTTATGGTGTCCCTCTGACATGTTTGTTCTGTTAAGGAAAGTTTTTTGCTAAATATGCAATTACAGTGATGGCTTTTGGCAGTTTTGCTAAATCTAATAATGAGGACGTTGCTGCTACTTCTCCTGAAATTGTCTATTTAATAATTTTATTAAGCTAAATTAGCCTAGTTCCTATGGGGCAGGTGGCAATTAGCTATGAGGTTTTAAAAATTGTCTCTCTTCTTGAGGATACTTTGCACATACAGAGCAGGAGGTCTGCTCAAGCTTAGACACATTGCAGGATGAAACTATTGGAGTTTCAACATAAAAGACCAAGAGGAAAAATCATTCCTGTTTGTGGCCTGATTAGATGTGACTGTGCCTTATACAAAGTGAAAATCCTTTTGAATCCATGGTAAAAATCAAGCCAAGTGATGCTAGCAGAATTCTGTCACCAGCTGAGAAACGGCTGTACAGCGCTGATGAAAAGCTGTTTGCATTGCAATCAGAAATAGTCTGAATGAATCACAACAAAGTGAGTAAGAGGGGTTTGTGCTGTGGGCACCTTGGAGTCTGAGAACTGCTTGAAGTTGTTTGGAGGAAAAAATCTGGCATCCCTAGGGCAGACTTCCATGGTGTTTTTCAAATGAAGAAAAAGGGAAGAATTTGTTTCTGTGCCAGATGAAATGAGAGAGCCTTTTATATGCTTGATGAGTCCAACAAGAACTTCTTGATCCATCATTGCTTAATTGCACTGTGGTCCTCTGCATCACAGGAGGTACATCCTTCCTGCCACCTATCTCCTTACAATCTGAGGTTTCATTTGCTGGGAATTTTCATTTCCTTTTGAAGACAAGAAGTGGGTAGCACCTGAACTGACAGATTTTTTCCTCTTTCAAATTTTTTCAAAGAAGGAGCTGGTGACTATGGAAAATGTATGGAAAATGTTGGTGACTATGGAAAATGTGACTTGAAAAAAATCCTTCTCTTAGGGAGGAAAAAAAAAAAGAAAAGAAAAAAAGAGGGAATGGTGCTGTTCAGGAGTCCAAGGCACTATATAAGTAGTGATAACATTGAATAGGCAACCACCACTTTCCACCCATCAGCTCTCAACATGTGATGCAACAAAGCTCCATGTTCTGCACAATCACCCTCTGCCTATTGAGACTTTTGGAAGAATATAAGTTGGTGTATCGCTTCAAACAAGTTTTCTCTTTGCTTTACTTACTGCTCTAAAACATGAAATGAAGTAACATGTTGCCTGGCCTCAGTCAAATTCTGCACATCTATTAATAAGAGCTTTGGCTGCTAGAAGCAGAGTCCTTATGTCACTCTTGTCTCACATGGCCTCTCAAGTTCTTTAGCCACTACAGTAGAGCAGAGTTTTTCGTTATAAAAAGTAAGTTGTTTTTCTTTTCTTTGACTTCTAGACATTAAGAAAGCAAGAGCTAAACAAAAGTTGCTCAGATACGTGACTCTCTCATTCCATGAGGATCATGTAACTGAGTACAAACTAGTCCAGTTTTTATAGCTACAGTTTAGCACCATGTGTCCAAATAGAAATCAAAACCTTGTGCAAAATACCTGGGCTCCATCTCCAACACAGGAAGAGAGGCAAGTGCTACAGGACACATCTGTTCAGCACAGTGTTGAAGGAGGTTGCCTCTAAGTAGTTTGGACTACAAAGATGATAAAACCAAACATTTATGTTACTAGTGCTGTTTTGTTGCTGCATGAGAAAGCAGAAGCATTTTTTGCTGATTTCCTAGGCTGTCTCTTATCAATTTACCTTTTACTAAAAAATTGAGAACCACAAAGTTGGTGACTGAATGAGTGAGCCCATAGAGCTTTAATGGCCTTTCCAGAGGGTGTAAAGGGCCATAGATGCCTAAAGATGGGAACAACTTGCTGCTGGACCTGGATGGCTCAAACCCATGAGAAATATTAAAAACTTTTGAAAACATAGTGTTCCATGTAGTCAGAGCAGAAGCAAGCAAAGGCATAGCATTGTGAGACATTTTTATTTTAGGTCCAGCCCTAAGATAAAAACACTAAACTGACTAAATGATGGTGCATGGCCCAGGTAGCTGGAAAAAGAAGAGCATTTTAAACTGAACAATTTTGGTTTTCCCTCTCACACATGCTTGGTAAGTGAAACAAACCAAAGTCTTTTTCAAACCAAACCAAGGTGGTTTGGTTTTAGCTGAGCCTTTTCACTGAAAAAAATGAGGGAGGAGGAAAAATTCAAGAGAAGTAAATGTTCTTTACAAAATTTCACTTTCCAAAAAAGCCACGGCGGTCTGGAAGAATTTGCAACACCTGAATCATCCATCCTTCTTCATTAACCATACCTGACTACTCAAGTTTGGGTATTCACAAAGTGGTATTTAAGGATCATATGTCACCAAGCATTAGGCTTAAAAAAAATGCAGTGAATGATAAAAAAGAAATTGATAAAACACAAGCACAGAAGCTGGTTCCCTTCTAGACCCACAAACATTACCATATGCATTAGCACCATCAAGTGGTGTAGCACTGGCTTGTACAAGACAAGATTAGCTAAAACCACACGGGCTGAAACCATTCCTGACCATCTGCAGCGCTGGGGCAGGGTGAAAAAGCTGCAACTGAGAAAGCAGTAGGATGTTGCCCAATTTGAGACCAAAGCAAAACTACTCTTACTAGATAATGCTGAAGATCACACAACCTTTCTCTGGCACAAGTCCATAGCCAAGTTCAGGCTCTTTGCAGGGCCCAGCAGTTTGAACCAACCAGAGCATGGTTGACTTTGGTCCTAACAGGCAGAGGCAGGTAGAGAAGAGGAGGAAATGTTGCCTGTCCTTGCAGAGAGGCATGTTGGACAAGGAAATTGGTCATGACATTGCTTTAGAACAGGGGGAATTGTTTGTTTTGCTGGCTGCAGTTTTGCACTGCTGTGCAGAGCAGGTGCTGCTGGGGTGTAAAGCCCTTTAGGAGCTTACTTAGAAAGTGCCTGATGAGGGTGAAACATTTGTCCATAGATAAAGCAAGGTTTGCACAGTCTTACTAGCATTTGTGTGAGCCTTCTTAGTCTGGTGAGGGTATGACTGCACAGCATAGCAAAAAACTGACTGCAAAGTCTGAGTGAAAAGGCTGAACTGGAATTTCTATCAGAAACTGATTCTGAGCCTCTGCTATTAGCCAGGGCTTTGTGTTTTCAGGGTCTACCCAGAAGGGATTCAAGCAACTGGATCCTAGATGCGTTTTTCCTGCTATGCTTGGCAGTGGGAATCTGGGGTGTGTGGAAAAGCAAACCAGCAGATTCATTCAGATAATCTGCTTCACCCCATCCTCTCCTAGTGCTGTGGCCTCATAGAGAGGCCAGTTTCCCATGCCAATCACCTCAGGCTAATTGCATAGAAAGAGGCTTCTCATGGGTCCCTAAGGCAGGTGGGTATCTGGAGAAGTCTTAAACCTAGACTCTTACCAAAACTTTCTTTTTGCAAAAGGGATGCTCTGTCAGCAAGGCAACTCTTCAGTGGTACTGCTTAGAAGCTGCACTTTTTTCCAGCTGATTGGGAGGCAGGGGAGGTTGATGCTGGCTGAAGCACAGCATAGTGGTGTGCCTACCTTGTAGCAAAGAATTGAGGCACCCAACCTTGACAAGTGCAGCCGGTGTGTAGCACTCCAGGGCACGCAGTGACACAGGGGTTGCCCCATTCTGCAGGTTGTCAGCAGCATAACCCAGGCCAGCAAGGCCTGTGTTTGCTGAGCCGCACGTTGAAGTCATACAAGTGTAGTTTTGCCACACTGATTCACCCACTCTTGTAGCACTTAACATGCCTGTTGACCGCATCACCCCTGCTTGCAGCTGCAACAGTGTGGGCAGATAAATCTCTGTGCTCTGCACATTTAGGCCGTACGTGGTGCTGCGTACAAAGGGCTCTCATCACACTGCAGAATATATCAGCAAATATTTACTTGAAAGGAAGTATTCTCACTCTCTGTTCCCCTTTTGAAAAATCAAGGACCAAAAAGAGTTGCCCAAGGTTACAGATCAAGTAAAATTAAATTACAAACTCTGGGCTTTCCAGGGTTGTGCTTTTTCTCCCAGCTGCCTTTTGTTCACAGTGCAGTGCTGGCTTAAGAATAGTAACTTGCACACCCACCCCCACACCTCCCCTCTGGAGATACTATTGTCCAGCACTCTGGAAAACAGGTATTAAGGACAGGAGGACTAACAAGGGGATGAGGAATTAACAAACAAGGGGATTACTGTGTTTACAAGTTACTGCTTTCAGAGCCATTCCTGGAGGTTTTTGTGTTCTGGGAACTGTTAACGCCCTGCTAATGAAGGGTGTATGCTCGATTGATTAGTGATTCCATGAGATGAAAACCTCATAGCACAATCCTGACAAATAAATAGACAACCTGTTCATTCATACATTCTTTTAATGTGTGCAGGAGACATACCTAGACAGTATTCAGAGGGAGCTTGAGACAGGAGCTTCTCTGTGCATCCTCAGGAACAGTTTGTGTTTCACAAGGAGGCAGCAGAGGCTTTTTCCAAGCCTGCAGTACCCTTTCAAAGCTGCGTTAGCCCAGGCTTCTTTACATCTGAGTACAAGGGTCTGGTCCCACCTGGAGGCAGGTTGTGTAGCACAGACTGACCTGATATCACAACAGTAAAAACAGCTTCCTAGAGTTGGGAGGGTTGACTGAACTCTTGGGTTTGACTCAGTCACAGGCTGTACGTGCCACACATCATATACCTCTGAGATCCTAAAGTATCATTCGAAAAAAAGGAGTGGATGTGAAGACCGGGATATGTGCCCATGCAGGCTTCCATCTGAACAATCTGGACCTTCTTTGCAGCAGCCCAGATATCCTGCCTTGATTCCCTGCTCACTAAGATTTCAAGGCAATTCAGCAAGAATGAAAAATTAGTCTCGTAAGCGAGTAGTAAAACACGGTCCACATGCTGGCTGTAAGCAGCTTCCCTGTGTTTCACCCAGTAACACGATAGGCTCAGCCGGCGGACTATGAGGTAGCGTCTCACCAAGTGTCATGGTATTTTATTAAGTTAGAAATGTGATAGCTACTGTTGTCACACTTCAGTGTACAGAACAATTCATTCACAAATGAGAAAAACAGATCCCTCCACAAATACCTTTCCCCTGACTTAATGCCCTGCATCACACAACTGGAGTGGGCTGCATCAATATTATCCCAGCATGGCTCACAACAGCTATTGGGAGGGGGGCTTAAAAAATGATGGTGCTGGAGGAGAGGGAGTGCTGGCAGAGATCTGCTAGTCAGCCACTTGGCTCCATTGTAAAATATGCACCCCGGTGACCAGTTGATAAGAGGACTGATGAGAGGAGATGTTTTTTTGAGAATTGTCTAAAATAGATGCTGCACAAAATCTCATGATTATGGACAAGGACTATCTAGGGCTTTGGGATTTTTTTAGGGTTTTTTTGTTTTGGTTTTTTTTTTTTTTTTTTGAAAGGGGCTATCTTAAAATAATTCCTAAAACTCCAGATTCTGTAAGGAAGGTCAGGCAAATTCTGTGGCTTACAAAATACTGAAGCGGTGAATAATAACTGTACCTTGGTTAACTACAGGTTTTAGGACCTGGGGGTCCTGTGGCACCAAGTGCTTTTATCTCTTGTAAAAAAATCAACCAGACAGTGTTCAGAGCTTGAAGGCTTTCTGGTTTGTTGTTCTTGCAGGGTTTATGGAGAAAGGAGCTTTAAGATGATGAGAGAAGCTGCCTGATTTTTCTCTTCCTAATCATAATGCTAAGACTAGGAAAGAAATCAAAGAAATAACATTTCTCAGATTTTTGAGGCAGCATTCTAACAATGAAGAAGTTTGGAAGATAAGATCTAGAGTACATAGTTCGTGCAGGCTGAGCTCCAAGTAATATTCTGGTTAAACTTCCTGTGCATAGGTTTCCTCATCACGGACACACTTTAGTCCTTAGCTGTGTCTGTGGCAGGGGTATGAATGGGTGTGCTTCAGTGCTTTGGCCCAGCTTCCTGCACATCAAAGGAAGCTCAGGCCCCTCAGAATGAACTGGGAAAACACCAGCGGGACAGGCGTCTGGAGAAATTTCTTTGGGACAGATCTTCTCCCCTTGTAATTATGTGGGCATACAGCTCCTGTCCAAAGCAGTATTCTCACAGGAGGAGGGGCTGCCAAATCTCTGCCTTATCATGCATACAGAGTTTAAAACCCAGGGTTTTCCTGGCTAAAACACCAGCATCTCTCTCCCTCCTGTCTGCATAGGAAGGAGTTTCACTTACTGCATTATTCAAAACCTGTTGTGCCCTTAGATAGCAGCAGATCATACACTACTCAGTGTTTGTTTTTTGTGTAAGTGCTATGTCATATTTGTTCCTAGCAATTAACTGGCTACACTCTGCTAGACAGTACTAGCAATATGTGAGATTTAATCTCCTTATTATGACCCTTAAAGTAATTTTTTGTTTCATTATTTTAAGTTTTTTTCAAAGCATTTACTTACTGCTGTACTTTTTTTCCCTGCACTCCTCAGGACTGTGACCAGATCCACATAGATGATGTATCATCGGATGATAATGGTCAAGATCTAAGGTACGGGATCTCCGGGCTGGAAGCTGCAGGTCAGGTAGTCCCCAGCTTTTTGAACATAGCAGGGGGCCTGGTCAGTGATGTAAAAACCCATGCTCAGCCATGGCCCTCTCCCCTTCCTGGCTCTGTGTTCTATGCATTTATTAAATACACAGAACCCCGAGTCCCCTTTCTCAAATTAATATGTCTGTGCCTCCTGTCAAGCCCTAATGATATGGAGCTTTGAACCAATCTGGGAAATATATCTAAAATTAGGTTCAATTCCAGTCAGACTATGTTAATTCCTGATACATGCCATCCAGTTGGCACAGGAGGAGCTAAAACACACTTCAAAGCCAGATTGAAAGGTTTCCCACTGTCCTGTTGGTAAGAATGGGCTCAGCAGTGAGGACTGTGCACCTTGCCATCTCAGAACCTTAGTGCTTGTAGAAATTTGTACCAAAACTGCACAAAACGTTATTATCTGTATAAGTTGGATCATGGACATAAAAGCTACTCCTGTACAATTAAATCTGCCTTTCCCAAAGTGTTGCCTGTAGAGGCATGGTAATTGGCACAATGAAATGTGCAGATTTCATATAGAGATTTATAATTTGTGGTATTAAGGCTGCTTATTGTGAGAAATTGGTACAAAAACAGCACAGATAAAAGTGTTTTAGGGAAGAGACTTTTCCTTCTGCGGAGAATACTTGAAAGGTGTTGGGTATTCTTTAACTGAAATGCTAGTTTGTGCTTTGCAGTGCACTGAAATGGTACATATATATATTTAGATCCTTCAGCCTACTGGCCTGTGAGTCTGGATACTTGTTCAGGCATTGACTAAATCATTAATGTGGATTTTATCTCATTCAGAGCACTTACTTTGAGTGGATGAAAAAATCCATATGCTAACAGCATATCTTGACAAAAGCCCTTGCCTGAGTGGTTTCAGTTGTTTCAGAAGTACTTCACAGCTGCTCATGGCTCATCTATGTGAGAAATGAAGCTGAGCTGATTGAAGTATGTTGAGCATGTTAAACTCCTGTCTGGTTGCTCTAATACAGAAATAAAGTGGCATCAGGATTTTCTAGGAGGAGAAAATACTGTGCAGCAAATCAGGATGAGAATATACCAGGACTAGCTACTCCCCCCAGTGAGGCATCAAAGCACTCTAAGCTGAGCTAACTTCAGGCTGCAGCTGAGAAGGGTACGTCTGTGTCATTGAGCTTCTCTGTCCCATCCTTTGCTCTGGTTCAAGCTCAGTTTGTCCAAATCTGCTGAGTCTGTGAGCTGATCCAGCCAACTGTGCCCCATGAGCTGTAGCTACCCTCTTCCATCGCAGCTCAGTCTGAGGTCTGATTGGACCAGGAAACCCATCCTGACCATGTTGTCATTTGGCAAATGATTTTAAGATGACATGAGCTGGTACTACCTCTGTATGCCCCTCCAGGTAACTGATCCAGCTGAAAAGCAGCTTCTCTTTATTTCTTCTTTCTTTTTTCTCTTTTAAGCTGTATTATATTTAACTGGAACAGTTCCCTGATCTGATTCACCTCAGTGCTGGAGAAGTGCTTGTGCTGGTACAAAGGGACATGGAGGAGGGCTGAAGACAGGAACAAATGCCTGGTAGAAGGCAGGATTTCTTCCTTCAGAGAAACTGCCTGTTAAAGGTGTTTGTGGAGCTGCCACTTGTCCCCAGTTTTTTGTGCTTGCTTTGAAACACTATCTCAGTTTAAAGCAGAAACAAGCTCTAGGTGTTGCAGGCAGTCATGGCTGCTTCCAATAATTTCTTAATTTTTTTTTCTTGATCTAACGTGTTCAGAGCCTTATTAGCAGCATAACCTACAGTCAGAAAGGTAACAGGCTTTTCTCCTTTAGCAGCCTTTTCTACAATAGCAGCCTGAATGAGAGGGAGGTGAGGAGCCTCGGTGACCTCAGGACATTCAGATGTTTTGTAGTTCAGAGAACCTCAGAACTGGCAGGTAGTGCTAATTAACCTGCAGTGTGTTTACACCAAGAACATTTTTGAATCTGTTCCCGTAGCAGTGCTAGAGATGAACCCCAGTTCTGTACAGTGTGTCCCACGTACGTCTCTGCTGCCACTTGTCTCCATGGTTCTTTGCAATTTTTTTCAGTCCTTGCTGGCAGTGTATCTATACTGACCTCTCCCCTCCTCCCTTTCCTAGCACGTATAACTTCTCTGCAGATGGCTTTCACAGTTCAACTGCCAGTGCAAATCTCTGTCTGGGCTCCGGCGTTCACGGGGGAGTGGACTGGATGAGGAAATTAGCATTCCGCTACCGCCGGGTGAAAGAGATGTACAACACCTACAAAAACAATGTAGGGGGTAAGTGTCTGTGGCCAGGCAACAAGTGTGCCTTTCACCTTCCCTCATACCTCTGACCTTGCTACGGACGTGCTAAAGGAGGAGGTGTAGAGAGCATCGTGATAAGGATACTTCACACTGAGCTGCATGTTTCATCTTTAAATAAGGCTCTGTACAGGATTTGCAAGAGATATGCTGAAATACCTAGTTTAGTAGTTGGAGAAAGACTCAAATCTGAGAGTGGGGCTTTATTTTCAAATTTCTTTGGCAGGAGAACCTTCTTGTATTTTTCAAAATGCTTAGTAAGCAAGGAAACAGTTCAAAACTAAATCCACCTTTTTTTCCCCTATAGAACACATGGTTAATTTCTGTCTGAAGGCATTCTTGTATCCTAACTACTTGGTTTGAACTCCCACAAAACAGTACAACCAGCTATCAGGATGCCCTGGGTTCTTTCATCTCAGCTATTTCCAGGCAGTTCTTTCAATAGGCTGCTCTACTTGTCTTTTAGAACATCAGTGCCAGGTGTCTGATTAGAAAAAGAAGCAAAACTCAGAGTATCAACAGGTTGGAGGACCAGCCTACCGACATGTACTGGCAGTGGTGCATAGGTTTTCAGGAGAAACAAAGCCGTCCTGGCTTTGGGTAGATCTCAACTCATGCTACTACCTGCTATAGACAGCTCTTCTGTTCTCTTGTTTACTTCCTGTGCAAGCTTTATGCTCACTCCAAGAAAGGTAATTTATCGTGGCCACGCAGCATGCAGGCGGCTGATGCCATTCTGTCAGGGAGGCAGGAAGCTGAGCTGGGTAGCGTAGGAGTGTGCTGCGGTGGGGTTCCTGTACCTCAAGGCAGAGCCTTGGGATGATGGGGCAATGGGCAAAGGGGAGCAGCCTGCACCGGGGCCAGGAGAAGGGCAGCGGGAGAGATCCGGTTCAGAACACAGACAGGAGCCCTTCTGTGTACAAAGCCATGCAACTCCCCTTCTGTGCTTCTGCAAAGATGCTTTCCCTGCTTACAGGTTTAATAGGAGCTCCTAAGAGGGAAACCTGGCTGCAGTTAAGAGCAGAACTTGAAGCGCTGACTGATCTCTGGCTCACACATGCTCTGAAGGCGCTGAATTTGATACATTCCCGGTAAGAACAGCTTAAAGAATTGCCTGCAGGCTTGATCCAGGATCTCCTTTGCTTCCCTGTATTCCCCCCTTCTAAACAAATCGAGACACATTTATAGGACTTTGCTGGCCAAAGCTGTGGGAGGCCAGTCTGCACATGTTTGCCAGATTTGAATTATCAAGGGTTGGGGTGAGCTTGAGATGAACTGAGCAAAAGAAACAAGCAGTTCTTTTTCTTGCCTTTCCTTGGCTACCTCATCTGTTGCATGCTTGTCCTACAGAAGAGTAGGAAAGAGAGAAAAAGGCCCTTCAGTCCCTGAACATGTTCACTCAAAGAACCCAGCATGGACATTACTATGTGGTGTTTAAATTCCCACAAAACAGACCCTGGCCTGCATGCTGTAGGGCTGCACCATCGCTCCAACTTTGTCCTATGTTTTTTTAATTCTACTAAGTTTCTACAAGACATTACCAGTACTCACTTTACCTGCCTGTAGCTGCGTGACCACCCAAGGGCTTTGCAACTTCCAGTTGCAAGAAAGTTTTGCTTCCTGCCATCTTTCAGTCCAGAGTAAAAGAGAGAAAAAATGATTGCCATTTCTTTTGTTTTTTAGGCCTAACTGTGTGAATGTGTTGGTCACCACGACTCAGCTTATACCAGCTCTTGCTAAAGTGCTTCTCTATGGACTGGGCACTGTCTTCCCCATTGAAAACATTTACAGTGCAACAAAAACAGGTAAGAGCAAACTTACATAGGCCTCACCAAAGATAGACTGAAATTTTGTCCCTAAGTCAAGCACACCTGTCCAGTCTAATGGCAACAAGCAATGTGTGAGCTTTATTTCTAGCTCCTTGTTCCCACATCTCTAATTCACGTTCTGTCTGCCCACACTTAAGCTAGTATAGGCTGCAATAAAAAAATTAATGAAATCAAAGTCTTCCAAGTGTCTCCATGGGGGAGTGAAAATTACCCCCTGTGGGGCATCTGCTGCATGTGGGATGTTTGCTGCACCCAGCTAGGAGGGAGTCAGTCTGGTTGGACCCTCTTCTTGCAGAGGGGTCAAGTGTGCTGAGTGAGGTTTGTGAAGCTGTGTGAGTAATAAGTACTGGTAGAGTTGGCTGGAGCCTTTGCGGGGGTGTGTTCTGTTCTTTCTGGTATAAGTGTTTGAATATCTGAGGTTTGTATTTTCATGTATTTACTGCAACCAGAACGAACAGAAGAGGGTTCTTGAAACTGAATACCATGAGTGTCAGATCAGTCTACCAACTGCCAGACTGAGCAGTGCATCAAAAAGTCACAAAGCTTATGGAAAATTGGCAGCACTTGGAAATCCTTGGCTGATAAAGAAAATGCTAGTAACTGTCTTGAGATGGAGAGAATCCATCTCAGATGAAGATTCAGTTAGGTTCTAATTTCAAAAGAAAACAAGGAATCTAGCAGCAAGTTCAGTTAGGTCCCAACTCCAGTTCCAGTACCTGAACGTTAGCCCCACCTGCTGTACGTGTCCAGGTAAAAAAAATGTGTCTTTTCTGTTGATTAGGGAAGGAGAGCTGTTTTGAAAGAATAATGCAAAGGTTTGGAAGGAAAGCCGTGTACATTGTAATAGGAGATGGTGTTGAAGAGGAACAGGGAGCAAAAAAGGTACAGTTTGTGGATGCCATGCTGGATTTCTTCCAAGTTTTCATTTCAATGACCCTTTCTTTCTTAAGCATTTAATGGAGCTCCCTTCATTTGAAACAGTTTACATTTGGTCTTACTTCTAAATAAGCAAAATACTCAACAACCTTGTGAGAAATTTCCTACTGTAATTTCCCCCCACCTTTGGCAACTAGTCCAGTTTTTCAGGTAGTCACTGTCACATGTTCTAGTAGTCATTCTTGCTTAATAAAGTTGTCTTTAAATGTAGGAACAGGAGAATTCCAGTGTGTGATCTGAGATGATCAAACAGGGTGAATTTCTTTTGAAAATTCAAAATTACTGGAATTAGTTTTGATTGACTTATTAGAACACATCTGTGTATTTATATTTATGACTCACTGAGATCAGAGGGTTTAATGTCATTAGATGAATCCCAAATGGACTAGTACCAAGTTACTGCCTTTGATTTATAAATCACTGATAATGTGATTAATTTCACAAGCAAAATGAAATTGGGAAGATGAACTGAATACAGAGTAGAACAGAATCTGTGGAAGCAGCATGGTCAGGAGTACCAAGCCCTTGGTAATTTGTCTTGCCCACTGTATAGATGTGGCCAACCTGTGCACCCAACTGAGTCCTCCAGTCATTAGTATCCACAGTCCACTCATTGGAAAACAAGAACTGGAGTTTTAGGGACCAGTTGAAGCTTCTTTGGTTTTAGGAGAACTGTAAGAGGAGGGAATCTGGAACCCCAGAGCATACAGGACAGAGAAGCAAAGTTTGAGAACACCAAAGGCCACATTTTGCTTACTGTGATTTAGGTGGTGGTGGAAGAATATTTAGAGATCCAGTAAGGAATGCCTTCTGCCATATACAGTGTATTAGAGAAACCCAGGAGGGGCAGAAACCAGCAACCAAAGCAGTCAGGTACATCATCTACATCAGAATTGAACAGCTAGAGTTTTAACTTCCTAAACTTTAGAACAGACATCTGCCTGGAATCTTCATTTATTTGGCTTTACAGGGAGAGGAATACAGTTTGTTAGTGGCAAGCACCATTTGCAAGATGTCTTTGTACATCCTGGGTCTCCTGATGTGAATGCAGAAATGTGATTGAGTTGCTTTTGCTTCAGGAGGGGTGCAGATGAGATGCAGGAACTGGCTGCGTTGAGGCCCATCTTCAGCTAACTAGTTAATTGTTAATAGGCACACAGATGACTGTTGTAGGCGAGGTGATGTACAAAATAATACACCACAGGAACTCAGCTCTACAGCTTTGTCCTGGCATCTCATGCTAAATGAAGGTCCTGCAATGACTTTCCAAGCAAATTTGAGCTCATTGGGTATACAAGCCCAGGAACAAAAGGATCCAGCAAATAAGGTGATCAGTACACATTCTAGCCCCACAATTTTGTCTCAGACCATCTTCAAAGCAGCAGACACCTTCCTTTTTATAGCTTGTTTACCCTAGCCAATGGCAGCAACACTACCTACCCCCACCTTGGAAAACTGCCTACCTCTGCAGATGGGTCTCTAGTACATGAAGGGTTAAGGAGCTGTCAGCAAAGAGTCCCAAATGACAGGGAGTAAAGCAATAATAGTCTGCTGCTTCTGACAGCCCAGTGCTGAACTTCAAAGGCAGTGGGTCAGTGAACATGAGTGCATCAAAGGCTGCAGGGGCTCTCTGACTGTGGGAAGAAGGGGGAAGGTTCAACCATCTCCTGTAGGCAGGATTTCAAGAGCCCTCTTGCTTGTGTCTCCTGGCCTAAGCAGCTCTGCCATTAGTAAAGCACATTCTTTGCTGTGCTGTCGCCTCCTTTGATTGATGACAATCATTAGTGGAGGCTTCCACACACCTGAGCTTTAGAAAAAAAATAAAAGAAAATAAAGAAGAGGGGCAGGCAGGGAGCCTTTCACTGCTTTGCCCACAGCACTGATAGTATCTCCAGTTCAGGGGGTTGTTTTTCTTCACCTGTCTGACGAGTGAGCAGTCTGTAAATGCTGAACAGGAGGGGATAGGAGGCCAAGTTTTGTTCTTGTTTAAAAAGGAAAAAATACATAATTTCATGGAAGATTTTAATAGCAGCCAGGGCTGGGAGAAGGAAATAACTTTTCCCCTCTAAGTGAAATTGCAGAGCAATAGATTCCAGCCACTTCAGATGTCTGTGTTTGCTCGCTGTCCCTGCACGCTGATAAATAGCTTGAAGGAAACACTTGTTTGCTGATAGGTAACATACCAGAGGGGAGCTCGAGTTGTATTTAAAGGTTAGAGGAGTGTAAATAAACACTCTGTAAAATAAACATCTGGAACCACTGGAGCTGTTTGGCACAGGCAGGTTCGCTTGGGAAAGGCACATCTCCCCCATTAGAATCATCTGTCTCGGACACGTTTATTGTCTAAAGCCTCCGGAAGGCCTGTTTGCAGCTGCTTACAGGGATAGTACTCAGACAGCTTATTCCCATGCTGGGAGGGGAGTAGCTCTGTCAGCTAAAGCTCCCTATCTCTTTGTTACCACATATGTATCATTAACTGCACAGAGACCGCTATTTTGAGAGAAAGCTGAGAAAAATCATCACCCCAAATGTGGCTATAAAGTCTAGGTGCAGAAACAAGCTGTGTCTTGGATGTGAAGGAAAACTGCTCTAACAAATCCAGCCCAAACCCCAGGCTCAGCTGAACATACCAAGAAAAGCTGTATCTAATGTCTGAAAGCAAGTTCTAATTACATCGAGGTTACGTTCCTTTTTGCAAGTGACCAAGGGGCTTGTAGCTGTGGCTGCTGCTGTCTGTGCTTTACCAGATTACCTATCTCAGGTCCCCTGTGTGAGGGAACTGCACTTGTTTCACAAAATGTTGATACTTTGTCCTCTTTCAGATGCAAGTCTTTTTTCCTAGAGTATATATCCACATTTTTAAGAGATGACTGGGATGTTCTACAGAAGATAGAGTAGGTCACAGGTAACTAACTTTTCCAGATGCTACCATTGCAAGCGAAACTGGCTGGTGAGGATGTGGCCATTTGTGTACTTCAATATTTAGCACAGTAAATGTAAACTGAAAAACAGGGAGGCAGGAGGAGAATGCCAGGTAGTCTGTCAAAAGCAGGAATTAGGAGAGTTGTTTGGGGACAAGCCTGTCACACCTTTCTCTGAGGCAGCAGTTGATCTGAGTGATGGTTCCAGTTCCTACATTAACAGCAAATGCAGTGTGACCTGTTCCAGTTAGCGGAAGGGACTTCTTAGAAGGGATTTTGCCTCTCTGATATTTATTCTTTTGGTGACATTTTTATAAACTTTAGTGATTTTCTTTTATGTTATGTATCATTTACTTGCCTGTGTCAGAAGCCCTGACAACAGCTTTCACTAGCAATGTTCACCTAAAGTTGTTTCTAGAAATCCTACAAGTCTAGAAACATTCCTAATTAGTCCAGGGGATGGGGGAGGAATAGGAGAGTAAAGTTCAGTAGCTAGTGCATTGAGAGTCAGCCCCATCCTCCATCATCTCTGAAGCAGGACACTCCTGAATTGTGGAGGATGTCTTTCTCTCCGCATAGGAGAAACATATCAGCAGACACTTCCCACTTCTCCCTCTTTCTCTCCCTCCTCCTTGCCTGGTAGCACGGTGGCAACCTGGTGGCCCAGGTACAGAGCTCTGGTCCCGAGGGTGCAAACTAAGAAAGTTGTTTTGATCTCAGTATTAAACAAAAACCCAAAAAAAACCCCTTCTTTTGGTTTCACTCTAGCACAACATGCCATTCTGGAGAATCTCTTGTCACGCTGACCTGGAAGCTCTTCGGCACGCCTTGGAACTTGAATATTTGTAGCAGACCCCAACATCTTAGCACTGTGAGGGCTTCACTCAGACTGTACATCAGTTCCACCTATTCCTCAACATTTTCTTATTAAAAAAAACAAATCCCACAGCAGCTGCAGTTTCTCTCTTTTTGAAGGAGAAACCCTTTCAGGGGAAGCCTTGAAGAACTTGCAGCCAAAGAGCATTGTATCGAGTTCTTCCTTTGGACAGAGGAAAAGCCTTCAGATAACTGGCTGGGGATCCCGCAGTTACATGGCTCAGCCCCATGCGTAGAGCTGCAGCTGCCTTTTGCCATCAGCGCCAAACGCTACAAGTCTTGGGTCTACCTGTCAGTTTTCTTGCTTTTGAAAGGGGAAGAGGACACAGTGAGGAGTCTCTGCACAGTGCATCACATCACATGGGACCTTCTGAAAATAAGAGTGAAACTGTTGATTATTTTTTTTTTGTATTTTTTTAATTTATGAACTAATCTCATTACTCTGGTATTAAGCTCTGTACCTGTGTTTCTGATCGGGCTTTCAGGGGTGGGGGTGGGGAAAGTCATATGGTTCTAAATTAATAGTTCATTTCTCCAGAACAAACTCTGGGGACAAATCATATTGTGTACATTAATAACAAGGACACACGGTACTGTTGGTAAGAACTATAGCTGTGTTTGTAAACCTTACATAGATGGTATGTGGACTGTGCATGTGTCTACACCGTGCCTTATGCTGCCATCTTGGGGCTGGGGTTGGGGAAAAAGTACCTTGTGATGAGTGAAAGGCATTAAATAAAAACATGTTTACATTTTGGGGGACTAGATTACCTGCCTTCTCTTCTCTCCAGCCACTCTTGGATCCAAAGGTATGTGGGGAATAACACATTTTCCCCATGTCAATGTGGGTCAGGCTCGAAGGACTCTGAGCAGAGCCCCTCAGGTGCCCAACAGAGCCTGAGTCCAGCTGTTCTGTCTGGTGGTGGGACGAGGACCGAAGACAGCGACCGTGACCACTGGAAGGAACATGGGTGCTCGGCCAACCTCACTTGTCGAAGGAAGACAGAGGGCAAGCAAACACTGCAGCTGTGCCTATTTATGTCTCTGTAAATAAATGCATCTACAAGCAAGCTTCAGCTTTAGGATTTCTGCTGAGCTGGCCAGTTAATTCTTGCTGTCAGAATGTTTCAATTCCCTGGGCTTGGCTGAATCTAATTCATTTTCAAAACTGCTTTTTCTTGCTTGCTGTGGCACCAAGAGCCCTCAGAAGGACCAGTGCCTCAAGGGAACAAGGTGTGAGAGAGATGCAGCAAGTAACACAATCTCCTTATCTAGCACGAGCGAACCAAGATCAAACAAGTAAAGGTTACACAAGCTACAAGTGTGACACAAGTGCTACACAAGCCTGAGTGCTGTTCCCAACGGCTAAAAGCATTTTCCTCAGGAAACGAGATTCATTGCTGGATCCGGGAGGGGATTTTCTGCAGGACTAAAACACAAAACCTGATCTCAAAATAATCTGATCTCAGGCTTTGGCTCCAAAGGCAGCGGCGGTAAAGCCTGTTAGCTATACTTGTCACCAGCAGGCACGAACAAAACCATCCTCTAAGTATGTGCTCCGGAGGCGTTTGCAAAGAGCTGCTCTCAGGGCTGGGGGCAGCACCAAACAAAGAAAACCGTCTGAGAAGCCTTCTGGCAGAATTTCCCCCTCGAGGTTTTCCAGCTGTAAGACTGTCACAAATAGGAAGTTTTGTCACAAGTCAAGAAAAATCAAACTCAGTAGAGAATTGACTGATGTTTGCAAGATAAGCACACCTGTAAATAAAGCCTTTGAAAGAGAAACAAATGCCAGGGATGGCAGGCTCCTAAGGAAACACAACTTCAGCTTGTAACAGCCTGTCAATCAGCTAATTGCTCTTCCTTGAAATTCCAATTTTAACACCTGCCTTATTTCAGTCAATTGTCTGAGTACTGATTATTGTTTTCCCCTAAAGGTTCTTCGATGATTTTGCCCTCTGAATGTATTTAAAGATTCTCAAGCTCTGCTGTCTGACCCTGAAGTTCAGGGTAGAGGCCCATGGTCTGTTAGTTCCTGCTTGTGCTCTGTGTTCTGTTGCTGTACGTGATTTCTCCACCGTGCTCCCAGGTAACAATTTTTACTTACCCACAGGTGAGATGTTCCAGTCTGGCCAGATAAGCACCATGTCCAAATGCTGAAAAGCTCATCAGAACCAGCAAAAAAAGCCTTCCCACCCCCAATTGATTTGGCCAGGCTGCAACCACTGAAGGAAACCAGATTCTGTTATTTTGTCAGGAGCAGCTGCTAGTTTGGGGTTGTTCAGGGTTTTCCCCCAACAGTGCAAGGCAGGCAGAGTCTTTCGTCTTTTATACTAGAAATTGGAGTTCAGGTAACAGCAAAGGCACATGCTGCAAACTGAATTATTTTACAGCACTTCAAATGCCCTTTCCAGGCCATGGCAGGCTGTCAGCATGTTCATTGTTGGCATTTCCAATCATTTCCTAGAAAAATTAATGAAAAATTTGGATAATGGAGGTTCCCTATTGGGCCAGGCATTTCTCAGAAATGGGAGAAGAATCTAACCTAGCTGATCCTCCCTTCATGATTATGAAATTAAGGGCAGCAGTTCACCTGCTCCCTACCATCTAGGAAGGATGGAGTTTCAAATGCCAATTTGCTCTAAGTTTGCAGTTGGATTTATCCTACAGCACGAGTGCTGATGGCTGCTGCAGGTGTTTAATACACTGCAGGGTCACAGTGATAAATCCCTGCACACCCTGCGGGGATATGGTGGATAGGATGTGGGTTCTAAGGGCCAGAACACTTCCTCACACGTTTCCTAGGAGCGTTACATGTCGCTGTGTTACCTTTTCCTGGTGGTTTTCCATCATCTCTGCTCTGTCAGGTAAGGACCTTCCTCACTTGCTGTCATTGTTCCTACGTAACACACTGTGGGTTTCATTGGAGCCAAGGTTTTATCCCTGAAGTTTTAACTCTCTTCAGCCTGACCAGAACTTCATATCTAGTAACACCCAACAGACTTACAAGGTACTGCACAAAAATTTAATGTAATAACTCAGCATTCTACTTCTCACCATGGGGTTTCCTGGCATGCCAGGAGTCTAAATAAGGTAACAGTTTAAGAGACAAAATGTCATTAAAAAAAAACCATACCATTTTTTCAGTATGTAAAATGTGAGTAGAAAAAGCCTGAAGATTCTTTCCCTTCTGCTGAGCTTCAGCTACCTACACTGCTGACAAATGAGGAAGGAGCCATAGCAAATTTGGTTGTGAAAGGCCTCTTACCCCAAGCATGGGAAACTTCTGGAACACTTAAAGTAAGAAGTAACAGAGCAACAGGCCTACGGGAACACTCGCACCTGCACAAAGGCTGTTTGTTCAGCAGTGAAGATGGACTCCTGACCTGTCACTGGGGATGGGAGTTGAGGAATTCCTCCAGCAGACAGGGAGGGCAAGCAGCCCTTGAGGGCACAGCTGCTTTCCCTGTCAGCTCCAGGCCCCAGAAGTGCCTCAGGGAGTTTAATGGGGTTTCTGTTGCTGCTGGCTTTTTTCTAAGGCCCCTGCTTGCTCAGCATGTCAGGCTTCAGTTCTGCTGGTGCTAAAGCTCAGGTAGGTTCCCAGCTCAACGTGCCCTATGTGATGTGCAGTGTCCATATAGACATCCCTTGAGCCTATACAGCATGACTTGCCACAGCTAAAGCTTAACCCTGAGCCTGCTCTTCCCCATGTCCTCTTCAGGTGGAGGACTGAAACAAAATACATTGTTTTTTGTTCCCCCCACATAATCTTATCCTCTGCTGCCCCACCCATCTGCTCTCAGCTGCTGCTTCTGGGAAGCAGTGCAGCACAAACTACTACAGTGCAGAACAAGCAGGGACCCACCGAGAACACATGTGCCAAAAGGCAATACCTTGCTGGGCTTCTGGCTTCTAAAGCCATCGTTTGGGTTAAACCAGGACCTGGATCTGAACAAAAGTCCCACTCGGGCCTTGCCCAGATTTGAATCGTTCAGCTGTAACAACAGAATACAGCGTTTTGTCAAATAACCAGAAAACTGCAAAGAAAAGAGCTGGAACAACACACAACATGGTTGGGACTCTTAAGAACAGGGGGAACGTGTGTGGTGGTACCTGTTCTGCCTTGCCCCTTGCAGCTCTCTCCCTTGGCTACCTGATGGCAGCCAGACCTGGGAGCCCAAACAAACCAGGTGGCCAACACCTGCAGAGCCGGCAGCTGTGGGGTCCATCTGGTTTGAACACAGTGGTCTCCTTACAGCCCCTCTCTTATGGGGCACTGGCCTGGCTGTGTCTGCTCCTGGCACACCTACACTGACATCAGGCTTCTGGGGTGAAATCTGTCTGTGGGAGACTCCACACAGATCATACCTCTGGGGCTAAACAAAAACCTCCAAGCCCCCGACTGTGGTATTGGCATCTCCAATCTGACAGCACTATGGCTAGGAAAACACTGCCACCGCTTGGTAAGGCCTTGGAGGTGACTGACCCAGATAAGGAACACCAGTGCCAATCTTCCCCGCATCTTCCTCAGCAATAATGGAAGGTAACAGAGAATTCCAAGCTCAAATGCCAAGACAACTTTGTTCCCAAAAGCAGAGGACTCAGCAGTGATACACCCCTGTTTCAGTAGTTAGTTTGTAACAGCAGGTGGCAAAGGAGAGCACAGTGCCAGTAGCTGAAGAGTGAAAAGTTCTCTCAGGATGGTCAGAGGCTTTTCATTTCATTACTTACAATTTACTACCCCTTGCCCCCATCAACTCAGCACCTGATCATTGGCATCGCCCTTGCAGCTAGACATTGACACACCTGAGAAAGGCACAGCAACTGGTAAACCACCAACACCAGAAAGAGGTAAAAATTCCAAGCCCAGGACAGCACTTTCCCCCAAAATACTTAGATCCAGAACAAATGAGATGAGCTACACTACAATGGGTAGAGGGATACTCTACTCTAGACACAAACAAGAATGCTGCTTATCCCTAGTCATGGTATTCAATCATACAGGAAAGCAAGCCACAGCCTCTCTCTTCAATTCATGCACATCAGTGTCACCTCCTTCCATAATGCCAGAGTTGTGTTCTTCCTTCAATTCAGTTAATGCAAAATAATCTTCAGGAAAACAATTAATTCCTACCATAACCAGCTAAAATGTGCAAAAAGCGCAGTCACTGAACATCCGCAATGACAGTTTGATCTTGACCTGATAACTGTGGTCGGGAGCTACATTAAATTCTTTAAAGGCCCATTTAAAGAACCCCCCCATAGGCTGCACCAGGCTTTAGCCAGCAGCATGGTTTCCTATAATCATTTCTGACGTGCTCATCTCTCTCCTTTTCCCTCCTAACACAAGAGCTTGTTTCAGTGATACCAGTACTCAGACCCCCTGAGGAAGGCCAAAACACCATTCCGTGCTTTCAAGACTTGTGCTTTTCTTTGAGCAGTAGCACTGGAAACATGAGCTTTAGTTGTTTTGCAAATACATGTAACAAGGCAACTACAGATGAAGGAACTTTAAGCCAATATTCACAGCAAGATTTTACAGCTATTTCCTTAGCTCCCCATTTCATTTAAGAGACCCTTAAGCACACACAGCAGTCTTGTCCAATTCGTGCCCTCTTGGGGAGCTATGACAGTCCCCATTTCGAACCCACAGACATACCTGATACAGCGCATCAGTCCAACCCCAACCCAACTGAAGCACTAAGTGTTGCACAACACCCAGTGAGCTTTCACTGCTGAGTTTCATACCTCAATGGCAGCTTCTTTACAGCCTGCCAGTGCTGCTTTGGTTCTTTCTCAAATTCAACAGGCTTGGGTTCAATTGTCCCACACTTGAGTGCCAGAAGATCCAATATTAAGTGAAATCATCTACGGTCTGGAGACTGTGCAGAAATGAACATTCATCCAGACTGAAAGCAAACTGGAAATCCAGGAACACAGGACATTTTTCTAAAACAGTTTAATAAAAAAGTTGTGAAGTTTCTTGAAAAATTGGAGAAACCCAAAGCATATCGTGTGTGTCACCTGTCTCAGTCACAAAGAAACACAATTGTCAAAAAAGATATTTAAGTTTAATACAAATTTTATACAAAGAAAATGTGAAAAAATACTTCCATATGCTAAAAGCAATTATGCTTCACAAATAAGGCCAGCTAGGCTATTTTTGACACAACTGCAATTCACGAATATTCTGTTCTCGCTTTTTTCTCTAATACTCCTTTCCCTCTAAGGTGGGTACTAGCTGGAGACTGTACAAACCGCATTCTTTTATAAACAATGGGAGAAATCAACATGACTAAAATGTACAACAGAATGTACTGGAATGATATCATACAATTAATTTTCTCATATACATACATCACCTTTGCTTTGTTCAATGCTTTCGTTTTACACAACATACAAAATGGTACTACAGTATAAGTGTAACAGACAGCATTTTCAGGGGTTACTTTCTCTCATACTGTACTGTTTCATGCTTACATAAAAACATAAACCCATCATATAAATAATACATGCTCTGGCCCAGCATCAAAAGTCCTTTGCCCGTGTTTCCCGATCCACACCTAGTTGTTGTTCCATTCAAAAAGCTTTCCAAAGTCCTTTTGGAGGATTTTAAAAGAAAACTGAACTGTGAAGCATAGGAAAAAACTTTACTTTTCTCAATCTTTGATATCAATGGTCAGCAATCCTGCTCAGGCAGCTGGTGTTACCTTTCCAACTTTTCTGATACCGGACTGAACTAAATTTTAACTTAATTTTAACCTGTAAACAATCTGATAATAGCCTGGTCATTGTAAAAACCAATGTAAATCTTTATGGATCTCAGGTTCTCAGATTGGAAATGCTGTAATTTGCCTAATACAGCTGACTGAAAAAAGACACCCTTCATCGCCTGGCTGCTCAAAGAAACCCTACAACAGTTTCAAAATGCTTAATTTTTTTTTCAATCCAAATGCAAATCAAGTTGTTCAGATTCTCATTATTATGTTATTTGATGTGTAACTGCCATTTCCCCAAGACCAGTTTTCAGTGTTAGCTTGTGATAAGGCTGTTTTAAACCTTCCTTTTCCAACTTCAAACGCTCTTTATAAGTTAAAGTCAATACAAATATAAAAAGGAGATGGTACTCTAATGACATCCACAAATTGTACATTATTTACAAAAGAAGCATAGATTTAATATGGATCTTACCTGTCCTCAGCTTTTCTAAGCCAGCGCTAATGCTTTACATTAATGTAGTGTAGTTAATGCTTTGTACACATATACAAAGCTAAAGTCTGAATCTTTGAGGTTAATCCAAAGAACTCTGTTTATTATTCACATTTCTATTAATTTATTTATTCCAACAATTGTATGGACTTCTCGTTAGCAGTTAGACTCTTCGTACTTGGACTGGCATTGTGGTCTGAACATACTGAACTCCAGTTCTCATTGCCACTGTCCCAGCAGAAGGACTTACCACTACAGGAATGGTCTGTGGATTAAAACCAAGAGAAACATATTGTTATGTTAAAGGTCACATAAACATGACCACAGAAATAGATATTTCTTTTCCAGGGAAAATCCAGAACAAGTTCCAATTTTGTGCAAGAATTAATACATTTATTACTGCAATATGACCTCATTCCAGGGCAGAAAGTAGTGTAATTACTTTCCTATAGCCAAGAGTTTTTCTGTCTTCGTATTACTGCTGCTGTATAACTACAGGGACAGGTGGTCCGATGGGGACTGTACCCACTCTGGCTGTGCTTGAAGAGTTAGGTTTTCATAGTTAAATCCAGTTATGTACTTTCCCCAAACTAACACATGGGAAGAGGAAAAAGGGCTAAGAAAATCCTTTGTCATTTGAAAAAGTTTTGACAAATCAAACTGGAGTACAAAAATACCCTTGTTTATAAGTATATTCTTGTTACACATTACTTAAATCTTTTTCCCCAAAAGGAACTCCCCCATGCATTCAGTCTACACAGAAGAGAACAAAGAACATCCATGTGAACAAAAAAGTACTTAAGTTAACTTTTGCACAAATCAATGACAAAACCATCAGCATTACTGGGAACTGTCTTACACACCCTGTAAAAATATTAATATAGAATAAGCTTTTCACTTCCATCATACAGATCATGATTTATAAATCTTGACAAATGAAGGTTCAGGACATCTCTATAGGTGGTCATTGATTCTACAGATGCAGAGACAAAGGCACAAGAATGTTAAACAATCTGGCCACGGTCACATCACTCTGGAAGATCTGGAAAAGGATTTATTGAATCTTAAGTCTGTATATGAAGCTTCCTCCAAAACCATGAGAAAGTCTAGAAATGCCGACCCCGTACAAGCTGCAAGCATGTTTTGGTACAATTCAGTGATGCACAACCCGTGATCAAGCGCACGCATCCATTTCAGTTCACAACATGTTTTGGAAGAAACAGGAAGTGAGACTTTGAGGAATCTGAAAGGGATGCACAGATCTTCCCCCTGACAGTAGCGTGACATTCCAGAGAGAACATGGAAGAAGAAATACAAGTTCACTGAAGCCCAGCGTTTCCCCACACTGCTTTAAGAAACCACATTTGTGTCTTAATGGTATTCAACAAAGTATCCCTACTGAGATTCCGGCCTAGAGTGCTTATCAGCTCCTGTGTGACAAAGTCTGTGCCTTCCAGAAGCCTACTCATTCCGTTCCCTGGAATGCAAAGATGATGAATTGGTATTTTGACCTTATTTTAACTGCAGGAAGGATTAAAATAAACAATTTGCTAAATAAATTCAAGATTACTGCCATTTTGTAATGATTTTAGATGTGTACAGAGGGTCCCATGGAAACGGTACCCAGAAGATATACTGGAAGTTGTTCAGAGGAAGAAATTCCTAGTTGGAAACAAAGTGCAAACCGAACCCTGAAGAAGCCATTCTTTAAGTCATTGTTAGTACTACAGGTGGGGAAATTAAGGTTGCCACAGTTGCCATTTAAATATAAACTTAAGAGAAAAAAATAAGCTTCAGTTCTTATAGCGATTGGGATATGGAATGTGCGAGACTCCTTAAATGCATTTAAGATCATTCCCTGAGAGGTAAATTTTCCACCTCTGCCAGTTTTACACATATGTACATTTTGCATACGTATTATACATGCACTAAGGTTTAAAATTATTTAAATTGCACGTGCAGTCATTAGAATACAGAGGTGTCTGTAGCTGTGCAAGACTAATGCAAATGTGTACAAAGTTTTAAACATGCACAAATAAAGGTTGAAACCTTTCAGCCGTTCCGATAACGCTTTACATAACGCAACACACTTTGTCTTACAGAAAACCCAGGAAGGTAACTGCCATTTCCCCAATATTATGCAAAACCACCTGATGACCTTACAACCTCTCAGCTGTTCACAAGAGCCTAATGTCTTTGATGCTTGCCACTCGACTTTAAACCACATACAGAACCTTGTTGTTACGGTAATTCAGTCCAAGCAACTTAGGGCCGATGCTGCAAAGGTGCACAGTGCTCTCAGCTGAGACAAAATGAGGCGAGTTAAAATGCTACCAGGAATGTGAAAAGTCATGATCCCCACTAAGAGGGTTTGTGTGGAAAATAATGGCTCTGAAATACTGTATGTGTGTGTGTGTGCACATGTATCCACAGGCCTATGCACATAGGGCACGTCTCCTGCAGCTGGGGAGTGTGGGGGGTACGTGCGGGTGTGTGTACACAAGGAGAAGGACAGAGTAACTTCTGTAGCAAACTAGGCCTCACAATCACAGTGTGATTAAGGTATACTGTTAAATCACGATATGGTGTTTGTCATAAATTAGCTATCTTCAGTCATAAGATGAACTGAAGTTATCCAAACACAGGCTCCTCTGTTGAACCCACGGCTGAGACAGAGCATGCCGTCCAGGGACCACTGTGGTATGAGAGGGTTTCCTCTTGGTAAGAAGGAAGTCAGCTCAGGTGCCGTGCTGACTCGGAAGCGAGCCCTGCGGAATGCCACCGGCTGAAAGAATGGGATATCCCGATGCTTAAAATGCAAAGTTCAAACTCACTTCTGTCTCCCCTCCTGTGAGCAACACTAGGGAATTCAAGTGTCCTTAGTGATGTCTTTGATGGAAAAAACAGGTCTGATTCCAATGCCATTTCTCATAATTTTGTAACGCTAACGTGCAAGACTGCATGGGAGATACACTGCTGATGAATGCATATTTTCTTTCATAGTTACTGAGATGTCACAGGAATATCAAGCATAGCTAAGAATTAATTAAATCTCTTTAGGATACCATAGACAAAAAGATATTTAAAAGCTATTTAAAATGAATTCTATATATTTACATTGACATTGTGGTCAAATATATACATGAAACGGACAAATAACTAAGGTGATAATGTAGAATGGAAGTCTGACTGTCCTCAGCCTTTGCTATACTTTATGGCAATTTCTGAATCCTTGTATCAACGAAATGATGAAATGAAAGGGTGGAATGTTGCACAGCAAAATAGGGCATTTTGCACTGCAAGTTGAGACTACACCAGTGAATTCATATCTTGATAGAGCAGCAGATGGAGACAACCCCCCAGAAATACTGAGCAATTTTAATGCCAGGAACAGCACTACTGCAGACTTTAAATGACAATATTGTACTTACAATTGTGGGTTGAGTAGTTGGAATATAGGTGGTGGTCTGCGGTACCTGGACCAGTTTTATAGGCTGGTTGCTTGTCACACCTGTTGCTATCTGCAGAGACAGCACAGGCAACCTCAGTAGAAGTCTCAGCTTTTACATAAATTCCACCTAGTTGTTATTATTGTTATTATATGAAATTTATGTTGGATGTTTTGTTTGTGTTAAAAATTTGCATCATAATGAATTCACAGGTTACTTCTTTGTTAATAAAACAAAATTCAAATTATGGACGTGATCAATGTATACAGCATGATGTTTCAGGTAGAACCTCTATGTGAAAGCAATTCCAGATTTGTAGAACTGGAATATTCCCTGGCAAAAATTTTAGGTAACTGATTATCTCCCATCCCCTATTTCCCCAGTAATACAAAGGTAGTGCTGCCACAAACAACGCATATGAACATTGACTGAGCCAGAGTTCAACTAACTTCACCAAAGCATTCAAGGTGGAACAGCACATTCTTTTTCCCTCTCCATGTCTGTTTCCCAAGTTACGCCCAAGCTCAGAGATCTAACACCAGACAGTAGCAAAAGTGTCAAGAAATGAACACAGCTCTCTAGTTTACTATGCTTCCCAATTCTATAGGACTATCTCAATGAGACATCATGCTGGAATCACAATACTACAAAATTAGTTTGCTTTTAATATTTTAAAATACAACAAGGCTCCTACTGACGTGGGGGATTATGCGTAAGGGTTTGAAGGATCAGCCCCCTCCCCCCCCTAAAATTTTTCATTTAATAAATCTTGCAAGGGCAGAAGAAAAACGGTGCTGAATTGCTAATAGTCAAGCCCTACCTATAAAGCAGAATCTTCTCTATAAACATTTTCTATATATGCAATGTTAAGTCCCTTTTATTAGAGCATTTGCTCATCCTTGCCTACTGAATACTATTAGAGTAGATGCTATGGAGGATTTCGTAACTGCACACTGCTCCGTTAACTGTAGATCCAGGTGAACTGTTGTATCAGTGTTATGGAACATTGTGGTACCCTAGTGGCAGTCTGTTGTGATAAAGGAAGTTGATTTGAATGCAGGTCTTGAGCTTGGCCTCTGAACCCCCAGGCAAGAAGGGCTTGGAAGTGCTGCAGTCAGTATTGCTTATCAGAAGGCAACTTGTATCGAAAGATCCAGACCAGAAGCTACACTGATGGGTCCTGGAGAGAGAGAGAGAAAGAGGTCCAGTCCCCTTTGGCTGGAAGGATGAGTCAAGCCAACACAAGGTTTTATTGGGAATGAGTGAAGGGGAAAGGGTGTTCCCAGAGAAGGGGTTTTTTTTTTTGCAAGATGAAGAAAAAACCCCACAACTCCCTATCACACTCCCCAAATCACACTCTGAAATACGCAAACAGTCATAAATTCCTGGCTGATACAGGGAAGCCTTTAGGGCTAGGTTTCAGAGAAATCTTACAAACTGGTTTTGTTTGAAGTGACTGCAGGGATACTCACTGTAACACTCTCTTTGCTTTTATCAGCTGAACCTTCCTTTTCCTTAGGGGTGCTGGCTGTTTCCGTGGGTGTCGGCTGCACACTTGAACTGGGCTGGGATGATTTGTTTAATGTTTCTGTGCTAATTTCATTATCTGTTTCTTGCTGTGTTGCAGTAGCTAAAATAAAGGAAAAAAAAGAGAAAGTAGCTGCTACTTGTGTACCAGTTCCCAGTCACATCTGCACCCGTGTGAATGAAGAACACTGCATCACTGTATTGCACCCACCCTAACCCCCCAGATAGGAAACAGAGAGCCCAGAACAAGATTACCTGACTGTGTGCAAGATTTCATATGCTCAGGCCAGTGAGCTTGTTGGCAGGGATAGTCACAGTAGCTAGTATTCCAACAGCAATAGAAGATAGCTTCTTTTTTGCAGTTAGCACACCACTGTTTCTTTTTAGTTTCATCCACTGCTTGCTGCTTTTCCAGTTCCAGCTGCTTCTTCACCTCAGCAATCAAACGATCTCGTTCTTGCTCTAGACTCTGACGCATTTCAGCCATTGTCAGTTCTACTCAAAAAGCAAAGGAAGATTATTTTTCCATTTTCCACCCCCAACAACATGGTACTAATTTTTCATGAGTTTAAAGACAACATGAAATGAAAACTAACAATCAAAATATTCCCTGAGTTTTGGCCTCTTTTGTTTCATACCTACTGAACAAATGAAAGTCTTCCAACTTCTCATTCTGGTACCGTGATTGTTACCCTTCACCATTACCTTCTGTTTAACTCTCTATTTCTAGATGCCCCACAAAGGATCAGAATCCAGGTGAACCATGTGCAGCATAAACACAAAAAGGATGTATGCAGCTGCTAACATGCTTTATCTTTACAAGCCCGAACTTCTGTTCTCCTCCATTATTCAGTAAATAGAGAATTACATTTCCCTCTTCTCATAAATAAATAACAGTGAATCAGTTGTTCTTTGTATCTTGGTTTCTTTACAAGAAAAATGGGAAAGTTTAAGAGGAACACTAACAAAGATGTAAAAAACTCATCACTACATGAATAAAGCTCTAAATCTGAGCCTTACTGCAGGATTTCTCTGAAAGACACCCACTATTAACGCAGTTATAAATGGATACCTCAGTCACTCTCAGTGACTGAGCAAAAGAGAGCTTGACATGATCTTTGAGAACAGGGGCAAAGGCAAATAAAGCATGGCAATTACAGCCACCTTAACTCAGGAAAAAGAATCTTTTGAGTCTCCTAAAAAACTCTGAAGATGACATATTTTCGAAAGACCATTAAAAGTGTTTGTTTACATCAGTAGCTTAAAACAGTGCCAGGGTTTAAAGGATTTTTCTTTTACTTGTGAGCACACCTAGACATTCAGTTCTGTGAGCTGCAGATGAGTTGTTGCCATACCCAAGTAATTCTGCAGCAGTGGAAAAGGTGGTCTGCCCTGAGCTGAAACAGTAAAATGTTACTAACGAACCAAAGGCGTGTCTGAATATGGAGTTATTCAGCACTTAATGTACTTCCATTTCAGCTGGGCTCTGCATAAATAGAGTCGAAAAGTGGCCTAGGACACTGTATTACATAGTCCTAAGGCTGTTTAGACTGCACACACTCTAAAGGAGAATTGATGATGCAATTGCAACCTTCTCCCCACAGTCAGTCCATTAAAAATGACTAATTAAGAGAAATCACAGTGTAATTGTGGTTTCATTTCACACCCATATGGCTGAATGAATGTAGGGATGAAAATCCCCCTCCTAGGAGGGGAGTCTTTTATTTCTTTAAGGCAGTATTTTGACTTTATTTCACTGACAGGCTGGCACCAAGATTGAGTCACACTTGTCTATTCACTTTAAATAAAGTATGTACAGCAACAGCTGATCTGAACCAGAATGTCAGCTACAATCTACAAAGACACCAGAGGAAGTAGGTTCCTCCAGTGGCTGTGTTAACAGAACCTGGTTCATATGAGAATCAGTACAAAATAGTGTAAAATATCTCATGAAGAGGGATTGTCCTATGACACACGGACTAGTTACTCTGTCATATCAAAAGCATTCTTTAGCCTTTGTCTCAGAGGCATCAACACCTGTTGTTTAATATGCACAGATAAGGTAACTGTGGATGTTTTTTAATGTGCCCCCTGACATCAGAGCAGTGCAATATATAAGGTTTCCTCTGCTTCACTTGAGACAGTTTGTAGTAGTGTATGGTGAAGACAGTATATACCACAAGCATTTGGATTTTCTATTTAGATCAAAAACCTGACACACAACTTTGGACTGCCATTTTCATACCTAGATTATGCTTCATTTCTGAGAGTTCCTGTTGATGTAACCATTGAAGTTTTTCTATCTCAATCCTCAAACGCCGAATCTAAACATGAAAAACTTAACAGTCAGTAATAATAAACAAGATGCAGTGTATAATCCATGATTATACAGAAAAACATGCCCAAAGCAAAGAGCCTGGTCATCACTTATTAACATGAGAACAAGACCATAGTAAACCCCAAACCAGTCTGAGGTATTGTAAATATTTGTTTGCTAGATTTGCTTACCATAAAAAGTACAGGATTGTTTGAAAACAAAGAGTACTTCTAATAAACTTCCTCTTGCTTCCTCTGAAATTAGTCCCATCTCAAATTTTTCTGACTGGAATCAAAAACCTATTCCTGAGCTTTGTTTGCATTTATTACTAGAATTTTTTTTTCCTTTTTAACTTGGTAAGGCTCAGGAAAGCAAGTTTTTCACTTGCTCTGGATTTGGAATATGAGTATCATTGCTCTGTGACTTCCTTATTTTGGTTAAAGTGAGCAAATCAACACACTATTTATTCATGATTGTATTTGGCTCATACTGCTTAATCTAAGTTTAAAGAAAACACTTAAATGATATTAAGTACCACGTCTGGAAACAATTAAACTCAATATACAGCATTTCATAAAAAAATGTAAGTAGTACAAAAGTATTTTTAAAAGTATTAAAAAATGTGGTCAAAATCACATAACTGGAAAAAACTACTGCACTACAAGTAAATTGAAATTGTCTTTTGATTTATTTTATTATTTTATTGAACTAAAAAAAGACATGTCCAAAAAAGTACTTAATTTCTGAAAGTGACACAAAATGAAATCCTTAACAGAAGCTTTAAGGATCTGGGCTTGATGGCCTACTGCTTATCTTACAGGGCCCATCTGATATTTTGTCAGTGTTTTTCTCCACCACTCTTATAATTCCTTCTATAAAACAGCATATAAGTTAGCAACTCTAGACATTCTTAATATATAATACTTTGTAGGGATAGTTATATCACACTTTTTTATACAAAAACACTATTGTGCAACTTTCAAAGTTATAATACAAGCTTTTTTTAAAATCTTGTACTAACCTCAGCTATTGTACTTCCAGTAGTATTTTTTGAAAGATCATTATATATTTCAGTCATTGTTCCCTTGATTGCATCCATCATCTGAAAGGATAAAATAATAATAATATATATATATATATTTAATAGACACCCACTTCCTTTCCTTTCAGTCACTCTAATGTAAACTTTTATTACTATCAACATTGACCCATGTATCTCTATATATTTGTCTTGGTCTGCTTTTAGAGGACTCTTGAGCGTGACTGAATTTTAAGTGTCCTGAACTAGTGAACTGCTTGACCTTCTACTTTTCCAATAAATTGCCATTAATATAATTTATTTGAGGAAGAAAACAAATGAACAACATTTACTGATATTGCTGACCACTGACAATCCTACCAACATTGTATGATTGAGTGAGAATATTGAAACCTGACAGTCAAGATTTATCTGGCATTTTTAAGGCCTGGATACTCAACTTTATTTCTTTATATAGTATTCACCTTGACTTTTAAATTTGAAGTTCTAAGAGAGTATATGAAGAGCTAATGCCTCATCCTTCATCGTCACTGTTATTAAAAATATTACATCACATCTTCCTTCTAACACCTTAGCTTCTGTTTTAGTACCTGAATACGTATCTGTGACAAGGTACCATATGATGAAGCTCTACAGTATCTTAGAACATAGGTACATTTTTGTGTATGCATTACTGGACACAGATGCAGAAATGTTTATGCTTACTGTAAATATGATGCTATGGGGATATATTCACCTTTAGGAGAAAACACAGAAAATGGTCCAAAAGACAATGCAACATAAACAAACAGTAGCAATGAGGAAACACAAAAAGGAAAGGGCCTGAAGTGTCTGAGCTGCTGAAACCTACTGTATTGCACACTGGCTTGGAATGGCATTGTTCAGCCATCTCTCAAATGATGGTTCAGCACTCCTGTCAAAATCTAGCAGTTCCTACCTAATAGAATGAATACGTAACACATGACAACCTGAAAAAGAAACCCTTGCTCAATAACTTACTTTGCTAGTGTATTTAGCAATATCTGCAGCCACATCAGCTGAAGCCGTTGCAATTGGCAAGTCTGTGTTAACTGAGGAGGAGAGTGTACTTGCAGATCCAGAACTGGTAACCATAGAAATAGGTTGAGTACTTGTAACCAAGGTTATAGTTGATGTGGAAGTGCTCTGGGTGATCTCTTTTTGCTGCACAGCTAAGAAAAGAGAACATACAGCAGATTAATCGCATAAACAATTATGAAAATGAATAGGCAAACTTCTAACTTAAATGTGTGCACCTAACCATTTCCAAAACTTACATGGTTTATACAATGGTGCTATTTAATCAATTAATTATTTTGAGTGCCCAGTTACTGAACTTGCACATGATTGTAAGGCTTACTGGTAATGAAGCAAATACATCTTTGAAACTTTAGATTTTAAACTGGCCAATGCAAACGTCTCACTCACACCTGTATGCCTCCCATTTTGGGACTTTTCCATCCCACTTCCATGGAATTCACTTCCTAACCTCTCAATCTGGAGAGCTACCAAATAATATAATGCGTATAAGTGTAAGTTAAGATTTTCATTTGCCATAATTTTGAAACTTTTTATTGATTTCCACCCCCACCCCCTGAAACAAGGTTTAGTGAGCCACTGTTGAAGAAAGCCTACTTCACTAATACTTCCTGATATTATTCACATTCTTTTGTTATTAATGCTACTGATTATCACTAGTGTTTAATATCAATATATAGTTAATATACATACATCCAGATCAACATTAGGTTTTGGCTGGCTGCAGAGCAAGGAATGAAACATTAGATTAAGTCATCGAAGCAAGGAAGTTACTCATAGTGTTAGCTCAAATAGGATAAGAAAAATAATTGTTGTCTTTGGTCAATATTTCAAATAATCTTAAGCAATGGATAATTAAAAAATATGTACAAATCAGAATGCAAAGATCCTCACCTTTTCATGCCCAATAACTTATCTGTCTTTAATATAAGAAACCCAAAACAACGAAAATTTAAGGATTTATTTTTAATTATTTATAGTATAAAAGATGTCTTCATTGCCAATATCCTCAAAAGAGAAATTACTGAAATAAAACGCTATTCAATTTATCTTTGTGTACTGTAATTTTATTTATGCCAATTTGTATGTAAGAAATGTGCACATTTCATAGTTCTCATTTCATATATTTTGACAAGGTATTATTTAAATTGGAGCATAGCTATGATGGGCTCAATACCAAACACTGATAAAACTCACAGGCTGAACATTTAAAGTTCAGTCCATATTATTAAGCTCTTATAATAAGCCTCTATTAAAAAATAAGACTTTACCAAATTCCACATTTATTTTTCTCACTGAATATTCCTTTATCAAATTTGTGCAGTCTACAAGTAGAAAGACACCACTTCTTCAACACTTCTTAAATGCCAGTGACAAAAGTAGTTTCAGGCCAGAGAATGTGCCTCTGGTAAATATTTGATTGCAACCCATTAACAAAACCTCTCTTCCCCATGAAATTACTGGCTTGCCAGCAGTGTTAGCAGAATGGAGAGTATCTATTCATCAAGCCCAACAGTAAACAGATCAGTATATTAACTTCAAATTACACTGAAGCTGGATTTGCTAAGTTACTGTTCTGTGAAGTGAAGCAATAGAAGCATGGACTTTTATTACCATATGCTTACTATTAGCAAAACTTTTGGCAAAGGGTTTTTTAAGAAAACAGTTATGAAAACATTCTAAAATGCTGTGGCTGTTTGCTAAGTGAAGCAGCATCAAAGTCTTGTTAAGAGTTAAATGACAGGGACTTCAAGACAAATGCAGCCTGGGTAATTTCACTGTTGTAAAATTATACTCTATGAAAAACTGTACAGATCAGCTTCTTGCCAGATCAAAATGGGTCCTGTTTGTAGATACTGAAGTGATGCAAATGGAATGGAGTTAATGGTTTTATCATATTATCTAGAAAATAATTTGGTTTACTCTCTCAAATCCATGATAGCTAAGAACGGAAGAAAATACTTATACAGATACATGCACAAACTTTTCATCATTAAAATAAGGAGACAGGACTCTAAATACACACCAGAAGGAGCAGATATGGTGAGTAAGATGTTGTATTTTAAAGTCACTTAGAGTAGAACCACACTTTGAGATTTTGTTTATATGGAAGAACTCCTGGTTGGGCAGCATTGGAGCACTGAGATCACTACTGGGGAATTATGGCATCACAGGCACATTGAGTTAGAAAGTGTGTACCTTTAACTGCTTGTCTTGTTTGATATCTTGTCCCTTGAGAGGACTGAGGTTGCTGTGACTGAGACTGCTGGCTCTGCTGCTGTTGCTGCTGTCTTTGCACCTTCTGCATGTGCCATTTCTGAGAAGATGTCTGAAATTTATTTGAAGAATTCCACACCACCCTCTGCACAGCAGGGGCAGTTTCCTTAGGCAGCAGAGGCCTCTGCTTTTTCACAGGGCTTCCAGTGGCTGCAGATGGAGCACTAACAGTAGAAGAAGCACTAGTAGTTGCTGTCACACCAGCTGGTGGAGTCTGGGCTGCAGAGCGGGTAAGTACTGGAGTTTCTGGTAGAGGCTGTGTGCTTGCACTGGAGGAAGGTGGAGTTTTGCCTACAACTAAGTAAACATAAGATGTAATGCCAGCTTTTCACCAACACATCCAATTCATAATTTTAACCTAATTTTTGGAAGAAACATATGCACCTCCCAGTCTACTTGGGATTATTTTTCTCAAAGGATAACTGATATTCTACAAGTAAACTCATTTCAGTCAGTTAAGTTGGTGGCAATTCAGAAGCACGAGCCATTAAGGGAAACATGAAGTAGATAACCCAGAAACCCAGTTTGACATCCTTTGGAAGATGAGAGGTTAGCATTTGTTAGGATGTTTCTGGGTAACCACTTACACCTGTCTTCACCATTTCTTTCAGGGGAAAAATGCAAGTGTTCAAAATGAACAATAACTGAACAGTAACTGAAGGAACAACACGCTAAAAACTTTCTAAGCAAAGGTGAACTGGCACTGACAGCCAGATATGCAGTACATTTTAGCTATCTGTGTTTACTCAAAAATATTTGAGTTTACAGCTGCCCATTCCACCTATCAGATCAATTAGGAATCGGATGAATCTTCTTATGCTATGCCCAGGAAAAACATGTCTGAAAAAAAAGGCTGCTGCATTGACAGATGCCTGGAGAGGGGTCACAGACCTTCAGATTTGCACACATCAGCTTTCCTTTCCTGGAGAGTGCTTTAATACCAGATAGCCACGGTAAAGGTAGGGGCCTTGGCATCATGGATGGGACAGAAAATATGCCTAGAATATATTTGTATATGTCTCTACATATGGATATTTAAATCAATTTTTATTTTCACTTGGAACATGTATCTTCTTTTGTAGCTGTATCAAAGTAAAATTTTGGAATTATTTATTATTTCAACTGTCACTGGTTTAAGCCACTAGTAATACCTGGGATCAGTGGTTTTGAAATTCCCAAAGCTGCCTTGATTAATAAATTTTTAAATGAGACAAGAATCGTCAGAAATACAATTCTGGTTTTAGTTTATAAACCTATTTTTTTTCTTATCTCGTAATAACATTTACCCATCACGTCCCATTTTAAGATTCAAAATTCAGAAGCATTAATTTGTCTTTAAAGCATGTTCAGTTATGTTATTGAAAACATTGTTTTAAATAAAACAATTGAGCCAACATGCTATAAAACATAGAGAAAGTTATACAAAGAATAAGAGATTTTTCAATCTAGCCATTTAAATCTTGTTTTAATATTTTGTTTTGTCAAATGGCTAACATGCAGTACAAGCTTAGCAAAAGCACTTTAATCATTAATTCAGATTGCTTTCCTCTTTTAGCAACACACAGGAACAAGGGACAATACATGTGATTTAGCTGTTCCTTTGATTATTCTGAGAGCATTTACATTAGTTTCGATGGGACCTTATACAATTTGTAGATTTGCTAAGCTCCACCCTCTTCTATACCTGCAATTTTGGGGAGTTTATGGATATGTAAAGCTATAACTGAAAGTCGTAAAAATTGCAAAATAAATTCTATGTGTGTCAGAAAAAAAATTCCTGATATAATTTTACACTGCTGAAACTCAAAGCAGCATTGTTTATTTAAACTACAAACTATAATAAGGACTGACAAGGCTTTTCATAGTCACAAAGAATGAAACAATTTATAAAAACTGGTTTACTACAAATATTTTTATGTTAATCCAAAAGCTAGCTTTAATAATAGCCTTACAAAACAGAAGGCAAAAATATAGAAGGAAAGAATTCATCCTACCATCTTGTTTAGGAGGAGGTTCTTTAGATTCCTTCTTGGTTTTCCTTCCTTCACGGCCACAATGATCTTCTCCTAGATCGATGACTAGTTCGCTCTCAGAATCAGAGTCCAGTCCTAAATGCACAGTTGGAGAGTCTGTTTCATCTTTACCTTTCAGTTTTTCTTTTGCAGGGTGCTGCAAACTCTTTCCCTTTTCAGAAAACTCTTTTTCAGTGTCTACAATTGCCTTTTCTTTGACTGGGTCATCTGTTTTCTCTACTTCTGGACTTGTGCTTTTAAGTTCCTCCTTGTCTTCATTCTGTGCTGGGGGCTTAGGTTTTTTTTTCAAGCTCAATGATTCTTTGTCACTTCTTGTACCTTCCTTGTCCTCTCCATCTTCTTGATCATTCTTTGATTTCTGATCCTCATCGCTATATTCACTGTCGCTGGTGTCAGACTTTTCAGAATCTTCAGAGTCACTGTGTTCTACTGCAGTATAAACAGCTTCAGATATTTCATTTATTCCTAATTGTGGGAAGAAAAGTATATTCCATGCTGACATCAGGCTGACATGACCAAAATAACAAAGTGTACACATACCACTATACCACACACACCTTGCCATATGACTGACATCGTAACTGTCAGTCCTTAAGCTATAAACACTTCCCCTCAGTGCCCTCTGTCAATACCAGGATGTCTAAGGATTACCTTCCACATATTCCAATTCATATTTTTATTCAATGGCTCTTCTTTCACTGCTTTTTTCCCGCTACCTGCAAGCTGTAGCTTTGTTCAACTGAAGACCAGTGCTGGCAAATACACAGAGGAATTTTTATCCACAGGAAACAACCTTAAAACCAGTAACATGGTTCGCCTAAGGTTACTTATGTTCACAGTTGCAGAATAAATTTTACAACACTAAGTTTTGTGAGGAAAACCGTATTTTTTTTTGGTGTCTAGAAAGTCTTTAAGTACCAGACAACACTAGTGTTTCTAACAGCATTCAGTTCCCATGTGCATGGATATATTAATTCATGCAACTGCCTAAGTAAGGTACAGTTCTAAATTCTTCCATTTACAAAGCTAATACTAATACTATAATTCTGTCATACTATCTACATCAGAATAATACAAAGTAGATTAAAAGATTAAAGCTTTATGACAAAAGTTTAAAACATCAGGTGTCACTGTAGTTAAACTAGTTCAATGCCTTCTACCTGCCACAGAGTTCCAATATCACAGAACGTCAGGAGTTGGAAGGGACCTCGAAAGATCATCTAGTCCAACCCCACTGCCAGAGCATGATCACCCAGACTAAATCACACAGGAACACATCCAGGTGGAGTTTGAATGGAGTCTCTAGAGAAGGGAGACTACAACCTCTCTGGGCAGTCTGTTCCAGTGCTCCATCACCCTCAGTGAAAAAGTTCCTCCTTACATTCACATGGAACTTCCTCTGCTCCAGCTGCATCCGTTGCCGCTTGTCCTATCGCTGCCATCGCTGAGAAGAGCCTGGCTCTGTCCTCCTGAGTCTAACCCTTTATATATTTATAAACACTAATAAGGTCACTCCTCAGTCTTCTCTTCTCCAAGCTAGAGGCCCACCTCCCTCAGCCTCTCCTCATAAGAAAGGTGTTCCACTCCCTTCATCATCTTGGTGGCCCTGTGCTGGGCTCTTTCAAGGAGTTCTATGCCCTTCTTGAACTGAGGGGCCCAGAACTGGACACAATGTTCCAAGTGCGTCTCACCAGGGCAGAGCAGAGGGGGAGAAGGACCTCTCTTGACCTACTAACCCCCCATCTAATACACCCCAGGATGCCATCAGCCTTCTTAGCCACAAGGACACATTGCTGGCTTACAGTCATCCTGCTGTCCCCTAGGACCTCCAGGTCCCTCTCACACAGGCTGCTCTCCAGCAGGCTAACCCCCAACCTATACTGGTACCTCGGTACCTCTATTCTTGCTTTAATGCATAAAATATTTAAGAATTTACGATTTGAAATCTTCTAAACTCCAATTCAAAAATTCCTCAAGTATATCCTTCACATGTCCATTGTATTATTGAGATTTACTTACCAAGTTGTGCTTTACAACTCTCTATTGTCTTGTCAAGATTAAGCTGGAACCTACTACGTATCTGACGTTTTGGTGAGATGAGTTGCACAGGAGTGGTCTGTTGTTGGACTGACTCACTCAACTCTTTCAGATCCATCTCTGCTTTGCTACGATCTAGAAAAAGAAAAAAACACTAAGAAAAGTATTTTACAAAAAGAAAAGAGAATGCTATCCAAGATAAGGTAAAATATATTCATCAACAATGCAGACAATCTGTAAGACATTTTCCTTCTTGTATAATTATAGGATAAATAGTCATTCTAAAATGACTACAAATATGGGATTCTTCCTCTCTGTTACCACACATTTCACATGCAAAACACGTGCATTAATTATGTGGGTGCTTTCTTTGGCAACATGAAATGATCAAGGATTAACCATTCAGGTCTGTAAGCTGTCTGACAGAAATTCTAGTCAGCTACTGCTGTTATTTACTACTAGTAATAATATTTACACAGAGAATGTTAAGACAACTAAAAATCCTTATAGTCACCATTTAGAATTCAAAAGATAAGTCACAAGAATAGACTCGTAGATGTGGACTGTTACACTAGATGATTAATACATTTAAGATAAAACGTTTTTCAATGTATGTCAGCAAAATCTTGAGTTTTCCTAAAGAGAATTTTAATTCTTTTTACAAAGAGTACAAACTATAGTGCTAAAGCAAAAACTGTCTTAGCAACAAAGTTTCACTTTTTTGCTTCAATTTTTCAATTTCAGAGGTTATCTTTCTGTTTCATTTTCTGACCCTTTACTCTTTGCCAAAAGTGCTAACACTCCATTAGTGCTCAGGGCACTAAACCAGTCTGGAGTTCATTACTTGTTTGGGAAAAGAGGAAGGGGACATGAAGAAGGGATAAAGAATGGAGAGAAGAATTAGGTTTGGCCAGTCTAGTTCCTTGAACTGGCTCATGATAGGATCAAAAGAGCCAATAGCATATGCTGGAAAAGACAGATGCCATGGAGAAGGCACAAGTCAATGCTGGCATAATGTGCATTTATGCTTCATTTAGTTTCATTCCACAGCAGTTAAAGATGTCACAGTATTTCCTTACTTACACAATGGTTTTTGTTGATGTACAACTTGGAGAAAAGTGAAATAACTAAGAAGTGCTGAGCCAATGATTCCTCTAACCAGACGTTCTTTACAAGTTTGGACCTAGTATCATAGTACCATCCATAGTACATCGTGACTCATGTCGAATCTGTATTATGGATAGAGCAGATCCAGAAGGAACCATCCAAGTATTCCTGCAGTTTTTGTTCACTGCTAAAATAACAATTCTTCATCTCTTCCTAGAGAGGCAACCTTGTGTGGCACAGTTGCACAATCCAAATATACAGGCTACAATTTTGATCATCGTGGCTTATAATATATATGCATTATAGCATACATGAATTCAAACTAACACCTCATTGTCTTTTCTAATACCAGAGAAACGGTCATATAACTAATACTGAATTTCACAGTCGTGACATATTGATACTGGATGAGACGAAACGTAATACAAACTATTTTGAGCATAGTGTAAATTTTGAAAAAAAAAATGAAGGTTCTAAGTCGCTTAAGTACTTCTGAAAAATCTGCTCCTTGCATTGGGAATGATTACTAAATTAGGTTTCTTCTTCCTGTGCTCACACTGTGTCACCGAACTCACACTAATTCCACAGCAATAATAGTTATATCACACTTAGTATAGAATTGGATTCCAGGCCTTCATGGCTTTAGTTAACTACATGGCAGGATCCAAACAGAAGAAAAATAGAGAATGGTGGAAGACCCAAACAGAAGAAAAATAGAGAATGGTGGAAGACCCAAACAGAAGAAAAATAGAGAATGGTGGAAGACGAAGACAAGACACTATATACCTCCCCAGGGAGCCCTACATCTTTATTTATTAAAGAAGTCTAAGAATCCAAATGATCAAAACTACAAGGAAGTCTCACTGAGGACAGCTGGATTTCCAATCTGTGTCATTAATGTCAAAGCATTAGTAAAAAGAAACCAGAGCCAAAGAGACAAGCCAACTATGGAGAGAGAAATCGTCAAGTGATCATCTCCAAAGCGTTCACTTTTTCTTATTACTGATCTGAAAATTTTCACACCTTACTTGGTCAAACTTCTTGTTCTGGCTTTTCTGCCTCTGTTTTACACAGACAGGGCCCATACTATCAGGAGTATGTATTTTTCCAAGCAATCTGTGTACAGCTTGGTCATTCACACCTCCAGTTTTTTTCACTTTACTCAATCTGCTAGTAAAAACAGATGGCTCATTTCCATTAATGTTCCTTCCTTATTGCCAAACTGGAGGATAGTCAGAGTCCTGCAAGTAATCTGCTCAATGTACCCAAGAGTCTTTTCTGAACTTTCACTTTTGGTTCCCCCCTACTTAACCCCCCAAGAGAAACCCTGCTCACATTATGCTTGACAATGAGACACGGCAAGTCATATCTGAAAATCATGGGATTCATAGATGAACCTATGCCCTGCACAGCTGATGCTATTAAAGGAAGAAGGGTTCCCATTTTCATTCCTAGCTACAAGGAGTATATTAAGCAAAGGAAACTCCCCTAAAGCTGAAAAAATAACTGATACTGTACTCGAAAGCATAATAGCTGTTCTTTTATGTGATTGCTCATGGACCCATAACATTGGATTTTCAAATCCATGCTATTTATTCAATATATTTTTTGCTCTAGCTGATGTGTCCCATCTGTGGCTCAAACTACTCAATCACAACATATTTCTTAATGTTTCTCAAAATGTACTGTCACCTCAGATAAGACAAACAGCTGCAGTGCAGCAGAAGAAATTAATTCTATGGTTATGTCCACACAGATAGATTAACAGTGAAAAATATACTCAAGAGCTTGTATCCAGAGTCAGAGTGCCAGTAACTCACTGAAAACATGAATATAGCACTTGATCTGAAGCCTTCCTGAAGCATTTTTCTAACACAGATTGATTTATTTCTCCATATAATATCATGTAGGACGTAAAAAGAAGCCAGAACTGATCCAGAATACTCACAGGAACAAAGTGTGACTGAGGAAACTGATTTACATCTGTTTGCTTTCAGAACTATTTTACCAACCTAGTACTTACCTACTGCATCTTTCAAAAATTCCAGAATCACAATATTTACCTCTAGGGAGTTTCAAGACATCTGCTAATTCCTTTCATCCATCTATCTCCCTAGTGAGGGATGGTCAGTGAGGTGATGTGAGGTGGCATGAGAGAAGCCCTAGTAAATCCTAAATACCACAAGAAAACCTTGCCAGCAGTTAACTTGAGAGACAGAGGGGAGAAGAGCAGCAAGGTTGAAGTAATTGCAACATTTAGAAACTGACCTACTGTTTACAAATACTCATTTGCAATGTTCAATTTGAAAAAAATCATCCTCTAAGTACTTCCTTTCATCAAGCAGAAAGATTAACAGGAACTTTAAGTGATAAAACAAAACAAACCTGAACAGCATAGTTGATGAAACAATAATTACATATGTGCTTCATTTAAAGCCCTTTGCTCATTTAAAGCCACATTAAGCAAGTTTGTTCATATTATGTGGCATTGACACCAGTGTAATTTCTTCAGCTATAACAGTATCAGATTTTCAAAGTTTAAGACTAACCAAGATTTAGATTCAGAATGCTTCCTGGAGTGGAAGTTCTTTCTTGCTTAGCAGAAATTGGTGTTGATGCTTGAGGAGAGAAAGGTTTGGGGCTCCCTGACAAGCTCCCTGCTTGACCCGTTCTTGTTGGTACTGGAGAAGCTGAAAAAGTACAAAATTAATAAAGATAGATTTAAAAAATAATCACAGTATAGCCATATTCATTGGTACAAAGCACCTTTTAAACTTACACAAGCAGAGAAAGAATTTTTTAAAAAATAATTTCTACAGTTTACACCCATATTAAGTTACAACTATTCCTTTAGTTTAATAAAGAAATTGTAAGGAAAATAATTTTATTGTAAGTATATAGTTGGGCCAAGTCCTTACCCTCAAAATCATTCTGTCTGCAGTGACAGAAAGTTTCTAGCCTTGGATCTGGTTATTTTTGATGTTCACAAATTGTGATGCTCAAAGTTACTATCTTCATGTGTTTCATTTATGCAAGTATAGAAACCCCCAACTAAGCCATTTTCTAGCTACATTAACAGAGAATTAAAAGTACAATTCATAGTAAATTTAATCAGTACAGCTAGAAATCAGTAACCAAATGTTTCCAATATTCTAATTTATACAGAACTTAAGCAAAATCCTATGCTATGAGCCTTTAACATCTCCATGAAATGTTGTTTCAAAACAAAAACTCTGGAAACAGCCAAACAGTGTAGAAAGGGAAGCGCTGAAGAAGTTAATTTTAACAAAAAACCCCAAAGCAAAACAAAAAACTCATTTTTGTCATCAAGAGAGTAATTTCTGTTTGTTAAATCTCTGCTTAATGCATTGAAAATGTAATCCTAAACTCACTATTGGATAGTTTTAGTTCCCCAGTGCAACCAGGATTGTCTATATATTTTTCTTAGCTTAGAAAGAATAAGATTGTAGAAATAAATAACATAATTTTATCTAAAAATATTGACTTACTTTTCGACACAGACTTTTCTACAAAGACAACACACTCAATTAATAAACAGATACAGTATATTAATTATCTATCATTTGGTCATTGACAACATTATCAGTATGAGAAATCCAAATCCCGTGTTGCAGACTCTTTTCCACTGCTTCCCCACTCTGCCTATAGAACTGTATTTTATCACATTTTAGTTACTCAGCTGCGAACATTATCAATTCAGCTCAGTGCCTTGAATAAGAGCTTTTATGTTTTTAATAGAATACCTCCTAATCATGACAATTATAACTCTCTGAATTTACTTCCACTCTCCATTCATTTTGATAGTTACAACTATTTCCTGCTATTTAAACTGAAGGGTTTTGGTCAGCTTTCAAGATTATTTATTCCTGCTCCATTTGACAGAAAGAACAGTTATCTGTGATAGTGAAAACCATTTATTTTGTAAAAGTTCTTCATAAAATGAGTCACAATACAGTCAGTCTTTAAAAAGCACACAGAATAAAACCAGTGTATTAATTAACCAAATGTAAAGTCCTATAGCTCCTTTTTTTTTTTTTTACCTGTATTTTTCTCAATAAAGTCCATGGATTCTTCACTGGCACTAAAATGACTGGAAGTTGCTTTTTTCTCTGCATCCTGTTCAACATCAGATCCAGTGTGAACTGATGAATTTGTACTCATTGGTGACCGTGGCATATCTGTCAATGAGATCCTACGACCAGTACTGCTGCTCAGCATAGACTTGCTCATTAGGATCTTGGGCGATGCTGTCATATCAAAGTTCAGTTTGATTTTCTCTTGTTTGTCTGTCTTTGCAGTTCCAGCAGTTGGGTTTGCAGGGTCTAATAACATTTGGTATTGATTATTGGGAGTATATGGCGTCCGGAAAGGTGCGTAATTAAATACTCCAAATTTTCTACGAATGTTATCAACATAAACCTCCATCTCTTGCATTGCACTATTGAAGATGCTTTTAGTCTTTTTCACAGAAAAAGGAATTTCTTTAGACATGAGGTAGCAATTATTTATTGGAACCCAGGCCCTATATATAAAACAGAAAAATAAAAGATACTATCACTACATTTCACTCTGTGGATTGACATTGGCAACTTTTTTTCCCACATACTAATTTATTTTAGCCTAATCATAAAGATACGTACACCTCAGGTCACATAAAGAGCAGGTCATGAAAGAGAAAAAAAAAAAAAAAAAAAGACTTCACAATCACATTCTTAAAAACATAATATTCTATTTTACACCCCTTATCAGGGTGATCAAACTCCTTTATGCCAGGAAAAGTTCCAACAATAAGTATCAAAGAGATTTTATTTATCACTAAACGAGGCAGACTCTAAAACTCTGCCTTCCAAGACACTAAAATACCAGGAACTTTGACTTAATTATTTCGTGGCCCTATATAGGGGCTTTTAAAAATACAGTTCTTTGTTACTAATGTATAGATTTATATTTTCCCTTTATGACAATTAGGTATTAATCTTACAATATCATGACTTAAACAGTAAGACTCTATATAGCACAGTATTACATAGGTTACTAGGGTCAAGGTGCAAAAAAAGGATCGAAAAAGTCCAAGAGCACAAAACTACAAGAATTTGGTAAGAACATCCTTTGGTTAAATTCCCACCTGTCGTGTTGGCCAAAGAAACGGGCATCAACTTGCCCATCTTTATCCCTCAGTGCTTTAGCAGGCCAGAATGGAAAGCCTTTGAGTTTAGCCCAGACCAAAGGGTGGGGATTGCTCTAAAGGAAGAGGCAAAATGCACAGTAAGAAATTAACAAGCAGAAATACCTTCAAATCTGATAACCAACAAGATTTAAAAGAACCCCAAACTTGTAGGTATTACTTAGATTCTAATGAAGATCGAACATGCACAAAGCACTTGCCAAATACAAGATTCCATTTTACTATATACTTAATACATATGTAACAAATCCTGACATAAAAAATTATTTTTTTTATTACATAAAACTTCATCTTGATTACATGTATCATAATTGAAATTTTTTATTCATTTATTTTTTATTAGTCCTCTCCAAATATGGAGCATAATATAAGTTAGGCTAAGGCCAAGCTTTCAAATTCTAATTTTTACTTAAATCCAAGACAGAACTTGGTGGAATACACACTTCTACTTAAGAATCTTAAGGAGTCTTCCCAAGTTTGGTGCAGTATTAAACAAAACAAAAAACCAACCTAATAAATAGGTCATAAAAGAAAAATCAAGTCTAAATTTTCAGATTCAAACAAGCAGTTTTCAGAAACATGCACCTTTCATAAATCTTACCTTGAGTGCAAGTACTACATGCAAACACAGGTGACTGAGGTGCAAATAACTTATATTGGAGGATTGAAAAGTTGCAAGCTGTTTGCTGACATTATGAAAGCATGTAACTTTACAGCTACACTTCTTGAGATAGCCTGACTCCATAAAGAGCACGATACACAAGCTAGTTGGTAAACTACAGCAGCTCAATGCAGGGATAGCAAGCAACAGTCAAATGGAAACTGCACTTTTAATGTATTAGCTACACTACTATAATCTTTAACTTACACAAGGCTCACAAAACCAATTTTCTCGTTTTTGGCAAGCAGCTAAATAACATTCCGGACATACTTCAATTTCATTCATCTGAAAAGAAAAAGAAATCAAACAATTATCAAAGTGTTTAAAGAGACTAAAGCATGATCAGTATTCTTACGTATCCAGTTTAGTTTGCTAGCATCACATTTCCACACATTTGTGGTCATGAACAAAGATTTACTTGCTGTGAAGTCAACATTGTTTAGACAAACACCCATCTTTTTCTACCCCTGTAACTTACTCATTCCTGTTAATAAATAAGTCACATTTTTACATCCCTCTTCAGAGTGTGTGCTACTGTCATTTACCCCAGTCAAAAAAAAAAGCATCCTTTGTTTGATGCTGTGTGAACATCTATGAACCAGGTGATATGGGTGTCTCTTTTCAAATCCAAGTATTCACTTAGAAGATAGGTGTCTGTGTAGAATCCATAAGTCCACTTTGCTTTCCCTCCCCCCCACCAGCAAGTCATAATTAGAGATAGTAAATATCCTAATGGAAGATACAGTAGCAATGCCCTTGCCAAAAATCCTTCTGTAGGCCACGGATATGCATATACCAACATAAGAAAGCCTACAAAAATCATAGTTATGCAATACACACATTGTAAAACACATTTCACTCATGAATACATGAAACTGACCACCTAAAAATACAGAACAATTAAATTAATTGGTGCACACATACCTCATGCTCACAGATTTTGATGATGACTTTCGCTGTTTGTGTCAATTTGTGATTTCCTGAGGAAACAATAAAATGTTTTAACCAGGAAAACTGTTTTGTTAGAATTCGTATAAAATTGACAGGTGTTTGCTTTTAAAGTTAACATTGAAGACAAAAGAGAACATCTAAAAAGAGACAATGTAAAACACATATATATGAACAATGTGCTTGCAAAAGCAGAAGGTAGCCACTTCTCAAGGTAACATCTCTAACAATCTTTACACATTCTTCTTTGAAGTCTACTGCAGGCTGCCCACTGCTGATACACTCTTTCACTGAGGGACATGCTCTATCAACTCCTCAATTAAGTCTCCTATAAAGAGCTGCACAAAGCAAAGTGCTAAAACAACTCAGGGGTTCAAACCAGATCTTCTTTCCAGTCCCTTCCAATCCAAACCATTCTATCAGTCTAATTTATCTGAAAATTTTCTTAAGGCAGAATGAGCAAGTGACAGCACAGGCTGTATTTGGCCCTACAGTTTAATGTATGTCAGTTCTTTAAAAAAAAAAAGAATCTGTTGTGTTTAGACACTGTGGTCATTAACAGGAACAAACTTTCAGCATTTGCCAACTAGAAGTCTAAAGATTGCTTTATGACTTTAACTATTTCAAATTTGGAGGCAAGTACATATGAACACATACCCCCATTGTAAATAATGCAGTTGTGCAAAATCCATTTGGCATCAGCCAAAAATGCTTCAGTGCAACCGTACATTTTCTTTTTGACATTCTGTAAAGAAAAAATTAAGAATTAATCAGGAAGCAGAAATCAGTAAAGGTACAGCTTCTTCTTAAAGACTGTTTCCTATCAGTCCTATACAATCAATAAAACTGACTACTTATTTACTGTAACACGATTCTAAATAGTTAAGAAGCTGTCAAATTTAGGGTGTCTTTTGACTGCTCTGAAAAATGTATGAACTGTCTAAATTAACTCTGAATAATTAATTATTTAGATTAGCATCTTTAACATTTGCAAAAAAGTGTTAATTTCCAGAAACAGTGTTTCATTTGTTGTCTCTTCAGAAAACCGAGTCCTTGGTTTCTTCTACTGACATCACTCCACAGCATTATTTTTTAAATTTTACAAGTCTACTTACTGGATGAAGCACTTTCATTAAATAAAAACAGTCACATGTTTTAGTTATACCTTTATACCATAAAAACATCAACTTCCACTATAAGGACCTAGATATTTAAAACTTGCTGTCTCTTCACCAAGTCTCAGCAGAACAAAACTGTGTGATTCTTCACTCTTCATTAAACAGTGGAGAATGAAAAAAGGTATCAAAATAATTTTAAGCATTCTTTCTCCCCACCCCCATCAAACACTCCAGAAATCTTAATGATTGCAAACTCAAGCAGTCTTCCTCCCTCCTTCATACAAACCTTCTCTAATGTACAAAGGTCCATTGGATGAAAGATATATTCTGCATAATCTGGGTGTTGATCCAGTGAAACTGGCTTTTGAAATGGCTCTGTCTGTTAGAACAAACCACAATGTATTGCTGATTAATACAGAACAGTTTAATCAATGACACAAGACTCATTTTATTCTAATCTTCCATTTTCACTGGCATCACTTCCAACTGTGATGTCAGAGAAAATTCTCCTCAGGTAGCTTTAAAATTTCATGATGTGGCAAAGTATTTGCAGAACAAGAAGAACGAAAAGGCCTCGTTTAAGTGATCTTTCCTATGCTGGAAGTAAAGAATTGCAAAAGTTAGGGGGTTTCTAAAATGTTCTGTTATTTACTTGGGGTTGTGAGGAGTATCAGATAAGGCTCAATAGTTTTTAGCAGAATAAAGAGACTTTATTAAATTTCCAATTCACTAGACTCACCTATACTTATTTTTCACACTCTCATAGCATCATAACTTTCAAAACAAGAGTGCTTGGGTAATGCAAACAGATTCAAACATTTATCAGTGGAATGGATCTGCTAACATGGAGGGACTGCAATTATTAAACACAACCAATTAAAGTACTCAGGTACCAAAGCAACAGGTTACTATTAAAATGCCTAAAGGGCAAAATATCACAATAACATTCATCAAACATGATCTTTCTAATATTTTCAAAACACTGGGTGAACTCTGACATTTTGTTTCTGAAAAGCCATACTTAAAGCGTCTAATGGCTTCATTAATAGGATAATATTTACCACGCCAAAGTAAAACCATTCCAGGAGGCAAAACCTGTAGGAACATAAGGGTAACCTTCCTAGAAATTGCCATTATTATTCTGCTAAAATGCTTACAGATACACCAAACGGCAGAGTCCACCAATTCTCCACACCTAATTTTTCCAACGTATTTTACTATAACAACGAAGGCACAGAGACACTCTCCCTGCTTCTCTAACTTCCCTAACGGAACAAGGCAACAGGAGTTAAGACAACCTTTGCTAATTTGATCACATTGTATTTTAATGTACTGTTTTCTTCACATGGCAAACCAGGCAAAGTTTGCATGGTGAAGAACTGACCAGAATTGTTGAAGCAAGAATGAGTGACTGGAATAGCTGAAACTTTGAGGCATGGTGATTTTGAGAAGTGCACCCGTGACAGACCACATGACTGGTTTTCCTCCAACTTGTACCTATTTTACCTCTGTGATAAAAATTCATAGAACAGCAGAGTCATGCTGCATGGAAGTTAATGGCACAGGTTTTTACCAAACTGAGGAAAATTTCTTCTGCATTTTACAAGTATACGATACAATGAACTTTTGTGCCAAGAATAATTTCTACTAACAGGTAGAAGTTAGGTTTTCAACAGTTGTAATCAGTAGTATAAGTGCCTGTACCTAAGGTTCTTAACCCATGTAACCACATTAGTGAGATATCACATATTCTCATTCTCCTTGTATCTCAAAGACAGCACTGTACGCTTCTGGTGAGTGAAACGCCACCACGTCCCACTGAAAGCCACAATATGTTTTCAAGACACATATTGAAACTACGTCCAGAAGTTACAGCAAGACACTAAGTTTTAAATGCAGTCCAGAACAACCTAAAGTAATGGTGGCAGCACAGAAACTGTCACATACAATCTGATAAAATAAACTGATTTATAATCCACGAAAAGAAAAAAAGCCTGAGATTATGATAATCATACGATCCAAGCAATAAACATAATTCCTTACCCCTGGCTGTTTCATTTTCTGTAGTGCAAACTTCAGTAAATATGATAGCTGTTCAATGGTGAGCATTGTCATAGCTTTACTCTGTGTTTCTATGCATTCTGCAACTGTGATTTTCTAAAAGATAAGATTAAAAAAATATTTTGTCAACAAACATTTCTAGGTGAATTCTTCTCCCCAGAAACACTCTAGCATTCAAATGGAAGATAAAAACTATCTTATAAGAAACAAAAGATTTCAAATGATGCAGTACAAGTACTTCAGATGTCTATTTTAGTTGGATCTTTTTTTCTGGGTGCATTATAAAATTAAACAAAACAAAACAAAATAAACCCAAACAACCAAGCCACCAAGACCCCAGAAAATTATCCATTGTCTTCAAGATCACACAAAGTGAATGTGTGAATACATAAAATTCCCCAATATAAAGCAGTTTCACTTAAGTGAGAAAGGTACCTGGGCTCTACTAAAATAAATTATCAAGGGAAGGTATGTGATAAACTAATTTGCTTTCATTATACTTTGATGTTAAGTATTCTCTTTTCAGTAATCATGAGAGAAGAATGATTAAATTCTTCAGTCCTGCAGAAAAAAGTAGCAATAAAATACCCACTTGTTTATGTAGACCCTACAGTGCATTTTTTTTCAGCACTGCTGCAGCGCTATCAGCCCACAAGAAGAAACACAAGCTACAATACTCAAAACTGCAGCATATTTTTTTGAATAAGAGCTGCCTGATGAAGAGATCACTCTGGAATGGTGCCTTCTCTAGAGATGAAGACACAAAAGGAGGTTGAAAACTTGTGATAAGGTGGCAAACACAGTCCAGGTGCACAGAAAAGAAGTGGTGGAGCAACAATGGATGCCTCCCGTTCTGTACAAATTTTTCTGGTACCTATACAAAGAGGCAATACAGGAACAAACCAGAAACATTTCAGAACAAAAAAGCAGGTATCTCACAATTAAGAAAAAAATCTACTCCTTATATTAAACTAACCTCACATTCTGGGCAAAACCAATCCCCCTCTGGTTCCGCTGTCAGTTTCAGACACTTAGCATGATAAACCCGAGGACAGAGTTCACAGCAGAGGACTTGGCCTTCCCGATGACAAACCCAGCAATAGAAATCATTCCGTCCATCCTGTGGTACAACATCAACAGGGTCTGTGGTGAGTGGCTGCTTCATATAGTAAAACGGACCATGTCTTAGTTCTGACTGAAATGTAGGCAAGAAAAACAGGTTTGGTTTCAAAACAAATTTGCAGTTTTTCAAATAATAATATTCATAATATATAAGCAAACAGCAGATTACAGCATTTTATTAACATTTATGCAAGCACAGTATCTTATTCATTGCACAAAATGCTTCTTATTCAGATGTCAAACGTCAGTTCACACTCAAAACTGAAAATAAGTGAGTGCAAGTGAGTGCAGAGTGCAAGACAAGCGATCCAACAGAAGTCATTAAAAACACTGAGGTATTGCTATAGAAGCAATTAGGTACTCTAAAATCAGAATTCCTAACCTTGGGACAACTGAACAAGTTAGTCATGAAACCAGAATTTGAACACCATGCAAATCTGTCCTAAATTGCAGCAGTTCACAACTTTGTACAATGAAGCAAGCCAGTGCTGATTTTAATAAGGCAAAGTGTAAAGTAGGATGACAAAGGAGCAAATTCACATCCTGAACAGCCACCTCTGCTACAGGAGCAAGAACTCTGGGAGAGATTCAATCCACCATTTCAATGCATATCAGAAATTCAGACTGGTTTTCCTGCAGTAGAAAACAGTGCTAACTTTGTAAGCTACACGAACTAGTCTTCCACTTGAGCTGCAGACAGCTCAAAGGTGACACAGCTGATGTCAAAACACAAGAAGCAAAGAGGCTGGAATGGCTCAAATGGATCCCCACACACGTAAAGCCATTTACATCAGTTTTGAAGAGCTGCTGACATTTAATAGAAAACTACATTCTATGTATTAATTACAAGGGAACTTAGGATTTCTGTTTGGTATTAATTATAGGGGTGGTTTGCTGAGGAGGGCATGGAGTGAAATGATCTTGAGTTGTAGGCAGTATATTTACTTTGATTTGGTTTTTTGTTTGATGCTCATGACACTACTTGTAACTATCCAAAATATTTGCAGTTTACAGAACCATTTCCTTTGGTTCTCAGGTAATTTCTCATGCGTCCTGCACATCTGCAAGTTCTTAGAGCTGTCACATGCCCACGTGACTAATAAAACAGCACAGGCATATGCATGTTCCAAACCTTTGCTGCATCCTGTACAAAATTAGTCACACAGGACAGAAATTAATGTCACCAGAAACCACCAGCATGCCAGCTTGGACCATGATATTTCTAAATTACTAAAGTTACAAAGGACAAGGGCTAATTATTTGCATGAATAGGGGGCTCCAAGGTCAAATTAGATGATGCAGAAGTGACAACCTAGCTGAAGATGTTGTATCTCTAAATGTACACCAGAAGAGATATCACCTGCGACTATATGAAATTACAATAGTTTAGGCAAAGAAAGGATGTTACCCACAAACATTCCCAAAGCATTTTTCTACCTAAAATTTCACTTGAATTTCTATCAGTTTTGGGTTTTTTTTCTATTTTACACATTAAACAGCTACTAAATAGATTCTTTGTTCCCACCATGGAAATGGGTCAAGTCTTATTTTCTGTACTTTCTCTGCATATATATTTAATCACACAAGGCTTTCAGGAGGAAGGGTCTACAAGATCCTGTGGAATAAGAGGGAAGGCATAAGACTTTAACTACATCCCAAATACATTACTGCTACAATCCGAGAGATACAAAACCCAGAGTGAAGAAGGGAAAGTTGAAATTTCCAGAGTAGAAACATGTTTTGTTTGCAGCTGAAACCAACATCTCAATAGTATATATGTGGATATGCAGCTATGGGGCATTTCCTCAACTGCAGATAAAGGAAATTAGCAAAAGAATTTACATATTTTGATTTTGAAGTGGGTATAAGCAGTATATCCACATGAACTTCCTAAGAATCAAAGATACTGCTTTAAGACAAATATAAAACCTGTGTTTTCCACAGAAATCAGCTCATAATATCCAAGTTGAGCAGAAGTCCTCTTTTGCCAGAGCATGAGAGGAATTATTCCTCTGTTCAAGGATGCTGTTCAACATTTATCACCTTATTTGTTTAAGCCAAGTTTAAGAACGACAGAAAAAAGGTTCAACAGAAAAAAAATACTCAAAAAGTACTCAAATAACAAAACTCAAGAACAGGAAATGAATGATTCAACTGCATCAAATGACCTTTTCACTTGTTCTAATCACAGTAAAATGTTTTAAATGTTTAAATTTTAACAGTGAGGAAAGAAAAGCTTTGTTTCCTCAAGTGTTTCACAACTAGCCAATTCAAATTCAAATAGGGTGGTAGCCTGCTTTAAAGTCTTTGTTGGAGTTAAGACCTGTAGAACAACATAGAAAAGGGAAGGTAAAAACCTGGTATTTTAGCTCTGGTTCAGGGTGAAAAATGTTCACTATTTATTACCAGTTTAAATTAATATTGAAGCTAGTAGTATAAACAAGCTGACAACTTAATTAAATTACAACTGACAAATTAAACGTCAGAAGTTCCTGATTTTTAACCTGCCACAGCTACATTCTACAATTTCATAATCCTTTGCTTGTATTTCAACACTTTAAATGCTCATTTGCACCACTCTGAAAGATCTGTAATGCACTCAACATGTAACACAAAGCATCATGCAAAACTCTAACTTTAGTAACAGTATCTCAAAATACTCAAATATTACAAAACACTTTGTAATGTAGACTATTAAAGTTGAAGGTTCCCAGTGACATCATCATACCTCAAAAAGGATTTATCGGCCAATTAGAACGAGAGCTATCAGCTACATTATACTTGAAACTTAACCTGAGAGTGAAACAAGGAACTGCTTAACTCACACCTGTTTAGCAGTAAAATAAACTTTAACAACTCCTGCTACCATACAGCACCTACTTTAAAACCACAATCTTCAGATATGCCCATTTCAAAGTTGATACAAAAGACAATATTAAAAAAATTAAAAACTAAAGAAAACTAAACAGATATATTCTTGCTAACTTGCAACAAATATAGAAGAAAATTTTGTGGATTTTTTGTTCATTAGATATACAACTTTATTCTACCCTGTAATAATTCAGGTCTGAGATACCTGGAAGACAGAAAAGGATTTAACCAAGGGGAATATATCAAGTTCAACAACTGCAATTGTGTTTTCACATATGCCTTTAAAATGTATAAAGTGGAAAATAATACCCTAAAATTCAATTCCATTGTTTAGAAAATTATTGATGTCCAAGACGTAGAAGAATTTATACAGCCATCAGTGAAGCTCAGTAAAAGCCAAACTGCCCATGAATAAAATATGCCTGACACTGTAAGCCCTGTTTTATTCACTGTTTTTATCCCAGGACAACAACAGTGATTAGGAATTTAATTTCCTTTCCTAATCAGTGCAATTGTACCACAATAATAGACAATGTGGACGCTGTTATACCAGGAAAAAGGGCTTTAAATGCTTAGAACCTAAACCTGTGTTTACACGGTCCTAGCAAGAAACACTGACACAAAAGCACTTTGAAAAATACTCAGCCATGTCATTATTAAATTAGATGGGAAACAATTCCAGTAAGGCTAAAGACTGATGTCATGTAGTCTCCTCCAAGACGATGCAGGTGCTTTACAGCATCTGCTACCCAACACAATTCATAGAATTCTTTCACTTGGATCATGCAATGAATCAGAAACGTCAAATTCTTCTGCAGTCAAGTTCTTCTAAGAATTGCATGAAATACTATAAATTGAGTATGCAGAGACACTGAAAAGTTTTCAAGTATGAAGACTCAAAAGTACTGTCAGTGTGACCCTTTGATTTAACTAGTTTGGTAGGACTGTACACTGCCCAGCAATTTAAAGGAAAGGGAAAGAATCTGCAGAGAACCAAAGGAGGAGCTGACTTTTATTAATCCTTCATGATCCTTTTGTTAAAAAATGCATTTATTGTTTATACATCTTACTAGCTTTATGAAATAAAAAATAAGTACACAAGTGATCTTTCTCATACAGATGTAAAGCAAAAATAAAAGAACATCCAAACCTAACATACAGTGCCAGCTCCTACACCCATTGCATTAAAAAATTAATATTTACTTCTTAAAGTACAAAAATGGACTTTTGTCAAGAGGAGAGAGCTCTTGATCCGCTGTCTCTACATCCCTTATTGTTTCATATTCAAGCATAACAAGATCATGACTTCTCTTACCTGCTCTTTATTATTACTGTTCAATAGACCAGGTTTCTTTTTCTTTTTTATAGGGCTTGTTGACGCATCTTGTGGTGAGTGGCCATTAGAGGAATGTGGAGGGCTGGGAAATTTCCGTTTTTGTGCTGTGCGTTCGGCAGAGCCAGGATCTATAAGAGATGCAAACAACATGGCTGAAGAGTGCATATCAATGAAAAACATTCAAAACAAGGTCATGGTTTGTCATTCAAACTCTTCCACTGAACAGAATAAAAATTTTCTATTGCCTTTCACCCAGTATCTGACAAAACCAGAAGCAAAGAGTTGCTAAACAATGCCTCTGTTAAGTGAATTCTCAATGCAGTAATTTAGAGGAGGGTTTTTTTTTTCTTTTTCACAGTATTCTGGCCCTTTGTATAACTTTAATATCTTGTAAAGTGTAATAACAATTATTTTCTGTAGTTTAGCAGAGTACTATGCTAAATTATGTCATGTACTTTAAAAGGAGAGAAACATTAACAGTTCCTGACAACTTCACTCGTATAATTTGGGAGCATAAGTAACCGGATAGAAAACATGGTAATAGAAAAGTCAGTCCCAATGTTTATTTCTCATATTTAAATAAAATTATTGAAATATGTCAATAGAAAAAATTAAATCAGCATATTTATCTTCAGACAATAAGATACCTCAATTACTTTGCAACTTGTAGTACCTGCTACTATGGATTATTAAAAAGATGAAATGAAGACAAGACTCCCAGGCAAGTAGCAACTTTTGACAGCAAGATAGAGCAGCAAACAGAAAGTGGCACAACTATTTAGTGTCTCGAACAGTTAGAGCTGTCATAGAATGGTCTAGGGTCACATTCAAGATGCAAATCCCAAGAGCAGTTTAATAAGTCTCAGCTTCCATCTACGCCTGAATTATTTACAGCCTCAAAACAGTTAATACACTTAACCACTAACAAGCTCATCAGAAATATCCTAGATAGAACATTTGCAACTTCATTTTCTCAGATAAAAGTTAAATGATTCCTAATGGAAATGGATTGCTCAGCTCAGTTACAAAGAACTTACTGACATTTTTCAAAAGAACCAACTATGCAATCAGCTGTAATAGACAATTATATTATAGTGAAATGATCCTGATACAAGTGAAAGTTGAGTTGGTTTAACTTGTTTAATTTTTCCTTAAGCTTTTAATGTATGCAACTAAACAAAATGATAGACAGAACCATTGGGATGAGAAGTCATCAATATCTTATGGAAACAATAGATCCCCCTCTTTAAAGTCATTCCCATATTTTCAATCCCCTACTTACATGTGCTAGGGCAAATGTTTTGTGACTTCATACTAAACAATTAAGGAATAAAGCCTGTCTAAAACCTAATTTTTTCTGAGTAATTTCTTTCATTCACTGCACAGCCATACAAATGCTTATAATGCATTCAGCAAAGCAGTTATTACTGTATGGGAACATAGAAAGAAGGAGAAATGTTACTTCGGGTATTAATGCCACTTTAAAATTGGGGAGCTTGGGGGGGGGGGGTTGTGTGTTGGGGGGTTTTATCTTTTTTTTTTTTGGTAGTTTGTCTTGTGTTGTTTAAATATAATATTTTTGATGGACCTTTTAATAGTTACGGTTCCTCAAACAGAAAAATATTCAAAGCCATGGCACTAGACCATTTCACATAGGCTGTGGATAACCACCCTTCTCCCACAAATACATCCCAGTATAGTGTTTATTTATTGAACTAGACAGTGCTGTTGAGCTATAACATTCATCTTGGGGAGTGATTTTAACACATTTAAGAAGTCTCACACACAATATGGCCACTGACACTTTCTCATTAGACAGTCTTACAAGTGAGCTAGTATAACAGTTTAGTACAAAACTATTCAGAATAATGTCCTGTCAAGCTGAAAAGTTACACTGAATCACATTCAAAAGTAAGGTAATTTGTCATATGCTCAAACCCTAGCAGTTCTATGGCACATTGAAGAACTGGATCAGATCTCTAAATAGTTTCTGTGTTTTGTGTTTATTGAGAATAAGGTATTATTTAGTGGAAAGAGCAAAAAAAATCAAGAAGCCATACAGTTAACAAAACAGGAAAACATTTTCGAACACTATGCTCAAAAAACCCCATGATGCCACTAAAACTCATGATGCAATCTCCAAAATGGAAAAGATACTTCTAGACTAAATTGCATTTTAGTAATACATCCTATTCATATGTATGGATGAAAATATAAAGATGCAACAAGTGTAGTGAAAGCACTTCTGTGCAAGAAAGGCTGCACAGGTTTATATTAATTTGTAAAAATACCAGTATTGCCTATGGTAATTGGCATCACACTTTTTTTCAGATGGATCCAGACACATGTAAGATGTAAATGTTTTTTTTCAGTTTCTGAAGCTTTTATTTTTTTTTACTGAAATACATAACTGTATAGAAAGAAGCTTTGGGTTTGACTTCTTTTATACAATGCTATGGAAAATGTCATAGTGTATGGTGACTTCTGAACATCCAAAATCTTGGTAACATGTCAAAATAGCAATTAAGATTCAAGAAAACTATAAATTAATATGAAAAACATAGGAAAAGATAGATAGAAAGATATCTTTCTGAGAGAAGGAAGACATGCTGGAGCATTTGCCTATCCTCAGTTTTATTCATCTAGAATAGCTTCACCAGGCTAATACCACATTTCAACAGTCCTCTGAAAAGTGATTGCTGCTAGAGTTATGTAGGCACAGCTATTTCAGCAGGGCTGCCTAGCAGAAAGGTACTGTTGCTCTCAGAGGAATTCTTCTTCTGACGTAAGCGATAGAATTTTGGCAAAATGTAGTTAAGCTGGTTTAAACACACAGACATAAACTTTTCACATTTTGAGTTTTCTTTGACATTAAGAAATGTCATTTCCTCTTCCTCTGCACCCCTCCCCTTTTATACTTGTAGGCACCATATAGGGAAATTACATTCTGACATGCCTAGGCTGAATTAAATGAATACAATGTGCCTGAGACCAGAATTTACTTGACCCTTTCAATTCAAGTGAATCTGTCTCCCACTCCATTTAGGCCAAAATTTAGCTTGATTCCACAATACAAAGAATTGACAGATAAGGTGTATCACCTAAACATGTGAAAAAATCCTTCTTTACTCAATTATGACAATAACAATTCTAATACAGGTACAACTACTTTGACAGAAGACAAGGGATTGTTTTTTTTCAGTTTAACTCATTATGCACAGAAGGTGGCAGAAGAACTCCAGCTGGCATATGCTTCATATATCCCAAGGGAGATGAGCCAATGCAGCTATGCTGGAAGAAATGCTGCACCATCAGTGTCAGTGAAACCAAAACCCACACCTGAACTAAAACAATCAAACCTAAAACAAAAACAAGCTCTGGATTATATTTTTTTTTTATTAAAGCAGAACAGAACTTCTTCGGCCTGAAAACTTTGTGTTCAGAATGATCAGTAAAAACAGCTCAACTGTATCTTTTCTCATCTTTCCATCACCACATGGCTCAGAACACCATGTACTACATTAGTCTTTCTTTATTATAACTTGCAGTTCTCAACAGAGACTTCCTACACATTCCTGAAGGCAGCCAGAAGTAAACTACTCCTACTGTGAAGTGCTGACCATGCCTTAATCTTTGTTTTCCAAGTGCAGAGATCTGCAGAACTTTCTCCTCTACAGCAAACACCATCCTCAAAGTTCTTGAAAGGACATCCAAGCCCGAGTTTCTCGCCAGCAAATAATGCCCTTGCCACAGCACACTGAAAAGACTTAGGGTTCTAATTCCAGGCTGTACGTATGCAGGCACAGCTTAAAGCCAGGGAGGTAACAGAACAGCACAGTTTTCTTCCATTTCTTACTCCCAGGCACAAAACTGCCACCAGAGGAGCACACCAGTTTCCTTTCAGCTCTACAGCCTCAGATTGTGGGGCTTACAAAGAAGCTGCCTGTGACACTGCACGTTTTGCCTTGGCTCTAAGTATGAGAAGGCTCCAAGTATAAAAAAGAAAATCAGGTATAAAGTTCCTCCATCTTTGGTCTGCCCCCAAATCATGATGCTTCTCACCTTTAAATGTTTTTTTTTCCTAAACTAAATGATTCATCATGAAAAAAAGTGTTAGAACTGTTACAAGATAAACCAGCCCTGAATTACATAAAATCCAGTCACAGCCAAATCCAAACTTCACTTCAACAGAAAACATACTGACAGATTCAATATCAACTTAACTAAGTGATCATACAGACATATAAGCTTGGCTAAGGAAATTTAAAAACTAATTAACTATTGTAATTTTCTTCTGTGGTCCAAGCTTGAGCATACTGTGAGGGACTAAATAATAATGAAAAATCTTTTAATTCAGTTCAAGTAAAATAAGAATGATAGCACCTACTTAAGTTACAGTTTTCAATTCTAATGATGACAAAAAATGCTCAAGTTGCGTATTGTCTGAATTTCTCTCAACAGCAGTGCCCCATTTAGCACACACTGCCTCTTCCTCCTTGTCTCTTCCAGCTGTGTTAGCAGAGTTTGTGGAGCTGTGCTGTACCAAATCAAGAAATTTATGCCTGTGAAACTAAACTGTCAGGAGGAAGGAAAATTTTTAACATGTATCACTTCCCCAGCCTATTATTTTACTTAATGCTTATTAATTGACTGAAGTTGAAACAAATCTAATAGTAAAGAATAAAAAGACCAGATTTAAGCAGTGCAACAGCTTGTTGACTAAGACACTTAGAAGGTAGATTCAAGTTTCAGCTCCAAAAAAGGAACAAGAAGATTTCACGTGATATCTTCTATTTCAATTATTTTTAAAAATGTGTTTAATAAGCAAGAATGGTCTCATTTTGGAGAGTATCTCACCATGTCAGTTCATCCCTGGTCAGCATGTAATCCCTGCCATCTCCTTTTCTACAAAAACTTTTTCTACAAAACTCCTGTTACATACTGGGCAGGTCAGCCTGAACCAAACTTTTCAGACAGAAAAGGTGGGTGCACAACTTGATGTCTTAACTGAAAACACTGAGATCACTTGCAGTTTCTCAGCACTCAGAAGGTTAATAAGAAATTAAAAGTTCTGTGTATTAAGGGGCATTATATTGAAATAATAAATGAACATTTAATTGATAAACCAACTGTACTCACAAATTAATTTGCCAAGCAACCTTACTCCACTTATTTCTTGATTTTTGAGTGTGTTATTTTACTTTCTTATCATTGTTTTAAAATAGTGTTCCCAGTACAAGTGAAAAAATAGATATCTGAAATAAGGGTTTTAAATTTGCATTAAAAGCTACCTGGTTTTACATCACTAGGTTATCATTAATTGCTCTGCAATACTGCCAGGGTTGACATCAGCACCTATGAGTGCTCTCTCAAGCCATCCATTGGGGAACATGCAGCTAACCTGACATTCACCTGAAGTTTAAAATCTTTGTTTCAGTATGCCATCATGTGACTAAAGAATTAGTAACTACTGCTCCCAGGAGGCAGACTAGAGCATACTTAAACCATAAAGCAACTTGATTTCACTCTCTATGACTATTTGAGAAGTCAAATTTTATGTGATGGTAACACAACTTTTAAGCAGATAAACTACGATAGTGACTTAATACAATTTAGCTTCGAAAAAACAATAAAACCAAAGAAAGAGAAGTATGATATTACTGTACATTAAGTTTCTTATCTTGCTGCAGCACATGGATTGTAGATGACAGCCATATTTTCTGTATTCTGGCCATTGCCAATTCTGTACTGTAAGCTACAAACCCTGACAACTGAGAAGTCTTATCTTTCTCAATAGAAGCACATGCCAACTCAGAAAATGCATACAAAATCAAAAGGTTGTTTTCCTTGTTTTTCCCATAATACCCAAATGGAAGTCTTCCTGAAAACAAGTAACAACCACCTGCCTTACTATAAGAACACAGCATAAACTGCTCAGTACCAAAGACCTATCTACAATGACATCATACAACTCCTTGTGCCCTCCTTTACATACACCTTTTCCTTCTAATTGAAAAAGAACTTACTTCAGCTAAACGCCATCAAAATAATTCCAGACTAAACCAAAATGGCATCTACATATATATATTTCTAAGTATCTATTACACTTGCATGAGTTTCTCTACCAATAAGGCCTCAAAGAGAACTGAAATCCACAGCACGTTACACACTGTGAAGTCTTAACTGTTAAGACTTCAGAGTTAAGACTTCACAGTACCCTTCCAGAGATACACTTCCTTCCTTCCCTTTTCCTTTCTCTAGCACTGTTATTTGTTCACCCAGGAAGCAACATGGTTTTAGGTAACTGATTCAGCCCAAATCAACAAAAACATCAAGAATTCATTTCAGCTGAATCAGCATGCCAACAAGTTACCAAGTTGACAGTTCCAGTCTGAAGGAAAAGGGAAATGTGGCTGACACAAAGGAGCATGGCAGGCCTGATGTATCAGCATATACTGTCTCACTATTGCATTTTCAGCACAATAGATAGGAAATTAATTAAGAAAAGCTTGAGGAAATCAGTCTTACTGATATGCCATTATTTTAAAATTCAACCCCACAAAAAGTTATGAAAACAAAACAAAAGCCTTCCCAGAAAGCATGGAAACTGTCAGCAAAGAATTAGCACTTTTTGAGCTGCTGTGGAGGGGAAGAAAAGTTTTACATTTCAAAATAATGCAGTAACAACCAAAAAATTATCTTAACTACATCAAGTTTACTAAACTCATGAAGAGTATTAGTTTTTGCCCCTGATTTTCTTGTATTTTAAATACGACCTATGAAAAACAAGCCATTATAAAATTATATTTACTGCTTGTAGAATAAATCTATTCTGTTCCATAAATTTTCAGAAAATTAGAAGAGGGAAATTTAGAAATATATTTGTTTCAACAGTTTAAAAAAATTAAAAAATAAAAAAGCTTTTTAACCTGACTTGTGATAAAGATGGTAAAAGAAATAACATTTTTGGTTTTACAGGTGCCAGAAACAGCAATGTATTTTTTCAGTGAAAGCATTATTTTAGTCTTCCAGGAAATAAATATATTAGATATCAGTAAACTGAGAGTTACAGCAGTAAAATTTTCTGTGATGCAAGTTGGTTCTTGGCATCTCAATGCAAGTAAGACAAATATGCAACATTTTAATAAGGAATGTTTCCAAATCTAGTCAATTGTTCTATGTAAGTTAGACACTCATCCTTACATAATGTAAGACACTCAGTGTTACATAAACAGAGCCAGCCCAATACTACTTCTGTTAACATTAATTCCCAATCCCATGCTATCCCTTTTATTATGACACAAACAGTTCTGCCAACATTTGATGTAACAGAACAAAAGAACAATAATCTCATGAAAGCGGTTTCATGAAGAATTAATTTGATGGCTGTAGAAACAGTTAGCTAGCTTAAAAAAAAAAGCAGGCAACGTGAGAAGAGGTACATGAATGCAAAGATAACAGAAGACTGCTTAAGCTGTCATTACCCCACAGAAATGTGTAACTATGTCATTAGGAGGAACAAGAACAGAAACAGAAAACTGACTTCCACCTAGGCTGTCATTTCTCTCTTCTTTCCTCCTCCTCAGAAGCTCTGAATGCATGTACTTTAAATGGTGCTGAGGAAAATCAATGAAGAATTCTGAGAGAAAAAGGAGATACACTAACTCCATTGTTAGCATCATTACAGTATGATTCAATTAACAATTTATATGGATTCCAGAACTGTGAAGTCTCCCAGTTACATTTATTATCCTATATGGTTTAGTTGCTAACTTATAATTTTTCAAATTCTTTACCTATAATATTATATCAAGCTTAATTATCTTCACAACACTTAAAATCACAGATAAATCTCTTAGAACTTATACTAAACTCTGAGACATTTTAATCTTATGCCAGAATTCTGAAACATGAAGCAGTTGCAATCAACCACTTAAAGCCCTGTTTACATTCCAGAAACTTCAGCTGATGCAATTAACCCAATCCAGTTGCCTAATGTAATCAACAGAGGTTAGACACGGTTGTGTAAATCCTGATGAACTCCTACTACATTGCAATTTCACACAAGTTAAAAAAGACACTTACTTGTTTCTTCTTTGTAGGACTTTGAAAGATTTAGAAAATGAAACACTTCCCAACAACTTGCAATGTAAGAGCCCCATGCTGTTTATAAGCTAGAGCCTGGCTGTAGAGGGACTTGCTGTCCCAAGGCACTCCTGAAGACACCCTGTTGATTAGTTAAGGAGGGCTCTGCACTAGAGATAAAAGCCTCAGGGTGTGCTACTATTTACTGGTGGATTCTCAGATTACATTTCACATTGTAGTGAGAATCTTACATCTCTGTGATTAAATACTTCGTATCACTGCACAGAAATTCCATACACAGTGCACTATTATGAAACTGTTACAAAATATATGCTGTATTCTGGAAATTCCATTTTACTAGTAATTTTGCATTTATATTCAATGTATCTAAACCCTAGATACTTTGAATAAAATCTGATAAAAATCCACTAAATTTTATCCCACTGATAAAACCCACTAAAATCAGTCTTCAACACAAACCTGCAGCAATACAGAAGCAGTAGACGTCAGAATTCTCATCCTTAAGCAGTAGTGTCTCAGTATATGATTTTATGACAAGCTAAGACCATCTAATGACTAGCTGCCACTGATGGGGACAAGCCTGCTCCTAGCAATGACATCTGTCCAGCTCCTTAGTAATCTGGCTCAGGGAGATAAGCAGGTAGAAAACTATTCTATACCCAAGTCCTTAACTGACTCAGGACTGGCTAAGAGCCAGCATAGATGCACAGGAAACATACAAGCTGTATGACTGATGATTGGAAGAATAAAGTTAAAGACTTCCTTTCGACAGGCAACAGTTACAGTCCCAGCTGAAACATACAAAACCCTCAGGGAGGTCAACCCATCACCACAGCTAACTACTGTTGGCAGGTCAGAAAGATAAACTATCTGAAAAATAACACAAGAATTTGAAAGAAAATTAAAAGTTCTTACAGTGGAGAGTTCACTGCTGTCTAAAGTGAACATGTGAAGATAGATCTGCACCAAACAACTTTATTATGCTGCTCTGGAACCACAACCTGGAGATACTCAGAAAATTCTCCTGAAAGCCTTGCAAGACCCATTGTGAAATGTATCATAAACAAGGTTAAAAAATAGGCCACAAGGCTGGAACAGAAATATAACAAGATGTGTCTGTCAGACATACTAAATATCATATGCAGAGGACAAAATATTATTATAATCTAATCCATGACCTTTCCCCTTTGCTAAACAGCAATCCACTGTTGACCCCATTTTGTGTTTTCGGACTCCTTCTTTCATTCTCTTTAAGCTGTCATTTCCCATTTCCAGTTCTTAGATGCCTTATGCCTTCTTGTTCTCATCAAGGGAGTAGTGTATTTTAAAATCTCATCTTTAGAAAAGCTGCATATGCACAGCCTATAAACAGATCTAAATGGTAACTGCTACAGCAACTCTCCTCCCCTTCCCCACCTCACCAGATGTCCGTCCTCGCACTATTTTGTAGACAGGCACTTATATGTAATAGTAGGGTTAATCAGTTCATGATTCAGGCAATCACTAATGCTACCAAGAAAAAGATAAACTTTCAGCTATATCAGCTGCTTGATACAGCTTACACTGTAACAGCATTAGCAACACTATAAAGTGTTAAGTAAAAAATGTCAGCTATGGCTTTAAGGTCTAGTTTCACTACAGTCTAACCCTATCTAAAAGCTGCCTAACAAAGCTCTGTACTTCCTGCACCCAACTGGCATATTCCTGTGCTCTCTCCAACACCAGTTCTGGCAGTCTACCAAGCCACTTCAGCACACTAAGCTCACAGAATAATATTCAGATTTTATGGTTCAGTTAGTTTCCTGCCAGCTTAGGTATGGAAGGAAGTGGATAAAACTGCTGCATCAAGCAGTTTGACCAGCTTAGGCTGCTTTGAAATCACTACCTTACTTAAACCGATTCAAGGGCCATATTAGCACCTTTGTTACACATTAAACAATGCATGTTTCAGTTTAGCTTAAACTGAACTGGAATTGATTTATAGCAATTAGAATGAAACTTCTTATATGAAAACAAGAATGCTCATGAAGAGGTCTGCATTGGGTTAACTGCTTTTTAAGCAATTTAATTTATTTTCCTTTCTTTATATATGGCCTCACACGAGCTGTACAAATAAACTGTAGCAGAGCAGGTTAGAAAACATATTTGCAGTATCTGCTTCTCCAGGACAAGTGTGAAGTTACATAGTATCACTGCCTAATCCTCCTGCACAGGCTTCTCAGACCATCAAGAAACCCAAATCAAGAAGAGCTGTCTGCTTCCTTTAATGGTTTGTCTCTATAGGGTCAATTTCCTCATCTCTAAAATACACAAAGCAAAACTCTGAACCAGACTACTGCTACCACTACCCCATCCGTTCAGAACACTGCAGCACTTTTTCTACCTTATGCAGAGCATTACAACAGCTTTTAAACTGTTTTGTGACATTTGTGCTACAGAAACACTGCACTGAACTAACAGGGAACACTGTCTCATTCCAAATAATGGAAACGCAGAAAGATTAGTTTTAGCAGGCATATAATATGGCCACCACTTGCACTAAGCAGATGGCACGTACAGTCCTTTTACTTTCTATGCAAAACCTACACTATTCAACTAGTACAAAGTTCTACCACTAATTCACAGATTATGTTGGAAATAAACCAAAGCAAGATGGCTTATAGGCAAGTCTCAAGATTCCCTTACAACACACATCACTTCTTCATTGAAAAAAATCTATACTTTTAAAGGCTTGGTGCAGGGAGTTGTTATTCTTGCCCTTAGAATAGCTCTAGCATGGATTTCATCAACATACATGTCAAATTTAACAAGCTAATTAAAGGAAATCAGTATCTAGTTAAATATAATTAATAAATATAGTTCCATAAATATAAATTCTCCATTATTATTATTCAATTAATTCAACCTCTGTTAAGTTTTATTTTTACTTTTTATCACCCTCACTTGTGTTTAAAACACCTGTGTGCAGACCAGTGACTTCCAGACAGTCACAAATTGGGCCAGTCTAAACTAGCACTGTGGTGATCCTGTTTTTGTCTTCCACACTACCCACCTGTCAATTACTAGCAGAACTTGCCTGTTAGCTGGTTCAGGGACTTACATCAACCGTAAACTTAGTATAAAACCACAACTCTCTTTCTGCCAGGTAGCTCCCTCTAAATTGACCACTTCAAACTGATCAGAGCCAGCAAAGCAAAGGGAGCTTCAAGATCATATGGCTGAGAAGGTTGTGAGATGAAAGACTGACCTTATCAATAACCATTAAATCAACTCACTGCTCTGGGAAACTTCATCTTAAACCAAGGGGAGGAGAGGGGAAAATGTTGAAAAGTTTCCTGTGTGCTTCATGCCCTGAAACAGTGCACCTTTAGGTCAGACCAACATTAATGTAAGGGAACTGCAACTTTTTGCAGACCATACACCTATTCCTGGGCTCAGTAAAGTAAGAGCACTAAAATACAGTTATCTACATAAATAAGTATCAGACTCATATGTTACTTTTAAACATTGATCACATCAGTGTGACATAAGTAATAGTTTAACTCACGTGATGCATGTGAAATTATTGTTAGTATTAACATGCAGGCCAAATTCTATCTAAGGAGAAGTGAAGGTGAGATTTCATGGGCAGCTAAATGCATCTAATTTGTCTCTCATATCAAGTTGTCATACCAAACTCACAAACAAGCTAGTCACAATAGCAGAAAAACATTTCAGTTTTATTTGGTTAGAAAGGTCAGGATCGGACAAGCATCACAAAAGAAAAGAATGCTGGGAGCTCATGCAATTCAACAGCCATCACTAAAGCAACAAGTATAGTTTAATTTCTGATGGCTTAGAAAACTGAAATACAGAGATAGGTAATAAGTAGTCCAGTGATGGAACCTGACATGCAAGACCATAAGTAGAGAAGGGAGAAAAGGACAAGGAGGAGCAGCAAAAGAAGCAAGTGAATCTCCCTAGAACCGTCAGATCATATGTACCACCTCATCTAACCACACCATGAGAACCAAGCCAAGAAATTTCCTGTCCGTTAGTACAATTAACACCTAAATGCAATATCATAACCATATTATCTACCCAAGCTACCTCACTGAAAAACACAGAAATGCAAAGGATCTGTGCCACACTGCAAGACAATTACATCTGCACATTCAGATTTAACTAGACCCAAAACCCCTAGAGTAGAGAGTGTGCCAAGAATTTGTAGAGGATGGTAGTAACCATTGCTGCCATTTTACAGAAATGGCTTTCAAGTAAATTGAGCTGCAAAGTCAGCTGCAAGTACAAAAAGAGATGGACAGGCATCTAGTACTCAATTGCAATGATTTGGAGTAAACAATTACGCCCAAGTATTCAGATTTAAGGGCATTTTTTCTATTGCCCATTGCAAATGATAGTGGGAATATTTACACTGATACAGATGGCTAAGCATTTGGCTTTCACTTGCCAGTAATAACTCATTCATAGGGAAAACTCCAGAAACCAGGAGGACTGAAGTCACCTGCAATTCCATCACCAAGTTTAATTCATGTCAGGGTAATAAGACAGATACATAAATGTTGATGAAATAGATACTGCTCCAGGGATCATTTTTTGTGGAAAAAGAAGTGTACTACGTTTCTACTTCAGAAAATTAGGATTCATTACTGTAGGAAATGCTATTATTATTACTACTACTACTTCCTCCTATATTGCAAATCTAAAAGTACTTTAAAGGGAGCCATGATAAGTGAGATGATACCATAGGCTGATGTTTTTTCCTAAATCAGTTATCAATAAACCAGAAATAACAACAGAGGATGAAGGGGTGAGAGGTTTGGCATATAATGAAAACCAAGAAAACTATGAAACACTTCCTAACATACAATAGTCATTGTAAAAAATACAATGAGTCTTGGGCCTTCATTCAAGAGCAGCTTCATGGTAGATTACACAGCTTCACTATTCTGTGTTACAATTGCTCATATGTTGAGCAGAATGCAGATGAAATATTCACTCTTACCTTTGGATCGAGTGGAGATATCCATCCCCTCCACCACCTCCTGCTCTGCCTTTATTTCCTCTTCAGCCAAGCTGCAGGATTCAAAAAGGTGAATTAGAATAGTTAGTATTATTCCCATGTCTAATTTCACGTACAGAAGTTCAACATAACACTATCAAATACAACTATATTAACATTTCTGATAAAGTGAAAGGTCTGCTGTTCGCCAGAATATACATTGACCAGAACATGGAGAGAAACAATCCAGGTACACATGTATGCTGCACATTAGCAATTACAAAGGGAACATTTTCATACTAATGACAGTCTTGTAACATTGATGATTACACTGTATGTGTAAATTGTATGAGACAGACAAACAGGAATTCTGGTTTTTGTAGCTCCTAATCTAAGGCCTCTATAAATTGAGTAGACAGATGTCTGCTAATATTTAAACACTCACCAGCATCAGTGAACAGATTAGCTGAAGTAACAGATTTAGCAACACAGAACAGCTTGCAAAATTAGAAGGTAACATGCAATATTAAAAACAATCCAATGAATAATTTCAAGGATTTTAAAAGCCTACGTATCAGAAAACTGAATATTTATAATCTATTGGTAATATAATTTTACTGGTTATTAACTATAATAATAAGTAAATAGAGCAGATTTGTTACTAACATTTAACCATTCAATCTTATGTAGAGAGTTTTAATTCACTCCAGGCAGGATTAAATTATTAAGTGGTCAAATTAATTGAGCTAAGTCGGATAGGTGAAAAAAAGTGGAAGTGAGGGGAAAAACAACTAAAAATGAATTGAGTTGCACACAATTTTTGGAGATCTGACTATCAACAACGAAAACCAAAAGAAAACATAAGATGTTGAAGCAAGCCCAAATTCAAAATGATAGGCAAATGATGTTATGGTGCCTGAAGCAAGCATCAGAGATGTCCATCAACATCACCAGAGCCCAACAGCCAAGCAGGATGTAGATCTTTTCCTCTGTAGCGACAACTTGCTGCTGATACCAGTTTATATTGATATGTCAGACTGAACCATTGCTGCTCTGGAAAGGACTGAAATATCACTCAGTGATCCCAGACCTAGGGACAGCTATTTCTACCACAGAGGCCAAGAGGACTGCTAGAGACCTTTCCTTTAGCCACTGTGGTTAAATCTGCCTGAGACAACTAATCAGAGCTTGGAAACACCACTGAAGACTTGGTTACATTTATATCAGAGAAACTCTTAAGTCTGACAAACAATTTATATTAGCAGAAGTTTTGTTACCGGTATAAGCTAAAGCAGCTTCCTAAACAAAGTAAAACTTACTAGCAGAAAGACTTTTTCATCTGGTATTTGTCAAAACTACTTTTAATCAACTACGATGGGAGTTGGGTTGCAATTTATTTCACACTTCTGAACAGGACAGTTCTCTCGGCAAAATTTTTAAATACAAATTAACCAAGCTCAGTGTATGGAAGACCCAAAGCTGAGAAGATCTGTGAAGTCCCATTATTCTTGTTATTTGTATATATCAATAATTTATGAATTAGGCTCTTTAAAGTGATAAAACACAAAAGGGAAGTTCTATTCTACCAGAATCCAAACTCCCAGCTCATGGACTGTGCTGTTAATTTCAGTAGGAAGAAAAGGCATTCACGTGACCAGAATTATGGTAAATGTGTAGCACGGTTGACCATTGCAGAATGCTTCTCAGATTTATTTTGCATGAGCTGATTAAATGCATAACAGAGTTGACCGTACTGCAGTGCTCACCAATTTACTATGCATGGGCAGATCAATTACACTGCACATTTGTTACACTCTTTTCCAGAGGGCCTCCAGCAAAGAAGAGCTGGCAGTGTGTTGCAGACATCAAAACATTTCATGCACCACTTGCCTCTCTTCGTTCTCTTTCCTAAGCTATGGGAAAGGATGCCTCATAAGATGGGCTCATTGTTCTCTTCTCATGTTGCACTGTTTTTTTCTTCCTCTGTCCCCTTATAAAATTCTATTTCACATCAATATCACCAAACTGTAACTAAAACCATATTTTTAAAACATCATGTATATATGATTAATAATGCACATAAGTATGTAATAATATACACTAATTCTATCAATAGTGAAGTTAAATTACCTGTCTTTAAAATATAGATCCTGTTTCAGCCAGGGGCTAGGACATACAAGTCTTTACAAGACTCATCTTGAAGTCTTAAGATCATTTTACACAGGTTGCTACTAAAAGGAATGGCTTCCCCAATCCCTAACCTCATGCATCAGAAATCGTGTTCATTTTAACAGAATCATTTCTGTCATCTAGCTCACTTGTGCAGCTGGATGGATGTGCAGAAAAAAAGGAAATGGGAGTGTACCACATGTGGGGAAGAAAGGGAAGGGTAATATCGTTTCACCAGGAGCTCACATTTAAGTTACATTAAAGTAATCATAACATTCCAGACTCATCCAAATCTATCAGATGCCATTTTGTTACAAGGACAACCTCAGGGGAACATGATACAACAGAAAGATACAGTAGTTGCTACAAGTCATCGTTAAAAGACATGGAGTTGAGAAATGGATGTGACAGGAAAGCATAGCAACACAGTAGCAGGAACTGTTCCTACACCCCTGACCAAAGTAGCAAGGGAAGTTACAGAGCTGCATGAAGATGCTTGGTACCTGTGGGTCCAAACCTAGCACTGCAGGGGTGTTATAGGTCAGGACTCCTATGTATTATTTACAGCATATTACTTTCTTCAGCTCTAAATTTGTCTCTCCCCTTCTAATGAGTTTCATTTAGGACATTCAGCCAGTTCCCTCCACCACCTTTTTGAGTGTTCTTTCAACAGATTTAGAGAGACACAAAAAACATTCTTCATAAGCAGTCCCAAGATGAACAAAGTATCTTCACTTGACACATCTCTGATACATCACTTGAAAGCTGCCTGAAAGCTTTCCCAAAGACTCAAAGTATAAATGGACAGTCAAAAACACATGCACCATTTGCCATAAGGGTTCTTCATTTTTCTTACCAATGGGGGTGCACATACGCTATATGCACATAGGCACACTGCCCGTCACACATAACTAAACCAAAACTCAGCAATTACATATTATACTATGAAAATTGAGACTTGGAGGACCAGATTACATCTCCATAGTCTCTACTATAATTAATCCCACTCAATCTTTTAAGGGCACAAACATTTTTTAAGTATGTAAGAAAAACACTGAGATTATTTTGAAAAAAAAAAATTCAAACCAGGGGAACAGTTAAATAAGCATATTAGACATAAAAAACCACTTAAAATTCACAGCTCTTCAGAAGCATCTCCCATTGTTTTATTTGCTGTAATGCATTATGACTTGCACAACATGACATTGTTTAAATGGTGGCAGTGATGACTGTAGTGGTAATCTTTAAGACTCAAGTTTGTAAATACATGCTAGCAATTCACAGCAAGTTTACAGTAACTTTTCTAAAGCTGACAGATCTTTTCACCTTTGTACCTTCAATCAATACAAACAATATTCCAAAAATGCTTTATAAAGCACAAACTTCCAAACACAGAAAATTCATTAGCAAAAGATTTCAAATTAATTCAAGAAAAGCAGGTCCTTAATGACAGGTAGCTTACTATTACCCACAACAAAATAAAAAGAAAATTAAACCACCAGCAAAATAATTGAAAACAAGCATCTAGTTCTATAGAAACAATAGCTGTGTAACTAAGTAGGCTATTCTAGAGATTTTTATTTTGAGAAGTCATTTTTGTAGGGCTTAGAGCTGTTATTTCAGATAGCATACAATACTGTCATGCATGTGTACTATGAATGTGATGCTCTGAGGCTGTGGATCAGAAATGATACTGGTATATATTCAATTAAGTACTTAGGTGAATACAATAACCTTATGTTATTCTGAAAGCTACTTCTATTTCCTCATCAACATGAATAAACACAGAGGTACATATTTTAAGAACACAACTGAATTTTAAGTTTTGACAGTTTCACTGTCAATTGATTAGAACACCAATTAATCATTTAATACTTCCCTACTCATATTGACTAATCTTCAAAAAAAAGTAGGAGAAATTGTTTTCTAAAATGTTAAACTAATTTTTTTCATACAAATTATTTTACAGTGTTTGAATAAGGAGAGAAGGGGTGGAGATTATTCTTTTGGGGATAGCTGGGGACAGAAAGAAAAAAATAAGGGTTGAAAACATACAGGATTTATTGATATTTAGGTAAAAACGCAAAAAGAACTTAGCTGCCTCATTTTTAAATATTATCTCTATTAAACTACAGAGAGAGTGGGGTTTTAATATAAAAATCCATCTTTCCAATTTCATACTAGTAAATAAAAGACTGACTTTTCTGTTCAGGAAAATTACTCCTGTACTAGTAGCTGTACTTACCTGAAAAAACGTACACAGACTATTTAAAGTTGCTCTAGCCTATATTAACTACAAAGAGCAATTAAAAGTTGCAGATGAACTACTGCACCTTGACATTTAACCAAGAAAAACTGACAGTTTTGGAAAACCACTCAAAACAGCTAATGCCCACATATACAATCTAGAACTACATTGGGAATAAACACATTAATTTAAAATGAAGAACTATATAGTTATGGAATTAATTTTTCCCTTTAATTAATAGAAAACAGAACCAAAAAAGCCTTGATTAAAGACTGCAAACACTAAAATTGAATTTCATCCTTAAGATAATTCCTGTCTCTCCTGTATCTCACTTGTGAGTAGCAATTCTAAATAATGATTTCAAAAAACTGCATTCAATAAAAATTTGAAAAAAAATATTTGCATGCCATTGCTGAATAAATAGCAGCTTTGTATAAGCACTCACCTATAACAGTCTCTTACTCATCGGTAGCTATGCTATTTATGCAGGATTCTTAAAATGGCGTCTGACAGCACTGCACTGCCTCATTCCTGTACTGTAGCTAAAATGGTAGCAGTTTATTCAATAACAGTATCTCTTGTTTAAACAGCAGGGCTATATTCGAAGCAAGCTTCTAAATATCAGAAATGGTGAAGTATGACAAAAGGACATCTGACATCCAAGCGTTTAACTAAAAAGGACAAGACAGGGAGTTTTGTGAAGTCACAGGTTACTAAGGAAATCACTCAATTTTAGATTCACTCTCCAGCTCGAGTGTCTCATAGTTTGTGTTTCCTTTTGCAGAATTCCCTGAAAAATGCTCAATTTGTGTTAAGCAATTAACACACACACAAAAAGCTTGTTCAAATACAGCAACGTTTAAGCTAGTTACCTCTCATGACAAGCAAAGTATATATATATATTTTTTCTTTTAATTTAAAGAACATTTAGGTTCTTTTAAAAACCTTATTCTGTGTGCATTCAAACTAGCTCCACAAAAAAGAAAAATCAGAGGAGTGTATGATACCAAGTATCTCCATCTTCTTTAAGAGTATAAACTATGGAGCTAAGGCCCAAGAAGGCAACCAGAATAGCTATAGATTTCAGATACTAAAAACATAATTTGTAACCATCATGTTTGAAAGTAAAGGCTGATACTTACCAAATTAAGGATGTTAACATCCTGCTACAGGATGTTTTTTATCTCACAGTATGAAACACAAATGCTATGACAGCTGCCAATAAAGGGTTAACATAAGAATGACAGACAACTATCAAATAAATAAACCTCAGATCTTATGTAGCTTTTCTAAATTAGAGTTTAACCCATTAATACAAACATGTTTATTAATAAATATATTTAAAATACCTTCAAAATAAAATTTAAAGGGCCAAGCCTGATGGCCTGCTAAGAAGGTTTTCAGTCCCTGGTGTACAGACCCCTCAAAGCCAGTGCAGTACTACTAAGGGGTTTGCAGGCAATAACTAAGCAAGTCAAACCTAGTCTAACAGGCTTCAATTCACTATAACAGGATTCACATGCCTATGGGAAAAATATTAGGGATCCATAAATAACAAAACTTGAAAATTGCTGTCTACTATATTCTACATGAGCAAAGGTTATGCTCATCTTCCAAGATATCCAGAAGATGCAAATTTATACCCTGAATTAGAGACAGAGTAGAGGAGAGCTTTCACTGAGATTTATCATCCTTTAACCAATTATGCTGGAGTGGCACCATTACTATGAAAAATTTAGCATGACCTATCACTTTTCAGCTACTGAATCCATATGGCCAATACACTTGAAAACAGAGAAAAACGGGGAAAAAAAAAAAAAAGAAAGAAGGAAAAAAACCCCAAAACAACAAGGCAAGCAGAGGTGATATCACAAAATGGAAGACAGCTCAGGAAGATGAGCCAATCAACGTTTGTAGATACCGATATAAAGGGCTACATTTGTCATGTAATCCACCTATTTTTGAGCATGAAGTTGCTTTTGTTACAAGCTTCCTTAGTAGCAGTATAGTTTCTCCTCTACATTTCAATAACCCTGTCTGATGGGGGGGCGGGGGGGGGGGGAATGTCACATTTGAAGTGGTTTATACTCTGCATTTTTTTCATTCTCAGTATGTTAAGTAGTGTCATTTGTTTAAAGAAAACACTCAGTTTTTTCTTAGTACTATTTAGCTTCCAACTAAAACAGTTTTCCTGAAAAGAATAAGGCATATAGCTTCTAAAAAGCTACTGTTTTCATCATAACTTATAAATCCAGATCTCTCCTTTGTTTTTCCCCCACTGCATTCTTTGTCCAGCTAATTACAAAAGTAACTGGATGTTGGCACAAAATAATAATGGCTAATCATATTCATCCTGGGCAATTCAAATTACTCTTTAGTTGCCAGAAAACTTAAAGTGCAATTATACGATTAACTGCTGGTTACATTAGAATAATGGCCATTTGCTACAAACCTCAGCCACACTGCTTCATCCATGTCCCGTCTAACTGTGATATTAACTAGATCCAGTCCTGCAAAATCTTGTGTAGAAGAATACGTGCTTTCACCCACATCTATCACTTAAACAAAACCCCACATTCCATCTGCCCTGAACAGTAGAAAAAACAGCACAGAGTGCTTCTTATTATGCAATCTATGAAAGTGACTGATAACATCATACCTTGACAAAGCACCAAAAATACATGAAATTCTTCAGCTTGGCTGAATTTGCTTTACTTAGATGGAACAAAGATGGTAGAAATTTCCAGAAGGCCCCTCTCAGTCTTGCCACTGCAATTGTCAATCTTTAACCTACCCTCTGCTTCTATTGGCTGGAGCAGTCCATGGAGCAGCGCGATTGGGCTGATCTGTAAAACAACACTGCTGTCTCTACCTTGCCTCAGACATCTTGCTGCAATGCAGACATTTATTTTTTTGTGAACTATAAAATAATTGTATTTGAGTGATTAAAATAGTGAACTTTAACAGACTCACGATGCTATGTTTCATTACATGCACAAGGGCAGCCTAGACAAATATGCTTCACTGTCAGCAGTGTGTCTGGAGGTGCAGATTTGAAACAGATCCTAGTTTAACAAAACCTGTGGGAGCCATTTTAATACAAGCTTTCTGATTGCAGATCACTTACTCCTGCTTCCTCATATTAAACAAATATTATGTTGTGCACTATTTAAGACTGAAAGTAAACTGCTAATGTGTTTAAACTACTGCTAGGAAAATTATGTCCAAATGTAATTTCTGTTTTTAGCAACCAACTAACAAAACCCAGAATAATTTCTTAGCTGCACTTTTAAGTATCCTGAAAAAAGCTTTGAAATTGCATACAATAATGCTATCACATGAAACGCAGTGGTATATCCCAGCACTTTCAGATTGTAAACTAACTAGATAGTCTTATAAGTTGGGGGGGGGGGGGGAGGGGGGGGCGGCTAAACAAAGTGAAATATATGCAAAGTAAGATACTCATACCGGCAAACAAGTAACCAGAGGTAAATTATGTTACAGAATGGTATCAAATACATGTCAACTTTCTAGAAAAGTTACCACGTAACTGTGTCTAGGTGCAGTCGTTTGCAAAGCTAGCTTAGCTCTAAATTCTCTCCTAAAATCATGAATGTGTGTGGACTGTTAAAGCAAGTGCAAAATTCACACTAACAGCACAAAAGAACATCCTTCCTCTGCTTTTGTAGTGATCACTGAAAATCAGCTTGTTAAAACAAGCATGCAAGCACGTATCTTAGTAAAGAGTATAAAATGTTCTAAATTCGTTATAAATCAAGGAAGTTTGTCTGAAATGATACTTATATAGTATCAGAAAGGTACGTTCATTAAGCATTATTTATTTTACTTCATCAGGTCACTTCATTGCTGAGTACTAGCACTTTCATCACACCTGAAAAGCCTAAGGAAAAACAAAAATGCGTTTTACCCTACAAACATGGTAATTAATGATCTATGAACAAGCAGCAAGTAGAATATATTTCACTGGCCTGAGGTAAATATGAAGCAAAAGCTCCAAACTTTAGAGGCAAATTATAAAAAAAATAGTGCATTCAGATTGTAACAGTTTACACATACATGTCCCTTAAAATGGACGCTACACAAACCTAATTTTTTATACAACTAACCAGTAACATTACTTCATCTACTGGAATAACTGATCCAGTGAAAACAAAATGTTTGGAAAACTATTAAAAATGTTCAGAGAGTAGCATGCTGCTTACTTACCAACTGTTCAAGCACCCATCTCATTTTTCCAGTTAAGAAGATACAACAGGCTGGCAGATTTGGGAATTGATCAAAAAGGAATTTCTTGAAATAATTACGTAGCATTAAACCAAAAGTTAAAAAAAAAAAAAAAAGGACAAAAAGACAAAAAGAACGAACAACATGTACTACTGTCATGAACCACACATGATTTTATATCCTCTGGACTCCACAAGACAGAACTGTGGCTGATACAGTGTAAAACAAAAAGGCACAGATAAAAGGTACATTAGTTTATTTGAACTATGCAACAGAAGAAAGCTAACAGTTCAGAAACATTTTCCATAAAGAATCAGATTTGTATACAGATGTACTGCTGCATTTTATTGAGCAGCACCCCATTTCCAAAATCTGCAGCATAAAAACTCCCTTTTAAAGGAACAAAATATTAACCATACATTGTCCCTCAGAAAGAGAAACACGTTGTATTAATTACTCCTGCAAGAAAAAAAGTTGAATAATCATTTTAAATTAAGATAAGCTGCATAAAAAACATGATGCAACAGCACACCACCACCTAGGCCCAATATCTACAATCTGCCATTAGCACTTTTTGCTGACGTCTAGGTTTTTAAAAATCCCATATTTTCTCACAGATAACTTATCTTAGCTATTCCATTCACTGTTTAGAAAGGTAAACTTGCCTGTTCTTCTGTCTGCCATTATCCCTGCTTGACTCCCTGTAGGGCAGTTAAATGCATCTGCTCCCTAGCTTCCATTTTCTCTTCAGCAGGCATGTGACACAACAGACAATAGTGCTGGCAAACTGCTCAGAGAGAGAAAGCTTCTTTGGAATACCAGGATCTTGATAAACTCTAAAAAGACCATCCTCCTGTGAAGAAGTAGGTATGCCAAGGTTTTGCCAGTCTGCAAAATAAAGCTGTGGCTAATGGCTACTAACCATGTGACCCAAGAAAGCAAATTTAAACAGTTCCAACTTAATAAAGTGCTGTGGTGTGAGTTTTGCACAACAAATCACAGAGAATCACACTCTCAACCCACAACTCATAGGTCCTAGAGAAAAAAAAATTTAAAAAGTAAGGCTTACCTCTGTGGATGCATTGTTAACACAGTGTTATGTCAATACTTATAAAACATGGAGGACAGGCTCTCAGTACTCAGGCAGAAAGGGCTTGGCACTTCAGCTTGATGATCTGTCTTCCTAATAAAAGCTAATCCCGGATTGGCTACTTCGGTAAATCTGAATGTAAAGCTTCAGGGGATTGGCTGAAACACTTCCTGAGCGATTATCTTTGTGCAGCTCTGGCAAGCAGGAGCCATCCTGTGCATAGAGAAGACAGGCTAAGCTAGGCCCGTTTCAGCAAAAGAAACTTGAAAAGAAACCCCAAACGAGCGCTTTCCGTATAAAATACACAGATTTTCAAGCAGAGGGAAGTGATCACAAACTGCCTGACTGAGCAAATGTGTCTCAACGTGCTACTACTGAAAGCATTTTGATATTTCAAACCTGAAGAAGGAAGAGTTCACCCAGGTCACAAAAGCTATTCTTTATAAGCAAAATGCTAAATTCACTTTGCTGGGATTCTGCCACGTGCTGCACGGAGAAAGCAAAGCCACAGAAAGAGCAAAACAGACCGAAAATGAACATGCACAAGAGACTTAACCGAAAATTCAGAGAGAATTCTCCTATTCCAGAATTTATATATATTGACACCTACCGTAGCAACCATATACCGACAGTGTGATTTCTTTAGACACTACTATAAGCCGAGCCTTAAACAGGAAAAACTTCATGTCTCATTTCCACAAAACCTATTGTACACCTGAAACTGCATTGTCAGGGAGGGCTGCTGCCGTTCGGTGCATGCCCTCCTTGTTTATAAAAATGCTTCAGAGCACAACCGAAAATATCAGCATCACACCAGATCCTGTGTTCTCGAATTCCTTACCCCCCCACGGCCCCCACCTTTCGGCCAGCTCAGGCTGGCTGTTACACAAAAATCTGACTAACTTCCGTGTTAGGCGGCTGCAGCTGCAGTTTCCTGTCCATTAACCCTTTCAGGATTGGTGCTTTTTAAGATACGATATAGGCCCTGAAAAGGCGTGGATTTCTCTACGTGGCAAGTTATCTGTCTGCTTTCATAAAAGCATTAATATAGCTTTACAGATGGTTTTGCTTTACCTTTTATATTTCACTAAAAACCTGCAAATGAAACAAAATGAGAAAGCGGCACGTAAGCAGCCAGGTTGATCTCAGGCCAATTCCTAAGCATTTGATTCAAAACTGTGATTCAGTTCTCTTCCCTAATGCAGTGAAAGTGGGAGGATTTATCGCTATGCCAGGAAGGAAGAAAGTCGTAACTCCGGGGGAAGATTTTAAAGGCCTAAATATTAGAAAGGCCCCAACAAGCCTTCACGGTTTTGTTCAAAATTTTGCATCTGTATTAGGTAGCTCAGCATTATCCGTCTGCAGCCACCAACAGATTGCACTGGAAATCGTGGATGAAAAGGTGTTTCTGAAGCATACTGCATATTATGACAGGATTATTTATATTAATTAAAAAAAAAAGCAAGCAGCCGTAGTGGCAGAGGTTTATTATTAAAACAATAATTATTAAATAATGAGCTAAAATAACCAAACCAAAATAAATACTCTTCCAGTACAGCATCTAGGACTGTTCAAAACTGATTGTAAAAAAAACCCTCTCCCTCAATCCAGTTGCAAAAAGAATACGCATTTCACCCTACCTTTACTGAGTGCTAACGACCCCAGAAAACAATCACCACAAATTAAACTAACGCCCTCCTTCAGCTGCAACCAGCACCTTTCATGATAGAACTACTTTACCACACAAAGCTCTCCTACTCTGCATTGTCCATACGCATCTAGATTATTTCTGAAGATATCATTGTCACAGAAAAAGGCCAGACCATCCTAACACTGTGCTTACATTTTTTTGTTTTCCTGCGTTTTAGGCTGCAGCAGCAGATTAACAGTCCAGCATACAAATTCTCATCTCTTAAGTAATTGTGGAGTCCCTGCTGGAAGCATTTTCCTTTTTTAGCTTTGGCAATGTTTTTCAGGGCAGGGAGCAGGAAGACTCATGGATTACACTGGCAGTTTGTTCTGTTTTAGGAATTTAGCAGAAACTAGAGAGAGTACTGCTATAAGGGGAACCAAACAGCCCACTATAGTAGCAAGAACACAGTGGAAATGCATGGTGTCCAAGTGCATACTTGCATCGGTTTTAAAAGTTCAAACCATTCAAGACAGTTTTCTTTTTATTTGCTTACCTGATTTCTAGGAAGCACAGCAAGGGAGCAAAACTAAATACACTGAATTTGTCAATGCTTTGTGCTAACTAGGGACCGACTCTAGGAATTCAGTTATGCTGATGGTGACTGGGAACACTGCCAAACTGACTCTTGGACCTATCAGAGAGAATCGGTATGCAGCAGATAGAAGCAGCCTTAGTCCTATCGTCTAGATTCAGGGAAATGGTAGCCCAAATGCAAAACAGAAGTTTACAAACCTTCAGTCACTAGCAAGAAAAAACCCTAGAAAACATATCAGACAGAATGTAGCATTTGTATTCAGCCACCAGGCTACTCTGCTTAAACAGACAAAAGAATTTGGTCAGGAACGACAGAGGAAAAGCTTGGAGTATCTTCCTCTTTATTTTCTGGTCCATAACCAACCATATTTTGCAACAGGATGTACAAGTCTGCTGTAACAACACACAGGTATTGGAAATCTGGAAAATTCAGATGATTTTGTCCGTTAAATCACAATGATTGCACGTTCTACTGCAGCTCGACCAATTCTTTTACATAGGAGTGGCGATTTTTTTGGAGGGGGAAGGGAAAGAAACTTAAGGAAAACAAAGAAGAGAGACAGGGGAAGCTGAAAGCTTTGTTAAAAGCAGAAGAGAGGGCAGAGAGATTAGATTAGCTATTATTTGTCCTTTTCAATGCTTTGGAGATGTTAAGAGAAAACAGAGCTGTGAGACAGGAAAAAAAAGGCTACGGAGAGAAACCAAATGAAAGATGGAAAGCACTAATTCAATCAAAAAGGAAGTTAAAAAACAACAGCATAAGAAGTGCAACCTACTATATTTAGAGTTCGTTGCAAAGAACTGACAGTTGTGCAGAATCTCCAGAAAACACCACAATGCTGTAAGGAACTATACTCCTTAACACGTACTGAAAGCTTCAAAGCTAAACAAATACCAGTTAGCAAGTGATTTGTCTGTAGGACCGAAATAGTAGGTTTGATAAGTGCCCTTAGAGGGGGTGAATCATCACTGACAGAGAGGGAACAGTTGGCGATGGATGAAAGACGGAGCTTTAGAAATAACATTTTTAACAGATACACAAAAGGAAAGAGGTAATGTCATATGTCTGATGACAATAATAAAAACCAGAATCAAACCCCAAAACAACTGGGGCAAGAAGTTGCATTAAGGGATTGTAGTTTGGTCCTGGGTTTCCAAGTCATTGACTAACAACCCTAATTTCTAGAATAAAACCACAAAATATTGTAATTCGGTCTTTCCTTTTAAGTGGTTTTTTTTCCACTTTCCCCCCTTTTCCTGAATTTCCCAATGTATCAGTAACTGCTTAAAGACCAGAGGAAAAGACTTCCATCAGACACAGAATCCAACAATAAATGTCCATAAAGGGAATTACTGAATTTATAAAAGTGAGCTGGATGTTAAAATTAGTGACTTAAGAAAGTTGGTAATTTTGTAAATTATCAGAAACTACTGGAGTATGTGTTTATGCCAGATACATGCATGCATTTATCCTTCTGACCAGGATCTTTGACTACGTTTGGTTTATATTACTTGTTCTGGATCACAATGGTCACGCATTACCTGCAGATTAAAAAGCTGATTTTGTTTGTAATACACACTGAATATCTGGTGCATTATGAAAGTTTCTCTTGACAGCCATTTTTTAGTATGCTGTGCAACTGCCTCATACATTTCTCTAAAGGAAATCTCCATTCATCTTCAATCATCTGCCAAAATATCTAGAAAAAAGAAAAGAACCCCCGAGCCCTTTCCTTCAACAGCTGTTGCTTTTAAAAAGAGGTGCTACAGCCTATGTTATCTTAAGGCATAAGGCCATATATTTCATTTCTTTCACCCCCAGTTTGAACCAGTCTCTCCGTGATTTAACAGCTGGGAGCTGGGCTATTGGATATCCTGTATAAAACACGATTTTCATTATTACATATTTAAATTATATGTCCTATATTAAAAGCCTAAAAGATATAAATTATGTCATATTTAATATACAGCCAAATACTTTTTCAGTTACCTGGAAAACAGCTGTGAGACACGTGCAGATACACTGGATGTCTGACCTAAAGCATATATCCATCCTGCAGTTGAACTGCATCTGTGCAAGTGGATTTATCACGTTTACTCTGGTGATAACACAGTAATGAATCTGAGTCACTGCACATTCAAGGTCTGTGGCTGTGGGAATGTAGATACCCTGCATGAGAACTCAGTATAAAATCCTGAGAGAAGTCTGTTTCACAAAGGGATTCTAATACCCAAGCGTGGGACATCAAGGTCAGACTTAGATGCTGGAAAACAGAAGACAGTCATTATTGCTAGGAATGAATTATTTAGAGCCATGTCTGGATAATGCTAAACTCTAGTCTTATTACAGTGGTGTCTGACTTGGCTGGCCCTGTGTAGAGTCAAGAGTTGGACATGATGATCCTTACGGGTCCCTTCCAACTCAGTATATTCTATGATAATTTTTCTCTTTTGATTTTTTCACATTCAGGAATTGCTTGGTTAACATGAGAGACATGATTCTGTTTGCTTTGTTTTTCATAAAATCTGATCACCTCACAGAAGACTCCACCAGTAAAAGCTCATACCAAATAAGTGATGGAATTACAAATGTACTGTTACAGTGATTCTTCTTTTCTCCTAAGCTCATATCTTATCACAACCCACTGCAGATTTAGATTATACCACTCTCACTTCTAGCATCTTTCCTTCCCTTCCACACTAAATTTGCATTTTGGCTTCAACATTAAGGCTCTGCATATTCACACCTTTCTCTTCCTTAACATTAATTCCAATAGTGATATTAATATCATTTTTGTGGTTTGCCTCTCACCAGCAAAAAGACCTTTCTCTCTCCACCACAAATGTGCAGAACCATCACTTTGACAAAGGCTAAACCCACAGTTTCACCAATTTTCTTTTCTTTTTTTTTTTAAATCAGGTTCACTAGCTTAAACACCTCACCATTCCTTCCAGGCACAGCACTCAGTTACACTTCAAGCAGAACTGTGTATTTGGTTACATGGAGAACAGAATCAGAGAATCAAATATTTACTGTGCTAACTTCAACCCAGGAAAGGCACCAATTCACAACAGTTCATAACACGGCTGCCATAACAACTGTAGCAACATGACTAAGAGGACTGAGTAGCTCAAGATAATTTAAACAATCATTACCACTGAAAGAAATTTTTATGAAACCATTTGATCAAGCACTGCATTCACTGGACCTGTGTTTTTAAACTATATTTTCTTCATGCCCAAATGACACTGCAGACCTGTCCTTGTCTCTTAAATGTTATGAAAAGGCAGGAAGAAAGCAAGCCTTTGAAATATAATCATGTCTCTGAAAAAAAGCAACAGCCTTTCCAGCTGTGGCTTTGTCTTCTGAAGCCAGGTGAAAGACTTGCTGATAATTACGAGACGTTTCACTGATATTAACTAACATCTGCATAAACTGTTGAATTAATTTTAGCACTTAGATTACTATTTTTCAGGCACTGTTGGATTTACAGACAACGTTTACTAGGTAACAGAAAAGAGGATGCAGCTGAGTTAATGCCACTCTACAGTTGTGTCTAAAAGGGAGGTATACAGTAAAGAAATCTATACTCATATCAAAAAACATAATTCTGAAAGGGCAGAAGTAGTCATGCTGTATTCATTCTAGTTGCCTATAACATAATATGTGTGTTAATTAGGTACACAAAAAAGTCTTAACTGTATTACTAGTCCCCAAGCTTTTTTATGAAATGAACTTCAACACTTTTTAAAAAAAAAAAAGTCAGAACATCCTTATGACATGAGAGTAAACGGATGTCAGAGTTTAGGGGATTCAAAAGTTGTATGCAACACTTCAGCCACATAAGGAACAACAGAACATAAGGGGACCATACATATTTGTGTTGAAGTTACTATAGGTAACTCAAATGTAAATGTTAATTTACATTTCTACAAAGCATTATTCTGACTTCTTGTGTAATAATCTTGCTTAAAGATTAACTTTTATAGATATGTTGGAATGGAACATTCCAGGCACTAAAACGTATACTGAAAAGAAGTTGTGATATTCCTCTACATTTCAGAGTGTCATTAGTAATTCAGGAAATACCAAGGTATTTCACAGATGAAGAAAAAGAATTCTGCAAATATTTCTAATATTTCTTGAGCTACTCTACGCAACATCCAGAGGATGGCAGAGGATAAAATTAGTACTGCAACCCTTGTTTTACTGTCTTTCTCTTGATCTCTCAGCTGTACTTCTCTTAAAAAAATCACTCAGATTCCAATCCTACAATGCGTACATTTTTAATCTCTTCCGTGCATTCCGATAACTGCCTGGTCTTTCAAGGGCTGTGAAAATGTTTTGGGAAAACAACCAACCCTGGACATTTCTCTCTGCAAACATTCTAACAGAGAAGAAAGATATGATTGGGGGAAATTAAAAACAGAAAAACTATTTGTTATAATTCTGATTTATAGCGTATTTTTCTTCATCTTTATATGATAGCAGGAAAATACTTAAAATACAAGGGAAAAAACTATACCAACAATTCTAAATTTGGGATGCAGATAAAAATTTTCATTCCTTAAAGCAAAAGAGGCACTTGCAATATACCCCAACAAAATAAAATTAATACAGGTCACCAACTCCTTGACCTCTATTGTAGTCCCATGCTTGTAAACTTAATAAACACTAATTCATAGAGATGAAGAAGTTTCGTTCTAAAAGTGGAGATATCTGCACACATATTTTGGATCCAACTCCCAAGTAAGTCCAAAGAATTTAATAATATCAACTAGGTGGTTAAGTCTTAAGACTTTACTGCCACTGAAACAGGTACTTTTATTACCAATTCCTTTCCTAGCCACATATTCCCACTCCTTCCTTTGCACCGGATTTATTAGCAGTGGGCCAGGTCAGTTTGCTCAAACAGAAGAAAACTAGATGCAATTTTAGTGTTTGGCTTTGCAGCTACATATAGTGGCAGGAGGGAGGAGATTACCCCTTTCAACAGGTAGGGACAGTTAGATCAGTTCAAATTGTGTGTACATTCCCGAAGTCACTGCTACAAATTAAAAACCAGAGACACATATTAGCTAGTTCTCTGCACTTTCTGTGTTTTGACTTCTCAATGCACCTCACTCATCTACAATGATTTAGGTAAGATTAGTTATTTGCATTCATGTGAGCAAAATGAACCTTTGAGCACTTGGCCTGTTCTCTTTTTCTCCACACGAGTCTATCTTGTAACCAAAACAAAACCATAAACCACAAAACCCACAGCACATTTGCAGCAAACACTTGGGTTTATTTACATGTGTGTGCATTTGTGTAGGAAAACATAGATTTTGATGGATAGACAACATAAAGTACCATCAGCATTTAAAACTGCATCCAAAAATTATATTGACTTTTTCCCACAGTGCAGAAAAGAACAAAGAGATTATGGGAAACAGACATTTTATTCCCTTATTAAGAACTGAGCAGCATGACTGTATAAGGTAGGGCCTTCAGCAGAAAGCTTGAATTGCAGCTGTCTGTATAATTTAAAATATAAAAGACTGTTCCTGGTTAGCTCATGTTATAATAATTAAAAATTCTCCTTAACATAGCTTCTATTTGCAAAGATTTGTAAAGTAAATGTGACAAGTGATTTCTAAATAGCAATTTCTTTGAAAGGTAAGGTTGTCATTCCTGCTTGTTCTTAGTGTTGGGTATTTTGTTTGGAATTTGTTTAATTAAAAAGGTAATCTGCATACATTTTTACATCATATTGTTCTTCATGTTAAAATATGATGAAAGTTTACATAATTGTCCAACATTTAAATATTTCTATTTTGTATAGTTTCTATAAGCACTTGGAAAATATGTAAATTATTTACAGGAAAAACAAGTTCTATTATGGAACAACCAGGCTTCTCCTAGAACAAATTTCCAACCTGCAAGCTGTTCTAAGATTTGAGAACTAGACTAAACGACTCTGTAGCTTTGCATAGAGTGTATCAGGAACGTTCTTCACCTACCTTTGTATGTTATCCATTGAAATATGATTCTGATCTTGATTTGGCTGTTCTTATACAATAGATATTTTAAAATAAACTTATTTACACATACATAATAGGACATTTTCCACAGACATGTAGTTAATTTAAAAAAAAATAATTATAGATTTGGAGGGGGTTTTTTCCCTACACAGTTCGCTAACTTCGGTAGAAGTGCAGCATCCCCTAGCGTTCATTTACACGTTATTACACTGGGAAAAAATGCGGGCAGACAATGACCCGTATACTGAAAATGCTATTCAAACAGGTTTTGCCATAGGATTCAATATGCATTTTCAAGTTGAGATTTTAGCAGAGATAATTCAATGATAACTACAGAAAAGTCTGAAGGTGAAGCTTTCCTCAAGAGACACATATCTATCTCTACTGCAGCATGAAGAGAAGCATATATAAAACCATGTATTGGTTAGCGTCACCAAGACTGTGGATGAGCCCTCCAATACTGACCTGCATGGCTCTTATATAAGCAGTCACCATTCTGTGCTTCCAGAAAAATTCTAGCCCCAGTGTTCAATGCATTCTTAGTGAGGTAACCATAGAACAGTCTGTCCTGCATTTTGATGAAAAAGCAGAGCTTGCATACCTCCCATTACTCCAGGGCATAATCTTCCTTTAGCTACATCAAATGCCCTGTATAAATTTAATTCTAAGATGACAAACAAGCAAATGCAAAGCATTTGAAATCACTGCTAAGCCTTAGTCCAGACATGTTTTGCCATATAAGTTACAGTTAAGTATCTAGTACTATGTAACCAAATCTAGGTAGACATGGATAAAAAGACAAAGGCTAGAAACAAACCGGTTCTTGTACCGTGCAGCAGCAGGTTGAAAATACTCAGGCAATTAGGACTCCGCTCCCAGAATGTGTAAGGCAACTACCACGAGGGGCACACAGATAACCCCAAGAAAATATACATCTGAAAGAGCTCAACCTACCCATGACAGCGCTTTCTGGAGAAAAGGAAGGCATATGGGCCCTCAAAACACACCTCTAAATTCATCACAAATTACAACCAGTCTTCTTCAAAGTTCTGCCTATGCTGGATTACATCAGAATTAGGAGTCTTTCACAAAGCACATGTGATTTGTTGAGCTTTGGTGTGTCAGATTTAAATTCAGGTTTGCTGTGAAGCTAAATACAAACCAGGCAGATGTAGCTGAGATTTTTGATCTACATTTTTATTTACATTAAAAGTGAGCAGTTGGAAACAGAATGGCATTCATTCTGAGCTGAATAGATTCTCACATATCTTAGAAAATGGAAAAAATACTATTTCTTTCAAGTGGAATAACAATCACACTGTTAGAGTTTTACAAGAATCAAGAAAGGACGCAACAGCTGAGTTCAGAGCATCTGAGTAACCCAATGGACTTAGAGGTCTAATTTACCTAAAAAGGCCATGTACAATGTGGATTCATCTTAAAGACGGAATATTTCCAACCACAAGCACATTTTTCTTGCTCTCTGGCTGGTTTTCTTAGCACCTTTTAAACATATTTTTTTTTCATGATGGCGGTAGGAATCCAACTCACCTTGGTAACATTGAGCATATAAACAAAATTTTAAATTCATCCTCCTCTGGATGGCATGATGATAGTATTTTTGCCAGCTAAACTGAAGAGAGCGCTGTACTATAAACAATTTTAATTAACCTTTCTAAGAAGAAAGACGTAGTGCTTTAGAAATAAGTCTCTCTACTTGTCAGCTGCATAAGAGAGGTGCTCAGTTCTGAAATTAAAAAGCCAAAGGGCTTTATTTACTCCCATCCCTCCAAAACCTTCCTATGTCAAGAGAATAATTTAGACAACTAGAGATATCTGCTAATATTGAAGATGCCCTAGAATATCCCATGTAGCCTCCAGCCTCTACTCCCAAGGCCTTCAGTCTCTCAAGTCATATGTGTCAGTCACATATAAAATTACACTACATGCCTCCATTTAGGAAGCTAAATCTCCCTTTGAAAAAATCTTGGACAGTATCACATTGCTGGGCTGCTGGTTAACATCCACCTAGAACATTAAGGATTCAAGTCTTTCACCCACTCCAGAAAGATGCTATGCTTTTATCACACAGACTATACAGAATGATCAGAATTAATATATCCAGATAGGCCAACAAAAATTTACAGAATTCATTGCTATATCACCTTAAGCTATTATAGCTGATTTATGAGCTCTGTACAATGTACTTCTTACAGAGAGATGTCTTTATTGATGTCTCATTGATCTCATTAGTAAAATAGTTAATATTTCGCATATAATAAGAAAGAACTGTATTTTTCACAACAGACTGATCTTATGAACCTAAGTAAAGGGAAGAAATAAAGATAAAGCAGATGTGGAGCATTTCTCCATGACTAAAACCCTTATAAAATTCCTTACAAAATTCTAACATACATAGATACAGTAGGAGCCATGATGAACACATCTTGTACCATAATATACTAACTAATACATTTAAAATCACAGCACTAAATCACAGAAGCATGAAGTCACTTAGAAATACATACAAACGTTTCTCCTCTTACAATCAATCCCAAGCACGCATCTTACATTATTCTACTGACTAACATACTACAGGCTACACCTTCCACCATTTTGTGCACACACATGACCAGGAACACATCTCTTGCTCACTGGCTGTTAAACACACTGAGCAATTAAACTGAGAAGATAATTTCATAATGGATTTTTTTTGGGGGGAAAAGAAAGCAACAGAACAGAAATAAGGTTAACTTTACATGGTTCAGTTTTGTGCTCTGATATTAGTACAGTGGCAAGAGATCTGATTTTGGATAGAAAAGTAAATAACGTAGATTCTTTGGTATTTTTTAGGTATTTGTGGCTTTGGGTTCTGCTACTCATTTATAAAAACACTATTCTCTATAGTTTCTACTTAGTAATTTTCAATTTTGCTTTAATTATTAATTGGTGTAACCATTGTACAGAAGAGAAATGATGCTATTATTTATGTAGAATAAGAACGGATGCTTATATAGCATATATTACTGGCCAACAGCTGTGACAGCTTTTATCTTATAACAGGGGAATATTCTAACAAGGTGGTAGTGGGGAAGTTCCTGGAAGGCTATCAGGGTGTCTGTGCATCGAGTACTTCACTATTACTACCTGTGCTGCCTGGCTTCATTTGTCAAACTGCTTATGTGTGATCTTGGTCTCAGAGTTTGTACTAATCTCACAAACTTTCAATTTGCAATATGAATAGTAGTAAATCATGACAATAAATCCAGAATAAAAAAATTCTCCTCCCAATTTCCATCTAAAATTTTTGGGTTTTTACACTTTTAGGACAGATAAAGGTCAATAATGGATTTTAAAAAAAAATTTTATCCCGTTTTAGGAGACTTGGCTGCTAGGTGATTCCATATCTAAGTAATACCAGAGTAATATGTTGACATACTATTACAGAGACACAAGCTCAGCAGATTTCCAAGAAAGCATAATATGTTAATAAATATTGACTTATTACAATCCTTAGAATGCTGAAAATAAGGAAGTTTATGTCCCCAAATAAAAGATAAAGAAACATGAAATTTAAAAAAGGTTTATTTTCATTTTCAATTATTTCTAGTCATTAGTTTTTCCTTGACAGACTACTTAGCATATTAATGCACCAATGAAATATTAGTCTTTGCATTGCGGGGTCATCTATTTGAATGTCACTTTAATAGCTTATTACATAAAACCCTAGGGTGAAATCTAGGCCCTATTATCTTCAGTGAGTCCAGAGTTTCATCCAAGACATTCATCTGTTTTTCCAATGCATGGAAATTATAGCCTTTCAAGGACAATAAAAATTTCCCTGGGCAAATTAAAAATTATTAATGTATCTGAGCCCTTCTTGTATCTACTAAGTTGTGAACAATAACAGCAGAAATGTTGACAGAAACTGTGAAAGGGCCTGGAAGAATCTTCCCAGTTTCAGGATCATATTTTCCTTTCTCCACTAATGCAGTCTAAAACTTCAGTTCAGGTAAAGTAAATCTGGAACATACTAGCTATGTTTTCTAGCTATGAAGTAAAATAATAGTTCCAGCCTAGCCTGTGCTTTCATCCTTATGTATATTTCGGTGGCACTTTTTAGTTTTTCAGAAAGAACATGATACAATAAAGAATTCACTGGGGAAAGATAGAAATATAAAGAAAAAATATTCACAAGCTAGTATCAATTATTGGGTCATGCTATTTCTAATTCACTATGCCTCTTCCATTCTAGAGAACATTTCAGACCACAACAAAAAAAATTTACCACGCCAGGTTTTCTAAATAAAATCTTAGAAATCAGTTTGTAATCACTTCATCACCTAATAGACACCCTTCAACACAAAGAAGTGTTACTAGACTTCAAGCATATTTTCAGCCTGAAAGAAGGAACTGGCCTCAGAATGAAACAAAATATTTCATAAAGCAATAGGGATGTAGGAACTTGTATTCAACTATGATTTTTTAAGAGCGCGCTACAGCTTTAATGTATGCAGCAGTTGTTCATCTCCTTTGCAAGCAGAATATTTATTTGGTTAACAGATTCTAAATAAAAACTGCAATCAGTCACTACAGAAATTGCACATCATTACATAACAGACAGTAATTGATTACCAGATGATGCATACATTGAACTGGGTTTCTACTTCTGTTTTTCACAAAACAGCAAGGTAACTTTTCACTCTTACATGCTACCTAAAATCTAGTACCTACTCCTTTACTTAAGGCTCTACAATTATAATTCAATTACATATTTTAGTAAAATGACTTCAACTGCTCTTTAATTGTAAAATGTTTTTTGATATATGGTGCCCATGGAGAATTTCATTATAGGGCAGATGAACAATTCCACACTTGCTTCAGTTCCCCTGTCCCAATTGTATGATCTACCTTGTATGTTCTTAACACAGTTTTCTTTATTTTCAGAGTTAAAAGAGTGTCAAAATATAGGCAGGTTGTTCTCAAACTGTAGCACAGAATCTTAAGAATTCACTATTGTACATTTGATACTGTAAAATGTTTTTGTCTCTATGCTATTCTGTGATTATACAATGCCCAATAAAATAATATACAGACAAACCCCAATCTCGTGTTGTCTTCTAACACACAAATGGAAACCATATTGCAAATTCGACCATATTTGCCTTATTTTTAAGCTGTGTTTACTTACCCCATGACACTGACTGGATCTTTCTTCTCTGAATTTACTCAAATTCTGAATTAGTTCATCTTGTTTAAATGGAGCACAAAATAAAGGAGTCATTCTGAGCTACTTCTGTGTGGTCAAGCAGATCTCTGGCTGATTTCTACAACTCTGCAAAAGACATTAATTTCATTTGACTTTCTCAATAGTACAGCAAATCATCAAAACTTAATAGCTAGCAAGCATTAAATGTTACACAATTATTTTCAACCTAAGTGGCTAGTGGGGCATAATTTTCTAATTTTCTGTTTAATCCTTTGACCAAATACTTAAAAATATAAATCAACAGAAAAGTTGTAATCTTATCTTCACTGGAGGCTATGTTTTATTTTTTATCTACTTTTTTTTACCAAAAAAAGCAACATGAAAATAAGAATAATGAAGTTTGTTACATTTGTTTAAAGGATAGGAGAATGGAAATAACACAGTGGGCTGTGTGTGAAATGGACCCACAGATGAGAGAAACTGTGGAATCAGAGATTAAAAAAAAAAAGCCCTTGGGTCTTTAACACGAGATTTAAGAGCTTAAATAACATACACAAGCTTAAATAACATAGACATGAGATTATAAAACATGAAGGAAAATAGGCAGCTGGAAAAATAAGTGGGTTTTCCTTATGTAGGTCCATCCACTTATCTCAGTTTCCAAACATTAGATAATCTAAATTCTGAAAAGATGCATAAGAAAACTAAGTAACAGAAGTATGGGGTTTCACTGGTCTCTTTTTATACACAAGAGCACTGCTTTAAGAAATAGTTTACTTACTTTCCAAAAAGAGTTCAGCAGACTAAAGAGTTATCAAAAAATTATATCACACACATAGTAAGTAAAAGGGGACACTTCAATACCTTAACAGAATGCTGTCATCAAAGGCCAGCGGAATTAAAACAGGGTTCCAAAGAGTAAAATTTTACATCATGTCTTTTTTTTTTTCCATGCATCCTACCCCCAATCTTTAATGCAAAAATAGATTTGAGTCTTTTGTGAATTGAAATATTCAATTTAGACAACTGCAATCTCCTCTCAAGCATACAGCATATGCCTATACTAAAATGTTAAACATGTATACATATGAGCAGAAGTCACTGGATACCGCTTGAAGCATGCACTTGAACACTAATTTAACAGTTACAAATTATCATATTTGATTGCCTCATTGTATCTTATGCTCCAAATCTTCAAGTCTTAAATTTGCTTCAAGATTAATTTTGCTAAAGCAATGCAATTCCCAGATTAATTATTAAAAATTGAACAGTTGAACTGAATTTCAAGTCCTTTCTGGCAGCTGGGTGCAGGTGGATGCTCTCCTCACTAGACCCAGCTGAGGCAACACCCCACACAGGGGACACACACATTCCCAGATGGGACCTTATTTTTCTCTTCCAAATTCGTTCTCTGGGATGCTGTGCTACCTTCAGCCTTTCCTTGACATTTTTTTTTTTTTTTAAATAAATTGGAGAGAGCCAGCTGCTAGCTAAATAACTGCTTTTTTAGGACTTGAAAGCTCTCTGACTCCCCTTTCTCCCCCATTTTAATAGGAAAATAAACAAACCCAAGGGAGTTTCTTAACAGCGCTTCTGCTTTTGTCTGCCCATAGGTGACCCTGACAAGAGGGCGACGGGAGCAGCTTCTCACACCTAGACAGGCTGCAGTCCTTGGACTTGTGAGAAGAGCAAACCAACCAACGTGCTGAGAAGGCTTTACGAGAAGGGACTACCTGGCCTCTGGAGCAGCGGCGAGCACAACGCCCAAAGGCGAGGGCAGGCCAGGCCGAACCAAAGGCGCTCGTTCCGCTGAGCCTCTGCCGGTGAGAAACTCCTCACCGCCCAGCCCGCCTCCGGCACGCGCCGACCCCTGCGGTCCGCGCAGCTTTCTGAGTAAGCCCCACCCGCCTGCAGTGCGGGATTGGCGGGAACGGTATCACTCCTATCGAGCTCCGTCTCCCACCGCTAATAAGCGGCCTTCGAAACCGCTCTTCCAGGGAGCTTACAGATTAGTTGCTAGAACTGTCAATCACAAGCCATTTTAGGCTTGATTGGACTGAGCTCGGAAGGGAATGGGCGTTTTGGTACGGCGGTGTTTACGGCGCGTGAGGTGAAGGTTGTTGGGGGGTGGCTTCACCTCTCTCAGAGGAGCTTCTTGTGCTCTGTCACCGACGTGGGGCTCCGCAGGAAACATAGGGGCCTGGTGGTGCCAAGCCCCGAGTTCGTCATTCAGAACCATGCGTATACCACATCTTGCCTGGTGATGGGTCTCCGGCTGGGGCTCGTGTCTGAGGTACTGGGCGGATGGAGAGGGGTAGGAGGCCGGTGGCTGCCAAGTCGAGCGCCACCTGGTCCTGCTGTGGGGCAGCCGTGGCTGCCTCGGCTCTGGAGATTCCTCAGGACATTCATCCCGTTCGTTTCAACCTCGCTGCCAAGCAGCTCTGCCTCACCCCTCCCGGTGCCTTTTCTCTTTGTGGGGTTCTGTCCCCGTTCTCTCTAGCTCGAGGCCTATCTCTGTGACATGCTACTCCGGCACCCTCCTCTCGGCTGTCCCGAGTGCAGTAAGTTCACTTCTGTCTTGCCCCAACTTGCGCAATCATGTAATGAGGCAGGACTGAATGCAGATGACCAGGTGTTTCTGTAGTTATTGGTTTCTTCTGTGGACATTTCCTCAACACTGCTGAGAGAATTTTAATAAAAAGTTCAGTGTTCATCTGACTTCAGTGAAACTAAATATACTAAACAAAGCAACCATATTAACGGAATTATTTTGTTTTCAGATTTAGCATTTGGGCTCTACTTTTCATAACGTTGCGCCTTTTGACCATAACTTTATCTCTCCTCACATTTGGATTTGGTCTGGCACAAGTAGAGAATCCAAATTTTTCTATAGCAGATAGATACTTCAGTGTACTCCCTGTGAGGTATAACAAGGCTAGTAGATGTTCATGTTAATATATTATGGTATTTGGGAGTATCTTTTATTAAAACAATCCAGGGTGATACAGTGTTTTCAGGAATTTTCCCAGGTGATGTTTTCCTCTTGATTATTTAAGGGAAGGGGAGTTTTACCCTCTCTCTTTTCCATCTTCTTTACACAGAAGTAGAAAGAAAGCAAAACTTTTTAATTACGTGGGGTTTTTTTGCAGAGTTTGTTCTCTTTCCTATGTCTGTATCAGACAAAGTATCATTTGGCAATATTAATACCTGTATTTTTAAAACTAATTGTTTAGTGCCTTCCTAAAATATTTTATTAATATTTTTTATTCTTCATTGTTAATTTTAAGGGTTTTATTAATTTTTCAGCATAAGCTAGTCACTTTCACATTCTCCCTTGTAATTTAATGCCTGTAATCAGGTGTGTGGGAGGGATTCTGAATCAGCATAATTTCACATTCATTCATTATCTGGGAGAAGGGAACTCAATGACAGTTTCCTATCAGCCATTGAAAGCTATGATCATGTTCCTTGATAAACTGATTGCTCCTAGCAATACACTTAGATATTATTTCCATTCACTTCTTGCGTGATATCACTTGTCATGTGTAAAGTCTTCTAATGTATCTGGTTTACTGTGGTATAAAGACTAATTGCTTTAGTAGTAGGCTTTTGGAGAAAAAATAAAATAGGTACAGATTTGCAGTCTATTAATGGTTAACTGAAAGATTTATCTAACTGTCTCCAAAATCTCAAGTCTCATTAGGATTGGCTGCCTGGGTGCTGTTTGTTAACACAGGCCTGGATGATGTGGAAGCTCATAAACTTTCAGCTGAAGAAATGGAAAGAGCGTGTTAAGAAACAAATTCCAAAGAAAAATATAGCTAACACAAGAAATGAACACAAAAGGAATTGAACAGAGGTCAGTGGTGCAATATTTTAAAAAAATTGTTCTAGGCCAAATGTTTTTATACAGATGTATCATCTTATATCTTTCCTTTCTGTAAAAGAGCAAAACCATCTGTCTTTTGATGTCCAAAGAATGTAGATAATATTATTATTTCTTTAAACATTAGGGCATGTTCTTCTCTAATTCCGTATTTCTAGCAGGACAAGACATGGAGTGCTAACTGTATTAAACATTAGCCCTGTGTAATCTTAAGGATTATTCATTAAACTCCATGTTAATCTAAATGCAAGGAATATGTCATGTAGCTGGACTTAATGATTCCAGGGTTTTCTTTCCATTTTAAATCAGTCTTGTATAAAAATGATAAATTTTTTTTTAACTTAACATCAGGGATATAAAAGTATAATCAGAGTTCCATACTATATTTTTATAAATTCTGCCTCCAATATGTTTTGGACCATTAAAATGAAGTTTGTTTGTTCTTCTATATTAAGATACATCGTGTAAAGAGCATCAAACTTTTTTCATTTTCCTGGTCTAGGTTCTATATTTTTTTTCTTGTGAAGCAAAGTTATGTGGTTTTGTTTACTGTATTTAATTTTAAAATTACAGTTAACTTTGTCAGTGGAGCACTGAAATCAGAAGGTGGAGCATTCCAAGAATGAGAAAATCAAAACCAGTATCAGGTACAAGCTAGTATCAGAAGACAGCATTTGACAGGAGACTGTGGCTTGAAAAATTGACACTGCAGAGAGATTATTTGGATGTCTTATTTGAACAGACACCATCAGGTTATATTTTATTAATATTTTTGTTAACTCTACATTTATGACAATATCATCTTTGATCAACCTTAACCCAGTATTCAACTCCAAATTTCACTTAGTTTTAATAATGAAAACAGACGAATCATTTTGAACTTCTGGTTCTGTGATCAGAAGACTTTAAATTTCTGTAATGTTTGCATTACAGATACTTCAGGAGGCTGTCTAAATCTCTATTTATTTGTTTTTACAAAATTGAATTTCTGTACCAAAAAATTTACCATGTGTGCCTGTTCCCATCCCTCTTCCCCTCTCCAAAGTTTTGTCTTTATTCATCTTACATGGAGTAAGGTAGCCTGGTAGAAAAGCAAAAATGTTCTATAGCTGATTTCTCCTTATAAATTACAGATTTAGGGAGGGGGTAAATGCTGACAGGCAAATATTGACACGACTAAAGTTGTTTCAGGTGAGACTGTTTGGTCAAGATGCACTGGTTGCCTTAAGAAAAATGTTAGGTTGCCTGTTGGATTTTGTAGAGGATTGGACTCTTGTATGGGAGAGAGGAGGGAGGCAAAATAGCCAATTAATCTGTAGCATAAGGTGAGCCCTTTAGAAATAAGAGACAGTTTCCAAATACTCTTAAAGAGCCAATATTTCATGCTTGTGATCACATCTACTAGACTGTTTTTTTCCCATTAACTTAACTGACATGTCTTAAAACTTCTGAGTCTAGTCAGATGATGTTCAAGGGAGGTCCTCAAATGATGTTGCAATGAATGTTTCACCAAACATATCCCAAAGGCTTTTATTTTTTTCTTAAACTGTAGATAGTAATTTATTTTAGTCTGACTCAAGGTTTTTATGTCTATGAAGACATGAATTTGCTCCCTATGTGAACAATTTATCTGGGTATAATATAAATATTAATATGATTATATTATAAAAAGATTAATGGTACTTTTGTAAGTAATACTCATAGTTCTGAGGCTGGTATCGGTGTTGGTTAAGTTTTCATGAACTCACTTTCTTTTTTGCCATATTTTTTCCCTGTCAGATGGATTGCAGAAATACTACATTAGTTCACATATGTCTATAAATGTCTCCTGAAAATGTTTACTGTGGAGCTATAATACATTTGCTGATATTTTTTTTTTTTTTAATGAACTGGTATAAGAATTACTGCTTTGCTTGATCATAGAATGGCATGGGTTGGAAGGGACCCCAAGGATCACAGAGTTCCAACCCCTCTGCCACAGGCAGGCCCACCAACCTCCAGGCCTGGATCTACACAAGGTTGCCCAGGGCCCCATCCAACCTGGCCTTGAGCAGCCCCAGGGATGGGATGAAGATTAACATGGCCAAGTGTAGAGTGCTGCACATGGGACATAACAACCCCATGTAACACTACAGACGTGGGGGAGGTTGGCTGGACAGCTGTCAGGAAGAGAAGGACCTGGGGGTGTTGGGTGACTGCAGGCTGTATATGAGCCAGTAGTGTGCCCGGGCAGCCAAGAAGGCCAATGGCATCTTGGCTTGTATCAAAAACAGTGTGGCCAGTAGGTCTGGGGAGGTAATCGTGCCCCTGTACTTGGCATTGGTGAGGCCACACCTTGAGTACTGTGTGCAGTTCTGGGCTCCCCACCATAAGAAGGACATTGAGCTCCTTGAGCAAGTGCAGAGAAGGGCAACCAGGCTGGGGAAGGGGCTGGAGGGCAAATCATATGAGGAACGGCTGAGGGAGCTGGGGGTGTTCAGCCTGGAAAAGAGGAGGCTGAGGGGAGACCTTATCACCACCTACAACTACCTGAAGGGAGGCTGTAGAGAGGTGGGCGATGGTCTCTTCAGCCAGGTGACAGGAGATAGAACAAGGGGAAATGGCCTCAAGCTGGGCCAGGGCAGGGACAGATTGGATATTAAAAAAAAAAATTACTGAAAGAGTTGTCAGGGCCTGGAACAGGCTGCCCAGGGAGGGGGTTGAGTCACCTTCTCTGGATGTGTTCAAAACCAGGGTAGATGAGGTACTTAGGGATATGGTTTAGCATAGGATGGGAATGGTTGTACTTGATCTTCAAAGGTCTCTTCCAACCTTGTTATTCTATGATCCACCCCCTCTCTGGGCAGCCTGTTTCAGCCCCTCACCACACTCTCTGTAAAAAAAAAACTTCCTTCTAATATCTAATCTAAACCTTCCTTCCTTTATCTTTAATCCATTCCCCCTTGTCTTGTCATTGTCTACCCTTTTAAAAGTTGATTCCCCGCCTGTTTGTATGCTTCCTTCAGGGACTGGATATAATTATCATCTTTTCAGCAGTTTGGGTTAGATTTGCTTGGCCTTCAAGTATTTCTTAGTATGTTTCTCACAAGACACTGTTTCCTTTGATGTATACTGCAACTGTAAACTTAAGAGTCCCTGTAGGTTGCAGTTTTGGCACACCTAAGTGACCAGGCTTTCAAAAGTGAATCCAGACAGGGGTTTAGGTGCCAGTGTCCAAATCTATGTACATTAAACTAGACAGCTTTGAATTTTAAAGGTTTATTTTTCTTTCAGTATTATCAGAGATGATGTTCCTGATACTGCCATTGAATAAACTGATTACAATCTTAAGCACTTTTATTGTGTGACACTCATGATGGTCATTTCAAGGAAACCTGATTTTTCTTTCTTTAATGATACTTTAAATAAGCTAAACTATTATTTTAGAAATGTAAAGCAAGTGTATGTATAGCTACTGTTGTATTTCCTAAAGACATATTCTTTTTTAAAATCCAAATTCACCATATATTAAATATTTAGATACATACTTAACAGTAACACCAAAAACATTACATTCTAGGCTTGTTATTATGAAGATGTTTCAGACAATAGTTTGCAACAAAAAATGCTTTAATGTATTGAAAACACTGTTCCAGTAAACTTCACAGTGTAACTACAGATATGAAGATAGTTCAATTGACTTAAAAATAAATTATCAGGTTGCTTTAACAGGTAGCTCATTAACAAAAGAGCAAGTGTGTACTCTTCTAGAAGTAAACTGAATTAGCACAGTGGTTTTTATGACTTTTTTTATTGGCTTGCTAATAGTCTGTGGAAGCTGACATGCAATGTGGCTGTTAAGTCACATGACAATGATTTCTTTCAATGTCCTAATTTTTCTTTATGGCTGAGTGGGAATGTGCAGTTGGGAACACAGAATGAATTCAGGTGAAAATTATACATTCACAGGAATACTTGTTTAGATGTATTTTTAAGCAACATTGTTGTTCTGCAAATTTACAAAACCAAAATGATTGATTCTGAGCTTATCTCTGCAATTACTTATTAAACTTTGTTCTATGGTTAGAAAAACCTTCCACATTCAGGGATTGTTCCCATGTGTTAAGCATAGTATTCTGTAAGGAAAGTATGAGACATAGGTCATCAACTATGTGGTCCCAAGTGCTTGACAATTTCTTTTGGATTGCAGCTTTTGGAAACATTGCCAAAAATGTCTCATGTCTTTTCAGATTCCTTTTCTCTAACCAAATACTTAAACAAGTTCCAAACCCCTCATGTCATAGCAAGATCCAAGGCCAATCTGGGCATCTCATTATGAAGTCAATAATACAAAATGCACAAAAAAATTTTCACATAGAAGTGCTCAGCCAAATGAGACCTAATTAAAGCCAAATCTAAGCCAAGGGTAAAGAGTATTGCAAAGTCATGTTTATGTCACAGAGGATCTTCAAACATCATGGAAACACAGGTCCTAAGTGCCATGGCACAGATGAAGTCAGCAAGCCTACATTTGAGGTCAAGGATAAAGACTGTAGCATTTTAGAGTTGTGTTTGTGTGTGTGTTCTGATTTTTTTTTTTTTGTTGTTGCTGTTTGGTTGGGATATTTTTGTGGTGGTATTTAGATATAGCTTTGTCAGTTTTTTTGAGAACTAAGCTGATTTATATTTTTCACTTTTTTTTTCAATATTAGGAATGTCACATAGAGTAACAATTAAATTGGACACTGATTCTTTTTTTCTTGTTTCTACCATGTAGCCTTTGCTGAAGCTGCAAAAGATTCATCAGCACATGTGTTAAGGCATGTTTCCTACTGCTGTACTATTGTAATGGATGATCCTATTAAGATCATTTCACATGTAAGATTTCGGTTTATGTAAATCATAAGACTTTCAGAGCAACAATAATTATAAACTAAATCCATATGTCAGAGGTCCTTTGCAAGTAGTTATGTGCACGTCAATATATAAAATACTACTGTGCATCTGCTTTGGTAAACCAAAGTTAAGTCCTTTCCTCCTATGTAAGAGGTGGTATATCTCCTAAGTAGTAATTCAATCTAATTACTCCAGTTTTCCAACATTCTTTTCCATTTCTGATCAATGTCTGTTTTCTTTGTTTCTTAGTCAATGCTTGCTAATCATAGCATGTTTTTTTTCTGTCTCTGAGCAGAAAACAATTTGCATGGGCTGAAGCGATGGGAATTTTTTTTTTGAGAAGAACAATAGATGATGGAAAATGATGATTGACCAGTTACTGTTGCAATAAAAATCAATGGCAGTGCCCAACAAGTTAGGTATGGATCATATTTCCCTAAGTAGATTCTTCAGTTGACCTTTTTTTAACTGAAAAAATGTTGGAATCACATTAGATTTCATTAGTATGTTACACAACCACAGTTTACATTTAAACAAGTCTCTTGTGTACATGTTTGGCCAAATTTTTACTGCATTTAGGCTTCTTTAAGACAGCTTTAAAGAAATATGCGCCAGCAGGTGGAGCAAATAGGTAAAAATTTTAAGTGTTACAGTTCTACAGCTATGTTTACTATGATCAGCCTTTAAGACAAATAGAAAAATTTGGCAGGCTCTTACTAATTTTTGTAGAGCATCACATATCAATGAAAAAGGAAAGCACTGTATCCTTCGTTATATAAATTCAGAACGAACTTTGAAGTTATCTGTTTACAATTGCTATAATGGAAACCAAAGGTTAAAAGTTTAAAGAATGAACACACAATATCTGTACTCTATTAACACTTGAAGTTCTGTATTGTTTTTGAGTCTAAGGTGTCATAAATGCTATGTAAGTACAAGTCAAAGACATTTTTAACTAAATAGAAGAAATCTGAATAACATGCAGTTTGCTCAAAAATCTACTATGTAACTAAACTCCATTGTAACCACTGCCCCTCATTAAACTATTCCTACATACCTCTATAAATGCTCTGTTATAATTCATAGTGGAAGAGGAGAACAACCTGCAGAGGATGATTACCTGGAAAGGAAGAAGTGCAATAATTAAAAAATAGAACTCACACTTTCAGGAAATACAACAGGAGGTCATCCCTCTTAAGGTACCCTAACAATGTGAACTCTTTTCTGTCCTGATAACATGATGGGGAATCTGTCTGTACAAGTTGGTTAAATTTCAGTTCATAAGTACAAACACATGTTTAGAATTTGTAAGTTCATATGTAGTGTAACTGTAAAGTTAAATCTAAGGTGGAGCTTGCTTTTCCAGAATTTGACATATTTATTTTCTTTTGTCTCTGGATTTTTTTGGGTTTTAGCTTTCAGAGGTAACTGGAAACTCATATTGTGCCAGTAACTCCCTCATGGGTGCCCAACACTAGTTGTGCTTTTTTTTTTTTTTGGAATTCCTGGAAGATGTGTTTAAATGGCTCAATTTGTCTGTCCATCTTGAATACTAATTGTAGCTATGGTCCTACAGTTGGACACTGGAGGTTGCTTCAGCTCCTGCATTTAAGTGAGCCTCCCTCCAAGAGCTGACCTTGACTGACTGTATATTCTGCATTATTTTTGTGGAAGCTTTTTGTTTGTATTTAGAAATATCTCATTCATCTTATTTGTGTTTTAACTAAAATGAGCTCTGTATGAAGAACTTGATGGGACTTAAGTCTAAACATTTTCACTGTTTCATACTTGATAAATTTTCATAATAAGAAGAGCATTTTTATATGGGTGCTTTGAGTAGTTAAAACTGAGGTAATGCAATGTGCTCTGATTGCCCCATTCTAGTCTGCGGAGTTTTAAGTACTCATTCTAAAAGCGTTTATGAAAATAGCATTATGCAAGCTAACTGGCCCAGGAAACGTGTATTCTGTAAGGTCCCAGTCCTTCATCTCCTTGCTTTGCTTCTTCACAGATGGCAAGCGAGCTGCTGTTGGGAGTTAGTTTGAGAACAAACCTTGATGTATAAGGTGACTGATGTTTGTCTTAGAAAAAACTGCTTCATTGAAATAAGGGGTGGTGGGAAGATGCTTGGCATAGCAATTGCTCCACAAACATCATTTAGCTGCGCCTTTCCCCTCAGTGTTGTGACTGAGCGCTGTGCACAGGCCTGGCACCTTGCTGCAGTCCTGCGTGCCTGTAGCATGCTCGTTATTAAACAAACACTGCATGGACCGCTCACCGCTGCGGCGCTTCATACTGGTGAAGGAGGCTGGCACGGTGAGCACCAGCCTCGCCTTAACCGACAAGCCCCTGCGTGCCTGGAACAAGGAGCTTCCCACGGGGCCGCTTCTCCACCCCGTTCCCGACAGCGCTGGAAAGCAGCGGCGGCACCGAGCTGCAGGCGCCACAGCGAGCCCTGCTCGAGCCCCGGCGGGAGGAAACGGGCGAGCCCGCAGGGGTCGCTGGGAGTGGTGGCGCAGAAACGGGCGGGGCCAAGCGGGTACTACAAGTACCGAGGTGCCCTGCGCGGGGAGGGGCGGGGGGTTCTGAGTGCCCGCACTACAGGTCCCACAATGCCTCGCGCCACCTGGTGGCTCCTCTCGGGGAGGCTGGTTCCTATTTAAATCTAGGCAGCGAGGAAAATGGCGGCGAGAGGCTGAGTGTAGGGGAGACGGAGAGAAGGAGACGTAGCTGAGCTTTGGCTCCTTTCCCAGGTGAGTGGGGTTTGGAGGGAGGGAGTAACGAGTGGAGGGAGGAGAGTTCTGGTTCTTGTTCCCCCGCTTCTAGCGCTGGGGTGGGACTGGGATGGGGGAGGGAGGGCTGCCCCTTGCCGGGGAAACGAGCAGCCTGGGGCTGGCCCTGAGGGGCGGCTGTCTTCTCTCTCTCTCGCCCCCCTCCCCAATATGGATGTGTCTCCCAGAGGGAAGGAGGAAGGGGATCATAGATGGGCTGTGTGTGAGAAGTAATCCCGGGGCTGGGGATGAGGAGATTCCCAGAACAGCGTGTAGATGCCTTTACCTCTTGCTAACCCTTGTAACTTTACCGCCGAGCATAGTTAGAAGGGGGCATTCCTGAGGCAGTGTGGAGGACTAGTGTGTTGAGCTGAGGGCTTCCCGTATCGCTGTGTGGTGCATATCGAAGTAGGGTGAGTTTGGGTGGAGATTCCTCGTGTAACAGTGAGAGACTTGGGGTCGCTATGGATTTGTGTTCAGAATCGTCTGACCCTCTGTTTTGCAGCCTGAGTAGAGGGGGGGTATGTGGGTGAAATACCTGGGCTAGAATGGCCCCGTCTGCCATTCATCTGGGTTTATCTGATACCAAGGCGGTTCCAAAGACCTAGATATCTGCGTTCTCCTTCTGATCATCCTGTAGCCTCGGTAAGTTTGAGAGGTGACTGCTCTTGTCTCTGCTAATAAGGAGGGGAATGACAAATACGGCAAATAAAAGGTTGATTTCCATGCCTCTCGACCATTTCTGCCTTGTAGCTAAAATGTAACTGTGCTGTTGAGGGATGGAGATGAGAATTTTTATTCAATTTTTTTCTAGAGGTCACATGCTACTGTAGGTGTTAGTGATTCTGGAGTATAAATGGGGTGAATATGGGTGGGGATGTTTTCTGAGGTTGACATAATTCCCAGAGTCCTCTTTGTTTGATTATAAAGTTGGTTCTGTTTGTGGTTTCTGCTCCTACTCTTAAGCAGTCAGGTTTTCTTTTAAAATAGAAGCTTTCCACTATGTGTTCACTGGATCAGCTGAGTTTTAACCAGTCCCTTTTATTCAGGCAGTAGCTCTTTCTTTTTTAACCTATTAAATCTGATTCTGCCTTTAAATCTTTTACCTAAAAGTTTACAAAAAACTGTTATGTTGCATTCTATCTGGAATAGCAAGGCAAAATTGAAGCAAATCTGGAAGTATAAGACAGTAATGTCTAGCTAGGTAATATCTATAATATAGTTAAGCTGGACACAGTAAGCTTAAAAATCTATCATTGCTATTGTAAAAATATTTTTTCTTGTGAAATATTTCTGACTTATGAGGTGCTACACATAAGACAAAGATCCTTGTGTTTTAAATATAAATACAAGATTGCTTCATAGTAATAAGTAGTATCTGAGTGAAAGCTCCAGCATAAGTGCTTGGATTTAGAGGAATGCACAAAATTGTGGGTTGTGGGGGTTTTTTTGTTTGCTTTTTAACTAGATTGTGCATGGTAACATATAGAAATTATATTTACTGTTAGCAGTTGTAATTGAAAGTTTAACTGCCTGATGTTCGGAATGTAATTCAACTCTGTTACTGCTACTAATTTTTTATTAATACTAATGGATTTGCTGCTGTGATAGGAAGCTAGAGGTTGGGGGGTAGGGGAAGTGATAGCAGACAGAATAAACCCTATAGTCAGCTTTGCTTTTAAGTACCTTTCCTGATGGCAGCGTGCTGTTTCCAATCTGCTCTTATTTGGCATGTGAGTTGTGTGAATTTTGGGTATGTAAGAGGTTTTTCTGGTGTTGTCTTTTTTTGTTTTGTTTTTTAATTCTTCATTTGAAACCCTTGTTTGTTCTGGTTGTAGGTTTATTAACTTTGAAGTTTACATTGTCTGCTTATCAATTTTTTGCATTGTATCACTGAGACCAATGTATAGTTGAGGCAAAATGCAGAGTAAGAAAGATAAGGAAATCTGTTTCACAATACAACATTATCTTTTGATCATGGGCTCTTCCCCCCACCACCACCCCTCCCCAATAATAATAGACAAGAAATCACAGTCAAAAGCTTCGAGATTAATTTCTGTTACAGTTGGTGTAGAAAAGGGTGCTGTGGCTTTTTTTTTTTTAAAGAACCCTGAGAAAGAAAGGGTGTCTTGGTTATATTTGTCTGCAAAATCAAGCCATCGGTAGCATGTAAAATGATATTGGACACTACAGTCTGACACTGGAGGTTGCTTCAACTCCTGCATTTAAATGAGCCTCCCTCGGAGAGGTGATCTTGACTGACTATGATACAGGATATTCTGCATTATGTTTGTGGAAGCCTTTTGCTTATGAGTATTTAGAAATACCTTAAATATTTTTCCAACTTGTTTTTATGCTAAAAAATGGAGGGGAGGGAGTGAAATAATATTCTTTATGCCAAGGATATGAGAGAGTGGTGAAGAATACCTAAACCTGAATGCTGGGGCAGTATGCCTGCATGCTTTTTTCCTCTGGCTAGATCTATTGATGTTTTTAAATGTAGTGTATTAGGGAAGAGGCAATTGTAAAAGAATTTAACTGCTACTGATTTAAATTTGCTATGCAATACATTTCTACTCTGATTTTATGTGCTGTGTTTAGTTAAGAGAAGTTAGATTAAATCCTTTTTTAGCCCATGTAAGTAGAAGGCATACTTCAGATAGCCCCTATTACTTTAATAATACTCTTAGTTTAATAGGCAAGTTTTGATTTTACTTGACAGTTATCAATACCTTGATTGTCTGTGAAGTGTAAGAAAATTAACTTGCCTCCAAACTCAATCTCATGAGAAATTCTTTAGTCTTTTTTTGTGCAGTGTGTGAAATTATTGTTGGTAAGCTTTTATGTTGTCTAGAGCCAGACCTACTTCTAACACTGTACAGGGGTAAGGAAAAAGCAGTTGTTTGAGACACCATGCTGTTGAAATGAGAAGGTAGCATGGGGGCACCACTGGTTTTTCTGCTCATTTTGTGTATACCTTGGAAAGTCAGGCTTACTGCTGCTGCTGATAAGCTCTAGGATGTGGTGTAAGTTGCTTGTTCTAGAGGTTGTGACTGCTTTTGCAATGCAGTAGAAGAATGGAGGTGATAAGGTCAGCTCTACAGGTATCTATCTACCTTTAAGTATTCTCTGTGGATTTTGTGTGTGTTGCTTCTTGTGGTTTCAGTCATCACTGCCACCACTCGCCCTGCCTTGTCACTGTTAAATGTGAGCCAGTTCAGGTCAGGTGCAGTTAAACTGTTTGTCAAACATTCTTTGTTAGGTTATGGATCATTGCCCTATTGGAAATTTTATTTTAAAAGCTTTCTTCCCATGAAATTACTTTCTTTTTTTGAAGACTGTGATCATGGCTGGTGTCATGACTTCAAGTCAAACCATCGTAGCTGCATTTTATCGACAAGATTGTTCTAGAAATCTGAAAACACTGTTAAATTTCTCCAGAAAACATTGTAATTACTAGGTCAGGGCAAGCAATTCTTGAAAGTTGCTACTCGTGTGGCTAAAGTACATAGTAGTTTTGCCCGGATTTATCAGATGCACCTGAAAATGGGGGAGGAGGGAGAAGAGGAAGGCTGCAGAACAATGTAAATTATTTTGTTAGCCATAATGACTAGCACCTGCATTAGTTAAATCTGAGTTTGGGGGTTTATTGCAAAGCCTGAACCCTATACTGTTTCCATGCTTCGCTGCAGGAAGAGCCATGGAATAAGATAACCTAGTACCACAGGTATACCCAGAAAGCTTTCTAGAGGCTCGTTTTCCAGGTATATATAGTTGCAAGCAATATTTTGTATGTGACTTCTGGGTTATGAAGATTTTTTTTTTTATCCTCCTTCTGTGCTTCATGGAAGTGAGAAAATGAGTGTTCTGCTTTTTCAAAGGTAATACTGAAACAGGTTGCACAGCTAAAAATGTTACCAAGATAATGGCTTTCTCTTGGGTAGTTGTGACCTGACACTTCCCCCTGCCCCCATCATGTTCCCCCATCCTTGGCAGTGGTAGGAGGGAGACTGAGCAGAATAGGGCAGAAAGAAAAAGCAGAAGTACCCTTTATTTCCCTGGTCTCTGAGACACTAAAGCTATTCAATGTATAGATGAAACTCAGGCTTTGGGATTAGTTTTGCCTAGAAATTCCACAGGGCTATATGTGTGCTTTTTCTTGTGATGTGCTATAGAACATGATACATAGTCTTGTGTGATTCCAGTAGCTTTCTCTCAACAAACACAAATGATAAACTGGAGTATTTTATCATTATGCCCTACAAACGTGGTTTTTGAATGACACTACAAATACCAAAAATGAGAAATGGACTGTGTTCCCTTGAATGGATACAGTCAGTTCTTAAATTGTTTCTAATGGAAATCCTTTCTACAGGCATCTCCAACCTGAGTTCTGCATGTGTTTCTAACTATAGTAAAGGAGCAGTCAGTGAATGTGGGAAAGGGAAGAAAAAGTGATTCTTTGAGAACCAGGTTAGGAAAAAGCAACCTGAAATCTGTCATGGAAAGACTATTTGCAAGTTGTCTCTGCTGAAGAAAACAACTAGCAGGATAGGTATTTGCCCACTACTTTCTACCAGTGTAGATCAGCCTGTGTGTTCAGAACCATTGTCAAAGACATTCTTGAAATCTTAGCCAGTTCATTCGATGTTAAGCATTTTTCAATGACAGTGTTTGCCTGGGATGTGTGTGCAACGGAACTGTTATGAAGTACCCTTTTTTCCCTAAGGCAAGTGTAGCAAAACTGTTAATTCATATATTGCAGTCCTTCCAAGTGTGTTAAGCGTTTGTTTATGTTTGTAGTTGATCACAAGCTAGACAAGAATTCAGTGTCACCATGCTGTGTCTAGGGAAACATCTCTCATCCTGTTACTGATCCAAGTCAGGTACACTTGTGAAGATATGTGATGCTGTACTCAATGTTTTCTTGGAGGTAAGAGGAGACCACCTCTATATGACAATAAATGTGCTAAATGTCCTTTCTTTCTCTATACTCACTGTCAGGTAATTTTGAACTTTAAAGGAAAAAAATCTCTTTTTATTCTGGATCATATAATATGCTTTCATAAGCAAATAGTATCAAGTGCTTGTCATCTTTATCTAATGAAGAGGAAGGATAAGAGCTTGAAGTCAAAAGATCTGTCATAATGCTTAATGGAAAACTTTAAGAAGTGATTGTTCTTAGCTTTCCTTCACAATGAAAGCTTTGTGTTAAATATGTTGGCTGTGTCATAACTTTAACTCAATGCTTTCAGGTAATGCCTTAAAATACAAACTGTGATCTCCCTTCCAGGGAGACAACAAGCCTCTAACAAGGAGTTGGTGGAGATTTAAAAATACCCAAATGGCCAACTCTTACCCCTTCTTTGCACCCCCATCCCTCCCAATTATTCCTTTACAACTGATAATGGAGTTTTTAAGCTTGTTTTTTCTAGAAACCTGGAATTTCATAACTGTTGTGACAAACTTGAGAGTGTGTGTATGTATATTTTTTAAAAAAGCTGTAACTTGCTGATAATGTTCCCAGTACCAGATGGTGCAATATTGAAATCTTTAAGCAATGGGCTGCATGGTTAAATCAAGCAGACTGTTTCTTATCCCATGCTTTTCTGAATTGCACAGAGTAGGTAAATGTAGATACTACTTATGCAAAGACAATATAAAGATGGCTCATTAGCACCAGCCACTGCAAAGCTATTGTTGTCATTCTCTTATGTGGAGTCTTGGAGGCTAATCTTTTTAATAAAGACTTAACAAGTACATAATATTGGGAAGGAATGAGCAAAATAGTTGAAGTGTTACTGATGTTTTGCAATGCCAAAGAATGACTAAGCAGCTGAAGCTTACAGTAGTGATGTATGGGGTTTTTTTCACTTTGCTCATCTGAAAGCCTCTGAATTTTTGTTTTTCTAAGTCTTTAGCAGATATGCTGCTGCTCTCAGCTCTATCTAGAGCACACGATAGGAAGTGTTGTAGCATGGTAAGACTAAGCAGCTTTTTCCTACCTTACATTGGTAAATAAGTGGTAAGCTCCAAGGATGTTAAAAAACTTGTGAGGACAAAATCTCTTGTGTATAGATGAGCTGTTTTCTTAACTTAAATAAGCAATGGTTCACTTCTTTGCTTTAGATATCTCCTTGTTTTAAAAAAACTCAATATTGCTGTAGGTCTAGAAAGGAACCTTTCTAGACAGCATATGTTTAATGTTTTCTTATTAGTTTCCATTGCTTGAATATTAATGATGCAAGTCATGTACATACAGATAATGGTGTGCAGTCAAATAAACCTTCCAGTGCTGATTCAGCATGAAAAGTTTGGTGCTAAAATCACTTATGAACAGACTTGTACGAAGTACATCAATCAGCTTCTGGTTAACTCTTATATGAATGATCCTGGAAATTGTAATTGTCTTTCAAGGGCTTTCTTAGTTAGCATGAATGTGAGGAAGTTATTCATCGAAGAAGTCTCTAATAAAATGCAGTTAAAAGTTGTTATACAGGCACACCTAAGAATATTAAATAGAACAATTTTTTAATGTTTCCCTAAATCCTTTATTTTCTCTATGATTACCTTATGTCAGGTAAAAGAAAGCCCTGCCTCATTGAAACACCCAAAACAGATAACAGAGCAGGTTGGGTGGCTTTTATTGTCTGTTAATGGAAGGGTGAAGAAGAACACAGAAGGAATTTACTTCAAAACAAAAAAACCTAATCTAAATTAATGTTCTCTACTCCACTATTTTGAGGAAACTTTTTATTGCTCAGAACAGTCAAGAAGACTCAAGACTCTCTTGTGTTGTTTCTGTACCAGTCTGAAGAACTAGAACCTAAAGCAAAGGTAGCATTCTTCACTCCAACTGTAATACTAATACCTCACTGATTGCCATATGGAGTCGATTAACAACCTAATGTTGCTGGTTTTGTCCAATGCCTGAGTTAGTGAGTCCCATGAAACTTTGTTGCTGCATCCTTTTTTGCTACTAAACGTATCAGCTAATGTGTCTACTTGGATGAACTTTCTCAAACTTTTTAGACACCCTGTTGAGTGTCCAGTGTGTGTGCACACAATCAGTACTTGGAAGTGCTATATTGTTTCTTGGAAGCTTATGGAAGAAGTAGTAGAGGTTCAAAAGGTATTTTCTTTCTCTTACCAAAATGATGACCTTATCCATTCATAGCGGCATACATCTTAAGGAGATGATTTAAACCAAAAATTAGTAATTTCTTTTTCACCAGTAACTTGGATAGTTTTTTCAGACCTCAACCCCGGTAATGGCTGGGCTAAAGGTGTTAGTTGGAAATAGGGAACAAACCCAGCACTGCTATTAACCTAGAATGTCCATGTGATCGCCTTTTGAGGAAGGCAGGTCTGATCGGTGCACAGAAAAAAAAACACTTGCACTGGCTGGACTAGCTTGTGAAGACTTTTGTATTATACCTGTGGGTTTTCTGTTGAAGCTCCTGATCTTCTGATGATGCATGTTCATAGCTCATAAACAAGACTCGTAGTGGTGAGATGTAGAATCAATGCTAGTGAACTTGCCAGGCTTTTATTGGCTGTGTTAGATCATAAGAAGGTATTAGGGGTGATGAATGGGATCCAGTGAAATGTACAAATAAGGCAAATTTTGAGGAAATTCAAGGAGAACGATCACTTGATAGGGACAGGATAGTTTGCATTGTCACCCACTGTATTTTTTTGTTCAAATGTACAGCTACAGGGTAGCTTTACTCTGACCTGCATTGTCTTCTCTTGGCTAGTCATCTGTAGCCAGACCTCAAATAACCTCCATCGAGGGATTAATATGTAGTTAGATAATGTTTCAGATTGGCCAAGCAATGCTTTTGGTATATGAGCTAATCTTTTTCGCACCCCCCATTCCCTGCCCATGTTAGCACTGCTTTATGTTGATGAAACTTTTGCTTGAAGTAAAGATTCAAAGTAAAGTTTGAGTTGTACCTTTTGAGAACTTCTAAAAAATATTTGCAAAGCAGTGGAAATTTCCAAGCTTCACCCCTCCCCACACACCCCCCCAAAAAAAAAAAAAGATTTGAAGTTCTGGTCTAATAACTGCTTTGCAAGAAGAGAGAAATATGAAAAGGAACCGCAGACATTCTGGATGTCAGCCTGTGAAGTTTTCCACTATTTCCTTTAATAACATGCAGGCATGCTTATATTGCTGGAATTTCAGTTGGAAGTCTCATTCTGACTCAAACTTCAAGCTACTTAGTGAGCTCCCTGAAAATGAGTTGTCAAGAAAAATATTTCTTATTTGTAAGAACATGCATAAACCATTCCCATACTTGATATCAACTATAGATTGTTTTAATTTTGCCTTCAATTTCTTGTTTTACAATTTGTGTTCAGAGTTACTATTACTAGGTGAACGCTGCCAGGTGACAATCCATCTTTTCTGTCTTCTGATAATAATTATAGACTAATATTTCCAATAAGTACTCCTAAGTTTCTAAACCAGAAATCTCAATTGTCATATCTTTGATAACATTGAAGGAAGAAAGATTTTAGGAAACATAACCTGTTCTGATCATTCTTTTGTAAAACATTTAACTTTAAAACCTGTTTGATGGTTATTTATAAAATTATTGTAGCATCAGATGCATTTGTGAAAATCAAACTGAAGGGATCTACACATTCAACTTCATTCGTCTACCTTGAAGCTCTTTTCTGTTTAAGTTTTTGTTTACCAAAAGGCTCCCTGACCTTTCTCCAATATCTAGAGGACTCTGTACTTTGAATGTGCCTTGTCTTTCTGTCACTACAGATATTTATTGTTGACTTATGCTCTTTTGGGTTAGGGCCTAAAGAATCCTTTATATAATGGGTTGAGGTTTTTTGCTTAAATGCTGGGGTGGGGGCTACAGCAGTATATTGTGCAAAAAGCAAGCAACATCACACCAAGCTGATTTCGTTCTGGTATTAATTGAAAATAGAAAACCAGAACACTTTAAATGCATTCCCATAGAATGCTGTCTGTCCAGGGCAGTGTGGTACGCTTTCACAGCTGCTCAAGCCAAGTCAGGGCTATTGTGCTTCCTTTTTGTTTCCTCTCCTCCCATTGCGCTGGGACTGAGGCCCTTGCAGTCAACAAACAGCTTTAATTCAAAGTTGTCTGTTCTTCCTTCGGCCAACAAAAAAACCTGAACCCCAAAACTAAACAAAAGCACCCAGACAACTTCTGGGTGCACAAGTACCACTACTAGTGCAAGGGAACGGGTGGGGTGGGACTAGAGCAACCCCAGTCTATCAAAATATAAAGTGGACAGAGTTCCTGTAAGGCTGTTCCTGAAACAAATGTGGAATAGAAGAAAGGCTCAAGTGGTACTTGGGTGTAGAAGAAATGCAGCACCCTTTGTCTGCTCTGGTACTATAACTAGAAAGTTGGTGGTGCTACTATGTATTGTTACTGGTAGTTCCTTACCTGTTGTATCTGCATTGGAAAAGTTAACTTCATTTAAGTCAATAGGGATTAAGTAGATACAGTGAGTGCTGGTCTGAGAACTGATGTTGAGAAACCTGCAAATGTTTACTGTGTCTATGTTACTAGTGTAGTATGTACACATTGCTGAGCAGAATAACCTACAGAGGGAGTAAGTACTGCAATACTATTTTGTAGTAAGCTAATCTATAAAGTGTAAATACATAGAAGATCAGGAACCTTGTGCTATCGGATCTTGAGTTGAAGGATTTTTAACAGGACTGTAGAATTAGAGTACAGTAGTTCATTATGAAAACTTTTACTGTTTATTTCTCCTATGCCATTGTGACTAGTGGTCCTTCATAGATAGTAAGGGACCTCGTGGTTTCTAGGTTGAGGTTAAGGACTAAGAATAATAATGAGGTTTTATAGTTGGTGATACCTGTTTCTAAATCAACACACAGAGTTGATTGATGTGCTTGGCAGCATCTATAGAATCAGTGCTTAGTAATTTCTAGTGGAACTGTCACTTAAGTTCTAGCTTTCACTTCCACGAAATGAAGGTTAAACTTTCTTTTTGTCTGAAGATTTTTTTTTTAATGGAGATGAAAAGGTGAGGGGAAGGCAGTACAGAGCAAGTTTTGTGTATAGCTATGTCTTTATATTGGGTGTCTTTCCTGTCTAGGTCCAAATTGTTTCCAAAGTTAACCTGTACAGCTGGGCCAAAATAAACAATTGCATGCAAACCTGAAGACAAATTATAGTACTCTGATAAAAGTATGTTTACTGTAGGAAGCTATTGCTAAATAGAAACATATTCAATGTTTGTATGAACACTTGTTCAAAAAGAATCTGTCAATGCCTGTACACAGATTGATAGGACACAAGTCAATGTAGAATCTAACCATCTTGACTGCAACTTCACAGAAGTGATGAAAGTGAAGAGTGGCATATCACAGTAATTGACAGGTTCATAAATCTCAAATAATACTGGCTTTAGTGGCAGTGTTTTGAGACATTCAAAAGCAATGCAGCTGAACCTTTCTTGTAACTGCAGTATGCACTCAGTTGTCAAAATAATTATGGGTGCGTTTTTTTTTTTTTTTTTTTTAAATTTAGAACACTGTTGAAATTGAGCTTAGTTTTATCTTTCCTGTCTACCTTCAGGTTACAGTCGGATGCAGGAGGTCGTCATCCAGGTTTCAGGGCAGATACTTGATTGACTGAACTAACTATGGACCAGACCCTTAAGAATGGGGTGTCCAAAAGCCTATCTTAAAGTGGAGGACTCCTTTTCTAACTGAAATTAGTACTAGTTGACATGCAGATTCCACTGGTATGGAGGTTCAGTAAATGCTTTTCTTCATGATAAGGGCAAACCTATGGAGCGAGTTGACTTCATCAGAGGCAGAGCAGTCCCAACTCTTGTTTCTAATTAGACTACACAAATGCTTTACCTATAATAGAATCACTAACATCAACAAACTATGAAACTTACCTGATTGGTCTTTTCTGCTGGTTTGAGTTTAAGAAAAAATGGGGTTAGAAACTGTGGTTTAGTTTTTAAAAAATATAATGTTTGACTGCTAGGTTGTTACAATTAACTGTTGTAATCTGTTCATTAATCTTTTGTCTTTTGAACAGAAATGGTTCTGCTGAGCATTTCTGTTAACTAGTACTGTTCAATTCTAGTTGTTTCGTTTTTATTGATACTTCAGTCATGATTCACCTTCTTCCTCTTCCAGAGCTCCCAAGAACTAGTAGTGTGCTATGTAGAGAAAAAACCCTTTGGGGCAACACAATTTGTTACTGCCAAGTTGGTTTGAAAGTTTATTCAAGGTGATAAGGTTGCACGGGTGAGACTGAAAATATTCTGACATGCAAAAGAATTTCATTGTGCTCCCATTTTGCATTAAGTTTGACACAGCAGGGCCACACAAAGTTTATTTGTGTTAGAGACTTTGAGAAAAGGTAAAAAAAAAAAATCTTAGTTTGTACTATTGCAAGATTTCTTCAGTTGACTCATTTCCTGGACCAAGGACTGCTCTCTGAATTAATACACTGAGTAGCTTGAAAATCCAGTAGTGTGTTATTTTAGGGTACTTAATTTAACTCTTCCACTGTGTGGACTTGCATAGCCTTAGTCACGTATATTCATATAGAGTATCCAATGTCTCCCCCAGTATAAGGGGTTTTGGAAATAATTCTAAAAAAAAAAATAAATCTAGTAACTTCCTCCTTAAATATTGAAACACTATTACAGGATAGATGTACTTATTATGGATCTGTTGCACCAGATTGGTGGTGTCAGCTGAGGATGTACCACGTTTGTGGTGGTGTTACTATGGCAACTGTCTTCTAAGAGCTGTCTCAAGGTCACTCCTCAGTTGTAGCCTGGAGTGCTTGCTGCTTAAGCAAAATATCTACACCAAACAATCCAGGAAATGATAATTCTGCTTTGAGAAAGCAACAATAGGGATGCAAAGCAGTATTTTATTTTTGGTTTGAGGGAGAGGAGATGCTTTTTAATTACTCTGTGTGTTGATCTGTCAGATATTTAAAGACTTAGAATCATTGAGGGGGCAGATTTTAGTTGAAATGTAAAACATAAGTAATCTCGTATGAATGATATGAAAATTATTTTATTTAAAGGCAAACAAAAAATAGAACCTGTGGAAGCTGAAGAACTCGAATAGAAAATGGAGACTAAGCCTGAAGTTAGGTTTTTATGGTGCAAAAATGACTGCCTACACTGGTGAAAATTTAGATAAGATGGTGAAAACTTATGCTGAGTTGTGAATTTAGAGGTTCTTGTACTTTAGGGTTCCTTTTGAAAAGACATCTAGATGCATTCTTGAATCTAAATCCTTGTGGATATAGTTAGAGAATGTCAAATACATTTAGCAGCACTTTCAGTCTCTAATGCACAGTGATTCAGAGAGAAGGCTAGAGAAGGGGTTGTTCTTGAAGCTGATCTTATGTCTGAGGTTACAAAAGATTCTCTTATACTACATGCATAACAGTGACTCCACTTGACTAAATCTTGATGAGAATGACAGTGGTATGTCCTTGGTTTCAAAAGTTACCTGACTAGTAAAAATCTTCCATGGTTTTATGTGGCTTTTTGGTTGGTTTCATTTCTGGAGGTAAACTTGGTTTTCTGCTTTCTTTTTGCATCATTTCATGGGCTAAAATTAGTAGTATGATAGCAACAGAATGAGCCATTAGATTCAGCAGTTGGTATTTGGCTGCCTACATATCAAACCTCATTCACAAAGTGGTAAGCTTGTGTTTTGAGAACTTAATGTATTTAGACAAATTTAATCCCTCTTTTTGTGTTTTAGGTGGAACAAACCAAGTATTCCTAGCTTCTTCCTCTCAGCAACATGTATTAGCTGGTCTTCCTGCATCTATTGGTTTTTAACTTCTGGTTAGTCTATAGGTTTGGGAAATATTATTTCCCAAGTGCATGATTTGTATACCTTGTACTAAGAAATACTACACAGAGCTGTCTCAGAGTCATTTTTGTTATGATATTTATTTATCTGAAGCTGTGGGCCAGAAGTCACTTCCTATTGCATGATTGAGATTTGGTGCTGTCCTCTAGACCTGGATTTGCAGATGTCTGGTTATAAATAAACATAGCCAAGTCTTAAGTCATGTCTTCAAGACATTTAGGAGTTGGGATTGATTGGAATTTTTATATAAGTAGACACAGTTGTGGGTCCACAGAACCCCAGAAACTCCACCCTTAGAGTACTACTAGTGCTACACAGAAATGATAGGTGAGCTGATACTTCTATTTCTAGATTAACAGAGTATACATATATTTAAGGAGGGAACGACAACACGTGAGCTAAAGATAGCATGTTAGTAATCCAGTCACCTTCCGCACTCAGTAAAACAATCATAGACCATAGTAAGAGGATGGAAAAAAGTTCTGCATTCAAACTGTTGGTAAAAAGGGGATTAAGAAAAATCTGTACCTTATTAAAGTTGGTCTTTGAGGTATTCATTTTAAGTGTGTCTAACTAGTGTATCCATTGCTACAGTGTGAGGTCATAGCAAGAGAAGAAAAACTTTCACCTGTGCCACAAAAGAGGTTTCTAATGCTTGATACAACTGTCATTTCCACATGCTATGAAGCAGTGGCATATACAAGGACTTCCTTGTTTGCAAAATAGTCTTACACAGACAACTAAGAAACTGCACATTTTACAGAGAGATTGCACTTTTACTGAGAGATACTGAGCCACAGGTCTGGTACCTGAGACTGATGACTAGGGTTGTGCTTGCAGGCTGAGGTACGCTTATGGCCCCAGAGCTGTCAGTTCAGTGCCCTAACTGTCCCACCACAGGATGGCTATCTTGTTGCGCTGCTCTGTGAGCCTGTGTGGAGCTCATGGGGAGTTTAGCCAGACAGTAAACTAAATTCTTGCTGAATGCAACATCTTGGCTACACTCCTGGTAAAGGTGATGTCAAAGATACCTAAGGCATATTAATGCAAATTTCATTACAAGAACCTATTGTAGAGCAGTATCCATTTAAGAGAAAAAACAGATTTGTATTCTATGTGCACTCTTAAGAGGGTTTTCTGAAAGTGAACAGGCTAGCTTTGTGGGTGAGCCTTACCCTATGTTTTTAATTGTATTTTATGCTGTATTATTGCTGTTTAAGAACTGTCAAAGAGTTCATGAGAGAAAAAGTCTGATCTTGCACAGCTGTTAGAGATTTCTTGAGGATGTTGATAACTGATATCTTTTAACAGAAGCAGGTAGTGGAGATCCTACATGGTGGCAATGTTTTATTCCAAGCATGCATATTGACAGTAGCCAAATGAGTCAAGTTTAGCTACACTAATTGCATCAGCCACTTCAAAAGTTTTTCTTTGCAGTAGCAAGGCTGCTTCAACATTCTAATATTTTGAACAAAAGGTTGGATACTTTCCTATAGTCATGCTTACTTCCCTGAAAGTTTCTTCTATTATAAAACGTTGCTATTTCTTAATTCCAATCCAGTCTAGACTTTTTTTTTTTTTCTGGAACAATAAAATACTTGCAAATCTTCCAGACTTTTCTTCCTTCCTAAATAAAGTTAGCAAGGAATTTCACCACAGACTGATTCATTTAGAAAATATTTTCATGTACCTTTGCTGTTAAAAACAACAAAAAGGCCACCCTGCCAAGAAAAAAAAAAACCTGTGCCTGAAATGGAATGTTTCTCTTCTAGGGTTACACTGGTTTCATAGCATCAACAGTGGAGGTTGGGGGGGTGGGGGTAGAGGAGTAACTAACAGCCCTGGACAGCCTTCAATATGAGTTGAAACAAGGATACAGCTAGAGCTATTGGCTAGTGTAAACCAAACAAAACCCCACCCACAAAACACCACAAAAGAATACAGCTGAAAAGTGGCTTGTTCTAACTTGCCTGGTATATTAAGGTAGCATTTTTAGCATATACATGCTAAATTGAAGGCTCCACCTCCGAACTGGGGATTTCAGAAGCTGCACTGACTTTTTTACCTATACTTGCATAGGAAGTCCTTCAATATTACTTTGAAGAACTTGAGTGAGGATGGAGCACAATTAAGAAATTGCTGAAGTTCTTACTAGAAAATTGGCCACCATCAACTATTTTATAACTGGTATTTCATAGCTAGAGAAATTCTCATTAAGATTTTTTTACACAGAACAATATAGTAAACATTTTTCAGAAAAGATGAAGCAGTTTTAATATTAAAACTTTATTAACCCTCATGAGAGGATGCACCAAGTAGACTGGGCTAGATTTCCAGAAAAATTGTTCCACTGACACTTTTTTTGGAAGAAGTCTGGAATAAGCCTAAGGTGTAAAGCTCTTTACCTGCATTTCTAATCAACTTAAATTCTTTCACTGACAGCTATCTTAGCAATCCTTTCCTCAAAGTGAGAGAAGAATTTCTTGACAAAGCCTGCTGGAATATTAACCAGTTTGGCTTATCTTGACTAAATGCTTGAAGTCCTGAATCTTATCTCTGTTTGTCAAAAACCTAGAGAAACAGAAAGACAAAGCACAGATAAAACAAAGAATACTTAAATCCTTTAATAATTTTAGATAAGAAAATACAGCCTCTCTAATTAAGATGTTTTGGTTGTTTTACATTCCGGGTAATTTTTTTATCTTGTTTGTGCTGCCATGTATCCAGATGTGACTAAACTATCTCCATGCAAATGTTTACCACAAAAATTTCCTATTGGTTTATCTACAAACATATTATTGTCATCTTGAAAATGTTAAGTTCCATATTAGTTCAAATTTATTGTGACAGAGCAGAAGTTTGATGTTGCACTTGGCAGAAGTTAGTTTAATCCTTAGAGGAAGTAAGTTGTTGTTCATTTGCAGTAAAATAACACAGGGATAGCCACTATTTCACTGTTTTGCTAGGAATCATCTGAAAGATTTCAATATTGATCTGCAATACCCATATAAATGTGACACAGGCTCTGCTAGTGCTAACAGTATCTCTAGGAAAAACAGGTTGTTCTTATGCCCTAGATTTGTTGAAAGAGTTCTGGCCTCCAAAGAAGGCTATCTATCATGTGATATGGGTGCTCACATACAGGAGTTCTCAAAACAGGTTTATCTCTTAAAAGACAAGCACTTGCTAGTGCCTCTTCCCCATTTGTTAGTATCCTTGAAATGCAGAAGTACTGGGCTTGTTTTCAAAGGCAGTGTCTGTCTTTCAGTTAACTATTACATAAAGTCTCTCCTTTTTTCCTAGTAAGTCAATTATGAGATTGTGGGGGTTGGTTTGACCTTGTGAAATGCTTTAAAAAGTATCTTCAGCAGGTCTTACAGCTGCCCTAAATTTCACTATTTAAAAGGTATGTTAAAGAAATTGTTCTAGTAGTGTCAAAGTATGTGGACCTAAAGATTGCATTTCTCTGTGAGCTAGGGCAGGGGGAGAGTCCAGAACTTCTTTTGGTTTTGGTGGGGTTTTATGGGGGGTGGTGGTGTTAAATTAATTGTATAGATCTAAGTAACTTTAACTGAATTATCTGTGTCGCTAAATATTTTTTTAAAGACAGATTTCTATATCAAACTAACTTCCTAGCTGCTTCTAATCCTTTCTCAACTATTAAGTTACTGCTAATGAGAAGGGACTTGACTAAAGTTAAAAATAGAGCACGTTGAACTTGACTTGAACCTTAATAACTTTTCCAGCTTTTACAAGGATTGTATTGTGAATTGTGTATTGTTAGTTTCTCACTGATTAAAAGTATTGAAATAAACTGAGTATTGTGAAATAAAGCTCCTGTCATGTCTTTGTTTACATTTGGATACCATATCTAAATATTACTTTACAAATTTGATGCAAAGTTCAAGATGGGATTTCTGAGATCTATTTTTCTCTCTAAAGGTAAAATATATTGCTAAAGGCATAAGACAACTGAAATGTGTTTATTGTCAAAGCCTAAACCAAACTTGTTTTGCTTACTTGGGCTGTGGATAAAGCCAGTCTTGCAGATCAAATATTTCACTACGTGTGGTTACTACAGCCTTATAGAAGTTTCCAGTGTTCTTTGATGTTGATTTTACATAGATTAGGTTACCAATTACTTAATAAATTTAAGACAGATATTGACTAAACTCTGCAAATGTTATTGTATGAAGATTTGGTAAACCCCTAAAATAGGTACCAATAAGACTTCTGTTATGGAAGTAGGTCCTCATAGTGGCTTGATTACCTCTGGTCTTTTACACTTGTAGACTTTGTAAGTACAGGTAATAATTGCAGTCACTGTCAGGGTGGTGAGTGGCCATATGTATCCCTAGCACTTGATTTAGGAGATGTCCTTATTCCAGGTGATGCTTTTGTCTTTATGCCTAGTGATGTACTAGAGAGAAGCAGGCTTACTATAACCAATAGATTTTTTTGCACAATTATCTTCCAGTCAAAAAAAATATAAATCTGAATTATTTATTCTGTCAAAATGAGAATATTGCTAAGTAGTGTTCAAAGCATTGAGTGTTGTAAGTTGCCAGTGAAGAAAAAGAAGACAAAGTTGAAAATACCCTATCAGTATACAATTATGCCTTTCTCTTGAATGTGAGTAGTTCTTGTCTGTGCTGTATTAAAAATGGTTTAGTGAGCTTTATCAGTCTCTATTTTTTTTTCTTAAGGTCAAAGCTAATTTTTTTCCATAAGAAGCAGGATTTGCCAGCACTTCTCTGCCATGTTTTGGTTTTTTTCCTATTAGTGGAAGGCAGTTCTATACAAAATAACCACTAGTGTCATAGAAAATCAACAGGAAGAAAGTGTTTTCCTCTTCAGTCATTTCATTTATTCTCATCCTCCTCTTTGTTATGAGATGGTAGAGTTAAAAATAAAAACCAGATACTTCCACATAGCGTAGAACTTAACTACAGACCTGACTGCCACAGCATATTTTAGCTGTATTAGCTTCCTTAGGTTCAAAAAGAAACTTGTATAGAAGAGAAATCCAGCTGCTGGGAAAACCAGTCCTTTTGAACCAGGAAATTCCTGAGCTGTGCAGTTTAAGAGTATGCTGAAACATGTTCATATGCTTACCTTTTTCTTTCTAGGCATTCCTACTGGCTTCTGTTGGAGAGAACACTGTGCTAGGTAAGTGTTCTGTTCTGACGTAATTGTTCACGGCTACTTTGATTAATCAAAATTGATTTAAGGGATTAGGAAAAGGGGGGAAAAATAGTATAAATTCACTTAGAAAAATATAGGTATTCTCTTATGTTCTATATTAATATTGATATATCATTTGCTCTCTTCCAACTCCTTTGAACTTGAAATGCGTGGTATGATCTAGCCTTGGTATTTTTGGTAGTATCTAATGCTAACAGGCTTCTGGGGGATCATTGTGCCATCAAAGGATGGTGCTCTTTAAAGCTGTAGGTGGTAGCATGTGGTAGTAGCTGGAGTGGTAGCATTCTGCTGTGTGCATATCTGCCTTTAGAGTTTTCTTCTTTCTGAAATAACCAATGATGTGAATACTTTTACTTAGAATGGTTCTTTGGGGATTTTTTTAGCTAAAGCTGTTCTGGGTCCACAGTGGATATGATAATCACTGATGGCTTCTGTTTGGTGTTTGTCACTTCTTCTGGGATTAACCAATTTAGCCTTCGATACTCAAACAGATGATTGTGTCAAGCTCTAAGCCTGTTCCTGCAGAGCAGTGAAACTGGTAACTTATTTGGACATTCAGTTCAGTAGTATTTTGGTCTTAAGAAAGGAAACACCTTCAGACTAATATCTCGTGATAAGATCAACCTCTTTGCTCTGAAATTTAGCAGGTACCCTCAAATAAAATTCAAATGAGCTGGCTTGGTTAGAATAAGGTAGGCAAATGAAATGCACTCCAGTTGTATGACATAAATGCATGACTGACACTAATCAGTTAGTCACTATGTTTGATATGCTTACCAGATGCTAATATAAAAACCTTCCGTTGCAGAGGTGTGGCTGAAGCATCAAGTTAAACTTTGAATTAAACCACAGAATGACCTGAAAATCTGGTAAAAGAGAATGTGAGTTGTTTAAATCATGGTGGATGCATGACAAATGCTATAACAGTGGTTTCTCAGCTCAGGGTTTTATTAAATCTAAGATACAATTCGGTCAATCTGCTTGTATGGGCACTAAAGATACAATGCATATAAGAAAATGTAAATAAAATTAAAGAGCTCTATCCTGGTATTTCCTCCAGTGCCCTGTACAAAAATACATAAAATTGCTTCCTAATGTTGTGAAACTATACAAGTACTTAGCTATTTATCTTCAAACAAGGAAGCAAGTGGATCTGAAACAAAAAATTAGAAATGATTTTGGCACTTGAAAGGGAAGGATGTGATCCCTTCTGGTTTTGGCAGTCTGTGACCTCTTCTACTAACTTCCACAATGGCTGCAAATCTGCCTAACATGACTTGGAATTTCTATGCTAAGGATGGTAGTGTCATTTTGGAGAGTTCTGCAGATTCATATCAGTGTTTGAGAAGTGCCATTTGTATAAACTTTCATGAGGAAAAACTGCCTGCTGCATGAATTTGAGAGAGCTTAGTGTGAGATTTATTGGAAGAGGTCTTTAATGAAAATGAAAGTATTGCTTCTTCAATAGGATGGCAAAAAACCCAAATAGAAGGGTCAAGTTTTTATGCAATGGGGTTTCAGTACAAAAGTTTGACAAAATCTGGAGGGCATTGAGAGCCTTATTCAAAAGCATGCTGTTTTTATCATAAATAGGAAAAATAAAAATAATTAATCATAGGAATTAATGTTGCAGTCAGGAATATATACATTGTGCCTGTTAAAGATGGGAGTATATGAAATTAATAAAACATACCTGCTTAAATCAGTACCAAAAAGAAGGCGGTAATACATCTTAAGATAAAGTAGGATCAATTTTAAAGTACTCTTTTTGTCTTAGAAACCCATTGTTATAATGGTACCAGATTGTCATTGGGCTGCAGGACGTAGTTCTGGGATAACAATGTTTTTCTGAAAATCATAGAGAAGTTAATGCTAACATCAGTCCAGACACTGCAAATGAAGTCAGAACTGTTGGTCAGGGTTTTGTTCAGTCAAGTCATGAAGGTCTTTTTGGGTGGAGATTCCACAGGCTGTCTGGAACTGGTTCCTGTGATCAACTGCTACTTAACTAAGATGTAGCTTGCTGGGGTAGTAAAGCTTACCCCTTGCTCTCTTGTTGTAGGCCTCAGAGGAGATTCTGTTACTCCCCAGGCTATCTCTGTATATCTCTCTAGGTGCAATTTTTCTGTTTTGCATAATCCTGAACAAATACACCAATCTTAGGGCTTTTTTTCCCCTCCTCCTTTTTATCTTAACTTTTAAATAATTGGCCCCCAAAACTGAAGATTTGAGTTTACTAGTGATGCACAAAATAACATTGCAGCTTTCAGTTTTCTGCAGTACACTTTAGCAGATGCTCTGTGTTTATAACCAGTGGCACACAGTGGGTGGGCAACATTTGAAATATAACAAGATAACCTGACTGTACTGTGGAGAGACAAATTAACCTAATTCAGGAATGATTCTATTCTGCCTTTATTTCGCAGCTCAGTGGAAGGCACTCTACTAAGCTCTGGTCACTGTGAATGTGAAATATAGCAAGGTATATAAAAAACAGAGAAATGGGGACTTCTAATTAATGAAATGGTGAGATTTATTGGTGTATTATATACATAATTGTCACTTAAAATTTTGAGCGGTAAGCATTTGTGTTTAACACCCCTTGCAGACATTCTAAGTGAACCTGTGTACACTCAAACTTAATCAGATTATAATTACAGCATTGAGCTAGGAACATTTCCACATTTCAAGGTCGAATTGTGTTAGAAATGTAACTTTTACATTAATTAGCTGTATTTTATTCCTTACAGTGAAGTAAATTGTACCTCAGCACTGATACTATGCATGGAAAACTTCCTTTGTTTCTAGTCTGTGATCTTGTAGTCTCAGATTTGGGAGTCTTCTTACCAAAAACTCAAGAAACATCATTACAGGCCTTTTACTATTATTAGTTCAGAGGATAATAGGATCTAATTTTAAAAACAAAGAGGATATGTACCTTTCAACAAATTAACCCCCCAAACAGCTATTTTAGTAGCATGATAAAAAGAGATACCAAATAGAATTCTCAGAAGCACTCTGACACCAGGCACTGAACTCCCATTGAAGTCAGTTTTTGAGTCTGTGCATATGTAATGCAATGGATAGCTGCCTTGCCCTCTGCCCTCTCCCAAAAGCACTCAAACACTTTTTCAGAGTATGAAACTGTTTTTGGAACAGTAATGTATCCAGAGCTTTGATGAAAATTAGTTGGTTTACAGTAAAAAAAAAAGTATTTACTAACATTATTATTACAGCTTAGTTCTTGTGCAAACATAAGTAACTGCATCTGCTGACTAGCAAAATGTGCCGAAGGCAAGTCAATGGGTTTTATGGATTATATTTCTCCCTGCTCATGTACCCCTCCTTATTGATAGATGTAAATATTTCCAACAGTTAAATCAATGATTTAAATGCCACTTTAAAGTTTGCTCTAAATGAACATTCTTAATTGGAAGTCGCAATCTGTCATAAGACAGTACATATTGGTGGTGGTTTCTCTTCGTAGGAAAAAGCCTCTGTGTCCTAATTTGAATGTCACTGAAACTCCCTGGGTACCCGTGTTGGGCAAAGACCAAGTTAGGATACGGTCCTTGACAGACTTCAGGTCTCTGTTTGAGACCATTATCTGTCACTGTATAGTAAAGCAAACATGGTTGCTGAAATAGTAATGCACTTTGGAGATGATAAGACAAGAGTAAGTCTGTAGTAGTCTTTTCTGTGAACTGATGGGTGCCAGTTCCACATAGTCTAATAAGCAGTTACACAGCAATGTGCTTAATTAAATGTGTAACAAGGGTTAATTGAAGTGCTGAGAGATGGACTTGACAACACTATTTTAAGTTAATATTTTCAGTGTAACTTTTTGTATGCCTTTAAGAAACATATAGAAAAAACAGTATAGTTTGCTATAAGGAAATTTCTGCTCTGTTTGCTAGCAGGGCTGTCATCTGGAATCACACAGAGCACGTCCACAGCACTTTGGTCGCCAGAGTGAGGGTGTTTTCTATACGGGCTAGCCACTAGAGGGGCGGGAGCATTGTCTGTCACCACCTGTGCTTTCAACTGGGATCTTGAACTGGACTGGGAAAGTGTGGCCTTTGCTAAGCCCTTGATCTTACTGCTGCCTCATGTTCTGTGGATGCTGTGTATGGGTGGGGCAGTATAACCTAGAAAAACGTCCCTGTTCACTAGCGATGGTGCTGCCAGGCATTTTAACTGCTTCACAGCCGGCAGAGAAGCTGCTCTTGGTCTTCATAACAGTGATAAAGCATGTTCTATCATGTCAGCATGAAGGAGCTATGCAGCAACAAAGCTTAGGTTAGATAAAATACGTGAGGGTCTTGGCAAGTGGTTTAAAACAAAATTGAGCAGCTTCAAGGACTTTAAAGGCGCTTACCATCTGTACAAGTATCTTGATGGGAGCAGCAAGATGAAGCTTAGCCTGCTCAGAGATCTGATTCATTTCTCTTTTAAAGCTTTAACTTCTTGGATTGAATAAAAGGTTGTATTTTGTTGAACTGAATTCTCCACTTTGTTTTTAAATGTCTGAACCAATTTTATGCAAGTCTTCCACCAAAAGTAGTTCTCAGGGTGTGTGAGGCAATCACTAAAAATTAGAACAGGCTTCTGTGATGGAAAATGTTAGGCATCCTTAACCACAGATGTAGCTGTGTCTGCATAGGTAATGATATGCTTTAGTGTATTTTTCTATTTCAGGCAAACACACCCACCTGAAACCAGCAATGCTCTTTTCTTTTTAGTGCATCAGTTTGTCAAAATAAACTCTCATTCAGTAGATCGTCCTAAATTTAGCCTAGTATGAAACTTTAGTTTCAGCATTGGGTGTGTCAAGGCAGTTTACAGATAAAGTATACTAAATTGAGTGTGTGTGTCCACAAATAAAGTCACTGGGGTCCCTTTCCTAGACTAACAGATGCCATTGTGGGTATGTCTGGTGTGTGGTTGTACATGTTTACCAGCAGTCTGTTCCACCCCCCCTGCCCCCCGCCCTCCCCCCTCCCGGCTGTTCCCCAGTTAGGTACTTGAAATTGTAAAATCTTTATTTGTGCACCCGAACCACAAAGAAATAATGTGCTCTTTTGTTTAGTATGAATCTTATTTTCATTGTCTGTAAGCTTTAACTGTGCCCAGGAATGAAAGAAACTACGTTTGTTTAGCCTCATGCATAATGCAACTGCAGTATGTTTTTAAAATAACTAAGTATCTTTAAATGGTTGAATGCAGCTAATTTCTAATTGTTTCTGTAAACAGTGAGTATAGTCTTCAGAAACTGGAAAAATGCATGCTGTAGACTTCTGGAAAGAGCTTGTATGCTTCCTGAAATATGTTTTTTCCTAAATGGTTTCAGAATGGTGTAGATTGGGTGGAGCCTTACAGTCTCAGTAGGACTGAGGCATGTTGTTAATTCAAGGGCAGTCTCTTATAAGCTTCATGAGCTGCATAATAAAACCTAGAGGGGAAAAAAAAAAGTCATTTCCAAGCAAATTACATAAAGTTTAGTAAAGGATTCTCAAAATTATTAATTTTTTCAGACGTGGTGCTGCATCATTGTGAATATCTTTTGCTTGAAAATGTGATTCTACAGACTCAGACTTCAGTTAATAGGTTACTTATATGGTGATCTAGCAAATGCTTCTAAATAGTATTCAAGTTTTAACATTAGTGTATTTTTGATACAGTGCTAGAAATTGCTAGTGTTGTCTTCCCATCCCCCAGCTTCTGAGCTCAGAGGAGTCTCGTTTGCTTGCAGCTGCAGTGGTAGGCATCTTTCAGGAAGTGACCTTGGCTTGTATTAATCAAATTCAGAACACACAGAAAAGCTTCTTGGTAACATGCTGACTTGATGTAAAATTTTATAGCATCCATTTTCTTTAAAATGAGGCCATCTTATAAAAAGGGGTTTTATTTATGATATCTCAATTGAAAGGAATTTCTCTAAAATGATAGGGTATTTAGAAAAGGTAAAACACCAGAAAAAACTTAGGTTTTTACTGAGAGGAAAATAGCTTCTTATGTATGTAATTAAGTCTGAAATTACTATTGGCAAAACATTTTAGCCTGGCTAAACTATGAAAATAGTATTATTTGACAGTGTTTTCATTGGTGTCTTACCATGTTTGAACTACAGTAGAAAAGCTTGATAGTAGGGCATGATCTCAATCAGTAAAGATTTTCATGATGTCTTTAATATTCTGACTTAATGTATTTTAATCACTTACTGTGTCTTTTGTTAGAAGCTCTCAAGTCATTAAACTTAACCTCATAGTAGCTGTCTTGAGCTGCTATTCCTATTTGCATAGATTGAGAAAGGAATCTACCTGTGCCTGTGGAAGAAAACACTGTTTGACCTTGCCCACCAGCTGAAAATCTTTTTTTTTGTTGGCCTCTCTTAAATTGAGTAGTTGACTGTTCCTGAAGCAGGTTTTAAGTCTTTTGCATTACTATCTTTTTACCCCAAACTACTTTGTGAATTAACAAAAAGAAGATTGGCAGTATTTTCAGAGTATCTTTTTCCTTCCTTGGGACCTACACAATGAGCTGAGACCAGAATATTGTTCATCATTACAGAGTGCTGTGAAAACCTTTAAGGTGCTGTGTAAGAAAATTTGTCAATTTACAAGTCACATCTTTCTGGAGAATTAGTTATAGCTGCCACCTCACTGGTGTTTTTTCCCTTAGGTTGTCATGTGCATTATCTTGAACAATCTGCCATCTGGTTGGTTTCAGGGTTTGGAAAACAGTTCTACTTTAACTGGCATCTTCAGCATAAACCTTTTCTGCATGTCAATAGCATATTTAGTCATTTTACCTCTCCACAATTATATTCAGACTCTTGTTATGCTTTCTGCAGTATGTGGGAGACCTGAGCATGCTAACATACGTGTTCTTGAGTGTTTCCTGACTTGGCTGCTGTCTGTTTTGGAATGGTTTAATTCAGTGCTTTTTACCTTGCAACATTCTGCAACATACTCTTAGGTTACTTTGCTGATGAATTTGACTTAACTTCATACATGCTTAATAGACTTTTCATGCTACCTTATACTGTCTGTTACTGCATCAAACTCTTCATCCACGTCTTCCTTTAGAGTGCTTAGTCCTCTTTCCTGGTTGTCTGCAAGGCCGGTGAAGAGGTGATAAATCTGTTGCTCTCTGTGCAGTTGAGAGTGCAGTTAAGACTGACTTTCCAAGATAAGTGGAAGCCAAAACACAATCATAGATTGTGTTATTCAGTATTTGCAATCTTCAGCATTTTCATCCATCTCCCAGAGTATGGTCCCAGCACAGCTCTTGGCATACCCCCCCATGAACTGATTCACTGCGTTAGTAGTCCCCAAGATGAAGTACATTGCTAGTGATGGTATTTTGACTCAGAAAAACTTGTGTCAATTCTCTCCATTAACATTTTAAACAAGAACTAGTGATTAGGAAATGACAGAACCTGGAACTACTGATGGAGAATGGAGGCATACAGTGGAAAAAGGTCTGGTCTGTGTTCTTCCCAGAGTTCTGTAATCTTAAAATGGGTGGAGACAAAGATGGATCTTATTTTTTTTTGTTAATGTGCCAAAGCAAGGCAACCTATGTGTTCAGACCATTTTCTACTTCTGTGGCTAGGTGTTGTTTAGTTGTGCAAGGTGGTGAAGAGCTGAATGTTGTAGTACCTATGAGCCACAAATTCCATGTCCATCCTTGGAGCAGATGGAGGGCGAGTTGTTTTGAAGTAATCATCTTGAAGCAGAGTAGTACTCTGTGAGGACAGGACAGCATGGCAGTATTCCTTGGGCTGTCCAGGCTTATACTAGGGGCAAGTCAATTCCTCCTTTGACAATGAGCAAAGTAAATCACTGCAGCTCTGGACTGCGCATTCAGAATCCTTTCTGACGATTCTGGGCTGGTGTTCTCCCTCCCTCCCTTTTTCCAAGGTCAGTCTTTCCTGTTTGCCAGCATATCTCCCTGCTGTCACTTACAGCTCTATAGTTCAGTGCTGCTTTGATACTGCCTGCTCTCAGTCCTACCCCTTAAATTACTGACCTGGTTTTGAACTAAATTGGGGGTAAAAGGACCCGTTTCTGCAGCTCTTAACTTCTGACTCACTGACACGCCGCTTCTGCACGCCTCCTGCTCCCTCCTCTTTCCATGCTAAAAGAACCGCTCAACTCGCGGGAGGGTGCCGGGCTCTGTGCTACGTACGCTGCTCGAAGGGGAGGCGAGGAGAAGGCCTTCCCGCCCCAGCCGGCCCCCGCCGCTAGGTCCCGGGGCGAGGCGCGCCGGCTGCCCCGGGCGGGCCGGGCCGCAAGGAGTTAAGGGCCGCGCTGCCGCCCGCGGTTCTGTCTGGAGCCGCCGCGCTCTCATTGGTTGCGAAAAGGTGAAATTGAAACCACGGTAAACTTTTGACCCTGTAGCAGTTCTTGTGGAACGCCTTCCCCTTGCCAAGAGCAGAGAGCTTTTTTTTTTTCTTTCCCCTTTTCCTGTATTTATTCTCTGTGATCGTGCCGTGCCGCATGCAGCCCCTCCAAGGGAGGGGGAGGACAGGCACAAGCGAGTAGTTTGCGTGTCCAGCTAACGGTAAAGCTGGAATACGGCTTAACTGCTAGTGCCAGCTATCTTCTCAAGCTCTGATCAGTAAACAAGGAGGAGTCCATTTTTTTTTTTTAAACTTCCAAGATGGTTTTTGTGTGGCTAAAAAAACCCAAACCACCAACAAAAAGCAACGCCAAAATGATGCTGACTATCACGGCTAATTAGAAAGTGGGGAGGGGAGGATGAGTCATCAGGCACGCTGGTTGCAGTCAGCTCTGCTGCTTAATAAACGTGGTGTTTTTTTAAAGATTGAAGTGGTTTCTCCACACTGAAATCCGAAGTAAAAATGTCTCATTACTACTTAGTTCGTGAGTTGGTGTATTAAATACCTATTTGCCTAAATGTATGTGTTTCTCTAATTCTGCTGTATCTTCCTTAAACAAAGGAATTCGTATGTTAAGTGTGGGAGAGAAGTACTGCTAGCTGAACCACATTGCCAGCTAACACAGTGTCAGAGGCCCATGGCAGCCCATGTTAGAAGTTTTCATTTGGGTAGGGTGCCTAACAAATTCTGGACTGAATTAGTGTGTCACTTGCATACTATGTGGCCTTTGTCACCAAAAAATCGAAAATACCTGTGGTCGAGAAAATGCACCTTCCCTCTGTAGCTTTGCCAAACCAGACAAATTAAAGCAGCATTACGTTTTTAATGAAGTATGAATATAAGATTTAGTTAATCCACGTTTCTTTCCCCTTAAACCTCGCTTGTCTTTTCCCTGACAAAAGAATAGCTGACTTGGTTACTTTACTGCATCAGCTGCCATCTTCTCCCTCCCCCACTCCCAGGCACAGGTACTGGCTTGCTGTTCTTGCTGGAACATTAAACTTACTGAATGTTAAGTGCCACTTAATCAAGGAGTCACTCAGCACCTTGCCTAGAGATAACATTCAAAACTCTTCCTCAACAAAGAAACTTGATTCCTGACTACTTCAGGCTGATGTTTTTCACCTCTCTAGTGGCTTGTTCTTGCAAATAGTTTAATCAGATTTATTCGGCGTGTTCATTTTCCTAATGAGAGATTAGGGCGGGGAGTAGCCCTCAACTGCTGCGATTTTGATTTTTAAAAAACTCAGTCCAATAAGCAGGGCAGTGGCTAAGAAGCGTTAGATTGTAGGACAGGATCCTGAAGGTTTGGCTGTTGGTGGAGTGCTGCTGTTTTTGCCAGTCTTATCTGGGAAGCGAGAGTCTCCCGAAGCATTGCCAGCAGCATCAAGGGAACAATGACTATAATATGATTAATAGCAGATCCCCTGCCCCCTCTTGTATGCAATTCTCCTTGCAACTGCAAAAGAAACATGCTCTTGTAATGATAGTTGGTGGCCTCCTTGTTTGTTCCTGCTAGTGTTCCCAAGCAGCGGCTATTATACAGTTTATTTTTCTCCACTCCCTGAGATTCTTTGTTCAGTCCTCCCTGCGCCTGTGCGCGTCCTGTCTGCTCCTCGGTGTCCCTTTCATGGCAGTCTGTCTGCCTTCACAGTGGAGCTGCAAATCATTTAGCTTATCACAGGGAGACGGAATAACTACTCTTCTAAAGGAAAGAATAGTTAACTGCTACGAACTAAGAATCACTTGTGAACTCTAAAGTGTAATTTAAAAGTCTCCATTCGAAAGGCTTCTCTCGAACAGTTGCATGATTGTGGTGTCGTAATATTGGGTGTACGTGCCTTTTAGCATTAGAAATTGGTGATCTCTAAAAGTATTACTGTATATGCCAGTGGTAGGATGTGGAACTGGCAAAAACATGAGTGCTGGCTCTCAAGATAAAGAAACACGAACTTCACTAGACTTGCAAATCCTGTAACTTCAAAGTCTTCTATTTGAGGGGATCGTTAGTGAAGACTCTTAGTGTGAGTTAACTGCTGCTCATGAGACAATCACTAGTATAACCTTTAGGTCTAGTGAAAATGACTGGAAAGAGGGGTATTCGGATACTGTCAATGTATTTTGCAACCAAAAGCCATTACACCAGCAGTCACAAACTGAAAATAAATCCTGAGCTCTATACTGTCGTATTCGTTGTGTTTCTTCAGTAGATTTTTGGATGGTTACAGCTGTACAGTTTCCTCGGGGGTGAATTTTGATCTGCTGCTTTGGAACTGCCCTTTTAGAATCCCTCCTCCCCCCACCCCCCTTTCCAAACTGTCAATGAGAAATCCAAAAGGAAGTTCGTGCCGAGGTATTTTCTTGTTACCTAGGGTAAGCAGTTCCTATTGTCATGTTTTACCAAAGGAGGGAAATTCTAGAGCACAACCTCACAATTTGGAAAATCATTTTATATTCAAAAACTCATCAGTATTTCTGTTGTGTGTTTTAGGTTGCCACTGTCTTTTTTCCTCTCAGTCTACTGGCTTTGATAGTGGAATTGTATCATGAGCTGGACTTTGGCATCTAGTGTTCAAGCTTGCCACTATCCCTAAATCAGCTCCTAGCTGTTATGCTAGCACAGATGACGCAGAAAAAAGTGTAGACTTGTAGTTGGAACTTATTTAAAAGCCAATAATACTATCATATCTCTGTTTTCTCTGCTTTTATTTCTATTTCAGTTGATGGTGAAACTTACTATTTGCAGCCCAAGTATTTCATCAGGGGATGAAAAAAAAAGCAGCTTTTTCTCTGCTTCTTCCTTAGTATAGTTGGGTTTCTGGAATGTAAATCTCCTTTTGAAGAGGTGTGTGAGATATGGAGACAACTTTTCTAAGAAATAGATGGATCAGATCTAGATGTCCTCAAAACATTTTCAACCAACTTTAAAGTCCAGTTTAGCTCTAGCCTTGGAGCAAGTTTAGAGTAAACTTCTTGGAATAAAAATAAAGAAATTAGTTCTCTCACCTTTTCTGCTAGTATCATAATTTTTCTAAATTCTCTTACATGTCATCAGAATGTAGAGAGATGAATAGATACCAAAGATTTTAAGCTGCAGACATGTTGATTCCCTTAAGCATGTGTGTACACACACAGAATCTCTGTTTCGTACCAGGGTTCAGGAATCAGTGGCTAAGTATTTTTTGGGTTGTCTTGTTTGTGTTTTCCTTTCAGTATACTACACTTTGTACATACTGTTTTGTGTTTTTCAGATAGTGTGTGGTGTGATCTCAGGGAAGCAGACCTCCTGCAGGGAGTTGTTTCACCTCCCGAAATTTCTTGAAAAATGCTGTAAATACAGGGATTGCCTGCTGTAGCTGAAAGGATTTCATGCATTTATAATCTCTGCAGTTTGCATTATCTATATGGCTGTCAGTCATAAATGCTTCTGGGTTGATGTGCCCTAATAGCTAGGTTGTTCCTAAGCTTCTGTTGGTGGCTGAAGTCTTCTCAGGCCACAGGCATAGCAAACAGTAGCTTTTCTTACTGATTTCTACTGAAGGAACAGACCCAGATATTTATTCTGCGGTCTTTTAGAAGACACTGTTTTATTTCCAGCACAGTTTAAAACTGATTTTAGATTGTTTGTGTAGGGGTCTTGGGGGTGGGGTAGGACAGGACGGGATTGCTGAAAGAAATTCCACGTGCTTGTGTAGAGCCCTTTCTGCTATTCACATTCAGCTTTTTTTGGTATGTTCTGGAATGCTCTTCTTATCTCCTATTTTGTCATTAGCGCTGGGTTCTCTAAACTTTCCCTCTGATGTTTATTGAACATACAGTACTTGTCCTTCAGGATGATAATCACTATAACCTATCTGGCTATTTCTTAAAGCAGTACAAGAATATTAAATAGTAAAGAGACCACATCCTTGAACAGATGGAGGAAGAAAAACAGAACATTGGCTCAAGTGCTCCATAACTTTTGCATTCCTTCGTTCGTGGTATGTAGTTATCCTTACAATAATCTGCTGAAGTCTAGTTCTGGAAGGCTAAGACAACAAAAGGGATCAACTTTATAGTTTGTGACATCAGAAACTCTTCATGCACTATGCCCATTGTTCACTCCAATCAGATGGGAGTAGAAATGCAGTTTTCTTCATGATAAGTGACCTAAAACCATAATAATAATAAAAGATAATGATGTAATCTTTACAGTAGGCAGTTTTAGTTCTCAGTGTCCAAATATGAACGTCCTGATAAATAAGGATCTGACAAATGTAAATAGATTCAGAGCAAAAAAGATATGCCAGCAAAAATGGTGTGTCTCTTGTCTTGCTGGCTCCACGTGCTATTGTTGTCTTCTGGCAATGATGCTGTGAAAATAGGGGATTAGTATTTTTCACTTTGGATGTTACTACTTAAACACATTCCTCTTTCCAGCACTGTAAATAATAAACCTTAGGGCTTTGATGTGATAGAGAACAGGAAAATTAGTGATGGCTGTCTAAATTATTTTCAAGTGCTAAGCTTTGTCTGTTTTAGGGAGGAAAGAGGGCCATGTGTACTGAACATGGACAATTACAGAAAGTTTGTCATTTGTGGGAGGAATTTCTTACGTCTTACAGTAGGAGAAATAATGATTTATTCAATGCTTATCTGTTTGGTGTAACTATAAATTACAGGGAACAAAACTGAATTATTTTGGCTATGCAAACAGAAAAGGAAGGGGAATTGCAAGCTCTGTGTAGGTGACAGTATGTTTTACTTGATCTCAAATGCTGTTCATAAGAAAAATACCCATGTAGATAGTGACATTTCTGATAATGCTAATTTCAAGAATTACAAATTAATACTTTAAATTATGTATGTTTAACATACTGATAACTTTATGCACTTTTTTCTAGCTTCTTGTATAGACTATTAATTAGGTTTTTTTTTTTTATTTAAAAAGCTGTCATTCCCCTTCTTTCCTCCACAATGCAGTTAAAGTAGGAAAAGCAGTTCTGTCTCTCTGGTTTAGATTTCTTTTGGTTTTTTTCACCTTGATTCTCTACCACCTATATAATGTTGTCCTTCTGAGTCCTGTGTCAACATTGTTTGCACGGTGTTGTGACAAGATTAGAATTAAGGATTCAGAAAAACCTTGTTTTGAAACATCATAAAGTTGAAAGTAAAGAAAATTAAGATCAATATGAAGCTTGCTTAAGCTTGCTATGTGAGGCAGAAAACATTTGGAGAGAGAATAAATGTTTGAAGCCTTCAGAAGCTGAATAACAGAGCATGACATGTAAGAACAGGTTGGAATCTTGTGTGTTTTATGGGGAGGACAATTGGGGCACCCTGTTCAATGAAAAGCAAAACCATTTAAAATTGATTTAAAATGAACACTTAGACAGCTAGAAGGTACATGAGATCAGACAAGTTATTAGTATACTAAAAAGCATTTTGGCTAATTTTTTAGTAGAGGAGTATTTATAGTTATATTTAGTAGAGTTTATAAGGGTGTATATTAATTTCCTGCTGCTTCTTGGAAGCTAAGCCTTCCTGTGATGTATTCACCTTTTCCAGTATTGCATAAGGTGAGGCTCTGGTATGATAGAGCATGGAGAATTCGATGTTTCTGCTGCAAACAGGTATCGATAATGATCACAGTGTCAAAAATGCTATCCTTATTTGAAAGAAAGAACCTTTCTCTTTTGCTTTCTTGTTATTTTATGGGTGCATAATGTAATGTTAATTATGTCTTTTCAGGTATGTAGAAGATATTTCTGATCTTTATAGAAGTAAAGCATTCTGAGTTGTAATTGTCTTGCTGCTTTTGCTGTCTTTCGGAGCAAGATGAATACTGTTTAATGGCACCATTTTACATAGTATACTATTCATGCTATCTTCATAGTGTTCTTCAGTTAACTATTTTATAGTTTCAGGGTAGCTTCTGAGAAACGTTTCAGACTTCTAGTTATTCATTGGCTCAAAAGATGTTGACTTGCTAGCTGTAAAAGCAAAATTAGTCTTTGCTCTTAGGAAACTTAATCCATTGTGTCTTTGAAGTGCAACTGTTAAAACCCAGCCTTTTTCAAAGGTGCTTTAAAGACTTTTATTTTCCAGTTTTATAAACTAGCAGACTAAGACAATTTTTTGGTCTTAAGATCTCTGAGAAACTGAAGAACTTCTGCATTGCTTGTGCTGTGACACATTTATTTATCAGCCCTGCAGTTTGCAGTATAGTGTTTTAAGACACCGATTTCATTTTACTTGAAATGCTCCACTGTCATGTGTGACATTTCAGTGGCTAATAATGAGCCTTTCTCAATGAGTAACTGGCCATGCTAGCAACCACTTCGCTTCCCAAAGACAGCAAGATATCCCCACTCCACATCTAGAACTGGGAAAGGTGTATAAAGCAGTAAAAATTGCTGGTGTTTACTGCAAAATTGCAAGATTTGTGGTGCTCTCGTAATCTAAGGCAGTGGTGTTATTCATAAATGCTGCCACTATCTAACTCTTCCATGACAGATGGATGAAGTTTACCTCTCATCAACCCTAAACTTCATTTTGGTTTGATATGTGACAGGTTTCGCTTTAGAGTGAGTGAAATTATCTACCAATGTTCCTAGAAGTTGTGAGGATAGAAGGGAATACGTAATTTAAAGACAAAGAGAAAGTTGTAGAATTTCTCAGTGAAGTATTGTGCATCTTCCATAATGCTTTAAAACTTAAGTTGTAACTAGTGATTGCTAACTGGAATGATACATTTTTAATTTTGTAGGATATTTTCCCTGGTCAGTAGTAAGTACACTGTGGTCCTTAATTTGACAGCTTTTCTCATTCTTAGTACCTCTTCTTTCCTTTTTTTTATATGTCTGTCACACTAATATGGGAAATACTTACTCATCTGTCTCTTTGAAGGTACCTATTTCAAAATGTTGATATGAGGATTATAGCATTAAGAAGTATGTAATGTTGGATACTTTTGAAACAGAACATACAAATGTTACTCTTCAGAACTATGTGCATCATCTTGCTGATATTAACAGGCAACTTATTTTAGGCTACAGCCTTTTCATTAGATTTTCTGCAATGATTGTCCAGCTGTAATTTCATGTCACCAGTGTTGGAGCAGAATACGGTAAATTAAATGTATAAAAGGTCTTTTGCATATTTTTTGTTACGCCATAAAAGATCCAAAGAGGTTTTGTATTCTGAAACTAGGTAGTTTGCTCTGAGTAGTGCTTACAATCACTTTTTCAGTTAAAGGATGTTATTTTGATGTTTGCATTGTTACAAATAATTGTTGTTATTATTGATATTCAAGTAGTCTGGAATAATAATTCACATCGGAGTTGCTCCGATTCAGACACCAGGTTTAAGGTAGATAGCAGGCCCAGAACATTCCAAGGTGCTGTCCACTGAACAGACAAATATATTTTATGTGTTTTTCTTGGCTCTGTGTACAGTGCACACCTACAATTCTAAGTAACTTGGGAAGCACTTGTAATTAAAGTTACGTCTTCTGATAGGACAAAACACTTTATCTTTCTATTTGAAGTTAATTAAAATATTCAGGTAAAAGAATATTAAAATTTTTTACTGCTGAAGATAAAATTTTGAAAGAAATTTGACTTTCAGCCTTAGTTTTTCTACTGGTGATGTACTTCTCATTGAGTTAACAGAAGCAGACATACACCAATGCTAAGTGCTTCTGAAAATCCCAGTAGAAGTTTATTAAATTTCAATGGATCAAAATACTTATTACTTAAATAGAAGAGGGAACAGTATTGATATGATGCATGTATTTCTCAGTCTTTCAACACACTGAGCTTTTAACCTCCTCAGAAAACTAGCTAATACTTTTAATAAAAGCTCACAAAAGACTGTCACAGTGCTTCAGACTTAGCTCCAGAAGAAACCTGCTTGTTCATTTAATAATCAGAGGGAATTTTTCAATTAAGTTTCAATGTTTGGCATGATAATTGTAGTACAGTGATAAATTGTATGTGGCTTCAAATGGGAGAGCTGGAGAATGAACAGCTTTTAAGTGGACTACACTGTAAATAGGGATGACTGACATATTTATAGTATATTAAAAAGTAACGTTTCTTAATGGAAAGTTCTGCCAATCTGATCCCTACCCTTTTATTGTACCACTAGTGTTCCAAAGACTTTGCTCGATTTGTTGGGCTAATCCTGCAATATACAATTAGACTTTTATAATGAGTCATTTACTACAGCAGAAAATGGTCAAATAAAATTGGACTGTAAAAAGGAGAGAATTGGTAGTGGGTATAAGAACACCTGGCTTTTTTCTGTTTCAGGTTCTTTTAGGCTTGGTTTGCTGTTGAATGTGCCCCTTTGGTAGGATGTGTATATTACAGCGTTGTATGTAACTCTAGCCAAGATTGTTGGAAACGTTTCCATCAGTTGTAGTGTGATGATGTTGTCCACATAACAATACACTGCTTTGGAAGTTAAAATTTGAAAATGCTACACTTTTGACCTTGGGTAGATGTTGCCATGTATAATGCATAGTATTCAGCTGGTGAAGTAAAAATTGCATTTCTGGGCTCTAGTTTGTGGAAAAATAATGTGTATTGGGCTATGATGCCTGACAGCTGACATTTATCAAGAGTAACATGAGCTTTACTCATTCTCACATTTTTAAGCAGCTTTCAAAGCTTTACATGTATACACATGTTCAGCATATGTCTTGCAGCTTTGAACATTTTGTTCTAAAGATGTTAACTCTCATTAAGATGAGAATCCAGACTATAAACCCATAATCATTTTCTTTTATCAAGTTTAGTTACAACATTAACATTTTGTAAACTGGCACTATAATGTAAAACAGTGAGAGTGATGTTTAAAGCTTAAAAATACTTTTCCCCAATTAAATGTTTCAGTGAACTTATCGATCAGACTTTTAGTATCCAGGTTGTGTTGAATGTATGATGCTCTTTGAGAAACATTGTTTCTAGAAAACATGAAATTAAATACAGTAAAATGCTATTTCTTCTTAGAATAAAGTGCTAAAGATTCTCTTTGAAAAAGAAGAAGAATTTAAAAAGGCAGCTGCTTTTTCCTTTCAGTGATGAACAAATGATCTGGTAGCCATTTTGGTATCTTCATAAACAGTTTGGTGCATTGGCCAAATAATGAAAAACTTGTTCTGCTTGCTTTCAGTGTTGCAAAAGAATTACGTGTTTGTCTTGAAATGTTCAAAACTCTGTGTGTAATTATTCTTGCTTAATAATCCTTTTAAAGAGAGAATTCTCTGGAAGAAGTGGTTATTTTCATGTTTGACAGATTTTATGCTAGTTGACATAGTTTGTGGGTCTATTTTTAGACCCAGTTTCCTGTAACCTCAGTAGTTCATTGTAGTGCTATACAGATCCTGCTGGTCTGATGCCAGGTAACTTGAAACTGTAGGTGACTCCTAAAGATGGGTATAATTGTGATTGTCATAATTTTAATTACCATTCAGTGTTGTCATTTACATTTCTCCTCACATTCTTACTAAATACTTCATATCATACCCCAAGTGCTTTCAATTTGTCACCCTTACATGGAAATAATTTCAGATGACCTAAGAAATGTTGTTTTTCTTCTCTAACTAATATCCAAATTGCTAAAGTAAATAAATTAAGGTCTGAAGCCAGTCTGGAGTTCAGACATTTCTAGACCAGTTTGATTAAAACCTGGAGATTCAAGATGGGATTTCTTTGCTCCAGTTTGCTCCAGCAGCAAGGGTTTAACATTAGTTGATTTCAAATGCTCCTTACAGGCAGAATGGATTCACTGCGTTTATTACTTTGTTTTGGTTTGACCTCAGCCAACAGTCACCGTTGTAGCAACCCTCAAATCCTCCCCATTTATTTGATGAATTTAAAATGTGGAATTGCTTTTGTCAGATAATTTAAGATAGCACTAATGCATAACCACGAACTAAAAGTCATGCAGGCAACAAATGAGTCAAAGATGATAATAGGAAACATGTCTCTCTTGTTGGTCTTGAAATAATCCATATATTTTAACTACTGTCCTTAAAAACTGTTTGGTGTTTTTTCAGACTAATGAGAACCCTAAACTGATGGCTAGTAAAACTTGGTCTTGTGGATAACATAAACTGTGTGAGTAGAAGAAAATAACCTTTTATAAGCAGGAATAAAAAGATAGTGTAGTTGTGCCAACATTCTTATTTTTAATTAATTGTGAATATCTGCAGGTCACTCAGAAGATCCTTTTTTTCCTCTTTAGGAGTATCATAATTTGTTGTTTATGGAGTACTGGTAGTACTGTAGTGAGAAGCTTGCTTTCTGGATTAGATTTTGGCATGCTTTCTTAATGTGATACAAGCTTAAATATATGGTAAGGTATCTGCTGGAGGGGAGCATATTTCTGGCTGTGGTATTTTTGTTGCTTTATTTCTTCTTTTGTGACATGCCTATAGGCATCATTATACAAAACTAGATGCTAGGGATGATTAAGGAAATAAATCCTTTGTTTTAAAAAAGCATTTTGTAATAATAAAAATGGATAAGTAGCTTTATTTTTATCAGTGCTGGTCATTGATATTGAACAGCAAAAGATACTCTGGAGTGTGGTGAAATTAGCATGCTGTAATTAAATCCATTTTTGTGTCCTATTGTTGCTACTGTGATTGCATGCCAAACTAATTTTCCAACTGTAAATAAGTTTACTGTTACTAGTCTAAACTTTGTTTTACTGTTGTAAATGAGTGAAAGTCTTAAAATTATACTGCAGTATATGTACAGTATTTGCAGGTTATTCTCTTGTAGGTTGCTTGATTAATGTTAGATAGCTTTTCTGCTTTCCCATATTTCACAGATAGGGCATTCATTCACTTAGAGTCAGCCTAGCACAGGAAGGAGGGGATTAGCACACGAGTAATTTTTGAATACACCGACCAGACAGTAATATCATGCCTTAGTTAAGGAACTTGTATATGTATTGCACAAATGTTTGTGTTTACCTACAGGGTAAAATGTATAGGTGTTGTTATGCTACTGCTCATAGACTTTTGTCATTTACTTGCTGAACATTCCTGACTGAATATTTGCTCTAAGTAATTTATCTGCCGTCAGGGTGTTTTAGTCAAGTGTGCTCTGAGGTAGGTGTAACATAGAGGTGATGTTTTATTAGTATAATAATGCTAGTAAATCTTCCCATGTAAACAAGCCTGTAGTTTGGAGTTTTACAGATCCTTTCTAAGCATAGTTTCTCAAAATGCACTGATGGTCAAATGCTTCTCTTCATTTGTTCTCCAAAAAAAACCTTTCTTGTTGTTTATTTGCTTGTTTTTCTTTGTTCCTGACCTAAATAGTTGTAAAATATTTTTTTATTGAAGCAATTTTGACAAGTAGGAGTCACAGGTAATGTAGTTTTTAGTATTTTTTCATATTAAAATGCTTCTCAGTTAATATAGGAAGGAAAACATGTTCGCTTGTTCTTTATTTTTATGTCTCTGTTTCAGGCTGCAGTATTGCCAGTTTTTTTCTAAGCTCACACTTGGTTTTTCTCTCTCTCCTAACCCTAACTGTGACAGTGATATGACTAGCAAAGCATCTCATTTTTCATTTAAAAAGAAAACCAGATTCCATTCCCCCTGCAGTGTAAAAGAAAATTTGAAAATACCGGCAGTTTACCTTGAACTCTGACTGAGGAAGATGGAGAAGCAAGGAGTGTAAATCTAGAAGCCACTTTTTTTTTTTTTTAAATAAGGAGAGAAACATGAGATTTCATGATACATAGTTATAAAGGGAAAATACAAAACCAAAACCAGAAAACCTGAGTTGCACAATTCAAGGTTTCATTGAGCTATCTTAAGCCCTCCTCTTTCATTGACCTCTGGCTGATAAATGGTTGAAGCTTTGACTTTCAGAAAACATTAGATGTTCAGAATGATAGTGCCATGTTTATCCCACTAGTTTTCCTTATGCTTAATCTGTTACTAGGGAAGTTTCCTGGTAAAACAGTGTCAACAAACCTTAGTAAACTCAGATTTCCTACTGGCAAAGGAGTCTCTATATAAAGTTCCCTGAGCAAAATAGGTTAGTGGGGTAAATACATTTTTGCTACTCCATTTAAAAAAATGCAGATATTAAAGAAAAAATAATCTTCCTTCGAGTTTTAGGAAATGTGAAATGACAAGAAATATTACATCAGTCTGAAGATCATAGAGGTCACACAGTAATTCTATGCAACTTTCTTTTTATTTTTTCTTCAAATAAGCTTTCCCTATTCAAAACTTGTCCCATGTTGGCTGTTCTGACAACTTTGTGCTCAGTGGTATTATTCTTTAAAATGGCTTCTACCATCTTACTACATGTGGAAGTCAACCAAGGCATGAAGGTCAACTTCTTGGATTCCTGTATGTCAGCAGGTGCTGCCCTGGTCACCCCCAGTCCTCTGACTTAAGGACAGGCTGTGCAGCTCAGCCAGCAGTTCAGAAGATGCATGTTTGAATCCCTTCTCAGATGAAGGGCATCCTGGTGACTAATTAACACCTTGTGTGTCTGTCTCGTTTAATTCTTCCTCTCTTAATTCCTTAAAATTCAGTGTGCTGCTCCACCCAGTTTAACTATGAAGAAGTATTGAAAGTGGGAGTATCCACAGTATCTTCCATGGTGAAGGCTGACAAGAAGAGATTTTCAGAGCTGTGGCTTCACCTTCTCAGAGTGTGGGGTTTATGAATTTGCCATGAAGAGGTCCACTGTATCCATAGCTGGCTTCCTGCTTCTGATGTACTGTTTAAATATCTTTGTATTATCAGTTGGAGTTCAGTGCAAGGCACTTGGGTTCTTTTTTTAGTCCTGTGTTTCCTGTTTACGTTCAATTTACCATGTTCTATGGGTGTTTCAGTTCTTCCCATGTAGACAAGCTTTCCACTTTTTAAATGCTAACCTTTTCCCTGTGGTATCCCCAAACTTTCTTACAGAGCCACAGAGGTATTCTTTGTGATGATTTTGTTCTCTGCTCCAAAAGCTGTGTAGGTGTAGCAGCTATTATCCAGAATTCACTTGAGAGCCTGCATCTTATTTGTCTTTCTCCCTCTCTCACTGTTGTCATCACTGTACAGTCATATAGTGACAGCGTAATCACTTTTCCATCTTGAGGACTGGAGGTATGTGCTGGTGTCCTCACATATCGCAAGAGATGTGTAAATTTATATTCCATACTGCTTCTAAGCTGTGTATTGTTTAATAAGCACAACTAACTGTAGGAGAATAATACCATCTTTGAGAAATTGATTCCTGTGCACAAGCATTAACCGATTAATGCACTGACTTACTTTCTTTTTTCTCCCCTTTTTTCCCCCATTAAGACTATTTTCAGATACTTGGTTTTAATACTTTGAACTGGAATGACAAATGATGTGAAGAAACAAATACAATGTTGTAATGTCCTGCGAATTTTAGAAAGTGTGTCATGCAGCCTGTATATCTTTGATGTGGAAAAGTGTTTTGGCACAATTCTAAGTTGTTTTGCAAATCAAATCTTCACTTGATTCATATAGTGTAACTCAAGACTTCTAAGTTTTAAATAGCTGTGAATCTGCAGTGATTGTTTTGTTCAGAGTTTTTAGTGTGCCAATGTGTGTTCCTAGTAAAGAAGTCATATTAAAAATGAAGCTTAAAATTTAAAAGGCCTTTTTGAACTTAGAGTAGATGTGTTTGAAGCCAATTAATTACGTTCTAAGTAGTACTCCTGCTGGTCTTATAAAGATCTTCTAAATGCTTTGTCAATTTTGGAATTAAATTTAGAAAGTGTTCCTACATTTTAATCTAGGAACATCTGGTAAGTTCTTTCAAGAACTTGGTCTTTTTTGTTTTCTGCTGTCTTCAGTATTTCTCCTAAGGTTCTGATCTGGTGGCCAGGCAATAATGTATTTTTAAGTCTGTAGAAATGCTAGGCTGTATTTGTTCCATGGATTTGGCCTTTTGTTTAATGGTTTTTATAAAATGTGTTCATCATACCTACTCGGTTTCTTCTCCTGCTGAGGCCCAAGCTTTATATTCCTTTCTCTGTGTTTGAGTCTGTTTCATGACTTCTGCCTGATTCTTCTAAAAACTGAATTCAACTGGGAAATCCAGCAAGAAATAAGACTAATGTAGTTATGTAAAATGCTTTTTAACTGTGTTTTACAGGATTATTCACATCTTCCTGTTGTAAACAAAAAAGGCTTGCTAACCTTCCTCCCCCACACCCTCATTATAGCTGTATAAGGCTCCTATTGTCCCTATTCATACTGAGAGATCACAGATGTGTATACTCTTCTGGGGTCTTTTCTCTCTAGCTGCTCTAATGGCAGGGACTATACAAAAAGAATTTAGGTCAGAATCTTGAAATTATTCTACTTGAATGAAAGGAAGATTTAGCTGACTCTGTATTTGTATATATGGGAAATCTTTGGCAAAATTAGTTTTATCCAACTAATGCTCTTTTGTCATCTTAGAGATCGTGATTTAAAAATATCAATAAAGGGATGTGCACTTTTAGTGTGAAATGGAAGTGTGCAATTGAAAGAGTTTTAAAGCTAGTTCTATGCTTTTTCCTAGAGATTAAAAGCAGATGTGTTCACCTGTACTGTTAAGTCAAGTAGGAGTATTAAGAGTGACTAATATTAAATAAATACATTTATTTAATTTCAAAGTTATTATAGACATTTTTGTTCTATTTTGAGATAGCTACCCTCAGTACCAGATTCCCTATGTGAATTTGGGGTTTAGCTTTAAGCATCAATGAGGCTTTCCTTGAAGTACTTGAAACCTCCTGTTCCCCCGGACTCTTGGCTCCATTTGCTGAGGTGTCATGGCAGGCAACTTGTATTTGTTTGTGGACCATATTAGTTGCACATATAGGCAGGTGGTTGAGTTTGAACTGGCAGTAGCAGTGGTTTTCTATTTGTTAAAATGATTTTTTTGGTAAGCAAACATTCCTTTTGTACATGCTCCTCAGATGCACTGTTCATGTGTACAAACAGCATGCATTTACAGAAACAGGAAACTATTTTGTGTTTTGCATCTCTAAAGTGTCTTGTGCCAACATCCTTTTATGGCTGGCTACTGTATTTTCAAGTTAAAACTAGTGTTGTGTTTAAAGTGTACTAGCAGGCCACACTCTTCATTTCTGTAGGCTGCTTTGTCTGTATAGTGCTATTTTATAAGATAAGAGCACTCAAGGGGTAAAAAAATCCACAGATACAGCATCATTTCTAGTTGTTTTACAGGATGCTGTGATTAAATCGAAACATATTAGTGAAGTAATTTAAGCTGCTTCTCATGACTGTTTGTCTTTGTTGTTGTTTATAATAACAGAATAGCATTCCCTTAAATATTTGTGCCCTTGAAAGTGTTGTGTATTTCAGCTGGCTGCAATTCCATGACAGCAGGCCACACACAATTTATTGCATGCTTTCCTGAAGAGGGTAATCAATGCCTCTGTCCAGAACTAGAGCCTTGGTAGTGTGAGATGTTTTGTAGAACTGGCTATGAGTATTTAGCAAGAGGGACAGAAGTTGCTGTGGGCATATTTTGGGTGGCTTGTATCCCAGTGGAACCGGAGCACAGCTGGCAAGGCGTATTCCTCTCTATTAATTTCTGTGTAACACTGCTACTAATACTGAAATCTGCTTTTGAAGCATCATAAAGACAGGAAACAAAACATTTCATTAAGCATTATATTATTCTGTTTTCTTGGTATTCGTGCTATGAAAGTCTTTAGAGATTGGAGTTTTTCCAAGGTTAATGTCAGAAACCAATTTGTTAATTCTGTAACAAATTGTGTTCTTAAAAATGCAGAAGAAACGATTGTTGTCTAGACACATAAAAGATTCTTGAAACTGCAGCACTGGATCACATAATTTATAGACCTAATTTTGTGTCATTCATAAAAGCAAAAGATTTGCTTTTTAGTAGTCAGAATCAAAGAGGCTCTTTCTATTGATGGCCAGGACATTCCAGTAAATTTTGAAGTTGATCTGATGTGTTTAATGTTCAAGTGTTTTCACTTCAGAGAGCTTTGTGTTGAGTGTAAGAACTTGCTTCGTTTGCTGAGTTTGGCTGAAAATGATCTTTTTTTTATAGCATCCACCCAACAAAAGGTCAGCTTTGTTGTTTGCAGAATCTGCCAGGAGACCCTATACAAGTACATAAACAATTGTATTTTACTGTTACCTGGTATTTTCCACAAAGACAATGTATGACAGAGCTGTCTAGAAATACTCATAAGCATCAGGACTAGTTTTTTTAAGGATCGGTGATTATCAGCAGTTGATAAACTTCTGTGTTTCTTAAATTTGTGACTATTCAAGGGCTCGGAAATGGCAGGTGAAGTGAACAGGCTGGTAGGTTAATATATAGTGAGGTGATTAATGACAATGCTGTTGAAGGCACATGAGCATCAACTAGATCACATTTGATCTCCCCATATGAATAACTGCCCAAAATAGAATGGGGGAAACTAAACTGTGATTAGAACATTGCAAGAATTATAGATTGCAGACATCTTTTAATTAAAAAGCTTGCTTTTAAAATATATAAATACATTTTTAAAAAGTAGTTAAAATGCTTTCCTCAGCTGTGCAATTCTACTTTAAAAGTAGTTTTACTCTGCATCTTGATACTTAAAAGTGATTACTTCTTCAAATAGGCAGTTTTCTTAAAAGCCAGTTTTCATACCTACTGAATTGATGAATGCTTTTAATACACATAGAGATTTCAAAATCTGAATTGGAAATACTTGGGGTGAACATCTACTGCTAATAATAGCTGTAGAAAATGCAACAAAAATTCATCTGTTTTGAATGCTTTTCTGAGTATTACTTGTAGGAGTTCAAAAGCCTGCATTAAGCTTGGCGTCTACTTGATAGAGATCACGTGCCAGAAACTGATAGTGTGCACAGTAAATATTTCATTCTGTCAAACTCAGTCAGTTTTTCCCTTTGTCTGACGGCATTTGGTATTAAGAGATTTTGATCCAAATGTAAAATGACTCTGTCTCTAAATTTAAACTTGTAATGGACTGGCTTTTACAAGGAAACTACTGATCTGTTGCCCAACTTTTAACTGCTGCATTGGAAAACTGATTTTGAACTGTTCTCATTCTAAACATGCTTTGTATAAAACTCTGATCTCTGTAAAATAAGTCAGATTTTGGAATAGTAAAGTCTGAATCAATTAGAACAATGCCATAGCAATAAATGAGTTAATGCTACTTACAATACTATACTTGTGTTTAAATTGTCTCTTTTTAGGGACCCATCAAGAAGTCTTTGTTTCCATGAGATGCTGGTATAGTAGAATGGTAGAACAAAAAAAGTTGGCTTGTATAAAATATATAAAAATATATATGAACCTAAACAGAGTCTGGAAGAAGAATGGACTTGCTGGTGGCACATTCAGAGCTTCAGGAAAGGGAATGGACTTCTCAAAACAACTTCTCTAAACAAACTCCATTTAGCTTATTACATTTCCTGTTTTCACAAAGAACGTGCTAAGTACTCTCTACGTTCAAAGTGTCAGCGTATAGTTACCTCAAAGCAAATGGATTCTGTTGCTACTGAGAACTTGCAGATTGAATTATTGCCATAATGAAATTATATTTGTAGGTCACTTCCTCCCGTGTGAGGGAAAACTAATTCCTTAGTCATTGTTTAATTAAGAGCTCTTGTATCTTTATCTCATCATGTAGGACAAGGTGTCTGTCATTTGTTATCTTACAGGAGCTACTGTATTCTCTAAGAAAAAACAACTCATATTTATGTGAGATTTTGTTCCCATAAAATACAGTTCTCCCAATCTTATAAGTTGTACAATGAGTCCAATGTAGTATCTACTAGTAGGTTTTGGTTTCTGTTAGCATTTGATATGATTGTTACGTAGTTTCTGGCAATCATCCCGTTGCATTGGACTTTATAATGGCAGTGATTAAAGTTTGGACTTTAGTTTGTAATCACTTTATTTTGTAAATAAATAAATAAACAAACGTTGTTTTCAGATTTATACTGTAGAATGGATAGTTCTGTGTTCTCTGGCTCTTAGTTGATATCCTTTTCAAATTTAGATAAATTTCCATACTAATCTTAATTATTTAGAATTACACAATCATGTTTTAGCAAATTACGTTAATTCAAACTGAATTCCTAGTTGAGGTGATATTGTAATATATAGAGATCTATTCTAAAACTTGCATTCTTCTTAACCTGTGGATTATGTCATGTCAAATGCCATGGAGTCACTTATGAATTACGAGTTTGTAGAGCTGGAAAGTGACTTTTCAGTGCTGTTATCTTGGTATTATCTTGTGAGCTCTGGTAAGGGTATTTTGCCTTACAAATGGACTGCTTTTTACATACATTTCCTATTTTTCTAGAATTTTATTTGTGTTCGTAACAGAGGGGTTTGTACACACACAGTACAATCTCTTTCCCTAGTACCCACTGTTTTTGGCAAGGATGATGGGAAGAACTCTTTTCCACTTCTAGAACTTCATCAAATATTAATATAAAACCTAAGTAGACCATATGTATTGTGGTCAGCTACTGATTTGCCTGAGTTTTTTCTGCTGTTCAAGTGTCTGGATGTACAGAATGGTGGCGGTCTGTGGTTTCTTACTACTTGAATAGTTGTCAAGTCCCATTATAGTAGCCCAGACATCACATCCTGTTTTTTTTTCTTTGTGGTATTTGAAGTAGGGATTTTTTCTTGTCTATAGATATTTATTAAATTTATTATTATTCTTTAAAACAACTGCTTACTAACAGTTAACTAACTCCTCTGGATACAAGACCTTTGCTATGTTAGAAACATTCTAAATACATTATAGAAACACTCAACCAATGCATTGAGCTATATTGAAAACCCAAATTACCTCTTTCAGTGAAGTGGCTTGGAAATTAGTCAAGATTAAAAGCCACCTTTAATATTCTTTTTTGCCTGCTGTGTTTGAGGATACCAATTCTTGCTGCCAGTGGCATCCAAATAGGTGGTGCAGCTGTTTCATGCCCAATTGTGTTTTACTTACAAGACCTATATGCTGACAAACATGTTTAGCCAAAGAAGTTCAGTGCCTTTTCACAGCTGGGTTAGGAGGACTGAAGTTGTTGTGTGTCTAGAAGTCTCAGGTTGTCTTCGGATCCATGATGAGACGCAGTAACCACTTTAGCACTAGAGTGCTTAGTGCAGAAGCTTGAGTGTTCAGCAGTGCATGGTGATGGCATAAGGATAAAGACTGGGGATTTTTGTAATAGGGAATTCAGTGAAGCCCCCTGTTTCTTTCATACATTTTTTGGTAGTAATAAGGTCCTATATCTCTTGCTGTGACTGGCTAACAGTGATGTATAGAAAACAAATTAACAGGTAATGACGTTCCGAAAATAGAGCGCACACATTATTTATCAGAGGATCAGGAGACACACGCCGAGTGTGTGCCACCTCTGGCCATCCTTTAACTGGAAATATCCTGTCATTTTAATATATGCAAAGTGAACAAGGCTCAAGTTAATTGTCATGTCTGAGAAATAGCTGAGGAGTGCATAGTGCTTACTAACACTGCAGGGGAATTGGTAAATGAAACCTGACAAGGCCTGAAAAATTATAGTCTCTCTAAGACAGATATGAAAAGGATGTGTTCTGAGTTAAGATCATTTAACATGTTGCAACAAGGTGTGCTTTGCTGGCTACCAGATTAGAGATGGCACTTTTCTTTCTTTCTTTTTTTTTTTCCTTTTTCCTGCAACTGACAGCACTGATTCAGTGAAGTCTCTGAGTCACTTATTTGTTATCTAGTAAATGACCTCTTTGGCTGAGTGGGTGGGAGGAAAAAGAATGATCAAATACATATGTTTGGAATAGTATTTTATTCGTTGTTGTACTGATGCAAGTGCTAGAATAGGATAATGATATATCGTTACAGTTAATATAATTTGCCATTTGCTTCAAAATGTGAGTATAGCTGCTTTAATCTTAAAATGTAAATTAAAACTTTTAAAGATAAAATAGAGTACACAGAAACCTTTATTCAGTATACCTCAGTATTTAGTTGTTTGTTATATTGTACTTTGAAATTCACAGAGCTGTAGGTTCAACGGCAATTTTTCTGTTGCCTTTTCCCCCTCTCCCAAAGATTTAAAAATGTTGGGTTTGTGCACTGTAGTCTTAAGTGTAGTATATTGTATTTGATATCTTTTTTTAAACAGGCACATTAATTATCTCTGAAACATTTAAGGAGATTTACAGGTACAACCCTTTTTACGTCGTCTTTCAAAAAGCAGCCATTGGGTTTACTATATCCAGGATGTTTGACTATGAATATATAGATATATGTTTGGGGTTTTTTAACCTTGAAAACAGTGTAGCTTTATCTCTCTGTCATGTTGTTGTGGTCTGTGCCACAGGCAACAATATGACCTGTCACTTAGCTGTCCCATCCAAACTCCCATATAATATTCTTATTTGTTTTTAAAATTGGATTAAGAACTGGATTATGTGCATTGAAATTTGGTAGCCAGGCTAGTTGGATGCCTAGTTCCTATGTGGTGTAAACTGAGTATCTCTGTAGCTCACCCTGGAAGTGGAGAAATCAGTCAAAGGTCACAATGTTGAGCTTATTGAAATCAAAACAGGCTGAACGTTTTCGTGTGAGCACTCTTGTTTTTTGGTAAAGGATTTTTTTAGACAGGAAATAGTACGTTCATGTGTTGGAAGTGGTAGTGGTGTGGTGAGAGCTGATGGGGAAGCTGACTACACAGCCCCAAATGCCAACCTTTTTAGAAGAATACTGGCTCTGAGACTGGCAATTGCTTTGTGCATGTTTGTGCTTTGGTACAGGCACTCTAATAACCTAAACTCATTCCTGTGAAGCAGACAAGAAAACAATATTGAATTTTTTTTTTAATTAAAAAAGTTAATTTGGCTGTTACGTGTGTACTCAGAAGAGAAAGCCTGTAGGTTTACAGTAGGGATGAGAGACTTCAACGGTGAACTTTTCGTATGTTTTCATTAGCAGGAAAAACACAAGTATTATTGAAAAAGAAGGATGTATTTTATTTTTTCATTTAAATGTCATCTATTATGAAAATGTAACAATTTATTAGACTGTAGAATTTTAATATCCTGTTTTATTTATAGAGGTAGTAACTTGAGGTCTGATTTACTTTTGATGTATGGCAAAATTTTACTGTGGTGTATTTGGTGTTAACTTTTTGTTTGGTTTACTGGGTAAGGTTTTCATTCCTACTTGAAATTGTTTAAATTTCATCCTGGTCTGTAGAACAGAATTTAGACTTATTTGTCTAGGCTGCCAGGTGACAGTTCTCATAGGCTGGTCCTCTGCAGCATTTGACCAGACCAAATGAATGCAAATGCTACCCCAGATCCTTTTCTAATCCTTCAATGCATTTAGATTATTCAGAAGGTTATTTTTTGTTACTTTGCTATAGTACTTTTTTGAGAAGTTGTATTCTGTCTTCTGTTGAAACATTTCAGATGTTGACATCCATGAAATGAATATTTACTTGAGAGGAAATATGAAGGGAATATTCTAAAACTAATTTAAATAGCGGTAAGATGATTATGTAGTCTTCAATTTAATAAATTTTCAGGGTTCCTCTCTTTTGCCTTGAATTTACAATCATAGAGAATCCTTTTGATACTTCTGGATCTTGAATCTCCGATGTTGCAATGATTTTGTGCTGCTCATTTCTCCCAGATAGGTCAACTTCTCAGCGAGACTCGTGTTTGTGATTCTGTTGAATTTGGGTATAAGAGCATCCCAGAGAAGCCAGAGAGCAAGCTGTCCCTGAGAGTAGTGTAGGTCAGGTTTAGCATTTGTACAGAAAGGAACAGCTGAAGGATTTAATTTTCCATGATCTCCACGTATTTCTGATGCTGCATCTGAAGATTCCTTGGTGGAGTTTTGGGGTGTGTGTGCGCGCAGGCACACTTTTGTTCTGGTTTCCATGATTAGCAGAGGTTGATTTAGCATAAAATGATGTTATGGAAGTCTTTAATTAGGAGACAATTTACTCTTGATGCTTACTGTTACGTGACCACATTGTCAATCAACCTTCTAATTGGTAATTCCAGTTCATATCAATAAAGCTACAATCAGTATTGTCAAAGGGATGGTTAAAACTGCAGATGAATGCACACGCAACCAGTTGATACAAAAAGCTTCAGCTTTTTCATTCTTAAGAAATGAGCTACTTGAATAAAACTCCTTTACCTGGCTGCTCGTGATTACCTATTAAATAGTCTGGCAAGAAGTATCAATTTTGAAACTCTTGATTTTGGATAGGACTATGGTGTGTGCTTACATGTGAATGTCTCATAAATATTTCCCAAGAGCAATTTATTTTTCTAATTAGCTTGAACAGCCTCTGCTTTACGTAGCGCTTTAAGCAGTTTTCAGTAAATCAATTCAATCGCACAGCTGTTGTTTAAAACTTTTCCTAAGTTACTGTAATTCTCTATGGAGACCCAGAATCTCACTAATTAGTACACTTAATCATACCTTATATAAAATGCATGATGATATGGGTTAGTCATTCCTAGAATTTTTCAGAAAAACAGAGTAACAGAACCTGAGTGTTCATAGCTGTGAAAAGAGTTTGCTCTTCTCATGTAATAGTTATGTACAAAGCAACGTGTACAGGCTGACATAGAGTAGCTGTGCACTTAATTTTTTATGCCAGTCATAAATTTACAAAATAATTAATATGGAGCTACAGCTTTTTGTATGATTATTTAAAAAGTACTAAGACTAAACATTTAAAACAGTTCTATCATTTTAATAATTAAGAACAATATCATTCAAAATAAATATGTTTAGTTCTGAAAAGAAATTTAGCTTTAGTATTTGTGATGTTAAAATGCAGACTTATGTGGTGTAGCATACAGCAGAGATGGTAGTTACAGTTGTTATAAGTGAGTTTTGAACTCATTTGACAATAAAATACCTCAATGTTGAGTATTTACGATTTGGTAACATTATTAGTATTAGATAAAAAAGTTGAAAAGCAAGCACTTGTTTGTAATGTACAGCCTTATTTGTTTTTCAGGATGTGACTTAAAATGACTTATGATTCTGAAGGTCCTCTGAAAAGTATGCTGAGCTTGAATGTTTGCTAAAGACAAGTAAGTGACAGATTTCGTATTTGGACTATGTGTACCTAAATAGCTATTCCCTTACCATTTTTAAGACTACAATATAGAAGTTGTGTGTGTAAGTATATAAGAAGCATGTTCATAAAAAGAAGGGAGGGGAGGAAAGAAAGAAAGGAAGAAAGAAAAAGAAGAAAAAACCCAGCCATCCTAACTACACCTTCACTCCCAACCCTCTACGCCTCCACCTTAATTCACTACTGCCAGAAAGTGAATTTTCAGTTTGTTTTCTTGTGGGTTCCTATCAGTGCATATAGAAACATCAGTTGTTTCTGTGGTCAGTCTTCTAACATAAGAATTTTCACATAGTTTCAAGAATATTGTGAATCAGAATTTTCACTATCATACTTTTTATATATGTGTATTTGAGGGAAATATATGAAAATTTGTTATTTCAAACTAACAATACAGAGTTGTTGGAAGGAATGTCCCCTAGTTTTATTTATAGCAAATACACTTTAAATATTCGGGATTTATCTTAGCATAAACCAGTTAATTACAATTTGCTTCTTAGAAGCTGGGTGAATTATGTCTTGGGTTTTGGAAAGGAGGCTTATATTAAAAAAAAAAAATCCAGACCATCTTCATGTTTCATTGAAAATGACTGGTTTGATTTAATTCTTCATAATTGGCTTATTCTGGGGAATGCTAAGAGCCAGTTTATGCTTTTTCCCTAGTGAATTTTTCAAACAATTAATCAGCTTAGACAGAAGAGCTCCCAAGTGTGCAAGATACCATGAGTACATACATTTATTATAGGAAAACGTTGATGCTTTCATGGGAGCAAAGAAATGTCAAAAATGTTTTGATGCAAAAATAATTTTTTAAAAAAATAGTTTGGATATGTTTTATATAAGTATTCTAGTTGTGCTTTGTGGGTTTGGGGGTCAACTATTTCAACACCACAAATACATGAACTAAATCTGAAGTGTCTCCTTACATTTTGGGACCTACGTTAAGACAAAACCTTCCCAGTTGCTATGTTCAGTTTGATGAACAGGTTTTCCTCTACACTTGCTGAGAACACAGGCATGAGTTGGAGAGGGAAACCAGTGCATTGAAAGACAAACCAGCAGAAAGCAGTTTAATGAATGCTGTTAGTAGCTTTCAGATTTCTGTGAAGGTGAAGTGATCAAGACCAAAGAAGATACTATCCTATGAAGCTGAAAACTTTCTACTTACTGTGTTTATTACTTCTGTGTCCTTTTAATTTCTTGAATGCTCTCTAGGAAATGGCTTGAGGAACTTCACCGATTTCAAACATCCTGTATTTTATGAGTAGTTGTTTGGGGTGTTGTTTGGTGTTTTGGGGTTTTTTTTTTTGTGTGTTTTTTTTAAAGCCTGTGAAAATATGGAAAACCTAGCATGTTAAAAATGCTAGTCCTAAATGCTGATGACTTAAAAACTCTGTTGTTTTGTTTGGAAGGCTACACTTGATGGATTAATAGTAACTAGAATTGTTTTACCTGTCATGTGCAAAACTTGGTGCTTTTTTAATAACCCATCTATGGTTTTCACTGAGAAATGAACAGGTTCTAGACGTGTACCTTATAAATAAGGACAGATGTTTGGTTTTTTCAATGCACTTATTGGTGAATAAGATCTCTGTTCCTTTGTTTCCTTGTTTCCCCATTTTGATAAGTGAGAAAAAATTTGGAAAATTCTGGATTGTATCTAAAAAAAATAAATGGTAATGTAGAAATTAGTATTTGCAAAGAATCAAGAAAAACTGGAACTTTTCTCCAAATATTGATGCTCTTGGTTCCACTCCACTCATGGGGAACATCAGTATATAGTGGTTCATTACTGCTACAACCGATGGAATTAAACAGCTTTTACAGACTGAGCCACCTCTTATGGCATCTTGGTTTGTCTCAAATTTGCTTGAAGTTGAAACTTTGGAGGGCTCTGGACATACTTGTTTCCATTCAACGTTAGCATTCTCCATTTCAGGCCTGAATAAACTGTCACAAGCTACTTGGGTGTAATAGTAGAGAAACAGCCTACACAAATTACCTAATTTTTCCATCCTTCTCCAAACTTCTATATTTAGGCACTGAAAGGTTGTCTTAAATAGAAGGGTGGGATTTTCTGATAGGTATCACATTTCTGGGACAAAATGTATTTTTTGTTTTCTGTTTAATCATATAATGAGTTATCTGTCAGTACAGGTAGATGTTAAAGCAGAAATGACATTTCCATCCTAAATCATTTAATGCAACCTTGTTACAGCAGAATTACATTCTGGTGAAATGTCTGTCCTAGCTCAAATTTTCAACTGTTAAATGTATTTTAAATTTTGCTCCCTTAAATAGAATTTATTCTTGGCTTCTGCCATACTTGCTCTGCCCACACCCTTCCTGAGTTATCCTTAAGTCTTATATTTTAAGCTCTTCCCTTCTCTTTCCGCAGTAGCTCTTAAACCTGCAGCTCTATACTTTGCCAGCGAGTGCAGTTGCAGGAGGAAGCACCATTCCTGGAGTGTGTGTGCATGTGTCACCTACAGAATCACTCTCAGGATTCAGCCTTAATTGTGAGGTCTGTAGGCATAAGGCCTTATGACTCATATGTTCTGCTGAGTGTCAGCTTCAGAATATCAACTGCTTTTTGCACAATCATAGCCTGTTTCTATAATCTCTTTTTGGAACTGCTTACTTGTTCAGATGAGTAGTTTTTCATTCAGCTGTTTAATTGAAGCAAACGCTATCCCTGCTGCTGGTCAGTGCTATGCTGTCATCTAGTGGCATAAACCTGCATTTTTCTTGAATGTCATGTAGGGTGGGCCACTACAAGTCTATTTGAGAGGCCTTGCCCTGGAGGAATGTATGTTTGAATAAAAGATAAAAGTCTTCAGGCTTCCTCTTCCACCTCTTTATAAATTGGGGTTTACTTCCTCATCCTGGTTTTGTATCAGGTCTTTAGATGTAAAATCAACTTCTCCATGCAGTCCATAACCATAATGATGGAGTATGGCTTCTTTTGTAATGGTTTGTTTCAAATGCAAGATTATGTTTTACTTTGGTTTTACTTTTATTGTGATGTGAAAAGTATATTATCCTTCCTCTGCTAATGCCTATCACTTGGGATAAGGATTGGTTCTGAATTCAGTTTTGTTAAGCATCGTAACATTTGCTACGTTTGCTTAGGTGCAAAGAGAACTTGTGCTTTAAAGAGATGTCATTTTCCTCCTGAGCTTTGTACATGCGCCAGAGCAATTTGGTGTCTGCTGCTCAGTGCAGCCAGAACTCTTCTGCCCTATGTAGCTTTTAGAGGTTTGTACTGCTGGGAGAAGAATGTCCTTTTACATTCTCCACCCATAGCTAACATCCTGCAATAACAGTATCAGATACTGCAAGCAGCCTCTGTGCTGCTTCATGCAAATATGTCCTTGGATGTCTTTGCCCTTTCAGTTTTGTCTTTAGAGAGAACTAAAGTATTATTTTTTTGTGATGAAAAGCCAGTAAGCAAAAAACCCAGTCAGTCATGGTTAGTACCTCAGAAGCAAAACTTCTAACTGCCCAGATGTGTCTTGTTGTCGTTGTCGTACAAAAAACCAAAACACAAATTATTAGACTATTTTACAGTTCTAATCGTGTTCTAAAATACTCAGGCTCCATAAATAGCATAGATCCATTACAAAGGTTTATCCCTCCCTCAGCATGGCGTTGATTGTAGCATCACAGGATCTGGTATCGCTGTCTTCTCTCTGCTGTGATGGTTTCTTTTTTCTCTTGGGAGTGAGGGGAGATGAGTCTTATGGATATATATAATCTGCCAGGCTTGTTTAACATAATTAGACCTTAAGAAAATAACTTAATATTTTATTGGGTTATGGCCCTGTCTTTGCTGCAGAAACTGCAATATTGAAGGAGTTGTAAAGTCTTTGCTTGCCTAGGCCTCAAAGTTTTGGAAATTTGTGTTCATTTTAGAAAGTTTAGCAGGAGTCATGAAGTTAAGGCTATAGTAAGTAACCTGTTGAGTTAGAGATGATAATAGTTGGTCACGTGTGAAACTCTCCTTTAAGCCCACTGATTTACTCCTAGACATGAAAATTATTTGTGGCTGCAGCTGTTAGATTACATGAAGAGTAAAAAGGAGCATACAGAAAAGGAAATGTTATTGAACCTTTCTGTATTTTCAAAGTTCTAGCCACCCATCCCTCATTGCTTTTGAGTATCACTTACGTTTTCTTTAATGGTATCTAACTTTATTCTTAGTATATAACTTCATTTTGGCAAGACATATTAATGTTCTACTTTCTTTTCAAGTTATCTAAACATATAAAACACTGAGCATCTTTTTATTTTCAGGGAAATTGGAGCTATACAGTGATCCCAGTGCTATGGTGCAAAAAATTTAAACATCTCTGAATCAAATTAAAAGCATTTTTAAAATTTATTCTTGCTTACATTGATATAAAGCTTTGTAAACCTGGTTTTTGACAAGATACAATATATATTTTAAACAGTTGTTAGAAAGTTTTTTTTAATACTAAAAAGGTATATGGGTTTCAAGTAAAAACACCTACTCATAAATCTAATAAAAACAACCTATCTGGATAAGTTCTCTGTGTTTTAAATGATTCTTTTATTGCTTTTAGTTGCTGATGCATGATCAAGATGAGTGGATTAGGGGAAAACTCCTTGGATAGCTTGACCAATGAGTCAAGGAAGCGCAAGTCATTGCCCTGTGATACCCCAGGTGCAAGGTGGGTTTATAGAGACATTCCCTTTCTTTCGTCTTCTGAGTTAACTGATAAATTTGTTCAGTTGAAAAATTCTCTAGACCAGCTTCTGTTGTGAAGACAGAAAACTTTACTATTAAGTATAGATGTGCCAAAGCTGATGAACTCTGCTCTGTAATTAGAGTCTTGTGGAAATCTTAATTGACTGAACATATAAGGAATTATTCCTAGAAATTTCTCTGAAGTATCACCTTCAGTAGTCATCCCATTGCAAGCAAACCAAAGGGATTTCATAGAATGTGAAAATTTTGTTTCATTTGTCTAGTAGATTATAGACAAATCTGAAGTAACTTTTAAGGTTAAAATATGCTTTCTGTAGGAGTGTTAGTTTTATAACAAGGAATAGCTGTTTCCTTTAAATTTATTGGTAGACTTATCACAGGAGGATTTTTTGGATAAGGAGCTTTCTCATATCCTCCTAATTTTTTTTTTTAAAAAAGAACACAAAACCCAATCCAAACAACAATGTAACAAAACGCACCCCCACCCCCCTTCAAATTTTTGTTTGCTGGAAGAATAAGTTGTACCTAGGTTTAATAGGTAGGTGTTGCTTGAAGTACATTAATGGTCACAGAGTCAGCACAGCTTTTGTATATGACAAATGTAAGTATGTGAAATTATATTTTTGGTTCCTAGTCTGTCCTGCAGTGGTGAGAAGCGTCGGCGTGAGCAGGAAAGCAAATACATTGAAGAACTGGCTGAACTGATATCTGCTAATCTGAGTGACATTGACAATTTCAATGTCAAACCAGACAAATGTGCTATTTTAAAAGAAACGGTGAGACAGATTCGACAGATAAAAGAGCAAGGTACAGGTCCCTTGTTACTCCTTTTCTAAAGCAGTAGTGCCTTGGAACATGGGGTAGTGTTTTTCATAATAGTATGTAACTGACAAAGTCTTCAGACTTTGATTTGAACCAAACCTTTAATATGCCTTAAATAATTTTCTGTTTAAAAGTAAGCGAGTATTTACCATCACGGTGACTACTGATGATCAGATGATCAAAACAGAACCAGAAGGAAGAGACACCTATAATGACTGTGTTAAATGGCCATTGAAATATTCAGCAGAGAATCATCAGACATATTATCCAAAAAGCAGCAGAAGAAAAATTGTTTGTAAAACACGTTGATCCAAATTTAACACTCAAGTCAACTTATGTAAGCAGAGTTTGGCATTATGTAGACATTTTTCTGGACTTAAGCAATTAACAATATGTAAGAATTCCTCTCTTATGCCTTTATTCATGTGCTTTCTAGAGTCTGGCTTATAGTATGAAGTGTTTTACTGAAATGTATCTTTGGTGTTTAAGGGAAAGCAGTTTCTAATGATGATGATGTTCAGAAAGCTGATGTGTCTTCTACGGGTCAAGGAGTTATCGATAAGGATTCATTGGGACCTCTTTTATTACAGGCAAGTAAAAATTAGGCACTAGTAAATCCCTATGAGAACAAATGTTTAAGGAAGGTGAAAATATTACAATAATGCCTGCAATTGTATAGTAATTCATGCTATGCAAGAGCTCTACAGAATTACATTTGGAAGGGTCAGGAATAAAAAAAATCTGTCATGTTTTCTTAAATTTGCTCAAATTCTCTGAGAAGAAGTACTCTTCTATGATTCTATGACTCTTGTACTTTCTCCAGCAGTCATTAACAAGCTACTGCTAAGGCTGTGCTCCAGTAATACAAGGAATATTTTCCTTTTTTAGGACATAGCCATTAAAATAATCAGATGAAGTTTTGTAAGGACTAGAGGCTTGCCATGTGTATTGGAGTTTGTGTTTCTACTTTGTGAAGCATTTTAAACAAATGCTGCTGCCGAGTAAAATAACCTAAGAATAATTGTAAAAAAAGGTGCATAGCAGATATCTTGTCTTTCTGCCTAGAAAACCAACCCCATGTTTACAAGTCTGTTAAAAAGAACTTTTAAAACTTAACTGTTTTACATAGATACTGGATTTTTTTTCAGTTAAGAAAATACAGTATTTTAAGTCATGAATACACCCACTTCTCTTATCTCTTCACTTGCTGGTGGAAATGTCTTTGTGTTCATGTCTTACTACATATTTCTACCGACGACTTCTTGTTTCGATTTGCCAGCTATTGAAATAATGTTATAAATTTATTATCTTGTGCTCAAATAGAGGAAGAATGAAACAATAAGGCTGGTTATCACTGTGAAAGAGCTCAAGGAAATAACAAATGAACAGATTAATTTTTAATATTGAAATCATTCCTCACTAGACGCAATTTTCCTCAAAGAAAAATGTAAAACTTCATCTCTACCCTTGAAAAGAAATGTGTGTATTCTAATTTGATGTTTGTCACCCACATAGTTTTTAAACTACATTATTTCAGAGTTAGGTAGTGTGTCTTTTATGATATGTTGTCATGTTAATCTTCTTCAGGCATTGGATGGTTTCCTGTTTGTTGTAAATCGAGATGGGAACATAGTATTTGTGTCAGAAAATGTCACACAGTATCTGCAATATAAGCAAGAAGATTTGGTTAATACAAGTGTCTATGGTATCTTGCACGAAGAGGATCGGAAGGACTTTCTCAAAAACTTACCTAAATCTTCAGGTAATGAAAGCTGACTTGCTACACCTTTACTAGGCTATTTGACAATAACTGAGAAGAAAAAAACAACTTGTAATGGATAACCTTTCAAAACAAAGTACTTGGACAAAGAGTATTTGACTACAGAAATATGTTAACCTTTAAATATCTTACTGTGTTCTGGAAATACCCACCATGCTTCAGCCTTTCTGATTTTTTTACCTGTAACGTAAAACAAGGATACTGAAGGAAGACATCACCTAAAGCCACAAGCCTACCTGAGGGAGCTGATTGTTTTTTAAATATGTGAATGACATTTCAGCTCTCCTTCAAGTGATAGAAAGTGTTGTGTAAGGGGAAGAGTTTATTGGGGTTTTTTGCTAGGTTCTTAATAAAACTGTTGGTGCATTGAGAAAGCACCTTAAAAACTTATTTAATCTGTCTGATCTAGGAGCAAGGTATCTACATTAAGAAAAATCAGTTATGAATTGATCTCTAACTGAAAATCTTTTAAAATGATTTCTGTGTTCTTTTAGTTAATGGGGTTGCTTGGACCAATGAAACACCCAGACAGAAGAGTCATACGTTCAACTGCCGGATGATGGTGAAAACTCATGATCTTTTGGAAGATGTAGGCAGCCACCAGGAAATACATCAAAGATACGAAACAATGCAGTGCTTTGCTTTATCTCAGCCAAGAGCTATGATGGAAGAGGGGGAAGGTAGGAAATTTTGTGTAATTATTGTGCACAAAAGAAATCTCTAAGTAGGATTTTGGTGTTTAGTGTGCATTATATAATCTGTAGCTTCTGCAATCTATTTTTAAGTAAGAACAGAATGCAAAAAAAAAATTAATTCTTATTTCCTATACTTGTATCTTCACAATGAAAGACACTTCAGCTATTTTATTAGATGCTTTACTAGAATACAACAGGAGAGGAAATGAAAGAATAAACTTTCCTTTTTAAATACAGATTTGCAGTCTTGCATGATTTGTGTGGCACGACGTATCACAACTGCAGAAAGAGTATTTCCAACAAATCCAGAGAGCTTTATTACAAGACATGATCTTTCAGGTGAGAAATGTACCCAAGATGAAGTTGGTTTTTTTGGTCTGTGTGCTCTTGTTTTAAATAAATAAAGTATGTTAATAATTTGTATATTTGTAGCAACTATCAGAATTCATACTGAGAATTCCCAACTGTTTTTTGTAATATGGTCTTGTTGGCAGTGGGGTAGGCTATAACAAGAACTGTGGGATGCATTTTCTGTGTCTATGCTAGTCTGCTTTGTTTGGAAACCTGGTATAAAGCATTACTTGTGCGTTAACTTGGCAGTGTTTCATATGGTTGTCGTGCTTTTCCTTACACATAAGAAATACTTCATAACTGAAGCTAATGAAACTTCATTACAATTCTTGTAATTTTCTACAGCGTGTGAGCTAACATTTAAAGTGGTTTATGCTATTTAAATTGAAATACTTGTATAACCTAGATGGGGCTTTTTCAGGTGCCAGTTAATCTTTATGGTGTTCGTTTGTGGACGTAGTTCATCTGTGTTTTTGAAAGTTTTGCTCTATGTGCATCCTTTGTGTGCCTGTAACGAGAGACTCAAGTTACTGTTTTCTAAATCTCTGGCATTAACCTGTGGGTGCTTAACTTTCTCTTTTTTCCAGTTATCTAAATCCCTTTGGATATCAGTATTTTAGTAAGGTGTTTTAACAAACATCATATTCTCACATGGCAGAGAACTCATAAAAGTAACTTCTGCATACTGAAAATTTGGTGTTAGGCTAATGAACAATTAAAATGGTGATAGTGGAGACTTCTGAAATGTATCGTGTTTATACAAGAGATTTGGCATAATCATAATGAGTTTTAACTCATGTATTTTCTTTCCTGTTACAGGTAAACTTGTCAACATTGATACAAACTCCTTACGGTCTTCCATGAGACCTGGTTTTGAAGATATAATTCGTCGGTGTATTCAGAGGTTCTTATGCCATAATGATGGACAGTCATGGTCAAACAAACGCCACTATCATGAAGGTAGAAATGTGTTTGCAATGTTTGGTCATAGTGCTTCTAGTGGCTGCATTTTTTTCTGAAAGACCAAACACTAAGTTCTGCCCATGTTCATATTTACCAGCCAAAGGAAAATGACTGCTTTGAGAAATAGGAATTCTGATGGAAGTTATTTTGTTTTTCTAATGTCCCTGTTTGGATAATTTTCATGGAAAAAAACAGATACTTGATCTGGTAGCCTGAAGTAGTCTGTGTTTCCACAAATGGATCTAGTGATGACAGTGACAGCTGTATTTCTGTAATAATGTGTAATCCTTAATTATCATTACCTTTGATGTCTTAGTTTAACTTCCATTTTAATTCATCCTTTCTTTTGTTAAAGGATAGCTCACTAAAAGTTGTAACAGTTGTGTTGATTTGATGCCTTTTTCTTATTCAAGACACAATGGTTCAAAATATTTTCAGTCTTCCAGTGCTATCTATTTTGTAATGCTAATTTGATAACCTTGATAGATAAAGTAAGGTACAGCCACTGTCTTCAGTATGAACGATGGCTTTTTCTGTTTTCTAAACTCCAGTCTTTTTGAAGGATTCACAAAGTAATTCAAGTTGAGGGGATATTAAGTAAAGGGAAGCTTATACTGGCAGAAAATGGAGTTTCTGTTCCCTCAGAAGTTCTTTGACTCAACTGATTAAATAAATCCTAAATTAACAAGAAATCTGGAGCTCAGATTAAAAGCAATGGCTTGCACAATTTTTTGATCAAAATAAAACTTTTAAACTTAAAAATACTTAATCTGAAGCCTTCCAAGTTTCATATCAATTACCTGTACATTTTAGTGCAGCTAATATTGAAGTGTTGCTTAGTCCTCCTTCCCAAGGAGAAGCCATGGAAACCTACTAATCTAGTCTTGGAAGTCTGTTAACAAGCGTAGAACTTTGTGCTCATCATGCACAGCTGGCAAACTACTGCAGCATTGTAATAATCTTATTTGCTGTTGTCTTCCCTCTACTAACTTAGGAGAAAATGCAGAATGCTTTCTTTTTCTAAATATCTCTCTTTGGGGGGGTGTATGTGATTATTTTTTATAAAAAAACGTTTTTTAAATCGATTAAAGAAAAAAACCTCAGCGAAGGAAAGCTATTGTGTTACAAATCTGTAGAGTGCATATTAATAATTCTTTTTGCATTTAAGTATTAACAATACTTATGTATTTCCTTTACAGCTTATACACAAGGTCATGCTGAAACACCGCTGTATCGGTTCTCTTTAGCGGATGGTACTATAGTGACGGCGCAAACAAAGAGTAAACTGCTCCGAAATCCTGTGACTAATGACCGCCATGGATTTGTTTCTACTCATTTTCTTCAAAGGTGAAATCACTGGTATCTCTTTGTCATTTAGTTGTCAAAGCTTTTAAAAATATATCTGACCTTGAAGATACCTGAAAAAACCAGTATACCGCAATATTTTATCTGATTAAAACAGGAGGAATGACTCAGAAAGCAGAGTTGCATAGCATACAAATAAATGTGTCAGCCTAACACTGACACCCTCAGCTGTGTGGCAGAAAGACAGTCACAGTCAGCAGAGGTTTTTCCTTAGTACCTGCATGGAGTTTGTATTAAGTCTTAATTATTCATTTGGGATAACTTATATAATGATGAAACACAAAAAATAAAACTGCTCAGTTACATGCTTTATCTTACTCTTTAATTGCAGACCAATTAGAAAACCAACAAAACTCTCTCAGATTCATCATTGATAACTCAGAGCTAAAAGTACCTTAAATAGGGCTTCCTGTGATCTGTTCTTGTTGATTGCAAGAATAATTGAAATGCCACTCTGGAGGGAATCTGTCTGCTTCTGGCATTAAAGTGCCTCCAGATGCTGACAAATGAGTAGCTGAAATGGGTCTGGGCATCATTAGTGTGCACAATAGAATAGTGTTATGCATTGACTCAGGAAGGGAGTAGAAGGAGGAAGATGTTTAAAGTGATAAATCTGACTAATGATTGTTGATGAAAGCCTTTTGAAGGGGTGATACTGTGTATACTTATAAGTCAAATCACCTAAAGGACCAAGCATTTCTGTAATGAATAAATGAGTGGCATGGCTTAGTTCTGCTTTTGGTGGAAGCTTGAATTCTCACTGCTCTCTTGAAAATGTATTTGGAAAATGATTTAATAATGTTATTCTGTCTTTGTAGCACTTGATTCCAATTAAGATTTTAATTTGTTTTCTTGGTGTTTTTGGGGATATTGTTGAACTTACAGAGAACAAAACGGATATCGGCCAAATCCTAATTCAGTTGGGCAAAACATCAGAACACCCGTGGCTGGCAACACAAATCCTGTTGGTGGTCTTATGAACATGTCACCTGGGCAAGGCATGCCAGTGCAGAACAGGAACTATGGTATGGGAGATCCCAATGCAGTGGCTCAGCTGAGCGGCGCTCGGTATGGAGGCCCTAGTAATATGGGGCCAGTGAACTCTGGAGCCACCATGCAGTCATCTGCTTATCAGAACAACAATTATGGATTAAATATAAGTAGCCCACCACATGGTAGTCCTGGTTTAGCTTCCAACCAACAGAATCTAATGATATCCCCTAGGAATCGAGGGAGTCCGAAAATGAGTTCACACCAGTTTTCTCCAGTTACAGGTATTGTACTATTGCTATAAGCTTTTTTATTTAAGCTACCTTTCCTCACTTTCATCTGGATTCCATCTTTCATCCTTTTTCACAGTTCTATATAACCTTGTACATATTACTTAAATGCAGCATGCATCATTTAATGGTAAAAATTTAATTAACTCAATGTGGCAGTCAGAAGCCAAAGGACAAGTAAAGACAGGACTGTAGCCTGATAAGTCTGGTCTCTGTCCTGTGATACAGGTATGCACTCTCCAATGGGATCTGCCAGCAACACCAGCAACAGCACTTTCTCTAGCAGTTCTCTTAGTGCTCTTCAAGCCATTAGTGAGGGTGTTGGAACTTCCCTTTTATCAACACTTTCCTCACCGGGTCCAAAATTGGATAATTCACCAAACATGAGCATGACTCAACAAAGTAAAGCAAGTACCCAGGACTCCAAGAGCCCTTCTGGTTTGTATTGTGAACAAAACCAAGTGGAAAGTTCCGTCTGCCAGACAAACAGCAGGGATCTCTTTAGTGAAAAAGATAGCAAAGAGGGAAATCTGGAGCCATCTGAAAGTCAGAAGGGACCATCTGAAAGCAAAGGGCATAAAAAACTGCTTCAGCTGCTCACGTGCTCCTCCGAGGAAAGAGGACATTCATCAAACTCGCCTTTAGACTCCAATTGTAAAGAATCTTCTACGAATGTTACCAGTCCTTCAGGAGTTTCCTCCTCAACATCTGGGGGAGTATCTTCCTCCTCAAATATGCATGGGTCGCTCCTGCAAGAGAAGCATAGGATTTTACATAAATTGTTGCAGAATGGTAATTCTCCTGCAGAGGTGGCCAAGATCACAGCTGAAGCTACTGGTAAAGACACTTATCATGATGCTAGTAATGCAGCCCCCTGTGGAGAAGGCACTGTCAAACAGGAACAACTGAGCCCAAAGAAGAAGGAAAACAATGCCTTACTAAGATATCTGCTGGATAAAGATGATGTTAAGGACCCGCTTTCCAAAGAGTTGAAGCCTAAAGTAGAAAATGTGGATAATAAAATGGGACAGTGCAGTAGTTCTACAATTCCTACTTCCAGTCAAGAAAAAGAGATGAAAATAAAAACGGAACCAGCAGAGGAGGTACAGTATAATGTAAAATGATGGTAGTGAACAAACTAATGATTTCTTGTTACAGTGAATATCTAAATATAGAAGACTCTCTTTAGTATGTGTGTGTGAGCATTTCTAAGAATGTTCTGTGCAAATGGTGTGAAACTACACATTGAGATTTTATTGTAAGTGAAAAAGCACAGAGAGCACTATAGGGTGTGTATATTACTAAATGTGTCCTGAAGTTCTAGACTAATGTTATCTTTAAGATAAGGTACGATTAAGGTAATGAATATTTACAAATTATTACTTAAAACCAGATCTTTAATATCTGAAATTTCACATAGCATGTGTTTACTTTTATGGCTTATTAGGGAATGGAGCTGTACTGCCTCTGTAATTAGTTTGGAATAAAATAGCAAAAAGTAAAACATTATTTCATATTGAAATATCAACAACACACAAAAAGGTGTAATACTTAAAATAGCTATAGATGGCTTTAGTTCATTCATTGGTTTTAGCATTTTTTCCCCCTTAACTAAGGGAAAATCTTGTTCCAAATCCATGTATATTGGGCAAACAAATAAATATACATACATTTATTTGAATATTAAATATACATATATACTTGAATATTTAAATATATGTATATTTGTTTGCTTCAATTTTTCTGGGATTGAAATTCCAAGAAATGTTAAGATACAGCAAACTCTATTAGCATGGAACAACTCTCCTGAAAGCAGCAGTACACTTGTTAAGGACAGCTGTTCTTTATATATAAAGTGTGTATAACCTGTAGATACTACTTCTAGTTCCCCAGTCACATTCAGAACTGTTTCTAAGTATTACTGGTCAGTATTGCAGAGTTGACTGAAAACATGTGAGACTGTAGAACTTGAATTTCCCAAGTCAGTAATAAATATGTAAATAAAAAATTACTGCAGCTTTTATACTAGCTAATGGCTGACTATACATGAAATGCCCTTTTACACTTTTTGAGTACTACTTACAGCAAAGTCACTAATAACTGTGTAATTACCCAGCGCGTAGTTTAGGAACTTGGTCTTGAAATCTCATTAACATATTCAGAGAAGCTTGTTTTGTGAAGTAATGAATCCTCTGTATTCTGCTTTTCTGTTAAAACTGCATCTGATTTAAAGACAAATTTTGAAACATTATCACTTCAGTTGACCAGAAAACTGTGGGTATTTTTCATGTATTGTTGTGTTTACCAATGATCACATTAGGCTTTTTGTGTATGGCAAATACAGTATTTCTCACTTTGTGGTGCACATTCTTGACATTGTTTGCTCTCATTAGTGTTTTTATCTTTGCAATTTGAGATGACTAGAATGTTTATATTCAAGGCAGTTTTCTTTTTATTTATGTGGACTTCAGATTTCTCCTAATTCTCAAAATTCACCAAGCAAAATACTCTTACAAAAGCATAGCTTTGGAAGCGGAGAGAGAGCCCCATGTACTGTCAGTGAACTAAAACATTTGCCTCCCAGTTATAACTTTTAAGATTAGTGAGCTAAATAAAATGTGAAGGATAGCTATATGATAGTAAATAACCTGGGTATTTTACTGCTGCTTTTTCAGATGAGTGGAGACTTGGATAATTTGGATGCAATTCTCGGTGATCTGACTAGTTCAGAGTTTTACAGTAATGCTATGTCTGCAAATGGAAATAACCTTGGAACAAAGCAAGCATTATTTCAAGGAAATGCCCTATTGGGTAAGGAATTTAATATCACTTTGGTTTTAAAATTAGAGTTTTCTTCTTACCTTATGTAAACATAATACATCCTCAAGTCCTTAGAGAATACTCTCTTGATCTCCTATATCTTCAAGGACAAATGTAATAGAAAAGGGCTAATTATGCTTTCCTAGGCTATTATATACACTATTAGCTATCTTGACAGCTCTCATCTACTACATACACAATGAATAAAGTTAACTTTAGTTCCTTATTTTATGGTTTCTTCTAGGTTTTTTAATATAGATTTCGCAGAGACAAGATCAGAAAAAATGTTTTGTGAATTGTAAATGAAATTTGAGAATTTTTTGTGCCTTACAGATAACTAGGGAAATAATATGGGATTGGTGGCAAGCTTTTGATTTTCTACTCACTCTGTGCAAAATCGTCTTGGGGCCTGCAAATTCCAACTAGTATATTCATTGAAAGAAATGTTCTTCCCTAGTAGGAAGCTGAGTAGGAGGGAAAGATCTTGCTAACAGATCGTTATCTGTTGATTATATAGAGTAATAAGTTGATGGGGGTAACCTAAGGAGGTGAAACAGAGATATTTAAGACCAAAGACACTATTGGCTGATGGAGCACAGTGATTTCTTAGTTAATTAGTCCATGCAGTACAGTGTACTCAGGAACACTCTGCTTCTGAATTCAACATGTTCCAAACAGAACCAGTTGACTAGTTTCTCTCTCTGTCAGAGTTTCCTGAAGGCTGGGCAGTTCACTCATCTGTGTAATATCAGCGTGTTTCAAAATGTTAAAAACATGGTTCATTACAGGACTTAAGTTAAAATGAAACTTTTTATGTCTGGGGCCAAAGGGAACTGCATTTGGCTTTTCCTGTAAAAGGTTGTAACAATGGACTCAAAACGTGATTGGTATAGTGAGAACATAAGTAAAATAACTATTCCTGGCTTGTTTAAGCTCAAATATACGTGCCCATGCTTATTTAAGTTGATTAATAGTACTTTCTATTTAAAATGTGCAGTGGCATGCATCTTGTAATTCTTCAACAGGTATGAGGAGTCCCCAGTCTGTGCAGGCTACCCGCCCAACTTTCAACAGAGCCATGTCTTTAGACAGCCCTGTTGGCTCAAGTGCTTCAGTGAGGAATGTCAATCCATTCTCCATGTTACAAAAGCAAAACTTGATGGGTGGAAGTCCAAGAATGATTGAAAACCAGGAAAACTTTGGAGCAAATCTGGGTTTGTTGATTGTGTACATATAGATCTCATTCTAAAGGAAAAAGCTTTTATGTAAAAAGATTGCAAGATTATCATATGAATTTTGGTTAGAAGAAACCTTAACACTGAAGAATATTAATTTTACCATGAGCATATAAATACCTTTTACTGTCCATAGTTAAAATTATAAGAACATAAATATTTACCATCTGTGCATTATTACCAGTACTTTTGGTTAGTAGTTGAACTATTTTTTACAATTTTGACTTTTGAATTTAATGTATGGTTTTGATATGTAGAAGCAAGAATGGGTCATGATGGCAGTCAATCATTAATATTTTAAAATATATTTAGACTAATGTAGTTGTTTGCTTTTGAAATTGGCGTGGTAAGCTTCTGTAGGAGGTCAGTGAATTGCTCTGTCATTGACAGGTGTCCTTGTTGGTAAAATAAAACAAAACCCCATAAAAATAATTCTAAAAGCAAAATATCTAATGTATTCTAGGTGAAAAATTAATGTATTTTCTGCTCTTTGTTATAGCAAGTGCTCCCAACAGAAATGTGGCTATGAATCAGCATCAGTCAGGAGACTGGGGTTTACCAAACTCAAAGGTGAACAGGTTGGAACCTACAAGTTCTGCTTCGATGCTGAGGCCAGGACCTGAGTTCAGTGCGTCCCTTCCTAGACCCACGGTGGGTGGTGGCTCCATGTCTGGGCTGCCCGTTCGCTCGAATAGCTTACCTGGTACGAGAGCGATGCTTCAACAGCAGATGATTCACATGAGTAAGTTCTGTAATTTTATTGTCCTACTTAGCACAATCTGACTAGTCTTGTAGTAAGGATCCATCAGCAGAATCTTTTTGGTTTTGGTAGAATGCTAGCTTCTCATCCAAAGGATTTTTGTGGTAAAGGCTATAGAATTGTAAAATCATTTAGGTAGGAAAACCCCTTTGAGATCTTTGAGTCCAATCATTGCTCTTGCACTGCCAAGCTTACCACCAAACCATGTCCCTAAGCACCATGTCTACACATCTTTTAAGTACCTCCAGGGATGTGACTCCACTCTGTTTTAAGGGCTTAAGGAGTAGAAATAGGAATTCAGCCTTACCAGAGTAGTAGCTTTATATCACTGTCATATTTAAATCTGTGGCCTATTATAGTTCTGAAATTCTCTGGAGTATGACTTTATGTATGAATCCATGTTAAACATGCTAATGGCAATCTTGACAATTTGTGTGATAATTCACAGTGCTTTGCATGAACGCTGGGAGAGCAAGATCACAAATTTGTTTTTTAAAAACACACAAATGTTTTACCTCACAGGACCAAATGAGATAAACATTGGCATGGGAGGGAATCTATATGGCCAGCCAGGACCTTCTAACCAGCCAGGATCATGGCCTGACAGCATGTTGTCCATGGAGCAAGCATCACGGGGTTCACAAAACAGGTAGAGCTGTTTTATGATAAGTTTAAATACAGCTGTTTACTGGAAGAATTTAAGATCTGGAAAAAATTAATATAGCAGATACAGTGGGGATAACAGATTGGAGTCAGAATCAATTCCCATTTCTGCTGCTGTTTTCTTATGATAGGCCACTCTATCCCAGCTCCACAAAAGACATTGGTAACCAAATCAATCAGTCCTTGATTTGGGAGGCATGGGGAACATAGCTGGGGAAATCTGAAATCATGTGTCTGGCACAGGAGAAACAGGATTTGTGTGTGTGTGTTTTCAAGGATAGATGGCAGTTTTGGGACCTAAGTCTTACTTCAGTCTTCTGGGTGATTATAGTATTTAATCATCTCCAGGTCAGTCTATTATCTAAAAACTGTGTGTATTCCTTTAGAGTCCATAATGGTTTTAATGTTTTTCTCTACAGACAATTAGTTAGAAACTCCTTGGATGACCTCTTATGTCCAGCACCAACTATGGAAGGCCAGACTGATGAAAGGGCACTTTTGGATCAGCTGCACACGTTGCTCAGTAACACGGATGTCACAGGTCTGGAAGAAATTGACAGAGCATTAGGAATTCCTGATCTTGTAAACCAAGTAAGCAAACAGATTTTTGGCATTTTTTGGTTGGTTTGGGGGTTTTGTGGTTTTTTATTTTGTTTACAGTAAACAAGTGTAGAGGGCCTCCTTGCTCACTCAGTCTCCTCACTTGCTTGTCTTCACTTTGCTAAATCTGCCTTTGGAAGCATCTCCAAGGAGTAATAACTTTGATTGGAGAAGCTCAGTATTGATTACATTTCTTGTGCACTACAAACAAATAAACCAGCATCTTCATATCTATGTTTATTGTTATGTGCTTTGGTATATAGAGGTGGGGGTGGTTTTGATGTAAATCACTGTAAATCTATAAGCAGAGAATTGCATTGTGTTTCTTCATTAAACTACTATCACTGAGATTAGGTTGTGAAACATTTGAGTGGCAATGGCATGTTAGTGTGTTGGACACTTCCATCTCCTCTAGTTCCAGCTTGAATTTGTGTGACTAGCAAACAGGGAAAAGAAATTCTGTGAATAATTTGGAACTTTCTAAAACCCACAAAATGACCCTGTCATTTGTACAAATGGCAGATTACAAGTGCAGAAGGGCTTGAATAATGATACTGCTCTACCTGTGTAATCAGTGTGCAGCAGAAGGGAGGCTTCTTTTAAAAAATAAACAAAATTAGACAAAATCTACAGTAATCTGTTCCTGCTGTGTTTTACTCAAACTGTTGGTTGTTCTATACTGTGTAAGATTAGTTTCTTTAGGAATTCCTGCTTAAAGAATATACTGCTAGTGAAAATGTTGTTGTATCTGTTGAAGGGACAAGCTTTGGAACCCAAACAAGATTCATTTCAAGGTCAGGAAGCTTCAGTTATGATTGACCAGAAGTCTTCGTTATATGGTCAGCCCTATCAAGGGCAGGGGGCAGCAATGCCAGGAGGATTTAGTAACATTCAGGGACAACAGCCATCCTTCAATTCAGTGATGAATCAGATGAGCCAACAGAGCAATTTTCCACTTCAAAGTATGCATCCTAGAACAAATGTGATGAGACCTCGAACCAACACACCAAAGCAGCTCCGCATGCAGCTCCAGCAGAGGCTTCAGGGGCAGCAGGTAATCTTTAGCTCCTCCTTTTACACCTTGTTTTGGGATGGAATATGGTGTATGCTGAATTGTGTTGCTTCATGAATATGAACTTTGACATTACAGCAGATGATTGAAAGGATGGATCTTTCATTGTGATGGTGCTTTTCACACTGAGTACCTAATGATGCCAGGAGTGAAAGAACCTTTATTAGGACAAGTGCTTCTCCTTTATCAGCCACCTTAGCTACAGATTGGATTGGTGTCTGCAGCACTCATTATTGCTACTTAGAACAGTACTCTTGTACAAGGTAGCTCTGGGTGATCTCTTTATCCGTGTTTAGTATTTTATCTGAATCTTGTTGCATTTCTCCTGCACATCAAATGCTACTTTTTTGACTCTTTTTCCTAACTGACCATTTGGGCTTATTGAAATATGGGTTTGCTTTCCATTTATTGATTTGATGTCATTTTAGATATTTTCTTAAGATGAAAGGTGAGAGAGCAGATACAGACATGTATATCTTAACATTGCATTGAAAGCACTGCTTAAAAAATTGCTGCAGGATTTCAGCATTGAATTTCCCATGTCAAAATGCAGTCCTGATATCAAATACAATGTACAAATAAAACTCAGAAAACAGTGCTGTGTGACACAAAATGGTGATGATGTTTAATCCATAGGAAATACCATCTTCTCTCTTGGTCGTTCTGTGACTATAATATATATTTTTAGTCTTTAGAAGTGTTAATTCAGAAGGAAGAAAAAAAAAATCATCTAGTTAGTGCTACACTGTTTCACAGGGTGGTTTTTTTTTGTATGTGTTTGAGCTGCTTAACCAAATAGTTTGGTACTTCAGGTGCATCAAACAGGGCAAAAACTGACCATTGCACTTGATGGATTCCAGCAGTTTGTAAAGAATGTTTTTTGGAGGAGCTGTTATAACTTTGTTCAGATGCTGGTACTTTCAAGCTAATAGTGCTAAATGTCTCTTCCCAAGTTCATGAATCAGACCCGTCAAGCGCTTGAAATGAAAATGGAAAATCCAGTCAGCAGTAATACCTCAGTGATGCGACCAGTTATGCAGGCACAGGTGGGATCACAGGTAAGTAATTATTACACTGGCCAAGGCCATAATTTTTAAATGGACACATCTTTTATAGGTCTGTTTGAAATTTGGACCTTCTTTCATGGCTCCTTTTGGTCTTTATTTTTTCCTATATACAATTATATTTTTTTTTTACCTCATTCATCAGATTTCAGAGGGATTTGTTCATTAGGTCATGATATTGATAGAGCATGTCTGATATTCTGACAAACTTTGTACTGGCTGTGAGTTTTCTTACCTTTCTGTGCTGTTAAGGGATCTGCTGGGTCTTAAAAAGTGTAGGTGGCTTGATTGAGTCTGACATGATTTCATTTGTAAAAATGTTTTCTAATATGATTTTTCTTTTCTTTGGGGGATAGCAGCAAGGTTTTCTTAATGCTCAAATGGTGGCTCAGCGTAACAGGGAGCTAATAAGTCATCATTTTAGACAACAGAGGATGGCAATGATGATGCAGCAGCAACAGCAACCTCAGGCCTTCAGTCCCCCACCAAACGTGACAGCCTCAGGAAGCATGGATAGTGCTTTGACAGGCCCTCCAATGGCTCAAGTTCCTCCACAGCAATTCCCCTATCCTCCTAATTATGGTATGAGTTCTAACATATGAGGTTTTTGTCTCTCTGGTGTTCTTTTCCCCTTCTTAATTTGTTATTAATCCAAACTGCCTAAATACCAGTTGTTCTGAAAAATATGAAAATGCTTCTATGAAAAGGGATGACTTTTTTTCCCTTCCCATCATTACAAGAAGATAAACTAAAAGTACTAGGTGATGATAACCAAAATATATTGTCTGTCCTTTATTTTTAAGGAATAAGCCAACAACCTGATCCTGCATTTAGCAGAGTACCAAGCCCTCCCAACCCAATGATGTCATCAAGAATTGGGCCCTCCCAGAATCCTATGATGCAGCATCCTCAGACAGCAGCCATGTACCAGTCCCCTGAGATGAAGGGCTGGCCATCGGGAAGCATGGCCAGGAGCAGGTGACCTTCTTGGTTATAACCTATTGCGCAAAAATACTCTTCCATTTCATCCAAGTGTTAAATGGCTTATGGGGGGAAAGGATTTAGAAGAGGGAGAAGTACTTATGTTTCTGGTGCCTCTATTGTCCTCGATCCTCCCCTGGAAATAGACTGCTCGAGTGTATCTTACGTTTAGCTCCATTTGGTCATCTTGGACCTCTGTAGTCTATGCAACTGGATGCAACATTCAGTCTTTGGTTACTGCAGAGTAACTTGTGGGGGGAAATACAAGAGTTCAGGATAGTGTTACAGTGTGTGGCCCTAGCTGAAGCCTCCAAAGAGGCTGTGCCAGGAAATGCATGTACATAGGTCTGTGCCTGCCTAAAAGTTCAAAATTCCCTTTGGACTCCTTGGGAAATTTCTGTTTCTGCATTGAACAGGTATTAGGTAGAAATAAGTAAAGGTAAAAATAGTTTTATGCTTCTGGAGACCACATAGTTCTTATCTTTCATGTGTTGACAGCTGATGCAGGGAAGGCAATATATCAAGGTGTGAAGTTCTTGGAATGTAATTTTGTTTGTCCTTCTGTGCTTTAGTTCTTTCCCGCAGCAACAGTTCAGCCATCAAGGTAACCCAGCCGCCTACAGTATGATGCACATGAACGGCAGCAGTGGCCATATTGGACAGATGAATATTAATACCATGCCCATGTCAGGGATGCCTATGGGTCCAGACCAGGTAAGATTGATGAAAAGATCTGTTGGCTCTCTTCCCAACCAGTGCAATGTTCTTCAAGCCATTCCTCTGGCTCAGTCCTGTTCTCAGCTATCCTCTTGTGTTTCTATTTACATCTGTGGACCTGCCATCTGTATGTCCCAAGTGATACCTTGTTTTTGATGATGTCTAAATCATATCCAGGATGAGCCAAAGCTGTATGCTGTGACTAGCTGTTTACTTTGAAGTATCATAGGTAGGATCAAGGCTTAAACTGCACAAAGGATGCTTAAATGCTTCTGAGCCTGAAGAAACCCCAGAGAGCAAAACATGAAGATTGTGAAAAGCATCTTCAGCAGACGTAGTAGATTATAGATAATAGCTCTCATGAGTCAGACCAAGAATCCTGGTAGCACAGTATCCTGGCAGAAGCTGCTGCTACTACTTAGCCTGGTAACACCTTAGAATAGCTTGTGCGTGCATGGCAAGACACTATGGAAAATTTAGGCCCCTTAAATAAGGGAAAGTGAGCAAATAACAGGCACTGTACAGTGGGCTGAAATATGGATGTATTCTTTCTGTAATCTTGCCACAAAATACACAGGATTGAACAATGTAAAACAGATGAGCTAAATTTATTCAAATAGAAAGTACCCCATGAAATGTTGTCTAAGGTACCTAAGGAAGCAGCCAAAATGATCTGAGGACTTTTGGGGGGTAAATAAAGACCTTGATATAACAAGTACCTATAATAAAGAGGGGAAAAGAGAGGTGAAATGTCAGGTTTTCCAAACCTTTGTGTCATACAGTGAAGATACCCAAGTTACACATGTAGGAAATTCTGGGTCTGCATTTATTTTATACAAATTTCTCTTCAAAGCGGAGGACGGCAGTGCTGGGTTTTGCTGAGGAGCTGACTGCCAGTATTTGCCTCTTCAAAGTGCCCTATGTTGACCATTTTTTCAGCAAAGGTTTTTTTTTTTTTTTTTTCAGCAAAGGTCATTTTCTCTGATTATTATTTCTTTTTTTTCTTTAACAGAAATACTGCTGACACCTAGAACCATTATCTTCACCAAGAATGCGCTGTATTAATGATGCACTAGTATTGTACAGGAAAGCTACGCGTTCTTCACAGCAACTAGTCCTGGCCTTATGGAAATAAGTGATTTGTTCCTGTTAATCACCTAAATTACTTCGTTCAGCGGAGGAGGAAAAAGAGAAAAAATCCCATTTGAGTAGAAGCAGTCTCTGTATTACTGTATATTGTGGTGTACAAGGAAAGGTCATAAGTATTTTTGGCGCTCTGCCTCTAGAAATGTGAATTTGGCAATGGCATTTTGGTAGATAGGATGGGTAGACTCTGGGTATACCTCATCTGTTTACTGTAGCTATCCAAAGCCCTTTAACTACAGGCAGACAAAAGTGCCTGGAGAAGTCACAGTGATAAGAATTTTCTGATTTCTCTAATAACAATATCTGACAGAGAATGTAGTTCCTAGCCTTGACTCTTTTATATTCATTCCTGAATATAAATGCTGCTTTTAATCTCTTGCCCCCAAAAGTCAGGATTTCCCAAGCAAAATCGCAGTGCAAGATGAATTGACACACACTAGTCCAAAATCCTGTCCATTAAAGCCAAGGGGTAAAAAGAGAGGATAATAAATTTAAATTATTTAAACAGAATTGTGACTAATATTTACATACTGATGTGCAGCTGAGTGCACTTTATAAAAGACTATATAATGGATTAATGCAATATCTTTGATAAGGACTTAATATGAAGGTAGGGTGTACTCATGTTCCTTCTCAAACACAATCTCTTAAGAATTATTTGAAAAGACTGCATAATGTAATGTTTTCTGTGTATGGAAATCAGAGCAATAATCTTTCATCTTTTTGAAAATAACTTCAGAAAACTCAAGGCAAGGCACTGCAGTCTGAATCAGAATTTTGCAGTCTTTTTGTGAATAAATTTTGTAAATATCTTTAAGATAATGTATTATATATATGACTTTTGTAGGTCACTAACTCATTTTTGCAGAGTTTGTGAAGCTAAATATTTAACAAAATTGATTTCTGTAAACTCAGTGTAGTTGAGGTCCAAATAGGGTTTTATTTGTTTTGTTTTGAATTAAATTTAATGACTTTGAAGCTGGGTGACTTTGGCCCACACCTTCTCTTCTTTGGTCTTCAACACTTCATTTATTTTTACATCTTTAACATATAGCTTTTTATAAAAGACCAGTTGTTTAATGCTTTCTCCACCTGTTTGCACTTTGTTACATTTCTTTTTACATATGGCAATTTGACAAAAAGGCTCTGCATTGTGAGATGTTCCAGCTTGTCATGACAGTCATGTCTTTCTACAGTATGTTGCTTTTCAGTTGATGAATCTGGATTGTGTCTTTTTTTGGTCAATTTTCATGAACTCTAAATGTTCTTCAGAAAAGTTTGTCTGTTGCAAAATAGTTGTTGTTACATGACATCCAGAAACCTTTAAGGATATTAAGCCACACTTTAACCAAATGTCTGCACCTCCTTGGATTGTTCTGATAGTAATGAATGTATTTTCTAAGCAGGTTTCTCTCATATCAGTATTTAAGTCTGGTTACAAATTTATTCATATTATTTGCTGATAGGTTCCCCCTGCCTCTATTTTGGTCCCCTGACATGAAGAGCCCTTTGCAGTTTTTCCAGTCTGAGGCAGTTCCGACACATCAAACCTCTGAACTTTGCTCCGGGACGCCCCAGAAATGTTTAAGATGTGTGGTGCTTTTGTTCTGTTGTTCACTGTGTAACGGAAAACTGACTTCTCCCAAGTGAGTAAAAACCAAGTATCTGTGTTCTTGATTGCTTCTTCTTGGTACTGTAAGCAAGAGGTGGTTTTATTGTTCAGAATCTTCAGTGGATCTTCCATGTAATAGAATTTACCTAGAGATTCTCTGCACGCTCATCCTTCACATACAGCCAGTTGTTCCAAAGGGAACGTAGGGTCAATCGATCTGCTTTATGCAGCCCTGTCTCTGCCCTGAGTCCTGAGTGTAGCGATTAGGTGATCGCTTTTCTTGGAAACCCTCAGTCCAATTCCTGTGTGTTTTAATGCAAATCTTTTAAAAGCCTAAGGAACTTAGATCTTTTTTATTTCCTAGAACAGATCTATTTGCTGAGGAAGTGCTGCCTACTAAACTATTGAAAGGCAACACTCCCCTGCTTTTTATATCAAATCCACGTAGAACAATCTTTTTATTTTGATGGAAACTACAAACCCTGATTGTGTTCTTTAGGTGAGCTCTTAGAATAGGTATTACTTTTACATCATGCTCTTTTAACTTTTTTTAAAAAATAAGTCTACTTATACATCTATGTATAACTGGTACCTGACTGGTGCTAAAGGATCATCCTTTTTGCCATCTGTGTTTAGAATGTTGGAGCTTTCCAGTACCTACTTTTTTGCTGAATCCAAAGATTTTTAGTTAAAACTTGATTAAGGGGGAAAGGGGTATTTTTAAAAGGCATCGATGACATCTTTCTTGGCAGCTCTGATCCTAAATACTGCATCTAGTGTGAAAACTACTGCAGGAAAGAAAAAATGACCTTAAGATCTGTTGACATTTAATATTTCCACCAGTTTCATTTTAGTTCTGTAACAGCAGATTTCTTCTGATTTTTTTTTTAAAAAAAACCAACAGGAAGAGACCATTAGCTAGTACAGCCGCCTCTGATCCCTGCTGCATAACGAGTGGTGTTTTGCTACATGACTTTGTTACTCTCTTGATCACAGAAACCATGATTTTATAAAATTCATGTGTAGGGTATTTTTCCAAGCTTGGCCTAAAATACTGCTTTTCAAGTTAAAATCTGGACCGTTTTTCAGTCATAAGAGAAAAGTATTTGAATGTTTTACCAATTAGCACACATTTTATTTTAGACTTTATGTGCAGACTACCAGATGACAGAATGATACAGCAAGGGTGAAACCATGTAATTCTGAGAGCAATATTAAAAAAAATTCTCAGGAGAAGGCATACAGTATTGAGAATTGCATTTAAGTTTAGTTTACATTAAGTATTGCTTGAAATATCTGTATCTTTACGTTGCAAAACAGAAAAATCACGGGGACTGATTTATAAAAGAGTTGGTTGTAAGGTATTACTGCTCTTCTGATTTTTGTGTTTGGATGTTAATAATAATGTAAATAAAGGTTTCTATTTAAAATCAGAACTTGGTGACACAGTGTATTAGCTGGCTAATAGTTTAAGGCTGGTAACTGTACCCTGGAAAGGGCAGGGAAAATCTGGTGCTATTGCTGAGGAACTCTATGTAGCAAATGATTTACATTTTTTCCCAGTTCGCCATACAAGCCAAGGGAGAAACAACTTCAACCTTCTACCTGTGAGACCCCTTTAGCAACTAAAGTGGGAATTTAAGTCTCTTTCAGCCTAAACAGCGGTCTTTAGCAGAGCTGAAAGGTGAGAAGGTGGTAGCTTTCCTCATAACTTGGCAACAACCTACCTTTCAGAAAAAAACACTGCTGCTTGTGTCACATCAAGTCCCATAGCCCAGGGTTTGCGCTAGAGGGACTCAAACTTCTCAAGCTTCTGGCCAGTACACAACAGGAGCAGTAACACCAGCTGTGCAGGGTCATGCTAATCCTGCTTCATCTTGGCAAAGCTTATAGACTGAACACAAAAAAGGTAAGTGCAGATTTTTTTTACTCAAACCTAGTAGTGTCTCTGTGTGCTCCCTGGGGATGGCAGACAGCTAATACGTTTCTCTGGAAAGCAGCAAAAATATGTTTATTGGTGAGTTTAAATTCAGTAATTTTTTGCTTATTTGTATTGATTCAGGATCTCATCAGGTAGCAGATGGGTCTGAAATAGTCTATAATCAATAGTAAACAAAATCTATGCCTAGATTAAGAAAGACAATCATGTTACTTCCATACTCACAAAGACAAACTAGCAAGAAAATTTTTGGAAGTGTATTTGACTCATTCATGTGATACAAATACAGGCTGAAGCCTGGTTTTATTATAGAGCACGTACAACAAAAGGCCCCACTGCCACACTCGGTTTGGAGTTAAGGTGTATTTTTGAGTACAGGGGTTGTGGCACCAGAGATCTCCATCCCTTGTGAAAGAATTCCACTTGAATTTCCTAATGTGCGAAACCAGGAAGGGAATCAAAAGAGTTCTGAGGTTTACACTGAGTTCCTGTCAGTGCAAGTCAATCTGTGTTTTGGAAAGAAGTACCTCTTTGTTAAGAGTGAAGGCCACAGTTGGTCCAGTCTGTCCCACGAGCTCCCCTCCTGCGTGTGCCTTTAAGCCAGGTAACAGGTTAACATGAGCGAACCTATAAACACAAAGATCACCGCTAGTGCCTGTACTGCAACGTAGTTATAGCGCCTGTATGAAGATACTCACACTGTACACTGTGCTTCCTTAGCAAAGTCATGGGCTTTCCCCCTTAAAGTCTTTGACCAGTAACTGTCATTCACAACATCTCCTTTGCCTGTAGGCTGCACTTGTGACTATTCTTTATTGGCTACAAGTATTGAACTTCTTGGAGCTGCCTTTTTAAAAAAGAAATGTAAAAGTTACACTGCTAAGCAAACGCTGCTTTCTCAAGGAATTGTTTTGGTTTCGAACATACAATATAATATTGCCACATAAAAAAACTTCATACAAATCTGATTTCATTAAAAGTTAAGGTGTACGTTCACTGAAAGTTTTCAGTACTTTTAAAAATGGATAAATTCGGAAATGTTCTATGCAACATTAAGTAACATTTTGAGAAATGGTGTGTGGGCATTCCACTCTTTTTATTAACAAAATTCTTCACAACCTGAAGGAATTCATTTTTAAACTGTATACTGATCAATATTTACAGAACCCCTCCAAGAATCCGGCACCCTGTTAGTCAAGTTTGTCTCTAATTTTCCTAGAGGTGTCAATAGGATGGACAAGTAGACGTGGAACTAAAACGTATCCTCAGAGGAAATTTGAGAAGCATCACGGCGTTGAGAATACTCATTGCTGCTTGCTTCAGTTCCCAAATCTTTGAAAAGTTCTTTTCCACCATTACCTTTACTGTGGTTGGAAGCAAAAGCATCCATGAGTTCTAAATCTTGCTTTAGAGTTACACTTGGCTTTGAAGTTTTTCTTGTGACGTCTGAAGATACAGTTGAACTGAAAGATGTTTGAAGTTTCCTTTGCTGTCTTTGTGGACGCTTTGTCCCTGGGATGGCAAACAATCCTCTTTGGGATGTGGCTGCAGTTTCCTCGTCTGTGAGTTCCTGGATCCGTGTTAGTGGTGTCGTCTTGAAGTAAAACGCCTTGTGAAGCAGGTGAGGTATAATCCAAAGCAAAAAGCCTGTACAACAGTGTATCTCAGAGACCTGTAGTTCTGACAGCATTTCCCACAACTTCACTGCATCTAGTTAATCCACTCACCAGTGCAAACATTCTATCTATTTCAGCCTCAAAGTTTATCCAGTCCTCCAGGCTACCATTAGAATTCTTTCTGAAGTCATACACATTTTCATTTAGTCTGTACATGGATTCAAGTTCTGGCCAGTTTGTGTCCTCACGGAGGTGCAGCAGTTGGGGGGAGGTTAGCCCTCCCATCCTTCCCACAGTTGTCCTCTTTAAAATAAAACAAACATGATTTAGTGTGTATCATTCCAGTGGGAAGTAAGTATTTTTAATTGTAGAATCATTGAGGTTGGAAAAGACTTAAGGTCTTCTAGTCCAACTCTTACCCTAGTACTGCCAAGGCCCCACAACCATGTCTCTGACCACAGCATCTACCAGTCTTTTAAACACCTCCAGGGATGGTGATGACTCCACCTCCCTGGGCAGCCTGCTCCAGTGCCTGACAACCCTTGCAGTGAAAAGGTTTTTTCTGTTATCCAATCTAATGGTTCCATGCAGGGAAATGGAACCTATAAAAATACAGTAGCAGGTACATCCCCAAAACAATGCAACTATGATTAAAACATGAACTTGTTGGTTTGAAACCTGTATCTCATGAACACAAGCTTCTTACTGATTCTAAAGCCAGTCTGGGATCTCCAAAACTAGAAATTAAAAATATTACCATTAGCTGAGGAAACCCTCTCAGGTGAGTTGAGAGTGGCAGGCTGCTGGTATGGTACTTGTACATGTTTTGTCACTGCACAGAGTGCCTTGTGACTGGTAATGAGCTGAAGTCTCAACCCTCTTTTTCAGGAACGATTCAGAGACTGTAACTGGCATGGCAAAGGTGACTACTTGTCATGACTTTAAATTTGTGTCTCACCTGTGGGCTCTGCAAGTTGAGAACTGAATATCATCTTCAAGGTTTAAAAGGCAGTTCAGTAAGCAAAATGCAGTCTTGGATTTTAGCATAATGTCAGAATAAACCAAAACATGCAGATCTGTCTAACTGACTTTCCTCACAGCACGTGAAGCTGGATAAACAGCAAGCAAATACACAATACTCTCTCTAGTATGATGAGAAATGTCATTTGATTTTTCTCTCTTTGGATGGTGTGAGAGACTGCTAGGTAGCTGCTACACATTTAAATTTAGACAAAACCAATATAACAGTCTGTAATTGTTAATGGCAGTGAACCATAACTGGTTTCTTCAACTGAGCATCCACCTTGGCTGAATTTGGAAGTCGCCCTGACCTTAATGCCCCCTGACTCCCAGAAAACAGGTACAAGAAGTTTGTACAGCAGCAGTTCCCATCATGATGGCAGCATCATGTTTCTTGCATAATTTAGAGGACTTTCCCCACTTAGGCATTCCATGAGAAGATGTTAAAAAGGCACCACATGCAAAACAAGAAGGGAAAGGAAGTAAGTAAAAGCTTAATGCTTTTCATGAACTGCACCCAACTCACAGTGACTTGGCAGATGATGGTCTCTTCACATCTGGCCACTTTCGACGCTGAAACTGCCTAATTTTCAAGCAGCAAAAGGAGAAAAAGAGTTAACCATCACCAGTGAGCCAACCCCAGCACTAGGGTCTGAAAGATGAGGAAGGAGAAGAGTTTAGCCTGAATTTTTACTGCAAAGATTAGAACATGCTGTAACATTGAAATAGAAACAGCTCCAGTGTTTCAAAGTAACTGGGATGGAAAGATCTTGCAAGCCCATTCCAGGTGGTTCCCCACCCTCCTGACCCCAGTAGAGGGAAGGGAAGACTTGGGAATAATAATGTAACATTTATAAAAAATGTACCTGTACTGCTCGTAGCTTCCATCTTTAAGTCCTAGATGAGGAAAAATTAAGAATGTTACTAACCAGTGCCTGCAACAGAAGGTGGTACCAGGTAAAGAAGCATTTTGAGTAAGACCTAGAAATATTAAGAGATTAACATGTACATTCATGATAAATATTTCTATTGATGTTAACTACAGCTATTATTTTCATATCGAATTCCTTTAGGTTGTAAATAGGTTGCAAATTGGGATAGAATCTTTGAAGCTGTTCTGTAAATGCCCATCAGTGGTGGATTTAAATGCCAAAACCTGTTGATTTCAAAATGTACAGCACTTTGTGCTGCATGGACTAAGTAAGACCCAAACCAGTATTTTGAGCTTGGTGGACTCAGGTATATAGCAATATTTTTGGACTGGGTGGGGGGGGGTGTCTTCAAACTCTATATGGCATGATTTTTTAAAAAAATAGCAATTCTTCTGTCAACTTAATTGTACTGTGCAAATAGGGGTATAGGAAATGCAAATTACAGAGAAGAAATACAAGTAACTGTCCCTTTGCTGTTGTCATGAAATAATAAAGAAAAAACCAAACCCCACATCACCACAAGCAGTACAGAAACAGTTCCAATGAGTAACTAACTCAGTAGACCCAGAGAAAATTTAAGGGATAAGGATGAAACTAACCTAGAACAAGAGCAAATGCCAAAGGCCCATGTTGCTTTTTGGCACATCCTTCGGTAGCATAATGCAGCCCTTGGTAGATGTGCTGCTATTTCACATCTTGCAGTAACACAGGTCAGGGACAATGGACCAGCTTAAGCCTTAACAGCCCTTTTGAAGTTACAGTTACTTGTCAGGGAGTTCACCACCAGGCTGCAGGGACTGCACTGCCTCTGAAAGAAGCGCTTCTAGAACTTGTGCCTTCAGCTGAAAACTCTGCTGCACAAACCAGTTGACCAAAGAGGTTGTGCAGCCTCTGTCCTTGGAGGTGTTCAAGATGGGACCAGATAAAGCCCTGAGTAACCTGGTGTGACCTCAGAGCTGACCCTACATTGAGCAGAAGTTTGGACCAGATGAACTCCATATGTCCCTTCTGACGTGCATTGTCCTGTGAGTTGATGAGCCTGGAAGTGGCTGTTTGGGTATTCTTCACCTCATTTCCCTTTCCATCAGGATTTTCCTACCTCATCTCCACTCATTACACTACTGAAGTATCGCTCTTCATTTAAGAAACATTACACAACACAAATCAAACACAAGAATTAGAGCAGGCAGCCCTCAGCCTCGGCAGGACGTTACTCGTGTAAGCAAGCACGAAAGCCTTGGGACTGGTACGAGTTTCATAAAGGTAAGAGGAGCCCTATTTCCTTTGGGGAACTTATGAGTGTGACAGGAGAGGTACTTACCCAGATCCATGTTCCTAGTCCTTGGATTGCATTGTTTATACCCTTTGCAGCTCCTTAATTCCATCAGCTGGACGTGCAGTTGATTGAGAACATCTCTATCTAGTGTATTCACTGCGTTAATTAGCTGCAATAAACAGGGGTTCCTGTCAGTAACTACTGCTCTGTACCTCTGTAACTTTCATACATGGAATAATACATGTGGTTTATTCCTGACAGGAAAGAAGCCACATCATACTGCATTCAGTGGTGTAGGCCTTACCTACACCGATACTGTGCTACTTCAATTTATCATCAATAAGCAATGATGATGTATTTCTAGAGCTGCTTTTATGATCAAGTACCTGATATGGATCCGTATTGAGATCAAAATACTCCAGAAATCCAGTAGCAAATTCACAAAACAGGAAGTTGTGGGTCTCATTGATTGTCCTCAAACACCAATACGTGTTGTTGTTGGCACTGGTGCAGGCACAGAAGGGGCCCACTGCAAACAGAAGAGTTACAATGACATAAGCTACACACTGCTGCCTTTGACACCATTTATTAGGTATTGCTTTATTCACAGAGTGACTCTCTCACTCCTGAGCTCTAAAGCAGAGAATGCCTTCCAGCATCAGGTTCTTGTCCACACAACAGGCTAGCTGCTGCCCCTGTCTCCTCTGGTTGGGAAACCTTCCAGCTGGTGAGACACTACCTGTAACTGTACCGTACACATCTGCAGGGGATTTTGGCAGTTGGTTTTGTCTTTAACCCTCGTGCCTTTTGGGCAAGGATAATGCCAACACTGATTATTCAGTATGAGGAAGGCTGCATGGCTTTGGCTGCATCGCTAATGGCATCGATAGCTTCCCGTAACCCATCATCCTAGCCCAGCCTAGCCTGTACTTGCCTACCTCTGACTTAGTTTAAAGTCTCCTTACGTGTCCAGAGGGGAGCAGTTTGCCAGTGCTGGTTGTCGTGGGTGAAGCAGGTCAGCCCAGGCATGCTGCACGTGTCGTTGTTTTTTATCCTCTTCAGCAGTTTGCGCAGTTTCTTCTTCCGTCTTTGCTCTCTAAGCAGCCACAGCCTGTCTTTCTCCTGGAGGGCTTTCCTGCACACATGAAACATTAGGGTCATGCAGACACTGTTATACTTGAACACACCTTAAAAAACGGTGAAGCAGCCAATATAATAGAGCTGCTCTGAGGGAAAGGAAAACCTGGTATTTTTAATGCAGTGGCTTCTCTTCCACATGGCTCTGGATATGATGCTGCAATTCAGCGACACTGGGGTGGTGGGTGTCATATCTGAGTCTGTGGTGTGACATTCCCAAACCAGGAATCTTATCTCAGAATCTACAAGCACTTTTTCCCAGGTCTCTGTGTGTTTATCCTGTTCCATACAGGATCAATGGAACAGAACTACTCTTGCTGAGTTTGTACCCACTACGCATGGGCCACATGTCAGAGTCCACACGTTTCCTCTCTGAGGAACAGGCTTTCACTTACTTGAAAGGATGAAGACCAGAGCCCTTGTGCCTCAGTTTGCTTTTGTGTTTTGAATGGTAACTGGAAAACAAAAACAGCATTGCTGATGAACCATAGAACAACAACCGCTCCTGTTCATACCACACTATCGCCCTGGATTTGAAGCAGATTTAATCCAGTGTCACTTCTCCCCTCAGTCACATACATGATGAATACAAGGCAGCCTTGCTAGACTGGGTCAGGCAGTTCTGAGCCTTCTTATGACTTGCTCCCTCCTTGGGCCGTCCCTGCACATCCCTGCATGGTGCCCTACGGCTGTGTTGCAATACGGGGCTGCATTGTCCCAGCTATGATTGTCAATTGCAGCTACCATTGGTTCTTGAAAATATTCATCTCTGGTATCCAACAGCAGCATCTTTGGTACAAGAGCATAGCTAGCTGGTTCAGAAGCCATGTAACACGTCCCGTTACCTCATCACCAATCGACAGAGAGGCAATTAAACTCCCGCCTCGCGGAACGGGGCCTTGTAGTTCCACAGCACCCAACTCCCGCAGAAAGCCTTATGCAAGAGTAGAGTAGCTGGGCAGCCACTTAACAGAGCAGATTCTGATCTCCCCCATGAAAATATAGATCAGCTAACAGTTGCACACCACAGATAATTATTCTGGAGTACACAAGAAATACCTTATCTTGTTACAATCACACTCTTCAGGTCGCTTCTTCTTCAGATGGCCCCTCACCTCCCTGAGGTTTTTGATTTTATTTTGCAAAGTTTCAATCTAAAAAAAGTAAAGGTACAGTTAAAAAAAATACAGCATGATTTAGCCTTACTCTGACCTTCTCAAACCCATTCTATTGTCAGCAACTGCTTCCTCTTTGCCACCTTCCACGACTCCCACTGCTAACAAGCATTTTTAGATTATCTCCCTTTCCAAACGGAAACTACCGCAGGAGGAAACCCTGCTGGCGGCTTCCCTGCTCTGATTACTGAATGTGAGAGCAGAACGTGGCCCTGGGGAGCAGGAGACACGGAGTCTCGGGCAGACAACCGTGCCGGGTTCTACTGTGATTTTCCCCCTTGTGCCCTACAGCACACCTGCCAGAGGAGAAACGTTACTCAAAGGGAAGTGACGCCCTTAAAATTCAGCCTGTTATGAGCCTAAGGAGGGGGTGGGGAGGGAGAGCTCTGAAGTCCCTTCAGAGCTTCTGAAAAAGAGAAGCAGCAAGGCTCTGGCCTTTCCCACGGCAGTCTTTAGCAGCATCTGCCCACCTGGGACATGGAGTAGCAGTTAATTGTGCCACCCACATGGTTTAGTTTTAACTGCCTGGTTTTTCTCAGTAAATGGAACTCCTGCTCTCGTTCAGTGTAGCTCACACACAGCCTGGGCCCCTTCCACTCGGGTGGGCATTACAGGCTTCTACCTTGGCTCCCTACACAGCCGAAAAAACAGAGTAATCCAGTGTGGCCAATGAGGCTGCTGCAGAACTACCATTAGGTGTCAGTGACCATAAGCCGAGTCAAAGTACAGACAGGACAAAATGTTCAAGAAAAACACACAAAGAATCCAGCCCTGTGACCCTGACTCAGGAATGCAACAAGTCAGACGTGAGATTGCAGTTTGTTCAGCACTCCATGCAGCCCACATTTTCTGAAGGAAAAGGAATTAGGAGAGTACAGTGACACTGAAACTGCCCTTCCATAATCAGCAGAGCTAGCAGGCTTTTCAGCCATGCTACATGTCAATTTGTGCCACCAAAGGGGGCAACAAGATCTTAAACAGGACTTCCCTGTAACTTCATTGATTTGGTAAGAGATTACAGGAGATCATTTCCTTTATGCTTCTCTTTGGCATCTGTCCCCCCATTATGTGGTCCTTAGAAGACTGCCTCTTTCACACACAATGTGTGTGGAGGGTTTGAGCTTATATTCTTCAATATTAGCAACAAAAATGTCAGATGAAGTTCTGTGGGCAAATTTCATACGGCAAATGGTCTCTAGGTTCTTCATCTACACAAGCCTAAGAAAAACCAATTCAATTCCAAAGTGCAAGGGTTAAGGGAAACATGGGCAAGCAAAATAAATACTTCTAGAAACACCAAAACAAATAAACCTCTTTTTTCTTTGGGCTCATGTTTGACAGCTGAAGGCCTCTTTTTGAGAGGTACACTGTGGAACAGGGCTCATAAGGTGTGAAAAAGATCCACGAGAAATTTTTCACAGGATGGGGACATTCAGAAGTCTCTCAACGCTTATGACATTGCTCAGCTGTCCCTTCAGTTGCAGTTCTTTCCTCCACGCAGCATTTTGTCCTCACAAGCTTGTAACAACTTAATTATCTCTGAAATATCTATTCTGAAACCAGCCAGCAAGTTCAAAAGGTTCCAGGGAGGGACAAAGACATCCAGAGGCCCACAGACACAAACACAGTCAGCATGATCCTATCAGCCCACAGAAAAACACGTGAAAAACCCACACTGAAAATGCATGACTGATAACATCACTGACCTCGTGGTCAATATGGAGTTTATGGTCCTTCCAAGCTTGCAGTGACCTGTAGAGATCTGTGTCACACTGAACAGTATCGTTCTCCAAAATATAGCACCTTGGTATGGAAAAACAAATGAAGTTTATTACAGAAAACCAAAGTTCATTTGAGAGAAGAAGAGTGCTGTGAGTCAGGAAAGAAGTTTGGGTTTGAGTTGCCATGGAAATTTTTCAGAAGTAGAAAAAAATCAAGCAGAATATTGTTATGGAGCAGAACCTGTTGACTGATTCATTTCTATATGTAAATCGTGCTACACAGAGTTCTTTGCTTATTCATTAGGCCATCTACATAAATAATCTCTACTAACTAGCAAGCACTGAAAGCATTATTCAGAACCAATTTCCCAATGCATAAGTGATACAGGGGTAGGGGCAAGGATAAAGTATTTCTTTACAAGATGAATTACTACACCCTAAAGAAAAGGGGAAAAAAGAAACAAAGAGAATTTGCTATTTTTCTACAAAAGGAATAACTTCTTTCAAAGGCATCTCCTGACTTCAAAGGCCAGATACCCTCTGACAATTTCAAGTGCTTGTTTCACTAACATCTAATGCATTCCAGGTTTTCAAATTCTCTCAAAAATACTTGACAGGTCTTTTTTAACTAAGGAATTTAATAGGTGCCAGCAAAGGCCACGTAGTCATTTTTGAATGGTTGTGTAAATTAAAGCTGAGTGTTTTCAATACTCCTGTTTTTTCATTAAAGCACCTCATGCATGTTGCACTGTCCCCTATTCTGCAAGTGTTCCTGGGGACTCTCACAAATTGTGCACAATCTCCTGACAGTTCCTTGTATGGATTTGGGATTCACCCAGTAAGGCAGCAAAAAGTAATGTAACTGGTTCCAGAAGAAAAGCACAGTGATTTGAGGATCCTGAACATTCATGAGAGCTGGGGTAAGAGGGCACAGCTCTCTGACATCAGCCTAGCTACATTTCCTCGTATTAGCAAGTCTCTAACCCTGTAAACAGAAGTCAAATGGACACCACAGATTTCAACAGCAGCTAACTGGCTCATGCATGTTTACATGAGCTGGTCATTAAGCAATTTAATGCATGTAATCAATAATGATTGGCAGATTTCCTGATAATTCACAAGCAGAAATGGTGACTAAACTAATTAAGTACTGCTGAAGATACAGCATCAGCCCTTAGACCTGCACACTTTAGCTATTAGAGTGTCCAGATGGTTCCCTCATCCCTCTCTCAATACATTTCATTTCCCAGCGCTCCTGATCCAGCCAACTTCACCCACAGTGTAGACTTTCCTTTCCTGGCACTGGTTACAGGAAGCTCTGGGAAGCTGCTTCCTTCCTTAGGACTGGTTTAGTGTTTGAAACCCAAACCAACTAGTGACATGGAACCAGGTCATGCTCCTGTTAGAGCCTCTGCCATCGGAGGGGCCAGGTTACCCGGTGCACACTGGTGCAGAGCTGGGGTGCTTTCAGTATTGAAAACACTCAGCTTTAATTTACACAACCATTCAAAAATGACTACGTGGCCTTTGCTGGCTCCTATTAAATTCCTTAGTTAAAAAAGACCTGTCAAGCATTTTTGAGAGAATTTGAAAACCTGTACCCACAAGTGGTGCAAACAGTTTTGCTTGTCCTCACTGGAGACATGTCCTGATGAGTCATTACTGACTCCCAAGTGCAGAAGACATAAAAGCACTGCTGCAGTCCTTCAGTACCTTCATGCTCCTCTGTCACTGACAAAATTAAACCCAAAAGTTGTCACACAGACGAGAAGGAGAATTTTAGGAAAGCCAGACTGTGTATCCAAAAGGGACACACCAGGCTTAGCACAGCTTAACACACCCATTTATCTACAGCAGCCACTAAAGCAAAAGCTTCTAGAGATGTACCCACCTGTGAGTCACTTTTATCAGGTTAGGGGCTGTATACTCTGCAATGCCACCAGTGCCACTGAATTCTCCAATGTCTTTATCCTCCTCCTCACGAAGAACAGCCCTGTGCATCTTGTGTCGCTTGGTGATGTTTCTTGGCAAGACAGGCTGGTAGCCATCCTCTAAAGCCAAGCTGTAAACAGCTCCATCCAGCTCAACAGACACAGAACGGACAGAGCGGTTCCGGACATAGCTCGGTTTGTATTCTGCATGGAAAAGGAATTGAAAACATTAACAGGGGGAGAAACAGCACCTTACAATCTGGTCCTCCTTGTGGTTGTTGGGAGGGAGGAAAACAGGACATGACATTTGGAATCAACTGATTATAAAGGGTGTTTTCTACAGCTGTCCTCAGAGCTGCTGCCTCATCACCTTAGCATGGGTAGACAGGAACCTTAAGGCCTGAGAGAAGGCAGATACAATGAAAAAGCACAGGGAGGGCAGAGAGGAAAGAAAATGGACTTGTCCAGCATTGCTTTGAGAGCCAACAGCTAAAGAGACCTCGCTCTTCCCCCCAGAGTCACTAGATGGCAGCAAGGCCTTAAATGATGGTTGAAGACAGCAAGGTCTTGGGTCACCCTTACAGGCTGGTGTTCTACTGTTTTCTATTGTCTACTGTACAATGCCCCAGTGCTAGGACTCCTCCAACACTGCCCTAAAGTTGTCCCCAGTATTCAACCTGAACCTCTTCTCAATCCTGTGCTCTTTCTTCAGGGTAAGATGCTTATTTTTTTTAGGAGAGTAACATCTGAATCTTTCCATTTATCTCCCCCAGATTTTTCTTCTGCATTTGCAGCTCAGAGACAAAATGAAACATTTACTACCAATTGTCACCAGACAGCATGAGTTTCCCATCAATCTTTTCACCATTACTGCTTTCCAAAGTTCTCTGTCCTGGCCCAAATCCCCAGAGCTCCTCTTCTGTTTGCTCTGGAATGGCAGGAATGTATCTTAGTTATGGGTGTAAATCCATATCTAAACTCCCCTCCTGTACAATGGGTCTATCTCTGAACACGTTTCCTGCTCACTGCCAATGACTGCTCAGAGTCACTCACTACTCAGCATAACCAGATCACTCCTTGAGAAAAAAGTGCAGCCCAAGTACCACAGCTGCTCTTCTCCTCCCTGCCCGGTGCCTGAGCCTTTGCTCTGTGTCTGAGGCTTGGACTCATCTAAGACATTGCTACAAACAATAGAGTCTCTTGGCTCCTGCTGTCCCCTTTCCTCCACACAGAGCTGGGACCCACAGCACGTCTCACAGGGGACTTCCTTCTGCAACCTGGTAAGGGGGAAACTCAACTAATGTGCTGAATGAGAGGAATCCCAAACTCCACAGAAAAAACAACTCACTCTATGGGACCATCTCCCAGAAAAACGGGCAGGCAGAAAAACCCCAAAGGCATGGGAGGTACCCAAAGTGACAACAGAATCATTCGTGTCGACTGGCACCGATGCAGAGTGACTGTTCTGAGAAGCCTCACATTCATTCCAAAGAGATCTCAAAAGCCTCAAAAGCCATTTTGTAGACTGTGGGAAGAGAAATAAATAACTCCTGCCACCCAAAAGTGGTCCAAGCACTATATTCTTGTCAGTACCACACACAGAAAGTGGAATACCAGCTGGACTGTCTGGCTTTGCAATTTTCCACCTGTGGTTCAAAGTTTATTGCTGATATTAAGCCAGGTGAGTCACTGCTTAAGGGAAAAAACCCACTCCAAAGACCAACCCTATTTCAGGCACACATTTGGGAAATGTGTGACTAAATGAGGAGGAAACTCCCATCTTTTCTGAAGGAGGAGGAAGTTCCAAAAAGCTACACCCTAACAATTATACTCAAAGTATAAACTCCCATTTCTTTAATTGTTCCCCCATTTCATCTTGTGAAGCTCAGCCAGCTCACAATTTACCTTCCTTCCAAGTCTAATATGCCAATCCAGCACATTGGACCTCAGCAGACAGCTGCAGGGAACTGTCATCTACACATGTCCCCGAAGAATTAGCAGCCAGGAGTTACTCTTCCTGTGCAGCCAAACTAACCCAGCCTGACAACTAACAAATTGGTCTGGAGTGAGACAGCACATGAAGGACTTGTGGTACCCACGGTGCTGACTCAGCGCTGTGATTCGTACCGAGCTCCATTATTTTCAGAGGAAGTGGTTAAAATATTTAGTAGGATCAATATTAATCTGTGCTGTGCTCTCCCCTGCAAAGCACACTGCAGGCATAAATACCAACATCTAATTACTTATTAGTTGATCCTCCCCCAGGTTTGTTTTACTCTCCAATTCATTTGTCTGTGCACACAGCCCACAAATAAAGCAGATCTGGGTCTGTTAAAGGTTTGGCCCCAAACACCTACACTCCCTTTTTCAGGTTGCTGAAGTCTGGCTCTGGTCAGCTCCATGAGCCCTGACGCCTCTCTTCCTCTGGTCTTACACAGGCAGCTAGCATTCTGATGGTGCTGCTGCATCCTCAGAATGGAGTCTGAAAGTGGAGTTTGGAGAAATTTAAGCCTAAGCAAGCTAACTACATTTCAGTGCCCCACTCATCCAGCTGTGTCGTCCTGGACCTTGGGACAAGCATGCTTGTCTTCACTGGAGCCTGGAAGGAAATAATGCTACTCTGGTCCAGATTTCCCCAGTTGCTCTAGAGACTCAAACACACCTGAGTTTTCAGAACTCTTTTTTGGTAACATCTCAGGTTTCAACACCATTTAGCAAAAGCAGGAACTGCACTCTCCAAAATTACTATTCAGCTGAATAAAGCAAGGAGTATTATAAACTTGATATCTGACATAAAAACGCCCAGCCTTCAGGTTTATATTTAACTCTTCTCACACATCTTCATCACTCGAGCCTTATTACTTATTTTGCAGTCACCAAATTCATCATTTAACACTGAGATCATTTGGAAATGATAGTTCTCTCAGGGATAACTGAGAAGACTGGAACCAACTGTAATTTCCCCAAAGCAGGAGCACGGCTGCTCAGCGGGAACACTGCAGGAGGCAGAAAACCCTCAAGTCTTCCTTGATAACACTTACTCTATGTAGTACTTCAGATCTGCTGTATTTTCCAGCATCGTAATGACAATAAAATAAGCCAGCATGCTAAAACTCTGCTTCACCACTAGCCTCATCAATCCCTGCTTGACATTTCCCAGTAACATCTGAATATTTTCCAGAGTTTTGTTGAGAAGCAGCAAAGTAAAAGCAGGCACTTCCTTCTAACATTTTTGAAAATCTCTCAAGTATCTAGAAAAACAGAAAAAAGTTCAGATATGCTTTTCCTCAGGCATTACACACCTAGGGATTTCTAGAAACCTTATTCTAAATCTGTGTCCTTAGATATTTTGAAGGGGAAAAAACCCCAGCCAAAACACTTTCTTACATGCAGATTTTCAAAACTGCCATTAAAACCCACACTTCAAATGCATTATTTTAGAAGTAGCTGATGTTCAGGTTTGGTTTTTGGGTTTGTTTTTTTTTAATAACAAAAGAGGTCATTTTGCTCCAGCATTGAGACTACCTCAAAAGAAAAATGAGTGACGTGAAAATTGGAATAAAAAGGCACCAGCCCCTTTGTAGACACTTCTGTTTGTTGTTTACAAATCTGTGTGGCCTATCATCATTTCTCTACACGCAGCTTAATAACTCCTTTAATCACATGCACTTGCTCATCACAGGAGGAAGAGATCAATCCACAGCAAGAAACACATAACAGACCACAACACAGCCAGAGAGTTTAAGAGCTCACTATTACTTTAAAGTTTCTTCCTCCTGCAAAGCTTTGTTTCATCTTTCTTATAAAAATAAAAACATACCAAAGCAAACGGAGAGGGGACAGAAATGCAAACATTCCTGACACCCAAACCCAGTTACTATGGGTTATACATCTCTAGCATGTAAAAGCTTTGCAGGCAAGCTGTGTGCTTGTGCACAGCCCAAATAGCATGTCCGTGACATGACCTTGTTTCACAACTGAGTTTCCTCAATTTAGTAAACCACTTAGAAACTCAGTTTAGTTACCTGCTAAATGCACTGGTGCACTCAACAATTTAGTCTGGTCTTAGGCCACATGTTCTCCCAAGATATGGCTGGTTTCAATCTTTCTGCAAGACCAATGGTCGTACCTCCAATCAGGGTATGCAACACACTTGGTGCACCCTAGAAGCAGGGCATCCAATTTGGTTGTCTGCAAATGACTGTGGATTAGGAACCATCTAAATTATTCTGCAAATCCATCTCCGCTGTGCATGACAGAAAGGAGTGATCAGCATGTTTCCTTCAAAACCACACTATTTCTGTGAACTAAAGCATTGGTGTGGATGTGACCTTAGTCCAGTTTGGAACATCTATTTTCTATTTAGTTACTGTTCAATGTGATGGACAGCAATTACTGGCATTCAAGCAGGGCTGCAGTATGATCCCTTGCATTCATCAAATTCTGAGTAGCAGACCCTCAAGATGCCCCCAGAACTATGCAACCCAGAACACACTGCACTTCATTCCAAGTCTCACAAAACAGGTCATAAAACTCCAAATACACACCATCAGTTTTCAGGTCACCCTCCTACCCTCCACAACCCAGTGAGACAGCTTTCTAGGTGAAAGCTGCTTGCTGTGTTACCTTGACTAGTATTGCTTTGTGCTCACGTGGATTCAGTGTGTGATTTATTAGATGACTGCATGTAAAAGAACAGCACACCAAACCAAAGGGGCTATATCAATATGTCCAAGCTAACCTCTTCCACTGCATGGCTCAACCTGCATGTGGGCAAAGGGGAAAAACAAAGCATCTGTGGAGTCAATTACTTTACTCAAGACACAAGAAAGAGGAACATGATTGTCAAGATCCTGTCTTATGCCGCCCAAGTTCATGCCCTACGGTTCAATGAGGCAAGTGAGCTGAAGGGCATGGTACAAACTGCCTCTTCTGAGCAGAGTATCAGGAAAAACACTGTTCTGATCCCAGGGCTAGAGGGAGCAACCTTCACTTTTTTACCTCAATCTCCTTCGTACATAAACTAAAGGTAATTATACACTTAACCACCTCCTCTGGATGTTGTGAAAATTAGTTAATGTTTAGGAAGCACTACACAGATGAAACACACTTAAGTAAGTGTTAAGTATTATCAGATAGCATTATGTTGCTGTCACTTAAATTGTTTTCCTCCTCTTACTTAAGTGCCTTCGATCTACTCCTGTTATTTGACTCCCCATGACTGAACTTTCTTCTGTATGACTTAAAAAAACCCCACCTTAATTGAACTGCAAGTTCTGGTGTTATTTAAAGATTATCTGCTGTGCCACGTATTTAAACAGCAAGTATAGTTGAGTAATTTCATCCTGGAACCAATAATTTTTTTCAACTAAAAATTAGCTTAGTAGGTACTAATCAGCTTGCAAAGCAAATATAATGGGAGAAAATCAATTTAAACTCTCCGTTTGAAGCTTGTGCCAGGTCATTATACAGAAAGACTAATCTGCTAAATAATTAAGGCTCTGTATTTGTGGAGTGAGACGAAAGAAACATTACAAGTGAATAATAATTCTGTGCTGCTGTTTGCCTCTTTAATCTATAATTAGACTGTGTACTTCAAATATAGATGTTAGTCTGACTAAGGTTTAATACAGAGCCAGTGGAATGGGCTTTCTGAAAAAGCACCTGATCTGTGCCAAGGAAACCAGAAACAGAGTCATCCCCTTTGGACATGATCTCTGGTTAAAAGTCAGCCTTGTCTCTGCTGACTGAGCACAAGAAAGGATGTTAATAAAAGCAGCTTCTGGTAACAAAGCACAGGCATCCTTATTAAAAATAAATTACTGCAGTAACGATTCCAAGCACCACAGAACCTACTGAAAGTCACAGTATTTGCTGTAAAAGACTGCCTGTGGAAGGATGTGCTACTTGCCGCTTCAGTGTGTGTACTGTATTTCACAGTTTTGAACAATATAGGACCCTATTTTGGATCAAAACACTCCTCTTCTTACAGATATACCTGCAAATCTGATTGTCCCACGAGGCACACATGATACAGAATAAATACACAGATATAACTCAATACCCATCAAAATCAGGCCAATCACATGTTAGTGAACAAACACAACTGTTCTCTCAGACAGAGGCAGAAGATAAGAGTGTGGGTTTGCTTACTTTTCTTGGTGAAGAGTTTCTTTTTCCTTCCAACGTGGCTCAGCTTGTACTCATTCTCTTCACAATTGCAGTCTTCACTATTCCTGTTGTAATACTTGGGCAAAATATTGGAGGTACCTTTGCTGTTGCCTGCAGCTGCCAAGTTTGCCATTCCCTTGCACTTGTGTAGTTTGAGCTTTCCACTGGCATCTTCCACACACTGCCATTTCTGCAAGAAAAATTTGGTCATGACACCTCTATTTCAACTATGCTTTATCTAATGGCCAGCTCCATCAGTGCACCAGATTCCTCATAGTAAGCTGGGCCTCACCTATCACCCACTAGCAAACCAGATCCTTTTGTTGTCTTCCACCTTCAGACAAAACAGGAACTCTTTGGAACACTCTTGTGTTTGTTTCTTGGAGGCAAAACAATGGAAATTTCTTAACAAAATCATTGCTACAGCTAAAAACACGGAGGTGACATGTGACAACTTTCAGAAGCATAACTGTGGCATAAACCAAGGCCACTCAAGACTTATCCACAGGTTTGAAAAGAATCCTTGCCTAACAGGAAGTGTGCATGTTGGGCTAGAAGGAATTTGTGCCATTATTATGCCATTGAAACACCACCAAGCTCCATTCCTGCATGTAACCTCAGTCCCATCCCATACTCTACAAGAAGAGAAAAAGCTTTTCAGGAGTCACATTCTCTTTCCTAGTTCAAATGCCTGACAGGGGGATGATTTTATCCAAATTGTGGATTTCTTTACTGTAAAGATCTGGGGTCTGTGCTGGTTATCTAGACTCATTCTGTAGTCAAAGAGGAGGAACAATCTCTTTCAAGGTATAATTCACTTCACAAAAAAAAGGATTGCCCTGCAGAAGTGGCTGTTTCTCTTCACTGACCTTTAAAAGGGTTGGTATGACTGCTCCGAAAGTCTGTAGTCAGACAAGTTTACCTCCATCTAACTCCAACAGCCTTTCCCATTCAACACCCTTGGGCTTGACTAGCAGTGATGAGCTGCACTAGACATCTGTGAAGTGAGAATCCCCTCCCCTCTTCCACTCAAGCAAGAGAAAAATCTCATCTCTAATCTCCAAGTCCTTCAGCTACTCAAAACCTGAAGTAACTTGCTCACAGCTCTCTTTGTGCTGCTCTCAGAGCTGTGCCAAGGGGGAGGGAGAGTTCAGTCATTTTCAATCTGGCACAGAAGTTTTACCCACTTCCCAGATGCATCACAAAACAATTTCACCTTCTCCTTTATTTACTGACTTGCTACTAGCTACACAGCTAGGCTTTGAGATACATAGCAAACCCCCACCCCAGCAGTTGCTACTGCTTTAAATGTCATCTCCTGGAAACACTTCAGCTTTTTGCTGAGTCTTGAGAGGTGTTCCTCTTTTTCCCTATTACAAAATCCTCAGTCTGTGCCTCCAGGACTCACTGGAATATTGAGAATTTTCCAAGTAAAAGAACAGAATGAAAACCAGCAACAGCTCCCAAGAGAGATGATATTTTACAGCAGCTCGCAGCTCTGCGAGGGAGATTCAGTGACACTGCTTCCCAGAGAGGTGTGCCCAGGCCAGGGCAACAAAACCTACACTTCCCACTGAAATTCACCCTGTTGTTTGTGTAAAAGCAAAGAAAACATCATGGCTGTATGTCTATAACACTGAATTTAACTGAAGTGCACTGGCCAGTTGCAGTGGATTTATCTACGTCCATGAGTTCTGTGGTGTGTCCACTTATTTCCACAGCTGACTGTATGCCAGGTCCCCTGAGCTCCTATTGCTTCTTTGGTGCAGGTATGGTGTCCAGCCTCCTGTACAATCCAAGCCTGGCACTGATGCAGATAAGCCCAGCTTAACCTCCAGTACAAGGAATTGTAGGAAATAAATGAGAGACATTGATAATAAGACACTTGAATCAGACATCTTTGTGTGACTGTCTTCATCTGTAAAGCAAGACACATTTACCGAGATGCAGAACAAAAATAACCTCTGAAGAATAAATTGCTCTCTTAATTTCATTCTTATTTTTTGTAAATGCCTAAAGTTGATTGATGTACAGACTGAGGTTTGAATCCAAAGTTAGAATAAGCAATGGTTTCTTTCAAAACAAAAAGAGATGTAAAAATGTTAGCTGCTGTTTCTCATTTCAATATGATTCTATTTTTGAAAATATATGAAAAACCTGCATTTTTTGCTCAGTGGAGCTCTATGCTATAGGTGTCTGATACATGAAAAATGAAGATTCAACAGAGGACAAGTTAAATGCCATGATGAGAACTACTGTAAATAAGTGCTCTGATGTGTGGCCCCAAAATATTGTCTTAATATTCCTTTCACTTCCTGTCAAGAAAGTGATGCTCGCTTTCCTCCTTCAGGTGACCTGGAAAAAACCCTTGAATTTTTGGTGCAGTTTAAATCTTTCCAAGGCAGCTTGCATGCCACAATGAAAACATCTTAAAGGCTTTGCTGGAGGGGTGCATTGTATGCACTGACAGGCCCACTGCTGAACGACTGCAGTGCAGAAGTACATAAAGGATTTAGAAGCAAACACTGAACACATGGGGGGAGGAGGGGAGAAGGCAAATAATTTTCAGGCTTTTCCTTTTTTCCAAAAACAGATACAGGTATGTGTGTGAACGTGCCTGGGATTCAACAACTTACCTTCAGCCTGCTTTTAAGTAGAAACAGAAATTTTCTAGGTCAATATCATGGCTATATCGGCTGCAGTCATTTCCATGGGATGCTTTCAAACTCAGGGAAAAAGGGCAGTGACTGCAAGGGAACTGTGGAAACCTCCCCTTTAAACATTGCAAATTCTTGCATTTTTAAACTGTTTTCTCATGCACAGTGTACCATCATGCAGAAACCTGTGTCAAACCCTGGAAGTAACTAAAATATTTTGTAAGAGGTAATAACTTAAATAATTAGATCTCTATATTAAGAATTCCACAGTGCCCCAGAGACACTTTGGCTCACAGGCACAAATGATAACCATCCAGCAGCAAAACATAATTACATATAAATACAGGATTATCTCAACCAGTCAAGAAAACAAAATGCCCTTGATTCACCACTTGCCCCAAACTTTTCAGGTCTTTTCTTCACTGGGCCAAAAGATACGTACCTTAATCAACTTCTATAGCTTGCAATGTCTCACAAGAGCTACATCCTGAAAGAGAGGGTGGTTTAACACAAACTAAAACTCAGTGGAAATCCCAAACTCCCCCACAATCTTCATCCCAGGTCATACCAAAACTCCTAAGGAAAAGCCTGTCTTTCCTCTTGCAAAGCCTTGCAGAACAGCTACTCAAGCCATCAAATAAATGGCTTTTGCAATACATCCTGAAGTCCATCATGCTCACATCGTGCAAAACGTTCCAGACACCTCATTTAATCATGTTGCAGCTGGAAATTTCCCACCATCTTCAGGCAGGCCAAGTATGCTGCTGTGCTTGTGCTTTCTGCCACCTACTGTGCTGGGCTTGTTCTAACGCTTCTACTCCATCCTCTGCCCCACCTCCCACCGCACAGCAAACGCCGCTCCGTTACTCATGTGCGAAGCTGAGGAGCCTGGGCTTTAGTTTAATGGTGAAACAGTGCTACCAAACTGAAATCTTGTTCAAAGGTACACTGCAAAGGTAAAGAGAAGACAGTTTGTAACATTTGTTTTTCCCCTCCAGCCCAGCTATATGGATAGAGAAGAGTAAATTAGGACTTCAGTCTCTATGAAACATGAATCTTAACAGCAGCAGCTGCAGACTGAACAGATGCCCTGTTTCCCTCCAGTCACACTATTCACCTTGAACATGTAAATGACCCCTTAGCAGAAAAAGACATGTTGTATTTTTCTGTGTGTCAAAAACCCATTATTTCCTTCACAGCCCCCATCACCATCAAGTGGTTTTTGCATTATTGTGCATCACTGTCTTTTTACCACTAGAGCAATCACAGATGTTAATTCAAAGTCATTACTTGCAGCCCCAATCAGAAATAAACAGCCATGACCTTCCCTGTAGGATTTTTTCCTACAATTCAGTCACTCCCCTCAGTGAATCTCTCTCAATTGACATTGTTTTCTTTGGGGGAAAAGGGCTGATGATCACACAAGCCCAGCTAAGAAAAGATTCCAGTTGAAACATACAGCCTTCAGAGTTGAGCCCTAAATCATCATGCTGTGTCTCATCAGCTCCTCTTTTTGTAAGGCGAAAGAGATTCCATTCCCTTTTACAGAGAAGTGAAAAGTGAAGCACTCTGATCAGTTAGCTGCCAGCAAGGCTCCCTCCCTAACAGTTTTAGGAATATAGGCCCTAGGAATCAAAGTTTCTGCAAGATAATGAAGTCCTCTGTCCCTGCCAGCAACCTGACAAAAACACATCAGCAATATCCATCTTCTTTAGTTTATGTGGATGCTTTCTGAACCCCATTCTTGCTGCTACACTGGATGTTGAGCTACAAACTGCTTTAACAGCTAAAAGTAGTCTAACTTCCAGCCTAAACTGTGTCCAGTCAGGATATATTTCTTCTTGTATGAAACAATACAGTTACAGTTTAGCTGAAGTTAACAGTTCAGTTAGTTCTTCTGCTGTGGTTTGCTCCTTGGGTTATATTTTAGTGGGCTAATGAGGACAAAACAGAAGAACCCAGAAATGCCAGCCCCTGCTCTGCAAGGGGTATTTGTACTGCTTTCACTGGCAGCTTGTCCTACTGCTCAAGTGATGCAGGAATCAGGAAATAGACAACTTGAGTTTCCCATCCTCTGTCTCACACACACATCACTATTTCTCTGCTCCTGTCATCTGAAAATTGGCTCATGTCTTTTGTATACAAGACTCACAATCCTCTTTGATGCAGACAGATTCCTCTCTCCTTAGCTATTTTTTCTGACTGAATATGCTCAGTTCCTTAGCTCTTCCCCGCACATATTATTTTTTTAATCTTTTAACATTTGTAAGTTTGTTTTGGGTTTTGGGGGCTCTGTGTGTGTGTGATTCCACACAGCCTTTGAAATTATCCATTGGCAAAGGATGAGTCAAAGTTTACTCTATTTCATGCCATCAGTACATAAATAGCACTGCTTGGTCTTCATTCCAACTGGACATTATTTCATTATCCTGGCTCATGACTTTTAGAGATTCAGACCTCTGGGCTCTCAGCTCAATTCCAGTTCTCAAAAACTACATATCCCTCAACCCTTACAATTATAAAATAGATGAACAATTTATTGACAGAAAATTTGGAGGGTTTTTAAATGCCCCAAACAGTAGCTGGATTGAGGCAGGTGGGAAATCAACTGGCACACAAATTCAGCTAAATTTAAGATTACAACTATATAATTCATTTATTATTACTATAATAATTGGATTGTGGTATCAAATGGTCCCAGCTGCTGCGTTGGGTACTGCAAAAGCTGAGGAGTGAGTGCAGCCTAAGCAGAAATCACATTAGCGGTAGCGGTAAAAAGCAGCAGCACCAAAAGGGGAATTGATTTGTCGGAGGTCCCACATCGAGTCTGTAACAGTTCTGAGACTGAAGCCAGTCTCCTCACTGCCAGCTCAACTGCACAGCTACTCATGTCAGGGTATTTGAAAAAAAAAAAAAAAAAAAAAGGCACTTTTATTAAATGTTGGTATTGATTTTGGCAAGCTATTTGCAACATCCACTACTGCAATGAAAAGGAGTTAAAAAGTCTTAGTTAACAAGAGATGCAGCTTGCCTAGTTTTGTGAGGCAACAACAAGGAAAAAAAAGGCTGTAAGTAAAACAGCCTCTGGAAATCATTACAGGCTATTTCTGGCCAAAGGAAGAAAACAGTTTTGTTAATTATAAATCCTGATAAGGAATACAATTCGTGAATAACATGCCTTAATAAATCATCACTATTTTAATTTTCATGGTTTGTTGCCTTCTAATGTTATCAGTTTGAGGGCTGATAACATTTTTAATGTATGAAGTTACCGACAAGTCATTTCTTGTTGCAATCACAGATTAAGAACCGGATCCTGAAAGTTGCTGAGCACGTGCAACTTGCACTGGAACTCCAAAGATCTGCCTAATGAGCTATTAAAATTATCTGGATTCTAGCTGGCTTGTTATGCTTCGCTTCTCAACAGAACTGAAATTCTTTAGTAACCTCAGGATATCTCAGCTAAGTTTAAAGGAACCAGACAACCACAAAAGAAACATGGATCAGAAATGTTATTTGCTTTTCACAGAATTTCCTTATAAAACCTAACTTAGTTTTCCAGGTTTGGCTAACGTAAGTTCAAGCTACAGTGCCCTCAGGAAAAGGAGAAAATATAAGTTATTTTTTCTACTGCTCCACCCTTGGCATTAGGCAATAGCTAATCATGATTATGGTGGCAGGCATATGATCTAGACGTACCACTTATGAACCCCTGTAGGAAAGGACACATCAATCAAGATAGTTTCCATCACTGCTATGCCATGCTATGTCAGAGAATTGGGAGGACCAATCGAGTAAGTGACATGCTTTTACTTAGGGTATCTTCATGCCAGGTACAAAAGAGAATATCCCTTCATGACCTTGCTACAGCACAAAGCAATGAGAAGCAAGACCAAGTATCAAACCTTTAATCTGCAGAACACCTGGAGGAAACAATGTGCCAATTTTTGCATTTTGAATGTTCTCCTGGTGAAAAAGAGAGTATTTTTAATAGTATTTAAAAACAAATTCTATTTGTATCAGATCTGCAAGTAAATAAAGCTTTGAAAATAAATTTTGAAAGGAAATAATGTGAATTCAGACAACTGTTTTTCTTCACCAATTAACAACAGTATTGTACTATGCCAGGCCCTGCTACAGACAAAATTAATTCCTCTACCCCCCCACCCCATACAAGACAGATTCCCTATCGCAACCAGCAGTGCTGCAGGTACTGCATGTTTAGCAAATGTGCACAAAGTTGGCAAATGACTTAGAGGGAGATTTTGTGCAGCTGTTGTTATGATACTGTGGAGTTGCTGGGAATACTCTATAGAGCAACGCTGATATCATAATTGGCTTCCACAAAAGCACATTAATGCAGGCCGCCAGATAAAAGTGGGTCAGCTTCCACTTACCAGCCAGTTTAGAATGAAAGGCCAACATATACTGAAGAGAAAAAAATTTGTGTGGAAGCCATTAGGTACTAGGATAAATGTTTTTTATTTCATGTGGGAAGAAAAAGCTCATCTCTTTTAAAGCCTCGAATATAAATGCTGAGCTGCTCTTTCATCTGAGCCTACAGTCACCCTTTGTTGGATGCAAATAACTAACACAGACCAAACCCTACTAAATGAAAAAGAAAACATGGCAACACACAGATTCCCATTGCACTCAGAAGAATTTACATATATTAGTGTTGCCAAAAAAACCCCACATAATGGACTCTGAATAAAGGTTTTAAACGAGTGAATAGCCTCATCTCCATGATCGTGGTGCTCTCTTATCAAAACGATTATAGGTCAAGGAGGGTGACAGAGATTTGCAGAGGAAGAGCATTTTGGGTGATAGAACTGTATTCACAAACTTGCACGCTCACAAAGCAGAATTTCAAATTCTCCATCTCATATTCAAATCTTTCTTTACCTCTCCTTTACTCTAAGCTCTGTCTTGTCTCTTCTTATTCACTCCCCTTCTGAGTCTTTGTCCTCCATTTGTGCTCCCGATCTCCTCCTCACACTTCAGATGCCCTGGCACTGCTCAGACTTCTCTGCACATGGAATAGCAGGTCCCCAAAACTTGAGTCAAAAGGAAGAGTCCCAATGACTCTAGCAAGCTTTCACCCAATTTGGGCCCAGAATTCTCTTCAGTTTTGCATCAGGCTGTGAAAATTCACTGTTTGCATGGAACACTGCAGATACAGTTAAATGCACAATAATGAAGTGTCCTGCAGGATCAGGAGACATCTGCTAAATAAGCACTGTATCTGTATACCATAAACTCCCCCAAGGCAGCGGTATGTTATTCATTTGGGCTCGTTCTACTTACTATGCAGAGCTGTGACCAGCACCAGCAAACAGACAACACCCATTTGTCATTTGAGAAGTTAGTCTTGCTTCGCTCTGAAAAGACTTTTGGGTGCGCCCATATTTAGACACAATTTATCCTCAAGGAAGCACATTCATTTCCCACTATTCCTGCTGTCTAGACAGACAACTAGGACATATTCTCTAGAGCAGGGGTTAGATGGATTGCGACTCCCTTGAGAGCCCTTCCCAGACTCTAATTGACTTGATTGTTAGGCAATTTTTCCTGATGTCCAACTTAAATTTCTTTTTTGCTCAATTTCATCCTATCACTTCCAATTATGTCTGACTGAACTGCTCAAAACAATTCTCCTCCTCTCTGTTTCCTGACAATGAGGATGCAGCACACGCATCTCTCATTAGCACACCTTCACTCTGGAATTTATTGGCAATTCTAAGTAAGGAGTTGACATTTTATACCCACTTCTTACAGGTGTCAAAGATATTCTATTATCCATGGAAGAAAAAATGAGCTTCTGAAGGTGTGTAGACAATACAGGGCTTTCCCTCTTTCTTCCGTAACTGAGACATGTGGTAATTACAGTAAGAAAGCTTGAATGTAGCTAAGTTACCTTATGCAAAGAGACAGCTTCAGCGACAACATGGACTTGGAAAGTCTCTCTTTCCCTCTGTTCTTACAATAATACTCAAAATAATTGGGAAGATGAAGACAAAAGGAAGAAGTTGAAACATCTCTCAAAGGGAAAATACTGATGGAAAAAGAAAAGCTGTATTTCCCCGAACTACTTACTGGATGATGTCCTAGCAGTAGCAATGCCTTTTACCCCAGTTTCTAAAAGAACATTACAAATTCAAAAAACAATGGCTTGCTCCCACCCATCCGACAATTTCAGCTCAAGACATCTGATGACAATAAACTACCACAGTTCAGTAGTCTTAGGAAGAACAGGCTGTTATAATCTCTCTGTATACCAAATATGACAAAGAAGACACAAGAGGAAAAGAACATCTGAACATGCTTGTACATATAAATTGGATCCAAACATCTAAGGCACAATGGACTCATTTTGCAGGTATGCTGTGATCAGCCAGAAACAGGGAGTGTGGCCTCCAACAGCAGAAAATGAGCTACTGTAGCCTAAGTAGCCCACTGGTGACCATAGACTCGATAAGACAATCAGATCATGTCTGAAAGAATGGTTATATTCCACAGATTGATGACTTCTGACCGCCCTCTGAGCTGCCAGGATAGTTACACACACATCTTGTGGACCCATCTACCTCCATCCATGTTCACAGGCAGAATGTGTTACTCTGACCAGTACCTGGATGACAAAACAGCGTCATAGAGTCAATTTTGCCATGTTTCCAGAGGATGAGAGTTCTCCCAAGAGTGAAGAAATCTCCTCAGGAACAGAGCTGCTGGGGATAGCTTTGCTATGCCTTTGCACTTTCACTGGTAAATTTGCAAAACCTTCTCCTGAGCTGAGGCCATATATTGATACTACACTAAATTTTGTTTCCTGAATTTCTTCTACAACACTTGGATGGAAAGTGAACATATTTTCATATCGGCATGGAACATTTATGTAACAACAAGAGAAATGACACACAGTCAGCGAGCTTTGTGCCCATATGCACACAGCCTGCCTGCAGTCATAACTGCACGTGTGGGTTTTGCACAGTATATTTTTGTTAAGAGGAGGGGCATCTTCAGCTCACGGAATGCTGGTTTCCCATATGTAATTCCAAATAGTAACAACAAACTGAGTTAAAATAATTATTCAAAGCAAAGGGAGCTATATGTACTTGGAGGAGGCCAATCTGTTAGGTTCGTTATAGCTTCTCATCACTAATGAATCCCAAACCACATTCTATTTGGGGAATAAAACATTAAAACAGCCTATGCTGATCTCTTAACAGCAGTCAGGAATCAATACAGAGGCATTTGAATCAGCAATTTCCTGACTGACAGTCAATCTCAGAAATGCTGTAATATGGTTTTGCGCAAAGGCCACAGAATGAGCCGTTTGATTTATAAGCTGGTACTGATGACAAGGTGAAGGACATTGTCACAGTTAACATGTTAAACTTAGCCCAACTACAGCTGCTTGCTTTCAATCAGGGGGACAATGCCCTACCTGGCCAAGCTGTTCACAAGCTGTTTGATACTCAGCTCGCTGGCAAAGGTCTTTCACATGCTGGTATTTGGGTAGAAAGTTTTCTTCTTGGGCATCAACCTTCTCATTCTCCCTCTTATGCAGCAGTTTACTGGAAAAGCAAAGAAATAATTTTTGCATTAATATTAATTCCAAGATACATGTACAGTACATTGAAAAGGTTTAGAGAAGTAGGTTATCTGCCAAGTCCATAGCATCACTGCGGCCAAAACTTAATAGCCCAGCTGAAACCAGCACTTACCATTGTCTCTGATAACACACAAGTTACGTAACTACAAAAACATAGAAAACCAAGACAGTGTTTCATGTCTGATTGGCAGGCAGTAACAGCAGCCGATATAAAGAGACTATATTCTCATCACTCTACAGGGCTGCACTTTGCAAACCCCTCATGCCCCATGTTATGTTTTAATGCAGAGGCATAGAGGGAATGGTGAGCAAACGGACACAGAGAGGAAAGGTTATTCATACTCCCATGATACAAGCAGGAGGGTCGGAGAGGCAGTAGCTGAAAGAAAAACGGAATGCCTTTCCATCTCTCAATCCAAGTAAAACTCCCCTCCCCCACCCCAAGAGCACGTTTCTGCAGGCTGTAGGCAAAGGCCATACATTCCCTCCCATCACACAATCACTGCCATTAGGCATACTGCAGCCGTGTCCCTGCTGGCACAGCTAAATGGCTTTAGGTCTGCGGTAGAGTGCTGCTTTGGCTTCAGCTATTCAGTGTCCTTTACTTAAAAAGACTGGGCTTTGATTAACACTTTCCTTACCCTCTTTCCACTAGGAACGAGTCTCTCCACACCTTCATCTTTTTCTTTAAATGAAATCTAGGAGGAAATGAGGAGAGGAAGAAGCAATTCCCACAAAAACAGTAATCAAGTCATGCCCCAGTTTTCTCTCCCACCCCCAGCTCAGATGAGAAACATTACATATAACTGCACAAGGGGACGTCTAGCTTTATCAAGCAGGCACATATGCCTCCCTAGTGCAAATCATGAACAAACACAGGACAGATTTATTCTCACACAGACAAAATCCATGACTGATTCACACTGTACAACTATTTCAACATAAGCATGTTTAAGGCACAGGGGATTAACTGAATTGTACTTGATCACAAAGGATTGCAAATTAAATGAGGATTTCCTGACTCCAGTTTGGGCTCTTAACCTGCACCCTACCCCCAAAATATCCTATTCTAAAGCAGCTGCTCCTTTCCCCCCTCTCCCTCCACCCAACCACTTTGTAAAGCAAATCTCCATCTTTCCTTTTTTTGCTGATTCTCTGCAGGAAGTATCCAGTCTAATTCTTTCTCCCAGTCTTTTTCCAATTTAAGTATTGATGGAAGGTCTCAAATAATAACTGTGAAATTCTGAGTGCTAGCCTCTTTATATACAGTCTGATACACAACCAGCCCTTTCAACTCAATTATTCTACAATTTATTCAATATGAAATGCTTTGCTACAAATGATGCCACAGAGACGTTTACAATCTATAACTCATATAAAGACCTTTGCGTGTAGCCCTCTCACTGCTACACAGATTACATTTAGTACATCCAGATGCAATATGTGCCATATACCAAGTACATGAACCTGACAAAAATAGCTAACTGAAGTCAATCATGTCTTGCCAAATAGGTCTTTAGATTTTCCAGTGAATGAGAGACTCAGAGATGGTAATTTTATTACATTGTCTTTAAGTTTGCTGCACTTTGCTGAATACTTGCTCAGTCTATTGTACAAGCACATGCATGTTTGCACACACATTTCCATTTCTTACCTATTCACTGGTCTCTCGGAATCCAGAAGCTTTAGAATGGATTTACCATCCATATCAGAAGGAATATCCAATCCAGCAATATCTAGAATTGTAGGTGCAAGGTCAATATTCAACACAATGTGAGGATTCCTGAAAAAAAAAATCTATATGAGAACCTGGTTTAAACTCTATGCAAGGACACCAAGCAACTCCGGCTACAGAGACCAGGGACCTGCGAAAGGCTTTATTCTGTGACATTTCCCCTTTGGATAGGAGGACATGATCCAATTCCTTTCCATGAAAGGAAAAAAATGTAAAATATAGGTTCAACATTGATAGGGACTAATATAAAAAACATGGAACTTTGCTTTCTCAAAAATACTTTCTGCTAAAGTAGTTTGTAAGGCAAAGTTAGTTAATTATTGCAAAAGAGGGTTCAAAAGTCTTTCAAAATATGAGAAAGCTTTGGAAAAACTCCTGGGGTGTTTTTAGAACCAAAATGTCTGCCAAACATGCTGATGACTATTAAAAAGTAGATTTGGCAGATAGCATATGCCTTATCTGTTTCAAAATATGGTATAGAAATAAGTATCTCAGCAAGCATGTTCTGTAGGGAACATGATAAGAAATACATTGCTAGACACCACAATAAGTAACTAGAAGTGTTGTTAATGTACAGTGTGAGACAGAAAAAGGAAAGGGACCAGGAAAGAAAAAGAAGTGAGCAAGCAATTACGGAAGAGAAAAATAAAAAAGCACAGCTTTAACTGAAATAATATCAGTGACCCTGCTGCAAACAGTAAGAAACTGCCATCCCCTGTTACTTAGAGTATTGCATATGCTCCTCAGTCACCGCAGTTAACAGGACAATATTTGAACTCAAATTGTCTTAAGATTTGGATCAAACATTGCCATCAACTCCTGAGTAGTACAGACAGCTCCTATCCCCAAATCCCTTCAACTGCCACAGCTAAATATTAGTGAGTTCACGGATCAGAGCATCTAGTTGCACAGCCTGCCTTTCAGTAGCTAAACAAATGTCCACATTTACTAATCATGTGAGTTGGCTTTACTATGGGTCTGGTTTTGGAGAAGCATTTTCAGTTTACGTTGAACCTAACAATCTTATTTCAAATTACAGTGCTGTGTAATTACAGAATTACGTGCACAGATACTTTATATCAGCTGTGTACTATTTCTTGTCTTTATTTCTTTAACATAAACCAAGGCAGGCATTCAGGTTCTTAAAAGCAGGGAAAAAAGAAAGTGAGCATACTGCTATACAGTTTTCTACAGCACTGAACATAAAGAATCACCCTGCTATGATTTGCAGGCACAAAGGAAGGATGGGACCAGATGGGCTGCTATACATATCAGCGCAGAATTCTAGCTCAAAATACAGAACAGAAGAAAGCTGCTAAATTCACACTAATTAATGAGACACCATTTAAAAATTACTACATTTTTGAGCGAGCGAGCAAACAGGCACTGACAAGAGCATGGATGATGAATTAAATTGATGTACCTAATTTGATTTTAATTACTAATAATTGTGGTGTAGCATATTTGGTAATAGAAATGAGAGCTTAGTAATGACTTGCTACAGTGACTGCTATTAAATCTTCGTTGGTATCAAAAGGGAGTCATAACAATTACTCTGCAGGAAAAACATAAGGTTCACACAAAACATAGATGATTGAAGTTCTACCATTTGAAGGAAATTAGGCTGAAAGGGAAGATCAATTTATTATCTGATATATCCTCCCCCCTCCGAAGTATTTTATCCTGTTCTTCCGATTTGTTGTACTGTGATGGGCTCTGTGTTCTGCTCACTGTTACCCTGACTCCCCTGATTCTAATAGAAATATTTTTTTCATCTTCAGAGGCCTCTGAAAAATAAAATTCAGTGGGAAGTTTTCACAGCTTTTATGTATGTCTAGGTATCAAGATCCTTGAACTTGAGCAGACATGAAGTGCCTGGTCTCTAGCATTGCATATTGCAGAAAAACTAGCTTAGCCCGCCCAAGCTGTATTAGCATCATCTCTCCACTAAGACCAAAAACTGCAGTCGAAGGGAAAGAGAGCAGGTTCTTAGAAGGCTAACTCAGCTCACTTGCAATTCTGTCCCACTGCAGACAAATTTCCCTCAGTGCTGAGGTGGTATGTTTAATCCCACTCCAGCTCTACAGAGAAGTAATGTTGTTTATTTCACTTGCATAACTGCTATAAATAAGACAAACAATGCAGTATCTACAGAATTCAATGTTTCTGTTGCTATTGATAATGTGAATCAGTGAATTTAACCAGCAAAGGAAAAGAGATATTTTTTATAACTATTTGCTACCATACTACACACTACTACACTCCGCAGCAAAGTAAAAAAAAGCGTGTGTAAGACTTTGTGTGTGTTAATTATGCTAAAACATGCACACTGATATAAATAAAAGGCAGCAAATTATGGCACTCTGTCCAGAATCATTACTTAAGTGCAAATATTTGCTATTGAAATAATTGCCTAGAAAGTGTATTTACATAATTTCCTAGCTGATCAAAGCTACCATTTTAATTAACAGTCATATTCTGCATGCTTGCATGCATCCGACAAACAGCCCTAACCATGTAATCTCAAAGGATGAGCCAAGAAGAATCTTTTGTGGATGATAATATATGAACTATTATGTAGATTTTTCTTCATGAACTGAAACAAATGACTCCACTTTAATGTTCAGCAATAATGATGTCCTGTGGCTGTGAACATTATACAATATGGTTTTTACCTCGAAAACGTCACAGTTATGTGTATTACCTGCACCCCTCAAAAGGGGGCAAATAAGTGTTTCCTAGATTGGGCATATTTCAAACTGGCTTTTCCAACTACATGCACAGAGGTGTAGTGCCTCACACTTCTGACAGCGTGAAGCCAATGACATAAACCCTTGACACTGTTACCTCAACACATGCTTTGAGTTTGGAGTTCTACCCAAGCTGATGTTCTTCTGCCAAAGGTGAGCAGGAAGTCAGCTGGAATGGCAGAACTTTGTGCCTCCATTCGGATGCCAGGTCAGTATGATGAGAGATGTGAACAGAAAGGATTTTTCTGGTCACTACATACACCCCCCCTCCCCGCCCCCCGCCCCACCAAGAACTTACAAGGATCCAGCTTCCACATTTGGACCTCGAACATAGAAAGGAACTCTGATATCAAATTCATATGGCATGGACTTTCCTTTTACCAGCCCAAACTGCCCAATATGATAACCATGGTCTGCTGTGTATATTATATATGTATTCTCCAGTTCACCTGTTTCAACCAACGTATTGTAAATCTGAAAAAAAGGCAAAAAACCATGAAATTCATTCTACTGAGTAGTACTATATGCAGAATATTGGATATAATTCTCTGCCAAACAAATAACAACAGTTTGTGATGTCACAATGTTGTGGCTATAACAAGGTAAAATTCTGTTTTCTGTTTCAAGGTTAACACATTAGCATGCCATGTTTTCAGAAGTGTTTGGGCTCAGTATTTTGCATAACATCTATAAAAATCACACCACATACATGTGGCAACAGCTACAAGTTTCAAGGTGATAAACATTTTTTAAATTTTCTTTCCACCTTTATATTTTTCCTGCAGCAAATGATTTTAATAAAATGATAGCATTTTGAATCTCACACTTATTTAAGCAACACTCAGTGATATTGCCTTCAGACAAATAAGACCCCATTATGCAGACAATTTGCAAAATCTCTTCCAGATAAACACCACTCAGTCATACTCTCTCACTAGCTGGAGAAATAACACAGCTAATTAACATGAGCTTTGACTCAGTTTGTGGTCACTTCTATAGATTTACATGAGAATCTTTATGTGAAGCGTACCAAACTGAGCATGACAGCTCAATTTTTATGTGACATTTTCACTTGCAAAGGTATGAAGGTGGTGGGGCACCAACAAAGTGGCACCTCACACAGATCCAGAACACATCAGCACAGAAGAAAACAAACTTTGTTGTTTGTGCTGTTTTGGATTTTTTTTCCTCTCTTTTATTCAGTAGAGTGGGTCAGGCTACCTCGATTACAACTAAAAAGCACCCAACTGAATTTGCCTGCAGTCAATCACCAAAACCGAAACCATTTTACTAAACAGAAAATCAAAACAATGTAGTAAAATAACCAATCTCCCCTAATGCTGTTATCTAATCCATCTGAACAGGTTCATTAATATGAAGCAGAGATCATACTTGCCTGAATCAGTAATTATGAGATATTACTAACAAGTTGATGCAATGCCATCCAGATAATCTCATCTTTGCCTTACAGGACTCCTCTTATGTTCTACCTTTTTTGAATAAGAATGCCAAGAGATAAGCAGTAAATTGCAACACCTTTAAATCTGCTTATTTACAACTGGAAACCCATTCTTTTTCAGAGTAGCTTTTAGCTAATTCAGAGGTTTCTGTTTGACATCCATCTTGCACTAAGAGATTTCACTGTTAATTAAAAAAAATCTACCTATATACTTATTTGCTTCTAACATTGAATATCCTGGGCCTGGTTTATTGTGGGATTATTCCAGTTAGGACTCGCATAGCATCATGTTTTGCTGCTGCTGTTGTTCTCTCAAACTTGGTGTTAGAAGATGAAAATAAGCCCACAGTTAGGCAGCTATTTACAACTCATTGTAGGATGACTTTTCGCTATCAGATTACATGTTTCTAGAATTTGTAATGAAGATTTTTTCAGTTAATCCCTCCCTCTTCCCCTTATTCAGTAGTGGCTATACAGCAACACATCAGCCCACTTACACCACTCAACTTACAGTGCCTATCTTTAGGAGATGAACTTCCTTACACATTGAATAGAGAGACAAAAATCTAAGAGATGAGAGATTAAACACTATTAAACTGATGCAGTCCTCCTTCCTGCCCCCTTAACTTCATATACAGGACAGCTTGGAGATTCACTCAAGAAACAAAAGCAGCATGTGACAACTAATCTTACCATCTCCATGGAGTCATCCACAGACATAAGCGTTTGAAGGCGCTTTCTCTGTAGCATGTTGGTGAACTCCATGTGTATAGGTTTCATGGGACCCGTATACCTCATTATCCAGTGCTTGTCTGGGTTTGGAGCATAGTTATAACTGGGAGTGCTAAGGAACAGAGAGAAAAACCAATGTTTTAGCAGTGTAGAAAAACTCCATCGTAAGGCATATCAGCAATTTCTACTTGATCAGCACTACAGGATTAACTCTCTGAGGTGCAAAAGAAAATATTAGATTTATTTTTGAAAATTCTTCTATTTTTATGTTCTATGTGAAAGATGGGAGAATGAAAACAACTCTGTGAGGAATAAAATCTATTAATAAAGTAAATATACATTGGTTTTGCAATGTCTTCAGACTAATACATTTCAAGGCCAAGAGACCAGTCTTGGAAGTCTAACTCCACAAGTATGATCTGGATGAAGCACATACTATAGAGTTCCTACTGATGTAATTGCTTTGCTTTCCCTCTGTCCACGATAGCATCAAGTATTATGGTGTGTGCAAACTGTTTAGCAACAACTATAGAACTTGCTGAGAAGGTTCTACTGTGTTCTTTAACAGCTTTTTTGAATTCAACATGACTGGCTACTTGAATATTTCCACACTCATGTACCCAGAGGAGCACAGGCACCCTACCTGGTGGTATCAAACTGCATGTGAGCTCGGGGCAAGCAGAAGTGGATACATAGCCAGATTTTAAAGACCTGCCAAGAAAAGCAGGGGTAAGGGGAAATAGGACTGTATTTTGCACTTTCCAGCCACCAACTCCTTTGTGATCATCAGAAACTTTAATTAAAGACCCTGAACAATCCCAAGAGCTGGATTCAATGTATTCCTGAATCTCCCTGCCTGTCCAAATTCTCATGATCCTGGGACACCATTAAAGTGATGTCCATAACATCATGTTGTTGGCAGTTCCACAGTTTGCTTTTCTGTACATAATTATATTGCTCTAGGTTAGCTGGATCTAAACAAAAGATTCGTTTTGATATATCATTACCATGATGGTGACTCTCTGCATCACCAACTCACTAGAAAGCTATATTATAGCTTACATTTGCAAGGAATATTATTTTTACCTACTATATCTATTCCTAAAAAAATTGTCATTACTTAGGATTGAGAACCACCTTTGTCAGTAGTTTCATTTTCTGGTTCATCACATCAACCACAGAGTCTGAAATATTAAAAATTACATTTCCTATGTGATTTGTTGAGGTTTCCCTTTTTCATTTGAGGCAATAAACTCAGTTTATGCAAATGTGCAAGCCAGGAGGGTGACACAGCAGCACAGGAAAAAACCAGCAGATATTCAGTTATTGTCTTTTTCCCAACACACAATTTCCAGACAAATTCAGCTCCTATTTGGCAAATATCTGCTGTTGGTTTTGTGTATGCAACAGAGCAGCAGGGTAAGTTATTAAGATAAACAATAGTAATGTAAGTTGAAACTTCTCCTCGAAATACTGTGTATCTAATGTATCTTGAATATGACAGGTAGTCTGAAGAGTTTTAATATAAATGTGAAATTAATAATCTGACAGTGAAACGTTTTATGCCGAAAGGCTCTGTTAGATGCTATCTGAAAAATGTGTGTAGGCGGCAAATGGAGGCTTCTTCATATAGGGAGGAAAGGGCTGGTGTTTATTCTCTCTGTATTGTTAATAGCCTCTTGAATTCAGAATGTTATTGTGGCTGAAATAATGACATTGCTCCTTTGAAAATGCTGACAGTTATGGAAACTGTTGCTATGTGATGCCCAGAATGAATCAAAAATGCTTGGCAAACTCCTTTTCAGCTTACTTTGTGATTTCCTGGCTGATTTGAAACCTCCCGCTGTTTAATCCAACCAAAGCCTGTGATTTTCTTTGATTACTACAAATGTAACCCTCTTACACTTAACAGATTTGTCTGTCTTATGGGAAAAATACACAAATATAACGTTTTTAGAAGTTGGTTAAGATAACCTCTCCAAATGTACTCAGAAGATAAGTCCTAGTCTGATTGCATTTGACCTTGGAAAAGATGGGTGGCAAAACGTACCCTCTACAGAAATAACATTTGTGATCGTTGTTCAACTGCCCAGCTGTTGCACTCTCTGCAGCTATCAGTAAAGGCAGGGATAAAAAAAAAAAAAGAAGGAAACCCAGCCACATAGCCCAGGGATTTGCTGTGTGAGTTCTGGTTGATGTGAAAAATTTTCAAACAAGAAAAGACTGCAGATGCACACAAAAAGGAGCTCTACAGAGTGAGATGGAGAGTGACTGCAGCATAGGTTGGAAAAGCCACACCAGGTAGGATGTGTAATAACAGAAGCAAGAGAATGAGGGCATAAATTAGCAACAGAAGTAATACCAGAGCTTCCAAGCAAAGAAGCACTCTGACCACCAGTCTATGCTAAAATCCCTACCACTAATTTTAGCTATTATTAGCAATGCTATAGAACACAATATGTATGTTAACTGGCATAAGCATTACAGCCACGCCTTCCGTCTTCTTTGTGGATATAGCTCCAGGATCTGCTTGCAGACTATGTCAGCACTGCCGTAAGAAGAAGTAGGAGAGACGTGGTGTACCGCCTTCTGATTGTGGGACTAGGCAAAGCCTGTGTTGCTTACTGCTTTAGGGCAATGTTCTACCTGTGTTCTGATCCTTCCCTGCCACAGCCACACAGCAACAGAACAGCGCGAACTGCCTACACCCCTTTATCACTGACAGATTTATCTGTCACTGAGGGATTCCTGGGAATGTGGGAATGAGGGAAAACATGGAAAGCAGAGAACTAATTTTTACATACAGTGAGGGCACATTTTACATTTTCTCATTTAATCTTAAAGCCAGGCCAATGAAAATCACTGCAGATTATTATGTAGTGCTGTGAAAATTGTTTAGAATAAGATTAGCAGCTTCTTTGCACAAGATGCACACAAAATCCTACCCTTTGTTCACCTTTAAAAGAAAAATACAGTTCCTTAACCTACTAAAATAACTTCTTTAGAAACAAAACCTATTTCTGTGAAGTAACACTTCCTGTATAATTGTTCCCATTTAAAGAAAAGTCACCTACAATCAAAAATATTTTTGTGTAACTACTTTATGATCAGGAAGATAAACCTAAGTTGTATGAAAAATGGAAGTTTAACTATTAGCAAAGGAAAACAGATGTAGTTTATACCTTTCACTGCTGGCCTTCCTCAAATCTTTCTAGCTTTTCTCATTCAACTAGCATAATTAAATTGCTACAGAATGTTGCTTGATAAATGGTTATCACCTGTGAGATATGAATGCCTTCCAAAAGAAATTCTAATAAGACTGAGGTCAATACTAGGTATAAGCTAAAGCAGGAGCTGCTAATTTGGCATTTCTCTAATTTTCATTTCAAAGAAAATAAATGAGCCTAAGAAAACAAACAAACATGAAATACTGCATTGCTGTAGATCTAGGACACATTCTCTTTGGTAGCACAGCACAAAATAATGAAATACATAATTCTAAGTTATGCAATAACTAGACAATAGAACAAAGTAAGCTTTTTTTTTCAGACTCTATTTTAAAATGAAAAAGTTTGAATGGATTTCACTGGGCTTTGGACTAGTTCAGAGTGGCTTCATCTACCAACTGATTACTTCCATCAGTTCCCAGTTCCTTCACAAAGACAAAACAGAACTCCCCTTGAAAAATTAAAACCAACCAACCAAAAAAACCCCACACCAAAAAAGAAGGCACATGGGAAGAAAGCTACAAATGTTGAACATGAATGAAGGCACGAAGCCAACAATTTGAAAAATATCAGAATGTTTTCAGTTGTGCCAAAAGGTGACTTGGGAGAACAGTGTATTTTATCAGTAAGCAAGAAAAGGCCTGTAATGGAGCATTACAAAGCTGTGCCTGTAAAGTATCTCTGTGCTACAAACAAGAACCATCTCATCATGGTGTTTCACTGGAGCTTATGAACACGTTAACTGGGTAACTGGGGGATATTGCTTTTGGGACTCATTCAAGGCATTGCACTGGGTCATGTACAGGCATACCAGCTCATTCAGAAATAGCTTGTCTAATTTGGTGCTGCAGCCCTGTACTTCCTTTCTTTCCATATATGAAACAGGAGTAGGAAGTACTGCATACTATGTCATTTTTGGTAATACCCAATGAATAATATATCTTAGGCATAAGGAAAGGGAGATAGTTTCTTCCCCAGAAGAGACTACAGCCCAAGAACCAGTTTATGATCCCCTTGCTAAAAATAAAACAGTGCTTAACTTTCCAAATCGTTTGTAATAATGTCCAATGAATTCAGTGTGAATTTTTTTATTTATCTCAGTGAGCTACAATTTTGAGTTGTAGATGCAGCAGCCATTCTCAAGACACTTGTGCTGGTCTGAAGAGGTTAAAAAATAATCTTGAAGCTCTTTTTATATATCTGTAATAAATTTTTCCAAGAGTATTGTAAAACAAACATTATTTCCCCAGAGGTACCCAGGACTTCCACACCCTTGAACCTGGAAATGAAGGGGTTTTATTTTTCCTTACATGTGCTGCGAGGCATTAGGAAAGAGATGCGAGTACTGAGGGGCTGAATCTTCAGGGCCGTGAGGAGCAGCATGGCTTATAACCATCAGTACAGGCCTGTGAGGATACATCTTCTTTGAGATTCTGAAGAAGGTAATACTGTCATTGGTAATCAGATCAGTTAGATAATCCTGCAAGTAGAAGTAAAAATATAATAAGATACCTGAAAAATAATTTCAGGTTGGGGGGGTGAGATGGGAAGGAGATGCCTGACGTATCATAAGAAATGGGCAAAAAGAAGGTACTTCACTCAGAATGGGAGGAGGAAGGAATTACAGATGTTAATACTTCAAAAACTAAACCCAAATCATTCTTTCCTAACTGCCTAAAAATATGAAAAGCAACAGCTTCCTCTCAGAAATGAATGACATTAAAGAGGATCAAATAGGACTCTTTCTTCCCAGAGTATGTAATTACATTATGGAGATCACAGTACTAAATACAATGACCAGCTATTAATAATAATAAAGAAAAATAGGAAAATTACAGGGCAATTTCTTTGCTTTTTTATGTGAATGTTCTCAAGGTGTATAAATCCAATCTTACACCATAGAAGTGCTTTGAAAATCCACATGTCTTGATGTTCATTTTTCTCACCCTCCCCTTGAACCACAAGTCACTAAAACTAGAAGATGCTGGGCTAATTGGACAAAAAAGGTCATTCATATCACAGACACATGACAATCTGACAGAGATATACCTCTATCTAATAAATTGCTGAGAATTTAGAAAACTTTCTTTGGAACATACAGACTATTTTAATTTTCATTCTTCTGGTATCTGCTGGAGCTATATGGACTGAAGACTATTTTAGTGACAAGCCATGTTCTCTCTTAGGGTCTATCATTTCCAGGTTGTAGGAGACTGTGTGAATGCACACAAATCCAAATCTTCATCTAAAAAGCTGACAGAAACTGAAAAAGAAAATTCAAAGTAGAATGATATCCTGTGAGATAATCTGAAAAAAAAAAAAAAATTGCAGAGATTTGCTTTTCAGAGGATGTGTGTTTAGCCCTTACTTTGGGGGACAGAATCAGTAATTTTTTTTCTAATTTTCCACTAGCACATAATTAACACTCTCAAGTAGATGAGGCTAAAAAAAAATTGTGATTATATTGTCCATTGCTGAAACTAAGCTTCCAGCAACAAAAACGGCAAGAAAAAGAGCAGCAGTCCTGTATTTCAGCTTGTATTTGTTCAGTTGAACTCCAGCGTTAACATGAAGTGCTGCTGCTCTGTACACATCTCTTCACTACCATCGCTGTGTATTATGCAAGAATACAAAGATTATCAAAACATTTATAGTTTCAGACTTCTTTTTTTATTATTTACTACCAAACTTGGTATGAAAAACTACACCAAATGAAAACCTAAACATTTTCAAGTATTGCATACACAAACCAGAGCTGAGGATATCAGAACATCAAGTTCCCTGTTGGATCTTTGGTACAACAGAGAACACTCTGGTACAACAGGGAACCCATGACATCACTTGCCTGACATTGTTCCATGCAAGATATATTTCCATCATAACATTTTGGGTACATAGCTGTAAAGATTAGTGCTCTCAGTCTTCACAGATCAGAAGGGGAATAAAAGACAAATAATTTGTTAGATCCATTGCCCCTTCCCCTTCGCAGCTGGTGATAGAAAAGGAAACCCTAGAAGCCTGTTAAGTTTTATCTTTCAACACAAAGTACATTCACTTAAAGACAGCAAACAGGGGAAGGGAAGGGGGAAATCACATAGACATTGCCCTTTAAAAGGAAAATCTGACTGAAGGCATTGCTCATGAAGCACAAGTTCGAAGTGAGGACTTGTGCTCAGTAAGAGCGAACTGAATCCCTGTTAAACAAACACACCTTAGACATTAGTATCACTCCAGAATAAGTCAACTTCATAAGTTATACACTAATTAAACTCTAGCATTTCATGGATAAATTTATTTATCATCATACTTCAGAGGCAATTTAGGAATGCACAAAAGATGGTTCCTTTGGAAAGGTAACACTTTTGGCTGAAATGAATGTATTCCTGCCTGCGAGCAGGTAACTGAGCTGTAACGTGCTAGATGAGGAAAAACACAATATTGCATTTGACAGTGATTAGTAAGCATTTTGATAAGTTTGGCCAGGATATAACATCCTTGCAGGGATATTAGGAAACAAACATGCCTGTAACAATGCATAGAGATATAAATTTAGTAGTTAAATTCTCCACACATTCAGAATTACCATAAGACATACTATGAATTCTCCATTATATTATGTCTGTGAAACAAGTTCTTCAACATAAAAAGATGGATCTAGCTGGAGGGAACTGGATTCTTATCTCATTTATGCTTCCCTAACTCCACTGGAGTCAGTTCTATACCAGGGGAATAGATGACAATCAGACTCTGCACACAATAATTAAAGTACAAAGCACAGACATAGTTATCATGCAGCATTTAAATCCATTTTCTCATCTTCAGCTCGTAATTTGTAATAGTCTCAGGAAGTTTTGGTTGTTTCCATTGCTGCTAACAATGTTTTCAGTCGCAGGACCCTCCCAGAATGGAGGCTCACAAAAAGTCCAACCATGATGCCTCCTGGGCTGTAGCCAACGTTACACGTAGCAGCTTTCAAGTGCGAAAATGTTTTTTTACTTAGAGCAAAACCACAAAGTGCAGCTTGCTGACATGTCCAAATACTGAGAGAAATACAAATAAACTAACAGGACCTACCCTGGAGTAGTCATATCCATGCTTCTCCTTCACTCCATTTCTACACAGTGTGTAGTTGTAAAAGCGAGAGTTTTTAAGTAATCCAACCCATTCTTTCCAACCAGGAGGCACGTAGGAGCCATTGTATTCATTAAGGTACTTTCCAAAGAAAGCTAAAGGTAGAGAAAGCAGAAGCACAGTAAGAAGGCATATAGAAACACTTGAAAGACACCACATTTAACCATATTCTTTTCCATCTTTTCAAAGAGGAGCTTTGTTATCTTTGTTCTGATTCATTTAAGATACAGTTCAGAGCTAGAAGTGTGCCTGTGTTTATTCCAGAGCTCCATAATGCAGACCTGCTGATTTACAGCCTGACTATGCATGACAAACTGCACCACAATTACCATGATATTGTCTTTAGTGCCCGACACACTCAGAGTCAGACAAACAAAACAGAGAATGCTTAAAATAGAGCCAGTTGCTGCATTATCTCACCCCACTCTGAATCACCCAATTTAGCCACATTTTTCATTTTGGTTACACCCACTTAAGCCATCTCCACCTAAGGAATTGGCAGAAGCAGTGGAGGCTGGTTTGGGAGAAATTATGACAAATGAGGACAATAAATATAAAGAGATTCTGAACTTGCTGCATAGAAGAAATGAAGCAGCAGCCTGTTTGGCAGCCCAAATGTAGAGTGAGTAGATGGATTCTTACAGAACACAGGGCAGGCATTTAAGGCACCCTCCCAGGAGAAGGATGCATATGCTGGCCTTGCTCTGTAAGCCACAAGTGTACAGACACAAATTATTTTCCAGAAAATGGTTAAGAACAGTGAAAAGCATTAGATTTCTATCTAGCACAACTCTCAACACAAACTCTCTAAAGTACATGATGTACCCAAAGATGCTCTCACATCATCCCAGTAAAAAAATAAATAAGAAAACATAAACCAATACTAAATAACGTTATATTATCAGTATGCAATTACAGGATAAATTGTACTGGAAGACTCCATTCATCTGGCTAGGTCTTTTTTTTAAGGTTAAAGCCAAAAAAATCTGCTTTTGGGTCTGCAGACTGCACCATGATTCAGCCTCAGAGCTCAAATCTCAATTTTCGAATGGCCTGGCAATTCAAGCTAGCATTGTTACAGCAACTACCACAAAGATCGTCACACTTGTTTCACTTGTCCTTCCAAGTATTTTTAACCCAGAGACACAGTGTCTGCAGCATCTCACCTGACTGTCCATCAGTAAACATCTGTGCTTCTATAATGACAACAGAATATTGAAGATACTGTTCTTACACTTTGTTTAAACTTTGCCTCATACATCTGAGCACATAATTCACAGTTTCCAAGTTCTTAAAGACTATTTTTAAGCTTTCAGCCTGTAATTTCTCATACTGAATCTTCTTGTACCTACATAACTATAAGGAGTAATGCTGGGGATAGAGTAGAACAGGTTTTTAGGCAGTGTAAAAAGGGCCAGCCTCACAGAAGTAAATGGATTTATGTCTATTTGTAGTAGGCTCAATATCTGCCCAAAAGATAGACATACTGAGAAACAGTGCTACAAAATGTAATGGAAGACAGCTCCACACCATTAGTTATTTGTTTTCTAAAATAACTGGAAGCATGGGATTAGCAACATATTAATATAGTGAATGGAATTAAATACATTTAAGTAAGTACATTATGCATGGAACATTCATAAGATCCAACTCAAATTGCTACAGTAGAATGGAAACGCATATTTTGAATCATCCTCCCAAGCAAATTTCAATGGATTCCACTAATGTATAAGGTGAGGTAAGAAAAAAAGTGAATGTCCAAAATCTTTCCAAATGTCTCAGAGATACAAAAGTGCTGACAAAATTACAACCTGCATCACAAAAGATGAGGGTGGCACATCTATTGGGACACAATTAAGAAAATATTCAAAATTACAATGTGCTTTGAAAATATTCTGCAAAAGCAGGTAAGGTGAGATACTATTTTATAGCTGAGCTACTTACAAAAGGGTTAAGTGATGGATAAGTGTGCTGCAGAAAAGAAATTGTTTCACTGACCTGAACTACCTCATGATCTTTAACCAAGCAAAGTAAACTAGCAGACAGGAACAAAGCAAAATCTACTCTGCTGTAGGTGAAAACTACCACATTATTCAGCAACTGTGTTTAGACAGCTCGTATACTTCTTCAAATTGTTTTGCTTTATGAACAAATTCTCATTTTTAAAGAATGAAAGGCAACTTCAGAGCAGTTTTATGGGTAATTAAACAATACAGACACACACTGTTTCTTGTCCCAGTAACAAGGAGCACAGGACTGTAACACTGACCACCCTCTTCAGTAGCAGGTATGCACAGGGCATTCCAAAGCCTTTTGTCCCCCATTCAACATATTACATCCAGAGATATATATTTGGCATCTATGCTCACAGGAACCAATCCATTCCCAAAAACTTTGGCTGAGCCAGCTGAAGAACTCAGGAAAGAGGCATTCTGTAAAGAATTACTTCATTGTTATTCTGCAGAGGCATTAAAGGAAAGTCTGGCGGAAGTTCCTTCCAGCACCTTTTGCATACCCCCCATTGTACATTCAGGATGTCTTTATAATCTTTCATGGATGTCAAAGGGCTTTAAATAATTTTCTCTGCTGTTTCCAATCTCCCATTCCACATCTTTTTCTTTTCCTCCTCCTTCTCAGCCATTTAAAGGCTTTTTATTCCACAACTTAAACACCGCTGCTCTGCAGTATACAATACTGGGTTACAATAAAGCTCTCTCGATGCTGGTAAAAAAAAATTTATTTTGAGTTATAAAGATTCTTTTTAACACAATTCTTCCCCTCATCAGATTAGTTCACCACCAGACACAGCTGCTGACTAGAGTACACATGCCTTTGGTACATCCAAATTCAAACCACTCCAAGATTTCATTAATAAACATTCACAAGGCTGCTGCTTGATGTGCTCAGCCATGTTCCTATATCCAGTCCATGAAATTATCGTTAAGAAACGTCCAAGTGGCTGTTTTTAATAAATGCATTAAGAATGGGATTTTTCCTTTGCTTTAAATACTATACTACATGCTTTCTCCTAAGACTACATAAAACAGGATATGCAAGCACCGAGTCCTTTGTACACGGTTAACACTTCCGCAGCAGTTCATAGCCTTCTATGGTTATTTTCTCAGAGTCTCACCCTTCGATGATAAACACCTGGAAAATTCTTTGGTATGGAGCAGGATTTCTACAAGAGGTTTTGGTTTTTACACTCTTCCTGTAAGGAAAAAAAAAACCTGCACACAAAAGAATTTTCCCTGTGCTATCAATTAATACCAAGGTCCGCTCTGAATGTAACACAACCATAGATATATCAAGGCTGCACTCCCATCTTAAAAAGCAGACCCAGCATATTGTCACGTGTAATGCAAAAGCACAATCAAAAGAACAGAAATCAAGGCATCATTTAACACCATTGGAAATGTTAAAGCTAGTTCTGTCATCTGTCTGTATCATCCACCAAACTCTGCAATTAGTTGCTCCCCTTTTAAAAATGCTAATTCTTTTCTTAATACCTAGGTAAAAATGCTTAACAGAATTAAAATGCACCTATAAAGAATATTCACAAAACTTCACATTAAATTGAAAAATAAGATAATTCAGGGTGCATGAATAAGGTGATGCAGGGGATCATGTATCCCTTTTTATACCATATGTATCATCAAAAGATCGTGAGTTTGATATAACAGACCTTCAGTCTTGAACTAGAAATGAGAATGCAGTGGGAGTCAACAGATTCACCAGTGCAAAGATGATCAGATTTAGGCACAAAATTTCAGTCTTTCATTCAGTTTCCTTGGACCAGTAGCTCTGATTCTGACCATAGTCGTCTGGTTACATGCAGTTCTGTTAAGTACTGGCCAAAATCTCTTATCCATTCCCCTAAAAACCTGGTTAACAATATGATGATAGCATTTATGCTCATTTCAAATAAATAGGAAGATGAAATCAAGACAGGAATGTATGACAGGAGCACTGATGATAACTTCCTGACAGTGATACGTTACATTCCATTGGGAAGCAGTGAAAGATAAAGCTCTGCTGTAAATAAAGCCAGATCAGGCTATGCACTAGAAAATACACTCTGCAAGTCAAAATTAGCCTAGCTTCAGAGGGATCTAATAACTTTTTCAGCTGCAAGGAGATTATTGAAAAGACAATCCCACACTCTTCATGATGGTGCATAGTGGGAGGACAAGAAAGACCTGACACAGATTGAAACAAGTGAGATTTAAGCCTGGATGTGAAGAAACACTATTTCCCAGTGAGAAGAGTCAGAGTGAAACATGTTGCTCATGAAGATTGTGCAAATCCAGTCCTTGGCATTTTTCCAGACTGGGTTGGATAAAGCCCTCAGCAACATGGCCTGGGGCAGGCTTTGAGTTGAGGGTGGAAACGAGACCTCCAGAGGTACCTTCCAACCTGAATTAGCCTGTGATCCTATGACAGACTAGGAGACTTACGAGGCCCATCTTCAGTTGAATATACATGACTCCAGGATTTAGGAAGATATTTGTAAATATTTATGCTCTCACAATAAATCCTGACGCTGAGAAAAAGTAAAATTCAGCTTTTTGTTACTCCTGGACAGTAAGCTCAGTGTTTATACCGCACACCCCTCCTCCCTCCTGGTGTCTTCATACCCTTCACACTACTTAAGGATATCCTCTTATTAGCACCTCATTAAATTTCACTTACCACCATGACTGTGAAGTTAAACTCACGTTTTGAGCCATTAACCCTCTACATTTAAACAGAAAACTTATGCATTAAGTACGTTAAAACTATATTTAAAGTACTGTTTCTCTGTCATATTTCAACAGCCAACTTTCCAGGTATTAACTTAGGTTTCAACCTACAAGTCTTAGTTACACACAGGGATTTATTTACCCCTCTAAAAATCTTTTATTTCTATATCTGATACTCATTTTTCCCAGCTCAAAATTGAACAATTACCTGCATCTGAGCAATCCTTAGCTTTGGACTGGGAGGAGAGGGTATTCCTTATCTTATTTCTGCTGCATATCTAATAAAAATGATTTTACGTACGTTTTGTCCTCAAAGACACAATCAGAGGAAAGCAGATGAGAAAGCACTCTGAGCATGGCTAAATATGCATTTAACCAGAAGTAAGCCCAAAGGTCGTCAGCTTTGCATTCACATCATGGCCAAATACACTCTTAAATTGACAATGTTATGAAATTAATGGATTTACAGCAGAAATAGGGAGCTTCCAAGATAAAATCCTGTAATTTCATATTAAACTTGGCCCCATAGAAAAGATGTTTCAAGAGACATCAGTTGTCTCTAAGTATCAAAACAGCTGACTAGATATTCCAAAAATCAGTAACTCCTAGGTGCTAAAGTCACCTGAACAAAACAGTCCTAGTTGGCACCTTGAGTGACAACAGGAAATATGACACTACTGCAAAGATTAGAAGACACTGCATTAGTAACTGGAGTAAAGCTAGTGGGTTGCATAAAATGTACAGCGAGATCCTAAATGTCAGAGTATTTTACAGAGGAAAAGAAAGGCTTAAAACCACATTTTGTTCTCGGATCCTTTTAGTTCCATCAGTTTTAGGATGCCAAGACTGGGCTCCAAGTACTTTTTTGTTATTTCTTTTCTTTTGTATGTCTGCAACAGACCTTGAAATGATGAATTCACTGAAGTACTTAACCAGTTAGGCTGAGGAAAGACATATACACACGCACGTTTTTAGTCTATTGCACATGATGACCCAATTTCTCTCTAACCTACAGCACACTGATGGCACCAGATTTTCTTAAAAGATCACATACTCCATCCACCATCATAGAGACATAAAACAAGTAGCACCAAGAAGACCTTTTCCATGCACAGCTCTTCTCTGTAACTGGAATAAAAATTATCTTTACAATTCACAAAACACAGTAGTTTGAAAACCCACATTGTCCAGAGACTGGTAACCGTTGCAGTTGGAATGGCCCGCAGGCTTTCTGGTTATGCCAGGGGACTAGTATGATATCTATCAGGACAAAGGCAACGCACAATGATCTTTATGACATCTTTGTTCCTCTTCCTGAATTTGCAATGCACATTCCACAGTTGTGGCCAAGGATCAGTGCCAAGATCTATCAGGGGAACTGGCGGAAGGGGAGCAGATGAAGCCAAATAAAACACAAAAGGGATCAAACCAAGTATTTTGAAATGGTCAACAAGGAATCAAACAGAAGAATGCTGCTGATGAGCTGGTCTTCCTTGTCCTTCTCAGGTGAGCAAATTCCCAACAGAATCAGGGCCAAAGCTCCATTTGACTAATGCCTATGGCACAGCTTACAAAAGCTTAAACAGAACTAGAATTGAGAGGCATAAATATCTTTTTGAGCATCCCTTGCACACAAGCCCTCTGAAAGTCAAAGGAAAAAAGATCTAGAACAGGCAATCCGCCCGTCACCAATCTTTAGTACCATTCAGGGCAGGGTGACTCAGTGTATTTAACAGCATCACTTCCTAAACTGGGCAGCACACGAGAAACCAGAAGCACTGCCTGGCTGTGTGGTTTGGAGCTCTACTCTACAACACTGCTCACTATCATCTGTCAGTCTGCTCACACTTCTTGGTGGCCAACTCCGATCATTCAGATTTTCAAAGAAATGTTTCCCAACGTCAAAATCACAAGAACAAGACATTAAAAAACTACCGGGGTACCACTCCCTGCATTACGTACCATGGGCACAAAAGAATCTTAACCTTTAGATTTATCCTCTTCTCATCACATGCAGCATTTCCTCCATGATACATAAACCCCCAAAATCTCCCCAACAATGGATTGTCAGACCTTTCTTAGTAACAAATAGCCTAACCAAAAGCTTACCTAGTCTTGTGCTGAATCTTCACTAAAATGCCAAAGCCTGTACCATGTTACTTGGGCCAACTCTAAAAGAAATTAATTCAAAACCATTTTGGTTTTATGATTTGAAGAAAACCTGATTGACAAGTTTCAGGGAGCTACTGAGATATGCTGTGCAAAAAGAAATATTTACTGTATTGTAACAAAGGTGCTTTATTCCACCTAGTGATAAACTTGGAAGAACACTACTAAAAGCATTAGTTCATAAATAAAAACAATGAAGTCTTACTGAATCCAGTTAGGAGAAAAGTCCAATCTTGGTTCAATTTAACCACAGAATTCCTTTCAACAAGATATTCACTTAAAGAGAAGAAATTGAGGTTCTACACTAGTTCATTATCTGTACATTTACCTTTTACTTCTGACCAAAAAAAATACATTTCCCTTTAAAAAACTACACCCCAAAACCCCAGTCTTACAGTTCTTAAATGCATCCGTCTCAAAACCATAGTTATTCCTCCCATGCATAAGACATGCACAAGGACGGGAAGCGGAATTGTCTCTAACTTGGAAGACAAGACAAAGGTCTCAGGGCAGTACTCATGCTAATACAGCATACAAGAGGACATGAGGATGTTCCAATTCAAAGAAACTGGAATTCCAGTTAGAATCTATCTGCAAAGTTTATACTGTAGGCACTGGCCAGTCTTTGAAATCATCACTGTTTGTCATTAAAAGATGGCATAGAGCTTATTGTTCTACCTTTGAACTTGATATGACTGAGCTTGCCCAGCGCTCACTAAACTGTGTATTGCTGCTGTACAGGGCAAGTATACAGCCATTTGGTTCACACAGGACACTTACACCTTTGGGCTTCTAGGAAAGCCGGCTTAGGGCAATGTATTAAGTAGATTACATTACTTAATTAAATTGTATTAAAAGAAGTATTGAAATACTTCTGAAAAAAAAAAATCAACATTCTAGACAAGCAACGAAAGAAGAATTCAAGAAGATACCACAAGGACTTAAATTGCCAGCTGGATAAACAAAAGAAATCTTAAATTGGAGTGTAAGGGAGGAAATAACTCCAATGATAAGTCAATAGGTGGTTCTACTTTATAAGTACTGCCATCCTAAAAGATCTAAACTAATGAAGATTTAAAAACATTTTCACCATGTGCAAATATTCTGTTTAGCTTTCAGCTGTTTTGAATGCTATGAAATGATAATGCTATTTCTGAAGAAATATCTAGCGATGAATTACTTCTTGCTTGAAATGATAAATCAGTATGACAAAGCCATTACTCTTTAAATGCTAGAATTGGCATTGTATGAGAAGAGGACATTATAGTGGGGGGAAGGAAAAAGATGAGGTGTTTTTCACCATCTACAACATTTTATGTTAAAACCAGATAGATTTAGGGGAAGAAATGAGAGAGCATAAGAAGGAAACAAAATATGACTGAAGCAAGGGAGCTACAGACATCGTTTTATTTCTGTATCTGTGGATGCGTTAATCTCAGACTCCTGGTAAAGTTTTATTGGATTGCAGGATATCTAGTGGATTTTACTCAGGGAGTTACTCACAGAAGTGTATATATTCCTCTTTTCAGGATAGTTAAAGCGTACATTAAATATTATAAAGCTACATGCAGAAGATATGTGATGAAATGGTAGCTGTAGAGATAAGTTTCACTTCCACAATCCCTGCATAATCCTCAGGAGACCACAGCTCTACCTAATGTGATCTTATTTTAAGTTATGATACATTATAATCTGTTTAAAGAGATATTACTGATGCTTAGAACTCCATTCAAAGAAGCAGAGGGAAAAGATAGACCCTTGTTTGAATTGAAACCAACACACTGAATAGAACTGAAGTTGGAGGTGGGAAGGAAAAAACAGCCTTTAACACATGGGGCAATAATTCAGAGCTGTCTTTTGTTTGAAAATGCCATTCATAATAAGATTTGTAGCCTCCCCAGGGAAGCAGTCACAGCACTGAACTTGACTGAGTTCACGAAGCATCTGGATGATGCACTCAGCCCCATGCTCTGACTTGGCTGGCCCTGTGTGGAGCCAGGAGTCGGACTTGATCCTTATGGGTCCCTTCCAACTCAGGAGATTGTGATCGATTAATTGATACTCAGCCTTAAAAATTCATTGCCATAGACCAAGGCTGCCAGAAGTAGTAACATGGTCAGAGCTATACATGGGCTATACACCAGGACTTTACTTAGGTCTTCTGTAGCATAGATCCTTGGTTATCTTTTGCAGTACCAGCTACCATGATACAGTCGCTACATTGAACCTTTCTTTCACACCCATTTCAAGTTTAATGGTCTCAAACCATCTAATAGATATAATTTGACAGACTTTGCTAAGATAATATTTCTATATAGAGAGCAAAAGATCTAAGGAAACTAATTCACCTTCAAGATAAATAATTCAGAAACCTGATATCCAGTTTTAAGAAGTCACGTAGATGTCTTGGAAGTGAACACCATAGTGCTTCAGTTCGTAACTGTGTCAATCACTTCTAAAAACTAAGTCTGACTCTTAAATCACTTGGTTACTTTTTTTAAAAACAGCCTTCAGTTCTTTATCAGCTGCAAGCCTTGTCTGTCCTGCATAGGGGGTGTTACTCCAACTCAGGTAATCTGTTGTCTTTGTAGGCATGTAACATGACAGAGGAGTGCAGCATGGTGTAGTGGCCAGGGAACTGGAGTGCGAATCACAACTTGCATCTCTTCTTAACGCTGCTTTTCACCTGCATGAGACCTTGCAGAAAGTGCTTCAATATTTGTCTCTACTTCTGGTTATCCTTTGACTCTTTTAGGTCACCAATTATTCCCTATCAAGTAATTATACATAGAGATCAACTTCAGTTACATTTTGAAGTATTTCTGTAATAAAAAATAGCAACTAGCAACTATTGAGAGCAAATTCTACAGCAGGGAATTGATAATATAAGAATTTTTCACCAGGCATGTATCTAGATATTAAATCCTGGTCACATATTTCTCAGGTTCGTTCCTCCTTTAATAAACATTTACAAATAGCCTTTCTCCTCTTTTTTTGCAATTTAATGTTAAAATCACTTTAAAATGTCAAAGGCTCAGACAGTGAAGTGGAAAAATAATTATTTGAATGCAGTCAGCCACTGTATCTTCTTAGTCTAAGATTAATGGGAGGAAATGGAAGATTGTCACTGAATTTTAATGAATTCATTAGTTAATTATTGTGAAGCCCTGTGAAAGTGCTAAGAATGATTATTACTTTTATTCCCAAGAAATTTTTTATAATGGCAGAGACAGACCTCCCACAATGACTTTTCTCTAGGTTCAAAATACATGACTGGTACAAAAAGGCATTTATTAATTATTTGCATAATTCAAGTATGGATGTACCATCAGAGTGAGATACTGACATATTGCCCTATAAGTAGCTTTTTTCTTTGTTAATAGGTTCATTTTACTAACAGGGTATACTATAGGATACTGCTCTCTGGAACAGGATGCTAAGTACTGCATTTGCTTCACACTGAGCCATGTTAAGCCCTAACCCAAATGAACAGAACTCTCTCAGAAAATTCACTGAAGAAAAAGTATCTTTCTGCCAGGCTGAATTTGGCCCACCATTCCTAATTCTGTTGAATTTAATAAGATAAACATGTCTTTTCATTTCCTGACTGTAGATAAGGCTGACAAAATATTCTGGAATCATTCACCAATTTTAAGAGCTAATCATGCAGCCAGCTAGGCAAATGGAAAAGGGAAGCTTTTCTCATTAAGTAATGTGTAAAGGAAAGTTTGAATCTGTATTCCCACAAAACATCTTGGTATTTGTTGCTGCAGGACCCAAGCATGCAGCAATGCATTGTGCATTTTAAAAGCTGTCTCACAGAAAGAGATGTGGATATTCAAGGAAAACAGAACGTTTTTTCTGTAAATGTTTACACAAGAACCTTTGGCAGAGAAATTCCCTGACATTCAGAAATGTTTGCCACAGGATCTCTTTGTTTCTTTTCCATTCTCATCATCTTATGCTTCAAGCTGAAGTACTAGAGTCCACTATTTCAAGTTAGTGACAATTCAGATGTTGATTACACTGACTTTTCTAAAGATTAATTAATCAATTGACTTGATTTGTTTACATAAATTGTCCTTCCTGTCTCATTTCCCACAATATGCAATCATAGGACAATGATGTGAGAAGCCTTCCAAAATCGGACTGACTGCTTAATATAATGAGTTTGGGTACATCTTGTCTATGTGTAGCATCTCTGCAATGAGAACACATCCTCCCTGTCACTATTCATGACACTGGCATTTTTTAGATTGCAAGACAGTTTAATGCAGAAGACAACATACCTGTACCACCTACTGCCTCGATGGCTTCCACTGCAAAAGGGAAGCCCATCCTTTGCATTGTCATGGTATGTATGTTAATCGATCCCCATCGTGACAGTGAACCTTATGCATATGCTGCTTGAAACCCTCTTACAGCCAGTGACATAATTTGCCTTGAGCTCACTCTCTTCCTTTCATCTCTATTCTGCAAGTTCAATGCCTAACAAACTTGGTGAATCTTTTTAAAGTGCTAAAGTTGCAAAGTATAAAACTGACAACTCAAGGCTGAGACTGAGAAGCAATTACAGTGAAGTCACACCTTTTCCATCTCCTCTCCTGTTTTTCACATGCAACTCATGCAGGAGAAGCCCATGGCACACCACTCCCTCCCTCCTGTGTACCACCAAAGGCAGTTTCCCAAAGGCATTAGCAATAGCACCAGCCTGTACAGAAGCAAACCACAAATGCCACTGCCACAGGGAAAATACAAGGTAGAAAGAACCATCCCCAGCAGAATTGAACGAAACACAGGGAGATCACAAGGAATAGAGGAGAGGGCAAGGAGCAGAAAGAAAAACAGAGGGAAGTTAAGTGGAGTAGGAGAGTACAATTTCTTCAAGTTTAAACAAATGAGAAGAGAGGAGAGAAGAAAAGAGAACAACATAAGGAAAAGGCCTGGCTTATGAATTAAGGAAAAACCAAAGTCCCTTCCAAAATAACAGCTTTCACACTCCAAGGTTGTGAACTTGAATGTAAGGGTAAGCTTCAAGAGGCTTTATTCCTCATGGCCTCATTTTCTCTCTCCTCCTTCAAAAAAACCCCCAAAAAGGATCAAGAAGATGACCTGTATGTTTGCAGGGCAACCAATACTAACATAGACCTCAAAAAATTTATTAAAAATATCCCTACAAATGAACTCCTGTACTTTGCAGATATTCCTTTGTTCACTGCAGTCATGTTCAAAGGGGACTCCCCATTTCAGAGAAACTGTGTTCATAACCTCCAAAATACTCCCCCTTAGCAAGTTATATTTGAAACTTGAGAAACTGAGTGAACAAGGTTCTAAAGTGCAAATTCCTGTTCTTTCTGATGCAGGTAAATCTGTTCAGATCCTTGGGAAAAGAAAAAAATTTAATAAAAGGTTAAAAAAATTACCATTCTTCCTGCTGGCATCATTCACAGTGGATAACTCAAGACTTTAACCAGAGGCCAGCAGTGAACACCAGTCTCCAAAAACGGCAATTCCCACTGAAATTTGTGTAGCAACATATTACATTTAACTACATGAATGACGATATTATTTACATCTGAAGTTTGCTTTGTACTTGTAAAAGTACTATTTCTGTGTGTTCCAATATATTTAGTTTGCAAATTAAGACAGGCAGACTGAAAATGTAATACAGATTCACTAAACTTTGTGTCTAAATTTAAACACTAAGTTAATGTAAAAATGTAAAACATACAAACAGCAAGACGCTTGCAATAGCTGTACAAGTTAGAATTTGCAGCTCAGAATGTAGTCACTAAACACAGAAATTACAATAAACAAATATCAGTAAACAGAATACAAATAAACTATGAAGAACAAAACATTAATCTTAGTGTGGTATTCACATGATCATTGGTATTAGTGCCAGGAATGATAAATGGAGGGAAACCAGAAGGTTTGTGCACTTCCCCTAATTTATTTCTTTCTAGATTAATTCAGGTCTTTATTTTAGAAAAACAAAACAAGGAAATTACTTATTCATTGTAAGATCCAGACTTTCCAGCAATGACATGTAAAACTTACGTGAATAGTTAGGAAGAAAAGAATGACCTCGTTACAACTATTACCAAGATTTATCCTAGTTTCTGGGAGCCTCAAATACTATAAATTCAAAGCACAAATGATAGTATCAGTAACAACTATACTACAAGACTACAGCATATATACTATAAATAACATAAAAAGAACCAGTTTTACACCTGTTTCTTGTCAGGAGAAAAGGCATTAGCAAGAAATGTAATGAAACCACTGTAACAGGGCAAGGCCCTACCTCTCCTGCTGTCCGAAGAATGCAAGTAGGACATAGGTGTGAAGCATGTCCTACATAATTTCTGAAAACCTTTCTACAGGAAGGTTGTTCCTAAGGAGCATTGCATGCAGAGAATCCTTTTCTCAGGAGTAAATCTGATCTTAGTGATTACTCTTCAGTTGTTACTTATCCTAAACATCTTCCTGGGCATGGATTGTCTACAGAAAGCAATCTAGCTGTCAGCTCTGCCCCAAAGCACAGAAGAGGCAGTTCCTTTTCTCGTATTCTTGGCTTGATTAATATATCTGGTTTATGAAAAGTTCAAATTACTAATTCCTTTCCACAGCATCTTTCTTGTTTGTTCTATGCACTTTGGGTAGTTGCAAGGTATATTCTGCACGTGCTATACTTTCAGTTCAAGTATGCACATTTTAATCTTTACCAGGTTCTGAATGAAGCCATCTTGGGTTTTTCTTTAAATTTCCTCAAGTAAAACTACAAGGAAGCTAAACATACATGCACAGCTGAAGCTCTGGAATTCTGTACTGCTGCAGTCCATAACAAGAACAAATTAAAACATTAAACGCATTAGATTCTGTACTAACAAGTCCAGAGAAGCTTTCAGGTGGAGCCAGCCTTGATCTTACCTGTCCTGTATCCTGTGTTGTTGAGGTACACTGCAAACGTACGTATTTCATGCTGAGCCTGCCAGGATGGAGAAGAACAGTTCTCGTTGTTAGTGTACGTGTTGTGGTTGTGGACGTACTTCCCCGTAAGAATAGAGGAGCGAGACGGGCAGCACATGGGTGTTGTCACGAACGCATTGATGAAATGAGCACCTCCATGTTCCATGATCCGCCTTGTTTTGTTCATCACTTGCATAGAACCTGAAAGAAGAAAACCATCTCAGAATTATTTTCTTGTTTCAGCTGCAAGAGACACCTAAAAGCTCATGTGTTACATCAGAGACCAGAATAAAACTCAGGTAGTAAGAGTACTGCAAACTCAGTACTCAAACTTTAGTGGACCCAAATCCAAAGAGATATGGTAGAGGGGAGAGAGAGGTTCTCCTCTTGTTTTAAGAAGGACCACACATGGAAGTCCCAACTTAAGATTTGACTCAAGCCTGTTGACATAGAACACAATGGTTTTTTACTTACCTCTCTCTAACCTCAAGATTTACCACTGTAACTATCTGCACCATCTGTGCAGCTTTTCTGGGGCCGCTACTTCTGTTCCAGTAGCTCAAGGCAAGAACCAGCATGAATTAGGCTTAGACAATATGGCCTGAGGGTGGAATTCGCTTTGTGCAGCAACCCTGACCAAAATTTGTATACTACTGAAGCGTGGTTCTCTGGGGATTATTTAGTACAACCCAGGGTCTGCTAGAGTTGTTCTTTTCCTTAATGTGAGGTATTAGCAATTATGGATTTCTGGAACTTTCACTGAACCAAAGACAAAGTAAATCCCTCTAATTTATATCCATAACCAGCCCACTGAGCTCCATCTATCCACTTGATCCATATTCATAACAGTGTTACCTAAAAGCCTCTATGTTTTCATAGGCTTCATTCTACAGAATCAGATTTTTAGATGGCTACTTGGGACACATAACACCATGTAGTTTATAACTATTGTCTAAAAACAAACAAGTGAGTTCAACTGGCAGGGACTGATGAATTGGCATAACAGCAGTTATGTCTTTTTACCAACTATTACTGTGGGCCAAATGGCTGTTCTGTTTCCTATTTAAGACAATGCTTTGGACAAGGACTGGATCTTTACCCAGACCATGTAGCTAAATTTGGATCTGTATCAGAGTTCTTACATGCAAAAACACAAAGGGTCAGAAGAAAAAAAAAAAAAAGGCATCATCTATTGGTGCCTGATATTTCTGATATTTAAAACTGCATCAGAGCAAGCTATAATTGGAAGAATTCCCACTTTCCAAAGCCACTAGCCTGACCTTGCAAAGGGGAGTAAACCTTTCCATCAGTAACCCTCCCTTATTGTTATGAGCAGGGGAAACCAACAGACAGCATGGAGATGAAGGTATGGCTTCATGCTGGAGTAGGGTTTGGGCTAACTTACCTAAGGTTGAGTTCAGCTTTAATCAATGCATCCTGCAACCACCTGACACAAACCATATGTTTTTTTTCTGGCAATAATTGGTTTAGGTTTCTTCTGTGCTCTTTTGGCAGGTATTTCATTATGAAATCACAAAAGTAGAGTTGCCATATGGCATACTGACAGAACCACGAGTCTAAACCTAGAGGGAAAATGGTCATAAACCACATAGGAAATCTGACTCTCTAGCACCATGAAGGACGGTTAGCTGCTACTGGAGGTCATTTCACCTAAAAGTTGCCATGGTACTAATTTTCTTGAGATAATTTTGTTGGAATTAATATTAAAAAGTAAAAAAAACCTGTTGATGCATTTCTCAGGTCAGAGCACAACTCTGCCACATCACTGTGTGCCAAGAACCGAGGCAGGTTATTGCACTCCCCCTTTAGAACTTACTAAGTTATCCAAAGGACAGTTCTGAGGAAAGCAAGATTATTTGTTTCCGTAACTGCAGGGTAAGTGTGAGTGCTCAAAGACACTAACACCACAGTTAACAACTGTAACAGTCAATTATACATTATGTGAGCCTGAATACTGGATGTTTCCTCTGTGTTGTCTTAGGAACTAGCCCAAGCATAAATAGGCAGACCAAAAGAATGTTTTGTCATCCCAATATTAAAATACAATTTAACAACCCTTTTAAATGACAGAGGCATCTGTGCATAAATAACAGTACATGTTAAGACTCCCCTAGGGGACAGTAACCTCTGTTAATAAAACTGCTGTAATGACAAGGGCCTATATATCAACAGTCTCTAATACAAAAACATATGATCTAATCTGCTCCCCCAGCTTGAGAACTAATACAGAGTGACAGATCAGTGGAAGGTAAAAATCCAGCATAGACTTCTGTACAATCCTAAATAGGCCAGCTTTAAATATTTTAAACAGCATTAAACCAGCCAACCAAAACTCATTTTCTTCAGCCTGCCTGCAATATAAACATTGAATCGTATGTAGAAAAAGTAGAAATTGATCTTTCTGTGGTAGAAGATTAGTTACGTGTTAATCAGCAACTGGAACCTCACAAATCACCGTTTGAGTTGGAAAAACCTTCTGGGGTTTCATTAGTGGATATATCAAGGGAAGTCATGCTTTGAAGTGTCAAAATTTAATTAAAAAATGTTCTGTTACCTGTCTAAAACCACTGCCAATAAATAAAAATGATTTAGTAGTTAAACATGAAATTTCTGAGCTATTTAAAAAAAAATAATCCATTGGACTACTGAAAAATATGAAATTTTAATCAATTTGATTCATTCAAGCTACTTACTGAACAAAGTGAAGTGAACTCCAGTTTGAAACTCCACTTGAAATTTGTGTGGTATCCAAAACTTGGCCTAGTGCTTCTTCACACTTCACTTAGGGACAAGGCTGAAATTTTGACTGATATATACCAGTTATTTATGGAATAATACTAACTTCCTCATTATGTGTCTTTTGTTGTCAGAGGTCATAATTTACCCAACTTTTAGGAAACTCCAGCTGTTGAAGAACATGCATGAAGTTCCAAAGTGACTTGGTCTACTCTGAAGCGCAATTTAAGATGCAGTATCCATACACAGATAAGTTAACTGAATCCCAGAATGTTAATTAACGGTCTCTAAAGCCTTTTATTTTTATGCAGTTTGAACCTCATTAGACTCCCTTTTCACATCTGCATTTCCCTTTTTTTTTTTTTAATACATTTAATTTTAATGAAGCTCTGAGATCCTAATCTCCACGTATGGTGCCTAAGAAAAATTATCTTCCATGCTACTTTTGGAGTTTTTCAGTGGAAGATGTAGGAACATACAAATTGCCTCTCATTCAGATTTCTCTAATGTGACTGAAATGCCTTCAAAATAATCAGATGTTTCTCCTACCATGAGATGACAGAATAAGCTGGTTTGTTAAACCACAGCAATATGGTAGGCAAACCTAATTAAACTGGAGATGCTGAGTTCATCAAACCAAGGACATCAGCATTATACTAAGTTGGACTTAAAAGGCTTAAATGGGGGGGAAAAGAGGTCTTTGTTTCTTACTAATTCTTTCTCCTCAACAGTATATTCCTCCTATTTATATTCTGCTTGTCAGGACAACTCTCTTGATTAGACAGTGAACTGAGTGTAGACCTTTCCGTAGTTCTTGGTGTTCTCATTTGTCTTCTCCAATTTGTATCCATTACAATTTACACTCATTCTCCTTTGACCTGGAGATTCTGCATCCTTTTCATCAGCCTTTTTTCAGTACAAAGCTGAAGTTTGGTTCACCAGGTAAAACTGATGATTAACAGTAGTGAAAATTAAAGGGGAGGGGGGAAGTTGTACCCTTTTCCTGAAAGGACAACATTCTCTTTCTGGAAAACTCTACCTGTTCCTGGTATGGTGTTAAATCTGTCTTAAAGGAAAGGCTGTTCAAAGCACTTGAGATTGTGTTGTCTTCCCTTTTGCCTCAAATGTAGCCACAAAAAACCCAACAAAAGTTACAACACCCATTACTTGCAGAATATTCTTTGAAACAGATGAAATCTTAGTTACGCACAGCTTTCTCTGATGTACTTTTAGAGCTTCGAAGTTTTCCTTAGTTTTTTTTTTTGTTTTTTTTTTTTTTTTATAATTCACATCTTGTTTTCATCTTTCTTAAATGCAGTAACCACAATCCCCACAAATGGCAATTTTGATTAACTTGGACAGCTCACCAGACAATAGACAAGAATAAAAATTAATTCAAACAAATATTGGGTCTCACAAAGCCATTAGCAGCAAATGGTGAATATCAAATCTCAGCTTCATCAAATGGATTTTCCTTAGTTAGATACTAATTTGTGTGGACACATGCCCATTATGCTTGAAATTGGAAAGCATCAGATTATCAGAGAAGAGAAATATACTGCCCAAAGGACTTCAGACAATTGCATCAGAAACAAGCAGGCTAGCATAAAATAGAAGATGATGAATTTTTTAGGACCACCTTCTGAGCCTGCAGGATAATGTACTTAGGTTCTTTTGGATATAAATTATTGAAACTGCTTTATTTGTGATCCAAATAACCATTTAAGAAAAAAAAAAGTAACAACAGCAAAAAAATCTTCTGATACTCCTAATTTGAATTACATTTGTATTTGGTGGGGTTGCTGCCATAGCAGGTTTTGCTGCTACCTTTGAGAAGAATGACATGTGTGATACTGCAGACGTGCAGTAACAGTGATAAAAAGGAAGCATCTGTGAGAATACTGACACACTGCTGTGATTAACTTCTCAACTAGTTGAGTACGTGTACAATTGTGGTGAGCTGACTCTGGCTAGAGGCCAGATGCCCACCAAAGCCGCTCAGGGTGAGGCTGATTAACTTTACTATTGTGTTCTGTTTCTTCAGTGAAGCCTGTGTTCCAGTTTTTCCTCTCCATACTGGAAAATTGATGCAGCAACTGCCAAAAAACCCCCCACCAGACCACACATACACAACCTCTTGTCTTTCAGATGATCCAGGCTTTAAACTCACTTAAAAGCATATTTCTAATGCAAATCTATGAATGTAAATTGGTTGTGTTAATCACTTCTCCTAACTACAGACAACATTTAGTAAATAGAAGCTTGTTCAGGTAACAGAAGAAAACCCAAACTCTGTCAGTTAATTCATTATTCTAAACCATTAGGCAAAGCGTGTGTTTAATCTTCATCTCCTTTCCTCAACAATTACCATAGCGTGGAATTAACACAGTAAAACCATTTCATACTAAGTGATTTTGGTCAGTAATTAAGTATACATCTAAATGGACAATACCAAGAACAGTACAACTGCATTAGGCAACATCTAAGTAATTAAAATTGTGTATGTAATGAATGTCTGCAATTACATACACAAAAAATTGGGTAATTACATGGTGCAACAGTTATGAATTCAAACCTACTGCCTTGGTAACTTCCCAGGTTATACTTGCAATTGCCAGAAGCATAGTTTAGGTGTGCAGATGAAGACAGATAGGCAGGAATCTCATATTTCCACTGATACAGGAAGTTTGACATTCTAAGCTGAAACTAACTTTTGCCGTCCTTGAATTGCATGCAAAGTGTTTCCCACACAAAGGGAGGTTTAAACTTTTGCTACTTGTTCTTTCTCTTATTTTTCACGCTGAAAAAAAAATAATAATTTGAAGGCAAGAATCTGGCTTCAAGGAAAAGCAGTGTCATACTCGTTAGCTAAAACTCTCGTTATGTTGGGCTCTTACCAAGTTCTACATCCTGATCATCAGTAAGAACAAGGATGATGTTTGGGCGGATGTTTCTACGGTCTCTTTGAAATCTTCCCTTCAGACGCTGATTTAACAGGAAAGCTGAACTTCCATCCAACAGTGATAAAACAGTCATCATGAATAATCCAAGGACAATACTATGCTGTGCCATATTGTGCTGATTTAGTGTTCAGTCTGAACAAGGTAGGTTAACAGCTTCTATTTCTTTTTTGTTTGCAGGTCTCCTATAAGGGAGAGAGAAACAAGTATTTATTTATACTTTGACACCCGCCTGGCCCTCCAAGGAACAGCAAGGTTCTCTCCAAAGAAGCAAAAAGCAATATACTTGAAATAATCCAACTACCAAGGAGAGGGGGAAAAAAAAACAACCCTCAAACCCCCAAAAAACCCTAAACAACAAAGCAACTGAATGTTTTTCTTGTGCCAGCTAGAAGCAGAAAATTGAAAAATTCACAGTTTGTAAGCTGTTACCAACGTAGGCAATGAAGTTTCACTCTATGCTCAAATTTGGCAGTAAGTTCAAGGATTTAGCAGGGTGTCACACTCCTGCTTTTGCTTTGAAACATATAAAAAGCAATCTCTTCCTTAAGGTTCTAGGATGTTGAAATGACATTTTTGTTTACTGCATCAAAAAACAGATGTTGAGAGAAAAAATCCCCACATCTATCCATATTTTTTAACAAGACTGGTAAAATTTACTGACTTAACCACACATTTACAGATTCAAAGAGGATCCTCAGATAGGAGACTTGTTATACACTGATTTATTTTACAAATTTCATTAGAGAGCAAAGCTGCCCAGATCTTAGAACTATGGTATGATACTGTTTGAAGTCTACTGCAACTTTGATGTTAGTGTGATATCCCTTCAGCATTTCTGTTGGTTTGAAAGATTTTTTTTTCTTTAAAATCATTATTATTAATGAACACATTTGGAGGTCCATTACTGCAAGTGTTTGGGAATGGACAGATGTGCCAAAATGATTTCCACTTGGTATGATTTTTCTCTATCATAAATGTTTGCAAAACAGAGCCCATTTAACCAATGCTGCTCCTGTTATGAGACAGTAAAAAATTCTTAGCAATTCCTACAAGGAGGAATTCCAAAAAATTAATAAGCTTGCTGAAGAATTTTTGAAATCATAGCTCTGCTCAGGGATATTCTGACAAAGTGATTTCCTCTTGCTTTCTGAAGTCAAAACAACAGCATAAAACTATATTGAAAATATCAACTACTAATTATTTCATCAGATTCAGTGATCAATGTGTCAGTTTTTGACTAATTCCCTACTTGCTGCCTTCCTTTTCCTGGACTGGTGCCAAGTATCTCTTGTAATGCAGCAAAAAATCAATTAAAAATGACACAAGGGAGACTATCTGCTTTTTGTAAAGATCAGAAAATGCCTGGGAAGAAAGAACCTAGCACAGTGTGTTTTACCCAAAGAAATACATTGGCTATTCTGTCCCTAAAGCCATTTGGGAAAAGAGTTTTTCTTCCAGCAGATTATTTCATAGCCACATTATTACTTCATCTCTGTCAGCGCCTGTTCTTTGAGATAAACTTTGATTAAGAAAGTTCTCATGCAATAGCAAAATCACTGGTCTGAAAAATTATACTCGGTTTCTATGCTTACTTCAGAAATGCATATTGAATTTTCATATAAGTCAACAGATACATAGGTACAGTATGATGCAATATTTATTAAGGCTGCTTTCAAATAAAAAAGAAGCTACACTAATAGGGTTTAGAGGAAATGAAAAATCCTTCTTCCTTAATAGCCTCTCCAGTGAGTTTCACAGGTAGGTGAAATTAACTTTTTTCATAGCAACTAAAAATTGATTTTAAATATCTTAGCACTTGTTCATACTGTAGGGAAAGAGAAAAGTCCAACGCCCTCAGTTTACAGAAACAGCTTTAGTACCTCTGCTGCTCTTGCTCAGAGATTTGCCAGGCTATAGCAGAAGGAACGCCGACAAGTCCTATCAATTTTCATTCCTTGTACTCAGAATTCCATCTGCAGCAGTACAACTGGGAAGAATCATGTCAGATTCAATGTGCTGCTACTATCCAGAGTAGTCAAAAGCAGCTTGAGAGGCAAACCTGGATCTGTTTCAAAAGGGGAGGGAAAAAAAAAAGTCAGTTTAGCAGGCACATAATTCCTGGACACCAGCTTTTTGGGGGAGGGGTGGAGAACTGGCTTCTGCTCTTCAGAAATGACTCATATGTACTTCTGCTTAAAAAACCCACTAAAAACCTCAACAACAAACTGACAGCATAGATGTTTTCATTACACACAAACATTTTTCTGCAGGTCTAAAAGTAAATGTGAGTTTTTTCTGCTCTATACAAGCCTATAGCTTCCCAGAATAATAGCATTTGCTGACTTTTCTTGCAGCATTTGGAAGGCTGCTCTTTCTTGTTATATCTTGTCATAGCTCCATTCACTGTAGGTATCATGTGTGTATCAGTCTTGCATTTTTCTCACTTTTTAAAAACAAATGCATGAAAGTAACCCCATGACCTCATTGTCTCTTTGCTCAGCCTTGCTCTTTTCCTCCCACTTTATTGCCCCTCATTCATTTCACTACATCCAAAAATAGAAGTTGTCCCCAACTCAGATTGCTGCCTATCTATAAAATATGGAGTTTGGGGATATCCATAAACAGCTTTTCCACAGCTGCTTTATTCATGCTTGCATATTTATGGTTAAAAGAACTAGTTCTCTCTGAGAGGATACTGTGGGAGGAGCAGAGAATTTCACGTCAAGTACAACAGGCATCTTCTACCAAACCTGTTATCTCTTTCTCAACCCCCTCCTCGAGGAAGATTTTTCAGCTACTCTGATGTGTTATGTTCCTATTATTATCAGGGTAAGTACTGCTGGGAACCCAACTCAAAGTATGTAATTATGTGCAAAACTCATACCAATAACTAGGTAAGAAAATTAAAGCAATTTTAGAAAATAACCTATTTCTTGAAGTATGTATTCATAAGAGACAGACATGCCACAACTAACAGCATATATGCAGTAAAATCTAAAAGCCAGCTTTAAATAGTTCTCAGAATAGCAACAGAAGACTCTCTTGAATAGATTGCCACTGGTCAAATATAGATTGATTTTTTTTTAACCCCTAAGCCTTCAGTGAACTTCAGGGAAGAAATATGACACTAAGTGTCTGTTAACAGTTCTTTCCCCACTTCTGTCAACAAGGTTAATCTGCAACTGGCAGATAAAGCCAGAAGAGTTCCACAGCGGTGCCCCAGTGTGCCTTTGCTTTTAATACAGCACCCTCTCCCACGATGCATTCTGATCCGAGTGGTACAGATGGTCCACCGCCTTGTGTCTCTGCAGGCCACCCTCCAATATTAAAGATGCTTCATCTGTAGCGGCTCTCGTGAGAATTAGGTATGTCTCTTACTTTCTCCCAGATTACACATGTGAACTTGACATGTCTGGTCACTCCTGATTTATATTTGGGAAAGTGCTATCAGAAATTTATGAAGTGCTCTTCAGCTGGGGCATCTAGCTGAGCTTTATTAAGCTTATGAAACCTCCTAGCAGGCTGTGTTAGAGAAAGTCTGGTCCTCTTATTTTCTATGGTTTACAGTCAAGTCCCTGACTCTGTTCATAGCCTGAATTAGATACAGCTGCCTTTTTTTTTTCTCTTTTTTTTTTTTTGTTCTTAACTCTGCTAGTAGGGGAATGAGAATAGAGCCAAACTTAGTTCTCCTGTGTGACAACACAGAACATTACACTCAGTCACATTATAAATGTTGAGGAGATAAAACCAGACTTCAGTACATTTATTCTATTTATAAAAGAACCAAGCTAAGTTCTGCTCCCAAGTAGCATTTACACCAAGGAAAGGCTTCTTTTTAATGCTGATCTCTGTAATTAATGTCAGTTCTACTGCAGCACAGGCAGGATGCACAGGGATGACCAGTGGTAGTCCTACCCCCAGATGGTACTTTTAATATGGTATTGATTAGCACTGCTTGGCACAGATGTAACACACACTATGTGCAAAAGTAGTGACAGTGGCTTGCACTGACTGGTGCTCCCAACCTCGCTAATGCAAGTCCTGGCACAACCCTCCCATGTGTAAACCCAGAGCAACTTCACTGAAGTCAACTAATCAAGTTATTCCAATATTATCAACAGTGGCATCTAACTCTTCCTGTAACAAAAAAGGTACAACATGTGTAGCAAACTAACTCTTCTATCAAATCCAGAAATTAATCCTGCATTGAGCCTACTTCTAGAGAGCTGCTTCTAGTTATGGTTACATTAATTGATTTTTTTTTTGAAGTATACAGCAAGAGACTGAATACAGAAGCCATCATAGACCAGGGTAACAGTGTGTTAAGCCATGCAGTGAAACTGCACAAGGGAAAACTAGTTAGCAAGCAGCAATGCACACCTGCTCTGAGCAGGGCTGGAGCCAATACCAGGTGTATTATTTAAGCACACTTAGGTGTGCCATTTGTCCAGTGCTTAAATTCATTGAAATACATGCTGCTGGAGCCATTCCCTAGCAACCAACCCAATTAAAACCACTTTGCCGGTTAAATGGATTCAGTGGTGCTGCTGTTCTTTTAACTCTTGAGTCACCCCTACACATCCAGGTTTGGGTATGGTATCTCCTTTTTCACTGTCAGCCATCATTTGAAAGCATTATATTTTGTCTGTGAGAAATAAACACGTTTTTATCTGTGGATTGGCAAGAATCTTGTTTGCTATCAAACAGGGTTCTCAGGGGAAGGCTGGTATCAGCGTTACTGCTGTTACCTAACAACCTGCTATGTTTTCTTACAATTTTATACTTTCTGATATTTTCCCCCTAAATACTCAAAAGTTAAAGAGAAACTACAAAATCAAACCCCACGTGCTAAATGTGACTCTCAAACACTACAGTTATGATGATTCACCTACACAACTTACAGCTAAAGTATTTTTATTTGCAAGTATCTGCCCTTTCTTCCCAAGTCAGGAATGGAACTTCCAGACTCATTAGAGCACTGAATTACTATTCAGATGTGTTCTTCTGACTCGCCTTCCTTATGCTGGTGAACTCTATACCAAAGCTAAATATTTATCACAGGGAAGCTTACTTGCATCACAGAATCTCTTCCCTATTCTGTAACTTCATTTTAAATAAATTTGAATTATAAATTAGTTACAGTTTTCCCTAGGACCTGAGACTTTAAAAAGTGTTTTAAACAACACAATACGCTTTCGATGAATCCATCCTATTCTTTGGGATCACTGCTCGCATGTTGTTATTACAGCTTCCCAGTAATACACACAAAATTAGTTACTCCTCAGATAGGTTAAACTGCTATTTGGGTCTCCTAAATCCACAATAATAAACACACTTTCCTACACCACATGCAATGATAACGCAGTAACAACTTAAAGGAGATTAAGAGGTATTTCCCTCTTATACTTATTATCTTTGCATGTTTATAAATAATGAAGACACACAGTCTTTGACTTTAAAGATAATTGTATTAGCTTGTATTAAGTACAGTAACAACCCCAGGCTTTCACTTCCAAAAACACCAGAAGGGAATGACTGCAAGCACTTTAAGAATGAAAATGTAGGCAAGAACAGTTCACCACAAATACATTTATCGAGTAAACAGAATTTTCTGTGGATGCAAACAGACCTCCCCCCCACCCCCCGCTATGTGTAGCTACAGGCAGACACACGCAGACACTCAGATACACACATTACCCGGATGCGCACAGTAAATTGCTAAACGAGAAGCTAAGTGCTACGGCATCAGTTGTCTTTGGAAACTCTTTCCCGCACACCCCAACCCGGCGCGGCTGCCTCGCACCCACCACGGAGAAACATCCAGCCTCGCCAGGAGCACACCCCCTCCTCCCCCGCGCAAGGGGCCGCGGCCCCATCTCCTCTTCCCCCGCAGGGTTAATCGCTACCGGGCTGGCACCGAGCACCCACCCTGCCGTGCCAGGGCAGGCACAGCCTCAAGGCCGGGAGGGCCGAAGGGCGGTGGCGCTCCGGGGGAGCTCCCGCCGCACCAGACGGGGCCGGCCAGGGACAGCAGGACCGCTTCGCACCGCCTCCGCTCCAGCCGCCGCCGGTCCAGCATCCACCCGCCCGTTCCTGCCCTCCCGGCCCCAAGCCCCCTTTCTCCCAACACCTCGCTCAACTTCCAGCCCCGCCCGTTACCTATGCAGCAGGAGCACGGCCAGACCTGCTCGCTGCCTGCTGCATCAGACCCTCCGCCCAGGCTCCCCGCTATGGCAGCCTGGCTTGGCCTCCGGGAACCCCAGATGCGAGGGCACCGCCGCCCAGCCACTCCCGAGCTTCGCGCCGTCCCTTCTCAGGGAGGCGGGTGGAAGGGCTCCAGCCACCCCTTCCAGCGCGCCCTGCGCGGGCAGCGCAGCAGCCGCCGCCGCACACTCACCGCGGAGCTGGCGCTCAGCCGCACCGTGCTACGGCCGGCGCTCTCACAGCCCGCCTGCGGAGCCCGGCGCCCGGCGGGGAGGAGAAGCGCATCCTCCGGCCGTGGTGCCGGGCAGCGGCAGAAGCTCGTTTGCCGAACAAGCGCTTAGAGGAAGCGCTCGGGAGGTCGCTGCCACCCCCACCTCCCTTCCTCCTCCTCTCCCTTCTTCTCCTTTTCCCGTTTAAAAAGTTCATTTACCTCGAGGTTCCTCCTCCCAGCATTGACGCAATGCCCCGGCGGCGCGCACAGAGGAAACCTGTTCCACCAGCCCCTGGCTCGTTCAAAGTCCAGCAGCAGCACCGCGGGCTGCGGCTCTGCCCTCCAGCAGGACACGGCGGGGGCGCAAGCTCCGCGCCCCAACGCGTGCAGGGGCAGCGGGGCGGCCTCAGAGGCAGCCCCCGCCGCGGGGAAGGGGCTGACCTGAGCTGCCGCTGGGTGCATAAAGCCTTTATAAGCAGAGGAGGTAGCCCGGGGGGCGGAGAGGAAGAGTTAATTAATTGCCCCTCATATTTTACGCTGCTCGTCTCCGCTACGGGCCCCCGCTGCCCGCCTCCTGCTAAGCGCTGCTGAGCCGGGGAGCAGGCTCTAAAGGCGCTGGGGTGTCAGGGAGGTACCTGGCGCCCTGAACCAAGCCAGCCGTGGAGGGGGAGGCTCATGCTTTCTTAATGCAGTGGTCATTATGCAGTTGAAATTAAAGGATCCAATATTCACTAGTGATTAAGAAAAGCTAAATCAAGCTTCTCAAGGCAGGGAGTATGTTTAGAGCAGGTGCCATCTCCACTACTTGGAACAAGTTACATTCTACTCCTGAAACTTAACAGTGTTTGAACAAATATCAAGCAATATTGCTATGCAACACCTCCAAGTAGCTTGTTTAAGTACCTCTTTAAAACATGTATTTCCTAGATACTGCTACATAAAGATGTTAAGAGAAATGAGATAACATTTTATTCTAGCTTTCCCAGGCTGACAACATCACACATTCAATGCAGGTTACCTCAGAACTTCAGGACACTTCCTATTACATCTAATAGTGAAGGATGCACAGAGGAGGCCATAGATCACAAGTTCCAGTGTACCCAAGTTTTTATTTTGAATTTGTGTCTTTAAAATATGCATTAGAAAACACACTTTATGCCAGTATTTTGATCATAAAATGATGCTACATTGAAAATAGTTTATGTGGTTGAAAATGGACAGGATATATATAGCTTTCCTGTGCAACAACATAAATCAATGAAGAGGAGGAGTAAGAAACGCATTAGAAAGAGAAGATTCTATCATTTCCCTACTCAAGTCAAAATACACACTTATACAGCTGCAGAAACAGTGATGAAATATGATGGTTTGTGAAAATGCCACAGGACTAGCTGTAGTTTAGGAAAAAAGCCAGAGCAGAAGAGACTAACACTAGAGACTGACAGGAAGAACTATAGAGTTCTAGAAGTAAATATTTGGAAAAGCAATGCAAGATATATACACACACACACTTTGTTTTGTCTATGATTTATTTTGGATTTTTGCTTTAAAGCAAGCAGTGCCTCCAATGATCGAATTCGGACTTTGCTGGAGAAGACTAAATCACCTTGAGCCTTTTTTCACCGGGTTGTATTCTTGGCTATGCACAGACCTGGCCCTAAATCAGCGAAAACCAAAATGGCACAATTCCTCTGAACACAGGTATGTCACTGCTAAGGTACCGAGTGAGCCCTGGTATGCACAGGAATACACAATACAAGCGAAGCACTTCAAGTCAGTACAACTGCGTCCACACTAGGGGCTGCAACAGTCTAACTGTATTGGTATAAATAAACTGCTCCTGAACAGGGAGTTACAGCAACACACCAGCTGTGTGTAAAACAGGAGCTAGATCTTGCTAACATTTTGATAAAACTGTTTTATTGCTTCAAGATAACACTTGACCTTTTGCTAGTGATTTTCATCTCATAATAAAACAATTTACTGACAATTATTTTTTACAACACACCTGTGTTCTGATTCTGCACATTCTAGATGCGAATTAGTGTCAGATAAAGCAGCTGAGTCACCCAGGACACTTTGAGCAACATGGCCAGGAACAGAACCAGGACCTTGCATTCCTCCGTCCTAACCACAGGCCATCAGTCTGCAATACACCACCTCTCCAAACTACCTCTTAAAGGCACTGCAAACAGTAACTACCAAGCCAAAGAAACAACAAAGTTTGCTACACAGCAGTCCACATTTCACGCTGCAGAAGGAAACCGAAAAGCTCCCTGTTCAAAACATAATTTTTCTAGAGCACCCTAAACAGCATTTTCCATTACATGAAACATGACCTAATATAATACTGCATTGTGAATTGTCATTAATAGAAGCTACAAGCACCAAAGATACTAAAACTAGTATTAGTGACATTAGTATAGCAATCTAATTTTGCTTTAGCATCACTGGAAAAATCTGTCGCAATAGATCGCTCACTCAACAAAAGGGTATGTTCACCTCACAGAGAGCACATGTAATTTCCATTAATGTTAATGGCAGTTATGCAAGTGCATTAAGAGGATAATATACCCCCTGGTCTGAGACAACCCTGCAAAGTGAAAGGTGCTTCCTCTGGAAGAGAATGGGGTTTCCATCTCATACATTTCAAAAGAACTTGTTCTGGCACTGTTATGAAACAGGATGGATAACAACTCTTATGCATACTTGGTGAATAGGTTCCAAAGTTAAAGCAGCTTAGCCATTTCAGCCAGTTTTCCTATTGCCAAAAACCCGAGGGATATAGACTTATTTAAAACACTGTGGTTTATTTGAAGTCTGGGGCAACAAAATCACATTAAATTACTGGTAAAACAAGGTCTGAAAACCTACTGGTGCATGGGGAAGGAACATTTTAGGTATTTACTTTTTAAAGAAAACCAACTTTTCATTCACTAATTGGAAAAGGATAACATTGGTCTATGTGGATCATCACGACTGTTTGAAAAGATAAAACAAACAAGATCATTCCCTTTCCCCTCCATACCAAAGCTTTTTCACTGTGTAATCACCAACTAAATCTCAGATGTTTCTCACAATATGCCATCTGACAGGCTGTAGTTATTGTACTGTACCTCAAAGAATAAGTGTTGCCTATTATCCAAATAATTTTTCTGAACAAATCCCAGAACATTTGGAGAAAATAGATATACAGGCATTTCTTTAAATATCATCACACATCTACCTGCATCATTAGACAAATAAATCCTTCAAAACATTTAATCTACGATTTCTCTGTCCACCTTGCTTTCAATTAGCATGGCACAGAAAAACATCTTGAGCAATGCATGTCCACTAAACTATAGGCTTGCACATAAAGGCGACTCACTTAGATCTAGCTGGCAGACAGTCAGGATTCCCACTATTATCTTTTAATCAGCTCTGAGACAAGAGCTGAAAGTCAAGGGTGTAGCCAGAACTCATGGGGATCTGTCCCCCCAGACTGGAGCTCAATAGGACGAGCAGCCTGTCAGCCATAGAGAGAAGTAACTTCTGGGAAATGAAAAGAGGGAGTCCAAAGTCATTTAAAAAACACCCCAAAATAGAAGATAGGAACCGTGCTGTGTGAGGCATGTCTTTTTCACTGTTGCCAAATATATTGTGCTTTCAGAGCTCAAATATTGCTCTCTTCTCGTGTTACAGGGAACAGAAAAGAAGGGCTGGCTTTCACATTTTTATATTCTTCAGTGAATGCCGTCCAACTCTTCTCCAGACTCGCTAATCTTCATCTTTATAGTAACACATCACGCATAAAAAGCTTCAAACCATTAGTCATTTTGATTTCTCCTCTCTGCTTTCATACTTTTTAATGTATACACACATGCTCTGAGCCATCTTTAAAGAGCTGGTAATAAAGCCATCAAGTGAACTTGACTCTGATCTTGCTTTTTCTTCAGCGTAATTTATTACAGTAATCAGTCCAGTTATACTAATGACACTGGTCAGAGACCTTATGGCAATACAGAGTTTAACTTTTACTTCTTTAAACAACTGCACTTCAGTTACACAAAACATGTAACTACTGCTTCAACATCACATCAGAAAGCTATTATTATTAAGGCCTAAACACCACAACATGCTCCACTCCTTGATGCCTTGCACTGCACGCACTTTATATCACAGATTCCAGCTCCATGTGATTTTGTGGGCAATTGCTCCACTCTCTTTTCATGTCAAGTTGAAATTTCTGTAAATGCACAACCACTTTGGGTGGGGAGAGGGAGTGGTTTCTGTATTTTGAGGTACTTCCATGAAAATGGAAGAGGAGAACACAGCCAAGAAAAGCAAAAGGAGAAGGGAAAAATTCACCTTGCTCGATCTATATGCTAAGCAAAGGAATGAATTACACTTCAGTGTGAAATTAAAGATTTAGTTACAACCAGGAGTTTACAATGTGTCTATACAATGTAATTGTAGTTTAAGATTAATCAAATTAATTTGTATTGTAACTCACAACAGTGAATGCAAGTTACTTGATGAAATATTGAAGTTGCAAAGCTGTAACAGCAACAAAAGTATCACCCCAGTGCACTGACCAATGCGATAGCTTATCCATTTGGACAGTAAACTCAAAACAAATCTTTCCTGGGAAGCCAAACAAATTCCTAAGAAAACACTATCAGAATGATCCTGGCGTTCACATACAAATTCAATTTGTGTGTTCTGAGCATTAATATTATTAAGGCTCAAAGATGCCTCTGAAGATCTAGACAGAGGATGTAAATTCAATGAACCACTGTTGATCACACTGTCTATAGAAGGAAGAAAAGAGACCAGGAGCGAAAAAATCAGCCCCTGCCTGGTCCATATTTCTAAATTACCCTCAAATAGCTGTTTGTAAGCATGCAATGATTTAGTAATTTATTTTAATAAAGAATTTTTATTTTCATGAAGAATTCTGGGTTTGTTTTTCTTTTTTCCTTTTCATCCTGATCTAACTTTTCCCTGTAGGCTTTCAACACATTTTAGTATGGTGGTCAGACTGTCTCCTATTCTGATACCTGGATGTTAAAAATGTATGGCTGTAGAGCAATAGGACAACAACCAACCGAACACATTATTTAACTAATGATTAGCTGCAATCTCAGCACAAGCCAGGATGTGACACAAAACATGAAAGGCTATCACATTCACTTTCACTAGAACTTCCCTTTGTGAAGTCAGTGGCCATTGCCCTTATTTAAAAACACTTCCTAAGGAAATAACAACATATATAGTGATCAAATATTCTGTGACCATCTAGTAACAACTATTCTCTAATTTGAAAGTATTAGAGCAGAAAAATGTTTAAACAACTGGTACAGGATCAATATAACAGCAGGCCTCATCTTCATATAACACTACAATGTCCACTCTTTTCTGTGGTTCACTGTGCATTTAATGTTGAGGATCTACCTGTGTGGCCACGCTATCTCCATCCTGCAGAAAAGCACTCGGGGCACTGAAGAATGGTTACCTGCAAGTCCTGCCTCTGAATAGCTCCCACAGTGGAGTTACCTACTCCTTCCACATAAGGGTTTCACTTGCAGTTTTTAGGTTCAGGTGAACTTTCTGCACCTGCAGCAGAAGTACCTTCTGTTACCAACACCTGTTCTGTAGGACCGAAGTCCAAAGGCATGCAAACTCATCTCCTTTCAGAACGCTAGAGCTTACTGTTTACTTAGCTTCTCACTGTGTCTTCTAACTATTACTGTTTAATAGGTCTCCCTCTCTACCTCAAGCACATTTTATAACAACATAGATCTCTGGATCTGATTATTTGTATTTTCTAAACAGAACTTCAAATGCACAGTTTTAAGAAGTATTAGGAGAGCAAGTGACACAATTGCCAGCATTTCACATACACAAAAAAGGCTAAATCATTTTCTTGCTCTAGCTCAATAGCACAAGTAAAGGAAAGCTTACGGTGGGATGTGATACCTGTTATTACATCAACTGCTACACATGGGAAGGAACAGACACACCCTCAGGCATATCAAGCACTTCTTCAGATCTGAAATAGAAGCAGCAATCTTCAAAGCTAAATCTCTCTGAGTTTAACTAATGTGTTCATCAAGCCACCTGAAAGCAAAGCAGCTCATATCTCTGATACAGGAAAGCTTGCTTGCAACTAAAGAGAAGATAGAGCTTGATCTGTTAGAGTTGTAACTTGTCTCCTGAAAAACATAAGGCTGATTACTGAGGTGGAGATAGAGGAAAAATCAGAAGTTTACCATCTCCTAGCATGAAGTGACAATCAAGATTCCTGCATGGAAGAAAACCTAGATGATGACTACAATACTATAAAGTACTATTAACAGCCACTGACTCAGTGATGCCTGAAATGTGCCTTGCAATCCTGTTTCTTCATTTATAATACATTTGTATAAATAGATCTGATTTTTCTTCATCTTTCAAAAATTTCAGACTGATTAGAGAGGTGTCTAAAGTGCTAAAAATAAGACTTCTGCTACTGTCTGTGTTCAGTCCTGCACAATTAGATTCTTCTTTCATGCTTATCTTCATACAAGATGAAACATTCCCATCTGTAATCTGACTGGCTTCCTGGTCCTCTACCTAATTATTTTAGATTCAACATTTTATTTTCCTTTTATCACATAAGAACACGTATCAGGTGATTTACCTTCATGTTTTCTTTATGTGTAGAGCATATTGCAAGGTGCAACTGAGCCCCTTTGCCATTCAAAACTGCCACTTTGAGTTATTATTTGTAATGATAATGTCTCTTTTCATTTGAGAAAAATATGTAGATCTGTGTCACATTTTTTCTAGATTCACAAGCAGCATCTTCTCTATTTGACATTTTAAAGAAAAACCCTAACTCATCATCACTGTAGGAGCATGGCTGGCTACAGCTATATTTGGCAAAGAACAAATTGAGCCTGATTGGTCTCTCTAAGCATCCTTTTGATTTTTTATTTTTTTATTTTTAAACATCACAGCTGCCCTTTCTGGCTTAGAATACATATTATTTCTGATTCCAATCACTCCTTGAAAATTATGTCTGATTCTGAATTACGAGGTTTTTATTGCTAACTTCAGTCCCTATTTCGATCACTGCAAAGCTTCTGCACTACCACTGAGCAACAAATGACAGGTCAGGTATCTTACATATACCGAGTCTCATTTACACACCTCAAGTGAAGTCAATTGATTTTTTTCAGAAGTGGTTAGCACCCACAGGAAGCAGTTCATAGCTTTCCTTAGGTCCTGAAATCGGAGCTGAACACTCCTGACATTTGGCACTGCAACCTTTTTATTTGCACTTTAGTTAGCTTTATGTTATTTGCATGCCTTACCACTCTCAAGGTTCATTACAGTAATAATTCTTGAGAAACTTGCTACTCCCAAAGCATAAACAGACATCAACTACCTCCCCTGCCAAATTGAATTGTCTGACATATCTGAGTGTATTTCTTCAACGGTTGGAGAGTAATTTAAGACAAGGCTGGTTGTTTTTAGTCAGAAAAAGTTCTTACCATACATCAAAAATTTGGTACATAAACTGTAGATGAAGAGCAATTTGTGAAAATGAGATTTTAAGCTCAAAATCTATTTTTGCAGATTTGCCTCTTAGGTTTTTCTGAATGAAGGCATATAATATAAACAAAAAGCTCCTGGAGGTACCTATCCAGCCATCATACACATTTTTAGTGATAACGGTAAAACAAACAAAGAAAGCAACTACTATCCTTGAAGTATGAGCAATGGTAAAGTGCCAATCAATATTTATAGCTCAATATTAAAAAGTTTTGAATTTTGTTTACTAGCTAAGAACTAGGTCAAGACAAACTTCAGGCTTCATAATTTCCAGCTGAATGGATTTTAAAAAGGCCAAAATCTTTTGAGAAGTGGAATGTTTCATCTGTAGAGCTCTGGCTGTAGCAGTACATAATTCCAATGCAGATTCCCTACCCACCAGGAGATTTGTGGTTTGTATATTCCTAAATGCACAGAAAATCACAGTCCAAATTTTGTTCTGACTCGCACCAGGTTAATACAGAGGATCTGGAAAAGCCTAGTATGCTTTACCAAGAAGAAAGTATTTTAATGGACAGAAAAATATTTCACTAAAAGCACCATGTCACACTTGCTCAATGAGAATCTATTCAAGACTCCCTGTTTTATGATTAAAAACTCTGAAATGCCCTGGGCAATTTTCATTTTTTAAAAACTATCTTGGGCATAAAATTCTTGCAAAACACAGAGGTTCCAATATCTAAGATAAGGAAAAAAAAGAGAAACATATGCAAATATCATCCCAGACTCAGGCTCATCAAGTCAAAATCAAAATGAGTTCTATCAGGTAGCACCTGTTTAGAATGCTTGCTTTTAAATGCTGCATGAATTAGTAGATATTTGAAACAAAGTAGTGTGTCATCTGCCAGAAGGAAGCTGCTAACACTTCAAATGTAACAACACTGGTAAACATGTTAATTTTTTATGGATGGTAATATCTCTTAAAAAAAATCTTTATGTGAACCATAATAAAAGTGAAAGTTAGAAGTAATATTTTGTCTCTTTGTCCAGATCTCTCAACATACTGTTTATGCCCTACAAAGGCTGAAGGGCTCTTCACTAACAATTAGGATAAAGTGTTGCCTTGAAAGATAACATGTTCATTTTCACTTCTTTTTTATTAGAGATACATACCCAGTCTATCAAAATTCATAACAGTCAAAAGCAAAAGCACCCAAAAACCAGTACAAAACATGCAAATACTCCTGTTTAAAAATAATATGCACTAGGAAATACTGGTAGTGGTTTGAAAGCATCCTTGGATTTCAGTCAGCAATTTGTCATAACCAGGCTGAAAAGCAGAGATGAATGATATATATTCAGCTGTGATTTTTACAAAGATTGAAACCCTTTCCTCCCAGCTATGTCTTCCTTCTGCTCTTCCTCCACCCAGTAGCTCAGCTTTCTTATGCCATTCTTAAAAACATATCTAAAAAATCCTTGGATTTGAACTCCTGAATTTGTATCTTAACAGCTTTTCCTAAAAATCATCCAACACTATGCAACTAAAAAAATTACAAATAATTCCCATTTGGAATTCAAATCACTACAGTTAGTAATATTGTTCTAGAGCAGGTCTAGTGAGTTTGGTTTGGGCACAGGTGGGGAGGAGGGTGTGGTGGTGGTATTGGGCTTGGGTTTTTTTTCCTACTACAAAGCAGAAATTTTTGATCAAATCTTGGTTTAGAACAGGATTTTTGGGCTTAGCATCTTCCTTTGCAGCTCAGTGTAAATTCAACCAGTAAGAAAACCGCACATACCAATCATGCAGAACCAGCCCATGCAGAATTGTCTCTATGGATCCAGGTACTTTAAAAGAGACTTGGCAGTGAGGAACAACAAAAAGCTATTGCAGACATACTACTACAGACTGCCTGGTCTGTGTATAAGGTATGAACAGCCAGCCATTTCCCTACTGTATTTGGTCTTTCAGTCTGACCTGTAAGCCTGCTCTTTGGCTGGTGCTGCAGAACAGTAAGATGACATCTGCATCAGGACATTATCAGATGGTGGTGTAGTTTAGGTCTGAGGTAATTTTGCAGTTCAATTGAACTTGACTATCTTTGTTTTTTTGTAGATTAAAATATAAAAGTTATAATTTTGTTAGATTTTTAGCTTAACTGATTTTGCATCTTACATTCTCTAATAATTACTTATTTCTTACCTATCATTTTCCATAATTAGATCTCAAAGTTTTACAAATTCGATATGGAATATTTGTTATATTGAGAAACTGAGCTATAGGAAGGAACTAACTTACTCAATGTCAACTCAGCAGATACAATCACCTAACTTCAGATACTAACTTAACAAAACCTTGTCCAGTTTGTAAGGAAAATACTGCAAGTACAAAAACACCAGCACAGCTATGATGGTAAGTCATGATTCAGGATCTTGCTATTACAGCCAAAAGGCAGTCTGTTTACTTTAATCCCCTAAGGATCTGTACTGGTTTTGGCCAGGATGGAGTTGATTTTCTTCATAATAGCTAGCATGGGGCTGCGTTTTAGATTTGTGAGCAAAGCAAGTGTAGTCAACACAACGATGTTTTTGCCACCGCTAAGCATTACTTACACAGGGTCAAGGTCTTCTCTGCTCATCACCCCACCAGCAAGTAAGCCTCCACAAGGAGTTGGGAGAGGACAGGGCCAGGACACCTGACCCCAACTGACCAAAGGGATATTCCATACCCTATGACATCACACTCAGTAATATAAAGCTGGGAGAAGAAAGAGGAAGAGAGGACATGATGGCATTTGTCTTCCCAAGTTGCTGTCACGCTTGATAGAGCCCTGCTTTCCTGGAAATGGAAGAACACCTGCTTGATGATGGGAAGTGGTGAACAACCTCCTCATTTTGTTTTGCTGGGGCATGCAGCTTTGCTTTACCTAGTAAACTGTCTTTATCTCAGCCCATGAGTATTTGCATTTTTACCCTTCCCATCCTCTCCTCCATCCCATGGCACGGAAGGAGCAAGCAGCTGTGTGGAGCTTAGCTGCCCACTGGAGTTAAACCACAACAGGATCACAGGCATTGAGCCCAACAACAAGAGACAGAAAAAAACTTGCAGATAACACTCAAGATCCAGAGCAAAATACCATGTTCTGAGTCCTTTTCATCAGTCTAACTGATTCCTCTGCTCTAAGAGATCTTAAGAGGTTAAAATGTTTATTAACACTTTAGGATAATGGAGATTTGTCTGCTGCAGAGTTGACAACAGGCAATGGTGATAATTCAGAATTTGCATAGCTTTACTAGTCTGTACTGAACAACAAACTGCCTCGAGGAGGCTGACACATAAGTGTCACACACACTCTCTTCAAATCATTGAGAGACTCCACTGCTGCTAACAGCATCTGAAGTTAGAAAGCGCTGCTCATCAGTTTTTACTCTGTGATCAAGCCTGAGCATCTGAAAAACCTCAAGGGCTTGTTTTGACTTTCAAAACCACTTATTCCTTAGACTAGAACCTTTTTCTACAAGCAGCACATCTTTTCTTTTTTTCCCTCCTCAACAATCTCTGCAGTTCTTAATATTCCACACACATTCCCAGTTGTGAGTATGTAGCTGACAAATCTAAAGGTACAAGTCATAAGCTGAGTGACAGCAAGCTCTGCCATTGGAAGTAGTAATAATAATAATAATGATGATGATAATAATATAATTCTACTTAATTTTAGGATAGCCTGAGTGGATTAAACCAAAACCAAAAGGACTGACTTCAAGCCATTCTGCTAGTTCAGACACGTTCAAAAGTGTTGTTGGGGTAACTTAATCCTAAGAAACTTTGTGCCAGATCAGGTATCACTTCTTCTCCCATAGTTCACCAGAATAAATCATGAGTTTCATTCAATCTGGCAAAAAACCAGATCTACAACTAGTTTATACTTCCAGACAATCCAGTAGTGCACAGATCTAATCTTGATGATCACAAATGCACCCTGCAAATGTTACTCTCCTTGCTTTAAAAACAGAGTGGGAGTGTTAACATTTGCTTATCAGTCCTAAAGACAAGGCAAAGAGAATGAAACTTTGTTTAACAGGCTGCGCTTCAAAGCCGGAGCTCCTTACAACTTTCATAAGAGCAAGCCTTCTCAACAAGTTTACAGCAGATATTTCTCTTCACTTTGCAGTGTGGTGATCTTAATTTTTATGAGACTGAACAGTGAGAAGCTAAGTCAGGGAGAAGTTCATTAGACCTGCCCAGAGACCATAACAGTGAGAAGCTGTGGTATCTTGATCAGTTTAATGGAAAGGAACAATTAAATACTGTGGCAAATAGTTATAGCACAGACATAGATACTATTAACTGAAGTTGGATTTTTAAACTTTGTTGTCTAGCTGCTTCTGATTGCCCCTTTCCATGTCAGATCTCATATCTTGGTGCTTTTCCCCACACCACTTCTACTGAAATAGAGACCATCACACACATGGTTTAACTACACTGGTCTGTGGCAGTGTACGTAAAACCGTAGTTTATGTTTAGCAGCACTATTCTGTACAACTCAAATAACCAACCTCTTTAACTTTCACAAACAAATTACATTTAAAATAGTCTTGCAAGTCATGATACATCTGTATTTATATGATGCTTAATCCTTCTGGGGTTTCATCACTGAAATTTGTCCCCATTCTGACACATTATAGTAAAGTCTAAGGATTACAGTTAAGGATGGCTATTCCTAGGGGCATAGTATTAGCTGCATGTGAGATTGATGTCGGTAGCTACAATGAAGCATAAAACCTCTATCTCTGCTATAAGAGAGCATTAGAAGTTCTCTTGCTGACCTACAGTTCCAGAAATAACTGCTAACCAACTTGAATAGCTTTTCAACAGTTCATAAGTTAAAAAAGAATACATACAGCATCCTGAATTCCTCTAGTACAGTCAAAATGCCTATAATTTCAAGCTTATATTTTCACATGCTTTCATACATAGCAATGCTACAATTCAACATAAAACACACACACAAAGCTGTATGACAAACATAGGTAACACTCAGGTCTCACACTATCTGGACCTTAATGAATAAATGGTTTTCAAAAATTTGGACAACACTCCCATTCATTTAGCAACTATTCAATTTTACTAACTCCATAAATCAACAGGGATGTGTTTGCTACAGCTTACAAATACCATGCAGCACATTTTACGTTTACAACTCTAGCGATGCTTCTTTTTACCTTCTCTTAGTAACACACATGGGAACAACCTCACCATTCCTAGACAGAGGAGGATTTATCAACTAGACCTAGATAAATCAAGATTCCTAGAAAGAAAAGACAACTAGATCAGGATCAGTAGGTAGAAGAATTAGTAGCCTGAGCTTCCTCCCTCCGGTTAGCCATCTTCCTTAATTCAGTGAACTGAAACAGTAGGATTAAACATCTTCTATGAAAGGAAGAAGAAAATAGACGGTGTCAAATATACACTATTTTTTTCAGACTACATAGAATGCACTTGAAAGAAAATGAATGTAATGTTAAAGTGTCATCTTGGTTTACATCTGCCTCTCTTGCTGCCCATATTTCTTTATACAATTCATGCACAGCAGAAAACACTCAAAAAATCGTCTCCACACACCTGATGTGATCTTGCCAATACAAGAGTATTACATAGTGGCATCTGAATACAGACCTACCATGTTCTTCTGGCAGCTTTTAAAGCACAGCTATAGACTAGAAGTTCAGAGGTAATGTTCAATGTCTTTATCAAAAGTTTCAGGGGCAAACAGGAAAAAAAAATAGGCAAAACCTCAGACTTTCAAACATCTAAAGCTCCCAACAAACCAGTTTAAACATATACACAAACACAAGCAGTGGAGACTAACCTGAGGCTTTCATATTTGAGTTTAAAATTGTTGTTCTCAGAAGTTGCACAGTTCTGCTCATTTCCCAGTTACGAAAAAAACCTAGTTATCAGTCCTGGTGTTCTTGTGACTCCCCACTCTTACCCTCACTCTGTCAGTGGGAGCCATTGTAATCAGGTGGGGATCTGTTCAAAATCACAGCACAACTCATCAGAAAGCAGCAGTACCTGACTGTCATTGGGGGCGATTAAGTAACAGGGTGCAAAATAGTGGCATGTAATGCTATTCATCTTGGTTTACACATGTACCAACATATATAATGATACACATGCAAAGCAACAGAGAACAAGGTTCAAGAGTTCCCAATTCCTCTCGTTGTTCTGACAAAGCTTTCACTGTTGAAAAAACATTCAAACCTCTTGCTTCTATTAAGAACAAACTGCATGAAAGATTTCTTTTTATAATAAAAATCTCATTCAACATATCTATAAATCAAAGAAACCAAATCTACTGAAACAAAGGATTTCATTGCACATCCAATCCTCTACCTAAACTGAGGATAAACAAGAGAATTAACCCAAAGGACAACAGTTACTTATGTGACAACATACTGGAAGATGTGAAGACATTATGGTGATCTAAATGGTGTAAGAATCAAACAGGAACAGAATGGTTTCAACACTTCAAAAAACCACTCCAAAATTTGAGCCACCTAAGGTCAGCAAACCCAATGGTAGCAGGCTTGCTGCATTCTGGGATGTGACAAATGATCTCATCTTTCCAACACACTGGCTCCAGATTTCTAGACAAGTCATAAATTTACAGTACACCCAAAATTGGTGCACTGTGTGTTTGCAGCACAGAGCTCGTATCAACTCTACTTCCCTTGATGTTCTCTCATCTGTACCTGTCAAAGCGAAGGCCTTATCAAGATGCCTTGACAGCCATTTATCCATATTTAGTTAGGTGTTTTCACATTTCTATTCTTACTCCTCAGTTCTGTTCTTCTCTGTTTATTGTTCTCCAGTGCAAATGCTCAGAGTATGCTGAATCATGAAATTTCACCTTAAAAAAAGTTAAAGGAAAAAAAATATTCTACACATCATGTAAGCTCACAGTGTTCCAGCCAGAGCTTAATTCAAATCCCAGCATTCTAGGAAACACTACCTCACAGTTTCTGAATCGTCACTCACCTAATATGAAAAGCTGTGTGCCATCCTAAGTACCTTTTATTTACAGTTATGTATGAACGTGAAACATTTTAAGTGAGGCACATACCTAATTCATCAGACACAAGGTTTTCTCCTCACTTGGGCATTATACTTCAAAACTAAGCAAATTTAAGCCCTTGATACTGCTTGCCACTATTACTTGAAAAAAGGCCCAACCACTTAATTTCTGAACTAAGTAGCATCTGACAAGTAGGAAACATAATAGAAAGTACTGTTATCATGTAACAGAATTCAAGCAGTAAGGCTGTAATTAGTATTTTATTCTGAGCTCCACAGAGCTCAGCACACGAAGTTCGATTGCATTCAGGAATTTGTTCACCTAAACATCTGCCAACAGGGAGGTGTTACAATGAAAGCTGTCCTTAGGACTTAGGGCAGCAGCATATATTCATCACAGCAACACACTCTCCTTAACGCCGCTTTAGAAAGACCAAGTAACAGTTATTGACATTTCAAACAATGCAAACTTGGAAATTCTATTTGTATTTCCCATTTGCACACCAAATATAACAGACTTTACCTGTGCAAGTTCCTAGGGCAGACCTACCTGAACAGCATGACCAAGCAGATCAGGTTATACTATTATTTTAAATGGTGAGAAAAACAACTGGTTTTTATTAATGATAAAGTTGCCAGATGTGTAGAGTTTTGTGCTGTAACACTAGCAAGCATATCCACTATATGTTGGTAGCATTTTTTCCTGTCTCCATTGCTGCTGCTGTTCATTTAGGTCACAAGGTACAAGACTGTTTTTAGAGCTCCAGGTTATTTCCTTAGGTAGGTGGATAGCTAGGCAGAAGTACAGGTCGCAAATTCACTTTATACTTTAGAAGCAGCCTAATGTGTGTATATATGGGTATACACATATACACAGGTATATACATATACACAAGTGAGTATGAGTGTGCCTCAACTGATGCAGAACTGGGATTAAAGATTTTATCTTGAAATCCTGTACATCTCTTATGAAAATAATAAAAAAACCATAACCAAAACTCACAAGTGAATCATTGCTTGTCCAGTGAAAGCCCTCGGGAACAAATATCATCACATACTGCACTGAGGGAAAAATATGGCATCTACAAGACTGTTTTGAGCTTTCAAAGGAAATATGCCCTGACAAGCTCAATGAATGAGCCAAAGTTTATATGCAAGATTTTCTCTGAAACTCTAGCTTGGAAAATTCCAGCAGAGAAGTGAAACCTTTAGCAAGACTGTTCATTTCTAAACCAAATAAATAGAATAAAGGACAAGACTGACAAATCACAAAACAGCCAGGTTAAGAAACAGGTATTTAAATGAAGAAAAAACCCCCACAAGCTTTAGGGATCATTTTCTCAACGAGCTTAAGGAAGAAAGACTTCTTTTAAAGCAGCTCAGATTAAGTGCCAATGTTTCTTTAAAGAAATGAGCCTGATACTGCATATTTATCAGGCACTCTAGGGATTCGTATGGCAAATACATGCCAGATATTTTAGAGAAAAGATACTAATCTGTTTATAGTCCTATAAACCACCCTGCTGTGAGCAGGCACAGTATCTACTGGCCTCAGGTAACTAGGAAGCCCTACACGACAGGCTATTGTCAATACTCTTAGTTAGCAAATTTGTTTTATATATTGACTATATCCTTATTTTCTTGGTAGATCTATAATCAGGAGGTTTTTACATTAAACAAAATAAGAAAACACAGTGGAGGCCTTATTAGGAGGCTGATTTATGTAGAAAGCTACACAGAAAGCAGGTAATTCAAACTATATTGTTTGTCCTCAGCCCCATACATACTGTTTGTAACCAGACTATATAAGAGCAAGGACTGCATCTTTTTATACATTTCTGTGGGACTTGGCATCCTGAAGCCTTGATTAAAATGTAGTCCCTTTTGTCTCTTCTAATATATAAATTCATCATTTACGATTTTTTGGTAGTATTTTATCTTCTAACAGCTGTAAAAAGTAATGCACCTGCAGAGAAAGAAACCCATTTCAAACGCCCTTTGAACTGTACTGGTATTTGTTAGAATGGAGTCTGATATGCCATGCTTGCATCTTTGCACATACCTGTCATTTCCAACAGCATTCATTCCTACCCTAACTGAATCAACTCCTTCATTCCTCATCAATGCACACTGTTGCCTGTGAAGTATCAGGCTGTTTTCATGATTTATTTATTTCAAGTCATTTGGTAGTAGCTGGAAAGTCAATAGGTGCGTGTTAAAATTATTTTTCTTAATTATTTAAAGCTTCAGAAGATTTTAATAAAAGCAATAATGAATTTAACACTCACTAAATAATGCTCAAAGAATCCCTACAGTCTTTTAAAAAATAAATAAGTGACCTGACGAGCTAACTTTGAAAATAACCATCAGAGAAACTAAAACTCCTAGGAGTAGTCTCTGCCTCTTCTGATACAGGCTCTTGCTGTTGCATATTGAGGAAAACCCATTGATACTGGTGCACTGACACTGACAGATAAGCAACAATGAAGATGTATGGCCACCTTCTTCTAGCCTTTGGTGTTGAAATAACATCCATTGTGTGATTAATGGACGCTGCATTTGTGAAAAGGTGCTGTCATCATTAAGGATTTCTGAAACAATGTCTGTTCCAACATGTTTTTAATGCAGCTGAGGTCAGCACTGAAAGATGTCAACTGAACACCAGAACTCCTGAAGCTGGTCCTGAGACAAATAGTAGGGAAGATGCAGCTGCGATTCAACTGGAAAAGGCATCTAGCTTGGAACTGTAACTTCCTGCTTTTGAAGCTGTGTGGAAATCAGTAACACAATGTAATGAAGTGAAATGAAGTTGTCTCATAAAAAGTAAACAGAGACACTCTTCTAGTAAGATGATACTATCAGTAAATAAATTGCTATTGCCTAGGAGGACAGAACAGTATAAACTAATCAAATACTCGTCCTGCTCTACAAAGTAGTACATCACTACGAACTTTTGTCAGTCAGATGTTCGAGAAGTTTTATTCCAGATGAGCTGATCAACAATATTTAAAGAATGAAAAGTTTCTTCTGGAACAAGCATTCTGTTTGAGCTTTCTCCTGTGTACAGCAGTACCTTTCACACAAACTAGAAGTTCAGACTCCAGAACGATGCCAGAAATGATCCAGTAACAACTCAGCACACAAACAATGCCAGCACAGACAAATTTTAACTTGCTTTCCAAATCATCACACATGCCTCATGCTTTACCCAGGAACGTCAGTAGGGGACTTTGAGGAAGGAAACTTGTCTCACACTTTGTAAGAAGTTTCCAGGATGTCCTGTATGCCAACTGCTGAGTGATTTTAATATCTTGCTTGCAGCAATTTTGAGACCATGAGTCATTCTGAGAGGAGCAAAGTGAGCAGGATATACCTGGTATGGTTGCCACGTAAGTATTTCACAAAAGGCAATACTTCCAAATAACCAGAAGGATTCAGCAGCATAGGGGCTGCTTTTCATCTGGTCCCCTGAAATACTGGATACAGAGCAAGCCCTCTGAGAAGACAGACATCCCTTTTGCCTGATCAGGCTCTATGTCCTCAAAGGGAGGATTTGTGCAGTGCAAGGCAGACTCTTCTGTGAGATCCAAACACTGGTTTTCACAAGTGGTCCAAGCATTGGTGAAAAGTGAGATTTGTGGCAAAGCCTAAGGCAGAACCCTGAAAGATCTGCTGTGAGAAGAGCCACAAAAACTTTCCTCACGGTAGGAAGATAGAATCCACTGTCCAATTCTGATATCACTTGCTTGGCAGCATTGGTGTGTCACAATAGCAACTTTGTTTTAGGGAAGTCATCTTTCTGTGACAATCTTCACATCCAAGTTAAGCCTCACAGAATGGAGCACTAGCTCTCAGGAAACTTAAGGAAACCCAGAGTTGTCCAACATTAAAGTCCCTGTCTTAACAGTACTCAATAGTCCTCGGAGTTCATTCCTTGCTTTCACATCATCTTTGCTCCTATAGTGAAGCACAGAGGTGATGTGTCAAATGGAATAGGGACCAAGAGTTCTCTAGTGACACTTCGCCTTAGAGAAAAAGTGGTGGAACCTCATATAGGAGGTCACAACTCACTCGAATAAAGACAAAATGACTGAGACAAGTTTAATTGGCGATTTGTTCTGCTGCTGAAGGCAGAATACTTGATGGTCTGAGCTGCAACATGGGCCACAGTCCCAGGGCCTCTAGCAAGAGCAGTGGTCTACCTCCAAATTCCAGTCCTATGAGGGAAGAGTGACGAGATACACTACAACAGGATACACATTTTGTTTTCTGAAATTAGAAATTGAAATTTAGTTTGGGATGGTTTGGGGTTTGTTTTTTTTTAATAATCCTACATCAAAAGTATGGCTGGTGTTAGTTCACTGACAGAGAAAAGGTCAGCTCAACAACATGTCTGCCAGAACATATTTGTCCCAGCTACATTCCACACTGGCAGAAAGACAGGAATAATTAAGATGGATCAAGTAAATCTAAACTGTCCACAGAGACAGTAAATAAATCCATGTGTTTAGGTCCCTTCCCTTAAAACAGCTCCAAAACAATCAGGCAGAGAATGAAAGCCAACAAGAAACAACAAACTGCACGTAATAAAATTTAATACAGCGCAGTTCCCATTCAAATGGGCCCAGGAGTTTAATGACGCATCCTGATTGATCATATCAAACATAAATGAACTGCCCAACAACATAGGTAACACCCTACTCAGCAGGATTAGGAAGCAAATCAGTCACAGCCTTTGTTTGCACTGTCTTCCTTCTCTTCACTGCTTGGATACAGTTTTCTGACAGTGCATTTGCAAGCTCTTCAAGAAAGTTTCTTTTCAGTTCTTGCACCCTAGTTCAGTGGAGAATGTTAAAGAAAAAGGGGTGGATTAACTACTTGACAGTAATTGGGAATCATCTCAGGATATAAGTTCTGTTCTTCCAAGGAAAAAGGGTTAAAATTAAAATAGCTGATTTTAATGGGAATGAAAGATCAGTACCAGACCCTACGGCAAGTTAATAGTATGTGTAAGAAATGAAAAGAGGTTACTGCCAGACTGCTGAGAAGTGTCACTGGGCAAGGGATCTGGGGATCCACGCTGGCTCCAGGCCATTCTGTACCAGCTTCCTAACCTCACTGTGAAAGGGAATCAAATATCAGAACCACAAAATGAAATTACACGTGCAGCATATCTCAGGTTCCACAGAGAAGACATGACTCCTCCAGAGGAGATCAGTGTAAGTGTATTCCATGTATTTACTGAAGACATACATACGTATAAGTGGATTCCATATATATACACTTGGGGTGAGGAGAGTACAAGAGAGTAATAAATAGATCCAAGTAGAAATTTCTCTGAAGAGCTAATAGATCATGGGAAATGAGAAGTAAGGACATCTCAAAGTTACAGGATTTTTTTTTTCCATAAGGAAGAAGCAAAGAAACACACAAGAAAAATGATAGTGACAATGAAACCCAGAACAGTGATGATGCATCCCATTAAAAAACCCACAGGATTAATTTAAGCATCTAGAGTGTAACTGTGAGATGTTGGTAACAAGACTAGGATAATTAAGAGTTACTGGATTCAAAATAATTGAAGTTACCCAAGACTTCTCATACTAAAGACAGAACTAGTCCTAACACCAAACTCTGGTTTATTCAAATGTAGGAAGAACTAACAGAAGCTTTACCACCGCTCTATTATTCACACTGAATTAAGCCCTTCAGTTTGTCAGAACAGATTTCTTCACAGAAAGGGGTGGCTGCAGCCCCATATCTATGGAGATGCTGCTTTGTTATTACATCTGCCCCAGGAAAAGATTTCTATGCTTCCCTGAGCTGGTTGACACCCACACACTTCTAAGAACACAGACATACTTCAGTATGTAGGGGTGACTTGAAGATACATTAGACATTACCCGTTGCCAGGCTGCAAACTTAAAACTCTTGAAATACAGCATTTCAACTCAAATCCATAGCACCATTTCTGGCAGGAGCTGGGCTGCCCTGGAAGGTTTTCTCCACTGACCTAGAATCATAGGATGATTTTGGTTGGAAGAGACCTTCAAGATCCAGTCCAGCCATCTATCCAGCCCCACTAGGTCCACCACTAGACCATATAACCAAGTACATCATCTACTCTTAACAGCTCCAGGATGGTAACTCAATCACCTCCCCGGGTAGCCTGTTCCGATATCTATCAGCCCTTTCAGTAGAGAAATTTTTCCTAATATCCAACCTAAACTTCCTTTGATGCAACTTCAGGCCACTTCCCCTTGTCCTGTCACTACCTACCAGCAAGAAGAGACTGACCCCCACCTCACTAAAACCATCTTTCAGAGCTACAAACAGCAACGAACCTTTTCTAATTATGTAGTACTGACACACTCTCCATTACTGTATCTTTCTCCTCTTTGGTGCGAAAGGTAAGGAAAAAAATTCCATCTAGATAGTCTTCTCCATCAATAGCCAAGCAAAGAATTAACAGAAACAATAGGCATTGTTGAGCATCTATCATGAAATTATTCTCATTATCTCATAGAAGCTTTAGCTTTTAAATTATCTTCTTTGCCCTATGTCCTTGAAAAGTTTTGCTTTTCAGTCTTTAAACAATATTCCTTTCCCCCTCATTTCAGTAAGTGTATTTACCACCTCAGTCCCACCTTACAAAACTGATCTATAGCAGTCATTTCACACTACTTAAACATTGCATTTGAATATTGACATCCTTGTACACACGTCCATAGTGGCTGATACTGGTTATTTTTTCTTCTCTGTGAAACAGCCTGAACTTGAAACTGTACAAGAAGGCCACAGTTTTAACTACAAAGTTTACATCCTTATGCAGCACACATTTGATACTACAGGATAACGGGACTACAACAGGCAGCGATGAGAAGGTAAGAGTTCTTTCACTGCATTTTAAACTGGCTGCAGCAGATGCCTTTTTTAGTCCTTGGAAGATTGATGATTCCATTATTTGTAGTACTCAGCAATAAATCTCTGAGTTTAGGATAAAGTGAGCACTTTTCCCTACTTTGCGTCTTCCATTACACTGTTATTCATCATGTTTAATCATTCATTTACCTCTGACTGCTACTGCACTTGGGGAGGACTGGCACATTATTGATTTTTGACTTTTACCCTTTAGAAGCTGGGTAAAGGGCTTTGCAACTGCTTAATCAAAAGTGACATGACCAGGGCAGGGGAGCTGAAGACCTTGGGAAGCAGCAGCTAAACAACATGCCAAGTTATGATGAAATAAAATTAAGAGTCAACAAAGAAAGAAAATCACAGTAAACTGAAAATTATAGAGGATACCCCCCAGGAGACCAGAGAGTACAAAGCTCTCCTCTGACTGGCAAAACACCATTCTGGGAAAGAGGAGACTAAGAAGGAAAAGTTACAGCTTTAAATTCCCACAAAAAGAAAAGTGCGAAGTCATATTCTGTTACAGAAATGTCAGATAATTTGGCAGAAGTATATTCTCAGTTGCTTATAAAGTTTCTTCCTCAGAATCACCTCAGCACTCCACTAGTAAGCACGCAACAAGAGTAACACACAACGTACTATTTTAATAGCTGGGTTATTTTCTACTTACCAGAAAACACAGGGGCTTTGGGTTTTTTTTTTTATGAAAGCTGAAAGAACTCCATATCTTGAAAAAAGTGCAGATAAACCTTTAACTTCTGCTACAATATCTAGCAAATTATGCAAAAACTAGTAGATATAAATACAGTTATTGACTCCATATCAACAGCATTTTAATGCTGGCTTCATATTTTAGATAAGAAGTAAAAGAAAAAAAGAAGAAATCCATAAGATAAGTTACAACTGGCTGGCTTGCCCAGTTATATCCACAAGCTTTCTGCAATGCCAGTTTCTCACAATCTCTTGCATTAACATGCAACTTCATAACACAAGGAAATAAAGTCAGTGTTGTTAATTCATAAAGACAGATAAAATTTACAAGGACATATGTCAAAACCCTTTCAAAAAGGGAAAGTAGCAATGCAGAGCGAAAGCAATCAAATTTAGGAAATACTATTGTTCTTATACTATAATTCATGTACAGCACTCACTTCAATTGTGCCACAGAAAAATATTTTCACAAATGCTTCAGCATAGGGACTACAATAGGACAGTAGAGGGTATGTATTTGAGGGGGTTTTTAGTGTCTTGGCAGATCAGAACAATGGGAGGAAAGGCCTTCTGAACCTCTCCCTTGCTGGGATAAATCATGTCTGTCACTCTACGGGTAGCACATGTGAAAACTAATTGGTCAGAAAGTAAAAAGAATATAAAAATGAAGTTTCAAATTGTCAGGGTTGGTTTTTTGGGGTTGGTTCTGCCTCATCCCCTACAAGAGCTGCCAGATGTGGAAAGGAAGCTATTGCTCATAAAATAAAAGTTTTTGTTAATTTTCATGATTTGAGCAAGACTATTACCTAAGACTGTTCCCCTCCTCAAGCCAAACCAAGTCTCATGAAAAAAAAATTAACACACTAGAAAAAGGAAAAGACGACTTCTTTCTATATAGCAATTCTTCCCCCAAAATTCAACAATGTGAACCTGCCAGGAAAGTCCAAAGAGACCTTAGGATATTGCGAAGGTTTCATAAGCTCAGGCAAGGCGAACGGGATAACTAGAGGAGATACTACCTGTTCCTTCTGTAGCAAGAACATGTGTTCTATTTCCTGCAGTCTGTCATCACGACACCTTAAGATAGCAGCCTATAATTGCTATCATAATCACACTTTCAAAGAACTTTAAGAAGACAAGTTTCATTTATAGCACAAAGACTTTATCTGATATCTTTCTTCCTAAGTATTATTGTTATTTACAGCAATTTTGAACCATTTACTCAAATGGAAACATATGGTGCTACACATCTGTGATAAGCAACCATTCTGGCAGGCATTACAAAAGCTCAGTACCACCTTCAAACCTTACTTCTATCAGGTCAATTCATGAGCTCTCTACTTCTTTGGATAGTCAGACTAGCTTGTACATAAAGCTGTGACCAACTGCAATGCAGATATTTGGAGCAGAGAAGTAAAACTTGGCTCCACGGCTTTATTCAGCTAACCAAAAGGATACTGCTTACCAAGTAATAACTGAGAAAAGACAAAGTTCTGTTCAATTTTTCATTATTCCTCCCCTACCCCCAGTTAAAGAATTTAAATAACATGTATGTTTCCCACTAATCACTATAACACATCTCTATATTGCATTTTTAAAATAAAAACATCTTCATCTTTAAAATCCTATCCATTAGTGTTCCGCATGATTTTTTTCCCCACTAACGAAAAAAACCAGCTTTGGAAGCAGACTGAGCCAACACTCTATAATAGTGACTTTTCTGATATTATGTGGCAAAATACCGTTATTTTATTCCAATCAGATGATGTGGAGTACACTACACTGAAATAACAAGATACAATTATTTCCCTATTATATTAAATAATTTGAGTAAGCCAAAGCAAAATACTCAGTGCTCACACCAATCAGCAGCAGTAAATCTCAGCAAAACCAGCTTAATCTACACTGGTATTTTGTATTTAAAAATATTTTAATATGCCTTTTGTTTAGTTGTTTTATGCAATTGGTTTAATTTTATGTGACCCTGCAGAGAATCAGACCCAAAGAGCTCTGCACATCACTGAGATAGTCGGCACATACTTCCTTTTTTGAAAGGATGAGTATTTTTTCAGTGAGACTGGACCACTGCTGTCTCAGTGACACACAGGATGGACAGATGTGGCTCATTACATGTCAGTCAGGAACCCTTATCCATGCATAGCTGTCAGTAGCCTCCTGAGGACCGCCAAGGGTTCTGACACTTGCTTTGAGTATACTTTCATAACTTGGCTCACATGACAGAAACCGCCCAGCACTCATTCTGAGAGCATTGGCTAGTCTGCTGTATGCACAGTACTGGTTGTGTTCATGATCCCAGGCCACCACCTAGATTTTCCCAAACTGGCTCACTACTGCCTACTAGAAGGAAAGGTGGTCAACTCAGTGATATGGTGCTTTAAGCAAACAAAACCCATTAGGTTTATGGTCTGTTGCTTGCTCTCCTAGGGCAAATAACCTGTCACCACCACTTCCTTACATCATTATCCTACATTGCCATTCTCTGCACAGTGACTGAACACACAAATAGCACTTCACTCAGCCTCTGGAACTACTGTACTCCAAGAAAACTCTCTACAGTATTGTCTGACTTAATTCTTTGTTTCCCTGTTGTTTACCTCCTTAACTTCTTTCTTTCATTCAACATCAAACATCGTTTGAACACAAAAGCCAAACCTATTTGCCTATAGGACTTAAAATGAATATTCACCATTCTGATTCAATTCTAATGATTGACATGATTATAGCTTCCAGCAATGAGTTCCCCACACAGCCTAAAAGTCTGAAAAGAGCAGCAACAAAATTAATGGAAGCCAGGAATAGAATAATGGAAGCTTGTTAGTTACTTAGACCCCAGAGACCTTGAATTCCACAGTTCCTGGTTGGCATCGTGCATTGAATCATAGAAACATCCAGAGAGAACAAAACCGATGATGAAGTACACTGCATCATGCAATACCTGCTCTGACTACTAAGCAGTTCATTCAAACCAGTGCAGTGTTTTGAGGACGTAACACATAAACAAAGTATTAAGCCAAAATAATAAAGTGCTGCATATAATAAAGCAGACACATTTTAGAGTGAAAGTGCTAAATCATTATACTTGGAACGAGGAAACTCTTCTGCCTCATAGAACACAGAGATAGCAGGAGAAAGGCTGTTTTACATGACAGTTCTTAACCATTGCTACAAGACTAAATAGCCAGTCACGGCATATCTGGCAGTCCCTGCCTGGAAGGATATGAACAGGTTGAAAACATTTATTTAAGCACACAGGTACTTATCTACTAACATGGGCAAAGGAAGAGCCCCTTAACTTACTAATGGAGCAAGCAACGTGAGGGTGGCTGCTCTTAGAGAAGATGTAGCTGTACAGTTGTGTTGCTTTTTCAGTGGCCATACATAACAGGCTTTTCTCGAATCCAGTTGGATGCCGATGCAGACTCTGGCATGCAACTTGGAAAAAGAAAAGAGAAAGCACATTTTGGCAACAGGAGGCCTTCCTGAAAGCACAGTAACTGAACTCTGACACTACTCAGCTTCTCTGAATCAACAGAGACCATTCAATTTGGAATCTGCACAGCAAAGCTAATCACATTCAGTGTTTAAACTTTGGGGTAGCCAGCAAGATGGATTAGAAATCTGAATTCTTCGCAAGTTGAATGGGAAGGCATTGATAAGTTTAAAAGACAAAAAACTTTCCAAGGATTCTTTGGATGAGAAAAAATTGAGATGTTTACTTTGGAGTTTTAAGTCCCTGCCCAATAGACATACATTCTTCCATTAGTTGTCAAAACAAATACACTGCTGTCCTAACACCTCCGTATTTAAAGTTTACTTTGCTTTGCGAATCAATTATTAAAACTTCTCACTCATGAAAGACACTTCTTTTTCAGCATTTATTCCTCATTTAGAGCACTATAGATGAACTATTTTTTTTAAACAAGCAGTATTTCCAATACTGCAAATTAGCTGAGATAGGTAAATCACTGAAAGTCACTGACAAGAAGGTTTATGAATAATTAAGCAGCTGATATACAGCTGCATTACCATGAGCTTCTTATTCAGATTGCCATATTTCTCAGCATGACACAGGCAAGACTTTGTTTCTGTAGTATAAAGAGACTCTTAATTAAATCTTCATTCTTCAGTGTGCCAAGTTTTATCCTTCTGTATGTGAGCTCAGATTATTATATTTTATGCTGAAAAAAATGTTAATTTTCTGCTTAAATTCACCAGATTGCTGATGGGATTTCCTTACAACTCTTTGTTGTTTCCAACTTCTTTAAAATAAAGTGCTACACATTCTTCAGGCAGAAATTAATTGCACTACTCCTCTCTTCAGGAGTAGTCATCTGAATATTTAATTCTCAAAAAAAATCCCATTTTAACATATTGTTAGCATGTTGGAGTGATCTTAATCCACAGTCATAAAATTCCACGTAATTGCCCGTGTCTTAATGACCTCAGGCTTTGAATACAATCATTGGTCTTTGCACACTGCCTGTCACTTTTAGTGCTTGAGTATTGACATGCTCTCTTCTTTCAGGTTCTCTGCAGCCCTTTAATGACTATGCCAATTAATAATGCATCACTCTCCCTCCTCTAGCTAATTTTAATTGCTGTAATTTATGTCCCTAGACAATTTTGCACTACAGATGTAATCTATACCACCGTGACTGAGTTAGAAGATCACACTCTCAAGGTCCCTAGCAGATAAACAACACAATTTCAAGTTCATAGACATTATCTACAATTGACACCAATTACCGTTCAAGGAAACAAGTCATGACATTACAGGTAACAAACAGCTCATTTTTATGTTCTGGAGCAGAGTGGACTTCACCAGCAGAGCTTTGACAATTAATTACAGCTTCACAGACAGTGCTTTATGGAGATACTCAGACACTCTGAGAGGGAAAAGTCGACCTAAAATTAGCAAAGATAGAGGTTCTGCAGTAGTTTAACAGGGTGAGGCCTATACTGCTAAATAGCTATTCTCAGAAATACATGAAGAATACCACCTTTGAGGTAGTATTAGGTTGTGGCATGAACACTCTAGATCCTTGCCTGCAGCCTGAGACAATGCATAAGACAAACTTCAGTGTTTCCTAAAACCTGTTTGCCAAGCTCACAGGTACAAAAAAAACCATGCAGAAAAAAAACATTCGTAGATAATCTCTATTCAGTTCTACAGACAGTACAAAATAAAGAGTGTAACAGTGAATTTTGTGTGTCCCTTGTTAGATTATCTAGCTCATCCCTTTGCCAGTATTATGGATGCTACACAAATCAGGTTCCAGTGTTACACTTAGCATAGCTCACTTAGATCCACAGTCCTGTAAATTCAGTCGCTCTGGTTTTATTGTGATTCCTTATTGCCTCACCTCATCAAAACCATAAAGCTTCTTGTGACAGTTGCTTCCACTTCTCTTCCAAAGCCAAGTATCTTTCTGGCCCAGCACATCGCACCCTATCGTCCCTAATAAACCTCCTCAAGCATGCTGGCCTGTTCATCTCTCTCCAAAGGAGACAGACGAATTCAGACAGCCTATGTTCTGTATCTAGATGCATCTAACTGCGCAAGTATAGTCCACTCAATTTATCTCCCACTGTACTGCACTATTTCCTATTCTCAGTGCATCAAAACCCATTAAAAATATACTACAAATGTCAGGTTTGGACAAGGTAATATTTATCCCTTTCTAAATATGAAAAGTTCAACACCAACATGGTTAGAAAACCATGAAAAGAATGTCAAATAGCTAACTGGCCTGCTAGCTCAGTAGTAAACTGTTTACACTGGGTATAAGCTATGTGGAGTTCACTGAAACATAATGCTATTGCAGATTACCTTGAAGACTATTGAATCCTCTCTGGGTTCAGTGAATGGGACTAAAGATCCAGGACATAATTTGGTATTTGTTATTGATGGTAGCACAAAAAAAAACCCAAACAACCCAGTAAAATGATTGCCCTCAAGCAGAGCAATAACCATAATTCTTACAGAACAACTATGTACCCTGTGAACAAATAAATAATTTTTGCTGTACAAGTGTCACCGTGTAATTTGTCCCAGACATCTTTAATTGATCCTTTCTCTTTAAACACAGTGTTGTTTTTAATATATGAGGTTACTAACCGAAAGACAGAATGAAAAGCAAAACTTATTGCGGCTTGCAATGCATCTGTCATCATTCAACCTCCAAGTGCCTCCTAATGAATTTTTGAAATAGTATACATCTTTAACTAGTCTCTAGTGAACTATATTCTTATATACTATCCTCAGAACTCATCTAAAATGCTCCATAAATTTACTGGCTAAGAGCCAACATGTCACATATCTTTAACCTGCTTCCTTTCTCCTAGTAGAACTGCAGCACACATTTCTGTTATTTACTTCTAACAGCCAAAATGGCAAAAGGGTGGTAGAAACAGACAGGTAGGGTGGAACGGAATTTGGGGTCCTTTAACTACACCTGCATACCTCCCTCTGGAACTTGGAAGTCAACCTAGAATCCCTCACTGGCTGAAGCACCGTTTCTGTTGACAAAAACACATTGAGGTTGCTCGCAAGGCACACCTCAGCGCTTCCCCGCACTTCCTAGAATCAGCTATCAGTGCCCAGTGGTATGAACCTGAAGGTTCCCATCATTCCTCTCACACATGACAGCAGAAGCAAAAAAGCAAAGCAAACACATCCCAAGCAGTAACAAAACAAACCCCAACCACCACATGCATGTTTAGCTGTAAATTATTTTAATTTTTCATGACTTCTGTTGAGTGCCTGAGAAATTCCTTAAAGCAAGGCTCTTCCACAATTGACAGCTTAGATTACAATGGCCACCACTTCCTGAGGATCTCAGAAGCACTGTACGTGCTAAACCGCAAATGAAACCAAAGATGTGCTTATGACAATTACACTGAAAATGCTATAAAAATGCAAAGTTTAGGTGACTCAATTCCCCACAATCCTAAACCAATCACAAAATTTTAATCTAAGTTGTGTTGTGCCTATCTTCCCTTTGTCTGAAACAGTGGGAATAATGATACCTAATTTGGAATTGCTCTAATAATCACAAAGTATTTAGATATTGTGTTGATAGTCACTTTAAAAGAACCAAAGTAGTTAATAATTCTGCAATTGGGTTCACTATTGTGTAGTGCCTGATTAGCCAGGCATCAGGACAGTAAAAATAAAGTGCTGCAGTTATCTGATGCAGTAAGCTCCATCTGTCCAGCACACTTAACAAGGGAAGACAAAACCTAAGCCTTTATGACAGTCACACATAATGATAATATACCTGTGCGAAGGACCACGTGAAAAGAATGTTTGAGCGTTCAACTTTACAAGCATACAATTCGCTTTAAAAGGCAGTGGGTGTGTAAGTATTTAACTACAGCAGGACTTCAGCTGCTGAAACAGTTGTGATGCTCATTCACAATCACTTGAAATTCAAAATCGCAGCTCTCACAAAGACAATCATATCTCTTTCATCAACTTCTCTTCAGTGACAATCAGTTTTCACTCCCCCACCCTTTGAGCTTAATTCTCCAACAAGCAGAGACAAAGTTGCAGCTATTGAGGATTATAGCCCACTGCAACACCCTCAAGGAGCATACACAAGTGCAGTGAAATGGAATCTGCACATGCAACACCAGCACATTTCTTCACAAGTAGCTCTTTCTACCAACACTAATGGCTGCAGAAACATCAAGGATGGGAGCCAAATGTAGCACTGCTTTGCGTTAAAACTCCCCATGAAGAAGGGGGACAAAACCAGATTCCTAGGATAGCAGAGGAAATAATCATCATAAAGATGTAATTCTTCTGAAAGTCACACACAATAGCAAGGTCAGCAGAGTGGTGTCTGTATGATTCAGAATTAAGTTTTTAATAGGTTTCTCTATTAGCTCACATGTGAGCTACTAAGCAATTTTTTCTCTCTCTCTCTTGCTGTATTATACTAAAAAAAAGTAATAAGTATGTCAACCAAGGAAAATGCCTAACACTGCTTTTAGGCTTGTTTTTTTTTTTCCTTGCATAAAAGACCCTCAAACCTGCTTTGTTGTATTTCTTTAACTTCCAAAGGATTGAGCATTGACTCTACATTACTGCCAAAAGCCTGAATTACAGCAAAGCTAAATCCTACATGGTCCAAATTCTTAAGTTTGGAACAGCTATAAAGAAGTTTGCAGCCACTTACAACGAGCAGCTGCTGGTGGTGTAAATAATTTTATTTTAATTAGAGAGCTTTTTTAGTGTTTCTCATTATCCATATACTTAAGCACAATCAAGCTCAAAGGCTGCGCAATTAATTCCTGGTTGACAACACAACCATTCAAGCTGTGCAAAGTATTCACAGTGAAACCTGCAAGTCTTGAAACATACATTTCACCCATCTTTATTCCACATCTTGAAGCAAAGAACTTTTTTTCTTTTTTTTAAATAGTAGAGCTGCTCAGCTTTTATGATCACATGACAGGGTTTGTTAAGAAATATTGAAGAAACAAAGAACATGCACACTAGTCCAACTGCCAACACTCTCCACAACTGTTTCTATTGAATACTTGGTACGAGAATTGTCACTTATAAAGTGAGATAAAAGACAATGTCCACTATGTTAATAAGAATGCATTGCTAACACCACACACCCTGTTGAAATGGAAATTCAGAATCCTGAAACTGAATCTAAATCCAAATTAATCAGTTTAAATAATTTCTCAGTCATAACACTGAACAGAAGCATAATAAAAAACTTTATAGACTAAAAGTCCTCTGTACAAGAGGTAAAGACACATATAGCAGCAACAACAAAGGAATAAAACCCTACCTCTCCTATTCAAGAAGGTCCAAATTCCCTAACATTAATGACTGTCTACATTTCCATTTGGGCATCTTTTGTCCTTTATAAAAATACATTTCACTTCATAGTAAATTATACCTAAGAAAAAAATAATAATCATCAGATAACTTTGTGAGTACACATCAAAAGCTCTTTGGGTTCACTGCAAAGAAGAGACAGAAAACTATACTGAGCAGATCATCTAGTCTCATCGTAAGCAGAAAGCTTCCTCTCCTTCTGTGAGGACTATCAATACCAGAACACTTCCAGGCAGGAAAATCAGGGTGGTCAAATCTTCAGACTGCCAATAGCACAACCCACCAAGACAGTTCCTTCCACCCACTGGTGATTACTCCCCCTCTACCTCCTTAGGTGCTCTGCACTGTGTTCTTTTACATTAGTACCGCAGAGAAGTGCAAGGTCCTTCCCTGAAACTAATTGCAAAGTAACAGAATGAAGGGTGAAAAGAGAGGGCAAGGAGCAGAAAGAGAAAACATAAAACTGAATTTCAGAGCATTAAAAAAGCAATGAGAAAGGACTGACAAAGACAAAAGAGATCTCAAAATATGAGAGAAACCGAGCAGCACAGAAGAGAGAGAATATGAACAGCTTGTCTAAACAGAAACATCAGAGATAATTAGCAAAAAAGCAGCACAGATGTTTGCTTCCCTGCTCCAATAAAAGGTAAATGAACTGATCTTTAAATAGGACATGCTTTGAAGATTCCAACCTGGCCAAGAACTCAGATATGGTATCATTTACACTAATCTGTCATCTGAATTTATTGTGAAGACCAGCATTTAGGACCAATGTGCTGTGACAATCTGATTGATAATAGTCATTCTTAGAACCATAGAATCTCCTCAGTTAGAAGGGCCTCATAAGGATCATCAAGTCCTGCTCCTGGCTCCACACAGGGCCAGCCAAGTAAGAGCACAGGACTGAGCTCATTGTCCAGACACTTCTTGAACTCAGTCAGGCTCGATGCTGTGACCACTTCCCCGGGGAGCTTGTTCCAGTGCCCAACTACCATTTCAGTAAAGAATCTCTTCCTAATATCCAGGTAAAACCTCCCCTGTCTCAGCTTCATACCATTCCCTCATTTTCTACTGCTGTTCACCAGAGAAAGGAGACCAACTCCTGACCCTTCGCTCCCCCTTGTCAGGAAGCCACAGACCACAATGACTGTAACATCCTTCCATGAGTTGACAGCAAGATAAACACGAAGAGTGAGGGATAAGAAGAAAAACATTTAGAGGGGAAGAGAAAGAAGGACTATATTTCTGTTACTTTGTGCTGGTACATCCTACCAGACTCTCACAGCCTTGGTTTTATATTTGGACCACAAATATTGAACCATTAAGGGACAGATAGTTGTCTGAAGTACATAAGGACTCAACATGTCATGCAGAATACCAGACACAGGACAAACCTGCTTCAATACAAGGCAAGTGTGACATGGTTAAAAAACCCGCATAATTTAGAAGACGATCTGTCCTGGTTTCAGCAACTAAATATTGTAGGCAACTTAGAACACAGGAACTGCAAACCTAATAGTTTCATAGAGTCCAGACTGTATTTTAGTACTACTTGATTGAGAAGCCGCAGTATCAATGAACTATACTCAGAATTTTACATCTCTCTTGCCATCCAGATTATTGTTAGATTTCTATATATCTAGTAAGCTTAATAAAATTGCATTAATTCATAATAATGCATACTTTTCTAAAGTTCTCAGAAAAACAGCACTTTCTGTAAAGATCAGCCATCAGAAAAATACTTGACAGTTGAAAAACTGTCAGGAAATTACTTACTTATCATTATTTGACAAAAGATTTCCTAGAAATTCAAAATAGAATTATTTTCTGCATACAAAAAGCGAACTTTAAGCTCTATTCCTCAGGCAAAACTAGTCATCAGTAAATAAACTTTAGATATGTCTACAAATCTCCTCATGGAATACATGAGAGAATTTTAAGTGCCACAGAGACTAGGCAATTAACAGAACAAGAGGGGTTTATACTCAAAAGGTCAGCAATTGGTCTTCTACAGAGGAACACTGAGGCAAGTAATCAAGCTCTCCAGTATCAGCAGCTGTAAAATATTGCCGTGAACAAATTGGTGATTTACTAGTGTGCACAATTCTGCTTTTATTTACACATATCACTAAAGCAGTCCACTCATTAAAGTTAGACTTTAGTAACACACAGCACATACCCTAATTTGATGTTTCCTCCAAAGAGACAGCGTAACAGCATTGCTATATTCCCCCTTCTAAGGTACTGATTTATTCAGGACATGAAAAACTGTACCCATTAAGCTCCTTACAGCACTCCATACAACACCGCTGGGAATGGCTTTATGCAACCATTAACTAGCATTAAGTAAATATTTCTATGACCAGTTTCTTTGGATGAAGCATCAAGCACAGATGAGAACATCACCCTGGCAGAAAGAACCCCATGTTGCAGAACTATCCCACAGCCTTATTTCCCTGTGGTACAATTAGTTTTAGAAAATGATGTCCTTAATTTTGTCCTCTCAGTTATCCTTTCTCTTTTAAAATATCAAAGTACTGAGGTTTTTTTCCCCCTGGTATATGGTACTAGCTAGATTCCTACCATGCTTTCCACATGTAGTTGTCCAACCAGCATTAAACAAGGATTGATATGCTACTCTGCTCACTTCCAAATTCTTCTATCAGTGACATTGAATCAACATTATATTTAGTAGCAACAGCAGACTTAGGGATTCCAGAAAGAATTTAAATCTTGCTGAACTTGTTATTACCAGTACAAGTTGAAAATCATAGACTCTTTGCCAGGACAGTCTGTAACTTCTGGTGGGCACATTGCAGGCTGTGCCTCTGATACGTGCGAACAGCACCATTTCTGTAAGTCAAGAAGTCTGCTCCTAATACAATTCGTCCTCCTTATCACTCTTGTATTAGGATAACTTCCAGATAAGGTATGTAGGTTGGCTTTTTAACCTTGACTGTTATAGACAAAAAAAGAAGCAACTGTGATGACTATTGTTCCCCTGCTGTGGATCAGCTTTTAAATCAAGTCAACATAAGAGATGGTTGGTTACTTAGGAGGAAGACTTAGATTTATTTAGTAACAAGTATTATAAAAAGTTTTAAAAGTTACCATTCAACCAATACTATTACACTTGTACACCAGAAACAACAGCTTAATGTCAGACAAAGCATGCTGCTCGAAGGGAAAGAAGGCTTAAAAATAAATTTGCACCGTGTTAAGAACTCAATCCATTACACAACTATTTTACCATGATACAAATCCCAGATAGTCAGATGTCTGGAAGTTTGTGTCATAACCTTAGGACTTTTAACCAAAACTTTAACAAAGTTGACTACATATCTCTAATTTTAGTCACTCCAGCATCTATTACAGCAGACATGAAATGTCAGCATTGCTTTTTCCTAAAAAGAGGAGCAACTACAAAACACGGTTATTTAACTAGTTTCTACTATAAAGTGACACCTTGTAGTTGAGTATATTGTACATTTGTTAGGAAGGGTCAAGATCATGTTCAGAAAGAGCACTGAAAGCTTTTGCCATGAGGAATGAACATGTTTTCAGATACATATGGTACGATTTTACAGAAGATTTGAAGTTCTCCTTTAAGTTCCTGGCTACTGCAAATCTTTCAATATCTTTTAAAAAAAAATTGGAACTAAGCCATAGTAACCTCTTCACACTTCAGGCTGCTCCTGGATCCTATTTCACGGCTCATTCAAAAGGAAGATTAGAAGGACTTTTTCCATTTCATATATTAAATGGTTTAATTCACAAGGGATTCATGTCAATGCAAGTATCCAAAAATAGCTTGCTTCCTGTATAAACCGTATTTTTTTTCATCCAGATTAAGATGTGTTGCACCTGCACAGCCACCCATTGCTACTCTGTGTTTCAAAGCACAAACCTTACAAATAGGGAACTACTCAGTCCGGATCTTTAAACTCAACACCTACTTTCTAATAAAATAAAAAATAGACAGTTAAATAATTTTATTGCATCATCAATAATAACGTCCAGAGAGAAAACACACAGGAAAACACTAATGTATGAAGAATTTTCATTTTAGAACCACTGAAAATTTCCAACTATGTTCTTCTAGTAAGGACAAAATCTAATGTCTACCATGACTTCTGCAGAAAGCAATACCAAATATTTTTAGTTATGAGTAACAAGAGTGTGATATAAAATTTTGTTCATCTTAGCTGCACTTTGTCCTAACCTAGTGACAAGTATCTGAGGACCCTAATAAGTAAGACCATCCACTGTCTCCCAAAAGCAGTTCTTCCCAGAGTGTATGATCTCAGCATTACACAGATAAATCTGTTGCCTCTCATGTCCTAACAAGACCACAAGCTGAATGAGCATAACTGAAAACCGTAAATAATTAAATAACATGGTAAGTAACTTTCCTCAACAAATCCAAGAAAGAGGTAAACAGTTCACAGCCAAATTCCAGTTTCCATACCACTTGTACTCTTGGTTTTATTAGGTGTACACACAGCTTTTTATGAGCAACATGGTAGACTGTACCCAGCTATTTTCTTGCACTGTTACGAAATACACAACACATTTATTAGCCCATAAATTCTATTTACAATTTTTGCCCAGCAGTAATGCATTTTGCTATTTACACAGCTGTTACAGTAAATCACAGCAGGAGGCAAACACAAGGTATTCTATTAGATTCAGATAATCTGCTGCTGCATTGACCCAAGAGAAGAGCAAAGAACAAGCCTGTGTTTCCCAAGGGTCACCCTTCCCTGGTCAGCTAACATGTGGCAGACTTCATAGCACAATGCTCATTTCACCCTCCTGTAGCGCTGGTTCTCACAGAAGATAACTTACTGCTTCTAATAGTTTGGGTTTGGGTTTTCTTTTTCTCCACTCAACAGCACAAATGTCTTAGGAGGAATTAAGTGACACACCTACTTCATTGGTACAATATCCTTAACACCTGATTGGGTTGATATGTTTAGACAGCAATGCAGTGTAATAATGCATTGCTAAACACAACTAATGAGCCCTGAATCTGAGCAGGGCTAATTAATCCAACTGCAAACTTTTCAGTGCTGCTGGCCGTGTGCTGCTAGTTTTCTCTACAAAGGCAAGAAGAGGAAGATTGAAGTGGGACTTCTAAAGGTTGCTGAGAACTTAGAACTGTGCAAGTGTCCTTGCCGTGTAGAAAATTTATATGAGAGCCAACTAACTCCAACTGAGCAGCCTTCCACCTGCCAAAGTAGCACCAAAAACGCACAAAGGATACACAGGACTCGTACCTTTGTCCCAACTCATAACTTGCAATGTTTAACTACAAACTTTTTCCATTCAGGAGGTGCATTTGGGAGGGTACTAATTCTTGTGAAGTATTACAGTGCTATTTGATGATGACAAAACTGTATTACACAGCCTACCCAGACCACACACAGTAATTCCTATTCCAGGACGTCTTGACTCTTCAGTGCTGGTTTCTGCATCACTGCAAAGGAATTCTTCTAACATGTTAGTGGCAAAGCTCACTACAATAAAAGTGTAAACAGTTTGGGGTGTAGTAAGTGTGTACTAAGAGTCCTAAGAATAGAGTAACAATCTCGTTTGTAGCAGTGATGCTGTCAAACAGAAATCATACTGCTGGAAAACGTATTCTGCACTGACACTCAAACCATGTTTGCTTTTTGGATATATTGAGGAGTCACAAGTTTTAGCAATATATTTCACTTACATATTACCAGGTATGATGTAGGTCACAGTATTTTATGCTAAAACAGTCTAATAACCTGATTTGCCCTATGTCAACTGTACCTTTAAACTTCTTGAAGCAGGGAGCAGCTCACAATGAGTATTTGTTTACATGAAGGAATACAATGCCCAAGAAAAAAGGGATGAAAGTTGTTCACCTTGACAGTGAAAATACTAGTTCATCAATTTGATAATAAATGTAGTGTTGCCTTCATGTCAGAATAGAATTTAAGTCCAACAGTAAGCACCTACTGCATGATTGTAAGGTAAGTACCACACATAAATTACGATCTCTTCCATATCCCAAGAGAGAACCAGGCTTGTTACAAGAAGCAATTTCTTTTTTGTCATAAGCAAGGGAGCCCTGGCTATCACTTATTTTAAAATTTATGGGGCTTCAGAAAACGGAGCCGTTTTTGCATAGATTCACGAAGCGATTTGAGTTTCTGCAAATAGGGTTAACACAAAATAAATCATTTGTATAACTATAGATTCTAATTTTGGAATCCAGAAGAGATTTAAAAAGGTAAAATGCAAAACTGTCCAGTAGAAAATACTCAAATAGCAGAGGTCAGCCTTCATCCTTCACAAAATGACGTTTTGGAAATAGAGAACAGAATACAGGCTGGGAAAAAGAAAAGCCCCAGCTTTCTCAGAAATATGACCAAACCAAACACATTTGTTTATAGTTACTCAGAGATTCTCACAAACTTGTTGAGCTGCATTTTTACAGGGAAATTACAAGTCTTTCATCTTCCTTTCTCCTAGGACATTCTCAAAGCTATCATTAATCCTCCAGCAACAGAAAAAAAGCTAAGATACCACAGAGAATCAAGGACCTAATTCAGTGATGACGCGTTGCTTGTAGTTATCTTAATGCACAGCTATGGTATCATTTCAGCATCGAGAGGGACAGCGTCGGAAACTGGCAAGACTAAAATAACATCCAGCATTTCCACTGAAGAAAACAATTCAGAAGGGAAAGACTAAGGATAGTCATTTTGATTTTTTGATGCTTTATCCATGCACATGATCCATGAGACCCGAGACTGGACATCACTGGTCTTATCTACAGAAACTGCAGCTAGTCTGGGATAAGCCAAAAAAAGGACAGTCTTCTCAGATTTAAGAACTGGTTTTGGGGAAAGAGAAAACATAGCTGAGAAAATCCCACACAATCTATTTTAGACAAGCTAAGGAGGCTCATTCATTCCAGCAGGAAATTAAGGAAACAAAATGATAATTTACAAATAAATGCAAACTGAAATTTTAGGTTTGGTTTTGGTTTTTTTAAGATACATAACAGTTAACAGCTTAAAAAGTCAATAGTTATGATAAAGCTGAAGCTTCCTGTGATCTCTTTTCGACAATATTCCGACCTCAGCTTTTTGTGTGATAATGAAATAGCCAACTATTAACATTCAAACAGTGTTTATGTAATTAAGTTCCGTTCTACACCTTATCTTGTTTCATGAGTCTTTAGAAACCTTTCTTTTGCATCTTTTAAGATGTATAAAAAGGTGCTTTGGTATTAAAGTGTAATTTTTCATCTAAGGTTTTAGCCTGTTATAGAAGACACATCACAGAATGATCAGACCTCAAACTGCCCTCAAACATTATCAATTCCTAAACTGAAAAAATAAATTGATAAGCAAGCTGAATAACAATGCCTGTATTAACAGAAACTAAATAAAAACTACATTAAATATGTAAAGGCAAAAGGTGGCCAAATGTACTTCAATGCTGCTACAGGGGATTTTAAACAGTAAAGCCTCAAAGACTACCATAAGAACTAGTTACTGGTGATTAACTGAAGTTAAAAACAAACATTCCTATTCAAACCTGTTGTGCTCCTCTTTCACAGTGATCACTTGTAACCAGAAAACAATGCTCTTCCACAAGGTGTCCAGGCAAGCCTCTGAACCTTCCACTCCCTCACATGTGCAAAACTATGTCCTGCAGTACAAGCATTTCACTTTTTCTAGCTTCAAGGATAGTTTCTATAGGATTCCCAAATAAGTGTCACTAGAAGGCCATTCAATTATTAGTCAGATTTACTGTTCTTTCACGGGTACTTGTCTGTGAAGTTTCTTCCATCACGGAAAAGTTTTTACTAATAAACAGCCATTAAGAACATCACATCTTCAAAAGCAGAAGGCCTAGTGTAATTACATTTTTGGCATTCGAACAGCTATCATGAATCTTTTTTCCCCAGTGTCACACTTATGATTCACCCATCCATAAATGATGCAGAGACATCTGAAGTTATCAATGTCCCAGCTCAACAATACAGTATGTTGCAATTAATAAACCCAGCTCATTTCTAGAGACAAGTATCTGTTATCAAGGTGTTACTAAGCCACTCTATCTACAGTCTAACTGGGAAAGCATTTATGAAGTCAGTCCACCAAAACTACAGATCCTGATATAAGGGATCTACAGGTAAGTATTTAGCAGAAGAGATGAATAATAGGGGGAGTAAGTATCATCCATGAGATTTCACCAGCATTTTTTACAGATTAATTTTTTTGGCTAATTTTTATTGACCATTCAGTTCCTCATTATTCCACTCTAAATGCTACTCCCAGTTCCACTTAGTGAGGCAGAGAGACAAAAGGATGACAAAATTGAGGATGCATATTAGTGTGTTTAACTTGTTTACTATGCTTCATTAATATCTTGTCCAAAAGCAGAGTAAATCTCACTTTAGTCTCTTCTTCCTTTTGGTAAGAAATTTCAGTTTCAGATTGTGGAATCACCAACATCAGAAGTAGTTCGACTATTCTGCAAGTTGTGCAATAACATCAACAGCTGCACGAGAGCCTGCAGCCTTAACATGTATAACCTGTTCAAAATGAAGTTGCTCAGAATTTTCACTATATTGCATCTCAGCTATCAGTATTGCAGATACTCTTGCTTATGAATAAGATCTGCTCCCATCTTAAAGTGAAGGTAGCTACAGGTGTAAACAGTTCTTGCCTGTGTTGTTTCTAATAACTACTTATTGCGTTCTCTGATTTCATAAAATTTCTCCTCTACTTCCTCTAGAGGCAAAGGTGCACTGAAGGCGTATGTTGCATACAAACAATACGCAGAGGATCACTCTGAACCAACACTTCAATTCCATACCTACAGCATGCCAAAAGTATCAAAAACTTAAGTATCTGCTGATGCAGAGCAACCACAGATCTCTAGCACAACTGTAGCAAACAGCACGAGAAAGACAACTAGTTATATCACTAAGAGACATAAAGCTTAAGATATTAAAATAGTAAACAGTTCATCAAGTATTGGAAAACATGCTCAAATGTGGCATTAACTTGGAACTTAAGTTACTCAGGCAAGTCCTAGCAAGATAAGGAATAGTTTAGGTGATAAGATTTCAGGACTGGATTCCTAACAGTGTTTTCCACTCCAGACAATGAGCTTCTTAATTTTTTTTTTTATTTTATTTTTTTTTAGAAAAAGAGAGAAGGATAATTTGGACAAAATAACGTTAGAAGTCCAGTATTAAGAAGTGTAAGGACATACTAGCCCTCTTTACATGGCCAAACTGATACTCCTTTCACTGTAAAGAAACTGGAATAAAAGTGGGTTTCTCCAGAAAATAATTCAGGACCATGAATTTAGGAACCAAATTTAAAAACAGGAAAAAGCATCACTCCTCCCTGGTTATCTAATTCACACAACATCTTTTACTCCAAGAACATCCTTTGTGAAGGAATCATGCAGTCTGATTTCAATACCTAATAAATTGCTTAGATACCATTGCTAACTCTCTGCCATCTTTGTTTCCTCAGCATTAGACTTTACATTTTACCATAACTGCCAATTTCCACAGCCATTGATAGAGCATGAAGTTATTGAGTAGTGCATGCTGTTGTCACTGTTAGAATCAGGGTTCTTTCACAGTGCAAGCATCTCAGTTGTTTATTTCTGACAGCTTGCTACAACACTGAAGCAGAATATTATTTAACAATTCTCCCCTCCCAATGAATTTATCAATATCTGACAGGCACGTTTCACTGAATTTCTAGCACTTCTACAAGTGCTAGATTGCCTAACTCCCTCTTGAATTAACCTGAATACCACTGGCTAAGGTTTAAGTTCACCATATGCCATATTTTCTTGGTCAAGCTTTAGTAGAAGGCAAGTATGGACCATTTTCTGGTAGATATGATTAAATCAAGCAAGAAGTTACCTGAAACCTTTAGACGTGAACTAAGCCATGAACCCTTCACATACACCAATATGCATGTTAGACACATAGATAGTTTAATTAAGTATAAACCACAACAAGTCTTCTTCCTAACATGATCATACCATAAACATCAGGCAAATTATGTTTCTAAGGAAGAAACTTCCTTTGCAATGGTAATTACAAGCAAAACAATGAGGTTAATTGCTTAACCAATATAATTAAGCAAACCAATAAGCATATGTTAAAGGGTACAAAACACTGTCTGCCTGTTTAAGAAAAGAGCTTTTAGGTCAGAGATCACTGACTGCTGTACCTCCTCTACTCTGTACTCCCCAGCTGCCACACGCATTGTCTTATTATGCATGTAGAGACTCACATCCCAAAACAACCCAAGCCTACAATCTTTGTATACTTTCTACTTCACTTGAGTTCAGAAAACTTGTTCCTATTGTGGATTAAGATCCTTGTACATTTTACTAACCAGAGCATAGGACCATTGTAACCTTTGTGGAACAGATTTATCATGCCCTTAAGTAAGGAGAGGAAATTCAAATTCAAGAATGCTAGATGCTAGAATTCTGTATTTATTCTGTATTTTTTCAGCATTTTTTCCATTTTGACAGCCCACACTGACATCAATCTCAAAAAACGTTGCCTTGAATTATAAATACCTGAGGTATCCTCCATTTCTACAGCTCTAGTAGCACCGAACTGTTGTCCTTCCTTCCAACCTTCAGATGACTCAGATTAGACAAACCCAATTAGAATTTTCTAATTTTGCTTGATACCATTTGTCTTAAGTAGTCACACAAAAAAAGTAAATAAAGAAAAAAACATCACCAAGACAATCTGCCAGCATTTCTTTATCTGCTTACCTCCTGTGATACCCCACAGTCCTGGCTACAAGGAAGGACGAGCATTACGAATTGCAACTTGCAAACAATTGTTTCTTAAACAGTCTCATGTATTCATAATGTAAAACATGCTGTCATTAGGATCATTAATTAATAGCACTCCTATCCACATAATGACATCAATTCAAAACTTCAGTGTTGTAGCAGATTGATGCCTACTTCAAAAACATCCTATTCATTTCCTTGAGACTCAGAATTAACATAGGGGGTTTTTAATGCTAAATGTAAAATAATTAAAATGTCTTTCACAAGACTTCTGCCTTCCATCTAGTTTGATGAATACCCCTTCATTCTTTCTGAAAGGAAAGTAATTCCCACTTTCTGTCATGCCACCTGAAGTTGTCAACCAGCCTGGCATCTCAGGAATCCTACTTCTTCCCATCTACGGCACCATAGTTCAAGCCCTGTTTAGCAAAAATACTGTAGTTCAAATTAAGCAGTTTCTTCACCCCCCCCACCCCACCCCACCCCCCCCCCTCCCCCCCCCAGATAATATCTCTATTGGGAATTTATATAACATTGCAAAGTCAGGATTCATCTAGGACTGAGAAATGCTTACTGTCCTTCACCTTTTCACAATTCTGCTGATTGTGAAAAGTTGATTAAACTGAAGGCTGTGTGAGATCCAGCAGATAAAACCTAAGCTTTACTGAAATACCATGAAATGTAAGTGGTCAACATAGCCCTAGTCAAGGCCTACTTAAGTCAGAAAACCTTTCAGGCAAAATACCACTATCTATTTTTTCCCACTAAGGGAACAGATTTTCATTGTATTTGCTGGCAAGGCTAAATTTATTGTTTGGTTTTTTTTCTTTTGCAAGATATCTTTCTTTAATTCATACAAAACTGTTTATCATTCTGCACACCCACAGTTAAATGTCTTATCTACAGAAATTGAAAAAAGTTTACATGTATGGATAAGGCTTAAGGAAATATGAAAACCTGAACAGCCAGTAATTGAGCTGCTGTAGTTGATTGCCCCAGAACTACTTTGTATGGCATACTAATTCCAAAGACGGATTCTATATAGCACACAAGAAATTGTTTATGCAGATCACATTTACTATCAAGAGGAAATATGCTACTAACTCATAACTTGGATAAGGTTTGATTAACTCAGAGTAATGGGTGCAGGACTAGGGAACTCAAATTCTGTTTTTTCTAGTATAACCTTCAATCATTTTTATTTATTCATAACATCAGGAATTCTCTGGCAGGTAAACAAACTCACCCCAGCAACTGGCTACTAATTTTGAGGCTACAAGCCTCTTTTAGAGAAGACTTGGCTGACAGAAGCAATTAAAAGCATACTTCCCTTCATATCTTCTGTGATCAGTTTGCATGGAGATACGCTAGACATGTGACAAATACTTGTCACTTGTATGGCCACAAACGAAAAAATTAAATTTGATTCTGAAACACTGGACACGTTCACCTCAAGATTAAATCTGCACAACATTCACTCATTACTTCACATGTGACAAGCACCTTTACCCTGGAATTTCATCACAGAACGCTCAGAGCGAGTCAGTGCAGTATTACATACAGATAAGAAAAACCTCAAGGCAGAGAGAAGAGTGAACCATTTTTCTATTTTTTTTTACTAGCCAGGATACAGTCACAGCAACACAATGAACATGTAAACACAAAAATTCTGAGGTTACAGTATTACACCTCAAGAACTGAGAACACCTATATATGGCCACATTGCTGTTCCCTACTCACTTACCATAATGGATTGTTCTTTGTCACAGGCTTGCAGTGGAATGGCAGCTCACTACGGGTACGAATGGCTGGCTATATCTAGGCTATCACAGTTCCCAAATGCCAGGTTAAGAGTGATTACATTCTGATGTTTTAGCATCATCACCTTCGCAGAATAGTGGTTTGATGCACCTCTACATGATTCCATTTTTCCATTATGTCAGACAGAGCAAAGAAAATTACCTGACACAGATGATGAGGGGATCTTTTACAAAGTTAGTGCAGGAATGTGTGATGTGACAGAATTGAATCACAAATTGAATCATGATATTGTGTTTACAAAGCCAGGTTTTGTTTTTAAGTAGTTTTCATTAGTGCTGTGTTTATGTTGAGCACTGAAATTCCACTACAACCAACTCCTTTTGTAAGCCATTAAATTAACTAAAGTTCATATAGATTTTGATTTGCCTGTTCAATCCACACACAATATTCTCTCCTTCCATTCACAAATTCCCCTGTGCTTTAGGTCACTCTTCTTCAGCCCTTGTCCCAGCACCACCTAAATTTCCTCAAATTAGAACAAGCCCAGGAAGTATTACACCTGATTCCAAGCTGTGTTTGCAGTAATACATGCAGAGACCAACAAAAATTGGCTAACAGAATTTTTCAACTGAAGCTTTTACTCCACATCATTTCCTGAAACATCACTTATCTGACCCACCCAACCTCCAGCTTCCAAAAATACATTTGCAGCTGATAACACTGTCCCTCTGATTTTTTTTTATTAGACTACAAAAATTACAGACAAGCTAGAGTGAAAAAAAATTCTGGAAAGCAAGCTGCTTTCATAATCTCTCCTAAGTCCAATAAGGTACAGCAACACATTGCTAAAGGGGTACCTACCAATCCTCTACTTTGGGAAAGAAACATGTATTGGTGGGTTTCATGCAGGCAAGCAACAGGAAACAAACAAACAATCAAATTTAAGATTCTTCAGTTCCTGATATAAGATTCAAATTCCCTTTTATTTATCCTGATGCAAGGTCAGACGTGCTTTTCTTTAAATCTCAGCATTTATAGTAACTAGTAGCTATTTACTGATATGTATGTATTTAGATATCAAGTCTGTGAAAAGCAAGACAATTATCATCTGAGAAAAAAGTTTCCTTTCCCTTCTAACCTGTCAGGTGCTGGTGAAAATTTCAAGAACAGATGCAGTGTAGTGAATTTGAAATGTTACTCCTGTTCCCACTTTTCCCTTCCACGTCCAGCAAAGTGTGCTGATTAAGCAGTTCCTTGAAAGCAGGATCAGTCTGAGTACATGAAGTATGGACAGACTGTGTCTGTGAATCTAGTCAGGAAAGAATAGCTGCTGGGCACACAACCTGGCATGGAATGAGAACAGGAAAGTTAGCAAGCATAAGCACTGGTCTCCACTTGTTGTAACAGGAGGGCTAAAAATAAGAAGGGATGAAGGAAAGAAAAGAGAGAAAAACAAAATGTACTTGAAACTGGAAAAGCACACAGAAGCAAATACACAAGCTTCTCAAACAAGTAGAGTAGGACGTTAAGAGTAAAGGGAAAATAGCACATCTAAATCAGAACGGAACCACTCCATTACTCCAAGAACAGGAATCCAGTGGTTTAACACGCTGCAGTTAAACATAGAGCCAGGAGAACAACAGAGTCAGCACTTCCTTCACAACATTGTTACTTCCAAAGATGCAGGTGTTGCACCACCACAGCACTACAGCCCCAACAGCTAGAGATACCTCTGTGCACTTTTCAGAACGTGCACTCTGACTCCACTAGAGACTTAAAATTAGCACAATTATTTATATACACAAAGCCTAACACACTCCATTGCTCCTTACAGCCTGAATTTAATTTTTAATATTTATTAAAAGGCATCTCTGTTCACTCTTCACTTAGCCAGAGAAGCCCTGCTGGAAAACAAAATTGTTCAATTCATTCAAACTACTAATTCCCACATCAAGTCCACGTATAGACAGTGTTTGACATTTGTGCTGTATTTGAATTTCCTTACCTTTTTTTTTCCCCCTACTTATTAAAAGAGAGGTTTTTTTTCCTAGATTCTCCTTTTACAGAAAATGCTTTGAGTTGGAATCTACATTAAAACCAATTGTAACTTCCATGCAGGACCGAGCTTTTTTTGTTCCGTTTTTTGCATATCGACACTGAAAAAAGCTGTTTACATCCACTGTATCTGAGCTATTTAAGAAATTCAGTTTAACCATACTACTAAAAATGGGGTTTGGTGCAATATTACTTACATCTGAGACAACTACATTTTCTTACAAACATTTGTAAATCAAACCCATCAAAGAAAAGACGTAAAGGAGACTGAAAAAGAACAAAAGGCAAGCATCCAAACAGACCAAAATACAAAACACAGCAGGGGCCAACAGAATGTTTACTCAAGCAAAGCAATGAACAATACAGTTCTTGCGCATCTAATACAGAACAATCTTGCTAGACTAATTTTAGTGACTAGGTATTTGAAGTTCTCAAAAAGTGCAAGCCTCTGTGTGTCTTAAATACAGATTCACTAATTTAAGCAGGCTATAAACAGAAAGCTATGCACCATATCACTAATGTCAACCATTTTGAGTACTGTATATGAAATCATATCCATAGGAAACATATTAGCAGAGATCAGTGTACTGTAAGCACAGAAAGACAGAGGTAAGCACATCTAAAGAAACAATTTCCTTAAACTCCTGCTTTTATTCTGTTACTATGGTAAGTCAACCTGTTAAAAAATTTAAGATACACACACACACCCCCACCCCTGCATGTATCTGAAATATTAGATATATACACATTACAGATTCTCAGTATCACTTCCCTCTACCAGTAATTTTCTCCATGTACATAATATCCATGAAATATACCACACAAATTCTGACATTTTAGGCTCTAATACACATCTGTAGGTAAATGACTTTAGGAAGAAATTCTTTACTACGAGGGTGTGGAGGCCCTGACACAGGGTGCCCAGAGAGGGTGTGGAAGCCACATCCCTGGCAGTGTTCAAGGCCATGTTAGATGGGGCTTTGGACAACCTGGTCTACTGGAGGGTGTCCCTGCCCATGGCAGGGGGGTTGGAACTAGATGATCTTTTTGAGGTCCCTTCCAGCCCAAAGCATTCTGTGATTCTATGATTCAGTTGTGGTTACAATACACTTAAAGGATAACTGATCAGAAATCTCAGTATCTTTGCATAAAGCAAGAGTAAACAGACAGTAAAGAATTAGCTTTCAAAACATGCTTTTCTTCCAGAATATGGTCTGTATTATTAATGCTGAACTGATTCTGTATAAAGCAATTCTAGGTGCAAGAAAAGCAGATGTTTAAGAGATTTCTGATTGGGTCAATAATATAACTAAGAACAGCAGCACCATTAAATATAGTTTTATGCAAATAGTAGCTACACACATTCACCAATAGCATTGCTTAAGTCAGGTTCTACAAGTATGCCAGCAATACCTACTGTTATCCATTGGTATCAGCATCACCAACTTGAAGTGTAATCGGTTTCCAGATAAGCTTTTAAAAAAGCATTACCTCAATGAGATCATGTTCTTCTAACCCTACCTTTGTCCTACTCTAAGTGCCAAGATGACAGGCATCATTCTTTTTTCAGTTCTAGAAATCATCAGTTTGCATCTGCAGCACCAACTTACTTCAGCATTACTGTCAGACTTGTTTGTAACAAACTACACCATACAGCTGACAAACCTCCTGCTGTCATGAACTGCCACAGCAGATGAGTCAGGTTTACCCTTCACAGTTAGATCTTATTTAACATTCTGCTTTTTTTTTTGTCATACACTATCTTATTCTCAAGCTGGGGGAAAGCTCATCTCCTTATTCATATCTGCTCTTAGTTCTGACAGCTCCCTCTAGAGTTTTCCCTATGAGGCATAAAACATGCACACATGAACATTCTCTCACATCTTGCAGAAGAAACATCCTATTCCAGTATCTGCTCCTTTCCTTTAACCTCACACACTCACTCCTCTTTTCAACTCTAATCACAAATGCATGGCTGAAAGCCACCTTCCTTTCAGTACTGCATCTAGGGATAGCCAACATGTCAGACTCACAAAATCAACTCGTTGCTTTTTCTCTCTGACTGCAAACAACTCCCCTTCTCTCGAGCTGACAAATTAGGATCTTTTCTTCACATAGTTACAGTCTCTGCAAACTGCTGACAACTCAATGAGAGGCCAACTAAATAAATCATTCAAAACGAAAGAGCTGCTTAAGTCGTAAGTGACCTGAAACAGCTGGTAAATTTTTAAATGCCCACACCCTCCCCTCAAACCAATGAAATATTCTGTATAAATAAACAGTGACTCTCCAAACCTGCTGGGCTATCAGAAAAAGAGGTTAAGAAGGAAGCACAGGAACTGGGAGTCAGCAGAGGTAATTAATTTTTCTTGAAAGACTCCAAAACTGCTATTAATTTCCTTGAAACATACAGAACATAGGAATAGCCTCAATTAAAACTGATGTTCAAACGTCAACTGTGCTGGTCTTTAAATCACATGCTTTGCATATTAATTTTGATAAAAACCTGTATTATGTAGTATGATGGTATTTTGCTTTTTGGAAAAATCCTAAAGAAGAAAGTTCATTTGAAAAAAAAAAAGATTTCAGCATTATTTAGTGGAAATTAACAACTGTGTCTCATTTTCCACAAGTTCTACCAACAATTGCCAATGTTACAGCTTAAGCTGACATTTGTCTTCCAAAATAGAATTTAGAGATATTTTTTCTATAGGGCATGGTCTAATTTTTGTTGTTAATTTGCTATTACAAAAGTTTCAGTTTAAACTGGAATGTGCTTATAATATAACATCCAATGGAGAGTTCTCAATAACTTGCTGCCAGCTTCTTTATATAGCTATTTTTTTTCCTGTAGCAAATACTACAACATTTGAAGAAAAGAAAACAGTGAATTGTGTTATCAATCACATTTTTATAAATATTTTACAGATCACTTGAAATACTTTTTTTCTGCAATAAGCTCTCAGGGCGGGCAGCTAAATCCATAACTAATAGTGATAGGAAGAAACTGCAGAGAGAACAGACAAAAGAATGACAACAGAAGTGTTCTAGGGCCTATCAGATGAGAACCAGTAAAAATAATCCACAGAACACAACACAAACTCCACATTCCCACCCCACCCTTCATTCCAACCATCGCATCCCTTCTATATGATTAACTGAACAAAACAAGACATTATTCTGTTCGTCTTTAATCTCTTATCTGTGCCAACAATTTTCAGCTATAACTCCTTTTTAGGCAGCAGGATGAAATAGGTTTGTATACATTATATATTTGTACAAAATAAAGATCCAGTAAGAACAGGCTTTCACCGAACCTAGAAAAGCTGAAGCTGTGCTAGTGGAGGAGAATGGGAACTATCAAGAAAATAGCACCTAAGGTCAAGCAAGGACAAGGTGGATTCAAGTCTGCAGCCTTTGGGCAACCCTACTTTAATCATTACCATTGACTCAGTCAGCCGAAACAACCTTAAGCATCCTCCTTCCAGTTGCAGATGATAGGATGACTCAGTTTGATCCCCATAACTAGTAGCTACAACTACAGTCAGTTTTTTAACTTACAAAAACTGACTCTGTCCTATATTAAGCTATTACACAGGCCACCTCCACCAGAGAGGAGCGACACAATCTCAGGAAAACAAACCGGCTGTACCAGCACAGATCTCTACATAGGCCACATCATCTCCTCATTCTCTTTGGCACATGATCTGGTGACAGTATAAGACTTGCAGTATATTCTAGACTTGGCACATGAATAACTTCGTTGCATGAGAAGTGAGGAAGCACTGTAGATTCTCTCTAATAGCTTCTCCAACTTATATGTAACAAAGGCACTTCCCCATTGATGTTGGGTATATCTGTTGCACTCTGCATTAGCAGAGATACCAGACATGAAGGATGCCCATCTTCGTAACAAAGGCTGACTAGGTGGAATTAATAGGTCAGACATAATGTTAATTCAGCTGTACCTCACTTGGAAGGAGACAGTCCATATTTAAGCACGAGACAAGAGCAATAAATTACAATTTAATTTTGAGGTTGAATTCTTTCCAAGCAGGAGATGACTAAGTGACCTCCAGAGGCCCCTTGTATCCTACATTATTCTGTCATAGCCAAGTATAGCCAACAAGTACCATATAAGATTTCAGTTTACCATAAGATCACAGAACATTTTGTGGTGGTAGTAGCATGTACAGCACAACATCACAGGCTCTCTGCACGTATAGCTGCACAAAGCAGAATCTAGTGCCTTTTATTTCCAAACAAAACTAATTACTGTCAATGATTTTCAAATAATTTCCATAATGTTACAAGGAATCCTGAAGTTATCTGGTATTGAAGGAGAAGGTTTCTTAATCTCTTACATTTTTATGTAGCTAATTAAACATACCTTAAATTTGAAGCATAGCTCGTTCAGACACTCCTAATTCATCATACATGTCATACATGAGGCAAAATGAAAAGTGAGCATTAAAGAGAACAGAGTTCTGGCACCACATGTCACTGCAGCTACCTTTTCTATAAGGTGGCATCATGAATTTATAGATAGAATTTGCTTCAGGCTTTCACTACAAAATGAAATACTGTTCTTTTAAGAATTTGGTTGAAAACACAAACTGGTATGTCATAAGTTCTTATGAAATATGAAACAGTCTGTATTTTCTATATAGCCAGAGTATAGCACAAGCAAAAAGCAGAATCAAAACTGTCACAGACGGATCAGATTAAACAAGTGAAAACAAATCCCTAGTTGAAAGAGGTATGTTAAAACCTAAATATTCTTGCTTCTTAGCTGGAGGCTACATTGGCAGCACAAAACTGATTCACAGCACTGCTGAATAATAACAAATTTTTAGCCATACTTCAACCAAGCCCAACACCTGAACTTTGTGATCAGCACAGAGTCATGTACAAGCAAACAATTGTCACAGATACAGTCACAATTATGTAACATTGCAAGACAGCTTCACATCAAGTGATCAATATTTCTACTGCATTTCAAGATACAAAGAAGGTAACATCTCTGCAGAATATAGAGATTAAATTGGCATTCAACTCTGCATGAAAATGTTGCTGCTTGGTCCATTTAAAGTAACAGGTTTTAAATTGTTTTAAAAACATATTTGATTTTTGGACAATAATCTGTATCAGTATCATACATACAGTACATATCTGCAATATTAATTTTAAAAAAAAGAGTAGGTTTAAGAGCCACATGATACAAAATAATAAATAAAAATCAATACAACTCAGCTATGGCATCCCATATATGATGAATAACCTAATTCAGTGTGCACAGTCTCACGCTCTGCTAGGCATTTGCCTGGCAATATGTAATATACAAATCAACTGGGACATTTTTATTTATTTCATTGTAAGTTGCATTCTTTGCTGTCATTTCCCTGTTGAGCTGTTTCATCTTTGTTTTTAACCAAATACATGTAGGTAGAGTCTATAATAGGAGACAAACAGCTGAGACACCTTTCTAAATTTACCATTAAATTATTTCTAATGACCATGAATGCTTAAAAAAAATGCTGTAAGGCAATCTTTATACAGTTAAACTACTTCAATTCAGAGTTATCTACCCAGCAATAAACATGTAATGAAAACCAGATATCTGTTGTTATATTTTGGAGGGGACGGGGAGCAGTTGATATAAAACACACTCCCAACAAACCAACAATACACTCAAGAAACACCCCACCCCCCACCCCCCCCATATTCCTAGTAAGCAACAAGTACACTGTCTGGATGTCAAGTCCTTTATTTACCTTCTCATTCTTAGACATCTCATCACTTCCTAACATTAAATGTTCAGACTAGACAAATAATTGAAAAATATTTCCCCCTCTATTTAAATATCTAAGTAAATAAAGGCAGACTGAGATGGATTTGTTTTACAGACAAGACATTTATGCCTAGTCATTAACATCAAGCACATATCTACTTCAACATCTAGGTCCCTAGAAGACCATTCCCATCTAACATCTGCTAACAGAAGTAACATTAAAATCTATCAGCCATGCAGCACATCAGAACAGAAATTATGGTTCTACGACCCACAGGAATGAGAGTGGAAGTGCACTGCCAATTGCTCAGCTGATTTAGAGAGAATGTTTTCCTATAAAAGTTGTGCAACACAAAAGTAAAACAAAAACGCAAAAGAAAAAGCTGAAGAAAGTAGCCCATAAATGCAGATTGAGAGTTAAATTAAACTTTGCTTAGAAACACTAAATACAGATAGTCCAGATTATTCAGTTCCATGGCACTATTTTTTCAACTCCTCAACCTGCATCTTACAGTATTATGACCCAGTTTGGTATAGGCACCTATAACCTCACCAGTGTCCCCTAGTAGCTACATTCTAACAGAAGCTTAGCTACTGTTTACTTCTCACATCTACACCACCAGCCCAAGTAGCAGGAGATAAAAGACAGATTCAAATCCAGATGACTGTGCCACCAGTCCAAAGGCAACCAGCCCATAAGGAATGCTAAATACAAGCTTCTGCACACTCACGTTTCCTTATTTTGTAATGAGTGAAGCAAGAAGCCAGAACAAGATTTTTCATTGACTGAAGTTCAACTGGACGTTTGACAGTAAGAAAACCTTGCTCCCTGACAAACAATATATTGCTAGGTTTCTAAGATGGAAGAAGGAAATCTGTTACTTCTGTTCACTAAAACCAATTATAAACCCATTTTTTCCAGGAACATTTCCTTTTTCCCCCCAACTACTTCTAACTGTGGATTCAAACCTAGTAAAACCCGTAAGTTTTTGTGCAACAAATCTAATTTCAAGTGCATCGGATAAATTCTGGGGCACTGTCAAACACAGCTGCAAAGTGCTTAAACAGGAACAGTGTTATATCAACAGTGTTCTTTGCATGGATACCAAACGAGAAAACATCAGTTTTCACACATCAGCTTTTTTAGAGCTTCCCAGGAAACGTTTTTCCTATCCCATTACATTGTATCATACAGACTTCACATCACATTGACTTAAAAAATCAATCATATCAAAATAAAACCAAGGCCTTCTATGTAGGAGAATGGGAGAAGGGTAAGAGTTGTCGGGTAAAACAAGGGTTTGAGGTGTCAAATATACTGCCTAAGATGTAACTGATGTGGAAAATGTTTAATATTGGTAGAACTGAGGCTGAAAACTTTCTTCCCTTCTCAAACACCAGGTAAATGGCTTGCTTCGTCCCCTCCTCTATATGGCTACTAGCTCTGCTACAATAGTTCTCATCAGTTTTCCAGTTCTGGGGGCAGGTGCTCCCTTCTCAAGTAAGAGGATGCAGAAAGCTCATCTGCCAAATACCAATTTTTGATGTATAACATTTTTATGCTCAAGTTTCAGAGACTGATTTATTCATTTTACATCCTTTTCCTGTTGCATATAAAACACCATTGCAAAATCAGTTCTATTTTCCAAATAAAGACAAGGCAGATGTTAATAAGCTATTGTCACTCATAGTCACCACAGTAGATAAAATTTGCACTGTTAAAATAATATGTTTTGGGGCCCACTTCCTCAATATTCTCTAAACTGTCATGGATGCTACAATTAAAAAATAAAACATCTAATCACTAAGTACAATATTTCCTACAGAGGCATTATATGCTATTTCCTTATCAAAATCCCACAATTCCTAAAAACATTTGAAAGCTCAAGAAAGCTGTTATTAAAAGAAGATTTATATGGTATAAACTGTTAACGGTTCCATCCCTAGAGTGTGAAATTAGTGACTGAGGAAAGATTTCACAGGAACTTAATCTGAGCGCAGTGCTATTGCAAAGGATTTGCAGTTTTGGTCTGTCTGCCAAATCCCATGTATTTGCAAGCTGCTGTAGTTATTCATGCAAAGCAACAGATAATCAGCGGTGTCTAAAGCTTTTTTGCATTTATATTGAACGAGGAGTTGTTCTTCTCTCTATCGGTGTGTATCTAATACCTTAGGCACGGCAAGTTCATATCTCAAGCAAGCACTGGGAAAGTTCTTAATGCTAGAAGTCTAAAAAGGTTTCTGATTTCATGTTTTAATAAAATTCTGGAAATCTCTTTGAGTTCTATTTGCAGCCAACATCAGAATAAGAAGCGGAATAAGAAGGTAGAGTTAAATCTTGAAGTTCCATGTGCAAGTGAATGATCAGCATTTGAATTTTAATTGTTTACAGGCTTTGTACTAATAACACTTCACTGTAAATTCAAAATAGTGAATTCCAAATTTCTGTAACACACACATCACATGAAACATATGGATCCCTTGGACAAATGATGACAACTAGACCAACACAAAGAGTGACAAAGCTATTCCCCCCACTAAGCCTGCCTCGGTTAAATGCCAGGAACACACGCATACATTCACTTGTGGCTCAGTCAAGCATCCCAACTCAATGGCTATAGAGCTGAAACCAAAGGCTTCCCAGTCCTCACATTGATAGTACATCAGAGTCTCTCCTTCCCTATGCTGTTCAGAAAATTCACCAGCTGCATCTTAGAACAAAAGAAGCCACAACACTGCGCAGCAGCAAGGGAGCAGTGCACCTCCTGGATCTACTAGGCATCCCTTTAGAAGGGCACATAGTTAAATAGCAGAGGCCTTTCAGTGAGGCTCCTATATAGCTCATGACACTGGCATATTCACCCTTAACCAAATGAGTCAAGACTCATGATTTGAATTAAAAAAAAAGTTAATAAGTCCTTTGTTCCCTCCATTACCACACCTGAGTTTTAATAAACATGAAATACACCGAACTCAAAAGGACCCCACACAACCACACACAGGAAGAGGTGACTTGTGGTGAAAGCATCCACAATATACAACTCAGTGTATCTATCTGCCTAAATGCCAACTTTTTCCTGCATAGTAACTAACACATCTTCAAAGAATAACAGTCTAAAGAGGTAAGTGTAAGTTACTTTTTACTTCATGTTGCAGTATCCTAGTGCAACTGCACTAAGTCACTTACCTCCAAAGTATTCTTCCCTGATATTAGAGTATGGCATAAACAAGAAATTAAATCTGGTATTGAACCCATGGACTTAATGGCTACCTCTTCCCCCTTACTCTGACAGTCAGGTATTATGGAGAAGTGAAATTCGCACACTTCCAGTCAGTTGGATGAAGAAAAACCTAAAAATTATTCCATTCAAGGGCTGAAACTATGAAAACTAATTTGACAAAATTTGACACAGTCATGCTTTATTCTCACCGTAAACATTCTGAGTAAGGTATTGCTTTTGCATTACTGTGGTTTAAGAACAGCCTCTAGTTTGAGATAAGATCCCTTAATCAGTTTTATCTTGAGCATCCACACTACCTGGAGAGGGCATAATGTCTTCTTAAGTCCTGTCTTGAAGAAAAGTGGCTTTACAGAATTTCCTTGAATTTTGCATTCTGTTGAAAACTACTTGGCAAATAAACTGTTGTCCTGCTCACAAGAACTCAGGAGCACAGAGAAAAGAAGAGGAAAAGGCAGAGGTTTTAGGTATATTTTTCAAATAGACAAGAAAACTGTACCAGGACAAATTTCAATACACTAAATATGTAATTAAATCTGGGGAATAATAGTGCAATCAGTATCTATGAACACCTAGCACTAACATTCTGTATTCTTTAACCCTAGAGCTATGTGGCAATTTGAATTTTAACTTTTAGGAAACTTTTTTTTGAAGTTATATCCATCAGGCTGAACATGTAGATTCATAAATGTTATTATCAGACTATTTGCAGTCATGGTTGCAATACTAAAACCCAATTCTGGGGTTTTTTTGTTTGTTTTTTTGTTTGTTTTTTAACACATTGTTAAATAAAAATTTAGTACCAAAACATCACACTGTTTTTCCAAGTAGTGTTTACACTTCAATCATTCAAGAAGAATGCTTTTCTAGCACAAATATGCGAGATGAATTTCTTCCTACCAAACCAATACTACAGAATACTCATGCAAAGTATTTTCAGTCCTCAGACAGAGGTAGTACCTAAATTATCCTTAAGTGTCTGCGCTGTAGGTGACAGCAGTTAAGTTTCCTGTAGGTGCCAACATAAACATGCACTGAAGAAGGAAATAACACACAGGAGTAGAAGCTCTGAAAAGTTTAGTTAAGTATTTGAAATAAAGAATCATTAGAGGAACGTAATTTCTTTTGTATTAAAAAACACAAGATAATTTATTAATAGATAATGTCTGACTGCCTCCTTAACAAGAATTAAAGACTACGTTTAATCACCGAACTTAATCTGAACACGTATCCAATGAACACGCTATCCAGAGCGTAGTGTAATATACTCAATATTTTTGTTTCCTGGTCTAGAAGGAACTCAGGTTAGGGGTTCAACCTGAATAAATTCTCTGGTTCAATAGCACTGATTTCAGATATGTACCAATTAATAGAAACATCACATACCTCTACACGGGAATAACTTCTCACACTGATTTATTTTTAAGCACAAGACAACAAAGAGATATCACTGAGCTTCAGATCTGAAATATCTGAAAAGTATATTCCCTCCCTTACAAAGGCTTGTGATTTGGTTCCTCTCAACCACTAACCAAGAGAAGCAATTCTGTTATAAATTTATGAATAAAGGAATTACACTGTGTGTAATTCCAATCTTCTCAGTCACAGTTGCTTTTTTCCTCTAGCAGTAGGAATACTCAGAGGTGAAATGGGAAAGGACCCATGGAGACCACCACCAAGTCTGAAATCCTGTTAAACCGCTAACAATACCAAAACTAACAGACCCTGACAGAATAAGCTCATAAACAGAATAGACTAGGGACTAAGCTGTGGGGCACTGTAGCTCCCTTTGTACACAAAATTCTCCATACTCTCTGATGACTGACAGGAAAAATTTTCATTTTCAAGATGCTCCAGTCAGTAAAGAAGGAGGGATTTAATATCTTGCAACTTAAAATTCTTTTTATTTAGACCTAATTTTGAAGAAAAACAGAACACTGATGTTGATCCTTTGTTTCTTCCTCTGTAACAAACAAACAAAAACCCCAGGAAAATACAAGCCACTTAATCATTTACTCCAGGTACAAAGCCACACTGTAACAATGTAACAAATCACAACCGCAGTGTTTATTTCTAGAGTCACATAATTTTCCCCCCTCACAATAAGGGGAAGGGTTGCAGTGCCCAGTGGCATACAATGTGGCGGATGCTTTATGGACAGGCTCTTACAAGGGAGGAAGAAATGGCTTTAACCCCCAGTTAGAATATATTCAAAGTCCTTTTCGGGTGGCAGTGGTTTCACAGCAAGTGATGAAGCCTGTGCAGTCATCTCAGGAATGCTTTCTCTGTGTTTAATGTTTCTGAAATGTAACAAGGAAGGGAGGACAGATATACAGAGAGTGCCAGTTCTCGGCTGGTGGAGGTAGCTCATGCCCAGCAAAACCCCAAGGTATCCCCAAGACACTCAGTACAGACACTGCCTATTTCATGTGGTACTCTAAGCCACCTGGCTCAACAGAGCAAGTTCCCAAGAATCCATTCGTTGCAAACTCTCCTCTCCCTCTCAGCACTGGATACGTTTAACGTATTGCCATCAAACAATGATTCTTAGGTCATAGAAATTCCCAAAATAAATCTAACAGCCATTTGAACAAGTGGTCCATAGCTCAGCAAAACAAACAAAGCTCCAAACCTACCTCCTTACAGAGCCAACCAAGGACTTGGGGTGCTGTAGAACTGTTTGAATCCACTCTTTGGGTAACAGCTATGCTTACAGCAGAAGGCTGAGCACTCAGCTGCTTCTACCTGTTGTTCTGGTTGCCACAGCAAACACAAAAAAGAAGGAAGGGCAATCTCCAAAGGAAATTTGTGGTACAGAGCAGAAAGGATTTGCTCTCAAACATCTGTATCTCAAGACCTCCACCTATAAGCACTACATGTTCTGCATGTCAGAAAATGTTCAGGTTGTTTTGGACTATGCATTGCTTAGGAGATCGGTGACACAGACAATATGGACTGTTACTACCAATAGCTGCAGATAATCACTCCACTTCGTTCTGCTGGTTGTTTTAGCTGTATAACATCATTTCCTGAGAAAGAATGAATACTTCATAGATGAGCCCACCCAGTTGCCAGAGAATTCTATTTGCATGAGAAAAGCAGTATTCAGATTTGCCCTTAGACAAGATCATTATTATTATTTTAAGGTTATATTCAGATTTCTTCAAATAATGCAGGCATGCAATATTAAAATTTCGTTAATTACAATCTTGCCTACCAACATCTGTACTGGTTCTATTTTAATTTAAAGCATACAGAAGAGGGGTGTCACTGGGAAGCTGCCAACAATAATGTCCTCCTGCACGTTAAGCAAATAGTTTGTTTCCTCCACAGGAGACAGATCAATACTCAAGAAACAAAAACAAAACCAAGAAAAGCTAAAAGCTTAGTCATGTAAATCAGGGTGTAGGAAAAATGAAAGAAAACTCCTCATTGGCATTCTACAACTTCTGCAGACCCCCATGGCCCATTAGCTAATTTCTATTAAAACACACAGCTCTAGAATAATAAATGCCAGTGGCACATTTCTAAAGGTTTGTGGCAACTGAAGTAAACATGTCCCTGTTCCCAGGACACCAAGAGACAGAAAATTAACCAGAGGTTAACTGGGTCATTAGCTAGAGTACAATATAGGTCACTGCAGATTTAATTTAGTTTGTATTCAGCTAAAGAATCAAACACAGCAACCAGTTCTCACAGCAGGAAAACAAGTAACTTATCAGCATGTTAACGTATCTTGGATACCAAGGCACCAAGTCTGTCATTATGATTCATACCACTAACTAATTTCACATTATTTTCATGAAACATGGTACAGTGTACACACACACAATTTAAATGGTTCTGAATGCAAGTATGCAAAACACACACAACTACAGAATATTTAACATCGTATACAGTCTGCTCCTCCCAACCCCTTTTTATTGGTTTTGTTTTGCAAAACAGAGCTGACAAGGAAGTATTTCATGCACAAGTGTAAAAAAAAATAAGTCTTACATGGGCTAAAAAAAAGCCCAGAAGATCAGATTTATTGAGAACTTGATCAGGACTTTTTTGCCTCAATACAGTCTTCTATGAACAAAAGACCTCAGCAGGTATAACAGAAGAAGCCCAATAGTCCAAACACTGCAAGAATTGCTAATAAAATTTGCATCATTTTAAGAAAATCTGCACTGAAGAGCAGCATTCAGAAAGACTGCATGAATTATTAGGAATGCTGTAGCTACACCAGGTTTAATTAAGAAACTACAGCTTGGTCTGTCAGGAGCACTAAACTGACTAAATGGTCATGGCTCCTGCTCTGAACAGTTTCTCTTCTTTTGTTACTGCATAAGAAAAAAAAACCAGAAGTGGCTGCAGAGAAGATATATACTAACTACACATAGGAACCAAAAATGTAGCAAAATTCCTAACTTATGACTAAATTTCACCAAATTGTCAGTCTGCAGAATGCAAACATCTACCTGAAAGACATGGCATCTAATTTTTACTACCAGTAGTTGCAAGCATGTAAAATTTGGCTATATTACGGCTTTTATTTTCTTCCACTCTACTACCCACTGGCCATAGATAGGGCTTCTTAGACCACATAACAGCTTAAAAAATCAGAAAAGAAAAAGCCTTCTACTATTAATAAAAAGGAATAAATTGAAACAAAGTTTAACTGAATCCACATCAAGCTGAACCTAGGTCCAGCTTACAAAACATCCAAGTGGCCACACATAACTTCATAACGATGCAAATATTTCTCTTCAACCTACTGTCTCAGATGAGTAAGCTAAAGATCAGCTCAGGTCTGGCCAATTCTGAGGAAGTTTTGTAGACATTTTGTAGATTTGGGCATTTCTTTTCCTGCACCTTCGCTCTCAACAAACATCACATTAAATTCATGGGGCATTATTACAGAGCATAACATGTTCTGCTCAAGTGTCGCAAAACCTGAACCATCTTTCCTCCTTCTACTGTTGGCATTGCTTACAATACACTTGGAGAAACGAAAGGTGTACTTTAGGGTCTGAGTGCATCAATCAGCTTTAAATAATTGCAGGTGGTTTTTGCAGGCAGAACAATGTTAATTAACCAACTGCATACCCCAACTCCCTCTTTAAATATTCTTCCACCTGTGTCCCAGTATATAAGCTTTCCTAAGTATGAACAGAGAGGTTTGATTTTCATCTAAACCACGTCTATGAAAAACAACTGTAATGAATGATTTTGGTATCTTTTTCTCATCCTGTTTATATTAAAATAGGCTAAGATGCATATTTTCAGTGACAACACTTGAATCCTCAGATTAAAGATTAATAATGTATCACATGCTGATGAATGCATGATTCATGAGACACACAAATGGCAAATTCTATTTTAAGCTTTGTACCACCATGAATAGAACAATAAGATTTATCCACTACAAGGCAAAAAGCAAAAGGTGCAATTTACCAGAGGAAAAAACCTGCCTGCACATGGATGTGAGATGGTTTAAACAACAACATGTCTCTGCAGCTAGCATATTAACCAACAACTGCTCCAAAAAAATAAAGCTGTTATGAAGTGTCCAGTATTAGACAGCAGCCATACTTCTTAGTGCCAGAGAGGTTTGTGTATCATCACAAATGTAGACTCCATCGCTGGCTGGTGATTTTCTTAGGCCCCACCTGCCAGAACTTAATCAAGACTTGAAAAAACTGATCTCACATAACCACTTAATTCTACCTTGCTCAAACATAGAAAGCTCAATAATATGTACATGAACAGCTCAAAGAACAAAAGCAAAATACCACTCTCTGGTTTTGCAGTTAAGTATAATGGGTTTAAAACCAAATTTATTTGTTTACCTTTAAGCATGTTGATCATAAGGTCTTGGAATGGGATGAGCTGGAATAAACAAATAAATGAAAACAAAGGAAAAAACTAAAGACTTTTAAACTTTACAAAGTATTGTTGAAACTTTTTTTATTGTAAGCGTGAAGCTTCCCCAGAGTTGAGAGACATACAGCACCAGCACTAGGAGCTTGTAAACCTAACATTTTCCTGCTGCACTTCATGCAGAGCTACAGAAACATAGTTCAGGAGTTCTCCTGCTGAAATTCACATTAATAACTTAATTAAAAAAAATATAATCAATAAAATCAGTGCCTAACTAAACTATTTTCTGTAGCAGTATCCATTCTAGCTTCATGACCATGCAAATATACATTTTTTCCAGCACAAGGTGTCTAGAACAGATGATGTGAAACGTAATAACATTTAGACATCAGAAGCTCGACTAACCAAATTATCATCACATACAACAGGGTTTCCACACCATATCCTTTAGTGTCATTGTTTGCATTTAGCTTTTCCCTTTTCTCCAACAGATGATGTGGAATGTTCAATAATATCTGAAATTTATAGCCAGCTAAATTATGTTTCTGAGCTACCTTTTTATAATACAGTGGTAAATCAACCTGTAAAACTAAGTATACAAAAAGGTTTTCTAGGAAATGAGTTTATTAACTGCTTCAGTTCTTTGCCTACTAAGGGTCAAAGAACTCATACCATATTCCAACTAGAACCAAATTATCTTCATAATACACCAAACATCTGTAGGTCATCAGAGAAGCAATTTTAATTCCTGCATCTTCCAAATAAAAAGTTTACATGGGACTTAGAATACAGCTTTAAAATAACAAGTAGTTTAAAAAAACCCAAACAACAACAAAACTACCCCAAAAACAAGTAGCAGAGAATCTTTAAGATTCACTGGAACCATCATTTTTCAAAATACTATTTCTGACTAACAAAGAATTTCCTCTTTTTCAGCTGCTATCTTTTTATTTTTTTAAACAATCTTATTCTAATCACAGCAACACAACTATCTTGAAGCTAGTTCCCTTCTCTTCACATTACCTGACTGATTCGTACTCCACAAAGGGCTCAGAACTACAACCCAGAAGAAAGCTTCTGGAGTCTTTGTGAAAAGCACAATTCAAACCCAAAATTATTGAAACAGTAAAACAGGTACAATGTAGTAAAAAGATCCATTTACAGGCTAAGAAAACCAATCAAGGATTATTAATTGCAACAGCGTAGGCACAGTACAACTTGGAGAATTAGCTGAGCCAGAGGGACTTCCCAATAGCATACCCTTCTGTTTGGGTTCTTCTTAAACACTTGAGTACCGATTATCGGCTGCAAACAGAGCTAAAACACTGGTATTTTTAAGTGCCTTCATGGGAGAATTAGAAAGAAACCAGACTAGACTAGAGTGTTATTTATCTTCAGTGTCCCCAGTACCATTTTTAATTTTGAGATTCCTAAACAGATAGGAATCCTGAAATAAGCAAATAAATTATATGACAAGTTATTTTCCAATTTATGTCAAAAAAAACTGAGGTTACTCTGGTGTTCAAATAAAGTTATCACCACCTTCAGGATATGTATGGTAATACTGCTCATACAACTGCCCCAAAATAGGAAGACTTGAAACAGTTATGCAACATCATTGCCCTATGTAGTAAGACAGATATAGATAATACTGCCCTCATCCCCAACTTACTGAATATGAACACAGCATGTCACAGTAGCCACTTTTCTTGCTACCTCTCTGCCTTCCCTACCATACAAAGAGACCAACTACTGTGCCATTGTCACACATGACAAGTTATTCTAAAGAAGCAGGGGCAAATAAAGTTAGAACTCACAGTGAACTACACTGTATTGAAAGTGATTAGGATCTCAGCCTTATATTTTCTGCAATTTATGTGCCAAGAATAGGATTACTGTAATCTAGTGATCAAATCCTACTTTAGAAATAAAATGACAAGTTCACATCTGCAGTAAATAGTTTCACCTTGGAACTCTGTTTAAGGCTCCTACCACAAAGAACAGTTGACATAATCTTCAGAGGTTTCAGTTTAAGTATAATAGCTTTTGTATCTGTGGTTTCTACAGAAGATGTTTCGAACGAAAAGGGGATAATACAGAGAAAAAGTTCAACATTTTTTTCTTCACCAAGAGATAATATATTGGAACAAGTAAACTTGGACTATTTCCTTCAGAACATGATGCAACCCTGAAGATGTATTTAAGCCTGATAAGTCTGACATTTACTTTTCCTACGGCTACTGTAAGAGAAAGAGAGGACTCCTGCCAAGATTGAGCAGCATGAACAGTATCTGGGATCAAAGGTTCAGAGGAAGTTACTTCCTCAGCTGCTGGTCTTTCCCTCTGTATTCATAGAAGGTGAATATAACAAACAACTTGAACATTGTTTTGCAATGTCATGGGCTGTTCTAGGTTATAACCTTTCTAGAGGTAGCCTGAGTTCATTCAAAAGTAAATCAAGTCTAATTCATAGAGTACAATATTTTTGCCTTTCCCCACATATGATGATTCATTTCCTCTGATTGATTTCTCTACTGGAAACATTTCTTCAGCTTGTCAGAATAGTGAAGTGCTGGATTACACAATACAATTTTCTGGGAAGCTGACATATGCTCAAACATTTCATTATAATTGACTTGGACTTAACAAGCTTACTTTGTGTTGTGCAAAATAAATCAAAACTAGACAGATCATTTTCTCCTAACATATAAGGAAGGGATGGGGAGTTTTAAAATCCTGATGTGCATATTGATTTAACTAATTCCAATTGAAACTGTCTCATTAGCAAAAGAAATTAAAAGTGTGGTCAACAGTCAAATGAACTGTCTCACCAAGACAATTTTTTTTTTTTGTAAATCAACTTCTGGAATACATTTTAAAAGAGACCAGATGTTTGAAAGCCATTTCGCTGTCTTTACCTATGAAGCTTTCAACCTTTATTTCATGTTCAGATTTCAATTTTTTTAAATTTAAAAGCCTAACTAGAAACTCACTTAATACTATGTCACGTAACTTCTGTATGCCTTAGGATTTGTGATGTATTTCTACAATACTTAAATGTATTTGTATGGCTGACAAACAGTCAGCACACTGGAAAATTTGGACCTTCGCTTAGGTTGATTTTCAATCAACATCACTGCCCAAGCATTTAGAGCATCAAATATTCAAAAAGGGAATGATTTCTGTTATAGTTTTGCATGGCTGGGTTCTGGTGGAGAACGGGAGGTTGCAGGGGTGGCTCCTGCAAGAAGCAGCCAAAAAGCTCTCTATGGGCCCCACAGAGCAAACACCAGCCAGCTCAAGGCCAGAGTTGCTGGTGACCAAGGTTAGGCCCATCAGTGATGGTCACAGCACCTCTGTGAATCATATTTAGGAGAAAAAAACCCCCCACCCACACAAGCAGCCACCTTTTGACCCCAGAGAAGGGAATAGGAAGATGTAAGAAGCTGTGCAGGTGCCAAGCCCAAGGAAGGGTGAGGAGAAGGAGGTGCCCCAGGTGCCAGAGAGAAAGGTGACCCGGCAGCACCTGGAGAAACCCCATGATGGAGCAGGTGTCCCCCCACAGCCCATGGAAAAGACCAAGACCCCACCTGCAGCCCATAGAGAGGACACACAGGTGGCAACATACAGAAGACATCTGTCTCCATCAAATTTCTTCACATGTGCAATTAAAGGAAGGGGGTAACTAGATCATCCCCCAGAGTAGTTACAGAAAACATCACAAGCCCCGAAATTTCAGCTTCACCATCTTTTCCTCTCTGGGTTCTCCAAATAACTTTAAACCTCTAACACACACACCCCCCTACTTCCAGAAATTAAGATTATGAGCATGCTGCAAATACTTGGTTTTCCCTTTCTACATGCAATGCCTTAAGTTATTAAAAAGCATTCTTTCTGTTTGAGATGTCATTCATCAGAGTTGTTGCTTCAGCTTCGGCTTCCGCTTGACTGCTCACTCATAGTTCCAAAAACTCCTGTAGTGTGAAGGCAGGGTCAAGAGTTAACAGCTGCAACACCATATTATACACCAAAAAAAAAAGCTGTTTTCTGTTTTGTTACAGTGCCAGAAAAGACCTACATTATCTTTATTTATCTGAATGCATATTTAGAAATAAATCAGTTTCAAGTCAGTAGGCTTGCAATTTTTTTTCAGAACTTTATGGATATGATATTGGTTTATTTGGTTATCTTCAATAGTCCTCACAAACATGATTTAAAACAAAGAAATATTGCACCAATAGACCAGTAGGTTGAAAAGAACAAAATGAAAGGATACTAATTTGTGGGTAGCTTATTCTGAAATTCCATTTGGACACTTAATTAGTCCCATTTGTAGACACCTCTGTTTCCAGTGAAATCAATGCAACTTCAGTGAAATTTCAACCCCTCTTAAAAATTTCAACTGGGATATCCAAATGTCTTCATTAAGTGTAAAAAAAAAAAGACATTGACCTGCTGTATGTGAGCTAATTCCAAGAGTATGGAGAAGCTGCCTGTCTCCATAGACCATAGCTCAGTTTAGAGAAACACAAAGTAGCACAAAGTAATTTAACCATGTTAGTACTGAGGGAAGCACAGAGCCCTGCTCAGATTGCTATTACTGCATCCAGTACTCACAGAATCTCACTTGGAGCTAGCTCAGTTGTACTGCATTATACAAAACACCAATCTGTGATGATCCACAGGCTATACAGGTAGGAGTATCCAAATGTCCAAGGTTAGATTCTTAGGACTATTCCAGCAACAGTGAGGGTGGGAGGAACACAAAGAAAACCAGCAAGGGGGTACACACCAATATCCTCCTTCCCATTAACTGGAGTGTCTTACTGACACCATCACCCAAAGACCTATTTTTATGTCTTCCACAAGAGAGACCAATGCATCTGCGGCAAATCCAGAATCAAGTTTTAAGGCAGCAGATCCAACATGGGATGTTGCATTAGATCTATGTTGGAGATTTTTCTGTGCAAGGGAACTCCTCGTTTCTTGCCTTAAAGCAAAACAGGAATAGCAAGGGGCTAGAAATAGCCCAGTATCTGGCCTAGAGATAATTGTTTTAGAAGTATTTGAATAACATAAAATTCAAACCTGTCACTCTTAATTCAGTCAAGGTCTGCTGCTGGTTCTGAACCCACCCTAATAAAGCCAAATGTAAGTATCAGTGACAGGAAGAGGAGGAAAAAGCCTTGCTGTTCAGCATGAGGCTTAAAACACTGCTCGGAAACTACCGCCTTCCAGTACAGTAGACGTGAAGACTTTAGACAAGGAAAGCATAACCTAAAGAAGCTCTGAGTCCCAATTCCTAATGAAACTATTATTGATACTTGGTGGGCAGAGGTCATCTTGTCTGCAAATCATACAGCTGACTGACCATGTGTAAATATTACCCTCTGCTCATGGATCAAACTGAGAAAACTGGCATTATGCTGGATTCTTGCAAAGAAGTTAACTTCACCAAACACAATCTCGAGATTCTAATTTTCTTTGCCTTTGATAATAGCAAGGGAGTTCATTACTGGACCCAAGGGTCCGTTTTCTGGAAAGTCTCATGCATATTTGTGCCTACCCTGAAAACAGCAGTATTCAGTATCCTAAATTTAGAGCTGGTCACAAAAGGAACAGAAACTCTATCCACATTTTAAATCTTTTAGTTTAGTTCCTCTGGCTTAACCCATCATGTGTTAAATGTGGTTTAGGAATGCTTATTGAGTTGCAGTGAAGCTTAATCAACTAATGTTTGAATGGATTTTGGACAATGACAAATATTTAAGTTATTTAGTTATATTAAACCTCAAATCTTACCCCTTCTTGCTATTTATCTTGTCTACTGCCAAGTTACTCCAAGTTTTCTAGGTTGTAAATTCATGATCAGTTAAGCTCAGTAAGCATAACAGCTTATTTCCTTACACTGATGATACATCACTTGCCATAACCTTAAGAAACCCACCTTATTGCTTCCAATGTTATATTCTGTTTTTAAACTGTTGTGTATGTTTTGTTGACTGCATATTTCAATTACCTGGTTGAGGTTGTGGGTTTTTTTGTTGTTTGATTCAAATGAACTTTATATGTAAAAAGCCCTATAAATTCTGCAACTCCCCAACAATATTGTATTCATCTGAAAAAATTCTGGCATAGCTACTGAATTGCTTAACACTTTCAGAGTGGTCATTTGTTAAGCATACCTCAAAACACTCAAGTAAATAAATACATACAACTAAAGAAAGATCATATAGACAAAGAAGAATCTGTCATTTTGTATCTTTTAATATAATCTATTTTCAATCTGGATTTAGGATCAAGGTGTATGGGGTAGGGGAGGGTAGAGAAAAATGGAACAGGATATAGTATGCACATGAAAAAAATAACTCTAGCAAAGCAATGGAAGACTTGAGCTAGCCACTACAGTGTATTTTTGTTCCAACACATTAGATATCCCTTTTGCCTTTTCAAAACTCACTCAATAGCTCTGTCATAGGAAGACTGCTTAAGATTCCATGTGCACACAAAAGTCCCACTGGGTTTCAAGATGGGGGCCTAGAAGACAAGCATTAGGTTTCTAAGCATCAGTAGGTCCCAATAAGCATCTTGAACACCCCAATTGTTGCTCATCATTACAGATGCAATGAATGCACATGTGAAACCCAAATGAAAGTAAAGATACCAATATGATAGTGTTAGTACCTATGCCTTTGCCCTGAGATCAAAGGGAACAGCAAAACTCAGCACACATTCAACAAATATATGAAAAGCATGATGAAAAGTTATTGGGCATTAGAAGTTTACTGCCTGGCAAGCTGATTTAATGTTGACTCAGACAAGAATAAAAAGATATTCTTATGCCGTGCAATTGATAGCAGAAAGTTTTCCACTTCGATTTTATATACATGCACAGAAACAAGTCAAGCAGAAGTAAATACTACAGAAAGTTTTTTTTTTTTTTTTTTAATCCAAGACATGAATCCTGTCTTTCAACTCCTCATATTTTAGGTTACAGCAGATTTTCTTTACACACATACACACAGGTGTCTCTTTCCTTAATATCATGCCAGGGAAAATCAGAGGAAGAAAACTTAAAATCCTGAAAAAAACCTGATGCTTATACATGCTGTAAAGCAGAAACTATATTTGTGCCATTTTTATAAGGCATCTTTACAATTAAGAGTTAAGACACCACAATGCTTCTACTCACCAAATTACCCACAAATACCACTTTCAGGTTCCCACTTCTCTCATTACATCAATTTTGGCCTCAGTTAGTTTAAAATTGACTTTCCTTGGCATTATTAGTAGCCTAAAAATAAGCAAGTGCTATAAAACCAATAATGTGACTCTAAACTCAGGTGGTTCTACCGTACCATAGTTGAACTGTCTCCATTCTATATCAAGAACACACAATCAGACATACAGTCAGATTCCACAGTACAATCACCTCATTCTGGTAGTGACACTCTTAAGAATGAGAAGCCAGGGCCAACTGAATTTGGTAAAGACCACAAATCTGAAATAATTCATAATTGAAGTAGCTTCATTAACACATAGAGCAGAAATACTTAATACACATCAAAAGCCTCAAAAGAATCATAGAATGGCATGGGATGGAAGGGACCCCAAGGATCACAGAGGTCCAACCCTCCTGCCATAGGCAGGGCCATCATCCTCTAGCCTGGATCTACACAAGGTTGCCCAGGGCCCCATCCAACCTGGCCTTGAACACTTCCAGGGACAGGGCATCTACCCCCTCTCTGGGCAGCCAAAAGAATACTTATTCAGAGAATTCAATACAGAGATTTGATTATGCAGGTAACTGATAAACGGACAAAGTCTTGGAATTGATGTCTTCTCAAACCTTATGGTCACTACTACAATTCTGCTTAACTCTAACGGAGGGTTTTGGTATTCTAACAAGTAATGACACTTTCTAAATAAGAATGTAGGAAGAACTATCATCTCAGCAATCAATCAAGTGTAACGATCACAGAGGACTGATTCAAAAAAGAAGGGATCATTGGTTCAGCCAGCCTACACCTTTGCTCAATGCTGGTACTGACAGGCTGAATCCTGTTCTTACCTCTGCTGTCAGAGTGGTTTCAAAGAATGTTTATCAATACGGTGATAGGCACTGTGTGTAAGAGTGTGTAAGAGTGTGTAAGAGTGTGTAAGAGTGTGTAAGAGTGTGTAAGAGTGTGTAAGAGTGTGTAAGAGTGTGTAAGAGTGTGTAAGAGTGTGTAAGAGTGTGTAAGAGTGTGTAAGAGTGTGTAAGAGTGTGTAAGAGTGTGTAAGAGTGTGTGTAAAGGAAGTATATAGAGCTCCTCTTCCCTGATCTCTATCCACCCTGTTAAATTTCAAGTTTTCACAGACTTACAGGGTACTCCACTCCTGCTCCTTGAAACACAGTGTGGTAGAAGATCAAGTTCACCCAACAAATATAAACATGCAGTGCGTGTTCATACTGCAAGCTGTGAAATACTGTAAGCTTATTATACGGAACCCCCTGCTCAAGATCACTAGAAAAAAGTAACACAGCACACTATCTTGTAAGAAGACAAAAAAGAAATCACAGGTTTTCTTAAAGTCTTAGGTACTGAAGAAAGAAGTAATTCTGTTTGGCTTATCCTAATTCCAGGAACATGGGTATTATGTATTTACATCATGTAACAGTGTGACACTTTCTTTTCTGTCCACAGTTTGTGCCAACTGACATGGAAGCAGTGTTCATGGCAGTTTATGCAAAAGCATGAGTATGATCTACTTTTAAAACAAATATCCAAACCCACTGCCTGCCCTCCAGTGCTCAAAATCCCACCTCCATTAGAGAGTGGTGGAGACTAAAACAGAAAAAGTTATGCATGAAAGGAAAAAACCCCTAGTCCTAGCAAACAACTTCCCCTATTGGGGTAATTAATTTAGCTCATAGGTCACTTCTCTCCTCTGGATTCCGTCTAGAGAATTCCCATGCTATGTTTTCAGGATAAATACTTAAGAGGAAAAAATGCTGACACTTGAAAACCCCAAGACATATGGGATGAAAAGCAGATCCTCAAACTCCAGAAATACACCCAAAGACTTAAATGAGCAAAGTGTTCCATTTCAGGTTCTGCTTTTAAGGCACCAAGGTACTCTTTTCATCTCTTAGTACCAAAATACCAGAAGGCATATATGACATTACCTGCACAAACCTGGTCAAATGCAGTCTCTATTCCCATTCTTTATTCTCCCTTTCCACAGTTCAGCATCAGTCTTCACTTTTTTGAAAATTCTGCTGTGCTGAAGAATGTTTTCTCGCTTAGAACACTTATTTCTGAATCAGACTTACAAAATTTGGTATATAGTGATACATCCAATAACCAGGAACATACCAGATCATGCTTGGCTATCAGTTATTTTAGCATGCATCAAATACATACTTAATATCTTGGGAATCATATCCCAAGAAAAATTAGCAAAAGGTACCAGACATTCTGGTCCACGGAATTGACTAGTCCAATTTTGAGAAAAGCATGAATTGTTTGTTCTGGTTTTGCATTATGGTTTAGTTTTGTTCTTGTGGGTTTGTTGGATTGTTTGGGTTGTTGCTTACAGCTGCCCTCACTTTTTTAAGGGCTGGGGATGGTTGGCTTGTTTGGGTTTATTAATAGGTCTTCAATAATCTTACAGAGTTGCTATTTCCAAATCTAGCTTCCAGAGGAAAGAAAGCTACTGTTAAAAATTTAACTTTTTCAGCTATTTTAAGGTTTTAAAAATTTTAATAGAACTGTTATTTCAATTGCTTCTAACTTCTGCATTCTTGCAAAAAATTTTGAAGTCTGAGAATTTTCAAAACTACCACAAATACCAAGTATACCTGGTTCTTTTTTGACTGCAGTGATATTACAAGATTAAAGAAGGATGAAGTCAAAATTTAGTTTCATTGTTTGATAGCACAGCAACTTCAGATGTAGCTTAATGAGATGAACAGCAGTGACTAAAGCACTGTACTCAGTCACACTTTAGAACATCAGTGCGGAAGCTAGAAATTCTACTCATGAATTTCACCCAGTAATAAGCTACTGCAGACGCATCATATTGTTGAAGCTTTTATGTTCTGAAACTGATGATGTTAGTGCTCTAACCTGACACTACAAATCCTTATACAACTACAGACAGGAAGAGTAAGGAAGTCACAAGGATGATCTGACGCAAAACTAATCCTTTCCCTAAAGCCACAGTAAATGCATTCATCAGTTAACATGCAAGTTCGTATTACATGCAGTCATCTGATGTAAAGGGGCTCACTAAGTGAGCTCCAATCTGCATAACAGCTGATTTTAAGAAGTGACCTACAGCAGTTAATAAGAAAAAAAAAAAAAAGCAAAGTTATCCAGATTATAGGAGTTAATTAAGGCTAGAGCACTTTTATTTTTTAATAGTGCACTGCTGGAGTATTTTCTTAACAAAACAAGGACAAATCCCAAGTCATGGCTTAGAGGTGCACATTCTTGTCTTGCCAGAGGATGGATTTCCAAAGAGTGATATTTACATTTTCCTACAACCTGTAATTTTCTCATTTATCATTTGTCAGGCCCAAAAGACCTTTTGCTGCACATAGGATGTTTTCCTCTGTTTAATTATTCTTTTACAAAACAAATGTCACAGCCTGAACGAAGAAATTACTTAATATCGCTGATGTCACTAATTTAACACCATTAATGTCACATTGTGAACAGCTACAGAACCTACAGGGTCCTGTATCATAGCTAAGCTCTGCTAGTTTAAGTCTGTTCTGCAGCAGACAACACTGAGAAGATAACCTATGCAAATATCACATGCAAGGAAATTCAATAATTTTTTAAAGATTCCTTTGATTCTGTAGTTAGAGTACCAGACAAGTGTGACTAAAGACAGATCATTTAATAGAGATTTAGAGGCACTAATTGGAACTCGCTTATCTACACTCTTACAGCTGCCTTAACTTTTATCAGTGTGCTAGGATTTGGAGGAGTCAGAAAAGAATCCAAGTAGATCACAGAAACCATTGCATCAGGGTATTTCTACATGTAAAACAAGATCTGAAGATTTACCCAATAAATTAGATGGCAGAAGATACATCGCAGTGTTGTCTTGAGTTGCAACTACGCCTTTTCAGTCTCCTCTACGCACACTATATTGTGCTACATTTTGTACAGTAATTGCTCTCTGCACATATTTTTGGATTCTAGACATGTATTCCCCAGATCACCTAAAAACAGAAGAAAAAGGACAGTACACATAACCATGTATTGAAACACCACTTACACACTACTAGGAAAAAACTAAAGATGACCATTTATTACCCTGGAAGCAATCCTCTACGAACTCACTAAGGGTTGCAGGTATATGTAGTATTAGCATAGCTCAAAGAACTTCCTTGCAATTACCGAACAAGACAGATATAGACATCTAATACTACCTTGTTCACTAATCAAACTTAAGTTCAGATGAAGCAATCTCATCTTCATATTTAAAACGGAAGATCCATATATTTCATTATTCTTTTTGGTATAAGATAACTTCACACCCCAATTGGAAATCAACACTGTAACAACAACAACACAGAAACTTGTTATCACTTTTAACTAAGACAAAAAAGGGAGCACTGGAAAAGGAAGAAACGAAACTTAACAATAAAGCCCTGTGAATATCACGTGATGCTAAATCCCTAGCAGGTGTTTGGTGTGGGAGAAGGACCAGAACTTTAATTCTTCAGTGTGCACTGAGCTTCACGGTTGCAGTATTTCAATCTTTCTTAGAAGCAAGCTGCACTTTCTAAGACTGCATACTCTTATTCCTTTCACCGTCACACAAGTAAGATGTGTTGGTTTAGTATTTTTATCTTAGAGTTATAAAAACAAACCAACAAAAAACGTACCTAACACACTTCTGTGTTTTTGACCTGTGTTTCTCCCCTCCACAAAACAGCAGCTAGACCCAGGTAAATACAGGCTTAACACTGCAAAGATGTATTCATAAAGAGCTTCATATTGCTAGCACTTCAACCACATAGAATTGAGAAGAAAAATATTAAATCTATAGGTATATCTAATAATATCTATACAACAGGTCAAGTGACTAGGACTTGCACATATCAAAAGCCTACAAGTTTTGCCTTTTCAGTTTCAAGATTGTAAATAACACCAGCTTCTGACATGTTTCAGCATTTTTAGGACCCACACTCTGTCTCTTTCCCAAGTATTTCTAGCAAATTCCAGTTCTTAAATACACTGAACTCAACTATGGAACTGGGCAGTCATAGTCAATGACAGTCACAGAGATGGTCAGAACTGTCAGATCACAGTAGAATCATTGTTTACAGTACTTCCTACCTCCGGTATCAATAATTTCAGTCTTTCGCAATAACTGCTGCCTGTCCAAGATCTTCAAATAAGGCAGGTAGTTCAAGTGCTTTCTTTGTAGGAACCTAGAAATAAGGTGCTGTATACTTCTAAATGGCATATGCCTTTCTAGAGCAACGAGGCTTCATTGAGTATTTATGCTGTGAGGTATTGACACTTCCAATTGCCTCCCCCATCACCACAAAGTTATTTCCTTCATTTTAGAATACTGTATGCAGATTACAGACAACTCTGCAGCCTAACAGGTATGTTTTATTTTGACATTCTCTTCCAATAAACCATTAAACATGGCTAATTAGGACTAGTGATTACACATCAAACTTATTCCACCACAAACTGCTTCAACTCATTGATCTGTGAGCTGCTATCCTAATTTCACTGTGGGAGGCAAACCAGAGCTAGGAAACAGACAGAAATACAGAGTAACAAACTAAAACCTAGAATAAACTAAAAGCAGATATTAACTACAGAAAAATCTTCTGCATTGTTCAAGGTGGAAGGGAATATCCCTGCTGTAACAAGACAGATCTCAACGTGCCACCATTTATATTTTTTCATTATCAAATAATCATTAGCTACTCCAGTTCATTATGCATAAGTCTGGGTAGTAAAAATATTTAATGTAGGAACTATAACTGTGTTAAAAAGGTTCCAAGTACAAAATACGGTATTGTAGAGCTAAATAAATTTCTACCTGCCTTACAAATCTCATGCAGCTTTACAGACAGTTTCACTTGAATAAAGTTTCCTAGATTCTGTTTCATCTTGCACACTAAATAATTTTTAGTACCATTCTATTCTGAGCACCAAAACTAATATCCTACCACAGCCCAACAGTGGAAAGAAGACAATATTTCAAGCACTTGAAATGGAAATTTTGTTCCCCAAGACTTGTAAAATACGAACATAGACACTGTATTTTTTACAGATACATGCATATACACACAGAGACACAGAGGTGAGGCTAGGTTAAACTACTCAATTACTGTATTCACTTAAACAAATTAAAAGGGGGGTGGGGACACCTCACTCAAGTGTATACACAACTATTCTAATACAGAAAATAGATGTTTGCATGCAAATATCACATAAACCTGTGCACGGGGATCCCAGGGCAGCAGCACAGTATGAGCATACACTTCACATGCTACAAGAAAACTAGAACTCAAGCACAGTTCCTTACAAGAAGGAAGGGTAAAATTTCTGTTTACTCAGACATTCTTACTGCCTCACAAGCACCACTGCTTTGGATGGTGCTTCTTGCTAAGGACGTTTACATTTGCAGCACCTCTATTTGTAGAAAGGCATAGTAACACTTAGTATTGAAACAGTTCCAAAGAAACATTTTTTATGGAATTCAGAAATACTACACACCTTTTCTCCTCCTACAGATGTCAACCACTAATTACTTGAAACCCTCCCTTGTTAAACTCATTTATCATCTTTCCAGAATTTCTCCCCATGCACCATTTAGGTGAGGGGGTGGGGTGGTAGGGACAGGCAGAGGAGAAGCAGTTAACCAGCCATAAACTACAATAAGAAATTCAGATTATTTCCCAAAGTTCAACTTAGTATTACAGACTAATACTAATAGGGAAGGGAATAGAAACAAAGCAAAATAAGAAAACCCCAAATAAAATAAACTCAACCCATCACAGTTTTTAACAAACCCAAGATACTCTTAAAACCATTAACATATTGGAACATTCTTTTTCACACTGGAAACATAGGCCTGTAACTCATTCTCCAAAAAGTCTGCTCCAGCCTCAGAAATTGCCCTATCATGATAATAAAAATGAGGATGTGTTCTGTCAAGGATACTGCAAGGGCATTTTTAAAGGCAGGTCTACTCTTTACTCTCTCCTAAAACACTTATATTCCACCACCCCACCCCCAAAACAGAAGCAGAACAGTTAAGGTGAAATTGAGAAAGACAGTAGGAGGTTCCGTTTAGTTTTGGAACAGCACACCAACTTTTAAGTCTCAATGCTGGAGGACACATTATGCAATTCAAGGATCAATCACATTCTATTAAGAGGATAGACTCGAAGGACTCTCATAACATGCTTAATCAAAACATCCTTACACACCAGTTATACTTCCATATAGTGAGAAATGCTGAACATTAGCAGGGACAAAGTACAGAAGAATATCCATATGTAAAGTCACTAAAATTTTTAGGCACATAGCTAGCCCCAAAACAATCACTCCGGTTGTATCCTTTGGATAACTCATAATCATGTTACATTCTAGTGGGTAAGTTCCTAAACCACAGCCCACCATGTTTTGCATCTCTCCCATGCATTCAGCAGAAAAGCTATTGCACCGCAGACTAATTTTGGAAGGCAGCTGACACCTAACCAGTTAAGAGCCTTTGCACAACTACTGCCCGATGTCAGAAGACAAGGCTCACCTTTAATAGCAAACATACTACTTACTGCTAAGGTAAAAGGGAAGGAAAAGCGCCCCATATTTTCACCAACAGTTTCCAGTTTTAAATTAGATGGCTTAACATTAGTCACAGAAAGGCAAGAGCACATACTCATTCACACGTTTGGAGGTTGAAGAAAGCAAGAGAGATTACGTGGACGCTGGACCTCTGCATGGATTCACATCCATCAGTATGCTTTAAAGGAGATCAACGATAAAAACACAGCTAATTAGAGACCTACCGACAACTCTACCCCGTCCATGCCTGGAGCCCTGCAGTGCTGCTCAACAGCCCAGCACAGGGCTAGGATCCAGAAGTTTTTAGCACAGCACACACTGTTTTCCAGCTCAGCCACTGCCTCACTGCGTGACCTTGGGCATGGCACTTCCCGCGCATCTCAGCTCTCACCTGACAGTCTCCCCCCTCCGCAGAGCGCCAAGGACCAAAACCCGGTCATTACCCACCACAAGCGACTCTGCACCAGCGAAGCTGGAAGGGAAGGGGGGAGGGAGGGCGAATGGGAGTTTCCTTACTTACAGGTGATAAAAATCTCCCGACACTGATTCAGCCTCTCGCCGGGGGGAGGATGACCCCCACACACGTTCCCTGGTTCCCTCCTGTACGGGTTAAACCAGAGAAGGCAGCAACCCGCCCCAAGCGCACACAGCAGCCCGAGCTAGCCGAGCCCTCCGGGCCTCCCGCCCCCACAGCCAAAACCCTCCCGGCGGCCCCAGCCCGGCTGCGCACGGAGGCGGTGTTACTCACAGCACACGCCAGGCGGAAAACTCACAGGTGGCCCGGCGCCGCCGGCGATCAACGGCCGAGCGACGACCTCCGCCCCGGGAAGCCGGTCGCCTCAGCACCCGCGCGGGAAGCGAGCAAAGCGCGGTAGGGGCGCTGCGCTCCCGCCGCGCAGCTCCGGCCGCTGCCGTCGCCCTCCCTGCGCGGGGCCGGCTCCCTCCCGCCCTTCCTCCCGCCCGGCTCGCGCCGGCGGCCAATGCGGGCCGCAGCGAGGAGCCGGCTTTAACCATCTGTTGCGAGGCGCCTCCTCCAAGCGCTGCCGCCTCCTTTCCCAGGGAGCTCCCACCCGAGCACCCCGCCGGGGAGGTGGTGAGCCAGGAAAGAGCTTTAGGGACCACCCCCCTAGCAGGTCTTTGCTCTCGGCACCCTCAGGGGCAGCAGCTGTTACCCGCCTTGCCTCTCCCGCTCACCTCAGCATCTCCGCCCCCTCAGGGCTGGCGTCTCTCACCTCGGCACTCTTTTCTCTGCCCCTGTTTCCCCACAGCACCCTCAGCTCTGCTGGGTAGGTGCCTTCCCGCAAGCCCTGCCGCTGTTGTGGGGCTATGGAAGAGGAATGCAGATGGGGTGCCCTGAGAGTGCTGCGGCAGCACGCCAGACAGGTCCTATCCTCCCTCACCCGTTAGGACTGTCAGGTAGGGTCAGTCAGGGAAAAAGAAATGCATATGGGGCGGGCGTCTGAGGCCCCTCAGGTTGGTGAGGATAAAGTCCTGGCCTGATGAAACTTCTGTGCTTCCCACTTACTGATTGAGGTTCTCCACAGAAGGCCAGGCGTGGTATTGCACAGAGAAATATGCCTCATCCTGCTTCAGTGGACATAAACCAGGTTTCGTAGACATTTCCTGTGGAGAAGCTGTTCCAAAAAAGTCAAAATTATCTCTTTTGCTATTTAATGGTTTTGGGTTTTAGCCTTTTGCGTTCCTAATTGGAAAGTTTTTTTCACAAACTTCAGGATAGCCTATGCACAGTCCCGTGTTTTGGGCCCCAATCTCCAGACAAGGCCCCTACATTCATCAGTTGATTCTCCACAGAAAACCTGGGGAATGAGAAGCTAACTCTATGCCTATAGGCACCAGGGTAATATTTTTATGAAGATATGTCAAGAAAGTGATGCAAATTATTTTTAGCTCCCAGCAAGTTAGAGTTAACAGTCTTGAGATGCATGCAGTGGAAAGGAAAAAAAAAAAAGTACATTTGTTTTATGCTCTAACACAATTTCTAAATTAATTTTTGTAATTTTTGTCATATTTTTATTTCTCTCCAGATTAGGTTCTTTAAATTATGGGTTTAAAACCAGAGTATGGAGCAGATATGATTTGCATGAATTGCAGGATTTGAGATACATTATTAGAGAAATGTTGAGGTTACTTTTACTCATTGACATATATGTCATCCATAGCAGGGTAGTTTTGTAATTAAATTAATCACAGGTCCTTTTATTATAAAACAATGCAATTTCTGGGAATAAAGTCAACCTGTATTCCATATACCAATGCTGTGATAAAATGGCTTATAAATGGTACAACGTGTTATTCCAAATAGACACTTTTAAAGATGGGATACATTTTTTACCCACTAGGAAGGCTTTATCTTTGTATTAAATTATCTCAACACAGCTGAGAACTTATTATTACAAAAAAGTCTCAAATATATTCAAAATTCAATTATTTGGGTTTTTCTTATGAGAATCCAGATGGATGAAATCTTGCCCTTGTGTGCATTTAGAATGCCTATAAATCTGAAGGGAGAATTTGTCATTACAAGATATTTTTAAGGAATGGTTTCTATAGAGTCATAATTGCTAGAATGACAGATTAGCTAGTGTATCTTCCATTCATCTTACAAAGCTATTCTCAAGCTTAAGTTATTCCCATATAAATTCTAATCAAGGCTCATAATCATAATTTTGTGATATATTTTTTCTACCATTTCTACAAGGTTTGTCTTTTTACTCTGAGAATGTTGTTGTTATTGATTTTATTAATACATAGAAATTCCATCTAACATCTTAAATCAATCTTCCTAGGTACCAAATATATGCAAAAGAAAGATGATACCCTTCACTTGAGGGCTTTGTATGCCATCATCATATATGGAAGTCAAACAACAGATGGTTGCAAATGGAACAATCCATAGGCAAACAAATGGCTTTGGAAACAGTGGAAATATAAATACCTTGCTGAGTTGTTCAAGAAACCTTGGCGGAATCCAAAATACATCCAGGTAAGTGGTGTCTCAGTCTACTGCTGTAATAAATACTGCTATTGAATATATAAAAAATATGCCTTAAGTCTCAAAACAATGTTCATTTATGGCATCTTTCATTTCACAAGCAAAATGTCTACTGCCAAATCCTTTGCTTACCTCTTTAAAAATATATATTCTTTCCACAGCTCATTATAGTTTTTACTGTTTGTTTGTATAGATTAAAAATATGACAAATTCTCATGCATACATCATCAGTATCACGTATGTCATGGATATGAATGGGACAACAGTCAAATAGACCATCAACATGCCATCATTTCAGGGTTTTTTTTTCTGTATCTTTACTTGCTACTCTCTTGGTATGTGGCCTTGGCCAATTTGTGAATCATTCTTTTGACTGTGAGATGTGGGATAATCCTACTTGAAGAGGTGTACTTTATTAGTAATAATATTTTCTGAATTTATTTATCAAAACAAATGAACTGGTACATGAAATCTTTGAATACAGGCATACAATCATTATCCATCACAATATTTTTTCATTCTTGGCAGCATATACTTGGCAGTCTTTAATGCTTAAAACAAGGTTTAAAAATGAGGCAGTATTTTTTGTCAAGTGTCATAGCAAACATCTTAAAATCTATGTAAGAACAGTTCAGAGAATAAGCCTGTTTTTATAACTGGTCAAGCAGTGCATTAATAGTGTGTGCAGAGGTAAAGCTGCAAGCAATTATAGTTAAAGAGACCAAAGTCAGAGAGAAATAACAATTTTCCATAGAGCACTTGATAAAGAGCACTGTATCCTTGAAAAGCTTTATGTTTTTCTCATGATAAAAGATCACACTGCCTAATTACAAACTCAATGAGACTAGGGTCTGGTGCCTCCAAGAAAACTATTCAAAAACTATTTTGGTGTGGTTTCCATGTGCAGCAGGTGCTCATCACCAAAATAAGCTCAAATAACAACATCTCTTGCCATTCTCACACTACATGTTTGCACTAAGAATTTTGGTTTTAGTGGGTGCTTTCAAGTCCCTTCCAACAAGAGATTGTGTGTGTGTTACATGCAGTTATCCTGTAACTTTCTTCCCACATCTTTTCTTTATGCAAAGTTGAGCGAAATGCGATCTATTAGGTTGACGCTTTCAGTAGAGTTAAAAATATTGATATGCATGATTTCATAGAAGATCAATTAACATTAATTAATCCAACATACCTGATTGTGCTTGCCAACTGCCCTTTTCGAAAAATAAAGATATATTGTTACATTAATAGCATCAGTAAGTAAATGGTAGCATGAATGCAAAAAACAAACCCTGACATCCAAATAGTGCAAACTCGGGCAACTGATTTAGTTGCAGATCTTGCACCAGGCTATTCTCTGAAGTCAACCACCCAAATTGATGACCGTGTCACTCAACCTCTGAGTGCAAAGGCAAAGTTTGAATTTAAGAAAGAAAACATTTTTTTATCATATGAAATATGTGAAGGTCCCAGTAAGAAAAAAAACCAAACCCAAAACCAAAAACCCTTCAGGATTCAATAAACTAATCAGAAACATACCTTAGAGCCTTAGCCATAAAGAAATTGCTTTGTTATAAAGACAAAGCAGATTTGTGGGAATGTTGCCACTTTTTATAAACTGCTGAAAGCTGGAGGTTGTTTTATTTTGGTTATGTGCCAGTCATGACTCAGGAACTGTTATAAAAATGAATGTGCTATTTCAAATGTTGCAAGACCAAGCCTAGATTTAGATGGTGTGGCATATTTACCTAACAAACAAATTAATCTCAGAAACTTCAGAACTGAAAACAGTTGTAATGTTACTTTAATCCTGACATTACTGAGAAAACAAAAACATGGATGGACAGTGCTAACCAGTGAAAATGCCAGTGGATGGTAAAGAGAAATATGTTTCTACATCAGAGCGTGGCACGTCTTCTGTTGGCAAATGACTGTATCTGTCAGGGGAAGGGGAAAAAAGAAAAGCAACAATGGCAACAAAAGATACAAGTACTTAAGGAAACATCTGTCTAAACTACAGAAGATAAGACTATTTGTCTATTTGACTCCAAGATTAGTCTTTCTGTGTAAAGACAGATATGTCACAGAAAACTGTGAGTTTTCGCATGTTCTTTGATAACCGTGGTAATTGGTAGCTGCAATCTCAGGTTTCCTATCCCCTTAATCAGAATGCATTAAGGGAAATGGATTATAACTCCATTGCTAACAGGGAAGTGTTTAGTAATAACAATCTGTAGCTTCTAGAGCACTCTTCTGTTTCAAAGGGCTTTGCAAACATTGATTAATTAATCTGTTCTGTGTTCTGTTCTGGAGAAACATGCAATCCTTCCACTAAACAGTTGAGCTTTGTTACAGCTTTTAAAGCCTGGACTGTGTTGTGGGTTGGGTGAGTGAGCACGTGCAGAGGGGCAGTACTGCAGTGATAGCTGCTGAAGGCATGTCATTAGGGTAGCTACAAGGAATATGTTTACCAGTAGCTGTAAATATTTTCCTTTCTTGAGGTGCCAGATGATACACAGAGGTAAAAAAAGCCTCATTATCTCTTTCCACAAGTTAGGTTTCCTCTTTGATGTGTTACACATAAAGGCAGGTTACTGTGCTGACACAAAGATCACAGTCATCGAGTTCTTTCTGCCACCCACACACACTCACAAACTACTTCTCTTTTCTGACTTTCCATATGTTCAAAAGCAAAACTTATTATATTGGTTTCTACGTTTCACTTAAGATGGATGTCATTTTTAGTCACAATCCCTTTGTAATGTAGAGTTTCCTTTTTCAGTCCAGTTCATCAAGATGCACCTGTCTGGACACATTCACTTGTACTCACTGACTTTGCTTTAGGTAAGAGTGGGACTCCTTGGCTTCGTACCTTCTGCAGCTCTGCTTAAGAACACTGATCCTGCCTTTGTCAGATGGTATCCTGAGTGATCTGAATGATATGTATCCAAAAGTTACCCTATTAAGAGTCTGTTTACAACATCAGCTACTGGCAACTAAACCAAATTTCTTAATTTGAACTGCACAGCACACTCATTATGTACTTCAAGTATACATAGCTCTAATGGAGCCTTGCCAACGATACTGAGTAATTGCATATATTGCATGTCTGCTTTGATACAGTAGTGAATCTGGCCCTAGACATTGCAGAGCAGGTTTTTTCTGGATTCTGGAGGAGAACAGAGTCTGAGACACCTTAGCTAGACTATGGAAGATTTATTTTCTCTCTCTGGTATGTTGAGGAAAGGAGGAGGAATACATGAAGTCATTTCAGTGAGGAAAAAGAGAGAGAAGAAAGAACTTTATATAGTTTAGAAATCTCTGCCAAGTTGCTTGCTATGGAATCTTCCGCAGACACGCTTTGTAAGCAAAGATTCCTTGGACTCTAGCAGGGGACTGAACATTTTTGAAAAGATGTACAGCTTTACACTACAGGACAGGGTTCACATTATTTACTGAGAAATGGCTGGCTGCCTGCCAAGCTGAAAAACACTCCCTTGCTAGCATTTCAGCTGAAGAAAAAATGAGGTAAAATAAATACCTCAATATTACTCTATTACAGTGTTTAGACTCTACCCTTCAGATGGAAAAATGAAATTTATTACAACAATAAATGACCCCCTAAAGATCTGAAAACTGCCAGGGTGCTCTGTCTCTTCCTTTCTAATGAAGCTTTGCAATTTCACCAAAGTCAGAAAGTTGTGATTGTACCAATAGATCATGCGGGTACAAACATATGCAATGTGTATAGAGGAGTGACATGCTTTAATTGTATTTTTAATGGGAAAGATCAAATAATTCCATGAAATATGCTACAGGTCTCATGATTGATGGTTTCATTTTGAACAAGACAAATTAAAAATGAGACTGAGAGCACGGGTAATCTGTGAAATTACTGTTGCATATACAGACTTATGCATAGATCTGCTGCTTACATTTGGTATGGGTTGAATGTGCATCTTTTCTGGTTGCAAGTTCATGGATCTCTCCCATGATTTGTGTATTTCTGATATAATACCAATCAACAAAAAGGCAATTTCTACATTCTTAAAAAATGCTTCAGGAATTGGACATGCTTATCACTAGGAATTTTTTCTTATGGTATCTGGAAGTTCTATTTCATATCAACAGTGCTACTGCAGGTACACTTGTATTTCATATCTACAATGATAGATTACCAACAGAACTGTAATTTGCAGACGAAGAACAGAAAAGTACAGAGACTTTGTCAGCTGAGTTTGCTCTTCAGCAGCAGTAAACACTAGTCTACTACTGTCTTCAATGACACAGGTTCATTTGCAGGCTATATTTAAACATTTTCTTCATGCTTCCTGTTTGAGATCTAAGATACAATAAAGTAAACACTGTAGCTATAGGTCAGGCCACACAAGCATAAGTTCACAGATACTAAGAAAAGCAGGAACTGTTGTGACAGCTTACCTTGATCTTCTGGCATCTAGGTTTCCTGGTAATAGAGCAAATCTTTCAAGCTTTGGTGGTTACCACTGTCTCTCCTGTGATAACTGTTCAGTACCAAACATATTGTTAGGCAGGATCTTATGTACGTATGCCATGTGGGTTACTATGTATTGAGTCTTAAAATCAAATACTTCCTGACCTTTGGGACATACAGTTTGAACCACAGTCACACCTGGATTTAGCTGCTAGCCCTTGCTACTTAAAAATCTCTGTAACAGAACTGTCATTTTCCTTTTTTGACTTAATATCTGAACTCAAACCAGACTTGCATGTGTGACATACATCTCAATATGTATGAAGCCATATTTGGAATCTCCAGGATCTCAAGGGTAGTGACTTGAAGATGTTTGCTTATGCTAGGGAACAGAGAATGTATGCAAAAGCAACATTTCTTTTGGGATTTTCTCAAGTATATGTATTGAATGTACACTTACATGCACTGTCTTTATGTGGCAAATTTGTAACAGCTTTGTGGGACAATGACTAAATTAACATACTTTTTATTGAAGGATGGGCAAGTGTCATCCTGAAGTGAAACAGCTTTAAGATACAAGTTGGAATGCCAAGTGTAAACCAGGTATTTGGCATCAATGAGACAGCACAATAACACATCCATTTTTGCACATATCCTTTCTTTAGGTAGAAAGCAAGTGTAAGTCCCATGCTGGGCTGTGCTTGCTGCTTGGCATGTTGATATAAAGCACCAGAAATAATAACGATTTCAATAGCTTTCTTGTTACATACAGAAATTCTGATTAAAGGCATTTCTACTCCCATGGCAGTGGCAATGTGCTGCAACACCTAATTCTATGAATCCTCAGGTTTTGCCTTTCTGTTTTGTATTGGCCGAGTGGAGAAAACTAACTGTGTGTGTGAAGGGGGAAGGGACTGAGTGGTGTAGCTTCTGGGAAGCAGGAGTAGCAAATGAGAAACCCACCCAAAGGTTTTCATTATACGGTTCTTATGAAAGGAACTACATTGTGGGATAAATGCCCAGGCCATTGTTTGGAATTTAACCCATTCCTTGCTCAGATTTAATTCTACCAAAGTAGATAGAAGTTTGCAAATATGAAAAATCATTTTTTGCTTTTTGCAAATGTTTGGTCTGGAAAATCCATTGGAGCAGAGATTTTTTTATTGAATGGATTTTACCAGATATCATCCTTTTTCAACATATGGTGTCTATAGTTATACCAAATAGAATTCTTCTATCCCCAAAAGTTATATAGCAAAAGTTATTTTAATATGCCTAGCAGAGCAGCTGTATGGATCGTGAACTTTACTGGCAAAATGTAAACTTAAGCATTTATCATTATTTGTAATAATATTTATCTCTATGCTGTGATGGTATAACTAAGAATAACTGCAGAATATATAAAATTGTCATGTGCTGTTTGCAAGCTATATTTGTATGGGAACTGACCCTCACAAGACAAATGCTTTGAAATCCACACATTCAAGTTTGGCCCTAAGATACATAAATCACAGCATTCTGGCTACTGAATCATAGAAGACAATGAGCTAATGCAGTGCAAAGGGATTGCAAAAGTAATATTATCTAAAGCAGTAAGGATTTAAAAAGAAAATTGAAATTAATTTCTTCTTTTAGTTGAGTGGATTGATTTCTGGGTTTCACTCTTCTGAGTTGTGGCATGTTTGTGATGTGTTCTTGCTTTTTTTTTATCATAAAACAATAAATCACAATACTTCCTAAATGAAAATTTTTCATTTGTGCCAGATAATTTGTTAGAAAAACTGCATCTAGGAAAAGTTAAAAGTCAAATTCCTGATCAATTTTTTTATTTTATTCCTGCTGAGAGCTAGTAATCATTGAACTTCATCCCACAACCTGAGCGCACTGATTAAATGTTTATTTAGCCAATGTCTTGGCACAGTGCATGAGAACTGAATATGGAGGAGAACTGCTTCTAAATCCTATTACATTATTTTTAGTTGCATCTGCTGTGTTTCTCCCTTTGTGATAGCAGCAGAAAAAATTACTTGGGACAAAATAGAATATACACATAAATAAATCATCTGTATTTCCTTCTGTAGGACTGTAAAACTCAAGTCAGGTCTCCATTTCTTATCAACTGTTGTTAAAGTGAGGCTTCTTTGTGGGTTTCTAAGAACTGTGGTCACCTGACCTACTTCTAAATCCAAAAATACAGATTATACGTGATTGCATATGTGTTTTTAGAGTACCCTCTTTTATTATTTGAAGAATGAATCTAAAAGTCAGTCCCTCTGTTTTTTTTGTGCAACACATGGTATGCCCTTTTAATGGTGGATAATATGGAATAATACATTTGAAGCATAATCTAAAAGTTTTGACAGATGACATTTCAGATTTTCTGGAAAAGAGCAACACAGATAACACTACTGACGGTTTGATGGTTTTATGTTTGCTTTACTCTAGAGTTCATGTGTCTTATCTTCCAGTTATTGTTATTTGTAGCTCTATGATTTATGTATTTATCTGAATATAGTGTTTTCATAGTAACAAAGGGCTCAGTACAACTAACTGCAAAAAATCTCCTAGGGGCTTTTCCTCAGTTTTGCAATGACATTTAAGACTTGGTCAATCCAAGGCAAGCTCTATTTGTTTAATTTCCATCTTGCTTATTCCTTATAATAAAGACATATTTTTTATATCTCACATAAAGTTTAAGGAGAAATCCCACTTGTAATAAAGACAACTGGGATATTCTGCTGGCAAACTTGTGTATGTTGTTCTACTTAGGAAGAAGAAAATTTTGTCTAGGGTTTTAATTTCTTGCCTCCCCAAGTTTTTGTTTATCCCCAGTGTTTAACAGGATCCTTTTGTTGTTCACCAATTTATCCTGCTGTACAAACAACAAACATGTAGGCTAGCATCATAATCACAGACATCCACGTGCTTTATTTATTACCTGTAAAAATCATCAGATTCCTTTAGGTCTTCACTGGAGAAATCACTTTCTGATGTTTTAAATTAGTTTAGGCACTTTTTCTTCTGCAGTAGGGATGATTTGATTTGGAATGCATTTATTTGGACGTTGCATGTTCCGTTTTACTCATTCACTCCAACCTTAATAGGTTTCTGTTCATTTGAGTGACAGTGAAAAAGCATAGAATACAAAATTCAGCATGAAAAGAATGGCATAGGGGGACAAAAGAGCAAAATATGAACGAGGGGAACAAAATAAGGAAGTCTGTTAAAAGAGATAGAATCTTTAACTTTGCTTATTCAGTTCTTACCATTGCCTACATCTGTGCAAGCTCACTACAAACTGTGAATGACGAGCTAAATGAGAACATTTCTGCTTACATTTAATTGGTGGTGAAAATTAAGGTCCAGATAAATTGCTGAATATAGGACTCAGTCTTTTACCAGCCTGTTTTTTTGGCAAGGGTCTTCTATATGTACTAACTGCCATAAAATTTACTTTAGTAGGAAAAAAATATATTAAACTATATCCTGGACTGTATGCTGCCTCCTTTGTACTAAAAGGATCTATAAAGCTTTCCTGAGTTGGCAGCTGAGTTTTCTTCAGCAAAAGGGAATCCCTGGCTGAAGTGGAGCTGGCTTACAGCCACCTTGGCTTCGATCTGTGCCAACTGGTATTAAGAAAGAGATCTGGAATATTGTCCTTCAAAACTGAACCTCCCATAGAAACACAGACTTGCTTTTTTTTTTTTTTTTTCTAACTAGGTTTGAATCTTCATGGCTTGTCTTCTCCCTTTGCGTGTGTCCTAAGCATGTATTCATATACTGTACATATAAAAGGACTCTCTCAGCAGAGTTCAGATTTTGCAGCATTTAATAGGTTAAATTTCATTAGAGTATTTATCTCTCTCTTTTTAAATGAAGGATTGTTTCTTCCTTTGTGTGAATATGTGACTATTACTATGAAGAAACTGGATACCTTTCCTTTGGGAAAACTCATGTTGATTCCAGGTAGAAACATTCTAGTTTCTAGTTCATTTTCCAAGACTTATCCATCTTAATAGTTTATTCATGATAACTGCAGCACATTATAAAAAGTTGATTCAGACACAATGAAGAGTAAATATATTTGGGTTTTGGTGGGGGTGCATGTAGTTCTTTTTAAAGTAGGGATTTAATGACAAGTTCAAATTCCTTTATTTTGAACTCATAACATGGTATCTGAGCCCAGAAAGATAAAATATATTTATATTTTTAGATTAGGCATATGATCCAGAAACACATAAAACTGTCAAACCCCAGAGATCTGTGTTGTCCTATATGTAAGGAGCTGAGAGTGTATTAGAATTTGTGAGTGTTCTATGACATATGTACAGAGTCATCGTTACAGCCGATAATATGTAAGAGAATGCAACAACCAGTAACAGAATAGTATGTTTCCTGTTTTGACATAAATAACTTGTTATCTTGCAAGGCCACTAGTTTTGTTTTAGAGCTTCTTTGGTATTTTGAACCTGAAAAACGTGGGGCATTTTACCAACAGCAGTTGCCCTGAGTATGTGCAGACAAGCAGTGTTAGGTTACCACAGGAAACAAGTTTGAGAATTTCAAGTGTTTGTGTGTGTTTGTCATTGAGATTCAGAAGACATTTCTGAGGTGGAATTTTCAAGTAGCAGATGTTGTGAAAGATGTGTCTTTTCTAAGTGCAAACCTGCGTCCCTCCAGCAAGGAGACAGCAATGGAGAGACTTCCCAACTTTAGATGATCGCCAAAAAAGAGCGCTATAAACTGGTTTTCTAAACTACTCTTATTTACTAGACTAATATATTCCTGTAAAAGAAATTTAAATGGCCTCCAGGTTTCACTCACTGATCTTATATCAAGAACCACTTCACCTCCATGTATCTGATCAGTAGTGACTCTGCATCAGTGTGTTAGATCACTGCTGTGATGGTACAGCATTGGCACTGTAGTATCACTAGAGCTAAATTGGTCAATGCAGATATAATAGAGATAAATTTCAGTTCAAATAATTTCACTTGAATTACTAGCTTTTTTCTATCAGAGCTGAGCTTGTGGCATTACTGTGCTTTATCCCAGCTTGTAGGTTAGTGGTTTACCACTAATCTTTCAGTATCCCCAGCTGAGACGTTTAATTACACTTCTTGCTCCCTGATGGCCATTCTGGCTGACTGTTGAGAATGGACTTGCATATTAGTGTCTTATGTTCTATAAATATCTTATGATGTTATTACATTGTAACATGGATAAACTAATTTGTTCTGTAGATGTATGTACTGTGAAAGGTAGAAAGGTTGAGGCATATTTTAGCATGAGATGCTTGGTCTAGATAAGGAGCTCCTGAACATATGTAGCTCCGTTTATATAACACACCTTTTCCTGATCTATTTTATGGGTTTTTTCTATTCCATCTTAAATTCAGACACTGGTAATGTTATTGCTTATGATTTGGGCTCTGATGTATTCCAGTAACAGAGGTGAAAAATTTCTTCACTTCTTACAAATTCCTGGGGCATCTTACCCTTAATGACATGTTAAGTGAAACCCAAAGTGCCGAGGACTAAATCTGAATGCTGCAGAAGATAAAAATCTTTTAGAGATATCAGTCTAGTGTCATTTTGTAGGAGCTTAGAGCAGGAGGAAGGGCTCCTGTATAGAAACAGTCATTTTAAAAAGCAAGATATTTGGACTCCTTGTATATAGTGTTTTAGAACTTTCATAATTATTTCCAAGTACAGGAACAAACATATTCTGTCATTAACCTGGACAACACTTTATAATCCATGTAACCTAAAGCTAATATGGCCCATTTCCAGCTCTTTAATGTAAGACTTCTGGTGTTTACTGCAGCAATATTTGTAGTTTGCATTTATTGGTCTTTGTGCTGGTCCAAATTTTAAAAATCATTACATGTTAATTGTGGACATGGATAAACTTCTTCTAATTACCCCAGCAAAAACTGTAGAAACCTGTAGAAAAAAAAAAGGGGGGGGGCAATGGTAATTTGTTTTTCCTTATACTGCCTTCTGTCTTTCACAAAGACATGACCTGCTCTTTAATTTCTCCTGTCAGTCTTTTGAATTAAAGATGTCTGTGTAGATTTAAGGTGATTTTCAATGTCCCGATCCATTAAAACATTTATCATTAACATTCCAGCCAAATAGTCATCTTTGTGATTAAAATAGTTTAAAATGTTGTCTGATGGACCCAGAAGGGTAACTTCACTGTGCTTTTTGTCTTTGTCAAGTTTTTATATTCTGTGTATCAGCCTTTGCAATTACACAGACTTGTTATATTCCCTTTGCAGAGCAGTTTGATTGAAAAGAAATGAAAATGAAAAGGAGAGATTGAATTTTTGGATTAATACTAGCTACAGATCATCTGTGTTGGATTAAAAAAATAAATCCTGATACATGGGTCAAGGGTTGGGAATAAGATATGGAATTGTTCATATAAGGCTGTAGGATCAAATTGGTTTAACCCAAGTTGGTTGCTTCCAGTGATTGTTACTACTTGCTAATCTTTGGGAAAAAAAGCTAATGAGAAAATGGCTCTATATTATAAAGTGCAGAACCAACCTGAATCTGCACTTACATTTTGTTTTCGAGGGGAAAAAAAAAACCCCTATGTCAGTAATGTAGCTGGAGATTACTGAGTTCATGTTCACAATTGCCGAAAGGTTTTTTAGCAGACAAAATATATGCTAACTGAATTTTGTGTATGGACTATCAACCTGTTTCTAAACGAGTACCTGTTTAAGTAGAACCATAAATTCCATTATTGAAAACCTGTAATGAAATGTATTTGGTATGCTTGGTACAGAAGAGTGCAGGAATATTTATTTGCTGGTAAAATAGCAGCTTTTACTGGGCAAATATGTATTTACATTTGTAATTACTTTGAATGTGGTTTTCTCAGACAAGTCTATGGTAAATTTAAGTTTCTTCCAATATTTAGATTTATAACATCTATTTGTAAATTGCCCACTAACTTTATAATAGGAATGATACAGAGCACAAGTGAATCTTATGTTAGATCCTCTTGTCAGAAACACTGTGTAAGTTTAAAAAGCAGCTAATGCAGTGCAAGAACTGCAAGAGGAGTGGATGACATGATTGTGCTGGGAAAAATTTTGAGAAACGAGACTTTATATCTTTGCATGAAAACATCAAAGGATAGAGAAGATGATGAATACTGAACAGGTTTCAGGTTTATTTGATTATATTTGTGACTTCTTGAAATTTCTTTTAAAATGTGCTGACTTTTGCTATTTTGTTAGCAGTTCAAGGCCAAATAACCATGGTCTAATTGTAGGCTTTGTTGTTGCTGTTCTAGTGATTTAGTGCAGAGGCATTTATCAATCTAAGGTTTGAAATTAACTTCAAAATGCAGAAAAAAGACAGTTTTACCCAAGGAAAAGAGCCTGTAAGCATATTTTCTAACATAAAAGGAATGTTAGGATCTGAATCATATTGGGAAGATGGTTAAATGTCCAGAAAGAAATTGCCAGATGCAATGTTATGCCGCTTGAAACTCTTCTGGAATTTATTTCAAAGGATTAATTTTCTGTAGCATTATTTTTTGAGCGATGTTTTATGTCAGCTGATTTGCTTCAGCTTATAACATTAAATTACAATTTAACACTTTACTAACATGAGCAGAAATATAATTATTAAAATTATGGCTTATAACATAAAAAGTTTAAGCAGTACTGCAAAGAAACATTAATTATTATCCCTGATCTGTTGTTTACTTATCATTCCTTTCACTAGACTTTAAATCAAATCCCTCAGATGTAGCATCTTTATCTCATCCCCTGCCCAATCATGACAATATGTCCCAGCAATCATCCCAGATGTGTGCAGTACTCAGAAATTAAGCTGTAACATTTTGGATTATTGCCATAAAAGAATATTAGACTTTAGGATGAAAATTCTTTATACTTTTGAAAGCAAAACAAACCTGAGTATTTCATGATTGAATCTTCCAATTTGGCACCAACACCTGAGTAACTACCACATGTTCAAACCATATTGTTAAATTCTCTACTTGATTGTTATCTTCTTGGACCAAGAGTCTGTTGTTGCTAGATACGTCTGTAATAACCAGCATGATACCAGCTGCATACCACTCTGCTATTATAATGTGATGATTTTGATTTTTAAAATATGTTCATCTTTCTCTATGTGAAAAGTGGAAACATGGATTGTAACCTGCATCTACCAGCAAAAAATCCCTAAACTCTCAACTGTACAATCTTGTTTACAACTTTACATGACCCAGAGCATAGAAGTCAAGATTGCAATGGTATAGTTGAAGGCAAGAAGAAACTGAATCTTGACTGATGACAACAAAAGACCTGGCATGCCAAGCTGTAGCTGTGCTAAAGAACTGAGTAGTATTGCTTCTTGCTATGCAAGGTGCTACAGTAGAACATGTAGAACACATTTCAAGAAAGATACCAGTGCTCTTCCACTTATGGCTTCTTCACTATTTTAACTTTTTATTTTAAGAGAAGGGAAACTTCCATCTGTTTTCCCATATTCAGAGTTTTCTTGCTCAAGTTTTACCACAAAGTCTATGTTGCCTACAGGCAGGTGTCCTCACAAAACTGTGTGCCATCAAAGTTACGTTTTGTTGATTGATGTCATTCATCTATTTGGAATGATCCTTGTGAGTGCTGAGATTTTTCCTGTTGTATTGTATACTGTTGAATCACATTGAAACATGTAGGTGAAAAAAAAAAGAAAATGAAACCCAAGAAAAGCTTCATCTGTCTCTGCAGCTGAGCTTTAGTGTCTTCAGCATTTGCATTTATTATAAAGCTTATAGACAATGCTGTATATGTCATATATTGCATGGATTCATTCCTTAAATCAGTAGGTAAATTGTAAAACTCAGCATAATACTATCAAGCTGTACTTCAGGTTAATATACCACAGCTTAATTTGTTGCAATGTGCTATCAGAAGAATAAGCTTCAAAGAGCTGCTTGACTATTGCTGTTGTTAACTGATAAATATTAGAAAATGCAGTTAAATATTTTCTTCTACTCAGAATCAGTGCTGCTATTCTTGCCCCTCTCTATACAGTGGCTGAGATGTAGGTGTCTCACCTGAATTCCTTATCTTTCCTTTACGTTAAAAGTTGGAAAAAAAGTTCTCTCCCTTGTGTTAGCAGCTGTTGTAAGATCTCATACTATAAGAAATCACAATAACTGCTTGCTAGTATAAGGTATTTTCATTGTATCAGTGACAAGTTAAGTGATTTGAAAATGGGTGGAGCTTCAGCTGTCACTGTCAGCAGGGCTGCCTAAAGGGTTATGTTGCTTTTTTTTTTCTTAAATATGTTTACTTTTAGTTTATAGACTTAATGGCTTTCAAAAGGTTTCTGAAATAGCAAGCGCTCTTGCAGCCTCCTCCTTAAGCTGCCATACGCTAGATTTGCTCTGTAGGCTTATACTGCACAACTCAAACTCAGAAGAAATTTATGTTACTGCTAAAATACAATTATTTTTACATTTTTCATACATCATTAACTTCATCATTGTAATACAGGGATGTCACCTATGTAATTTATTACAATCTTGCTCAGTTCTTGGATTTTTCACTAGATATGTCTGGAAATATTTAATATATTAGAGGCTGCTGTCATATTTGGCTGATATTGGACAAATCTGGTATTTTTCCAGCTTTTCATGTAGAGGTTATTAATCTGTATGGAGTGTAGTGCTGCTAGCTTTAGCACCTGAGCTCATCTGAGCATTTCTGCAGAGTTGTGTGTTGCGTTACAGTGATATTCATTCAGGAAGGCATTTTGTTGTGAAAGTAAAAGCAGTTTTCCTTGCAGTATTAAAGCAATATTCTCAGTCATGATTTAAGGAATGTAAGGGAATTCATGTACAGTGTTGTGAAAATTCTGACACTATTTTTCCCCTGTATATTGCCTAACATAATGAGTTCACAGCTTCCATCACAATACTAATAAATGTCAGTTTTTACTAAAATAGAGGTGATATGTGCCACTATAACAAGATATGTGTTACTGACCATAAGTTTTTTAGTTGATTCACAAGTTAGAAAAGTGAGTTATTAGTGCAACATTGCCCTACATGTCAGTAGATGTGCAAATTAGACTGCTCATAATGGATTTTTATCAAATACAGTGGGTAGGATAAAAATTTCGTAAACAAATGGAAATTACAGCCCAGACTGTATTTTCTATGGCCAGCCATGTTTGGTTTTGTTTAAAAGAGCTGCTAAGAAATTAACTGATGACTTCGTTTCAGGGTCCATTGAGTTACTTCATTTGAAGGAAACTTCAAGGATGGACTTCATAACCTCTCTTATAAATGAAGGCAGTATGCTGTCATTTTTTCCAAATAGCAGAATTTTTGTGTGTGACTGTGTTGCTTCATCAATCTTTCAGAGAAAAAAAAAGATTCTAACATTAACCTGGTTGGTAATATTGTGCTGTCAAAAAGGCAATAGAATGCCAAGATTCCTGCAATATTCTGTCAATCCCAAGTACCCTTTACACTGTGAAATAAATGAGTGAGCAGCATCTCTCTGCATCAGTCTGAGTGTGATTACCAAGGAGAGTTAATGCAGTAGTTTTGTTTCCCTACAGGATGTCAGTGATTCCCTGTTTCATATAAATATCCTCTAGGGAATGTTTCTCTTTAAACCACAGTCTCAGATTTTTGGTTGTAAAAGTGACAAGAGTATGTATAGGACCTCTGGTTTTGATTCCCAAAGGGTATGGTTGTCACTGTTAAGGCTACTGATGATATGCCTTTTTCTTTCAGATAACCATAGTATTCACTCTCCATTTGTCTGACGTTTTTAGTGTTTGAGAGTAACAGAGAAACTATAGGAAGTTTTGCCATTATTGTGTGTCAAAAGTCAGTTTCAGGTGTGCAGTCCTAATTTTAAAATGCATTGTATCACTAAGCAAAGTATTTGCTTAATATCATGAGCTAAGTCTGAGCATTTCTGTCTCTTGGTGCTAAGGACTTGCCTCAGCAGTGGCTCTAGCTGAGATATCTAGAAAGATAACCTAATTACATGGGGTGATGCTTCAATCTGTGTTTTAGAGAGTAAGAAAGGGTGATTGCTGCTCTAGTTTAGGAAGATTTGCAGTTGCAACCAAAACACCGTGTTTTACAGGTGATCTGAAAGTGATTGGATATACTTGCTGTATTCAGGTGAGCCTGTAAGTTCTGCCAAATCATAGTAAGAAAATAGACAATTAAAAAGATACCTGCAGGGTATCAAAGTGACTGGAAGATACAGTAGTCACAGTACCTAAAAGCCTGTTAAATTACTTTTTGAGTTGCACATACTAGTTTTAAACTAATATGTGTGATAGCTTTTATGATCTTCTGAACAGTAAATGCAATAGGTAGTAACTTAATAAAAAAAAATGGTGTAGTAATATGTGATACCTCAAAATGTCATGGCTCTGTTGTGTTGGACTCAGTGTGGAAAGATCCTTCCCAAGTTAAAGTTCTATTTTAGTAAATGAGGCCAACAAAGTTAGGGTACATGAAATAGTATTTTAGCAGAGTCATGTGATTCTCTTTGTCAGAGAGAGGAACTGATCAGTGGCTATATTGTTCCATGTTTTATTTTTCTAAAGAGTCAACATATCACATGTTAACAGGAAAAATAAAGCCTGCATCTTCTTTCAGAGATTTTTGATTTGTTTAGGAAGAAGTGAAACATGTTGTGAAAGGACTGTAGCATGGGACTTTAAGGCTAAATGGTAAAGGTAAAAGGTAAATGGTTCAGCTCTTGATAGTCACACAATGTGTTTGGTCTTGGCCTCGTGAGCCAGGATTTACTTAGAGGTGTGTGTCACAGATATCTAGAGATGTGGGATTTCTGAGCTGTGGCAAGTCAAATGAGTAAGTTTGAAAGATAGGAAAAGCATATTTTGTTTAATGTTGCACTTTTCTTCTGTTTGCTTGGGTTTTTTGTTTTCCTGAGGTCCATTTTAAATGGTAGAAAGGATTGATGCATACTTAGTCCTTGTTAGGTCTAGTTTATTAAAGGTCTTCTGGTGCCAGATAATAGTAAGTCATTTGTTCAAAGGCAACAACATGCATACAGTGAGATGGGGAGAGATACTGATGGATGCCACCAGCAGTTTCATACTGAAGGTTTATATTAATTCTTCTTTAGATCTGCAACAATCATTCCAATTATGAAAAAAACATGGTTTGCACAATTACTCATTAGGCAGACGTTTGGCGCCATTTCTTGTGGTGCTGACTGATGACAACAACTTTAAATCAGATTTCCTGTTTTTTTCCAGAATAAATCACTAATCACTTTGAATAGCATAGGGGGCCAGGATGTTTAATGGCAGAAGTGTCTTAAAGGTAGAACATGCAAAAGTGAAATAAAGCATTTGTACCTTTTCTGATTTTTTTCAGATGTATTTTGCTCTCAGTGAAGCACTAGTTCTTAGGTCAGCCTCATTTCCTTGCATCCTTCTGTTGTTAGTAATTAAAATACTATGTTACAGTCTTTGCAGGTGTAAATTGATAACATCGTAATGCAGCCAATAGAACTAAGGCCGTGTATGCTACCCAAGGTTATGGCCATTAAAACTAAAATTTCCATACATTGCTGCCTCTTGAATAAAATGGCTGTGTTTATGAGGTACTTCTGCTACAATGTATTTTTATCTTTGGATTTCATACACAGTAGAAGTAAGACTTACTATATGAAGTATGTTGGAACTCTGAAAACTCACACAAAAAGCACTAGTTTCACAGTGCAATTGGTTTTACCTGTTCAGTAGAAAATAAAACTAGGAGAAAGGGATGTTGGGGAAACGACACAGAGAGTTAAACTGTAACTCAGAGCAGGTAATGTCACCTGTGTGTTTCTAGACTTACAGATTATCTGGAAGTTAATGCCATTGCATGTGATACTTTTGTGTAGCTATTTTAATATGATTGAAGTAGAATTTCTTGAGAGTAGAAAAATCGCTTGATTCATACTTGCCTGAAAGGTTTTTTTGGGTTGCTTTGCTTAGTTTTCTAATTGTAAGTTTTAGCAAATTACAAAAAGAAGAGCTTGTGCAATAAAGTTAGCATTAGTTGAAATTGCTTAAAAATATACTGTCAGGCTTACAAAATAGATAAATACTGATTGTCTAAGAGTTTTATTCTCAATGCCAATAAAATTACTGTATTTTTATTTGCCTATTTATGGAGTCCAGTGAAATGAGCTGCAGATGCATAGTCTCTGCCTCTTCCTGCCAATAATGCTGCATGTAAATGAAGGTTGTTACATCACCAATGAGCTATGCAGCTGTAGAGTCACACCACTTACCACAAAAGTGCATGATCCAGAGGTTTAGGAGTGAAAAATTTCTTCTCAGTCTTAATTCTGGTTATGACAGTGATTTCCTCACTTCACCTTTAAATGCTTTGCTTTTCCATGCTAAAATTGAATTCATTATCACAGAGTCACATAGTGAATGCTCCTTATCATTTCCATACTGCAATCTGGAAGAAAGTGATGTGTGGCTCTTTTGTTACTCTAATACCCAAAGCAGGCAAATATTCTCTGTAAAAAAAAATCCTTGTAACCAGTGATTAAATATGTGCAAATCTACTTGTCATTATCTCTTTTTCAGATAAAAGCTTAAAACGTGACCATAACCTCTACCTAGTGTGTCACAGAGGGATCCAAATTAGAGTAGGAAAAAATTTATGTGAAACTTCAATATTTAGGAAACCACTTCAAAGATTAGCTAAATTTCATGATTTTTTTCCTAGGGTATAAAGTAACTATTTAAAACGTAACAGCTTTACACATAGTAAGGTATTAACTGGTCTCCAATATGAGATTAAATACTGCTGTAGTGTTAGGCAGGCTCTTCCTAGCCCGTTGAGGGCAATGAAGAATACACTTCATACGAACACCAGCTCAGAAGAGAATGCTGTTCCAGGACACTACTCATTGACAAAGTCCTATCATCAGGCTGTGTCATAACGTCATGGAGACCAACGTGTGTATGCATTTGCTGAAGGATTTGAATGCTTCTTTTATGCTTTCCTAAAGAATGCTTTGCTATAGTTTAGCTCTTTCTTGCTGGCGGTATGTGGAAGGCTTTCTGAGCACTGATAGCAAGTCTTGTCCTGCTGCATCACCTAAATTTGTTGCTGACTTCTTCATTTCTACATTTTTTTTCTGTTGTGGTGTTAAGTGTGTCCTTCAAATGTCAGGCATGCTGCTCAGGAGATGTTTGTAAGAGTTGTAAAATTTACTTCAGTTGGTGCCGAGAACTCTATATAATTCCTTATGGTTTTTCACTTGCCTCTGTACAGAGCTTAACTCCGTTCAGCTCTGCTGCTTTTTGTCAAAATGGATTGTGGTAATTATCAAATCATGAAGACACATTTGAGGGCCAAAGAACTATCTTGTCTATGTTTTGTCTGTGCTATTACTTTTCAGGTAGTATGTTCAGATCTTACAGAGCTAGTTTTCATCGATATATAAAATGGCAAAGTTCTTACCAGTTCCTCAGCTGCAGCACTCCTGATCATCATGTGTGGTGTCTGCACTGTACAAGGAATACTCAAAGAGCATTTTGAACAGACAAAGATGCATTTCTTTTGTGGTGGTTTGACACTAGTTGGAGGCCAGTTGCCTGCCAAAGTCACTCTATCACTACCCTTTTTGCTGGACAGGGAAGAAAATATATAGTGAGAGCTTTAGGAGTTAAGATAAGAACAGAGCGAGATCATTCAGCAATTGGTGTCACGGGCAAAACAGACACAGCACAGACTAAAAAGTGGGAGGAAAGAAAAAAAAACATCTGGTTTACTACACTACACTACACACACCAAAGTCAGATAATGAGAAGTACAACCAGATCTTAAAATCCATCCCCCCACCCCTTCCTTCTTAGCAGACTTAACTTTATTCATGATTTCGCTCCCTTCTTCCCCCTGCCAGGGTGGCATGGGGGAGTGTGGGAGTGGGTGGAATGAGAGTTTTCAGTCAGTTCCTCATGCATTGTTTTCCTTCTTAGCCGGGGGAATGGGGGGAGGCGCATTCCTCATACCCTTCCCCTGCTCCACCGTGGGGTCCCACACTATGACATTCACTGATGTGCTCAGCCGTGGTCAGTGGTGAGTCCGGCCTTGAGTTGAGCTGGTATTTACTCTGTTGGGCCTGGGGCAATCTACTAGCTGCTTCTTGCAGAAGCCACCCCTGCAACATCTACACCCCTACTCTCCCTCCCCACCCCCCCAGAACCCAGCCACACGAAACTACAACAGTTTTAAAAAAATCTGTGTTGGAACAGACCCATTCAGATGATCATATTTAGATCTCTAGAAATATGTTCTGGTGTTGTTTCCAGACTTGCATTTCATGATTGAGTACATGCTACTAGGTAGCAGTGTTGCCTTTTACATCCTGAGGTTAAGCACTTAATTGTGTTCTTGCTAGTTTGAGAATGGATTATTGAATTTCTTTCCATTTAATGGGCTAACAGACAGGAGCTGTGCAGACATCACAGTGAAGTCAAAATGACATTGCCAGGGGGTTTTATAGAAATGAAATCTACTCAAAATGGACCCAGCTCTGGCACGCCAAAACAGGCTAAAACAACAAATATAACCAGACCTGATTCACGTCTACAAAATCTCCTCGCTATTCCCAGTCTGTTGTGCCAAACAATAGCTCTTGTGCTTTGGACTTGATTTGCAGCTCACCTAGCACTTCCAATATATTCACCCTTACTCATGCTCGTGTTGATGCCTGATATGATGTCTTGATTTATAACTGTTACAACATGACAGACCTGTGATTCCCTAATTTGTAAAGATGCTGAAAGATGATTTTTGGGATGGAATTATTATTGCATCTGGAGATGTAATCTTTAGCACAACTGGCATTGTGCTCAGTTCAGCTGATTCTTAGCAAGTGAAACTTTCAGTTATTTAGAAAGAATGGGAACTTTAACTACTGCTCTTTGCTATATATGTGGAAAACAAGATCAAATGAGCATAGTTCTTCTACAGAAACCGAGCATACATATTTTTTATATGACCATTCCTGTTAGATCCCGAAAGACTCCAGGCATAAATTTGAGGATCCAATATCCTATAGCCTTTGCACCTCTTATGTTATTGGAAAAAGTACTGCCTGAGCTTTTTACAGATTATTTTAATTGATACTTTTGCCCTTTGACTTGGCTAATGTTTCACCAACTTTAATGACCTAAAATAATTGCATATGCTACCCCTTATCAGCTTCTTGTGCTATGGGATATTTTGATGACGTTCTGGTTTTCGGTAGGACTATTAATAACAAAAATCTGTCTGATTCTTGACAAGCATCACTGTTTTTTGCCAAACCTGAAATTATCATTTGAGAAATCTTGTAGATTCTTAGGAATAAACATACTTAAAAAAAAAGATAACTAGCTTTGAGAAAAAGATTTAAAGTTTGCATGACCTTGCATCTACTTTTAAAAAAAAATTATTTTATTACCAGGATTAAAAGAATACTGCAGAAGTGAAAAGTTAATATTGTCTGTGACAGTGCAAATGCAATAGTGTTATCTGCTAGGGCTAAAGCCACAGAATCTAGGACCACTATCAGCATCTACTAATTCAGCTGTACCAGTAGAGGGAGCTTATGGTTTTGAATAGCTAAAGAAGTTTGCCTAGCAAGACTTTCTACAGTGTTTGTTGTTTGTCCTGTTAAAGCATGTTAGGAGAATAATAGAAAATAATGGAGACTATATTGTTAATGTAGGAAGTGTAGGAGCTGCACTTGACAGTCAACAGAAAACCTTTTTAGAAAATCAGTCTGAAATGTTTCAAAGTAGTTAATTGGCTTTATTTCATCCAAACTTAACTGATATGAAATCAAGGGTAGATCAGCACTGAATAAATTTGAAAGACATCCTTTTAAAGTACAGCTTTTAAAAGGAATTGCCCTTGTAACTTTCCACTCATACATTTGACCCTATTTGAAGGAATTTGATTTTTTCTTACATGCAGTGTTTACCAATTCCATGACAGATGAACCTCAGCCTATGTTTTTTTCTTGTTTAAGCAGAATTCCCAGCAAAGTTCAGTTTAAACCAAACCATTTTCTATTGTCAAAACCTACGGTCTGGAAGGAAACCACCATCCACAGTTATCTTGATTTTCTTCCTCACTGCTTTCCAGGTTCACAGAGTGCTTTCCCCCATCTCAGAAGCATGTTGATAGAGTTCAACTCTAGCATTTGAAGTGAGAACACTTGCACAAGATGTGCCTGTGACTCCTAGGATTGATGAGGGTTTAGCGGTGGATTGCAGCAAATTTGATGACAAATTTCATAACTGTAGATGTCTTTGTAAGCAGGATGTTTCGGTGTTCTTGCCATGTACTTAGTAATCAGCTATATTCTAATTTTCATATTACATTTACAAATAAGGACACTGACTAAGTCAAACTCAATAAAATGATTTGGGTGACTAACTACTGTCTGCTGACAGCTTAGTACATGATGAACTATTCCAGTTTTATGTCTAATCATGAAAAGTAGGCAACATACAGTGCTAGGCAAAAGATACGGTCTTCAGAAACACTATAGAATAATTACATTAGCTTGTTCATGGCATGCTTACAGTGACTGCAGTGGATGAGGATATCTCTTAAAGAACCTAGTGAACATAGGATTTACCCAACATATCATGTATTGTCTCAAAGATGATGTGAAGAAAATTGTCTCTTGTAAAGATCTTAAAATATTCCATTTATTCCTCTGTGACAGCTGTCAGATGGAAAACATGGCAAAGTAGATATTATCAAAGGGTTGTATTCTAGGTGGAAAAATCTTAATGAGGCTAGCAAGATAACCAGATTGGGATGCTCTGGAAGAACCACTTCATAATTCATTAAATGTCAGTGACCCTAACAAAGTCTTTTTTTTTCTTTTTAAATGCAAAGCTAGTTACTGTAATATATGATTATAAATTATACTGCATTTTTGTTACCAAATAGAAGGAGGAAGAATGTTGGGAGGAAGCAGAATGTTCTCCTGAAAGGTGGCACACTTAAGTATGCAGATCTACCTATGTTTCAGGCATTTTACTGTTCCAGAGAAGTGTCAGGTAAGGTTAGGATGACAATAAGATCAATCTCCATTAAATCAAAGTTTTTGTCATCTAAGTTATTTTTTTTCAAGGGATGTTAAAATTAGCAACTACTATTTTAGAAGGCCTTTTCTTTCATTTTACTTTTCATTTATTTAAATAAAGCTACTACTCTGACTTTCAGGAAAGTCATGTCTACTACAGCTTCTTTTCCTCTATAGAAACACTGCATCTCTTTAAGTCCTTACTTGGTGTTCTTCAACCTGTCCCTTTTGCCAGCTTCTGTCACTATCTGGACCTATAAACTTGAAGGTGACATATGAATAAAATGGCAGGTCTTGTTGTCCAGACATAGAAAGACATGTTCACCTGAAAGATTTTTTTTTACACAGCTCAGAGTTTTACAAATTCTGCACTGTGGGACCAGTTGCCTCAAATTCAAACATAGTCAGCTGAGCTACATCACCTGAATGTCTCAATTTAGTATGTTCCACTGACCTGGACTATAACAGCTGTGTCATGGGTATGTCTTTTTTATTGAAACTCTGTCCTTCCCCTGAAGGGTTTGCACTCTTCTTATGCTTTGCAAGTTATTCAATATTTTCCTCTTCACATATAGTGTTAAATTCCTTCCCTTTTTCTTTTGAAAAGCAGCTGTAACAACTACGTTCTTTTCAGTATGAAAAATTCTCACCTGTTGGTGAATGTCAAGAAGGGGAGGGGAGAGATCATACAGTCCTTGGAGGCCACTTTCATCTAAGTTTGTTGGCAGAGTGAATTTTAATGCAGCTTTAGAATTTTGCCTAATCTCCAAATTCCTCCTCGTTATGATGCATCATTTTTCATTTCATTTTCATTACCACTTTCAAATTTGTGGCCAACTGTGTTTCTCAGCTGACATTTTTATGAATTTATTTACAATAATACATTTTCAACTGCTAACTATTTGGATTGCAACATTAAAATGCAGTAACTAGTTTGCAATAAAATGTTGGTTTTATTCAAAAAGGTTGGGGGGTTGCTGCAAAGGATATTCTTTTCTCTTCAAAAAGCTTTTTAATTTTCTACATGTAATGTGGAGAGTTTAGTATGAAACAATATAGCCAAAGGGGCAATATTGCCAACTTCAGTTCTTGCAAATTTATGAGCATGTTTCCTCATTCTGTCCCAAAAGCCATGAGATTTTAAAAACAAGCAAATTTTTCATTTGCTTTTTAGGAGTTAAATATTTGGGACCATATTCTTTTTTTTTTTCTCTTCAACTCTCTAGGAAAGAAAATTTTTTTAAAAAAATTGGAGACACTCATTGCTTGGTTCTAAGAACTGAGACTCTCAGAAGTGAACCTGCTGTGGTGTAATAAACTGGCAACATTGTGGAAGAGCATAGGGCATTTGGGCTGAGGAATCTGGCCGCGTTGCTCATGTTGTTTAAAGGCATGAGGAGAGGGAAAAGGGAGCTGCTTACACAACTCTTCCTTCCAGACTTTCACTGCAGTAGTCATTAGCTAAGCAACATTAGGCTTTTTTAGGCAGTAGTAGGTCTTGAGGATAGGTTTATAATATGAGAACAATAATTGATAGGCCCTGTCTTTACCAGAGTCTACGGTAGCTCTCGAACTAGTAAAGTGTTTAAATGCAGTCAAATTAATCGTTGTTTTGTTTAGAAGGGCTACAAAAGTCAAATTTCATGGGAGCTATTTCCAGTAGCTGACACTGAAAACAAGATTTGTATCCTGTAGCATTTTCTAGGTGCTGCAAAATTAAAATACTTATTTTTCAGCAAATGACTTTCCTCTGCCCTCACATACGTGCACACACACACACACACACACACACACACACACACACACACACACAATTTTGCCAAATAGCCTTTCTAGCAATAGATGCTCAATTGCATTCAACATTGAAAAAATGCCTTATCTCTTTCCTTTTTTCTGTCAGCTCCAGGGTAGGATTTTATTTCTCTTTTAGACATGTGCAGGTGTTGACTGTGTTTCTTAACAGAAAGGGATCATGCAGTATTAATGTATTGCAATAATATTTCAAGATCTAGTTGATCTTGTTTAAGATTTCTATTCTCAAGGTCCTTTTGCATAACACAGAATTGGAAATCAATTTGTTGAAAAAGATAAGCAGTGACATGTTGACCTTTAAGGGAAATGAAGCAGTGTACCTGAATAGTAAGTGCTAATTAATTATTGCTGTTAATAGATGGCTCTGGCCGCAATTCATCACTGTTTTGTTTTGCCTAAGACACATTTTTCCTATTGATTTTTCCTATTCAAACCTGTCAAGTCTTCCTGAATGTTAGCCCTCTACCTACTTCTTAGCCATGAAGCTGTCTCTCTGTCTTAAGCATATGTCCAACCCTTTACAGTCTATATTTTACTTGTTATTTACTGGTTCTTCATTGCTGTGCATGCTTTAACTCTAAATTATAAATATTTTTAATAATGTGATTTTGTAAGAGGCTATTTGAGTATAGCATTTGAAAAAAAAAAAAATTGGTGGGGTCTGTTTTGGCCCAGGCTTTATTGTCAGTAAATACAGGATTATACTGTTTTCCCTTGAAAAACTGAGTAATGTTAAAGATGTACTGAAGAGCTTCTAGAGTTTTTCTACTGCTTTTCAAAATGAACGTCTAGTATGGGGGAGGGTGTTCATTTTCATTCTAGGACATGTAAAAGCTTCAGACAATCATAGAATTGGCAGTACTTTTTAAAAATGTGCTTTACAGACAGACATTGATATTTGGAGTACTTATTAGGAAAATGTGAACAGTGTAGATATCTAAGCTTATAGAAAAAATGGTGGTTAAAAATCATAGAATCTCCTGAGTCGGACGGGACCCATAAGGATCATCATGTTCAGCTTCTGGCTCCACACAGGGCCAGCCAAGTCAGAGCATGGGACTCATCTAATTGTACAGACACTTCTTGAACTCAGACAAGCTCGGTGCTGTGACCACTTCCCTGGAGAGCTTGTTCCAGTGCCTAACCATCCTTTCTGTAAAGAACCTCTTCCTAACATCCAGGGAAAACCTCCCCTGTCTCAGCTTCATACTGTTCCCTCAGCTTCTATTGCTGTTCACTAGAGAGAGGAGAGCGGCTCCTGCCCCTGCAATCCCCCTGTTCAGAACACCATAGACCACTTCCTGTACATGGTTTATCTCTGTCTCCAGCAGTTGCTGACAGCAGTACCATGTCATTCAGGTGGACATCCTCAGCACCTGTAGCAGAAATGAGTCTCATCTAATAACGGTACGGCCTCTAAATATTTATGGTATTTAATTTTGCTTATGCAGCTATCCCATTATCACCTGCTTTAGGGTATATTATAATGTCAACCTTCTTGTACCACTGTAGTGTATTATGTCGCATCACTTGTAATTATTTAGCCACAGGTAACACTTTGCTGAATTATTAATGTTGCTTATTACTTCACACAACATTTAGTCTCGAAATCCAGCCACATGAGTAGAAGTTGCTGCTTGGTCGATTTAAATGACAAAAATAACAAATTAAAACCATAACCTTTGTTTAATCAAAGCACATTCGCTTGGTAGTTATCAAATAAGAACTGTATTCCCACCTTAAATTACCTTGAAAATAAAATCAATAGCTTATTTAAACACAGACCAAACAAGAAAAAAAATTAATTGCCCCCAGAAAGACAAGTAACAAGTTTCATTTACAAAGAAATCCAGCAGAAGGGATTGCAGAGCAAAATTGGGATATGCTGGTCACTTGAGGGAATAAGAGAAACAAACCAACCAACCAAAGAAGCCATTTCTTTATTTCTATTCCAGTACAAATAGTTCAAGAGATATTTTTCAAAGTTAAGGTACATTATGACACAAATAAGAATATACACACTTATGACTCAGCTGTGCATTCAAAGTGGATTTTAAGGGTTTTCATTTGAGAAGCTATTTTAGGAAATAAAATTTCCAGCTGGTAGAACGACAGCTCATTTATATTTATGTTTAAATAGCTAAAAATAGTTTGATTTAATTCAGCTCTCCTGTTACCTGTAATCCTGTTTCACAATTCTGAAATACCCAGTCTCTAGTCAGAGACAAAAAGCGATGTCCAATCTTTAATACTTTTAGGGGAAGATGACACAAACTCTTTAAAGCAAAATGATGTTCAGTATATTTCAAAACTTTTTGAAAAGTCAGGGTAGATATTTCTCTTATAATGAATAAACCAGGCAGATGGCTTGCTGAATGCCCATCCTGTAACTTCAGAAGCATTGATAGGTGAATGCATTCTACTGTTTTTTGGTGACATGCAAATACAGTGTTCACTGTGCTTGCAGGAAAAGCTTGCAAGTGCAGACCGTATTACAGATGTGCTCTTTGCTCGTGATTATTTTTGATCACAAAAGCTTTCCCATTTCAAATTGTCAGTGTATTTAAAAAAAAATAAAGTTCCTTCAAGAAAACCTTTACCTGTTATGGAAATGCACTTAGTTGGGGAAAAAAAAAAAAGAAGAAACAACTTCCAAGTGTAGCAGCTAGTCCAATCTGCTCTTCCTTTCATTATAATTTTGTTCTCCATTTTTAAAGAGCTAATTAAATAATTACCCAAGTTGGAAAAAACCTCATAAGAAAAAACTGAGAATCTTGTTCAATCAACTCTGAATGGTGTACCATCCCTAAAACTCTAGCATAAGTTGAGGGATAAGAAGGGGGGTTTTGACCTTAAAATAATTGTAAGGGCACTGTGCTGGTGTTTTGTTTGAGTGTTTCTTATCCAGGCAGATATTTCTTTCCTGATCAGTTACATTACATGGCTTTCACATACTGTCAGGTATAATAGTTCTGGAGATGACATCCAAAATTACCTGACAACTGAAGTGAAAAAGCACATGATGGGAATGCCATTTCTCACATTTTCCAGAGTGCAAGGGTTATAAGCTGATTCATTACTTATCAGACAGCTCACAATCCATTGAATATGGTATCTCTGTAAGAGGTGCCTTGAAATTTTCAGGCAACTTTATTTTTAGCTTTTCAGATTATGCCACTCCATTCTGTGTGACACCAAGTACTCTGTAAAGATGCCAAGTGGGCTCATTTCATAGTGATTTCGGGATTTGGACCTTTGGTTCTACATCTTATATCATTAGCTACAGGAGGTAAAGATTCAAGACTGGATGCCATATGTTGTTTTTAACATGAATACATTTGTTTCACTTCAAGTATAGGTCCAGAATAACTAGCCTTGCTGTTCTTGTACATATGTTCATGTGTTATGGGGTCAAGAGGTTCTTTTAGTTCAACAGGCAGAGTTCATAGTATGTACATAGAGTGCTTTGGGTTGAAAGGGATCTCAAAAATTCCAACTCTCCTGCCATGGGCAGGGACACTCTCCACTAGACCAGGCTGCCCAAAGCTCCATCCGACCTGACCTTCAACAGTTCCAGGGATGGGGCTTCCACAACCTCTTTGGGCAACCAGTTCCAGCGCCTCACCACCCTCATAATAAAGAATTTCTTCTTAACATCTAACCTAAACCTATGGTCTTCAGCTTGAAGCCATCACCCCTTGTCCTGTCACTGCACTCCCCGATGAACAGTCCCTTGCCCACTTTCCTGTAGGATTCCTGTATCTCATTTAACAGCAAACGTGGCACACAAAATAACAGAAGTGAAATATGGATGAGCTAAATCCTGAGAAACCACTCTCAAATTGGAGTGTTATCATTTGCTTTTTGACCTGTGGGGTTTTATTTCCTAAGTGTTTGATTCAGTGCTGTTGTGGTACAGAAGAAAGTTTGCTGCGTAACAAGTATGTTTGCTGCCTTCCAGCGTAATTCAGCAAGATTATACAGATATCTGAGGTAAAACAGATATGTGAGTTGAGGGGGTTTGTGCTCTGTGTTGGACCCGACAGCACCTATTTCCATAGATGGTGCTGGGTGATAGGATTTCTCTTCACCAAGAAATTACATCACAGATTATTCCTTAATGTTGTCTTGCATATTAGCTTTCTCCCCTGCCTGTTGTTAGCGAAATGTGATCAAAATACACTATAAAAACACTGAGACTTTTTCTGATGGACAAAGAAATAAACTCCTTTATCTAGTAATTGTAGTATGTGATAAAGCTACCACAGCTTGCTGTCAAAGAGGGAAAACGCTTACATCAACTGAAATCAAGTACACCGTGTCTTAAGTGCAATACAGCTTTCTTATGGGAGAGCCTTCTCTCCTGCAGTGCCCCTTAGGAGCAGGCTGATGTCCTCTGTTTCATGACAAGTTTTGGAAAGGAAGAATTTCTTCTGTATCAAGCTCCTGACTGATTTGTGTAACTTCTGTTTATTGACAGTATCATTGAAAGACATTTGAGAAATTTTAGCTTAAAGGTAATGTAGAGGAAGCTAAGCATATTGGGAAAAGTTTCTTTTCAGACTTTCAGAGATTTCTTGTCATTTTATCAGCTTCTGGTTTCCATTCTTTCCTCCTTTCCTTCCTATAAGTACTTCTGATATTTCTACTCCTCCGAAATCCAAAGCAGAGTTACCACTGGCTTCAGTGGAAGTAGTGATTTTACACTGGTTGTTCATACAAAGTTGTTATTACCTCACTTGCCATTTTTGTGATTTGTAGAAGAAAAGCAAATTAGAGAGTATAAAAAGAGTCTGCTGGAAATTGACCTGCAATTTCTCAATTCTAGGGTCTTTTCCATCTGGGACCAACACTTGTATCCTGATATTGCACTTACTTTAAGTGAACTGATGTTAAAAGTGACACCATTTGGCAACAGCACATGGCAGCAGCACAGATTATATGAGACAGGCTTGCTCTCTGCTGTTTAGGACAAATAATTATAGTATAAATATGTTCCATATGTTATCTGGTAAATATAGGGAGGGGAAAATATTATTCACTCACCTATAATCTTCATGTATTCAGATTTTAGGGTATTTGTGAAGAAGAAAGAGCAGAACACACTGTGTCCTTTTTGGCTCATATCTCCACCCAACACCCTCTTTTCAGTCCTGTTTTAGTTAAAGCACAGAAACTGCAGTGAAATTACTTGAATTGAAACAGGTACACTGGTCTTTGCTTAGTGGGCTTGTATGAAGTTCCTCAGTTACCTCACAGTGCTCTTGTTTTGTGAAGCAAGTAGCTTTAAGGAATCAGCTAGGAGGTATCAAGGACTAAACTTACATTGAAATAAAACACCCCGAAACCTATAATGCTGCAAATCACCTGTAGGTGGGTAAAACACACCACTGCCTAGAGAGCTGGTGTACAGTGAGTATCACCTGATATGGCTGAAATAATGTAATTTTATGTAGTTCTTCTAACTAGCAGTGCCACACAGCCTGCATGTTAATTCATATAGATTTCTTGGAGCTGGGACTGTAGTTCTGATCCTGTTCTTGGACAGATCAGGCCAAAGGTTTCAGCAAAGAAAGTTAATGAAGAATTTTGTTTAAAGCTCCAATATTAATTTGGAAACAAAAATTCTTAACTTTAAATTAAAAATTGCTCACATTTATGAAGCTTTGGAGCTCCTCTGTGACAGAATAGCTAATAACTTTATAATAACAATTATTGTAAAGAAAAAATTCTGCATATTATTTACTCCTCCAGAAGATATTTTTTAATGTCAAAACATATACGTGAAAGCATGGAAACTCTTATTCCTTAGAATATTTGGCATAGAAATTCTGGACCAACAGATTCTGGAGGCACTAAAAAGTACTTTCTAGATTAAAGTTGTCACTACTTGCTCGGTTTTAGGTGCATTGTTTCATGAAATATTTTTATGCAGAATCTTTAGAAACTGGTTGAAGCTGTTGTTAAGGTATTAAACAATATTTTCACCAGGTCAAATATTGCACTGTTATCTTATTTTTAACTCACTTCTCACAATAGCTTAATATTTTTCCTCCATGACTGTATTTTGAAGAGAGTTATTTGAGAAAGTGAACACATTCCAAGAAAAGTTGTCTTCTTTTCTGGAGATGCTTGAACTATTTTCTGATTTGCTTTCATCTTTGTGTCCCAGCTATAAATTGATATTGGTTTTGATATGAAGGTAAATGTTAAAGGGCTCGCTGTTAAGTGGGTGCTGAGAAAACTTGCTTTCACTTATCTGCAGGCTGAAGGGAAGTATGTCATTTAGGTCTTGACCTTCTGTGGATTTCTGCTCTTTAAAGACTTCAGTGATGCACACAGCACTTTTGGTACAGATAGGCAAATTGAAGAGGTTACATAAAGGATATTACCCTTGTCAGGAACACGATAGCTTAAAGTTAACTTTTTACCCTTTGAGGAATAATTTACTGCTGAGAAGGGAATGAGGACTAATGACTCATACAGCCCATAGGTCATCAAGAAGTCACTTAGGAGTCTTCCATTGACTTACTTTGATTTTTATATTAACTGCTTCTCTGTGTGTTAGTTAATCCAGCAGTAAAATAGATGTTCTTGAAATTTTTCAGGTGTCGAGCTACAAATAATGGCCGTAATGATCCTTATTGATCTGTTCAAGGGTTTTGAGGGGGAAGTTTATGTTGTGAAACATTTTCTCATAAGATTTAATTCAAAGAAAAAAAATAAGAATGGCTTCAAGTTGGAGCACATGAAGTTCCGCACCAACAGGCGGAAGAACTTCTTCACGGTGAGAGTGACAGAGCCCTGGGACAGGCTGCCCAGGGGGGTGTGGAGTCTCCATCTCTGGAGATATCACAGATCTGCCTGGATGCTGACCTAAGGAACCTGCTTTGACAGGGGTGTCGGACCCGATGATCTCAGTTTCCATGCCAAGCTGCCAAGCTCTTCTGTATCCCAGTCATGTAGTTGCACATGCTAAATAGGAGCATCTCTAAGTGTGCTTGAAGAATGTTGCAACTGCGTGCAACAACTTGGCATACTAATGTATACAACTTATGTATGCTTGTCCCTGTTGTAAATTTTACTTAAAATGTGTTGTGATGTGTCTGGATACTGTACATCATTATTATCTGACTCCTGAAGTTTTAAGTTCATATGGTATATGTAGAAAAATTGTTCCTATTACAGATCGTTACTAGGTAAAATGCATTTCCTTGAAAATTAAGGTCCAGTCTTCTGTGTTCTTCAAAATATAGATAAAAATGTCAGTTCAGAGTGAATTAGCAGGATTATGAAGAAATTACTCTGAGTTTCGGGCTGAGATCTTTGAAGCCACTTAAAGAATGTGGATGCCTCATCCTGTTCACTGTTCTGATTCTCTTGAAGAATAGGAATGATGTTCTAGGAGGAAGGAAGCAACCAGGGTTTAAATCCCTGGGTTGCCTAGTTGAATTGAAACTATCCATGTATTGTCTCTGTGCCTCTGTCAAATGTGAGTAGCTGTATCTGCTGTATTTGCAAGACAAACCAGAACTGAATGAAGAGCCATAGAAATATCCAAGGGATATCTGATAAACAGAAATTGTTACCTTTGGAATTCAAGATTGACAACATTATCTGAGTATGGACCCAGCATATGTTATTTCTAAACATACGACATTAAAAAAGAAAAATCCTCTGGAATGGTTGAAAACATCTGTCTGAAATAGGGAGATTTCCCAGGAGGAAAAGTGTAACCATTAAAAAAAATGACATGGTGACAAAATATGTAAAAGAATCCCTCCCCTCTGTTCTCTATGTTTAATTTTTTATTTAACTAATTGTAAGGGGGGTGGATTTTCTTGTGGATGAAAATCAGCATTTTTAAAGGATTTTAAGTAAATTACTTTTTTCTTTATGATATGAAACAGCTTCATCAATGCAAGAAAATAAGTTTATGGACTTGTTCTAGATATAACAGAAGCTGCTTTGTCCTTTTTTGATTAAGATTATCCTGGTTTTGTCAGTTCTTTATAGCTTTTGGCTTGCCCATGATGATTTCTGGTTCCCCGGTGGGTGCTCCAGGTTACTTACACATCAGTGATTCCATTTCCCTTCTATTCCTAGTAGATGATTTTCCCATCTTTATCTCATATTTGCTTTCAGACAACTACCTGCCTGTCCAACCATCGTTCCCCTTGAAATCAGGCCTACAGTGCCCTCTGAGCATTTATGCAAACAGGTGAGATGGGGAACTGACATAAGTGTTAATTTACTTCCCTTCTCTCTCCTGTTTCCAAGACTAAAGGTCTGTAAATTTGTTACGCATTTGCTTCTTAGTAAAAGACCAAGGATATCTATCATAGTACGAGATAGTGGTATTTAAAAAAAAAGATAAATAAATCTATGTTAATTTCGTTCATAACATCAACACCGTTCACCAGTTCTGGGTTGAAGCAAAGCAAAATTGAAAGCCCTGAGTTATATAACACATGGCAAACCTGCCAAGGTTTCAGACAGCTGTTGCACCCAACTAAATGACATTCTTATTGCAATATTGTAGTGACACTTTGTTCTTCTCAGAAAAATAGACTCAACTATTCTGCCCATTAACCAGCACTACATATTTAGTTTTTCTGACATCTAGGACTTATTATTATTTAGTAACTTTTTCTTCAAAGCATCCAAGAAATTTTGGGATTCATTACTTACTAACACTGTGGAGAGACAACTGCTCTGTTTATAAATTACTGTAGTACTTTATGTTTAGATCTCTTTTTTACTTATGGCAGATTCATTCCCTTAGGGTCCAACACTATTTTCTTGTTTAATCCAAATGTCCCTTCAGTTACCATATCTTTTGTAAGGCTCACTAAATGACAGAGCTTTCATTTATATGAAGGGTAAGGTGCCTTTATAAATACCCAAGTTAATTCATAAGCAATTACTTTTACTGGCAGCAAGATTAATGTATTGTGAATGATGTGAATGTGTAACAAGATCTCTGGGGTTACTCACCCAATCCAGCTGCTGCTGGCTCTAGATACATTATTGCATGTAATTATTTTTCTAATTTATTTGTGTGGGAGCTGAAGAGTCAGGGTGATGTTTGTGGGAGCTCCAGGGGGATGAGAGCATGCAACCAGTGTTGAAGACCAGGCTGTGCCCCTTGAGGTATGTAATAGATACTGACAGAGAACTTCATTCCTTTGCTGATTTATGTAAGTGAAGGAACATTTCTGATACTGGTGCTCCCACCCCTACTCCAGTTCTCAAACCAGAGCTTCCCATCTTTAAAACAAATCAGCCTGCTGCTGATGCTAACCTTGGTCATTCCTTAATGTCAATACTCCATATAACCATGAAATGAGTTCTTTTATTCTAGCTGCTGTACCCCTCAGTCAGTCTTCCTGTGCTTTTTGACTGTCTTGTTATTACCCTCCTGTCAGTTACCATCATTCCATTGTGTGCAACAATGAGTGTTGCTGCATATAAACTGATGTTCCACTGTTGCCTGAAAGCTAAAATACTTGATGATGTCATTTTAATGCAATTACCCCACCCAACACTCTCTCAGTATTAATCACATGTCAAACTGCTTTTTTTAAGTTCATTGTATCCCTCATACTCACCAGGAAGCCTGTTTCTTTTGCTTCCACAACCTTTCCCCCATCTTATGCAATATAAAATGGGTGGATATTTTTCATATGAAATGGATTCAAACTACATCACTACGTCCAGCTTGATACTTTGCTGTCAGAGCATACCTTTTCTTGTCTTTTCTTCTTTCATTCTAGAGTCACTATTGACAGGAGAGGCATTTCATTCCTTATCTGCTGTATTGCACGGTACTCAATCAGCTGTTTTCAATATGTGCACTTCATACAGAATATAAATTTATAAATTAAGGTATTATTTGAACCGTCAGGAAAAGTTGAAGTGGATTCTTTTCATTCCTATCTGCAGATTTTGTATGTTCAGGTTCAACTGCTTAAGAAAAAAATAGTAATAATTCAATCTTGCTTTGAGACATTTCTGAAATTAAGAGCACCAGTTAATAATAAACACCCAGATGTAGTTCTTTTTAAGAAAATAAGAATCAGTTCAGCTTTTGTAAAATTAAAAAAGGAAAGAACTTCATTGAAATACTATGCCGAAAATCATTTGAAAAATTAACTGAAATTCCCAATGTTTATATTTTGTTGTCCTCTACCCCCCCTTTTAAAAAAAAAAAAATTCTGATTGTGATGTGATTCATGTTTACAGAAAGGTAAATTCTGTTATTTATATAGCACTGTTTTACAGTAATTGATGAAACAGTTCTCTTTATTTGATTTTTTCTTTTTAACTTCAGGATATTTTGATGTGTTTCTACTTCTCTACTATTTTGTGCCTTTCCTCTTTCTGGCTTAACCATTAAGTGCCAACATTGTATGTGGTAATGTGTTTAGTGTTAAAAATACTTAGCACCAGCATACCACCTCCCAGGAATTTGAGAGAGATTTACAACTGTTGCTCAATGGAGGTTGTAAAAACTGCTGTGATTCTCAGTTTAAATTGAAACTAAGGCACAGAAGGGTGAAATGAACTGGCTGAAGTCACCCAACAAATCTCTTGCAGCACGGAGAACAAGATTTTGGATTCTCAGGTTTGAAGAAAACTTAATTTGGGAGCCCATTCCAACATTCCATGAAGGGGCTTCCATAGCTTCTCAGGGCTTTAGATCAGATCCTGTGGAGGGGTAATTCATCAAGTGGCATAGCACTGCAAATGTCCTCTGTGCTCTAAAGCTTCATGCTTTACACTGCTGTGAAGTTGTGAAAAAAATCTTTCCTACTGGTCTCTCTTTGTAAACCTCTCATATTTCTGTCAATCTAATTCCATTAGCAGTTTTATAATTGTTCTGTTGCTGGTATGCAGTACACTGAGGTGATGTACAATGTGGCTACATGTCTTGGTCTCTGAGTTTCGGGCTTATGGCTGATTTGGATGTAAAGACTTAAGGGAAAGAATTGGATGCAGTTGGTGCTGCATAATGTTCCATACCTAAGATATAGTTAATGTTTCTGCTGAAATACTGCGTTGTGGGCCCAGGCTATTTCTTTTCACCTTGTGCTAAGAAAGAGGAAAAGGGAAAGAAAAAAAGAAAAAAAAAAAAGGCCAGAAATACACTGAAATTATGTGTATTTTAGGAGTTTGTTGCACTGTGGAGTTTTTATATGCCGAATCATACAGTTGCGATCATCCTGTACAGAATCCATAGAGTTTTCAGCCATCAGTCTACCACTGTACCAATGAGCAGAAGTTTCATTGGACAAACACTGGTGCTCTCCTCTAGCTGCCTATATGCAGGAGACAAGGGAATCACCTGGAGGTGAAGGAACCCTCTGCTGTGATGGTAAAGCAAGAGACTTTCTGCGGACAACTGGTAGAAACATGCTCATTCTCATTCTCTAAACCTAAACAGCTGGACCCGGCACACTTTGCACCTGAATGTGCACACACATTTGGAATTTATATCTGGCTCACTGAGTCAGGAATTTGTGAGTTGGGATTTGTGTTCTCACTCCTGAATACATAATTCCTCAAGGACTGTCCCACAGATTGCTTGCACTGTGATAACTCAGAACCACATTTTACCTGATGTTGCTGAACATTTCCTTGGTGTATGTGAGAAACATTTCCAGGTGTTTCCTGCTTTTTTGCTGTGCTATAGCAGGCACATCATGTGTCAATTCATCTGTCCTGGCTCTTTTGCAAAAGCAAGAAGAGAAGGATTATTTGAGACATGAACTGTTACAAAACACAGCTGAGTACACCATGCTTTTGCAAAACATAAATTAATTCACTGCTTTGTAATCTGCCAACATAGGAGAGGCTTTTTTAATTGTCTTTTTGATAAAAAAGAGGAAGAAAGCAAACAAACCTCTATTCTTGATCTTGTACATTGTTAGCCTCTGCAAAGTATAATCAAACTAGGTCATACATGGAGCTGTGTCTCAGTCTTTTGTTTGCATGTGTTATTAAACACATCCTTCTATTTAAGACAAAATAAATCAACAACATAAAGATAAAAATCACCAGCTTGAAGCTTGTGTGAACCCTGATGTCCTGAGTGCAACAAGAGCCAAATGCTGTTTGCAGAAAACCAATGAAGCACAAAATATGGCAGCATGTGTCACTCCCTGCGTGCATTATTATCTCTCACACATTATCTGAGGCACCCCATCTTGCACAGTGTGTGTCTGAATAACCCCCTGCTGTTGAGTGGATTCATGCCTGCTGTTCATTTTTGAAAAGTCATTTCGTACAATTATCCTGCTAAATATTGATAGCTTTCACCACTCCAGCCACAGCTAATTAAAAGACACACTGTGTAAAATTTTAATTAGGATTCATGTCAGGGTGAATAATGATTAAAAAAAAAAAAGAGAGAGAGAGAAAAGAAAAACAAAACCACTTGGCGTTTGTGGGGGGATTTTATTTATGACCTGCTGGTTTGTTGCTGAAGCTCTTTGTATCCTCAGATTTATTTCCCCTCCCAGGTTGTTCTCAACTCCTGATCTGAGGGTACGGAAGAAAAGAGTTCTTCAATGTGAGCCTGTACTTCATACATTCCCAGTAGAAGGCTATATGTTTTCTACTGTGTTGGTTGCTATCCTTTCAATTAAGCAATAATGATTTCAGGAACCAGGCATTTCCTGGGGATTGATGACCACTGCTCTGAGACTCAATGGCTCCAAAAAAGAGAAGGCAGTCATTAACTTCAACTGGACTTTAACTCATGAGGAAACACCCTGTACATTATTTTCTGTAACACGTAAGTCATAGTAGGATAAAACTGTATGAGAGGGAATGAACCTTTATTTTAACTTACATGCCCACATTGTTTCATTTGCATGGAAGTGGTAAAAATTAGGTTAAATTTACAGGCAGATACTTCTGATGAAGCAACATGTAAAATCAGAGGCATTTGAGTGGTAGCCATCAGCATGGATGCTTTGGAAGTTTTCATTCTTTTCTGAATGCTGAAATTTAATGTGTGGAGGTTTTCATTGAAAACTAGTATAAAAGGAGTGAATAAATATCCATGAAAAGTCATTTAAATTCAAAAAGCCACCCCCATAGGGAAGACAGTGTAGTGAAATATATTTCTTGGTGGCTGGCTTGGTGTTAGAGAGGTTTGCATTTAAATGCTAGTGTGTTACAAGTTTGTGCCTCACACAAGTGATTTTCTGATGTGCACTGATATAACTAAAGACACTGCTAATTTTTTTGCACTCATTGATTATCAGATGTAAATTGTGTGCTTTCTTCAGTAAGAAATCTTAAAACCAAGGAGGAGCATGGTTCACAAGTAAAACTTCTGGATCCTAGATTATTAATGAAAACAGCATTTGGCTGAGCCTTGCTGCAGAGCCTCTTTTTAATACATCACGTTTAGAGAAGGGGCAAAGCCAGGGGATTATTTCACTTGTGCTGCCAATTTATATATACTATATTCTACCTAAACTGTGAAAGAAGAATGTAAATCATAAGTATTGCTGTCTGGAGGATATGAATGATCCAGAGTATAAGTGATGTGAGTCAGTGAAGAGACTTCATTGTTCAGTGACAAAATTAACTGAGGATGGAGAAAAAGCAATTTGCATTCATAAAAACTAGAAATTATTAGCTTAATAAATATTGGAAGAAGGTGTATAGGAAGGAAAATTCCAACATTAAATATTTGCCAGTTGAGCCTTTATTATTTGTCAGTATATAATTTTTTTATGGGTAATTTATTTTTATTGCTTATTTTAGGGTTCATTCTCTGTAATTCTCAGGTTGTTCAATTCAGCACCTCCTGAAGTTGCTGGCCTCTGAGCTGAGAGTTCAAAAGTGGCACATTTGATCTGTACTTTGCCTGACTTTTAATGGAATGTCATCATTATATATCTTTCAGTCTTTCATCTCTTGTATTTATTTATTAGACCAAAGTATGACCAGTAGCAAATAAAAAAAATCACCTCATCTTACATGAAGGCTCTGAGTGCACCAATTTATATATTTATCAATGGCGATTGCAGACTAAATTGTAGCTTAATTTCGTGTACTGTTGTGCTTGTATTTTCCTTTAAACAATATAAACATGATGACAGGTTCCTAATTAACTGATTTACAGCCCTTCTGGAACAAATGGTAATTAATATTCATAAATGTTTGCAACATTTAAACAGATGTAGAAGCTTGACATAACAAAAATGTATACTAATTTGGACATCTAAAACAGCACAATACTGCTGTGGCTCTCAGTCTTCCAGCATGAAGAATGCTTCTTTTTACGTGGTTGTCTTCCCTGGCAAAATAGTACCCTTTGCTAATGAGCAGACATTTGTCACTATGGTACATCTGGTAATTTGCTCTTAATATGTTGTTATGGAGCACTAGGGGCCTAAGACATCAAACTTGTAGGCAGTATGTTGCAGCTACCAAATTAATTTCACCCCATCTAAGTTGGAGGTAAATTTGTAGGTGTTACCTACATTTTATCTATCTGTCCATTCGGTGGGAGTTGAAGAAGTCAGAGGATGGTAGGAGTTGCAAGGGACCTCTGGAGAACAACTAGTCCACCACTAACCTCCACCCCATCCCCAAATCACCATCACCCAGAACAAGTTGCACAGGACTTGTGCAGGTGGATTTTGAATACATCCAGCAAAGGAAACTCCACAGCCTCTCTGGGCAGCCTGTCCCTTTCTTGTATGACTTCAGTCAATTACTGCAGTAGTTTTTAAGTGTACTGGTTTCTTTCCTTCAGAAATTCTGACTTTGTACATTCAAGAACTGGACTCTGTAATTCAGTAAGGGCCATTCTACTGGGGACTCAGCTTGTACTTGAACACCACATAGCTCTACCATTACAAGAACTCTAGCCCTCCTGTCATTTTCTTGCTCCATCTTATCAAAAGAAGTTTTTGCTTTAACTTCTGATTCTGCCAGTTCTGTAGCTACTAGCAAATATACCTATTTATGTGTCTTTTGTAAGAAATGCAAATAATGTTCTAATTTTACCTTCTTAAGTTGAAGGCAATTAGTAAATTTTATCAAATGTTTAGGTGAGGGGGAGGATGCTTTGCTTACCTTGCAAAGGATGGTTTCCTTTGAGAAACAGTTAGAAGGGCCCAATGTGCCATTAGCATAGAAGGAACTAATAAATCCATTAGTATTCACTAGTTTCCATAGCATTTAATTGCTAGTTTTAATTGTCCAATATACAAGCTCTAGTATGTCCAAAGACTGGAACTGATAGGGTATATTGTATTTCTCTGAACTCCCCAGTTTTTTAAAGTACTCTTGAAATACTTTGTCAAACATAATTACTTGGTAGAATGGATCTTAGTTGATTGCAATAAGATCAACTTGTCCTACCATTAGTATGAATTTTATTGGCTGTAGTATGACATTAGTAGCAAGTGCTACATTCATTTTAAAGCAAATGCTTCTACCCATTTAAAGAAAGTGTGTGCAATTCAAAGAAGGCATTGATTTCTTCTTTTTAAACTATATATTTAATAAGTTTGCAGTAAGGACCCTGAGCTGTCAACATGCCTAATTAAATCATTTTCTCTCATGTGAGAATGGGAATTGTTAACAATTGTTTAACTAATGCAATAGGAATCAAAAAGAGTACCAAACATCTATTTTATAATGCAAAGATTGCTAGATCTCCTGTCAAGCTTTAGGACAATCTCATCTTTAATGCATATTAATGAGTAGAGAAGTACCTGATTGGCCTAATTAATCTGTTTTGCAAAGTCATCAGGTGATTTAAATGATCTGTGATGGCTAGCTGGGAAGGAATTTTCAACATACAGCTGGTACTGACATCAGTGTTGCTGTTTCTAGTTTTTAAGGATCACTGTGTGTGTAAGTATGTTTCTTTTTTCTGTGTAGTGCTTAAATTTCTTGGTATTTTCATCCAGAAATCGAGGTAGTTGCAATTGCAATAAGAAAACTAGGAGTAGTGGCAGGAGGGAAGTGAGTTACTACATCTTAATTTGAACTTATTTTCAGAAGTTGTCTTCTGGTGATGGAAAGTCTTTTAAGTCTTGAGGAACAGAAATCATAACTCTGGTAAGGTCCTGTTTTATTGTCTTGTAAAAATCTGCATTATGAGAGTTTCTATAGGGGTAATATTATGTATTGTGACGAGCTCAGTAACCATACAAAAGTCTTATAAGGAATCTGATGGTAGTAAGTGTTTCTACATCTGTTGGTAGCTTCTGGAGTAGTTGTCTTTGTAGCAGACTAAACTGTGTTGTATTGTGCAGTCTATGAGACGTGAGAGCCTTCTGTTGTCATAAGGATGAGCATCTAGTGTAGGAGTGACAGAGTTAGTGTACCAGGGCTAACTTTTCAGTTCTAGCAGCACTGCTACTGAGCTGTGTATGGAGCTGTAAATGGAATGGTATCATGGTATCTCTCAAGTCTGAGTTGAAGTGTTTTATATTGTCTAGAAGAATTCTGTGCTCTGTAAACATTAAAGGTACAATGTATCACATCATTAATAAATCCTGTGGTAATAATTTTATCGGTGAGCTTACTTTCAGGGAAGTAAAAAATTTGGAGGTGAGCTTCAAGATCAGATTTGATTTTTTGCTCTTCAGTTATTTCTCTCAGATCATTATGAGCTTTACTAATGGATAAGCTTTAGATTTCAAGGCCCATTAGCATAGAGCACCTATGTCTTTGAACCATAATTTTGTAGAACTTGCATTTTCATACTGAGCATGACAATAAACAGGTTTAAACGTAAATCTGTGAGATTCCAGACATGAATTAATAGCTGAGGTAAAGTTTCTAAAGATACTGAGAGATCAAAAATTACAAAGGAGAATACAAATTGTATGTCACTTGTTGTGTTAACTGAATTAACATAATAAGAAAAATATTAGTTTAATGAACAGAAAAAAAGCAAAACAGTCTCAGGAAGTAAAGTAGCTAAGAAAAGAACAGAGCTCATAACTGGTCAAAGTGGTTTTATACCTTTTGGCTTTCAGATAAGGAGATATGGGCAGATACTGCAACTACTAACAAGTCAAACTCATTGATTTTAAAAGCAGGTGGCACAGCATCATCATCATCTCAATTGTCAAAGAGGACTCAAAGTAAGATTTAAATAAGACCATGTAAGAAAGAAGGTTCTTAAAATGAAAAAAACAGACTTTAGCCAGGTTGCTGGCTTAAAACTTTTTAGCGAACACCTAATGAGCCTATTTCTTTGACTTGTTATCTTGTAGGATATGTCTGTCCATTTGACCAGTCACAAAATCCTTATTTAAAGAAACAGGAAAATCTTTGACTTGTTATAACTACTTTCACACTGTTTGAAACAGTGATCAGCAGATGTTGCAAGGTGATGTTGGAAAAACAGCTCTAAAACATTGTTCTTTAGCACCTCTTCATTAATTGTATGTATTAATTGAATTCATTAATACTATTCTTTTATATGTGATATATAAATATAAAACTCAGGCTAGTTCTGTTGGCTACCATAGATTTGTTAATGTGCATTGCTGTAATAACAATTATAAATTTATTTACTTAACCTCACACTGATATTCTCCTTATGAAAACTGAACTGTTTTGTCTAGGCAAAACACACAGTGAAACTTTAACATGTTGACCCATCATTAAGAAAAAAGTATCAAAGACTATTTAGGTGCCTGACTTGAGGATTTCTTTTGCTGTTCCTCATTTATCAAATACAGACACTGGCCATGTTAAGGGTAAATCACTTTTCCTGTCTTTTCCCACCAAAACTCTAGTTTTTTAGGCTTCTGTCTTGAAAATTATACCCCAGCATCTCTGTGAAATAGCTAAGTACCAGCTTGACTGTACTGATGATCCAAAGACAGTATCTGAAACATTATTTGTTGAGTGCTCCAAGCTCTCAAACCAGTGAAGTGGGCTGGCAGCAACTTGATGTACTGGAATGCTAATTACATGTTTTACTTAGCAATTGTGAAAAATTTAATTTGCTTATCAGACAGCAACAGGATCAGTAACATGGGAAAAAAAAGGAGAGAGCTGGCTCTGTGTACCAGAATAATTATGTTCAGTTCAGTTGTGTCTGCCAGCTCATAGTCTGATGTATATTTTTGTAGGACGTAGATGCACAGAGGTTGGCAAGGTGTATAAGATTGCCATTTTAATTGGGTTAAAGATGAGTTTAAGCTGCATCTGCTTATAGATTAGATACAGTCCACAGTTTCTGATTCTAATGTGGTTCTGGAAGCGTGTGTGTATGCATGTTTGCTTTCAGTAGTGTTTTTCAGAGGTAGGGATAAATCAGTGGCTTTAGAGGGAAACCTTAAACTTGAGGGTTTAGGAATGAATCCCAGCAGAATCAAGGGGGTTTCTTTTTGTAATTTGGAAATATGCAAATCAAATAAGACATCCACAGAGGCCCTTTATATTGAATATTTTAGCTTTGATCATTGTGATGTCTCATCTGAGGCATAACCATTCTTAATGGTTGATTCTATGATCACAAAGATCTTTTCTAGCTTAAATGATTCTATAATTACATAAGCCTCTAACTGTAATCAAGAGGGAAAACTTTCAGTTCTTCCGTGCTGCTTCAAATCATTAATAGCAGAAGCAGATCACAAGGATCATTCTGTTGTCTTCCTAACTCTCTGATAACTTCCCAGTATTATCATTCCTACTAATAATTCAAAATTTTCTTGTAAATCTACAATAATAATGTGTTAAATGCATTTCCTAGGGGAAGTATTTTATAGTTACTTTTGAGTGTTCCCTGTTTTTCTTTGTTTCCTGTCTTGAAAGTTTTTCTTTTATGTTTGCTCTGGGCTGTCACTGAACGGCATGTCTTCATGTCAAGCGTGTTTGTTTGGATTTCAAAGGACATGGCTCTGTGTACCTGAGACACAAATGTTATCCTTACCAGCTACAATAGACACCTATAGGCTTTTGCGTTTCTGAGGTACATAACTGCCTCTGTGAGTTTTTAAGAGCTAAATAGCCATTTGTGGGCATGTACCCATTTCAGTCCTTGCAAACCAAAGCAGAGGGGCCTTATGTGCAATTATTTTTTTCTGTTCTAGCTTTACCATCAAGACAACTTTTATTTTTTAGGTATTACAATAACAGTCTAAGCTTCTCACTTGTCAATTTCTGACAATGTTTCTGATTCCCACTGCTTTCAGTCCTTTGCCCAGACTCTACCCTGCCTATATAGCAGGGTAGATTCAGTACTGCAGCAGTATCACCATCTCCACAGATCGGTCCACAGACAATGGTTGTCACAATGGCTACTTGGCCCTTTGTTGTTTGGGTCCCCTTTAAAAGAGCTGCAAATTACCTGTGTAACTTTGTTGCTCTTTACAGTCTTGTTAATCAACAAATATGGATTTGTAGCTTATTCTTATGAATATAAAATCTAAGTAATATCTTTATAATATAAATATATAATCAAAACTGCCCCAAAAGGCAATGAAGGAAAACTACCTATATACTACTAGAAACATGCACTGATTGGCAGGAGAAGCCTCTCATCAGTTGACAAAACTTTACCTTTTACATGTGGATTTGTATTTAAAAGAAAATATTCCGTATGCCCCTGAGTCTGTGTTCTTCTGCTATATCTGAGCTTAATTTTGTGAAGCTGTTTCTTGTCATTTGAAATTTGATGTCTTTGGGATCTAAGTATATCCCTGACAAAGTTGTAGTGGGGCTGAAGCTTTAGCCAGGACCAAGTTAGTTCTTGCTATGTAAAAAGTCAACCAAATAGAATGTCTGTGTTTCTTTCCCGTTCTAAAAAGAAATGGAGAAGAAACTGTTTTAGCAGGGGTAGTATAACTTACTGTGTAATTGCTTGTGTAATTCATATTTTATCTCTAGGTTGGACTACATGTTTCTGCAGTAATTTTCAAATGAACATATAAAAAATTCCTGCAGTGTTGAGGCTTTGCTGTTTAGGTCCGTGTATCACTATTTCCTTCTGTGCTTCTTCACTGTCAGTCAATGTATTTTGTGCTGACAGGAGTTTTCCTTCTGTATGTGAAAAACTAGAATTTAAAAGTTTTTTTTCTTCCTGTCACCTGAGAGGTCTCTAATACAGTTGTCCACATGCCCTACACACTCCTGTTTCTTTAGCCTTGTCTCTTGCCTGTCAGCACAGCTTCTTGTAGAAGAGTACATATCAGGAGAGGGGGACAACAACAGAGATATGCTGAGAGGGGAGAATTTTGCTGTGTGTAGTGTGTGTGGGTAGGAGATGCACCAATTCAAGCATGGAAACAAAAGTGAATAAAAGTAGAAAGTAGAAAGGAGATATAATGTAGACTCAAATGTTATCTAGAAAGAGGTCAACCAAGGAAGTGGAGGTGACTGAGTATGAGAACTGATGCAAGACATTTGGTTTGATACAGGGTAATCATCAACCTGTTCTGGTCTGTCAGAAAGGAACTGGAAAAAAGAGCACTGAAAATCTCAGGGCTGGACCCTATGTGAACCCTTCTGGAAGAAAATGCTGTAGCATATCTCCACTGAATAATTAATTTTAATAATATGATGATAACACATTCATGCTTAATAATGAATTATTGAGTATGAACATCTTTCAGATGAGTATATGTTCAGTTTAATCCCGGATGTAAAGTAATCTTAAAAAATCACCTTCTAACTCTGAATACCTATTTAAAATCACTTTCAGTTTGTTTGGGCTTTGTTTGCTTTTCTTCAAAAAAGATTGATATTTTCTTTAGTGCAATTTACAATAGCTATGCATTCAGAGATAGCCCTGATAAATTTTTGTCAGGATCTCCTTTAGTTTAAACAGTATGACAGTGTTTTTGTAGCTACTTTTATTTTGAATTTTTTTGATTAATATGATTTTTTTAAAATGTCAGATGTGGATAGTTGCATGATTACTCTGTTCACATTCTATAGTTTGTTGGAAAACACCACTGTGCAATTGAATTTTAAAGTGAGCTTGTATGACACTTTCTGCAGACAAACATAATAATTCTTTTCTGCTTTTGGTAAATTGGAAGTTATTTTGCCTGTGCCTAAATAATGGAATGGTTCTGAATTTGAGCTGCATTTGAGAGCTGCCCAGAGTAGAATGTGCTTGATTGTAGTTGCTTGAGTTGTAGAAAAAGCAATTTATTGGCTTATGTCTATTTGTTGTTCTTTAAACTCTTACCACGATTAACTGAAAGTTTTGTTCATAGTCTATTGATCACAAAGAAAAAGTTCTTTAAAAGCTTGCATGATGGATTAAATAATAATATTTAAGCTTTCTTCAGAGGAAGGAATTGAGAATATTCTGAGTTCATCCTTTACTGTGCAAGGAATTGTAAGGGAGCTCACAGACTTCTGTGAAAAAACTTTAGGAAATGTGTTTTTTTTCCTCTGCATTTTTTCAAGGATATTTATTATGCAAGATTATTCCATCAAGTCAAAAGTGTTTCATCTGATTACATTTTACCTATTAAATGGGAGGGTTGGTTGAAGTTGGTTGTATTGGTCTGATTCTGCTCTGTGCCAGGACACACGAACCTTCAGATTTCTGCTGTTGGATGTTCAGTATCTGTGTGTGCCACAGAGTTGAAATTTTGTTGTGCTTTCCTGTTTTAGTGAATTTCTTGTTATTGGTTTGCTCTTTGTTACTTGCTATTAGTTCTTGCTACTAGATTTTCTGTTTAGTGCATCTCATCAAGAGAGGTGGCACCAATATTTGAAACAGCAGTGAATTCATTTGCCCAATATACTTAGGTGGTTATATATTTGAGTCTTTCCATTCTCTAGCATATTTTATGGAAAATACTATCAGCAACTGTCTCTACATTTGAGCTTCATGTTTGCATGTGAACAAACCAAATAACTAAATTCGTTATTGCAGCAGCCTATCTCAGGAGTTACTCCCACATTTTTCTGGAATTGTACCTACAGCAAATCATGACTTTGACTCTCAATTATTATGCATAATAGTGTGTGTGCTTTTAGAAGAGAAGGAGTGTGCAAGAGAACAGATTTCCAGAAATCGCTCAAAAATCTACTTTCAAAAAAGAACCAAACATCACTGTGAGATGGAAGTTATTGGCCTGTACTGGCTGCACTCCATCCTCTCCATACACAATCATGTACTTCACCTAAACTTGCAAGAGCCATCATCTTTCAGGAGCCTGTGACTGTAATTCAGGGGGTTTTATTATTACTACAGAGGCAGACATTTCTTGCTAAACGCTACTGAGTGATATGTGGTGATTTTATGATCTTATCCGGGGATTAGGGAGTTGGAGCTAAACTCATTTTCCTTAGAGCCACATATTGGCCTCAAACCATGGTTCATGGACCATGCTGATAAAAAGCAAATGATTTTATTCAGTTCACATTAAATTCAAACTTGAGGCCCTGGAGATCTACAGAAATAATGTATTAACACTTATCTTACAGAGCTGAATTCTTCTAGGAATAGCAATCCTTCAGCACCAGAGCAGAGAGAATGCCTAGGCTTTGAGGAATCTGGCATTTTGTCTGGAAGTAGGCATTATGCTATGAATTAAATTTTGAATTTTTTGAGTGCAGTTTTCAGGGGATGTTGTGTGTGCCGCTCCCAGAGAATCACAGGCATAGAATTTGTACATAAGGAATTTGATTTAAGTCTTTGTTATTGCTGAAGAGAAAATCTGAAGAGAAAATTAAGAGTGAAGTCCATCCCTATTACTGGACAGAGTCACTTGAGCTTTTAGTTGCTTATTTTCCCAGAGGACAGAATGAGAATTGGATGGGTGGGGGGGAAAAAGGTCTTAAACAGAGATTTAGACTAATTCTTAATATTTTCCCCCTGCCCCATTATAGCATATGTAGTAGCAGGGTAATTCATTGTTGGTGATATGCTGATCTTGAGCCAAGAAGTGTTTTCCTCTTATGTATGATACTAAGAAAACAGCATTTTTGTGTATCATCATGTGTCACAAATGAACTAGAAGGCATTGGAAAATTCAAATGTTGAAGCACAATATGAAAGTGGGTAGATGTACCACAGAGAAAAAGGAAGACATAGGAACATCTTTCTAATGCTGAACTATTGGATCCCAGCAATGAAATAAAGCACGTTTTTCTCCAGAGTTATATGCTCATAAATATTTCCCATATTTCTTTGGTCGTTATTTGAGTATTGTAAGTTCACAGGAAGATTAGTAATCCACTTCCAGTGGACCAGCAACAATCTATTCTTATGCTATCACAAAGTTTCATCAGCATATACAATTCGCTCTTGCCTCCAGGTCCCTGTGCTAACCAGGAAGAGTTTTGATTTTGGTGCTGGTTACCATTACAAATTGAAAACTTTCAGGGAGTTATTTGTCTTTTGTATCTTTGATCAGATCAGTGGATCATACTCCCCTAAAAGATCAAAACAGGAATGAAATGAAAAGCTAGCTTAATGGTTGACACTAGTTAATGTAATTGGGTTGCTGTGGAAATAGACTGGTTTATCCAGGGTTCAAGAAAAAGATTGAACTGACCAATTGGTGATAATATAACTGGCTATAATAGTTCTGCAGGTTACCTATAAATGTTATCCTTGTGTTTAAGCAGCCTGCTGGGATAAGGATAAGTATATAGTGCTAACCCTGGTGTTCTGTGTTTGTTTAATTACAGTAGGATGCATCTAATCCTTTTATCTGTAGGCCTCCTTCCTAACTAGGCACAGACCTACCCAGGAGTAGGGACCGTAGTTCGTGCACTAGCGTTCTCTTGTGCAGCAGGTACTCTCCCTATAATGTGAATTGTAGGACTCTGCCCTGTACCCACAGTGCCTTCATTTGCTTAATTACCTTTCATGTTTAAAATCCAACATGAGAATAAGTCAGAGGCTGATTTCACTGAGACTGAAGAAATGGTAACCACAGCAATGGGGATAAAGCCATTCTTTACATTACAAAAAGGGAAGAAAGTGGTAGACAGTGTTGGGTAATGGTAAACTTAGAATCACCACAAATACGAACAGTCCTGTTCTTTTTGATTATTAGCAGTTCAGGGGAACCACATTCTATTGTTTTAAACTGCCTCCCCTCTGAAAATATTGCAGGGAGTACTGAATGGGCCTTGAAAGTTGTTGAAGTTGTTCTTCCTTCAAGCGCAGTTTTATTATCCTGCTTTTACTGGGGGAACATTGGCTGCCTTCTCCTGAAGTTCAGTTAGTTTTTGCCTTGAGCGAATTAGTAACATTTTATACACATAGCTAACTTTTGCTCTGCCAGTCTGCATAAACATCTCCTGGCTATCTGTCCTTAAATAAGAATGTCTTATTGTGAAATCTCTTTTGCATGAGCACCTTTTATGTTTCTCTTAACTCTGTGTTATGGGGTGTACCTAGGCAGTGCCGTGTTCACTTCCTCCACCAGTTGTGTCTATGCTTGCTCACCCAGCTTGTGTAGAATCCCTGCAATTATTCTTCTTGCTTATCTGGTTCCCCAAACTAGAAACACTATCCTCAGTTGTCAAATGGAGTGGAATAGATTTCCTCTGTGTCTTACATATGACTTGTAACAATGCCTCCCAGAATGAGATGAGCCTTTTTTTTACTCAAGCATCGTGTTATTAATTCACCATAAACTTTAGGTGGTTTTCTGCTGAACTGCTGCCTTGCCAGATGGTCCCCATTTTGCTTGTGTGCATTTCATTTGTCCTTCCTAAGTATAAAGCATTTTACACTTACTTTTATTGAATTTTACTTTGAGTTTAGATTCTCTCCAACCTATCAAGATACTTCTCAATTCTCAGCTTGTCCTCTAAAAGGTTTGCAGTGGTTCTAAAGTAGGTGTCACAGGTGGATTCTGTAACTATCTTTTATTCCTATTCAAAATGATTTAGATTTTTTTTTTTAATAGAGCTTAGAACAACACCCAGAGGATCCCACTTAAAATGTTTCTACTGTTTGACAAAGGAGCATTTCACAGCAGGTTATATGTATCCTCCTTGTGTGATTTCCACTGAGGACATGTTCTGGTTCTTTAGCATTTGTCCCTTAATACAAGGGTGCATCAGCTAAGGAACGCTTAGTCCCTTGGGGGTTTTGCATTGCTTCAGTCTGTGAATGATACTGCAGGTAGATCACTGAATAAGGGCTTTTTTTTTTATACGCTGGTAATGTGGGATGTTATACTGTCTGTAGCTATTCTGAGATTACAGATCATCCATCTCAGCAACATTTCTGCAGTAGCTGGCAACTTTTGGGGTACACAGCAGAAATCCTTTGCACTGGAATTAGTAAATCATGTATTTTCTTCACTATTTATGCTGCATTTGATTGATCTAATACTAATTCTTATTATTGGTGGGCCACTCTTCAACTGAATAACCAGACATATATCTAGAATAGCTCAATATATTATTTCCTGGTTTATATATGAAAAATATGTTTTCACAAATTAAGGAGAAAGAGAAGGAAAAGAAAGCTGCCTGGAGTTCAGTAGCAGAGCAAGTATGATGTGTATGTGTGGGTAGTTTATCCCCTTCCTTGCTATTCTCCTTACCCTGGTAAGACTACACCTGGAATATTGTGGCCAGTTCTGGGCCCCTCACAAGAAGGACGTAGAACTCGTTGAAAGAGCCCGGCACAGGGCCACTGAGATGATGGAGTGGAGCACATTCGCTAAGAGGAAAGACTGAGGGAGCTGGGCCTCTTTACCTTGGAGAAGAGGAGACTGAGGGGTGACCCTATTAATGTTTATAAATATGTAGAGGGTGAGAGTCAGGAGGACAGAGCCAGGTTCTTCTCAGTGATGGCAGTGATAGGACAAGGGGCAACAGGAACAAGCTGGAGCAGAGGAACTACCATGTGAATATAAGAAGAAACCTTTTCCCTGTGAGGGTGACAGAGCACTGGAACAGACTGCCCAGAAAGGTTGTGGAGTCGCCTTCTCTAGAGACATTCAAACCCGCCTGGATGCTTTCTTGTGTGATTTGGTCTGGGTGATCCTGCTGTGGCAGGGGAGGTGTGAATAGATGATCTTTTCATGTCCCTTCCAACTCCTAACATTCGGTGATTCTGTGTTCCCCCAAAGCTACCTTTCATTAGCTGCCCTTTGTGTCCTGATTTCCCCCTGTTGTCTGCTTGTCCTATACTGTGCTCTTTCTACATTTTTTTATTGCCGTTTACCTAAGGTGTGCAGTACATGAGTATATTTATGCTTGTGAACGCTTAATGAGTCTGTCTGGAATTCGTTTGAGGAGTGAATTCCTATGTTTGATTGTGTGGGTTTTTCAGTAGCACTGGTCTCAACTGATCCCCAAGCCTCTGCTGTCACTTAGAACATGGTCGTCATTTCTCAGTCCTGTTCACAGTGCATCAGTTTACTGGGGTGGAAGTGTTTTTCCTATGGACAGTGCAGTCTCTGCTGACTGGTAACATGCTTTGGCCAATGTTAATTTGGATAGAGAGGGATATGGGTGGCATGTCAGGGTCAGTGTCCTTCCTTTGTTTCACACCTCCTGTTAGATTGTCTCAGCAGCATGAAACACAGACGCAGGATTATGTCTTATGTTATGTGTGTTGCAGCTGGTGTCCCTTTGGAAAGCTTGCTCTATCAGTGAGACCCATCTGTTTCTTTAGTTTCCACACTGGCACTTCTGCCAGAACTTAGCTGTTCTGACATCATCCACTCAAGTTCAAAGCCTGGATTCTGAGATACTTACATAGCTTCACAGTAATTTTTCCCCTCACTCCTTACTGCTTCTGTGACAAAACTGTTTCTTTAAAAAGCACGACTGTTTTGGATTGCTGACTACAGAATCCAAAAGAAGTGAAAGGGGGGCTGCTTTCTCAATCTTGTGTCAACCAAAGATTGTAAATTAAATGAACAGTATCTGACTGAGTCCCTGGGGTAGCTTTGGTGAAGCTCAAACTCATGATGACTTCCCAGTTTCCTTTAAGAAACTCAAAACTCATTTTGGGGGGGTGGGTGGAATGGGGCAGGGAGGTTAACAGCTGCAAAAACAATGTTGCACAGGAGGATGGCAGGGGAGATGAAAGGTAGGTCACCACAAAATACAATATGTGCTCCTTACCCTCTAAAAAAAATAAACCACTCTGAAACAAAACATGGCTTGTGAGAATCTGAAAATTAGCTTACCTAAAAATTTATGTCATGTCTTGGTACATATTGGGGAGGTAGGGCTCCTTAGAGAATATGCAGAACACCAAATATTATGATGAGAATTCATGACCACAGAATGACCTAAAAAAGATGCAGCAGTAATTGATTTTGTGTGTGCTGTCACATGAGTAATGATAGCCTGCTTTTTATGAAGTTCCTTTCAGAAATAAATTCTACAGGGCTTTACAGCAACCATTAGTTCCATTAAATTCTTCTGTGAGGAACCAGAATTATTGTTGTTACTTTCCTTATCTTCTATGTGAATGACGTAAGGAGTAAGTGATGGCCTGTTGAGTTGGTAACTGTAACTACATGTTGATATCCCTGTTACTTGCTGTAGCTGACAAGTCCTACTGGTAAGCTCTCCTTTTTATGTGATTATGTACCTCCCTCCCAGCTGGCTCTTGGTACACATGGAGTTTTAATTTCTGGCTTAGGTGTTGGAAACAGCATTTTACATGGAATCTTGAACCTCCCTACAAAACATTTTAGATATTGGTACTGTTGGGTGGAGGTTAAAAAAAGCTCTGTACTCTGACATTTTAGATTCTTTTTTTTTCATTCTAGAGTTGTCTTGTATTTTTTTCTCTAAAAGATATTCGCTGATGATAACTGAACCTCAGTTTTCTGAAGTGCTGTATAAGACCTATGCATCATTTCCATATTTCTGAATGCTTAGTTAATTATATGATGGATGGGGTTTAATTACATAATAAAATATATGTGAAGGTATTCATGTATGCAACTAAACATCTGAATTGCACAAAAGGCCAAAATTGGTTATTTTCTCATAGTAATTGTATGTTGCATTTGGTTGCTTAGACTCTGCATGATGGTTGTCATCAAAACTTAGATTTCATATAAACCAGAACTGTACTGGCCAGATCTACAGTCATCTGAACTGCTGTGCTGATTTCCATTAATGGGACGTAGGTTTCCTTTCTCTGGGTTCTGTTCCCAGAAGTGCAACAGAGGCTTGTTAGAGGAAAAAAATTACTTGGACCTGTTCTCCAGGGGTTTGGACATCCATGTTTTTAAAATTACTGATCCCACAGTGATGGCTCTGAATTCAAAGAGAAAACTGTCTCAGAGAAGGAGTTGACAATGTAGTGCTGACTGCCAGATGGGTACCAAATCACCGAGTGTTTGCTAGAAAGTCACACTGGGAAGGTTTCATCAGACAGCAGCTGGTGTGGTGCAGCTGTGAAATCAGCTTCACAGAAGAGCACACACAGTGTTCAGCTCCCAGTGCAAAGCTAACATCTATTCCACATGGGTCAGAAATGTTTACCACATTTGATTAACTGGATGCTGATTTATGCTTTTAAACAATATTTTTGCACAGCAACAGATCTTATATATTCTTTAATTATAGCATCTGGGGGTTTTGAGCAGAAACTAGCTGTATCACTTGACTTTAACGTGCTTGGATTTGATGCAAACTCTTTATTGCAATGGCAAGGTAGTTTGGAATAGGCAGAAATGCTTGGCATGGATCTAATTGAAATCATCACAGGGGGACATGACCAGATGTGTCTAAAACTTGATACTTTGACTGGGTAGGAAGGAGGACAGTGAAGTCTCTGTGTTTTGGTGCACTGCTTTGCTGTCTTAATCTGTTATGATGAACATTTTAGCTGTTTCCATTTGAAAACCCAGTAATGTAATTTTTCAAGACAAAAAAGGAAGAAACCACACTACCGAAAAGTTTTCTTGGTCCTTTTCCACCTCCTTAATCCTAAAATTTCCTCCTAATTCATATTATCTTGATCTTTTGAAAGAATGAAATATAAAAACATTGAGAAGTTTCCAATACATTAAGAAAATATATGTAATATACTCATCTTTCTTGATATTTGAAAGCAATTTCTAGTGAACATCCCTCTGGAAAACCTATGAAATAAATTCAAATAAGTGCCCTGAATTGTAACTGAATACCACTTCCTATGTCAATGAAACTTCCAGTTAGAATGACAGGTCTCTGTGAACATGGACTTTTTCCCAAGGGAAGATTCCACAGTATACATTAACATAGTAGATTGATTCATCCCTGGGATCTGTGCTGATGCTTTGCCAGTGAAGTTGAGAAAGGGACAAGAGGTACTGTGATGTGAGAGTGCCAGCTGGATGTATGCCCAGAGCTGGGCTCTGTCAGACCTAGGTTGGTCAGCCGTAGCTGAGGAAGAATAGTAAATACTGACTGATGACTTCTACCCTGGGATGATAACCCACAACTTTACACTTGACAACAAGAAATACATATATCTTATTGAGAAGTAGCTTGGGCCTTTGAACTTCTATCCTGTTCTGAAAAAACTTAAGGGAAAGTTTTTCATCTCTCAGGATAATTTTGCAGTTTTATCAAACAAAACTTACAGGCTGCTTTTATTATGTATTATGCAGTCAAAAAATTGACATTATAAAATCCAATTCCTTTCATGCTTTGAACTAATTACTGCGCCCTTTTCACTTTAAGTATTGCAATGTCATAAAATTCCTTAGCTAAGTATTCTGAAAGGCACTAAAAAATTCACCACAAACCCAAACAAGCTGTGAAATGACTAAAGGCTGCAGCTTTAATCATCTGCCCTGTCCTTTTAGAGAACTTGACTTGGGGTGCATATTTTCCATGACACATCTCTGGAAGTTTATGGGACATAATGCATATCTAGTTAGCTTAAATTGCAACATGAACACTAACATCCCTTCCTACCTGGGGGTTCCTAGTGTGAGGTAGCCAACACATTTCTAAAATAAATATTGAAAGTTGAGATTGTTTAACAAGCATTAAAATGGCAGCTGCAAAGCTAATAAATGTGAAGAAATTAAATGGATAAGCCCAACACTGAAATAAAAATATGAATTCTTCACCAAGTGTCTTTTATGGTCTTAGAAAGGAAGAGTCTTTCATGTGTTAAGGTTGTGCTAGCAAAATCTCACCTTCTAGTTTTTTCCTGAGCTAATTAGAAAGAAGCTGGATGCTATTCAGGCTTCTGCTGCTCTCAGAAGCACATTTCCAAACCTTTGTAATATGACTTAAAATTTTTCTCTGAAGGAAATTGAAAGCAAATTGAAGTTATAGCTTATTTTTAGAAGTCGGACTGAATATCAGGTAACTAGCAAACATTGAACCTGATAGTTCTTTCTCACCTGAACAGAAGGGGCTCTGCTCATTAGCCTCTGTGTTGTCTCATTCTAGACGTTTGACTTTCTTGTTGCCTGCTTCTGGATGCAAGGAATTTCTTCTGCTCCCACATCACTTGCATGCTGGGCTTAGAGTTTGAAGACTGACTTGAAGTCCACTGATGTCAAAGACTTCTAGTGTTAATTGCAATAAGTTTTGCATACAACTGAAATGTATGGTGCTATTCATTAGAAACATAAATTGGCATGATATGAATAATTTAACTTCAGAGTAGGAAGCCGGGGTTGGGGGGGAAGGTGGAAGGTTTCTTCTGTCTGTGCTGTGCCTCCTGAAAGAAAACAAGACTTGGGCCAGTCTGGTTTATGGATAAGGCAGAGGTAGAGAGGGATTTGTGTTAGAACCAAATATATATATATATATGGATGTTTCTTCACAAATGTAAGGGCACTGTATTTCATTTTATTACTTCGTACTGTGTCTTCATTTATACTTGTCACCAAAATGGTTCCAAGCTATGTGTTTTAAACTTAGTTGGTGTTTTACAGACAGCTATTAAAACATCACTGTTTTTATTATTATCTTAAAGAAAGCTTATTCTTAAGATGCTTTTTTTTTTTCCTCATGGGTTTATTTTAATTCTTCCTCATGCCAGGAAATCACTTTGCCAGGAAGATACAGTTCTTCCCAAAAATGTGTATCTGTTCAGTACAAGTTGTGCATGAAAGTCAGACAAAAATGCCTGTTGTGCTCAGACCCAAGTCTCATGTGAGTTTCTAGAATAGTTTAAGGTCTTGAGATTGGAAGGGACAAAAGCTAAGTTTCAGCTCTTAACTGCAATTACCTCCCTTCTTCTGTCAGATGAATTGAAATCCTTTAGGGTAACATCTCAGAAGTAAGCATATGTTTATTTTCAGGGAGCTGGCTATACCATTTATTGAATGAAGCATGTAACAAACTTAGTAGGAAATGGAGCTAGATATAAATCAGGATACACTGGTTAATAAATGCTGTCACTAAGGGGAGAACGAACACTATGAAATCAACTCGGCAGAACTGAATTCTGAAGAAAGAATTGTAGCAATCTGTGTATAGCAGCTTATCAGTGTTGAGAAATTAAATTTCAGAACAGCGAATATTTAATCATTGGGTTTGCATAAGATTCATGGTTCAGAATCTGGTTCAGTATCCTGCCAAGTTAATGGAAGGCTTTATTTCATTTTGATCAGATTTTGCTTAGATCTTGGAAATAGATTTTACAAACTTACAGGGCTTTTCCAAAGGGGGTGACTACTAAAATGTCCAAGATTGCCCCTTTTGAGGGTGCAAAGTGTATTGGTCCATTGAAATCAATCGAGATTTTGACATCCTGTTTCACTTAGGAGCAGAACAGGTTTACAACCTCTTCTCTTGTTCAATGGGAGAGTGTTGTTGGAGTATACTTCTCTGCATTCAGGTTATTTGTATTTAGTTGAATGATGGTGTGGAACACCTTCTTTCAAACCTGTGTGAACATATGAAGACATACACCCTGAGAGCACAAAGAACTTAAAAAACACAGGTGGAAGTGACATTTGTACTGTAGATAACTAACCTAGAGTAGCTCCCTTAGCTAATTTTGTTACTTTATTTTTATTGTCCTCCCTACTCTGTCATATGAGACATTGTGCCATCTTAATTACATGATATGAACAGAAAGAAGCTTAAATCCAAGGGTTTGATTTTCATTTTTTTTTCTTTTCCTTGTCTAACTCTGCCATTTGTCCAGCAAAGCAGAGACTTCTGTGGTAAGGGAATGATTGCTGTCATTTCAGTGCTACAGAAGTAAATCGTTTTAATCTCATCTTCATCATTTTATAGGGATTTTTTTGGGTTTTGGTTTTTTGTTTTTCAGTGGGGAAGAAAGTAAAAGCCAAAAACTGAAACACTGCAAAACCTTGTCAGGTAGTGTCATTCATCTCAAGGATCACACAGAATTGAACGAAACCTGTTCTTGGTGCTTGCCTTCAGTTAAATACTTGCTTCTCAGACAAACACATATGATTTATTTAAATGCACTCATGCTTTTAATGAAAGGCCCTAAAGCTCTCATATGAATGAATATAGACAAGGGCTGCACAGATATGTTTCTTTGAACACAGATATGTTTTCTTTGGGAAATTGTAGTTACTAACTAGCACAAAGGAGAGACATCAGAAGTCTCAAGGAGGACTGTAGCTCTCAGAATCGGAAGCCCTGAGTAGTATACCATGAGCATTATAAGGATAACATGATATTGCTTACCTGTCAATGGCATTAAGATGATAAACTAATTAAATATAAAAATTAGTTGCTTTCCATATTATTAATACTTTCACCTTATAAAGTATACGTATTAACTTTTAAAAAGCAAATTACTAGTGATTTACTAGACCTTAGCAAAAAGCTTTGGTATTTGCAAACTCCAGTATATCTTTACAACACTTAATACTGCGAGGACTTTGTGTGGCATAATCACTTCTATTTCAGAGAAGGTACATTACAGAAAGAACTTCTTATTTCTAGGCTGTAGTCAGAGCTGAATACTGTTTAGTGCACCGTGGGACTGTTTTATATTGAAGGCTAAAGAGTTCACAAACAGGGATGATGAATACAGTGCTAGGATATTAGGAATGTGTATTGAAGGTTGTTTGGTTGTAGTAAATGTCAATTTTCTGAAATCAATGGGTTTATGCTGTTCAAACACTAAAATGCAGGTATCTTGGTTTCATATTTCCTCCTTTTGTGGATAGTGATGCTTGGGTGATATACTCCATTATATTCACATATAAACGAGGAACATGGGATATTCTTACGACTTGTAAAAATCAGCTTAAAATGCTCCAGGCACTGAATGAAAATGCAGCTATTGAAACAATGAATTCTGGTTTAAACTTTTGCTTTTCTTTGCCAGTTCTGGAACTGAAATATGTTTAATGAGATCAACAAATAATTTTGACACAGTTGCAGCAGTACAATGTGTTTTCCTCTGATTAACTAGCAATGAATAAAGGCTGAGGGAAGAGTAAAATGAAGTTACAAATAATGTATATGCCAAATAGTTTCTACAATGAAGCTTTGTTGTCTGGTCTGGGGCATTATTCATTTGGAGTGGCTACACAAAGGGCAACAAGGTATAACAGCTGTGGCAACATTATAATACCATATTGACATGTCAGGATTCTAGAATGTTACACTTCACCCGATGGACTTGTATATGCTGCATTTATCTTTCTCCCCTTGCAAGTTGAGTTTAATATCTATTATTTCACTAAACATTAGATTCAGGTATCCAGAGGTACAATCCCTGAGCTGTAAGCTTAGACTTTATGCTCACTAGACTTTTCTTCTGGTGACACTGATGGAAATGTACTAAACAGAGACTGCTTTGGTCTGTGTGTAAAGAATTCTCCCAGTTTCTGCCCTGAGATAATGTTTTCATTCCCCACAATGATGAATTCTGTGTAGAATGCTTCCATCACAAGTGTAAAAAGAAAACAGATGTGTTTACATTGTCTCCATGGAGACACAAAGACACAAGCTAAATTCACACTAGAATCAGGGAGAAGATTCCCCCTCCTTTGTCTTCCAGAGATGGAGAATAGAAAGGACGTTATTTGAGGGAAACCAGACAGAATTCTCTAGAGACTGTTTTTATCCCCCTTGTCTTTTCAGCAAAGGATTCTTTGTGTGATCCTTCAGAGAACATTCCTGAATGCTGTGATGGATGTTTGTAGTTCCACTAGAAATTCAGTAAGAGTTTAAAGTATTCTAATTTGTATTAACATTTTAGGTAAAGATAAACAGGTAATTCACTACAACTACTTCATTCATCGTCTTGAAACATACCAGTCATTTCAGTTTATTCAGTGAGCATGTGTTGTTGGTTGGGAACATTCAGGAGATGCAATGGAACCATATGACATTCCTTCTGCTTGTTTGGAGGATCACTGACTAGGTTTCCATGGACGTTAATTGGAAAATATTTTTCTGTCATATTTTTATCCTTTTGCACTTGTCTGTTTTCATGAATCTTTGCAATCCACCACTGTGTTTCTCAGAGCAGCTCCAGTTTGGCCATATGATGCGTGCGACAGAGTTCAGTGTGAATGTTTTGAGGCTCATAGTGAAGGGAAAGGGAAGGCTTCCATTTTTTTTCTGTTTCTCTGGAGACCATGAACTGCTTACAAGTGACACAGAGCTGAATAAATCCTTATAAAGGGATGTAGTTTTTAAAATAAATAATGGAACAAAAGAGTGAAGTTGAGTATGCACAGATACTTGTGCTAAGTCAAATATTTCTTTTTCAGTTCATATGTGTGCATTTAAGGTATTCTTTAGGAAAATGTTCCCTAACTAAGAGCTGGTTTCAAAGCTTTTCATCTAATGGACAGACCTTCATTTAGTGAGTATTTTGGAGAATTTAATTTTTAAAAAAATAAATGAAACCCTAAAGATAAACAATGCTGTGATGTCTTCAAATTAATTTTCTGGGGGAAAAAATCTTTAAATAAAAAAATTCATTTCCAGCTTATAGGTTGAGTGTGCTTTCCAAACATGCATGCCAATGCATTCCGTTCAGAAACAGAACAGAGCCCTCTAGAAAAATCCTTTCTTGTTTTAAAAGCCTAAACAGCAAAAATTGCAGTGATGTGAATAGCCAATCCCATAGTCAAAGTGAATAGCTTTGGATGGGGGAAGAATCAGAAGTAGGTGTGAATTCAAGAAAACATGTATTTAAAAGAATTGTTCACAGGAGTTGATATGACTATTTTTTTTTTTTTAAGACAAAGATTGCATGCTCAAGGTGTTTAAAGACACAATTCCTCCAGGTCTCACTGTAGCTTTGGTTTAGCTTTAAGTCACAGTATTAAAAATCTAAATGGGTAACCTCATGCAAGTGAACATCCCATTTAACAAGGGGCTGCCATTTGCATGGCTATCATGAATATATGATGTCTTGGCTTTGAGGAGTAGTCAGCAGAGAAAATATTCATAAAAGGTGTCAGAAACCAGAGAGGAGAAAAGGCTGCTTCCTGAAAAACTTGCCATCAAGAGCTAGGAAACATTTTCTGATTGATCAGAGGACATCTCTTCTACATATGTTCTTGGCTTTTTAGTCAAAGATCACCAGATAGCCAACTATATTGAAGCTGGTTTTTTCCTGTGGTTTCCCCCACAAATTGCCATTTAAATATTACACATTCCAGTCATGTCTGACAAGCAATGAACTGTAATTGTATTTATTATATGTGATGATACTTATATGCATGTATTAAATGTGATTTCCTGGGCTTCGAGTAATGCTCATGGAAGCTTAGTCAGAGGGATGACAGATGCAATGTAGTAAACAGTCTGGGCTAAACTCAGATCCATAGAGGAGAATGAGGCCATATGGAGATTGTTTTTTCCCTTCTCGAAGCATAGTATTTGGTACAGCAATTTTATGGAACTTTTTTTCATCTTTACCTTTTTTTTTGGTGATAGGAAATCATTGTTTACCTGTTCTATACGACAATATTTTGGATTTAAAATGGTAGGGTTTTATCTTGAAAATAAAATTGAAATTCAGTAGTGGAGTAGTTAATTTTAATCTTGTTGCTAGACTAAAGGAACGCGTACTGGATTTGATATGAAAATCATGAAAGCTATTGTGGCATTTCTGCCCTTGTGAAAAATGGAAATCCTATGTGGGTGGTATGATTTCTTCTGCCAGTTTCTGTGATGTTTCCACAGACATGAAAATGTGAAACTCAAAGAAAATAAGACCTACCTATGGCTGCTTTTCCTACAATCCTTAAGAGTTATCCCTGCATTCACTGTCACCTCTCTTCTCCATCCTCCCTGCTACTTCAGAAGTCTTTGCATGCTATTGCAATCTAACTTTGTGGTATTTTGGATCTCACAGTTGTACCTCAAGGGTTGAAGCCTTCTTGGATCTGTTGCCTAAACTTTGATGTTTCACAAGTGGGTTTCAAGTCAGGATTGTTTCATTTCCAAGGCAGTTCTCCATGCTTCAGGGTAACAAAACACAAGTCTGGCATGTACAGGGGCAATACATACATATCTGAATTTTTCTGCAGTGTAGACCTTCAGGATGGCTATATTTACATCTAGTGTGGAAGAAATGCAAAACCTTGTTCAGTATACTCTGTGCTAGGAAGTCAAGTTTGTGTTTTTGTGGTGTCTTGCATTTGTGCGAAGATTTTGCGTGTTGTATCACAAGATTGAAACTAAAGCTTTAGATGTGTTTTATTCCTGGGGCCACATTAAGCTGCAGGGGAAGCTGAAAAGGAAAATCTGTCCTAATTTTTCATACATTTAGATCTACTACTTGAAACTTGTTTGTATGAAAACCCATGGCAGATTTAACAAATAACAGATTCAGGATACACTACATCCCAGTTCTGTCATTCCAGTCACAAGTTACCAGCTTCTTTCTGTCTGATATCACAGTTTTATTAAGATCTTCCAACTTTTTGTTGTCAGCAGGTTTCATCCCTCACTCTTCTGTTGTGAATGTTAATGAAAATATAAAATGGACAGTCCATTACCAGAGCTTTCAAGAACACAAACTTTTTAGGCAGCTCTGCACCAGTCTAATCTCTATCTTTAGTTGTTAAGATAGTTCTGATATGACATTTTATCAAACCATCTGTTCCAGTTTTGCTAGACTGTCAGCTATATTTTTCTGCTGTATTTCTATAGACCATCAGTTACCTTGGTAAAAGGGCAGTCAATTAGTCTGGTATGATCTACTGTTGCTAAATCCATGTTGTATTTTAGCACATTCTCATTATTCTGTTATCTTTACCTAGTTCTTTTCTTCAACCTTTGTTCTAAGGCTCAGTTCAGTGACTTTTTTTGGAGGGGGCGGCTTGGGTGGGGGGGGAAACTATTCTTAAACACCATGTGGACACCACCTTCTCTTTCATTGTGAACATGCCTGCAGCAATTGTGGAGGGTCATAGTTTTGTTTCTGAACAGTCAGACCTTTGAAGTGAGAAAATAAATTGTGTGGAGTTTGCCCTCCATTTATTTCACTTCATTCTCTCTGTTCTTTCCCCTGATGATTGGCCAGTTGGCTGTCTTGTTTCTTTCTCCACTTGAAGGCTGTTGCTTCTTATTTATGGCTGGCAGCTTCAGACCTCAAGTTGGTGCTTATTGGATTTACTTTCATTTCTTGCTTAATCTCCAGGGAAAGCTTCCAGCTGGCTGATCTCCTCATTTTATTATGTTGCAAGAGCTAAGCTGGTGCATATTCTTTCTTTCCAAGGGCTTCTGTGGAAATGAGGAGGAGAGCAAGGCAGCTCTATGTAGACCACAACTTGGGAATTGCGGTTACAGACGTTTCTCAGGCTTGCATAGAGCAAGGAGATAGACAGCAAGAGAATCCAGAGCCAGCACCATTCTGATGATCTGCAGACTATATGTTTAGAGTTTAGTGTTGTGTATTGTTCAGAAGGCTGGTGACTATGCCAGGCAAGAAAGTGATACAGCCTATGCTGGTGGCTCTCTTAAGAGCAGGTATCCTGTTGGGTTTTTTTCCTCTTTTTTTCTGTGCTAAGCTCAAATATTCTGTCTTTCCATTTACAAAAAAAAATTCAAATAATTCAAATCCCCCTGGCACCCTGGGAGTTCTTCTACTATATTTGACATTGGATCTCATGAGAGTGATGCTGTGGAGGGAGAACAAGGGTTGAAAACCAAGGGTCAGACCAAATCTGGACTCCTGCTTGATATGCTCTTTGATCAAAGGGGGTTTTTATTTATTTTGCCCTTTGCTAATGCTGTTGAAGAGTATTGTTTTGGTCCAGTGATCTTGGGTTAAGTATAATCAAATATATTTACTGGTATAAAAGGTATTTCAACATTGGTGATGAAATCTGATGATTTTAGACTATATGCACTGGGACTCACTGTAGCTTTATGAACACAAGTTATAGACATGAAGCACTGAAAAGATCAGTTGCCAAAAAACCAGGATAGTGACAGAGTATTAATGGAGCTGTATCCTGAGGCAATGCAGAAATATTTGGAACTCATCATTGTGCCAAGGCAGCCGTGTCATTGCAGTGTTTTGACTTGTTCTTGAGTTTGTAGGTCTCTATTGGATTGAAGGCATCTGTATGTTTATCTAAATTCTCTATGCTGACTGAGCTAATTGGGATTTCATTGAGCCAAAAGGTCGCTTCTGTGTCACATTTTCTGTCCCACAATGTAGTTTACTGCCAGCTATATTGTATACATCTGTGCTGTAGCTGAGCCATTCCCCTAGGAAAGGAAGTGTTTGAATGACATTCAGTGGAAGGATAAAAGCCAAAGTTAGAGGTGCTGCAGATGATGTGCACTTGTCATGTTCATAATCTTTTCTAGATCTCTTTTTAGACAAGCAAGAGATTGGGGACCTACTGTGAGCATTCAAATTTGTACCTGTGCCCCTGCCTTGGAGGGAGTTTCCAAATGGTTGCTTTTGTCCTAGGTAACAGAGGCATGTCCCCTCAAGAGTTTAAATTGTTTCACAAAATACACCAGGTTTTTAAATAGTATTGTGGTCAAAAGACTGTTATGTGTAGAAAGGAGTTGAGAACAGGACTCCAGGAACCAGGGAACAGGGATTAGACAATCCAATCACAATCAGAATTCTGTAGCTCTGCTATATGCAATTCAGTGCAAACAAGTCCCTGCATATGTTCCTTACAATCAGAGAGGCCTGACCAGTCTTTTCCTACTATCTAAATCAGTAGGCCATAGTGATGATCTGTGAGTAGGATTATTTCTTCTCTGGTAGTGATGATGTGCTTGTGTTAACAGCAAGTCACCTTGGAGTGAACACATTCAGCGCTCGGAAGTGCTGAGCCTTGTTCTGAACCCTTGGTTTTTATGAAAATATATATAGTGGAATTAGTTTGGAAGGTTATGCCTGGTCTGTGGGCCTGTACTTGAGACTGCAGAAAGGTACAGCTTTCTCAGCCTGGGGACAGGCATGTGTGAGTCACCTAAATGTCACAGCATATTGCTTTCAGTCTTTTACAAGCTGTGCCTGACTTGGCATTGTGAGCACGAAGGTGCTGTTTTTGGCTCTGTTTCTTTGGCTCTACTGTACTAGCCAGCTAGCTAGCATCCCTCAAGTGGGATGACTTTCAGCCTCTGCTTTTCCCTCAGGTAGAAGTCACGTGGCTCTGGGATGGTGTTCTAAGTCTCCTTCCATAGCCCCTCGGCTCCTAATTATAGTTCCTTAACGTCAGGTCTCCAGCCAGGCAGCAGCTATCAGCGCTGAGGTGTGCCAGCTAGCGTTTCCCTCCTGCTCTAGACTGAGTCACAGCTGCCTGCTGTGCCTGGCTTAGATGTTGGGCCCCCTCCTTTCACTGGGACATGATCCCAGAGATCTGTTAATCCTTGAATTAGTCAGGGATGATGGAAAAATTGAGTATCCTGAGAGGAAAGTAGGAATCTACTTGGATTTCAGTTGGGTGCTCCTGTGGCATGGTAATTCTAATTTCACAGCGGTACAGACACGTAAATAAAGTTAAGTTTGGATTTCTGCAAGTACTTACAGACCTACTTTTTGACAGCTTTGAAATTCATTCCACATTAAAAAAGTAAATAATAATAAATGGCTATGTTAATGTTACGTGTTTTCCCTACAGATGTCGGGACAGAGCTCATCTTTATCTCCAGGGAAGGGCAGCAAAGGCAGGTCTGGGGAATGTAAAGAACTGAAAGAGGCAGGAAGATTCTTTTTATTATTTTGCTTTTTTTCTTTTTCTTTTTTTTAATGACGCTGTTTGTTTTCAGAGCCTGGCAGATGACTGTGGCCCAGGTTGTAAAAGTGTTGTTAAAGCAAGGTACAGGCAAATGGGGGCTGAAGCAAGGGTTGGAAAAAAAATGTAAGTTGTTATGAGTTTACTGCAGACCTCCCATGAGAGATAATGTAAGTGGCCTGAGACTCTGAGCCACATGGTCCAGATTTCCAAGGAATGAGGCACATAAGCAGTTTTGGCTGGGCTGAGCACAAATCTCTGGGCTATCCTTCTCTCTTTGCAAAGCAGGGACAGAAGCACTGCTCTGCTGTGCAGACATTGAGGATAAACATCCTGAAGGCTGTTAGGTTTTTCTGTACTGGTCACATTCATCTGTTATAAGACCTGAAGCAGCAAATGTAACTTTAGCAGTAAAACATGTTTGGAACAGAGAAATGCAGGGCAATCTCTACAATATATGGTACTGTAATCTGACAATTTTGAAGACAGTATTATGCTCACACGTTAAGACTATTTTAGATATAGTTATGTTCTCTTTGGCATGCTCTGCAGTGTGCCAGTGGGGAAAAGGAAGGGCAAGTGCTAAGTGGCAATGCTGCTAATTGTGGAGCAATTATATCAGGAGAAGATTCTGGAGGGATCCTGAGTGGAACCAGATACTTCAGTGTTGTGAAATTCTGCTGGCTCCTGTGCTCAAGGGCCTGCCTGACGTGCCCATAAGCTGAGGAGACGATAGTCTGGGACTTTTTTGTGCCTCCTGTACTTCGCAAAAGGGCATTTTTCCCTCCTGTAATGTTCTTAAAGGACAGAACAGTTTAGGTCCAGTATGGAGTCAGAGTGGTGATAACTTCTTTAGACTGGCTTTATCTGCATGTTCTGCAGATTTTCTTGAGCTGCAAAGCTTTCTTTGTGTGTGTGTATTGTGTCAAAGCTAGATGGTAAAAGGCTGGATAGCATGAAGTAAGTGTTTAGAGAGTTAGTTGACATCCTGAAAATTACCAGAGACCCTTTCTTGAAACCACTTAGACCCCTGTGCTGGGCCAATTTTCATGTCAGTTGCCCAATAGCCCCTCACAGACCTGGGGAATGTGACTCTCACCCCTTGAGAGCTCTGTCAACTCCATTGAGGATTACATAGACAATCCCTGTGTTCTTCACCTATGAGCTGGAGGTTTGCAGCCATGTGGGATGAGGCAGGTGGAAGCAGTGCTGAAATTTGGGGGTGGATAAATGAGGAAATGTAAGAGACTTGTTCTTCAGTGGGAATGGTATCTTTTGAAACACTTAGATGACGAAAGGCTGAAAGAAAATTACGTGAGTTTCAGTGCCCTGTAAGAAGTGCTATAGAATTGAACAATACTGCTCTTTTTGGAGAACTTAGTATGGTGAATTCTTGTTGCTTTTAAAGCAGTTGATGCAGAATGCTCCCACTCCACATCAAAATTTTGTAGATTCTTATAGTTACATCCATATGACTGTTGACTTTCAGCAAAGCCTGGTTTGTTTATATTTTTTTCTGTAATATAAGTCTTGCCTGAAATTCACTGAGTGGGAAATAGATATGCATCAGCAAGTGAAATAATTTTTAGACAGAAAAGTATAGCAGATTAGCAGAGATTATTTTTATGTTGACATATTTCAAACACCTTATTGACTGCATTTCCTTTGAGCAGGTAAACTTAATGTGGTGGGAACTTTTCGATGACTAGTGGACAGAACAGGGATATGAACTACCTGAGGAATTTGTTGGTGCTTGTGCTGGAATGCATAAGAATCACTTTCTTTATCCCGACCAAAGGTGTCAATGATGACTGTTCCCACTGTCAGGATGTACATGCAAATAAATGTAAACTTAAGGAGCTGATACTACCTTCACTTCAAGGCCACAGCTTTTTCACTGTGGTTGGCATTTCTAGTTGATTTTGTAGGACAATGTAATAAATAAATCTGCAAGACCAGTTGGTCTAGTTAGCTACAGCTGTGGCTGGAGTAAATTACAAATCCTCTTTTCAACTTGCAACATTAAATCCACACCACCAGAGATTACACCAGTTTGGGGCAGGAGAAAGAAGCTGCCAACGTTTGACTGTAACTGGCAGTTTCAGCAGAGGCCAAGGAGTAAATGGGCTACCCAGAATAAATTCCCTTTTCACCTGAAAAAGCTGTTCTTCCAATGAACGATTGAGGCCCCCTGCCAGGGGACTCAGTGTGGGTTAAGAGCACATGCGCCTGCATGTGCTGTGCTTGTTTTGTGGATAAACAGAATTCACGGTCTCCAAGGCTGTCAATCTAGCCTCTTTGAAAAACACATAAATGCCTGATCCCAGTCCCAGGGAAACTGATAGGAGTCATTCAACTAACTTTGGGTCAGGTTCAGTTTCAGTCAGCCTGCATGTTGTACCCCTTGCTCAGAAGTCTGCTGTGTTGTGCACTGGTTGAAAAGCTAATGTTTGTGTTCATAAATGCAATAGAATCATATATTTCTGTTCTGCTACATGCTGACAATCATCAGGTGTCCTGAACTTTCCTGAAAGCTGTGATTGTTTCAGTGTTCTGGAGGGCTGAGCTCTGACAGAATGAGACACACAAGTTGGTTTTTTTGTTTTTTTGTTTTTTTCATTTGGGAAGAATAAGAATCAACTCGAAGATGCTTCTATTTTCCACACCCCCCACCTTCACCTTTGTAAAATACAGATATTAGTTCATATATGCTGGAATGTGTTTCTTTGAGTCATTTGGTTTTACTTTAACTGTAACTTGGCATTGATGCAAGATTTTGTTTGTCTGTATTGCTTTTACAGTGTCTATTTAACCTTTTGTTAGGAGGTTTGCTGTAACTCCAGTATGAAGCTGCATTTTGGTTTTCCACTCTAGTCTCCTTTGTTTAGACTAACTGTGCTCTCTTTCTCAGCAAGCAAAACCAATGAAAGCCATGTGTTGCTCTCTCCAAAGGATTCTCTAAGTACAGGATTTGAAACTTTGGCACTGCTCTTAAAACAGAAACCACACAATCCACATGAAAGCATATGTCCTTAAGAAAAATCACGTCAGGGGAAAGTTTGCAAGAGGCAAATTATTACTGTGCCCATCTTGACTGCCTGCCCAGGCCACCCATTTTATGTTTAAATAGTCTTTTTAACAGAAACATGTAAAATATTTCCACTTTTTGAAAGCCATTAGTTTACCTGGTTTTGGTCAAGAGGAATAACAGAAATAAACTGTCTTAGTTCACCAAAGGCAGTCTGTGTGGCCAGAGTTCTCTTGTTCCAGAAGGCTATTCATTACGCTCTAAGTCTCAAATGGCTCCGTAGTTACTGACCTCCCTAATTCTTTTTCCTTCATTTGTTTTCTCAGCTTCTTCATAATGAGCCATTGCTAGAGGTGTCAATGAGCACATTTTGCCTAATTATGAACCATTCCAAACACTGTGGATTGGAAAGTTCTGCTCTTGCCTTCAGTATTTTTGGGAAAGACTGGGTGGAGAGAAAAGCAGAGCAAACAGTGTAGGATATTTTATAAAGAAAGGCCCAGTGTTAATTGGAGAGAGAGGGGAAATTGGGAGGAATGTGAAGAAAACTCCTGAAATATTTTTGGAACTTAAATGTTTTGAATCTAAAAGCCATGTTTTTGTGAGGTAAATATCCGATTTGTAGTGATGCACAGACAGGAGATGGGGAAATTATGGACAAATCATAAAGGGACATTAACTGCTGAATCTTCAAGTTTTGCACAAGTAAGATCTTGCCTGTTCATCTGCCCAGTGTAGCTGGGTATCTGCACACACTTTTGCAAACAGATGCTAGTTTGCTCTGTGATATAAAGTGTCCAGGTTTGAGTTTAGCTCTAACCATCAGCTGCACAGTCATGGTTGGTCTCTAGTGCAAGTAGGATGTGCGCTCTCATGACTGCAAAAGTATTTAGATATATATCTTTAGCTGGGCTGCCTTAAGCATTTGCCTACCAGCTTAATTAATAAAAAATCTAGTTAATAAGAGGTGTTTCTGAACTAGAATTTGTATATCCTTTCTGAAAGTGAGGGAAACCTCTCTTTGTGAATGAGGATTGAAGTACTGAAAACTGTTGTGAGTCAGATGCTCTAAAGATAGTAATAGGTCTACTTGTCTAAGTCCTTTAAAAAGAGATAGTGTGGCTAGCTAGCAGTTTCACCTTATCTCCTGCAAGACAGCTCTTTGAGTTAGTGTGGTTACCCAGGTACCAGATAATGAAAGGTATAGCAGTGAGATAGTGATATAGAGTAAGATAATGAAAGAAAAGGCTGCCTGTTACATGCCAAACACAAGCTCATATCAATGTTTCCCCCACACTCAGGCCACACAGCTGTAAAAGGTTCCCTTTTAGCTTCCTTTGTACATAAGTTAGTTACAGCTGGAATCAAATGTTACTGAAAACAGCAGTCTCCAAGGTGCCAGCCCTGTTGCATAGCTGAGGACCCAGTTAGTGCTCTCCAATCTGTTACTGCTCCCAAGAAGATGATCATTACGTGTGTACCTAACAGCATGTCTGGCTGTTAGGTCTAAAGCTCCAGGGATTGATGCACATCGTTTTCTTGCTGCTGTGGGAGATCAGTTGTTCAAGTCAAACCTAGCAGTTGCCTAATATATGGGGTTTTTTTGCCAACTATAACAATTTAACTTAAATTGATACGGGTGATTTACTTTGTTATATATTCATAGCTATGTTAGGCTGTTGTGTCTCTGTTTACTGCACTGCTGTTTGCTGACAGATGGGGGAAATATGCTGAATTGATGGAGTCAAAGAAGCTGCTGACAGTTATATTTCTGTTGCTAAAATTAGAAGGTAAGAATATACTGGTTAGGGAAGCTAGATAAATAGAAAACTTGACATAAAGGACTTAAATGTTATTTTTTGGTATGATTTTTTTTTTCTCAGTTTGGAACCAATTTTTTTCTCTATAACCTGTTAAGGAGCTATTACATATGTGATTCCAGACATGGAATTCTCCTTTACCATCCAGAATGAATCAATATTTGGAATTCATAGGGCCTTTCTAACAGACTGTGATTTTGTAGTTTGACAGCAAGAATTTTAGGTCTAAATAGCTATTAAAATGGTGCAAAAGCTTTGGGAGACTTTGACAATATAACTTGTGTTGTTAAAATTTATGCAATACTCCTTCTTCCCGGATGATTTTTGATTGTATCATGCAAGAAACTAGCTGACTCCTCAATCCATTAGAATCTCCTCAGTTAATGAGGACAAATGGGAAGAATTACTGCCAGTAGGCTTGATTTTAAGTGCAGCTCTTGCTGTAGTTAGGCACTCCCCACTTTCAAACTGGAAGCAGTTATGTTTTCCAGTGGGGTATCTCAGCTACAGGTTGTGTGAGAATAGTGTTCTAGTTCTAAAAAACTTACTTTTAAGCTAGCTGTATCTTATGAAAGGAAGAAGAGATTGCATCTTACCTTGAGAGAGGAAAATAGGTCTACCTATGTAATGTCAAATGTGCAGTTCCATATTATACTCACCCAACAGTACTTCGCTGTCTAGTCACTGGGATTATAAATCCATGGAATGTGCAATCATAAGAATGGACATTATTGCTGTTAATGTCAGGCTTCTTAGTACCTTAGCTGTTCCTTTTGTTTTGTTTTGTATTTCTTTTGACCTAATGAGTTTGCCACTGTCTGCTGTCAAAAGATGACATGGAGGGGGAGGGGCCTGGGCATTACTGAGGTACAGCACCTAACAAGCTACTAGGGATTTTGTTATTTAATACAGACCATATTACTAGAAAATAGGGGAGAAGGGACAGAATCAACTGAAATTTGAATGCAAAACCAAAGTAATTCTTTTAACCAGTTCAGTCACCTAAACAACGGCCTCTGTGATTTGGTTCGTTTTCACTTGATGTGTTCACCCTTCCTAGGAAGAAGATGATATACATGTTGCTTTGAACAACTGACCCGCAGAGAGGCTGTTACTTCTCTAGATGTTGTTAACTTGTCTTATTTTCATGTCTGCAAAGACCCAAAGAAAACCCAGATCACACTTTATTGGTTCTAGCAATCTATGGCATCTCAGTTCCAAGACAACCATGGGACCAGGTCTCAAGGTTAAACAATAGAAAGAAAAAACCCAAAAGATTTCTGCTGATGTGGGCAGAACAGTTCTTTTAAAAATGAATACACACATCAAGCTTGGCTCATTGTCATCAAGTTCTCTTGCCACTGAAAACTTCCTGTTCACTTGAACTTGGCTATTTCTGCCACTAATATAGTATTGTGAGATCTGTTTGTTGTTGCACAATGGTCTCTGATTCTTTTCAAGCTTTAGCCAATTGTTTAACAAAATTAACATTTTGGAATTCACACTTCACTTGTCTCCATCAAAACATTTAAATCAAGTTTAAATAGATTTTTAAATGCCTAACTGTTTTGCTCATTACACTCAAAGGATGGAGCTGGATGCAGCTGGTACTCTAATTAACAGTTTGTTCTGAGAGATACAATTTATTAAATATACTATGTTGATATCTTTTGTTATGATGTTTGCACAGTAAAACCAGAAAAACATTATTCATTAAGTGCACTTCTAAAAGAGAAATGACAAAACATCTTCAGTTTAATCTAATTTAACAATAATAAGGAAGCTTTTAACCAAGAGAATAAGTCATGGTGTGTGGAGGAGACCTCGTGTAGGTAGCACATTTTCATACTATTCATGAAGCAAACATAGCTTTTTACCCAGAACATTGAAGCACAAGAAGTGATCTATGTTATTCTAGGGGTCACTTAATTCACTGATAGATGTTGAAATGTAAACTTCAACTAAAATTTAAAAATTACTATTTAAAAATTATGAGAGGATTTTTTTTTTCTAATTCAGAGCTTCCTGCTTTGCTTTTCCTTTATCAACAGATTTATTACATGTCACTTGATAGACCCATATGTAGCTGCCTTTGCTTTTCCGATTTTCTGTATTTACCTTTCTGTCCTTTCAATCCATTTTGTTTAAGGATGTTTTTTGTGATTCCTCTGGTCTGTAATGTACTGCTCATTGATTCTCCAGATCTCCTCAAATTTAATTTTACAGCTCATGCTTTCTGTTGTGATCACACTAGTTCTTGCTGCTCTGTAATTGAGTCACTGTCATGCCACATTTTATTCCAAAAATGATCTCATTCTTTCACTTGATATTACTTACACTGAGGACTATTTCACTCTGTAAGTAAATGAGTATGTCTATACAGTAACTAAAATGTAACTGCAGTTCTTGAGGGGTTAGTGTGAATCCAGTTTCAAAGTGACTAGGTAGGAGTATTGCTTATAGGTGGTGACTTAAGAGTTTGCTAGCATTTTAGATGACTTGCTGACTGGGCAACAATTGGTACAATGCACGTAGCAGCTGAGCATCCAGAATGTTTTCACTGGTTACTTGCCAGGGACTTATGACCACTGTTGATCAGCACACACACAAGACATGGATATGCATGTGTGTATGCACACACACACATATATGCATAAAATATAGGCTTGCACTGCATAATCACTGAGCTATTTGAAATCCAAAAGCTAAGTCTGTACACACAGGCATATTCTGATTGTTTGGAGTCTTTTTAAATACATCAGCTCAAACCCCTGAACCTGGCAGTAGTGAAATCTTTACATTTGTGGTGAAGTTCCTCATAAAAATGGACTTATTGTTTTGTTTTTAAATCTCACACATTATTCTCTTCACTAACATGTTATTTTGCTGACAATGAAATGAAGAGAGGCTACACATGGATATGTAATTCAGCACAGTGGAGGACCCACACACAGACCCTAAAGCTATTTTAAATCCCTGTTTCAGGACTTAATGACGCGTGAAGCTTTCTTTGGGCTCTCTTTGCTGGGATGATTTCCACTTGGCAGCATTGTAAGAAATGAAGGGCTTGGACTTTGGCCTGGTAGTCTCATATCCAAGATGTCACAAACCTGGACGCTGTCCATAAGGCAGAACTTAGTCTGATGCAGCCATGTGTTGGCATTCAACTGCACTTATTACAGCAGGTTCATGGGGTGAGCAAGACACTTTAGACTATAAGCATCCTTCATTGAAATAATTCTGTTCTTTCAACTTCCAAGGAATTATTTTGGAGGATGTACAAGTCCTAAATGTGATTAATCCTGCACTTCATACAATCTACTGCAAACTTGGTAGGCTCTTTGTGTTATTTAGGAGTGTTGTTACAAATCTGTAAAATAATATATACTTACAAGATGTTAATTTTTGTACAAAACTTGTTAATAATGAAATACAGAAAAACAAAGTGCTTGTGAATTTAATACCAGAAGGCAGGTGGGTTTTGGTTGGGTTGTGGTTTTGGTGGCGGTGGTGATGTTTTTTGGTTTTTTGTTGTTGATTGGTCTTTTTAAACAAACCCTGGGTATTTGCCCTGCAAATGCTACTCTCAAAATTTTTTACTATAGCAAGGCTACAGAGAGAAATAAGAAACAGCCACTAAATATTTACTTTTTTTAATTGATGGATATAATAGACTAGCAATTTTTCAAATTGTGCTAGGTTGTCAGTGCAGCAATGCTGAAATCCAGTCTTATCCTATTCTATCTCCCAGTAGCACGACAACATTCTGCACTCCTATTATATATTACTTTGGACTCAAAGTATCCATCCTGTCATGGGGTAGTACCTGGGACTTGATTGTTTCCAGCAGTGTGGCTAGCTGTGCAGTTGGATTACAGCTACAAACATAGATTCACAGCTCAGCATAACATAGCAGCTCCTAATTCAATTTATGTGTACTGTTGTTTACATCTTCCTACTGAATTCTAGTGGTGTTTCACAGTGTTGTGTTGTTCTCCATACCACCCACAAGGTATTGTTAAACGGCAGGGAGATTAAGTAACTTCAGTGAACTATTGAGTGAAGAAGGGTGTTATGTGAATTGGCCAGGGTTCCCAAGGACTTAATGGGTGCTGAACTCTAGCAGTAGCCTATTTCTCATGCCTGACAGCATCCAGGTTATGGTTACAAAAGAGCATTCTATGTAAACAGCAGTGTTCTGGGCAGGTGAAGAAAGCTCATGCTAATAGAAGTCATTCTCCTGGATGAGGAACTAAACAACTTTATAAGGTGCTGAATTGAAAGTTATAGTAATTACTGCCCTTGTAGGACAAACTTCTTTGACTTTTACGTATCATAAATGCAGAGCCTGTAGCTCACCAGCACTTGAAATACTTTCATGTACAGTGAGTGCAAGCAGTCACAGGAATCCTTGAGCAGTTCATCACCCTTGGTATTCCTTTGGTGTCTAAGATTGCTCATGGAAGTCCATCAATCACTAGATGGTTGTGGCAATGCTTTTAAGTGGCTGGATATGTAGATGTCCATCCAGTTCAGCTCTCTAGATCTAGCTGTTGTCTAAACCTACTTTTCTTTCCACTCTAGGCAGAGAGGAATTCCAGTGTATGAGATTATATTACAAGGGAATTACCCCAAATACCATTGTAGCTATTACTGAACTGTTAGACAATTACAGAAGTTGTCACAGCTGGCTAGATGTTAGCTTGCGAGATTCTAGTGTTGCCTGATGAAATGCAAGGATGTAACGTTGCAAATGAAGTTGACTGTAACATTTAGATGTCCAGTGTTGGGAATTATTATGATAGAGTTAATGTGAAATTAGTAATTTCTTAAATATGTAGCTGCTGGATTCACATATCATGTAAGGAACATAGATGCCACTATAAAAAAAATTGTTTGTTCTTGATTTCATAGATTAAAGCTTAAAGATGTAAGTTGTGTGGCCCTGAAACATGATCATATTTTAGTGTTATAAATCTCTTGGTTTATATACTTGCAGAAAGCTTGGCTTTATAACAATGGTTATTGCTCATACAGAGACTCTTATAGAGCTATAATCCTCATTCAGTTAAGACCCAATGGCCTTGTTACAATCTGGAAGGCTGCAGCCTTCAAGCCCTTTCAATTTGCTTTAGCTTTTCTGAGCCTGATACAATATAAATACAGATGGGCTGTGGGCCAGTCAGCAGCATTGCCAATTGCCAAGAGAAGAAGCCAGACAAAAGCTATCCAATCTTAATGGCTTTTGTGCAAGAATAACCTAGGCTGGACTTGAACCCTTACGAGAAATGGGAGTTCCCTGATTTCCCATCCTCTGAATGTTCCAGCCTTTATAAGGCTCTTGTGCATCTATGATGAGTGAAGCAAATATGCTCATTGTAAAATGCAAAACATGATTTACTAAACAAAAGTATACATGGCTGGCTGTGCTTTGTGAATAGAGCTTTATCACACAGAGACTTTGTAGAACCCAAAACAGTGACCTTTTTTTCCTTATATATCCAGTCAAAACGTTTCTTGTTTCAGTTTGTTCATTATCTCTTATTCTGCCACATGACTCTCAAAAAAACAGACTCCAATTTGTTGATACCTTCGTCAAAGCAGAGTTCCTACTCCATACGAGAGGAACCACAGGTTCTGATTCTTGACACATTCTGTGTGCTTGGCTGAGGCGGCACTGAAGCAAGATTGCTGTCTGCAGGATTGTGAGTGCACACCTGTACATCAGAATCCCCCTGTACATGCAGTGGTAGTTGCTGCAATAATAATCTTCTGAAAATTATCATTGATTTCAACCCATCATATCAGCCCAGAGCTGAGGGTCAAGTGGCATGTTGCTCAGTGTGAATATTTCTGAAAATAACTCTTTTAAAGCCTCTCCAAATGTCTGGTAATATCTTTTTTGATATGGCTGAAGTTAACCACTGCTTTACTTATAGACCTTTAGAGAAATGAACAGGTCAGTGGTGTGGTAAAGAACTGTCACTTTTCAGCACAAATACAGGCCAGTGAAGATACTTACATCTCTGTAGCACATCAGTACAGGATTAGTAAGAAGTATGTGAAAAGGAGGAGGTGGTTTGTGCAGGATGAGGTAATGGAATACAGAGCTCTTCATGCTCAGGTCAGTCACAGAATCCCCCAGAAAAACTTCTTCACCAGTAATTGGTACCTGTGATGACAGTCTTGGAGTAGAGGTCAAGGACTGAATGGAAATTGAAGGCTGAACTAACCACCTCTGGGGTCAGGTGGGAAGCATACTGGTAAGGATCAGAGAACGTTTAAACCTTGGGCTGCCTGTATCGTGCATCTTCTATGGGTAAAGGGAGAGCCTGTTTGTGTGTTTCATGAGTACTGTATATGATTACTTACACTAGGGATAACAGCCTAAAAACAATCATGGGTTTTAGTATTGTCTAATTCTGCTTAATAGTACAGTATTTCAGGATATGCTGAATAAATGCTAGTTGTTTTACAGCTCAGCAAGTAATATGAAGTTCAAATCATGCTTGAAAATAAGGTGTAAAACCAATGTAGTGCATCAAAATGATTTTGAAACAAGAAAAGCAAACAGTGGTATAACTGGTTTTTTTATGTACTCTGACCATCAGCTGCTAAGTAAGTTGCATAGCTTGTATTCAGAAAAAATAGACAAAACCAGGTACTGAAAGGTCACAGAAAATCGTTACATAGTGGACCAAACAAGTCCCTGATGGGCAACTCGCGGTGAGGATGAATACAGCCTGTATATTTAATGCACTTGTTCTACAAGTTCACCTTTGAACCATCTCCACAGTTCATGCAATAAACCACTGGACCCTCAGTTCGGTGCAGATGTTGAGAGAATGAAGTGCAAGCACATGTCCTGTAAAACCTCTGACTTGCTTTGGAATTCTTAAAACCAAATACTTGCCAGTCTGTTTAAATGAGCAAATAGGTACATTTATACGTTACTACTGTGATGGTTTTTTATTTCTGATTCACAATGGTAAGTAGCTTGAGGTTGGCCTGTTGGCAGTTGGCCTACTCACTGGAATACTTACTGTAATCAGAAAATGCCAGGAAAATATGCAAATCCTCAGTGTTAGATTTCTGCAGTTCACTGACAGTCAGGGCATGTTCAAAGGTGATGGATGGAGTAGCAGGGAAGGTAACAAAAGAAAATCACAGGTGTTTTCTGCAGGCTTTGCTGGTTTTAAGAGTTTTGGTCCCCTTCCCACAACGCTAAGTGTTGAAGTGTTTCATAGCTGATTGATGTATAGACTGTTCCAGTAGTGCTTTTTTAAGCAGTGTTATCTGTAGAGAAGTCTAAGGGTCGCAGTACACAACTGATTATGTGTATGTTCGTAGATAGAAACTTGGAGTTTTATGTGATGATGCACCTGCTCCAGGTGTCCATGCAAACCGTTTAAAAAACCTAAAATAGCACCTCGATCCATTTCCATGGGTACCACTGTTCCCACTTGCTGTTTTCAAAGTTGACAAGTCAACAGTAACCATTAGAAACAGCATAAAATCACATAAACATTCTGGCACCTCAGTTCTATGACAGAGTTTTGGGAAATCCTTGCTGTTCAATGGTGAGTGGTGTGTGCTGTATACTTTCTGAATATGAGGCATTAATAAGGTTTATTCATTCTGCCCCTGCTCTGCACTTCCAGGGAATTTTCTGGTCTTGTTTCACAAATTTTTCCCTTTCTTCTATGAAAAAGGCATTTGTATAGTAGGTGTTAAATGCCTGCTGCACAACGTACAGTGGCATTGCTATATTAACATTGTTAGATATCACAGAATGCTTTTAAGATATATAATGATGATGTGTACACTAAATTAATGTGAATTCTCACTCTCCCCATTTTGAACTACAGGTTTTGTTGACAGGTGGCATTGGACAGGTGGCTGGACAGGTGGTGTTTTCCAACCTTAAAGATTCTATGTGTTCTATGAAATGAACTTAGTGCCTCATAAAGTCATGTGTGCACACACTTTGTGTGTCTTTCAATATAGATGTGGTGTTGCAGCTTACCTCAATGTCTACTTGAAGTTTCAGACTAGTTGAAGCCTTACCCTTCACTCAGAATGGTGGTTTCCCTTTGTTGAATAGTAGTAAGCATATATGGGACCTTCTAAATTGACTTCCCAGTGTAGAAGAAATCAGTGACGTGGCATGGATGTATTCTAAATGTAACTTGACTTGTTAACATATATCGGTCCTAGAACAGTAGTCACAAAGCTGGCAGGTGTCCTCTTCTCCAACAGAATCCCACTGGCAAGGAGTAATTTTGTCTGGAAAGAATGGTTTCCATTAAAGAGTGAAGCAGTGAGTGGAGTGTCCTGCTTTTGACATGACAATGTTTTATCTAACAAGAATTTGATCAGGAATTATCACCATGTCTTCAGAAGAAGGCATCTTTTTACCACCCGGGGATAAGTGTTTGCAGACTGTGCAGTAGTGCCACCTGGTGTTGACTATCCTGGGGGTGATTTTCAGCAGGAGGAGAGATCCAAACTGGCATGTTAGTGGTACACACTGGTTGTGGTGTTACAGCCTAGTTAAAAAGCCTAGTTATGTTATGGTTGATATGTGACAAGGACGGTGGTTGAAGTGATGGATGTGCAGAAAGACCCCTAGGTCTTTACAAGTATTTTCAGGAATGGGTTGGTAGATACTTGCACTGTTCCTTTCACACCTACCAATTAAGGAAGGTGGAATGAATTTACTGCTGTTTATACACACTTAGTGGTTTTCCAGACCTTTCTACCAGCACATAATCATAACAGTGTGAGAATGCTGTGTTGCTGCATACAATTGCTCTCTTGTTAGGATCTAACATGAAGAGATGCTCAGTCAAAACTTTCAGCAGGGGGAGATAAAAGCAAAATGGCAACTTGAACCAGATGGAGTCATGCTTCTTTTGTGTATACAAGATTCCTTGCGCTGATTGTAGCCTTACCTTGCCATATGTAGGTCACTTGGCTGGCAAGCTATTAAAGTCTCCTAGATCTGCTATAGTTTGTGCAATGATAAATTACTCTCTTTCCTGGCAAAGCATGTGTTAAGGTTAGCTGAGAATTTACCTTTCTGACAGATTCAATGTGGGCAGAGGAAAACAATTAAGCTATTTAAGGGCAAATATTTTGAGGAATAAATTGCACAGAGAAAGAGCCAAGCAACAGTTCCCTTGTGTAAAGACACCAAGGTTCTGTTTAGATTGACAAATGAAAAATACTTACTTAATTATATTGGCTTTTCAAAATATTTTAATTTCTTTATAGCCTAGTCAGAGCATTTAATTCAGTGAGAAAATTTCATGATTGAGGGAGAGGGAGGAGTGTGTATCCAAAAAATAAGCAGCTCAGTTCACCATCTTAAACAGAATGTTACAGCTATGAAGGGGAAGATGAATTTGATACAGTGCTTGGCAGAGAAGTTAAATCTTTCCTAGATATGGGAACCTACTGCCTTCCTTTCAGATAAGGAGGCAAAATTAGGTCAGTTGAGAAAATCCACTAATGAGGCTATGAAATAAGAATCAATTAAAAAGACCCAAGTATAAAAGGTTATGGGGGAGGGACATTCCATCTCCTTTCTTCGTGGTGTTTTGCCATGTTTGGCTCTTGGACAGAATGCTGATGTGAAATGGGGTCTTTATTACCAGCTTGAGAGAGAGATATTTTGAATTCCTTTTGATTTATGTTTTGAGCACTTTTATGGGCTTCACAAAGACTAAGAAGACCTTTGTAAGCTGGACTTTTATATGTGCAGTGTCTTTGCCAGCTGAAGAGGAGCTTACTCCTTTGACATTGGTTGAGCAGCCATTCGCAGTGCTGGGCACATATTTAATCCTCACTTTGACACATCCTGTAGTTATTAAAAGATGCCAGCATTTGCCCAAGATCTTTGTAACTCGTGTATACTAGGGGCTCAGGCATTGTCTGAGCACTTTTCAGAAAGGGAGGAAGCTCCTTGGAAGTTTGGCCCACATCAGATAGGCTGTGCTTTAGTTATGAAGAGGAGAATTGAACTAAGCAGGAAAAGACTTGCAGCAACAGGCTTGCAGAGCAATTATTCCTCATCTGTGGTTAGGGAAAGCCTGGGTGCATCCTAGCTAGTAAGGTGCAAGGGGGCATTGGAAACCACTTCCAATTTTTCTAGAACTGAAAAGTGGCAGTGATTGAAGAAAGGTTGAGTGAGGCAGTAAAAGGGACTTAAGTTCTTCTTTATCTTCCTCTAGTCTATGATTCTGTGATACCTTCCTCTTTCTGCTGTCATGGGTTTTTTTTGCAGCTGACCACAGGAACATCTTACTTGTGCAGGGATTTAGGGTGCTATCAAGGCTGGCAAATAAATAATGGGATTGCTGGCGGAAAGAGGAAAAAATAAGTGGGAGAAACAATAGAAATTAGTACATGAAAAAGAAGAAAAAACATTCAGAAAAGGAAAGAAAAAGGCTGAGATTGTACTGGTATCTATGGAATTAAGAAAGAGAATGAAAATGAAATCCTGTAAATCAGTGTTTTCCCCTTCATGACACAGGAAGGGGAATTCTAATACTAAGTGGGAAAATACATCCCCACTAGAACTACATGACTTGGTTTTGTTGCTTCTTGCAGAATTGTTTTGGTTAGAAGAAGGAAGTTGGTAAAAAATTGTATCATCCTTCTGAAAACAAGGCATTTTAGTGTTTTAAGTGAGAAAATAAAAATGTAAACATCTCAACCATGTTTTATTTTAGTGAATAGAAGAATTTAGTAAGTCTGAAGTTGACAAAAAGTGCTAGCTCACTGGAGAAAAAAAGAGGAGAAGCTCTGAGAAATTAGTGGGAAACTACTTTCTTTAATAATTGTTTTCCAGGTCAGTGATGAGTTAAGGCAGTTGTTCACACATACATGTTCAAACTACTTAGTGTTATTTAGTAATGTTGTAACGTACATGATTTCGGGATTTCTGAATTTGGTTGTAGCACATGGGATCACTGATCCATCTGGAGCAACATTCTGTCTCTAGCTTTGCCCAGTTCCTGACATTTCAGTAGAAGACAAACAATCTAAAAAGATAATCAGTTCTTGTTCTCCCTTCCCTTTGCACTGAGCTACTGATGTAGGTAAGGGAATCTGTAAGTAAACCCTGAACCATAATGCTGTTTTCCCTGGTTGTATTCTTCCATGACTATTCAGTTATCTTCTGGTCACAATATTATCCAGTGTTTTCTCAAAGCTGTTGGAAATGTTTGAATGAATAGCATCCCAGTGGCAGCAACTGTCATTACATCCATTACATCCATTGTGGGTATCTAGATACGAACCAAACTCCAGTGTAATATAAAGCTGCAGATCTAACTCATGCTAGTGATGCACGGGAGTGACAAAATATAGCAAATAAAACTTATACTCAGCTCATTTAATGGGGGTGAAAAGGAATATGTTAGATGGTTGGTCTCATACAGTTGAACTTACGGCATCTGGTTAAAAACCTAAGAGATGAGTCTCCCTCTGAATCCTATATAGTCATCAGAGTTCCTGTTTTCTCTCTTACAGAAGCAGTATAGAACAGTAGCCTAATCTAACTCAGATTTTTGATTCTAAAATGGTTGAGCTTGTTTTTCATGCAGCATGGGATGCATGACACTATTGTTAGTAAATGAGATAAATATATCTACTGTAGATAGCAGAGCATATTAGTCATTCCTAAATGTAGTTAAAAGCTATATGAGAATGTAAATAGGAATTTTTTTAAGTCGTCTAAAATAAAAGACTTATATAACAGAGGAACAGTCTTGTTCTGTGGCTGGTATCCCAAGTGCTACAAGCTACCTTCTGTTAGAGAAGTTAACCACTATGGCTGTAAATCACAAATGAAATGGCCTCAAAGGCAATGATCCTACGTGATAGGGTTTTACAAGTCTTGATCTGCTGGGAGATACATGTGCTTGCCAATGTCTCTTTTGCTTTGGACGGACCTATTTTTGGGACACCCTATTGGCTTCTTTCCCAGATTTTGGAGAGACTCCAGGTCTTGCTGCAGCTTGGCCTTGCTCTCAAAGATGACATATTTTCCAGTCCTTTCATAGGATGCATAGGAACAGAACTTGGTGAACTGGTGGTGTTCTTAGAAGGTAAGGCTTGTACAAGAATACCTCTGGATGTAAGACGTCTTCAGAGGAAGGTGACTTTACTCACTGAACACTTCATACAATCAAGTAATATTTGAATTTTAAAATTATTTTGAAGCACACACATGTGAAGATTACCCTGAAATTACTGAAAAGCCTTTTTAAAAACAGAATAGATTTGATTTTGATTTCAGTGTATTTCTATCAGATTAAGAACATTTGTAGAAGTTAAAAAAGCCATGAAGAGGCATACACTTGGTTTATATACTCTTGCTGTTTGCTCGTTATCTTAATCAGCAGAGGACAAATGGAACCTGACTTTCAATAAGTAAAAATAAACTTGGTGCATTAAAAAGTAGAATTACCAAATAAAGGAGGTTAAGAAAATCAGTGGGAACACTTCCTGAGAATAAAGCCATTGCTGATGGCAGTCTAAACCAGAGCTGTGTTCAGAGACACACTTTCTCCAGTGTTATCCTACCACATACACAGTGCAGTTTGGTTGTTCCAGTAAGCACCAACCCATCGTGCACTGTACAGATCAGTTGCAGAAGCTGCAAACAGTATCCAGGTTAGAAAGCAGGCAGATACAAGTGGCTGCAGCTGGAAGATTTCTTCAACTTGCAGTTGAGGAGCAGTCCTGGAAGAGGCAGCCCCAAGGGAGACACAAGTAAAATTTACACAGTTGATATTTACTTCATTTATATTGCGTTTTTATTAAGAATCAGTGTTATGTACTGCAGGATAAACTGATTTACCAGTACTGGCTTTGTCAAGATGCCCCTAAAAGTCTAATCACTTATAAAAATAATATTTATGTGATTGGTATACAGGTGTGACTTTAGGTGTTTAACATTAGGTATCTAAATTTCCACATCTTGGCTTAAGCCGACTTGCTTCAATTCCCTCAGCTTTTCCTACTTGCTTGAATCTTTCAGAATAAGCAGTGTTCTAAGGTTGTACTGTGCAGGAGAGCCTCTGTACATATTAAATCAGAGTTGTTGATTCATTGTATGAATTAAGGCAAACTGCAATTATATACTGGAGGGTTGTGGAAATTTTCCCTGAATGTTTTACATATTTGTTCATTTAGTAAACCTGGAGCACTTCAAAGCAACTGTTTTCATTAAGGATGAAACAGAAAATTTTGGTTGGTAGAATTCCATCCTCGTGGCTAGAGAGTTGTCAAGCAGATACATAAATATTAAGGAGCTAATATGCTTATACAGAAGGGACAGCTCAAGCCAGAAGTCTGGTTGTTAGATGGAACATCCCCATGTGTTAGTTCATACACACCTATTGCTGGAAACAAATTAACCAGTGTTGGCTGGCAAGTCTGTTTTTGGAGGCCTGGCTTGAAAATTCTATGGAAGAAGGTGTTCAAGCACAGGCTCCGCTTCAAATTGCTGCAGGAAGAAGCATTTAGGCTTCTTACTACCATTCTGCTTTTAGAGCTGTAGTAAGATGTTTTGGGTCACAGTATCTGAGATGGTTTTGAAGTCTAAGTTGGGAGGAGGAGAATATAATTTCTAGAATAGAGCTGATCTGGTGGTATACTGCAGGAACATATGCCCTTCTCGTTAGTCCTTGGGAAGAAAATCACAAGCTAAAGAGTGAAGCTACGTAAATACTGTAAAGATGTATTCATGGATATTTATTCACATGTACTCAGTTCAGTTCAACCACACTCAGTTTTACATTTCTTGTTTTCATCATGCCCTCATGCATACAGGTCTTTGATCCCAGTCCCTGGGAAAGGCTGCATATATCTATGTAGCTAAGAAAGAGTCTAATCACTGACTTACAGCTTGCAAGAAATAATAACTGGCCATGTAACTCACAAGCAGCTTCACAAAGTACAAATAGACACAATCAGTTATAAACCAATAGTTTTTCAAACCCTGCCAGGCTGCAATATACTTACAAATGAAGCTATGTATAACCAATAGCTTCATAAAGACCAAAGTCTTTTTGCAGAAAATGACAAAGGAGTATTTTAGTCATGCCACGCATAGTTCATTACAGACAAAACCCCTCCATATCTAATTGCAAGTTTTGCTCTGTGTTCTACTTCTGTATGTAAGAAAGTGAGGAAAGTGTGATTATGGTGGACCATATTTGCCAGCAAAAAATAAATCATCTGAAGGAGAGTGGTCTTAATTGCATGAAAGCCTCTTACTAGTTGTAGAACTGTTTCCATGGAGCTATTTAACAGGTTTTTTCATAGAATCCCTCTTTGAGGGGGTGGGCTCCTCTTTGTAGAGAAACAGCTATGGAAAAGAAAATACATTGAGATTTTGGACTGTACTCAGATTATTTCAGAAGATCCCCAGAGGTTGTGGAAATTTGTCCTCTGAATTCTATTAAGCCTTTTTTTTTTCTTCACTGATTATGCTGTGATCCCAGAGAGGCCAGCTTCCTGCCTCATGTATTTAAACTGGGTACCACAACTCGGCAAGTTTTGAATGCTTCTAAAGGATGGAAGAATTTAAGAAATACAGAATTCTGTTCTTTTCCCTTTTAGTAAGTAAGACTAAAAATCATAAATTTATTATCAAGGTAGTATCTGTTACTTGCCTTTTGACTTCTAGAGGATTTGAGGTCGTGACATTAATTGTGTTCTTCCTACTCTATCAGTATGGCTAATGAATCATGTTTAACTTCAGCTTCAGCAGAAACAGGTTTTAGGCACTGTGGTTGCTTCAGGAGGTAGGCTGAAGGAAGGGGGAAAAAAAAGGTTGTATTTCCAAGCAAGTGATTAATACATCATGATGCCTTAATTCCAAACCAGGATAAAAATCATTTGTATAGAAACTATGCTATAATGAATATAACTAAGTACTTTAGCTAGTAGAGTGGTGGTATAGGGAAGGTTCTGCTGAGCTTTACTGTGAAGGCCTACAGCTGTCAGAAGGGTTACTATTGTTGATGGATGGCACCAGTACCATGTAAGAGCATCACTAGGCCATGAGAAGCTGAGTTTCTTGTCAAAAGCTTGAGAACAATTTGTGGAAATAATATTTTTGGAACGTTATCCCATGTTTCCAAGTTCTGTTTGTACAACTGGAGCAGTGCAAACATATATAATGGCAAAAAACTGCACCAATTCAAAGCAACCTGATGGGGCTTTTGGGGGCTGAGATGTTTCTCAGCTGTAACAAAGCTAGCTAAGCTGACATCTCACTTCTTGCTCTCTTCTGAACAGGAGATACAAGGGGCCTGAAGGACAGACCAAACCTTCAATTGACAGAAATTAGAGCAACAAGTAAACTTTATTAGGTTATGGGGAAGGTAAACACATCCTCTGCTGCCCCGGGGGAGCAGAAGAGTGGTGTAGAGTTCAGCTCAGTTTAGCTATAGCTTCTGTGCAGCCTGTCCTAGCTCTTGTTCATGTAAGCAATGAAAGGAAGCAAGTGAGACCCTGTTCAATATAGATAATTGATCCTGGACTGGGGTAGGGTAATGAACTAATAACCTCTCAACATATCTTCTAGCTCTACATTGTAGAAAGCAGTCTTTTACTGACTACAATTTTCAAATGTAGACCAGAGCTTCCAAATCATACATGTTTAGCTTTCCTGGTGCTGAAACGCAAGGGCTCATTTTGAGTTGAACCAGCAAATAAACCTTCCCTGATTTTGGTTTCTCATAATCCAAATCCCTGTAAAACCAAAAGTTAAGATAAATCACACCTTAATTTCTTAAGGAATAGAGGAAGAACAAAAAGAGCAGAAGGTGATATGAGGCATTTTCTCAGCTTGAGTACTTCAAGGGCAAACTTCCTGGCTGCTTGCTCACTGTGGATGGGCTCAACTGAAGTAGTACATCCAAGGGGGAATCTGAACATCATTCTTTCCACTTTTTTACGTTCTGTTATAATGCCAGGTTTTTGAAAGGACATTAAGAAAACATTGGCAATGGAAGACAGGAGGGGAAAGAGCAAGATCATAATTCAAATGTTCAGCCTGGCTGTTTTTCCTGTAGCTGTGGTGTGATGCCAAAACTGCTTGCGTGCAGACTTCAAGTGCAATTTCGATCACTCTCACCTCTGATAAATTTCAAGCCAAGAGGTGGAGATAGTAGAACATGCATGCTGTCAAGAATGCTGGCATTCTCCCCAATTTTGTGAGCAGGATTTAACTGCCAGGCACTGATTGATTGACCCATCTGGCTTTGCATTATAACTGCAAGAATGCAAAACTTGCATGAAACCAGATAGGCATCATCTGTGCAAGACACTCATTGGCTTCACAGCCACCACATTAACGTTGAAAATGGCCTGGCAAAAATGACTGATTTGTTATATCTCATATCATCTGAATTATTGTCTTCAGTGAAACATAGTTATAGAGGAAATGTATGTCTGATTAGAAAATTAACCTCAGTCATTAGACATTAGAGAGAGAAAAGCTTTACCACATCAGTGATAAACAAATACCGTATTGATCTGGAATTGCTGGTGCATTTCAATCCTTTCTCATATGTGACAGGATCTTACAGAAGTGATGTAAATTTAAGAGGTAGTAGTTTTACACTGGTAAAATTTATGTAAAGGTTAAAAGGTTAAAAAATCCCCAATGCCAAATTAGTTCAGTTTAGTTTTCTCTGTGCTTGTTCAGGCAGGTCACAGGTAAGGTCAGGGACTTGCTTTGACACTAGCAGTGTTTATCTCCAAACGGGAGACTTAATATACCCTTTGTTCTCTGCTAGGTGACCCAAGTAGTACTGCTACTGTTTTGTTAGATGAAACTAATGATGATAATTTTTCAAATCCTAAAGAAAAGGTGGGAGAACTATGAAATAGGCAATTCTGGTTCTTTGTGCCTCTTCCAGCAAAAATTTCTTTGTAAGACTTCTTCCCTTACTACCAGCATATAATGCCTTTGAATCATTCAACTTTCCCAAGCACTGAAAGGCGCCAGTGGCTGATGAAGATGTGAGGCTTTGAATCCTCACAGCCTGTCCTCCCTCCAGTGCTGCAGCAAAACTGTGCTCATTCTATCAGTGTTTTCAGGAATCAAAAGCACAGCAGAAACTGCACAGAAATATTTTACAGTGATAATAGTGGATTCCTCTGTGATTATTTCTAGGGCTTGGGTAGAGGAACCTAAGGCATGTTGCAAGCTTTGATGAAGGATTTTTTTCTTTTAATCTGTTGCCTATCCCATAGGTAGTATCTAGTTACATGGTCTGAATTAAGTTAGGTGGAAGCTCTTGTGTTTCTGAATACATGAAGAATACCTTCAGAAGTGGTTCAAAGGCTGTGGTTCAAAGTTGTGCATATGTGTAGGGAAAATCCAACATGCATAGAGGTGTCGGTTTATTCATGTCTGAACACAGGTGTTTGGCTCTGCAGTTCATTGAACTGAAGGGTTCATGGGGAATCAGTATCATATTAAGTTGCGATTTGACTCTCACACAATGCTGAAACTTTAAAATACAACTTTAAAATACAGCATCTTCTGCTGCTTGACTTTGCAGTAGGATTAATGTCCCTTGAAATTGTGTCCATGAATGTATGTGTGTTCCTAAGATTAAATCTGCCTGGTAGTTACCCCATCCTGCACGAGTAGCAGGGTTGTGTCTGGAAAACCCATGAGTATGGAAGAGATCTCTTCCATCTAAGCTGCCAAATTAACATTAACTGGCTACAAAACAGTGTTGTTTTTTCAGAGCAGAAGGATCAATCCTGGATCTCAGGGTGTATTATGAAAAGTTCAGCCTCGTGGTTTTTCTCTGTATTTAATCTCTGAGAAGACCCTCTTCCCAAAGGACCACTATATAAACTTGTGGTACTATGTATTGTACCAGGGAATGGAACTGCAAATTTGGTAGGAGAGGCACAGAGAAAATAAAATTCTGCTGCGTGAGTGACAGGGATGCCAAAGCATGCAGCAGCAGCAAGTCTGGGGGATGGGATAGAAATAATCTGCATATTTCTCCCCACACGTGGTTTTCCTCTCTTGGCTGTCATGAGATTTGTTATGCTGATACACACCATTAGAGCAAGCTCTGAACCTCCTGTATCCTTGCAGGCCCTACATCCCTCAGGCCAGCTTATGCTGTGCTGAATCTCTAATCACTGTGGTTATCCCAGCAGGGTCCATATCCAAACTGAAATGAACTTAAAAGTAGTTTCTGAATACTGAATTGCTCTAGAATTTTTTATTTTAGTAACAGCATAATAACTATTGTTTACTTCTATTGGACCTCTTATGCTATATATATTATTTGCCCTAGTAAAACTAATGTAAACCTACAAAGTGATTTCGTTATACCAAATTTGCTTCTCTGAATAGAAAATAAGACTGTCCCACAAAATTTACCTCTTGATTTACACGTCAGGCCTTAAAACCGGTGTTATTTTTTCTGTCATGGAAGAAAATGATAAGCAAGATTCACAAGGAAGCTATGGGAGAACTTATCTTGTATCTTTAAAATTGTTATTAAACCTTATTTATTACTTGCTGAACACCAATGAGGCATTTGGCATTGCAGATGCATTTGAGGGAGTTCTGGCCTGCATCTGGCAGTTGAAAGGGACTGTGCCTGTCTGTGGGGATGTAAGCATACAAAGAAGCAAAAGACACTAAAAACACTAAAAGGGAACGCGTTCTTTTAGCTTTATCCTATATACTTCTGTATGGAAATAGTTGAAGACTAATAGAAACTATAGCTATTCTGATTCAGTGGTGTCTTATCTGTAAGATGTGTAAACAAGCTTTTGAGCCAGGTATTTGCTGCAGTGTTAAATTTCTCCTTTTTGCAAGTAAAGAATGGTCACTGAGCAGATGTTTTTGTATGTCTGTCAAAATGTCCATCCAAATTGATATTATGAAGAGATGGAGAGGCTATATGCCTTTCATCTACCCTCTAGTAGACGTGTTGAGGACTCTATCTAATGTTCACTGGCATCACTAGCCATACCTGTCAAAGACTATCCCTAATTTTTGAAATCCAGTCAGATGAGACATGTAGAGTTACAGTCAGTGTCTTACTGTAAATCTGCTAGTGGTACGGTTGAGAAGAACCCTGCCCAAAGCTGGGCTCAGAGACAGTGGTTGCTAGAAGGTATCTGTGAAAAAAGGCAGAAATTAGTTTTTCTCCAGCCTTGTCTTTTAGCCCAGCATCAGATTATAGTATCAGCTACAGAGAGAACATAGACCTCTTGGTGGACAGCGTCGTTTGAGCTTATAAAATGGGGATCCCTGCCAAGTTAGACTTACGTGTATGAAAGCAGCAGTAACCTGAGGTGTTTTACAGCCCTGTAGTGTATATATCTCCTTTTCAAGGGGAGAGAAAAAGGGAGAGTCGTCCTTCAGCTGGTGATTAGTTTGCTAGAGCCAGCCTTTGCAATCTGTATCCTTTGAATTTAGATTATCCAGAGGCATGGCGTACTCATTAAAGTTTGATTCAAACACACTGAAACCTAACAAAGGTTTTTCAATGATAATGAACCTCATGTTTTATAGTCTTTTGAAGCCTTGTTGAAGTTAGTGATGGTTGTTTTATACATTCGTACAAGGAAGCTTAATGCCCAGTAGCATTGACCAGAGTTCCATGTCAGTGTTGATATTAGTAAATGTGGTGTTTAAATAAGGGAATTAAAGAAATTAGAACTGTGTCCCAAAGTGCTGTTTGCTTTTTCTTTGGAAAAAAAAAAAAGTTGGTTATTAGAACACATACCTTTGTACATGTAGCTAGAACCTTTGTACACATACCTTTGAACACATACCTAGAACAAACACCTTTTTGACCTTCCACTTACACCCACAGAAAGTTCTGCACAACTCTGAGAATACAGAATACCCTTTAAAATGGATATAGGAGAAAACTGATGGTGTCTTTGAAGATAGCTGTTACCAAAAAGTTACTGTGTGTGTAAAAATTAGCGGTGTTTCCTATAATGAACTATGTGAAGCTGTACCTGCACCAAGGCTTGGCAACAGCACTCACGTACTAAACAGAGTTGTGTCTGGCTGGCTTGACTGTATGACCTGGGTTATAGCTACATGTGGGAGTCACACCACTGGCACTTTAGGAGGCGACAAGGGTGACCAGGCCAACAGCAAGGACAGCAAGCCCTACAGATCACAGCACGAGTCCTCTGAGATGGAACTGCACGAACTCACTCCAGTGCACCGCGTTCCTGACAAAGCCAGCCTTCTGTCTGCTTTTGTGAATGGTTTGTGGCTCATTCCTATGTGGCTCACTTCAGCAACTTGTAGCTCTCAGCTACACCATTTCTTTACACAATTTATAATTGACCATCTGAGATGCAAATGAGTCTTTGTTTGAACTTGCAAGTTTATTAACAGCTTTTGATCTTTTCAGGGTATTTGTGAACATTCAGAACTGTTGCGTGATCTTATATGTGAATAATAAAATTTTTCAGAGCATGCATGTGTGAAGCTAAATAATTGCTTACAGCTTTACTCTTGCATGCAACAGAGAATGTTCACAAATACATTTTTATTTCATTTTCTCAAAGCTAGACTGAATCATATTTACATGACACAGTCTATCATTCATTATTTACAAGAACTTTCTGAGACTTACTGAAAGGGAAAACATGGAGTTTGGTTGATAAGCTGTTACAAAGAAAAGTTCAGTAGTTTTTACCGGAAGGATCAAACTGCAGTGAGACTATTACCTTTAAATCAGTGGTTTCATACAGCAGCTTCTGCCATACACAAAAAAAGAATTCTTTTACTTCTATAGTTTGCCTATTGAGTTTTATACAGTCAGTTCCCACCTCATCCTCATTACAACAGATAAAGAAGAATTTTTCAAAATCTCTTAAAAGTATTTTTAACTTTATAATAAAAGTTAGCTTATAAACATGAGTCAAGTATTAATGAAAAAATAGTTAAATCTCTTAATGTCATATTAAACTCAGGCATTTAATCTCCAAAATAAAACGGTGGATATAATTTTTTGACAATTTTTTATCAATCCTTTTATAAGCCACTTAGTTTCATCAGGGTCAGTTTCTAGTAATGTCAATTCGCCGTGCTATTCTTCAGAAAAGGCCAAAATGCTGCCAGCTGTTGCTTGCCTTGAAATGAAATTCCCTGGTGTACCTTAATTCCTGACCTTTCATAGTTTCTACACCATTTAAACTCTAAGTAGAATCATGAAAACATGTAACATGCAGTGTTGGGTTTTAACTCGACCAGTCTGCAACTGAGCTGATGCAGAGATTTTTAGGAGACTGCTAGGCTGAGGTCTGGCTGGTAATGTGACAAACAATTCCAAGCAGAAATCACTTGGATAAAATGCAGGTTGTATCTTTCTCTCTTTGTGCTCTGATGAACACAGAATTTTACAGTTCTAAATTGAAATCTAAAAAACCAAAGTGTATTGATAAGAGAAAACTCTTATTAATATGAGTATACCTTAATGTCTCTCAACTGACATCTATCAGTGTGTCTTCAAAAGATGTTACATTTTCCTGGTTTAAGTTTATGAATTACCTATTCTTGCTCCATTTGAGACAATATTGTCCTTGATCTAAAATCTTATGTAAATTCTCTTCAGTACTAGTAGATAAGTAGTTTCTCCTCCTTCTAAGTACATCTATTTCTGCATTTCTATGCGATAATGCTCTGTGATAAAGAAAATATGTTCTATCATATTGCCCTGGAAGAACACAGAACATTTCCATTATAATGAGGCACTGCACAGCATCACTAAAGAGCCGTTCAAAATAGATAATAAATAAGAGACAAGAGTAGAAGTTGCAAATTCAGTTTAGGAGAAACAAATACCCACAAAATACTTTCACAAGTTAGCATATCAGCATCTTTGTCCAATATTTGTCATTTTTTTCCTTTGGCTTTTAAAACAGGTGAGATGAATGATGTTTTTATAGTGTCTTTCTCAGTTTGCAATGGATCATTAAAATGTTTATTGCATGTTGGAAGGCATGGACTTGTTTCTGTTCTGCAGAGAACCATCTGTGTAGGATTCCAACCAGAAGGCTTATCCCAGAGGCAGAATATTCCACAAGCAGAAATATTCCAAAACTCTGTTTATCCAGTATTGAAGCAAAAGCAGTATGGTTTACTCAGGCATATTATGAGAGAAGTCAGTACAGAGACAAATACAGGTATTTTATAAGAACACAGAATGCTACCAATGTATTTCATCTGCAAAGAAAAATGGGTACAGCTTCTTCCAGCTTCATTAACTCAGGTCAGATCTGAATTTATTCTTAAGCTTTTAAAAGCTCTTCAGTATTGATCTTTTTCTGTAGTTCCGCGTGCTTTTTCTTCCTTATTTTGTACTTCAGGGAGCAGGAAGGGAAGCTGATGACCTAGATTCTGCTCTTGGATTTGCCACACACTACCAGTGGCATTTGACATATTGAGGCAAATAGTCTCTTTATGCTGTAATATAGAATGAAAATTTTTACCTACTTCTAATGTTTCAAAATAAATTCATTAGTGTTTGTGATGTGCTTCATTTTGTTGAGTGCCACAGAAAATAGTGATACCTGAAGTTGAAGTTTGTAAATGCAATAAATAATGGATGCCACCTTTTTAAGCATTTGTGGAAGAAGCTTATGCTTTTACACAGAGGAAAACCTCATTTGCATATGCAGCTTAATCTGTCCTTGCTAGAAGACACTTGCAGGCAAAGTAACTGTAGATTTAAACATGTGGAGAAATTAACAAAAAAAGCACTGAAAGCTGTTAAATACCAAGACATGGGTTCTTGCTCAGCAAGTCTAAATACAGTAAACTGGTATTTTGTGAAGGAATCCCTGTAGGCCTTTGCTGTTGTTCACAGTCAGAGTAGGGCACTGGATGCCTGGGCCTGTGTCTGATCTTTGCTGCCATTCTTATGTTTTTAGCTTTCTAATCTTTGTTTTAATATTGGTTTTGTATCCAAACACAAATTGATTTTACTGCCCTGTCTTGTGTCTATGTGTTCATATTATTATATGACCAGACAGACACATGTCAATTCCAAGTCCTGAAAAAGGTACAGTGAGGCTTCACAAACATTATGCATTGCTTCTGGTGTGACATGGTTTCATCTCAAAAGCCTAAATCACTGGCACTGTGAAAGAAAGTCTGTGGAATAATAACGTACCAGCCTAGTGAGTCATTCCTGTGAACAGGGACCTTTACAAAGAATTAAAAATGGAAAAGAACTCATAGTATGAAAACACTGTCTCTAATGCACTCTCTGGATCTGTTCTGTTGTAGAAATCTGTGAAGAGGGCTTTACACACTGATGGAGCTAACAAAGTAGGAGGTGGAACACTAATTACAGTACAAAGCAGTACTTAAAAACCCTTGGGAATACTTAGCTTCAGTAATGCACCCTATAGACTTTTGCTAAGCTTCAACATTTCAACCTGGGCTTCAGTCTCTCAGTTTTTACTGACAACAGCTTCAAGCTAGGAACACATTGACGTCAGAGGGTGTTGTGCTTAAAGAAGAGCAGACTCTGGCCCCTGAATTGTAACTCTTTGTGTAACAGTGTTCCTGCGAGTTGGGACAGACTTTTCCATACCTCTTCATGGAAGATTTTAATTTTCTTGAGCTTGCAGCAGGACACCAATAAGCAACTAACCCTACCCATAAACTTAATGGTGCCCTGGGGGGACCTGGGAGGGAACATTCAGTAAGAGCACTGAATGTTACATCTTGATTTTAACTGAACTGAAGTAAGGCACCATCTTTTCACTTTTATGATTATTGGGAGACATTAATTCAGCAACATGTGCTTGGTCAGCTGTCCTATTTTCTCCCAAGCAGTGAATTTACAGCACCCCCATGCTCTGCAGCTATTATTCTTTTATCTTTTATGGTATCTAAACTTTTTCCTGATAAATCTAATTCATATAGATTGACAGTTCAAACAATGTGTGTTCTGGGTCTCAGGAGGAAACGCATGGCTCACTTGTAGTTTAGTAACTTACAGAGATTAGGTTTTGCATAATGTAAATGTGAGGCGGGTGATACTTTGTAATGCTGTGAATGCAATTAGTGAGATAAATACAGAGCTAAATTCATTTTCTCTGAAAAGAAGCAGTCTGATTGCTATGCAGAAAGCACCTTTATTTGCAATACTGGCGGTTCATAATGTGGTTAGCAATGCACAGACTGGCATTTTGATTTGCAGCTTTAAAGAATTCTGGAATGAATAAAACATGGAATTAATTGCCAGAGAAGAACCTTTGCCAGACTAGATGAGATCTACTGTGCTGAATAAAAGCTCTAACCTATGACAGGCTCTGTTCCACTCCCAAAGGAAATGATGTCAATACCAGAAAAGGTTAAATAGCACTTCAAATAATTTGCAGCACCAGAAGTCCTCCTCCTTCAGATGTAGGTTGAGGATAAACACATATTCATGTGTCCTATCATCCTGCAGTAGGTGTGATTAGAACAGAGCGATGAAAAATACCAAATGTCGTGCTTTGTATTAATAAATTTGAATCAGTGTTGCAGTTGATTTTGAAGTAGGAAAAGCTGTTCAGTTGGAAGGGAGAACACGCAGCTTCGGATATTTAGATATATGGGCAATCCTAATTCCGTAAGTGTACTTGTATATGGAATAGTCTAATACCTGCAAAACCCCACTGAGATCAAGAAACACTCAGCATGGCCATGAGAAATATGCTGGCATCACTTTAGGATCTCTTTTCTTTTCCCCTGCCTGTTTGGAAGGGTTAGAAGACTTTGGTTATGAATCTCTATCCAAGTAGTTCATTTTCATTCATGCAGTCTTTTATACCTTGAAGCCACTGGAACACGGCATAGAAGTGAAATCTGGGAACTAAACATATATGGAATAAAATAGGGCAAAAATTGCAGACAAATCTTTTTAAGCAGTAGCCAACACATTTTGAGCACTGGGAAAACTAGTCAGTAGAGATGTGTGAGAAGATGCTAACACCACTCTCTGTCCCTGTTGTACTATTTACAAGCTGGGGAAAAAATGGCTAAGAAGTTCTATGAAGGCCTATCAGGCATGTTACGGTTTGCAAGAAATGTGGAAAATTTCTGTTGAGGTTTTTGGCAGTGCTGCAGCTCACCTCACCTTGTGGTGCAGTTCCTCACCTTGTCCAGGCTACACTGGAATCCTGCATGGTGTTTCAGAAGGGTGGAAAGGACCTTAAAGCTACACACTGTTGTTGTTTGGAAGTTCCATGTTAGTGGTCATTTCTTGACATACACAACAGCTCTGATGAGCATCTGTTAAGTAAATAATCTTAAAAAATGCCAGTCCCCCCCGCCACGTACCCCCATGTTGCCAGTGGTATATTCTTCATGACTGGTGAAATGTCTTTCAGGGGATGGAAAGAGAACAAAACATTTTGTGGGTTCTCACAGACTTCACTGACAGAAAGCAGGTAGCTCATACAACAAACCATAAGGAGTATCCAGTGACAGTGCTCACGTGTTTGTTGGGTTTGTATGGTGGCAGCTACATGGGCATAGAGCAGAGCCATGAGGTATTTATGGGACTCTTGCTATGGGGGAAACGAATATTCAGTCAAAGGAAGAGGAACCACATCTTTCCTTTTTTCCAAATTTCTACAGAAAATACTAATGTGCACTCCTACAAATCCAGATTTGGAAAATATCATATCCCAAGATGCTTTTTAAAATCCTGATGTGTATGTGTCTAGTGTAGGGTACGGAGAAGGAGGAAGTAGATAATTTAAAACCCCTTGATCTAGGAATGATTCTAGAGAACTCTCACTAAAAAACCCAGCCGTTCTGGAGGCTGTGACAGGAGGGAATCTTACTGATGTGGAGTGTGAAAACAGGAACTCAGTTGCAGATTAATTCTTCTGTTTGAAACCTGAATGGTAATAGAAATGGAAGAAGGAAATAGAAAGAATTTTTAAAGGAGTACATGACCAAAGATTTTTTTTTTTTGCAAGCCCTGTGCAGATTTCTTGGCTTCCTGTTAATTTCTGTGTCAATTATGGTGTAAAGGTAGGAAGCTGAGAGGAATTACGAGAGCATCTAGCGAAAGAAGATATAAGCAAAAATACTTAGCTAACCAGTCTTGCGATGAATAAAACACGCTAAAGCAATTATTGATATAAATCTTAGCCACACTCTTATTTGTATATTTTAGCTGGATGTTTTTCTGCAGATCTGTGAACACCAATGAGATGAAGAATCTTTAAAGAAAATAAAGAAGCTAGAGTTTTCTAGTGAGAAATGAATATCCATACCATGGATATTTAGGGTTGTGTCTGTGCTATAATTAACTAGAATTTGAGCTCTTTCACATGTAAATTAAGTCGTTGAGAACACTGCCAGCCTTAATCCTTTTTCTCTTTGTTTGTGGGATCTTGCAGGTTTACAGGTTACCTTTTAATGAAAAATTTTTAACTTTAAAATTTTGTGTCATTTTCAGGGTTTCACTACTGTCACATTATGCTATGTTGTAAATCAGATCATGGTCAATTTAATTTGGGGATATAAAATATGCCTTTTTAGACTTCTCTGAGGAAATCAGTTAATAGAAGAACATTTTTAAAAATTAAAGGTGTTCAGCTTCAGTAACATTGCAGTGAATTAATGAGATTTTCATTGAATTTAAACTGACCCAGTGACACTCTAGCTTGTGGTATTCTATTCGAATAGAGCCAGAAGGGACTTAGAGGAATCGTCAGATCACAGGATGGTTTGGATTGGAAAGGGCTTCAGAGATCATCTAGTTCTTCACCCTGTTATGGACAGGAACGTCCTCCACTGCCACAACCCTCCAGTTTGCGGAAAGCCTCATACAACCTGATCATTCTTGTTCTCCTCTCCATTATTCCTAGATTGTTCATGCTGATCTCATCTCACAAGGTGTGTAGTATACTTGCCAGTTCACCATTTAATCTGTCCTAGCTGCTGGATCTAATGGCCAGAGACCACTTTTCTCCTTTACATCTCTTTTGATTGCTTTGTCAAAAGGTTAATTCTGAAAAGCTCAAGAGTGAAAATTTCCTAGTCTGCAGGATTTGTAGGATATGTCAAGACACAGCTTAATAATATCATCTGAAGAATGGCAGAGTGAATAAGAAAAAATTGATGTTTCTGTAAACTGAGAATGTGATATTGCTAGAGCTATATATATTAAACTGCCAAAGGGAATATTTTTTAATTCTAATAATTGAACAAGAATATTAAGGCCGAGTCACAAGCGATTTTGTTGTCAGCCATTCAAACCCATCCGGTTTAGACCATTCCTTGTTTGCTTTGTGCCTGTTTGAAACCACTTTGTTCCACATCTGTACGGTCACATCGATTAAATTTTAATGTGAAAGCCTGCTGCATATGGCCTGGTGAACTAATAACATTCAGGGATAAGGTCACCATCTGCTCATATAGTCAAAGCTTTGTGCTTAGAATTGCTTTGTACATTGACAATGACAGGCCCTGAATGGCTCTTATAAAGGGTCAAATGAAAACAGGAAGCCAACAGAAGGCAGCTTTCAATCCTACGGAAACCTGTTGCATAACTTCCTCGTGTTTGGTTCAGGAAACCCATTTCTGGTTTAAGGTAGAACCTTTTCAACCATCTATTCATTGATACCAAGTCTCAAATATTTCCTTGTTGGCAATTCATGAACTTATCTGAAATTACAACAGGGGTGGTTTTGCCTTTTAGTTTGCAATCTGTATTTTCTCAGCTCACTCATTACATCTCATCTTCTGTATTGTTCTTTTGCTAAACTCAGCTCAACACTGTTTTCTTGCACTGAAGATGTGACTAACTGATTCTCGTGGAAACCCAGACCTTCCTGATGTGGGAGCAGAGCCTGTACAGAGCTAGTACTGATAATCCTCAGTGCAACTTCAGCCTTGTTGCCCCTTTCTCATTAGGTTTATTTAAGTTTGGATTTTAAATTAAAACAGGGATGATGGAGCAGGGAAGATGTATAGCTCATCCAAAATTCTTATCTAGTGTTTACAGGTTCTCTGGGAGAAGAAATTCTGCAGAATTCACTAAAATTACGTGGCATTGAAGATGCAGTAACTCCATACAGAAAGCAAAGATAGGACTTGTGGTTTGAAGTAATAGTGGATCTTCAATCTTCATCTGTAGGAGAAAGTTCACCTACAGTCTTAAAAGCTTTTCAGCAGTAAATATGGGTTAAGTCAATGGTGACTTATGTTGGACTGGGAAGCAGCAAAATCCCATCTGGAACCAGAACTGCATGGATTCTCTTCACCTCTCTCTCACAGATAGGAACAGAACATTTTTTCTTTGTCCTCCCCGCCACCCCCTAAGCCCCCCTTTTTTTTTAAAAAATTGAAGTTAGTCTTGCAATATGGTTAATGAGGACATGCAAACCAAAATCTTTTTAACAATGGGTCTCGTATTCTGTATTGATGTGTCAGAAGGCAGGCACTGACATAGAAGCCATGTTCTAAAGGAAGCTATATATTCCTCTGTGTTTTGCATTTCATTATGGAGTATCTTTTCCTTTTACAGAGCTTATCATATTCAAAGCAGTACATTAGGCAAACAAAATGTATCATACCTGTTGCCCACTGATTTCTTGTCATTCTATTTTGAGTGACCTGTCTGTCTACTATTAGAAGGTTGAATATCAGACCAAGAAGTAGTCAAGGAGTTATCGCATGGCCACCGTAACCTGAGAAACAAAAAAAAAATAGGAAAAAATATCACCTAAAACCTAATACAATGGATGTAGTTAGAATGTCATTAATACTATGGTAACATTCAGACGGTTTTCATGGAAATGTGAGGAAACATTTCATTTCCAAGAGAATGGTCAAATACTGGAACAGACTTCCTAGAGAGGTGGTCAATGCCCTAAACCTGTCAGTGGCATTTGGACAGTGCCCTCAATAGTATGCTTTATCTTTCAGTCAGACCTAAAGGGGTCAGGGAGAAGGGCTGGATGATTGTCTGAGGGATGTCCCTTCCAACTGGGACTATTCTATTCTGAATTTCAGGAGAAAATCATGTGAGGAAACTTAATCATTTTGCAAAAGCCATAGTATTTTCTCATGGCAGTTTGTCGTGGCTATGCCTAGCACAACACTCTAGGCATCTCTCTAATTAGGTGTGATAGTAATGTAATCTATAGAATTATTACCAGGTACAGAATCACATGTGTGGAACATGTTCCTCCCTCTATACTGTGAAACGAAGAATGCCCTTTGGAATTTCTTTAAACCTTCTGGTTTCTAAATTATATGTTACACTTCCAGTGTAACAGAAGTTAATGTGTACAGGTGTGGTGTTGCATATGTTGAATGTAAACCTGATTGTGGGACATACATACATATAACTCTGCACCTGATTTAATTTCTGTGTGGAGAGGATTATATCTTTGGTGCTGGTAATTAATGCAAATCTAAGTAGATAGATTTGGACATACTTAAACAAGCCAAGAATGTTGCCTAGCAGAAGGACTGAAAATATATCTATCATTTTGGGGCACCCTACATTTTTCATTTAGCAGTCTGGTTTGTTGTTCTTATTTTTCACAGATAAGTTGCATTTCAGCAGCTTAACATATTTATTTTATTCACCTACTCAAGGACTGTGGTTATTTTATTAAAGCTGAGCTTTTTGGACTGTGGTTATTTTATTAAAGCTGAGTTTTTAGACTTAACAGACAGGGAGATTGGAGTTGAGCAGATGAATAGTACTGTGGAGGAAAGTCAAAACAAAAAAAACCCTGAAGTCAATGAAATAAAAGCAGCAGTAAACAAGCTGAAAGAGGAATGCAAGCTAGACAGAGCATCTGAAGAAAACAACAGGGAGAATGGTTTCTGTGCTCACTTTGAGAGCAATGCCACTGTCCAGGAGTATCTGCATGCCCTCAGCTGTTTCTGACACTACAGAAAGTCGGTGGCCTCCAGAATCCCTGGAGGTGGTTGTCACTGTGCTCTCAAATTGCTCTTGCAGTTCCCTCCTTCCCCCTGTTTTTAAAAGTCCTCTAAGCTAAGCAATCCTACCCTCATCTGTTTGTTCTCACACATCAATCTCATTACTCCTTTAGGCAGCACTTCACTTCTCTAAAAACCATTTTTTTCCTTTTCTATCCTTTTTAAGATTGTGGGACCATTCCTGACCACAGCGCTCCAGATGAGAGCATTCCGCTTACTGACAGAGAGACATTCGGTGTGGGGATTATTGTTCAGTCAATTCCTAATGCTTTTCTAAACACCTCTGATCTTTCTGATGGATTAGCTATGTCAAACAGAAGTTTTTCATCAAGCTGTCATCAGTGACATATGGGACTTGCTCCTGAGTGGTAAAAGTTAATTTAGTTCTCTTAAGTGTCCAACGGTTGGTTTATGTGTAATCGCTTTCTGCGAAGAAATTGATTTGGAATGCAGGAAGAATGGCTTTCTGAGCGCGTGACTCTGTGAACTACCCCCAAAAAGTAATTTGAATAATTTAAATCATTTCTTGCCATGAACAAGCCAATAGGCACTGTCCCAAAAAATAGCCTGAAAATATTATATAAGGTAGTTTTCTAGTCAAAGATTACATCAATCTCAAGATATAAATAGAAAAATAAGGAGGCTTGTTCTTGTACGGCCAGTTCCATTGCGCCATCGCCCCCTCCCCGCATACGAAGTGTGACCGCAGCATGCAGCTCCTGCAGAGCCAAACCAGTTATGGCTGTACTCTTCCTTATTTACCCTGTCTCCAGCAGTGAACGCTTTGAGTTTCCTTTTAAAAGACCAAATATATTCCTGTCCTATATGGACTGAGTATCTTCTGAATATTATTTATGCCAGAAGCATGAAGTTCAGAAATTGAAGCCAAGACAGATTATATTTATAGCCAGGGCACTGAAGCCCACATCTATTTAAGCACCTGTATTGCTCTTTTATTAATATACTTTTATCCTAGTTTTTTTTTCTTTTTACTCTTTCAATAGCTACATTTTCTCCTTGGCAGCTCAGCAACATAAATAGGTTTCAATTCCAGAATAAGTGCCTTCTACAAAATTGACTTTTGAGTAGTCTTCTGATGCATAGCTTAACTTTTGTATCTCTGAATGCCATGACCATTACTCTGCAGCTGAGATGAACATTATGAGTCTATTGTATATAGAGACTGAGAATTTCTTCTAACGAAAGATCTAGAGAAGCCTGAGTTACCATTTAGGCTTAATTGTTTAAGGTGGAAGTTAGTCAGCAGATCTCCAATGACATTTTTAATTAAATGCCAACGAGCATGCACATGTCCCCTGGTGCTGGGTTTAAGTTTTCTGTGTCAGAAGGTTCTTTCCACTTTTCTACTCCACAGACTATGAGAATGTTAATGCTGTTGGTTATTACATCTTCATTTTAATGTATTGTATTTAATCTTTTCGTGCATTAGTTCTTAATTAAAGAAGAATACAAAATAAGAAGATGAGGAAAAAATAAGTTGTTTTTCACCTAATTAAGAACACTTCCAAATGAGATAAATTCTCAGCAAATTCCATCTGGGTAACTCAGAGACAGAGGAAAATATGCCAAGAAAAATATTTTTGGAGGAAGCTCAACTATAAACACTATAAAAGCACAAAACTCATAGTACTCAAATTAACATAGATGGGAGGACAGAAAGCTAGGAAAATATAAAGCAGGGAAGTATCCAGAGTGATAAATGTCATGAAAATTGGGGACATAGGCAGATAGTGAGAAAGGAGAAGGCAGTAAACAACTGAAGACAGGTAGTACTGCAAGCCATCTGATTACAGTGCAATTAATGCAATTGTTGGACACATTCTTTATCCCAGCAAGGATTCTCCATCAATACCCATTTGAAGAGCCCGTGACTATAAGGTAAAGCACCTCCAGAGAAACGAGAATCAAGGAACCAGCCAAATCTAAACCCCATCATGTACAGTTACGGAGTCTCTCTGGAGTATTTGCCATCAAGATAGTATCTTAGAAGAGAGGGACTGCAAGTCATTGCAGCATCTGTCTTCTAGTGCAGTTATGTATACCCAAGCCCTTATTTGGACGCTTGGTTAGTCTAAAACTCTGTTAACCTGTAGTAGTGCTACCTGATTTCAGTCTTTCCATAGTCTCCTTATTTTCAGAAGTACCAAATTACATGCCAGTGCAGTATTTTGCTGTAGATTTTATTATGTGTAGTGATTTTCTGTGTTAGGAATATAATTGAATACTATGTTGGTACATCTTGTAGTAGATGGAAACTTGAAGACAGATCTCTTGGAGTTTATATTAGTGATCTAGAACATATGTGAAATTATCACTTAACATAATCATGGAAAGCTCCTCAGTTTGTTGCATAGTAAAAAGCTATTGCAACATTGAAGAACAATTAAGCTACTGGTTTAATAATCACCTCAAGTTTATAATATGATATGACGTGAAATGATAACTATCATTAATTCCCTGGGGATAGAGATGCACAAATACTTTGCCTGGCTGTCTCCGTTCAGATTTTCTTGGTTAAATTGGTAAATGATATGGAAAGGACTAACTTAGAAAACAGACCAATTTGTTTACAGCTTTGGTGTGAAAGCTGTTAATGATTTATGTTGTATTTGAGGGGGGGGGGTTATATTTATACCTCAGAATACTTTCATATTTTCTGTTAAGGAGTTTAAATACAATCAATAGAGAATAGCTACAAGCCACAATTAAATTTATGCTAGTGTGTCTCATTAATGATAATGTGGTTTAAGGATTCTTTTTCTAGAAAATATTTAGAATTACTAGAAAGTTTCAGCTATACCCAGAGTTATTAACCTGAATGTGGCTTTGATGTGACCAAACCTTGTGACTTTGAATTACTGCTTCATGCCTGCAAGACCCTTCATTCCTTTCCACCTATGTGAAACACTTCAAAAGGTGGGATAATCTTATTCCTGTATCTCCTGTGAAACTATTCTGCTGAACCAGCTCATCCTGTTGTGTCTTGAAAAAACTGTATTTGCAGAGATTTCTTATCACCTCAGGTTCTCTCTCATGCACAAAGATGATTAAGGCATGCCCTTTTGGAAACACTTATAACAAGTGTGTAGCAGAGTAGGTAAATAAATCTCAACATATTAAAAAAGATTCAAATTATGTGGTTGCAAATCTAAACTAAACTCTATCAAATTATTTCTTTATCCTAATATTAGTCAGGAAGCTGGTTGCTGCATTTAATTTCCCAACACTTCCCAAATAGGCAGAGGTTTTTTAGAAATTATCACTTTGCAGTACTTGCAAACAGATGCACAGATGTTTGCAAGTCAAGAAACTCCTTACAGAAATGTCTTTTCATTGTTCCAGACAATTATTTTCAGAGCAGAAGCAATTGTTTTGGGAACATAAAAGGAATTACTACTTCAAAATGTAAATCTACAGAACCCAGAAAATACATGGTTTAATACTGACAATTGGTAATTTGAAGGTTTTGCATAGACGTTACATTTTATGAATATTTTCAGAAGTGGCAAGAAGTACAGCAGCATACTGTGTTTAGTGACATACTTGACATCTGTGACTTTTGGTTATGTTTGCTATTTCTATTACTACTCCAAAACCTGTTTTTCAATGATGTATCTTCTCCACTTGGGTGGATTACATTGACTGACAGGATGCAAGGCTCAGAATTCTCCCTAAGGAATGATGGCTACTCTGCATTATGTCCAGTTTCAGGATAAATTAAATACCGGCCCTTAGTTTAACAAATGGAAACAGCACAAGGGCTTCCCAGTGACTATATGACTGTATCAATTAGTTTTATGCTTACCAGAGTAAAATATACTTCACTTGTTTATGTGCATAGCTTTAGGATACTGTGTTTTAAAAGGTTGGTTTCTGAAGCTTATCCCTGAGTTTTCATGGACCAAGTTAGAGAAAGGTTCCTGGATGTGGATCCATATGATGTTTCCTGGATTTAGGCCATACACTATAGAACTGAATACTAATTTTAAATATAATTTTTATTTTGCAGAGCCAGCTTTTCAAAAGTTTGCATATTTGCATGTACATAAGCATATTTGTTTTGTACACCTGCTTTTGGAAATCAGTTGGGGTTTTTTTCTGATGAAATTCTTTTTTTTATGCTGTTTTATTACTTTGTTATTCACCTTATTGTTTTAATTAAACTGTATTCACAATGAATCATCTTAAAATCAGGATGAATATTTTGTCAGTGACACATTAAATGCAAAAAAACCTACAGACTATAGGGTGCTTCTGTGGTATTTTAATCAACACCAAAGGAATTGGCAAATCATACTGCACTTTGGGTGCTTTTCGTTGCACCCTTTAAGAATGCCATGTTTCATCACAGCAGTTGAGAATCTGGCTGTGAATTTACAGTAATTTAATGCAAATAAAGTACAAATATTGTTTTGGCATCATTTAAAAATATTTAGCTTAAATAATTATACGACCAATGGACACATAGATATACACAGTATTAATTCTGCTTTAGGCTTAGAATCTTCTTTCTTGTCCTATTAATAAATATTATAGTCAGTAGTTCCTAAATGCAAAAGCAGTTTCAGAAGAGATTTTTCACATCTCTCAATAAAAAAATAGATGGGGTTTTTTTTTGTCTTGCTGGTCAAGATTGCTGTCTACCAAAACTTACCATTGAATTCTGATCTTGTCAATCATACTGCATTTTTTTAAAAAGCATGACTTCATCAGCTCATTTACAGGAATTACAAAGAAATCACCACAGGCAAGTAAGACTCTTATCTATCAGATGGTACTTCTCTTTTTTCATTAGAAATTAAATATGCAAGTAACTTATTATGCAGAAATTATACCGGTAGCAAAACAAGTATGGAGTGGTATTTTGAATTATTTATTCTGGCAGATGACCAGACCGATGGTGTAATTCCTCCAACTGATACATGTCTTAAGTGTAAGAAATACATAAATTCCAAGCCAGTTTTTCCAGTAACTCCTTCACTTCTTACATGTTACTTATGTGTTTTTTCAGTTCAGAGTTAATTTGAGAGTGCACTTTCCAGGAAATTTTGTCGTGGCGTTGTTCCAGCAAGACGTATTATAGTAGTAAAGGAACCAAACAAAACCAGACCTGAAGGTTATTTGGACCACAGCATTGTGGTGGTGGAGATAAGGATTATAGAAATATGAAGGTGAAAAACTTTTTCTTCAAAAAGCAAAATTGTTTGTTTTCTTTACTCCATGATAAAGCTGAGATTTTATTGTTTCATCTCTTCTGCATGATAGTTAGAAAGCAGGTTTCCCCAGTATAATTTCTCTTATAAAATGGCAACTACTTTAATTATGCTGAGCATGCCTGCTGTCTTTCTTCTCTACCTTTGAGTGGTAAATGAAATTTATGATGATGTTCATGCCTCACAGGTTCCTCCTTTTCTCACCTCAATAAATATTTGTCTGAGTGATGACATAGGGACAAGGTAGACTTCAAAAAATCCATATTTCTTCACTGTTTACATTGTTTTGACATCTTGGTTGCACTACACATTCTTCTTGTGAATCACATTTGAAAGTTACAGCTTGTGAGCTGTTATAATAATACCACGTTTGTTAGAGAATCATTATCACAGTGAAATTCTTAGTGAACTCACTAATAAGACTGAGTCTTATTAAGCAAAATTTCAACGTAATTTGTCCCATGCAGAGAGTGTTGCATTGTGAAGATTTTCCTTAGGGAAAAAGGTCTGTTCACAGTGGTAATGGAAAACACCCACAGAGTTATGTATACATTGAGAAATGTCTGGTAAAACGCCTAATGCAGGACTGGAATTTCAACTCAGAAATAAAATACAAAGAAATAAATTCTCTGTAGGTTGTTCTGAAGCCAAACCCAGAACAGGTGTGTCTCATCTGCAAGAGTGCTGAGGGGCACAGCATCCTAAATTGGAATCAAAACATGAATGTGTGGTAAGGCAATATTGGAAAATGTTGCAGATGCTTTTAACACTAAAATTAAAGACAAGATGTCCATCACCTATCTGTTCTCCCTTACATAGTATTTTTCTTTACAAGGGCTGTAAGAGTCCTTCAGTCCTTGGGCTATGTGACAGACTATTGTTTTTCAAGATAGAAGTATTACAGAGAATGACTAACTAACAAGTCCAACATGTAATTTGAGGTGGTCACTCAAGCATGAAAGAGGAGGAATACCGCCAACTATTTTACATAAAGCTTCCACTGTGTTGCACCAGACCAGGTTACTTTGGTGTGCTCTGAACTGTGAAAAAACACAAAAGAGGAATATCTCCTTGCAACTTCTGCTTTCCTTCCAGTTATTTTTATCTTCTCTGTTACAGGTATTTTTCATTATAATGTATTCCACTACAGTGCAAAGCATAGTAGAGGAAGGACAAAATTAACACTTAGTTTACCTCTCCAAGTTCATGATCTGCCAAGACACTACCTACCTTGTCTGCTTTAACAGCAATCAATGGGATATGAATCTGGGGAAAGGCTTACTGTCCAAGCATGTAAATATTTACCTTTCAGCAAAGTTGTCTAGCAATTTGTTACTTTAATTGATTTCCTGATAATGTAAGTCCAAAAATTCAAACCACCCATAACTGGCTTACCATAATACCAGCAGTGACTTGAGTTTCCTGGGTCATTACTGTTGTAAGTGTATACATGTCAAATCTGTGCATGAGCTTATGAATGTGGTTATCATTGGAAAAAATAGTGCAATTAGTCTGTTTCTTCTGGATTAATTACATTCTTTCAATCCTCTTTGCCTACTGTTATGTAGAGTTACAGGACAAAAGCCTACTTCTTTAAAAACACTTTGCATGTTCCCTTCAGACAGGATAGTTGGCTGCTGTGAATAAGATTAATGACATGAAATTTTTGCATTGGTACTGATACATTTTGAATACTCTATTAATATACTGTTCCATATTCATGGTTTTTTTGCTGGAAAGACTATGTTGTGTTGGTTAAAAACAACAGCAAAACAAATTTTTCATCCGGATTGGAATTAATGAAGCCTGGGGTGTAATGACATTGTGTCCCAACTCACTTCACTGCAGCAATCCATATCTCTCCACAGTGGCTCCAGTTCCATCCCACATTTCCTTTGTCCTCAGCGCATACCAAGTATTCCTTCACATTTCCTATTGTCTGTACTGTGAGAGGCAGCATGTTCTGTGACTGATGCTAAATAATATATGCATGATGATACATGTGGTGACTGGGTCACCACAAACCAAAATAAGGGGCCTAAACTGGAGAGAAATGAGCGGAGATTGTCTCACCCCTTAGGACAGGCTTGGTTTCTGTTTCTTGTCTTTACTGAGACCTTTAGTTTCATGAAGGATTTAGGAATTTACTTATTCTTGAGGCATCTTTCTGAGTGTCAAATATCACTGGAATTAGGGAAAATTAGATTAAATTGGATTGAAACAGGCTAAAATACCAAATCTTTTAGATCTGCAGAAAGATTGACCTCACATTCCCAGGTTCACAGTGTATTCAAACCATTTTTTGTGGAGTGTGTGTTTCTGTTGTTATAAAGTCATGTTAAAGACAGTTTGGTCTGATGGTGAGTTTAGTCCTTGGCATTTCAACTGTGTTTCATGTCGAAATAGATTCTGAGGAAAATTTTTATTCCTTGTGGTAGGTGAAGAGGGAGAATTAGAATTTACCATTTCCTCTGACCCAGAGTGGGACTCTGCCCAACTGTTTGTCCTAAGGAAACACAATGAAGGGTTGTAAATGGGGTGAAATCAAAACTATTTTCAAAGTATAATTGACTCATGGAAATTCTTTTTCACTTTTGTCTTAGTTCCTTCATGCACTCTTCTGAGAGTCTCAGTGAGGTTTAAATGTCTACATGTAAGTCCCTAATAGAAAAAGAATTGGTCTGAAAGTAACACGTTCTGTGCCAGGATCTCATGGCACTGCACCACCATAACATTTAGATGGAAAGGAAAATTGAATTTCACTATTCCAGCATGAAAAGGAAACCTAATTAAACATGAGGCCAATTCTGAGATGAAAGATGCTTGAGAAGCATGGACAAAAAGCAGCAAGGTCATAAATTTAAAATGGGTTGAGATGTCTTCTACCAAGCCAAACCTGACAACACTGTAGCGGTGACCTGACCCCTCAGTTAACACAATTGCTCATTAACCCTGCAAACCTTTTGGCTTCCAAAGAGAAAATCAATATCTGGTGCTCATTTTTTTCTACTTCAGATGAAGATACACTGTTGCTGTTCAGACACATTTTTCTCTTTTGCAGTTTAAATTAACAGCTTATTGTTATTCTGTATTTTTTTTTTTTTTTTGCCTGTAAATATTTGAGTTGAGAAAGGAAGATGTGTTCCCTGTTTGTGTGTTGTTCTGTTGTCTGGGCTGTGTTATGTGCATTACATTGTGTCCAATGGGAATATGCTCATGTGCATTTACTGAAAAACACGTAAACTACTTTTTTCCTCATTTTGCCGTTTACCTTAAATCCTTCTTCCTACTCCAAAGTAAAATCATCTGTAGAAAAATGTATTTTCTGTGTTTGTTTCCATGTGATGATTGGAGATGATATCCTCAGGAAAACATTTTTCTTTCCTATTTCCATATGGGTGAGAATCTCAACTCCTGTGTTGTGCTGCTTCTGAGATCTTTTGATCATTCATCAGACTTTTCCCTTTACCACTTTCATAAATATTTCTCTTCCATTGCATTTGTAGGCAGTCCTACTTATATCAGTGATCCTTATCTTTTGGGGAATGGGATTTGTAGGTGAAAAGGCTGATTTTCATTGTTTTGCTGACACATGGTGACAGTTTAAATACTCATTAGCTGAATGAAATAAAGTAGATTTCAGTACGTATTTAAAAAGTACTAATTGTGGAAAAAATGGAAATAGCACCTTGTAAATGAAAATGTGCATCTAGAATGTGATTGTTGCACATTTGCTTTAGTTTTCCTTTGTGGTTTTGGGAGTAGCATGTGGAGGAAATGATTCTGTACAGATGCTAAATACTCCTACCCTCATCCTTAGTTTTGGGGTGACTCTATTTTGATTGCAAAACCAAATCTTAAGTACTGCTATTTGAACCGCCCGAAGTAAGGAGGGAGCATGACATCGTGAGGGAAATGGAGAAAACAGGTACATTGTTTGATTTTGATGTATCTTTTGTGGTTGGTTTGGGGGGGTGTGTGTGTGTGTTTGTTTTGGTTTTTAATTAAAATTTCCTTTAAATTATCAGCTCTTGGAGGCTTGATGACTAATGTTATGTGACGCTGGTTGTAGTTACTAGTATGTTCTTTTTATCTTAGGGCATCTTGTTTCTGTTCCAGCCAAGGTAAATCCTACTAATTTGTAAGGGAGCTGAAAGTGACTTTTTATTCCACAGTGGATCCTAGAACTTTCAGCTGCACTCATGTTATCTGTGACACCGCTTAGGGAGATACTTTTTGGTGCCTTTTTTCCTATTTAGAACCTATTCTCTGACTATTTTTTTTAGTTGTATCAAACCTACAATTGTGTAAAATGTGTTTCTATGGGACTGTTATTTCCTGTATTGCATTACTGCTCCGTCTGCAACCCTTTCTTTTGGAAGCCAAGCTGAAAAACCCATTTGTATAACTATGTCTTTAAAGTCTTGGTGACTACAGTCGTCTCATAGAGCAGTGGCTTATTCTCAAGATTTGGTTGGCTCCACTGGGGTACTGCAGGTCCCATATCCCTATAGCATGTTTATTCCCTAAAAATATCCCCCCATTTTTAAGAAGATCTGTTATGGGGAAATATTTTAGATTACATTTTTGAGGGCTTGGTTGGAAATCTTCAGTGGCTTATATTATTCTTATATTCTCCTGAGGTTTTTGCAAAAGGATGACAAATCCACTTGGCCCTTCTGACCATTCAGCTGCTGGACAGTGCCAGGAACTGAGGCACAGGAATATGTAGCACAGCCCTCCATGTCTAATTCCACTGCCTTTCCCAGTGCAGTTCCCACTTTAGAAGGTGGGCTGAAGCTGCAGGCATGGGATGGAGGGTTCCTTTGCTAAGTACTTGGTTTACAAGGACTCGTAGGGTAAGAGAAGTGTAGTCTGTTTCAATTGAGATTTAAATAATTTAGCAAGATTTTGTTCATTTATTCCTTCAGCATTCCTGCTTTTTTCCACCCAGGGAATCATGCTTTCCAACCACGCCATGCACTTTTATTTAACTTTCTGTAAGGCATATTTTATTTATATTAGTGGATTGTAACGCGCTGATCAATCAGCACACTGTTGTCATCCATTCCACCTTGAAACAGTTTATTTTCTGTTTAAGTGCAATTATTTTGGAATTATTTTCAACAGTGCTCTCTAAAAAGGAAAACAGTTTATATAAATTAGTAGAAACAAACATATGTTCAGTAGCTTTCCAGAGATCCTAGTTAGAATTCTCTAGCAAAGTTAGGGCATGTACATATTTTAAAATAAAACATAATATGTCACATATGATTGTGACAGAAGGGGAGCTGAAATGTAATAATGTTATGAACACCACGGATGAGGCTGTGTAAAAATCTAAAAATATTGATGTGTTACCTAGATATTGAGAGATGCTCTGTGGCAGACTCACGCAGCATGTGCTGTGCAGGACACCTTATTTGGCATATCAGCAGTTAGGAGGCAGCCTGCCCTGCATGATTTATTTCACCCAAGGACTGACAGACCACCAAAGGACTGACAGACAACCAAATGTCTGACTGACCATGACATATGTCTGTGTTGATTGACCAAGTGGCCAAACACATACATCCACACTAAGAGAACAGCTGCTTAATGGAAACCATGAACTCTGAATGAGCCAAACAGCTTGTACCACCTCTTGTGCATACACACTATGTGTGCCCAAGTAGATGGAGTCATCTAATGTATGATCAGACCTTTGCTGCGTTTTGGGACACTGAGAAGCAAAATATAGTTGAAAAGAGGAGGCAGGTGAAAAGGGATTGGAGGAAGTTACTGCAAAAGAAGGAAAAGGCACAAAAGCTCAGTCTTTCCTGTTGTAAAAGGGAGTGTAGGAGTACAAGTGGGTCATGAGAGATTTCAGGATTGATTTGGAATATCCAAGGACAAGAGAAGGGGGAAGCATTGTGGGAGAAGAGTAAAGAGACATGGGAGAGAGTTGGAAGATGACAGAGGTGGGAAGCTTTTTCTAAACACGTAGGAAGTAAGGAGGTTGAGATGCTTGGCAGTAGCCATGATATGAGTATGGAGCCTGGGTCTGCGATAGAAATTCATGGGTGGAATATTGTGGCTATAAACCCCATATTGGATTGATGAAGAAAAACAGCCAGGAGGTAGAAATGGCTTGCCAGTCATGTACCAGTGAGGCCGTTGACCAGGAAGCAAGAGATTCTAAAGATATAAAAGAATCAGTCTTAAGAAGATATCAGGAGGTGCTATGAGGCTACACTTCTGGAAGTTTCTGTAGGAATTGGTTATCCCAGTGTGTCGGTACTGGTAAGTTACATAGGAGGAAAGCTAATGGTGTCTAACATTTTGTGAAGACATGTTTGTGTGCTACTAATGAATAATTTGTTACTTGAAGGAAGGAAAACTGTTGTGCAGGAAAGTACAAGTGCACATCAGACTAACTGATACACCATGGTTGATACTGTGGCCCTCAGTGTAATCTGAGACGAGGGAAATTCCATGATTAACATATCTTCTCCTGAATGAGAAGAGGTGAACGAAAGCCTAATGTGGCTGAAGAAACTTGGAGTTAGTTTTCTGGGTAAATATGATGGTCTTTAGCTGAGATATGAATTAGATCGTTCAATTATCATGAAAGCACTGTTTTCAACATCCCATAGTTCCCAACAGATGGAGATGTATTTCAAACTGTGTATACATTTGAATGAGGCAAGCCAAACGTACAGATGAGTAAAAATAGACTAGGATCCAAAGTGCATTTGCTATTTCTCTTTAAAATAGAAATAATACTTGACAACTGAGGAACATCTTGTCCTTTTTGAAGCATTTGTTTTCCGTGAAGCTAATTTGGTCACATTTCAAAAATGTTACTATGTGGTGATCTTACTATATTGTGATTGCAGTTCTTGTTTAGTGCATAAATCTCACCCACAGGGTCTCTGAGTAGAGATATGAACTATGAAGATGTTGAAATTTTGCAACAGTACATCCATTAAAGAGCTTTAATTATTATTTCTGTACTCTTGGCAAGAGAGGTTCATGTTGTTTTCTTACCTGGCACCAAGGAATGACCGTCTGGGGATGGACATGTGAATGTTCACTGACTTTCGTAAGCCTTCAGGAATATGAAGGCACATGTTACACATCACAGTCCTGAAATACTTGAACATTTTTCACCATGTTTTCCAGTCTGCAGGAAAACAAATTCTGAGGAGTGTAGTAAACTAAAGTAGGTGTATTTTCAAACTTAGCTGTCTCTAAGATAATCATAACATATATGGCTAGTACACGACTTACACACAAAATATGGATACACACGTATAGACGTGATTTTCACTTGCTGCAGAGACTTAGTTCCTTTGCAAAGCACTTTAAGGTTTCCTGTGAAGACACTGTGTGAGAGCTAGGTATTATCTTTTATTACTTTCATCAAAAGACTGCCAAGGGCACCTAAGGTGTTTAATTGTGTTCTTGTATTAGAGACTAGTAAAAATGCAAATAAATAACTAAAGCACTTTTTATGGGTTTAATTACTTTTACACATTTGAACAATATAATTCCTAATGGAAATATTGATGAATCTCTATTTTATCATGATTTCTTACTCTATAGAGAGTCTTAAATAGTGGGGGATTTATAAATTTTTAATTGGATTTTGATAATTCATCTTGGGGTACATGTGTATTCAGGAAATCTGAAACTTGAAAGAGCATGGCTAATCAGATGGATAATGCTCATCACTCCTCTAGCTCCAGTTGCATGTGCAGCATGCAATTTCATGAATGTTTGATTGCAGTAATTGGTATTCAGAAGTGTTTGTGCAGTATGGCTATAGGTGTGGATGGCCAAGTGTTTACATTATGCTAGGTTGCATGATTTTGGCTACATTTTTAAGATTTTGCAAATACATGCAGAGAAGTGTGATTTGAAGTTGTGTGAATGTTCCCTATGGCTGTAGGCACAACTAAGCATGCAAATGCAAACGTACCTGATTAGCTGATTGCAGGTGAATGTACAAGGTGTCTGTGCATGTTATTGAAGTATTTGCATAGTATACGTGTACATCTAGCGGTAAAATATAGTTACTAAAATCAAAACTCATCAGCTCACTGATGCATACAGGTTAGGAATAAAAGAGAGAACAGCTTTGGAACGGTAGTCTTCTAAACCACATTTCTTGACTGTGCAATTTATCATTTAGAAGGGCCTTCCATCAGAAGGTTGTTTTGGTGCAGAGGTAATGATGTTGTGTATTCTGAAAGGATACAAATGAATTGTTCTGTAGTTGTTGTGGAAATAGCTCTTTATTTAGCTGGAAAGCAGGGACAATACAGGCTAGAATGGTGTAAAATTGTAATGAATCCTATCTAATATCAATCTATCTTCATGACAACAGATGCAAACTTTGCAATACTTCAGCTGGCATATAATGAATATGTTATATTGCTATGCTAACAAGCTGCTTCAGTGTTCCTGTGGATTTCAAAACACTATTGAGGGCATGGAAGCTGTTTGTTCTTTTATATCTAACTGGGAATGAGAATAAAACTGGCTATGACTGAAACCCTGTGCAATAATAAGTTCAGCTTAGGTTTTTTATAAAGCTAGATTGCTTCTTTGAAAACTATTTTCCATTCTGAAAGGGGTGATAATTAATGATGTAACTGAAAACATTAGCCAAATCAAGATTTTAATTTTAACATGAATGGCACAGTATTAACTATTTTAGAATTAACGAACTATGGACCATGTGTTCTTCACTCCCAATTATAATAGTTATTTTTAAATGAGCAATCCACTTCCTGTTAATGTAACGGGCCCAGTTTTATCCCTTATGTAACACCCAGCAGAAGCCTGTTAGATTTACGTCAAACCCTGATTTTAAATTGTTGGCTTTTTGTTTTGAAAAGCAGCTACGTATTGCCTTCTCCTGCCTGGAGACAACTGTATAGTTCTGGAGTATTATACAACTTCACTAAAGCCTTGACAGCCAATGTCTGATCCCATTCCAGAAATTCACGCTTGCCAGCCTAATAAGAACATGGTCAATTATTTTCCTCTTAATCCCACTGGATTTCCCCAAGGAGCAAGGAAAAGAGTTACTTCATTGCCTGGCATGCCAGGATTTTGTAAATGCACTCCTGCTATTTCAGTCTTGGTGTTCAAATGGAGTGGGAGAACAAGTTTTGAAAGTCTTGTCTCCAGAACTGCAGAGAGTGTATATGTCAGTGCTTAAAAAACATATTCTAACATTTGAGCAAACCTAATAAATTAGTTCTATTAAATTATAAAGAAAAATCTAGCCAAAAAAATAATTTTTCATTAAGTTTCATAGATATATTACATGTTTTTTCTGGACTCCAGTCTCTAGGTTTGAAATATGTCATCACATGAGTAAACCTTTATATGGTACATATAACCTATATTGTATATCTATATGAACTCAGCTGCTCACAAAATATAACTCTACAGTGCATTCATTATCTAAGATTGGCTTTGATTCAGTTCTATAAGAGAAGTTTTAAAACCTTTCTGGAAAAAATAAATTCTGTGCCAGTGAAAGGTGGCTCAATGGTCTTTTTCTTAAGTTTTTTGAGCAAAACCATCACCACTTTTCTTATGCACCACTTCAAGTATTTTTTTATGAAATCTGACTTCTGAAGTGCAGCCTAGAACATCAGCTCTGGTGAAAGCAGATGAAAAACCTCTTACTTTGATACCTAAATAAGTAAGTGAGAGGACAGTATATTGTAGTTACAAACAAAAGACACCTCCAGCCCTCAGAATAGATTCAGATGATCCATTCCCTCTTTGGACAGTCTGATAAAATGGAAATTCAAGAAAAAGAAAGAAGCTATAGAAAGAAAAGAAAAAGAATTGCAGTTATCTCTCAAGAAAAAACCCTCTATTTAACCATTTCATGGTAAGGCTGTGTCAGCTTCAATACACCGTTATAACAGAGAAGGATCTGACTATTCATCATTAATTCTAGCAACTTCTTTCATGTGTATTTTGTCTAAAGCTTGATTAGACAATGAAGACTTTGCACTAAAACTCACAAGAGCTTGTAAAATAGCAATAGGTTTGTTTCTAATCTTCCTGCTTTGTTTTTTCTAACATCACCATCTATCTTTTGTGTAGGACTCACAAAAAACTCCTCCTGATTTTTGAGGTGAACAGATTTAGGTCTGCAGCCACCAGATTGAATTGCATTAATATCTTTCAGTTTGGAATTGTAGCTGATTGCTGACCCGAAATCCTGGGTGAGGTAGATAAATGTTATCCTTATGTTGCAGGTAGAGAAAACAGCATAGTGCCAATGAGAGACATGAAGTCTAGATCTTAGAAATACTACCTCCAGCCTCTTACGGAATTCAAAGTGAAAATGTGTGTCGGTGATAGTTGTGGGTAGGGCTCTTTACGGAGTTTTAGTACTTAAACCTATGCTTCCAATAACAAAGGAAAGGATGGTCTGAGAACAAGCCCCTGTGACTATACTGCTTATAGGTATGGATGCTGCATAAATTTTGCTACTGCTGCTTCACTGATGGTTGTAGTTTAGAGTTGAGCGAAAAGCAGCTCTTTTCTTTTTAAAAGTATGGAAAAGGAAGCCTTAAATCCCACATTTTGCCATGTTTTACACCAAAGATTTGAAACAAATGTAAGATACGAGTGTTACCACACTGTTTCCTTTTTCTGCCATGCCAAAGCCCTCTTTGAGCTGTTAGAAAATCCAAAATTGAAATACGGTTATTAAAATTTGAGAAACAAGAATAGTAAAACATAAGATACCTCTAGACTAGGGGAGATTTCCTGCTGACACAAGTTAAACTTCAGTACCTTCAAGGGTCATAACTTTCTCACTGCTGGGAGAGAAGTTTTGATTAGAAGCCATTTGGTCAACTAGTAATAGTGATGACAGACTATGCCTGGTACTCTAGTTTGCTTAGGTGCTATGGGGCAAAATTTTTTTATTTGGGGTTTTCCTCACTATAGAAAAGAAACTAGTCATCTGACAAATAACAACTGGTACTCTGGCCTGCATCTGTTGCTAGAGCCCTATTAAAATAGATGAAGCTATTTACACATGCTAAACTTCTTGCCCAATAATATAGAAGGTGCTAAAGAAGTCTAAGAGCCATACCACATATAACTAGCTGTGGATCTGTTAGTGACAGACAGAGGGGAGGATGTGCCTGCATTACATCTATTCTGTACCAGATCTTATGTATAGCCTCACTGTGCATTTCTCAATCTAATTCTTCACTATGAAGTCTTAACAAAGCTTTTTGATTTGATCTTATGTCTTGTCTCTCTTCTCAAATTGATTATGGTTTCAGCATGGCCAAATCTCAGCCGTTATGGGTAGTTGTAAACCTGTTTCTATTTCATAGATTTTGCATAGAAAACATTGCAGTCAGGAGGCTTTTTTAAATTTAGATTTCAGATATGCAAGGTTTTCAGTCCAAAACAGTCCCTTCTTCTATAAAACCAGTGTTGTTTTATTAAATAAAACCATACCTTTTAATATTCATGAAATTTTGGAATGTGAAATAATGACCAGACCCCAAACTAGGCTTTAAACTATTAATGATCTGCCATCTGGTGGCATGACTTGTTTGAGCTGTTGCACTTCTAATTTACACTGATGTAATTCTGCTGAAGTCAATGGCTTTAATGGGCTCCTGGTGGCTAATGAGCTTGGTGGGGAAATAGCATCTGGTCCACTTCTGTCCCAGACCTTATCACTGTGATTCAGGCTAGACCTGTGTGATCCATAGGTAGCCAGACCACTTGAAAAATCAATAGCGAACTTCCTTTTGCTGAAGGAGTAAAGACTGTGCTAACCTTGTTGTGGATGAAATTTCCCTTTAGCCACCCTCATTTTTAATAAATGATGGTCAGAGATTGTGTTGCCTCTTGGGTATTACTGAGATGGCTGGTAATCCACTTCTTCCCAAGTTGTCATGTGTTATTCCTATTTATGGCTAAAAAGCATTGCAGTAAGTGCTGAATAATTGAGATTTGTTTATATTGCTCTCCTGTCCTTTTCCGTTTCTCCTTGTAGCTCAAAGGCATGGCAGATTTATGGACTGCTTCAGTTCTTCCGTTCTGTAAGGGGTTAAGATACATTGCACAGTGTCTGATCTAAAGCTATGATCATGTATTATTCCAGAGTTATGTCTTATCTAAGACTGGAATCATTTAAACCGGAAGGAAGGAGATCAGTATGATAGAATGTCTGTACTTTTAATTAAATATTTAGGGGGCATGGCTTGTATACTAGTGGCATAAATAAAAGTGAGGTGGGGTGTAAGAACTGTAGCAGAACTGATGTGCCATCCTTGAATATACCTTCTTTGAATATACATATTTTAGGTAATAAACAGAAGGCAATTTGATTGAACGCTCCTCATGTTTAAAAGATTCTTTTGCAGTGATTTGATTTTGGATTTGTTTTTTGTAAGATTCAAATGCAGCAAGAACAACAGAACTCAGCCTTCATGCTGGATAGTGCATTCTCTCTTCAGAAGTGCCTTACAAATGTAGAAAAACTCATCCTCCATACATTCTTTAAGGTAAATAAGTATTGCTATGAATATGGTTAGGTAAAAATGGGTAGAAAATTATTGCAGTATTTTTACCTATATAAGTTACTTGGCTATGTGATATGAACTTACAGCAAAATGGGAAGGTATTTTGTGTTTTGGATGTGACTGTTTCATTAAGTCTGGAATGCCATTCAGCTCTGGAAATTTGCCTTGCTTTGGTTGGCTGGCTCTAGAAACGAGTACGCAACCAGTGTGCTGTCAACAAAAATGTATTTTTATTTCTCCACACTGCTGCTTTCTCTCCCTAGAAGGAAGGTTAGTACATGAACACTTGAAAATCGATAACACCTGCCTCTGCAGCTTCCTTTAGAATTAGGACTTGAATGCACGATTTTAGTAATTTTACAAACTGGCAACTAGAAGCTGATGAAGCTGCCTGAACTTTCTTCTCCTGGCCAGCTGGGAATTCCACTGGCATGCGGAAATAGCAGATGAGATGAGAAGGAATGATAAGGAATCAACTGCATTCATTTTAGCTTTAGGAAGTGGAAAGAGGCAAGAGATACAAATGGGACCTTCTGTACTCTAACACTCTGCTGTCATAATGACTTCTTAACTTATGCTGGAGGCTGTTATAAATATCGCTGCCCAGACGCCGTGCTATTTTACATGGAGGGGTCTGTAATCAGTTCCCAGCAGCAAAGCACAAAGTACACCTCTGCTTGGCACACGAAGTTTTGTACTGTATGCATTACAGCCAAATGTGAGTATTGGGATCTCACTTTCTTGATAATCTCCTTTCTAATCCAGGTTTGTCTCTTTGGGAGAGATACCTATTTGGCAGTTTTCAGCAAATCGGTTTTTGCAAGCATGGATTAAAATGATTATGTAATTATTTTACCAGAATTATCGTGCACTCTCAGTAAATTAATCACACTGTCTCTTAAGAGTCAGATGTCTCTTTTACTGACATCTCATTCTTCACATGCCAGGAAAATATCCTGGTAGCTTTCTTACCAATGTGTAAATAACCTTTCACTTCTAACTTACCCTTTCCTATCATGAGTCTGTCTTCATTTTGTTGTCCTTTCAGACTTCTCACTTTTGAATATTTTATTCCTCCCCAAAGCCTGTTTCATAAGTTTGGTTAGTCTTTGCAAATGGTGGTTCATAAATCTTGACCCTTTTTTAATGTTAATATAACTATTGTTGATTATGGAATATACGAGCCTGGGGCTTTCACAATACCCACCCCCCCATCCCCACAGTTTTCCTGCTTTGTTTAATTATTTCCCACATAATTGTAAAATTGACTTTTTTGGGGGAAATTGCTTTGTGACACTTGCAGTGCTTTTTCTATAGTCCTGACTTTTCTCTGAGAGTTAATTTTCAAAATGGAGCCTCCAATTAGTGTGCTCAGATACATTTCACTGGAATGTGACTGAAGTTATTTTGCTTACTCCATTGTTCCTTTCATTTAAAGTCTATGATTCTCATTTGCACTAACTCCCTTTTACAAGCTGCTGGCAATATAAAGAAGAGTTATGTTAACATTCAGTCTGTTCTCATCACAGACTGCTGTTCAGAACAAAAATTTGACCCTGGAAGTTTGCAGTTGTGTCCAGATAGTCAAAATATTCCTGTTTATAATAGTTTGTTATTTAACTTTATGAGATTTTTCAGTTAATCACCTCACATTGGAGATACTTCTTCTGCAGTGTGTATGAAATAAATGTTATGGTTCATTTGGGTTCTTTGCATCCCTTAGATTTAAAACTATTCACACCAGTTGAACTGGTCTTTAAGGACCTTTAATGGCAGCAGTATCATGAAATCCTGTAATGCTTTATTCTTTGATTACAGTCTATTATCACTACTTCTCAGTCGTCTTACCTCCAAACTTTCATCTGGTTTCTTTATGAACTTAACACCCTTTTTTTTCACCCCAGAGCTATCAATCTCCAAAAGTGGTCTCTGGTTGCCCATCCCTAGCACATTTATTTTTAGACATCAGCTGTGATATAAAAGTGAAAATTCAAGATAAATTCCGGTTCCCAACACTAGGTATGCCATAGCTTCTCTCTTGTGATCATAGGTCGTCATTTGTTTTGCCTAACTTTGTAATTTTTCATGTAGAAGGCAACTGTCCCTAGCCAATAAAAATTCTGCCAGTGTGACTCAATACACATATCTGGCTTCTGCTTTTAATCGATCTAGTCACGTATTTGCTCTTATAATCACTTCTCAGAATCTCAGCTAAGAAGTCTCTGTTCAATTGAATAAGAGTGGCAGCTTAGAGTGTCCTTCTCAGATTGTTAAATGAAGAGATCTTATCTACTTGCCTCATGGACCTCATAGCTCAACCTAAGAACTCTCAACAAATGAGTATTTCATTTCTTATCTTTAATTCTCAGTCTATTTAACAAACATGATCCAATCACATCTACAGATGTTTCACTCACAAATCCATTGCCAGTCATAATCTACTTAAATCCAGTCCTCTGCTTTGAGTCTCTTACTAACTCAAGATTCCTTTTTAGAATACTTTCTTTTGAGCTTTCTTTATTAAAATAAGGCACAAAAGATGGGATAAAGCCCTAAGCAGTCTGTTCTGATTTCCTAGCCGGCTCAGCTAGAAGGAGGTTGAGCTTAAGTCTTTTCCAGTTTAAACTATTTTATGATCCCATGGCCAATCCGTGGCTTTAATAAAAGAGGTATCATGTCTTAACTCTTCTACAATACCCACACAGGTGACTTAGCATGAGGAAAGTATGCAGAGGTATCAAAAGTTGTAGGCAGGCTGTTACTGTAAGAACATGCTTTTCCATCCATGGGACGCATAGCAATTCTGGTGGAGATCAGCATGAACAGGCAGATTATTTCAGTAGACAGAGTTGTGCATTCCAGTTTTAGATTGACAGGCAATTGTGTATAGCAGAGGGACCTTACTTGGAGCTTTGTGCTTTTCTTGCCTGTCTTGATGCCATGATATGTCATGTGCTTGAGTATTTACAGGGCTTTTGTTTTATCACAGTTTTATATTGCCACATGGTAGTATACAGCAGTTCACCTGTGATCTTTCCTGATTTATATCTGTACATAGAACTTCTCAGTGATATGCACTCTGCCTTCAAGGTATCCAAGCTCAAGCATATTTTAGTCTTACGGATGGTTCCTCCAGAGATATAGGTACAGCAGCTTAAACTCCTGCACTGAGGCAGATCCCTCCTAACTGTTATCAAATCCTTTCCAAGCCTTTTCTTTTGTCTAGTTAAATGTGTCTCACTGCACTCAGTCAAACCTATGGCTGCCAGTTTTGAAGCTAGCCATGAAAATATTAACTTGTTAATCTCTTTTACATCTTTGAAAATATTCTTCACAATAGCTTATTTGGTGCTGCATCATCTTTCCCTCTAAAGTGACTGGATTTTCTTTTAAACATAATTTTATAGTAAAAGTTTTTAAGAAATGTTTTTTAAACCTGGTAGTGTCTCTCTTGAAGGCCTGTTAGATACCTACTCTTAGTCTCCACAGTGAACAGCCTTCAGCTCTGACTTTGTGTTAACATACTTCCACCCTGAGCTCACTTCCTTTGAAATCAAGCTGAAACCTCTTCTTTGCATAACGGCCACATATTTGGATTCTGGTACCTATCTATTTATAAAGACTAAATTAAGAAAATAGGCACATGAACGTAACAATGAACCCATAAAGGATCATTCTTTTATGCACTTCTTTTGAAGTTACCAATATGTTATCTTGAGATATTTTCCACAGTAAGTTTTAGACTAAAATAAAATCTCCTTTGCATTTAAAATGCATCTAGAGGAACAATCAATAAAACTAAACTTCCAGCTGTGCAACAGCTTACATTATTTCCCCAGTGAAGTTAGTACTTTATAGTGGTAGTAACATTCAGCAATATTTTGTCATGGCCAGAGATTTTAGTTTCTGCTGTTTGTTTTATTTGTTGTTCTTTAGGCCACAGTGAAAATCCTTTGTTAGTGGTGAAAATCCCTATTGAGATTCAGGAGATATTTCTGCACGACTTGTATTGCAATTTTTCAGGATAGAGCAACCTCAAATTTAAAAAAAAAAATGTATGTCTGTGAATGGGCAAACAGAAATTCACTGGATTGCTGACATACTGTACATTCATATGGAACCATGAAAAAGTCATTCTCCTATTTTTAGGGACCCATTAGGGTGTTAAGCACAGTAACCCCTTTTAGGAGAGCAGAATTTAATTGTGATGGCCATGAGCTGCTGGTATCTGAACTTGTGGGTTGTATGCATTGATTTGGTATTTTTTCATTTCTTTTCTACCAGACCCATGAAAGTTAGAAAATCAGTTACAAGAAGCTTAGCAGATGTTGTATTTTATTTCTTCCACTTAAAAGAACATTTGTGATCATATCCTGAGGGATGTGCCACTTGATTAAAATCTATCCTCTCCTCAGAAATTCCAGAAAATGTACCCTGTCTTTGAGATCTACACATTTATAGAATCATAGAGCCACAGACTGGTTTTGGTTGGAAAGGACCTCAAAGCCCATCCATTTCCAACCCCCTGCCATGGGAAGGGACACTCTCCACCAGCCCAGGGTGCCCAAAGCCCCATCCAAACTGGCCTTGAACCCTGCCAGGGATCCAAGGGCAGCCACAGCTTCTCTGGGCACCCTGTGCCAGGGCCTCTGCATACACGCAAGTGTCAGAACCACTGAATTTCTCTCTCCAGTCATACTCTTATTTGTAACCACGCCTTGAGCGAAGGAGTTACTGATGTCACCCTTGGCTGACGAGGGTACTATGACTGCAGCAGACATACATAGTGTGTAGCCATTTGCAGAGATGTTTAACGTGGTCTCTATGAGCACGTGGTGGCATTTGAAACAAAACACTTGTGCAATGACATGTTGATTTCCCATGCCTTAGAAATTCTGTCTTTTGTTCCCTCTTTTCAAAATTAGGGACACTGCACCCATGGCAAATCAGACTGGAGTCAGTCTCTCAACTTACAAGCAAACCAATAGGATTTATTTAGCTTTGTTGCTATCATTGTCCTCAATTTATGTAACTGTAAGATTGGCAGGGACCCACAGGATTCAATGTCCTGTTATACGCAGTCCTGTCATACAATCTTGTCCATCTAGCAGTATATTTCAGCACGCAGTTCAGCCTTTAATAAATCTGTATTCAAGAGTATGTATAAAAATGGGTTTTTAAAAACCAACCAAAAACTAATTTTGGAAACTAATGGAAGTTTTGCCACCAGTTTTAATACAAACATTATGGATTCAGTACTAGCTGTCTAGTTTCTCAGTGCAAAGGAATTTGAGCATACAGTTATATTGTTTGCTGAAATGGATTTATTTTGTTATGGTCGTTGCTACTATTTATAAAGCTGTAACAGCTCAACAGAGAGCAGGCCCCAATGCTGATGATTCATCCAGTCTATACGTTACTAACCAGTTGTTCGTTATGAATCTTCTGCTCCTTCAGAACCGTTCTACTGAAATGACATAAATATGAGAGTCATAAAGAAAGGAACCCTAATTTTTGTGCCAATAATAATTATAGTAAATGCCAGTGTATTTGGATAGCTGAGGGGAAAATCTTCAAGTCCTATTTTTAAACTCACACATTACAACATCTCCTGATGACAAGTAAGTGTGCTTCTACCAACTCAAGCAGCTTGTTCAAATTTTAGTTTTCTTCAAGTGCTGAGTGTATTGGAATACTGGAGAGCTGTGACTCTATAATTCTTCTATTCTTTATATCTGTATGAAGCAACAATATGCTAAGCAATCATTTAAGAATAGTATAAGAAATAATGATCATAAACTATATAATAATTTAAACAAAATAGAAAATTCTGAAGTAAAAATTAAGGTAAGGGAATATTACATTGTGATCTTTGGGATGCTTTTGCATGAGGAAATGGTGGGGGAGTGGGATGATCTGAAAATTCAGTGTTGTTGACATAAATCTTGTTGGGTTTTGCATACCTTAGGCTGTACTCAGAATAGCATGAAGAAGGGGAGCAAGATAGAGGGACCAGGATAGAGCATTAAAATTTTGGGACAGACTACTCAAGGTAAATCCCTTTAAGCAGTTAATTTACCCAGGGCAATTAACAAGAGGGTACTCCTTCTCATCTCAAGGAGATATAGGACATACAGGAAGTTTATAATGGAAGTGGGGAACTGCAGGGACAGTTCCTTTGAAATGAATACATCAAATGCAGTGTTCCAATGCTAAATGATTCTGAATGAGAAGCCTGCTGAAATTGGCATGTTCCCCTGAGACTCAGCTTTGACCAGTGCTGTAATGACAGTGACCTCTGTTGTGAAGCGATTTGATGTCTACTAATGAAAAGGTCTCTATAACTGGTACATATTCTTAAGGAATCTAAGAAAGAAATCCTGAGACTGAGATTATAGGAAGGATTTCTCTATATGAAAGTAAGTTGTATCCCCCTGCTTTTCAGTTCTCTCTATGCATAATAATTCTGTGTGTTTCATTTTGAGTATCTGTCACTTTGTGTGTCCCACTTGAGTCTTGGCAAGAAAATGAGGAATTAATGAGTAATAGCGCAGACTATTAGCAGGTTCCTAAATGAGTCTGTTGAAGGAGATACTGCTCTTTACAGGATACTGTGCTTGGGTTAGTGTGGCCAGACAGGGAATGGGTTTTACCTGGGAAGAGACAGCTGGCAACTGTAAACCCCTTATGTACTGCCTACAAAACTGTCTCAAGTCCCTTGGTGTATCTGGAGAAGGCAGAAAACCACAAAGGCTTTATAGTCTTCTGCCACCTACCAGTAGGGAAAGTAGGGAGTTTCTCTTCATTTGGATGCATAAGATTGTGATGGGTCTGTAGTTTGTATGAAGCAATCTGACCATTGACAACATTTTACTCCTGACAATCCAATCCTGATTTCTGGTTTTGTTATATAGCATAACTGTGCTGCCAACATCATTGGCATTTCTTTTTGTTTACTCTGATGGCCAGTAAATCGGAGATCTCATTTCAGGGAAGAAACTATGAGTTCTGTCAGTTTTGTTTCATAAGTCTAGGGCAAAATAACATTCAGTCATTACCTGGTTTTTATTATCTTGGTTAAAATTCAACCCAACATAGTAGTACTGGAGGGGTTTACTGCCCCAGTGCAACTTGGTACGGTCACTGTTGTCACCATGCCCAGTTTTAATTCCAGATGTTAGGAATATATAGAGTCAGTATACTTTTCTGAACTTAAAAGTAAAATAAAAACTTACAGCTTTTTTTAAAGCAATTTATATTAACTGTTTTGAAGGATTGTAGTGATAAAAAAAATCATGCTTTCCTTTCTAAATAGAAGTACCTTTTCTATCCAGCAGAGAAAATATAACTTAAAATTTACAGAATATCAATATTCAACACAGTCATCTCCAAACCACCAGACTTATCTACCATCATGGATCCTTTTCCCCTTTTTCAAGCACTAAATTTTCTTGCCCATGCATCTCTTCCACGCTGACACAGAGCCAAGCGTAAGAGCACGATCTGTATTTAATAGACTATGTTCTCTCGGCCAGATTGTTGCTGGATACAGGTATATAGCTGAAGCAGCTTCTTTGAGGAATTCTTCCAATGGTTCTAATTTAGTAAGATTTGATTGGAAATTAATATGAATGTCCAGGTTTTCCAGAATACTCTGGTTTTTCCACCTCTGTGAATTCATTTGCTTTTACACAATTAAATCAACTACATGGGTGAGGATGTAATTTTTTAGGAAGCAATTGTTCTGGCTCAGAACCATCCATGTTTCTGCTTGTGAAAAGTTCCATGCTCGTATATTTTAATACTTCTTGCCATGTGTGCACGTATCTTTGTGCTAATTGCACTTATTGATATGTGTTTTGAAAAACCCACAAGTCCAAGAATGCGAAACAAGAATAATTTTCCTAATTCTGGCATAGAATTTGGACAGTCTGTATCCTGTCTTTTTAGTACCTTTTACGCTTGCAGCTATTTAATGCATGGTTTTTGTCTTTCCATTCCAGTGTGAGGAAGTGGAATCTCACAGCTTTGTTATTTTCATTTATTTACCTTTTTCCCTGTTAGGGGATCTACCTCATCTGCACAATTATCACCAGCTGGTTTTGCACCTCTCTGCAAATGAAAATTGACTTACGTAGCTTCATGGTACACACTGTTAAACACATCTCCCATTCTGTAGTGATTAGACATGTTGTTAATTTGCAGAGAAAGTTGAGGGGAATCTCTGGCCAGGAAATGGCTTGCTCACACTGTGTCGCATGTAAAACTATATATACTTCCTGAAAGAAAGTTCAGTTATTCCAGTTGGTTTCTCCATCCCATAATCTATGTTAGCCATTATGAGATGAAATGAAAAGTGACAAATTTATTGGCAACTTTGTTGCTTTCTAGAAACCAGACTGAGACCACCAACTCATTCACAGTAGGTCTCCAAAGAGCTATAAAATGAAAATGAGTTTTGGTTGCTCTCGACCTGAGGCTAAATTCTCCTACTGCTCTATAGCTGAACTGGAAAATTCCCTATCCTCATCCCAACCATCTGAGCAAACTATCCTGTATAAATAATTGTTGATATGGGTTATTCTTCCCCTTGCTACAAAAAGTTGAAAAAGCATTCATATATCTGGGTAATGTCACAGGGAGGGTATAGCTTACCTTTATGTATTTCTTTTTTTAAGTCCAATACTCCAAAAGTAATCAGATAAATGAGACTCTTTAATGGCTGATGATTGGATGAAAGCTTCACTGATTAAAGACCAAAACTGACAGAGTATCAATCACTGCTGTTTTTGATTAAGTACCTCACTAATCTCTGTCACTGTATAATGACTATCCTGGCAAACAGAGTCTGATTGCTGCAGGGAAATCATTTACATTAATCAAATAAAGTAAGAAAGATACTGATGTACTTTACTATTCAAGTAAAGAAGCTGAATGTCTCTTTCTGAAGGATCTGGATGGACAAGATACCTTTAGAAGGAAAAACCTAACTGAACTATATAATCTTTATTCTTCTAAAATCTGCTCTTAAGAGCAGCAACATTTTCTCTCACTGACCCCGATCCAGGTTTTTAAGTTTCCCATAAGCAGTTCATCAACAAGTCAAATTTATTAGGTAAGAAATTCCAAGTGTAAGTAGCAATTAACCTGAAATTGCTACCTATTAAAAGGTATTAGGTTTAATAAAAGGAAGAGACCTTAATTCTTCTGACCAGACCAAATGAACAGCAGGCCTTGTCTCCTTATATATTTTTTTAGTAGTTTCTGGAGATTGCTGGTTTACTTGAGGATTGAAAAAATAACAGTGTTTGTAGTAAGTTGTTTAAATAAAGCCATTACTTCAATCTACCAATACTACCACTCTTATGCATCAGTTAAATCTCTGGATTTTTTTGAAAACATCTAGCTATCACTTTCAGGTCTGCAGAGAACAATGAAACACTGCTGTGATTGCAAAATGCATGCTTATCTGCAGCAAAAACCTCTTGGAGCTTAGATGCAAGTAGGGAAATCTGTATTGTGTAACTGCTGAAATTGCCAACCTTCCTAAAGAAATTCCTCACACACAGTCCCCATGAGATTTTCAAACCAGTTTCTTTTCCATCTGTTAGTCAGTCTGATAGCTTTTTTCCCAGGGCTTTGTCTTGGATCTTTGCAGAGAAAGCAGCTGAGTACAATATTTGGTGAGGCTGATGTACATCTCATCAAACCCAAAAATCCTACTGTAAAGCATTCACTCCTCTATGACATGAGAGGCTCAACCTGATCTGAGTCCAAATCTCCCATATGGCAGGAGGAGGCCCTCCTAGCAGGCTTTTGGGTACTCTGGAAGTAAGGGCATCCTTTTGAGGCTAGGTCATGTTGTGGAAATAACTAAAATATATTCAGTGCATGCAGAGTAGAAGAGGTGCTTTTTAGCCTATTGATATTGAGGCTGAGGTCTGAAAGGGTTGACTGAGGTAATTCAGTACAAAGTGAAATGAACTGAGGTCTTCCGTTCCTTAAATAAGGCACCCTATAAATTGGACTGTCTATCTTCAGGGCATATTAGAGATAAGATGTGGAGGCTAACTGTGAAAGGGCAGATAAATAAATGGGACATGAGCACCTAATTCATTGCTGTTGTAGTGCCATTGGAATCAATGATGTTACCTGGGAATGAATTTAGCCCAATGCTAATAAAGCTATCAGCAGAGGTTGGAAAATAACATTTTTCTTCTTGGCCATGACTGACTGAAATCTTTCTCCTGTCATATAATCAGTAATTGTAAGAAGCTATGTACACCAGTGGTGCAATAGAAATAATAAATAACCTCTGTACAAAGGATATATGGTCAAAGACTCCGAGAACACAGCAGCTTATTTGAAATAGCAATACATTACTGGTCTTCAAATTAACAACAGAAGAAAAATGAACTCCATTTATCACATAACTTACCTATCTCGAGTATAATATGTATCAGCCTTTGTATTACTTAGTGAACATTATAAACAAAGCAAGGATGGATTGCCAGTGGTAATAAAGCAAAGCAAAAAAGATTTTGGAGAAACTTAAATTTACAATCCAAACTCTCAGTTTCCATTACTTTAGAAGCCTGGCTGAATGAAATTAAGTGCCCAATATTCAAGCATAGTTGCTGTAATTTTATGTGCCTGTTAGGCATTTACTCATGTAAATGGATGGGCAGTGTCCAATTAGTCTGTGCAAATCAATATTCTATTTCAGTGTTCAATTACAGCAAATGAATGTAACCCTATGTTTTCAAAAATATCAAAATCATTTTTAAAAGCAGAGAAAATTTGAAAGAATGAGAAGCCAGAAATGGAGCTGTCTAGTAGGCATTCATATTTTAAGAAGCTTGTCTTAGCATTTGAGTTTTGGCATATGAGTTATCATAATAGCTTTTGCCCAGATCTCCTTGGTAGCTTAAGCAAGCCAAGGGGATAGAGTATACTAAATCTTACACATGTACAGAACAAAGGCTAGGGTCACCTAATAGGTTACATCTTTGCTGTATACAAATAGTATGAAGACATCTGTAGGGAGGGCCAGAATTCATTTCTTTATGTGAACAGGTTTGTGCTGTAATGATATGGTAAGATTAAAATGAAAGTAGTTGAAATTAAAAATTTGAACTAGAGGGTGAATTAAGAGATCTAATTTTTGTGTAAGTCTTACATGTGCTTGTGAGAGAGAGACCATGCTTTAAATTACAGCTTTTTAATTATATCAACTATGCCGACCTTGGAATGGGATACTTTGTGGCAGGTATATTCAGGTGTTACCACAGCACACTTCTGCTCTTTTTGAAGAATAAAGACATGTCTTGGCCCTACTCCCCATAATATGAATAAGCTTCAAGCAGTTTGATTTCTTAAAAAGTTATTTTCCAGTGAATGTGGAAGCAGCCTAAGAGTGAAAATGAACATTCAGGAAGCAGTCATGAAATGTTCAGAACTGTTCTTTTGGAGTATTTTGGTAATTCTTTCTTACCTTATCTTGCTCCTCTTGAAATATATAGTTCCTGTGAAGGAATGTGATAGGAAACCTGGAAATTAATAAGTGCAGCCTAAAGGCTGTGCAACACACAGATAGTAAATTTTTGCTCTGCTTTGAAAAATTTTTTATCCAGCTAGCTATAGCAGGTGCAACATATGGCAGGATATAAGTCTATGTGGTCCCAAGAGGACAGTGAGAACTCAGTGGTGTGATAGCCAAGCCTTAGTAGTCTATGTTCATTTTGTTCCATTTCTGTTTAGTATTTTTCAGTGTGTCAAGGAAATAGAATGTTGTTGATGCTATTTTTCTGCACTTGTCATAATAATATGCTACAGGAACAGGGAAATATCAGTAATTATATAGTCATGAGATATCATACTGTTATACAACTGATTCTGGTAGGAACCAAAAATGCAGCCAACATCCGTTGTTCTGATAGTCTCTCCATTTTGATGAAAACTATTCAGTAAAAATAGGAAAATATGTTTTTAAAATGTTGATGAGATTTTAATGTTATTTCTGTTACTGGAAGTTTCTGAAAGACTGAAGGAAAAGCAGTTGGATGTGTTGATATCCAAAACAGCAATCAGAAAAAACAATGCAGTCCTTTAAAGACAAAATGGACCAGAACTAGACATTCCTTGTGAAGTGCACAGCAAAGATATATTTTTTTAAAAGTAATAAAATATGAATGAGAAATTATTAACCTAGCAAAACCCCCAGTTGTAAACCTCCACCTCTTCCAGTAATTTCCTTAATATATATCCCAAGTTTCCCTTTCTAATTTTCTCTTTGACCTGCTGAAGCCCCCCTAATCTCTTAAGGTAATGTTAAACAAAGGAACATGGAACACACAAATTTCCAGGCTGAATGAACCTTGAAGTAAATCAAATCTAAAATATAATCTCCAGTAGTACCCAAATCCTATTGGCAAGAAAAGGTGTGTAATACCAGCATTCAGACTTCTTAGAGAGGTTTTATGAACTGATGTTCACCACATACAGTTTTTCTTTCTCTTCTTTTTTTTTTTTTTTTTTTGGTTTTGCATTCTCTACCTGTTTTGAAAGAAAACAAGGGCAGTAGCAATGTCTAGAAATGCAGGTCTTGAAAATACAGTCCATATGGTTTTACCCATAGGTCACAGCTACTCTAGAAAGGTCTACCACATAGAAATTAATCTTGAGATGACTCTGCAACATTTCTCCTGTATATTGTCAACATTTTCCCACCTTAGTAGCACATGAATTTTGTTGCTGATGGAAACCATTCTTATCACATATGTTCCAAATTGTCTTGATTACCTGTAAAGGAATATACCAAATGTGTAATTCAAATGAGCAGCAGCTGTCACTTGCTTTCAGAATAAAACACATTCAGATTATGGCTTGTGACCAACAGCTTCTGATGCCAAAAGGTGTATTTCATTGTAGATCAAATTGACATGCCTGTAATGAGGTCAATTATCAGACAATTTGGAAATATAATGAATTTTTTTATTAAGCAATGCTAAATAAAAATAAGACTGCAGTGACTGAATAACTGGAGTCTACTCTCCTCATGTCACTTCGCATGCAGAAATTACCCTGGTGCAATATATGCTTTTTATCTGTCTTGAGCTTTCCACACTGGGATTGTTTTACTAAACAATTGCCTTTGGTAGCTCCTGCTCATTTGATTATCCTATGATCACATGCTCTTCTCACTGGTTTTTTTTGTTTGTTTTTTTTTTTTAAATCTTCTGAGAAATCAGAGACAACCTTTTAATTTATTCAAGTGAACATTTATGGAAAATATACAGAGAAAGTTGCATCCAAAAAAGGATGCTCTTATGTAGTCTCTCTGTTTCAGATGCAGGTAATTTGACTTTTTAGGGCAAACAAGGCCCCTTAGATCTCAGTACTAGGCATAAGACAAACTGGTTTACAAAGGTTCTATAGCAAAATGAATCTAAATCAAAACTGCAGAGAAAGGTTCTGTTTTAAAAAGGACTTAAATGAAATGCCAGGTACAGGACAGACTGAAGGGGTGAGAATCCTTATTCCTGACTGAAGTCCCAAACCTAAATTAAAAAAGCCTTCTTGGAAGTGTAAAGGATTTATATTTTCCCTGTGCCCTTAGATCCACTACAAATTCATAATACATCCTTTAAACTTTGTTGCACAGAATGAAATCCATTTTATTCTGGAAGTCCTTTAAATTAAGACTTTGATAGTCTTATTTTACATCCCTGACATTACTTTCTGAACACACGCTAGCTCCATTACAGTAGCTTTTCAACCTGCCAGCTCTGACTTGTTAAGCAAATATCCAACAGGGTATAAATAGGAATGGTATTCAGTAATAGGGACATCCAAGTTCTTCACGCACTCAAGACACAATCTGGCTTTTGCTTTTGTAAAAAGACAAAAGTCTATGAAACAGTGTCTGATATGCATATCCTTCTACACCAGAGGTGTTTCTCACGGGTAATAAAAGCTCAAAAAAACCTAGGAACCCCATGAAGCTACCCATTGCTATGAACTTTTTTTGCCACCTACTGTCTGCAGTTATATCCCTATGCTGCTTGATAAATTAAAAGAGTTTTCAGAAGATGTCCTGTGTTACCGATGAATATTCATGCCCACTTGAAGTCTAATTCTCAATTACAAAGGGGAAAGAACTAGTGTGGATTTTTCCAGACCCTCCAACCATGAGAAATGTTTCAGGGGATTTGAGAGCAGTGCCAATGTGATCCAAGGAAAGAATTATTTCTGGCCATAATAGTTGACTCATTCTATCCAATTTTGAGTCCCAAAGCAGCCTCTGCAGAGGGACCTGTGAGCAGTATTGGTGCAAGGCAACGTAGTACCTTGTTTGTAAAAATTGTGTTTGCTGTTCTGTTTTTTGCCTTAATGAGAGACAGGGCTACTGGAAGTACAGAGGATAAAAATCATCCTTCCTTGTAGGTTTTCATGCCCCTCGGTCCTTTAAAAAGCTCAAATTAGGAGAAACTCCAGCAGCCACCAGTTCTAGTCACTGACAGTGACACCATTCTGTGAACACAAGAAGAACAGCCCTGATCGTTGTGCAGAGTTAGGAGAGCACAGATCTCCCTGGTGTTAAGTTCTGCTACAGAGCCTAGCAAGGCAGCACTGCTTGCATAGATCTCCTGGTATGTGTTATCTTGCAGCTGGAAGAAGGTGAAGAACCACCTCTTAGTCACTGCAGTCCTTACGGGAAAGAAATTAATTAGAAAAAGTTAGCTGCAGGCTACAATAAGTAGATATATAAGCAAAGTTCATTCTCTGAGCTATACAGAAGGTCATCACTGCAATAAAATTTCATTTCTTGGTTTTTTGGATATGGGTGAATACTGATTCTATTTTTTTTTTGTTATTATTATTTTATTAAGAATTTCAAGGAGACAGAGCTTGTAAGAGTCTATTATGGGAGATGCCCATAGAAGATCATGCCATCAATACAGATTTTGTCAGAGTTTTTTAAGCTCTAAAAAGATATTAGAAAAAAAAATTCCAGAAAATAGCCATGTTGATTTTTATACTGATAAACACTGAATTATTTTCCCAGGTTCTGCATAAGGTCAATCAGCTTTCTCACCTCTCTACTTCTGGATTAGCAGTAGATAAGCAAAAGGCAAACAACAAAAAAACATACAGTAGTTTTCCCTGTGTGTGTACTTGTCTGTTTAGTGCTGTTGATCCTTCAAAGCACTTTGCAACTAAGAAACTTAAAACTTCCATAGGGCAGCTCTTACAGCACGCTTCACAGGTGCTGTCAGTTCATGCTGTTGGTAACTCTGTGATAATGTCACTGCCCACGTGTGTCTTTTGTGTTTCCTATCTCCCTGCTCAGGACTGTCATTTTATACAGAGGCAGCTTTTTGGCAACCTTGAATTGGGTCAAAACAAGCTGAGTTTCTCAACTAGCATAATTTAAGAGATTCTTCAGACACAATATTTCGGCTCTGGAGATTTGTACTGTTGAATCTGAAGTAATTGTTTCTCTCACCCATTGAGATGTAATTACAATCAGCAGCCACCATTAAAGGTGTGTACATTTGTGACATTACTGCAGTAGGTTTCAAATCTCGTATAAGTTGATTATCTTCACAGCTTCCCTTTTCCAAGTCAAAGTAGCAGTTACATGTATTTTGGAAGTGCATTTTTTAGCTGGATGGAACATATGTTGTTTCATTTTTAATTTCAAATTTCATTTAGTCAGAGAACTGTTTTGAAATTCCCCTCAATCTTTGTTACTTACAAATCTTCACAGAAGTCGTTGACAGTGGGTTTTATTTCTTTTATCAGTCACACCTGTCTACAAATCATTGTCTCATTTTTTAACAAAATCTAATTAGTGACAGTGTCTCTCTTGCTTGCGAGGACATTTAAGGTTTATAGCACTAAGGGAACAGGGTGATGAACTGCCAGCACTCCATTTTTGGGCATTTGTGACTGCTAAAGGATCCTAATGCCGGGAGAAGAACATGCCCTGATAGATAATTGTGAATACTTTTGGAGTCAGAGCGGGTTCTCATGGGAGATAGATGGGAACCAGAAGTCTGCTCTGCTGCAGTCATCCTGAGTGATGCTTATGGAATGTTTTTTTTCCTCATGTACCAGGAGAAGGAAAACAGCATTTGGGGTGATTGGTGTTTTGTTGGGTTTCTTTGGTTGTATGGGTTTTTTCTGCATTTTACTCAGTGTCACTCCCATTTTTGCTGACCTTGAGATTTGTAGTGGAGTTTTTGTGATTCCAGAAGTAGTCACTATTTTTAAAACATGTGGTAGTACTTAGGGAACAGACATGCTTTGGGGATTGCTGAATGCAGACAAAAGCTTAAACATTTTTGGATTTTTATTATAGAAATGCATAAAATTCTGTGCTTTGCTATGTGAGCATCAGACCCGATCTCCCCACTTCCACTGTCATGGTTGTCTTACTGAAGATAGAAAAAAAAAATGGAGCTAGGTATTAAATTTCTCAGAATTCAGTGACTTTGGTTTAGTCACCTCACGTAGGGACTGGTAATGAAGTTCACAGGCAGATCCTGTTACAGGACCTGTGTTCTCCAGGTGTGCAGGGCTTATTCAGTTTGACATGGGAGCATTTTTAGTCCAGATTGATGGAAGTTGCTGTAAAGCATTCTCATTGCAGTGCTAAGTTTCTTGAGAATCACTCAATTCTGGAAATCAATCTCTTAATTTATTTGCATAGGATAAACTAAGGTACATGTTAAGGGCCTGTAGTGATTATCTGACTTTTGATATTTTTTTGAATTTCAAAGATACAAACTTCAAGGGCTTGGTTAAATCTCCACTAATTAGTAGAAATTCAGTTATAGTATATATTCCTCTAGCAATTAGTAGATGTACATTGGTGCTGGTGTCAAAAACTGGATAGAAGCCAGTCCAGGGCTCATTATCTCACCAGAAATCCTTGGTCGCTAATCAGCATTCGATAAAGATTAGACGGTTCCCTGCCGGCACTTGGCTATTAAATTCCATTTATACTGTTGCCCCATAAATACTATAAATTCTCTTTCATTAGCAGACTGTTCACAAAATCCTTTGAAAATAGAAGTTTCATTTGAGGATGACTGAACAAAATGGAATCTAATTAGGCTAGAAGACCCCAAACCACCATAATTTCTCACAGTGTAATAATGCCAAAGTAATGCTTTTGAAGCTGTTCTGCTACAGTATTTCCAAATAAATGTGTGTCATTAAATTAGGAGGGCTTAGCAAGCTGGGATGCATGATAGTTCTGGTCTAAAGGGCAAAGATTTATAGATGGCCATGAAGAGAGCTGGGATTTTCTAAGTTAAATTACACCCATGGTGCATTGCTGCATTTGAAACCACCATTTCACTTTACAGCAATTTTAGAAGAAAATCAGTTTTCCAGCAAAAGAAGCTACTGGTACTCTTTCCCACAGAGAAACTGGAGGGACACAGACCCTTTATGTTGGATCTGTAAGGCTTATTATTGTAAATGTATTGTATATGGACTGATGAGAATACCTGATACTTCTCTCCTAGTTCCTCTGGTGCTTGGGAAGGATGAAAATTTAACTTGTTCCTGTTTTTTGTGTATGTAGAAATAAGCACTCAGAGCTGCTAAAGAAGGTGTTTAGGTTTCTAAAGTGATTAGACTCTGGGTTAAAATCAAATGCCATGCCACTGTGTCAGTCTTTGTGAGCATTTATCTGTAACCATCATTTTCTTGAGTATTTGAAATATTTTGTGGGGATGACACGTATGTGGTATCCACAGCAGTGGCAATGCTGCATCTCACTGGCACTTATTTGGTGTTGACAATCAGATGAGTGGTGCTGATACCTTAGAATCTTCTGCAGAACAAACAGATTTCTGCTACTAATACTAGCAATCTTTCATTCATTTTCTTCTTTTGCTTTCCTGTTCTCTTCTCTGCTTACTCACCTATCCATCCTTGCTTCTCCTTCCCACAGTTTTACCCTCAGGAGATTTGGAATTGTTGAAAAGTATCTGATCCTTTGGTCTCAGTACAAACCAATTTGACTGCAGATGAATATTTGGCAGCCATGCCACTGAGATTTAATTGTAATTTCGCTGAGAGAAATATTTGTTTGTTCTTCATAAAGTCATTTGTTAATGTGCTGATAAATCTTTCTGTTTGCACTCACTGGGCCATGTGTGTAATGGCAGATCTGTCTTGGGAAATTATAGCTATACACTGCAGGCCACGGGGAATGAATAGCCTGGTAAGCACAAATACTGCTAAGTGCACCCTGCATCCAGGTGCTGCATTCCTCCACCAGTTCCTGTGCTGACCTACAGGATTGATCTTGTTCCTTCTTAATAGCGACCTTGAAACAAAGGATCACTGTACTTGCATCCATCTTCGGGAAGGCTGTGCAGTACTGCTGAAAGAGGAATGTAATTTGGGTGCAGAACCACAAGGGTATTTAGGGACAGGGTTTCTTTAATTAGAAGTAGAATTTTCATTTAAATTATTTGTATTTGGATAGGAAGAATATGAGAAAAATGAAGATACGATCTAGCCTCTCACATAAATATGCTGTAATTTTCTATCACGTGGATATTTAGAAAGATAAAAGGACTGTTAATTTAAAAGTTAAGTGTGCAGTTTCAACATGCAAGAAGTGGTAATTATGCATTTAAACATGTTTACATAATTAGATGAGCTACTAAAGATCTGATACACAATTGAGTTACTGTAGCTTAATGAGTTACCACTTGACAACTGAATAATACTAAAACTGCATATGTTCTTTTAGCCTGTCCTAAATATGGGCTCAGAAGAATTAACATAAGTCTCTCACCAAGGTTTACTCTGATTTATCTCACATTTCTTGTTGGTTAAGAGTATGTATTGGATAATTGTAGTGTAGTATGTATTTGATGCATAGAGGATACTTAAATCACATCTGAATTCTGAGGAGTGTTTTCCCTCCAATGTTTCTGAAGTGGATTGATTCAATCAGAGTTATTTTGTCTTTATGACAAGATTTGTAAAATCCATGGGGATGACATTCAGTTTTTTCAATAACTAAAACATTGTCCATGAAACTTTCTGAATATTTAGCTTTGTTCTGCTGTACCTAGCTTTGCTCTTTAGAAAATGCTGTACTCCAGTCTCCACCCAAACGCCTTGTTCCCTGATTTTGATTTCTGTGCTGGAGACTACTGGAGAGTTTTCAGATTCAGAAGAGCAGCAACTATAGGAACAAAACAGAAAATTACATGTTTCCATTACTCCCTTTTTCACTATGTCACACTCATATGAGGAACATCTGTTGGGCTTTTTACATCAGTAGATGCTGCCATCTTCATTTGCAAGGAGCAGGGAAGTGAAGGGAAAAGGGAATGTCCTGTCACTTTATTTTTTGGTATGTAATGACTTTCCATCCTTCAGAAACAAGCTCTGGGCAAGCAGTTCAACTGGTAGAGCTGTTTTGCTGGTGGCATCTCACATGTTTTTCACACCATAAACTTCTAGCAAAGCCTGTTGCAGGAAGAAACTGATGATTCCCAACAACTCAAACAAATTAGAACTGTTTAATCAATCTCTAAGAACTGAGCAATGTCAGATTCCCTGCAATGCAGCTCAATGCAATGCAGAGGATCATTCAGGATGTTTTACAAACACTGGAAGATACTAGTCCTATATACATACATAATTCACAGATTTCCTAAAAGGCTTAGAAGTACAAAATATTGCCAAAGAATGGCAAAAGCAATCCTAAGCAGCTTCCGAGCATTTCAAATGCCCTTTTGGGCCAGGCAACTTGGTGAGCTGACAGCTGTGCTGTTGGATAACAGCTGCTAGGTATCCTAAGTCCTTGCTGTTAGAGAAAGGGAGCTAGGAGAGACTGCTGAGACTGATGTGGCTGGGTCACTCTGGGACCCAAATACACGTACCACAAATCCCTTCTGCCACAAAGTCTACCAAGTACTAGTAAGAAAACACAGGCCCTGCTTGTTTAGAGTGTGGAAATGATGTCTTCATTTTTTACCTATACAGCAGTTCTTCTCACTGAAACGGAGGAGTTAATGTTATTCTGTAATCTGGACAGCAGCCACATATAGAAATCAGAAATATATTTCTTGATCTGCAGTAGAGTACTGTGGAACCAGTCAGGCTAGGGAAAGAACCAGGGGGAGTGGAGCTGAGGGTGATCCAGATCTTGGGTAACAGAAAACAAAGGGGTCTGCACGGCACAAAGCAGATACCTGAATTACCACCAGGGAGCTGCCAAGCTCGACTTGAGAAGCCCAGCTCAACAAAGTCCTTCTCAACAAGGCTATTTAGCCCCTGTGGAGAGCTGCACTAATACGATTATGTGACTTCTGCTGTGCAGGATTTCTTGCTCAAACGTACCTAAAATCTTTACACAGGATTAGATCATATGGCATAGAAATGCTGTTGAGGAGTTGCTTGGCTGTATCTGAGGATATGAAAAACGGGTCAATGTCCTTGAGTGCTTTTTAGAGCTCAGAGAAGAGCAGTGAAGCAGCAGCAAAGGAGTGTGCACAATACAGGCATTCTGCTTTTTTTTTTGGACACATTCAGTGAAATAAATGCAAATTTTGACATTGGATTTGATAGCTAACACCACCAAAAAGAGACTGTATTGCTCTGTATGCTATGGTATAGCCCATAAAAATAGAGCCTGTTTTTATTATTGGAAATGGCTATGGTAACAGTGCTGTTTTATTTTGTAGGCTTGCACCCCCCTGGATTTGGTTTTATTACACCAACATGCCTTCTGCCTGTCATTTGTCAGCTTGTGTGGTTTCACAAAAATAATTAATCAGTCTGTCCTATACAAAAGCCATAGTCTGTAATGATAGTGTCAGGAACAAGAGGGGCGGTTTGTGAAAAGTAGAACACGCTGAAGGAATGTCTGTATTCCTTGTTTACAATGAAATATGTGGTGGGAGGTAAAAGTAGATCATCCTGTTCTTGTGCATAGTAAATGATAATTGACATATATAACAATCAACTGCCAGACCCAGAAATAAGCCCATGTCTTTTCCATAATCAGACAAAACCTGTGATATCTTTCTTTTCAAATTCAGTTGTGAGTCTCTTTTCTCATTCTGTAGGGACAGAGGTCGCTCTGTTTCTGTGGAATCCTTGAAAATCCCAAGTGACTTCTCTCATTAGGAACACCGTGGTTTTGTTGCACAGCTGAATTCCCCGCGTTTCAATGCAAAAATGTTGCTCTATTGAGTAATGACCCGTATTCCAGCAATGACAAATAATGACTTGTGTTCTGTGCAAGTGCATTAATTGTACCCCTGCTTGCCTTTTCCTCAAATATGTCAAACTGACAGATTAACACAGGATATAGTTTTTATAATTCCTTTTCGATGGAATATGGATCATTTATATTGCTATTTATATAGATGATTATCGCATCATTGTAGCATATCACATGGATATATACAAATTTAATATAAAACAGTAACTATAAAAGTATTCATCCAAGAGCAAAATTTGTAACATCTGAAATAGGTCTATACACTGACAAACTACATATACAGACTATAGGCTATTTGGTATATGCTTTCTAGAAAAGTGCTTAGGTGCACTGAGGTGTTGTGCTTGTGGTCAGGACTGAGCATCTGAAGACAACAGAATGGCAAATGAAGGCTTTCTTGCTTTTTTGCAGCAGGTGGGCTTTCTGCCTAGAAAAGATCTACACAGAGATATTTTAAGTCTAATCCTAGGATGATAACTTTAAGTACAATCATATATCCAGGCTAGGACTGATAGCATGGTTTTACATAGGTTCTTGTGGGTGATTTGGCAAGGGACATGTCGTCCTGTCTGTGAGCTTTTTGTCTGGCCTTGTGGAAATATCATTCTGCTGCTAGTTTTGCTCAGACTCGTATGCTAACTTTACTTCCATTCCCATCAGCAGGAATGCTCATGGGAATAATGCTAAAAACATATGTAGGTCTTGACAGGATATTAGTCTATGTATGCACAGGATGAAGTGAACATAAGTCCAGGCTTTCAGCATGTTAATTTTACTTGGTGTTTGTGCAGGCTAACGAATTCTGACTTCTGTTTCCACTTCTCAGACTTGCAAGCAATTAAAAATAGTGGCAGACATCACTTCACTACATGGGTAATGAGACCAAATCAGGTCATAAGTCATTTGGGACTACACTGATATATATGTCTAGTCACGTGTGAACTAATGTTTCACAAATTTATGAAGCGGTTTTGTAATACCTAGAGGGTGGCCACATCCAGTTCATTGACTCTACTTGTAGTGGATCTCTAATCAGTTACAAAGCCACAGCATCTCTTTTATACAGCAATTAAAATTACACAAACACACCCCCCACAGAATCAGATTGGTTCAAGGATTTAAAATCCGTACTCCACCTACAAAGGTAAGTGGTGTCTTTAACTGTTTTGTTGACCATGCATCATAAATTATTTTTTATAATTTAGCAGGGTGTTTTTACTTTTTGGAGTGCTCTGTAAACAGGCAGCAGCTTTTCTCATTTTATTTATTTTTAAATTTTGGATCTTGGAGGATTTTAGCAATTCTACAGGAGTAATATGGTCCCTTTCTCCCTTCCTGAAAAACAGCATTAATAAAAATAATGTATTATTTTTCAAGAAAACTGCCCTTGCCTTGTTTAAATCATAATCTGTTCAGACACTGCCTTTCTCACAGCCTGGGAGATGTTGATCACTTTTGCATTGCACCATTACGATGTCATCCAAAGAGACAGCAAATATTGCAGATTAATGCTGCCAAAATTGAAGTAATTACTCTCTGAAAGTGACAGGCATGTTATTAAGGCCATATGGCATTATACATAGTTGGTGTAATAACTAATCGGAAACAGCAGTATTTCTAGGACACGAATGTTTGGCAACATATACTTGACTAAGAGTCTCAGTATTGTAAATATATGCATTTCTTGCCAGGAAACCAAGGAAACCACCTATCCTAAGGAGGGAAATCACATCTCCTTTCCAGCAACCGGAAACATTTGTGAGCTTCAGGTAAGAGTGACATTTACCATCTCCTGTCTGGTCTGTTAGGACTAAGAATGGTCATTATAATCCATACAGACAGGCTACCTAAATCTTCCTGTAAGAATTTTTCTTTTGGTTACAGTCTGAGAGTGCACAGTGTAAGTGATGCAAAATTACTACTTCTTGTAAGCGAGCTTCAGGGAAGCTGCAGAGACCTCCTGGGCAAGGTAGTGAGCTAAGAGGACAGGACAAGCTTCTTGTGGAATCAGGGCAGCTTCGGATGCTGTATAATTGTCTTTCTGATCTGGCTCCTGGCACCTGTGGAATAAATAAAAGGGACAGTAGTGAGCTTTACGTGTCTCAGATGGATCTTGTAGTGCTCTAAACAGTGCTGGTCTAAGAGATTTTTGTTACCACTGGAATGATCTAAATGCAGTGAGACTGCAATTTCCCCAGTCTCTGCGGCAAGTCTGACCTTACAATGACAGACAAACTACATGGAGAAAAGGCAAGCTGTGCTAACTGCTAGTGAGCAGATCAGCCTCACACTTGGGGGCACAGCACGCTGCTGCATGAGAGGTTTTTCATCTCTTCCTTCTCTTTGGTGAAGAAGACTTTGAATGTGACAGGGCACTGGGACAGGCTGCCCAGAGAGGTTGTGGAATCTCCCTCTCTGGAGACACTCAAAACTTGTCTGGATGTGCAACCTGCTCGAGGTGATCCTGATCTGGGATTGGACTCGATCTCCAGAGGTTCTTTCCAACCCCTACCGTCCTGTGGTTCTGTGAAATTTCAGGCCTGGATTTTTTTTCCATCCCTTGTATCTGACTTTCATCAAGGCAAGGTATCTTCTGTTTCGATCTAGGTAGCTGTGTGAAAAAGAATGCCAGTGCCAGATGTCAGTTTGGGCACCTGGGCTGACTCTTCTCCACTTCTAAAACTGGGCTAGCTATTTACCCTGGGAGCTGTGAGGATCATTTAACTACCATTTATAGAGTGTAGAAAAGCTAATACATGTTAGACACTTTATATTCACAGTACCTATGACCTTGCTAACTTACATTCTCTTCAGCCCTAGAAATCGGTTAGACTTGTGAAAAGAAGAGAAAAAGACATTTCTCATACTGTTCCTTTTCACTTGTACTTGAATTCAAGTTACTAAGTGGTCATGTAGCTGACTATGCTTTCTCAGGGATCCAGAATACTTTATTGTTCCCTCTGGATGCCACAATGAAAATCCTCTGATACTTTGAAAGTGCTTCATGCCACTGATACTTCATGTATTTTAGTTACAGAATGTTTAATCGTGCTTGTAACACGTATTGTCTTTGGCATTTTTCAACTCTTTTGTAGGTACCTAAAATGCCAAATGCTCTATTTTATTTTTTTAAATATAATTTTTGCATGAAAAAAATAGAAAAGGACGAATTCATACATGCTGTTGCTCTGTAATTTGGATGTAGTTAGATCAGAAGTTTAACCTTAACCCATGGTAGCTCGGAGAGTAATACTAGTGAGAGCAAATATACACAGACAGCTTGGTTTGGTTTTATTGAATTTGCAGACAGTGGATTATAATTTTACTGCTGTTTGCATAATCTGAGAGATAAAATTGTCTTTTATCTGGATGGTTGTATCCTGACTGCACTCACTTTGAATCCAACATGGTGATGTGCCACTCAGACCTGAGTAGAAAATAGCAATTCCTTTGTTTGTGGTTGGTCAGAGAGGGGGAAGGAAAGCTTCCATTGGAAGTCTCTGCTCTGGTAGGACTTTCTGTCCAATATGTAATGAGTAGCGCTGCTGTTCCACTTGAGCAGGCTGTCGAGTTAAATACGTTTCTGGAATGATGCTTCTGGCACAGCCTGCTTAATGCATATGCAATACATGTATTCAAGTAAAATAAAAATAAAATGAAATGTGCTGTGTGTGAGCTGGATAATCTTACACCGTTTTTATGACTAATGCTGATGAGCTTGGGTGTAAAGCTGTATTTCCCTGGAGCAGGAGGGAAGGCCTCTGGTGTTTTAGAGTCGTAGCACTAGCGCAGCCAGGGTTCCTGCAGATGCAAGCCAGAAAGTATAAAACCACATGCTATCCCCTTGGGAATGAAAGGCAGAGTGACAGATGGACTGTAATTGTTCCAGCCTAGGGACAAAGGAAGGACATATTATGGTCGTCTTGTTAATGCAGACATAGCTGTGGAAATAAATGGCAAAACCTGGGTTGTAAGCTGTCTGACAGAACCTGACTTTGAAATCCAGAAACACTCCAGTGAAGTGAAAATCTCCACAGACATCCATGACTTTGGGCCCTGCCTTTTCACAGCTGTGCTGGTGTTTGTTCTAGCAACTGGTGACCAGGAACTGATGCAGATGGTCTTTTACAACCACTATATGGGCCTTCCCCTGGTTGGGGAAAGTTACACTTGGCTGTCTAGGAGCTTACACAACCTACAAAAATGGAAAAGCTCCTCCTACCTAACTCTTGTTTTGCCTTGTCTATGTTAGAGAGTTTTACTGAGCACCTCCTATTGTTGAAACCAAGACTAATCCCTATCTGCTATAAGATCCAACATTTCTGTTCCACAGAGATAACAACTGCACAACCACCCCCTCTTCCATTTCGACAGGTATGAAAAACGATTGAATGAGGCAGAGCAGCTTCTGTTTACTGTTTAGCAGGTGAATACTTTGTGTGCTGGAGGGCATGAGCAGGCAGGGAGGGAAACAGCAAACAAGATTGGAAGAGCAAGGACATCTGCTGCTTAAAGACAAACCTGATGTAATTGGAGTAACTGAAATGTGGCCAGTTCAGGAAATAGGCTGCAATATTACATTACCCAGATACAGAGTTTAAGGACAGGCAATTCTCACTGTGAGAGGAGAAGGAGATATGACAGTATAAACGAGGAAGGACATTATGCTGAAAACAGATTAACATTCGCGTGGATGGCAACTCAGAGACACCTTGAACTTGAGGCTAAAGACTGAAATGGTAAAACGATTATAATAGAAAACAATTACTGATCTCCCAGGGCTAGGTGAAAAGACAGATCAGGAAATATTTACGCAGATGGAGGACTGTACTTGGGCTAGGACATTGATCATATGAAACTGCAATTACTCTGACATTGACTGGAATGAGAATTACGGAGGGACTTAGGAAGCTGGAGCTATGTTTATTGACAGACTTTTTTATCCTGCAGTTTGACAACCAACAAGATTAGAGGCTATTTGGAAAAAGTTGTGATGATTAAGCGAGGGGACACATCTGCTGATGCCAGTGCTCAGGTTGGAATGACGTTAGCTGAAAGTTAGGGTGGAAGGAAATTGATTTTGAATGTGAGCATGGGTCTGATTTCCAGATGTGGCAACTCCATGTTCAACCATACTCCTGGAGATGCGACTTTCAGGTGAATTGAAGCGAACATCATTTTACTGGATGACATACCCTGTAGTTTTTGAGGCTGTCTGTCCTGACCTAGGTTTGAAATGGAATCACAACCTTAATGGGGTTTGATTTTAATTGGGGAATAGATTACAGAATATTGGAAAATTGACAGGCCTGGAACACATTCTGAAGAACAGTTTGTTTTGATTAGACAAAAGATCTCTATGTTTTTAAAGGAAATTGTAAAGAAGTAGTCTAGATAAGACATTGTAAAGTAGTTCCTTGTAATGATCAGATATTAGATAGAGGTTAAATAAATAGGATTTACTGTCACTGTGATACTTTAGTTATGGTAACCACATTCCAGAAATCAAATGGTTTTAAACTGGAAGAGGGTAGATTTAGATTAAATATTAAGATCTGTCTCACTTTTATTCCCCTGATTCTCACTGCCATCTGATGGGGTGGGGCAGTGCAGGGGACAATGACAGCAACAAGGGCAGACGGGCAGGGACATGGAGTGGGTGAGTGCTGTGTGGTGCTTACTTGCCAGCGTGACACAAAGTCTAATGGAGACATAGTAGTAACCCACTTCATGTTGTTTTCGTTTATGTCATGGCAGTGTGCTTGCATCCAGGTGACATCAAGTGTTGACATGTATTTTCAATTCACTGAGAGAATAAAGTATGCATTTAATTTATATGTAATGGCTGAAATGGAAGATGAAATGGGAGATGCCGGTCTCATTAGTGACAGATTGCAACAGCTATCCAAACCAAGTGCAATCTTTTGGAAGCCAATGGAATAATTTAAAATTTGATTCTTCCCAAAGCCTTTCAGTACCACTTAGTGTATAAGCTCATTTGAAGACATTGACAGTCTGGAGAGTCTTGACAGTCCTGGACTGTGGGCATCACATAGAACTTCATTGCCCATTAGAGATAAAAAGAGGTCATAAGTGGAGACTGATTACATCCACAGCTTGCTAAAACTGGACTGGCTTTTGTAGATGCCCAAGAATTATTGCTAGAAAGGCAATACCTGTCCTCTACCTTCTGGATGATGTGGATTTACTTCACAATGCTCCATGACTTTTCATCTTCTTGGCTTGAAATAGATTTCAGCCAGCTTGCTTGGAGCACACACAGAGTATGTTCACATTTACTTGCAAAATACCTTCTTGATACAGTATGATCCAGCATCAACCTATTGAACTTCTATCTGCAGTGCTTCAGTGAAAGCCTGGAGGACACAATAACCTTGACTGGAATTTATATGTCATGGGGACGGAGAATAGAACCATATGGAAGTAGCTAATGTAAGACTGAAAAAAGACAACAGTTGTTCTTTCCGAGTAGTAGAAGGACTTTAGACTGACAAGGCAGGGATAAATAATTTTTTGTGAGATGTAGATTACAAGAGAGCTATATGCCCCAGACAGACCACTGAAATCATCATGCATACCTATAGAAAGTAAAATTACAAAGATGCAGAGATCTTCCAACTGTCCTTACTTGCATAGTCTGCCTTGCAGAAATCACTTAAAAGCCACAAGACAATTTACAGAAAGGTCCTTGCCTTTTCTTACATTGAGGTACCGTTGTTGACTAACTTGTGGTGTGTATTTGCAATGAGGTAATGAATATTCGATCTAAAAAATGTCTCTCTTGGGAGCTTCTGCAAGCTGTTTGCCAGGAATGCTCGTCATTACTTCTGAAACGGTAACGCTTTTCACTGGCCAAAGGGGGGCTGTTATATTCCTCCACTCCTCCTGCCAGATTCTCAGTTGGCAAAACTCAGCATGTATCTTTGGGGTTGAGATGAATGGGGCAGCATCAATCATACCACACATGGATCTGTCATAGTAATTTAATAAATTTATAACTCTTCCATTTCCAGAATAAATATGATTTTGAATTGTGGTTATCATTCATATTTTTCAGTAGCCACACCAAATTCACTCTATCTTTCAGTGGTCCTGCCTGTAGATTATTTGTAGAACTTGAGCAAAATGAAGGAAATAAACAATTTCAAAAAATATTTTGTTTTCACATAAGCCTTTTGCAGGCCAGAGTGAGAGTTCTGGGCACAGGAACACAATTCCTACTGCTTCTTTCAGGAGGCAAGTTCAGGAGCAATGTGAGTAGGGTGAAAGGTTTGGCTGAGACTGGGACAGGAGGGGATTTACAGGACAGGCTCAGGATATGCTCTAAGGGTAGCACAATCATTGATGAGATCTGCCTACCAAAAATTGCAAGGGAGAACGAGGGATACAAACTAAAGGGACAAGGGCATGGAGGGGAGCAGCTGGGCTGCATGCTTAGAGTCACAGCACTGCTGGAAGGAGATGGTGTGTTTCGCTGAGGAGGTGCCAGGGTCGGGGGCAGGTTGTCTCTGCTGCATATTTGCTCTTTCTAATGTACAAGCTTCCAAGCATATTCTCACAAATAACATTAACATACAGCTGCTGAATGGCAGCTAGAAACATGTTGTTCTTTCTGCAATATGCAGATGTGATTAGTGCTAAAAATAACCCCTAACTGAAAGCTTTGGGAGCTGTGTATCTTCCCAATAATTTGTCTTTCAGACACCAAAAAAACCCCAGTGAAAACAGTCACAAAAACAGGAAAAAGAGCTTGGCTTTATTTCTTCTGTTGTCTGCAGCGTAATTTTCTTCACTTTGCTCTAGCAGGTTGTCAGCTGAATTTCTCCCCCCATCCCCTCAGCACCTTGCCGGCATTTCTGAGTATCCCTGCGCTTTCCCACCCATGCGAAGGGAAGTACCGCCATCTCCTGGTCAGGAGACAGAGAATAACAAAACACCTGGCCCTCTCCGCAGCGGCACAGCCACCCCATGGCCTGGGAGCGGGGATTTCCAGCGGGCTACCCGTGGAGAGCCTCTCCAGTACGGTTATTGTGCCAGTTACTTACCTGACCAGTCAGGGAGAGAGGGGACGCTTGGCTCAGCGGCCTGGCTCAACGGGTCCTGACCAGGCTCAGGTTTGTCTGGGATTCCATCTCTGGGGTAATATGTGAGTGGAGAGAAGTCAATTATCTGTCCTATAAAGGAAAAGGCAATTTAAGCTTTCTTTCATTAGACAATGTCACAGCCTTCTTCAGTGTAAATTGTGTCTCTACTCTTATTTTTGCTTCCTGAAACACAGGATTGTAGGGGTTGGAAGGGACCTCAAGGGATCATCAAGTCCAACCCCCAAGTGACCTTTTCAGCACAGGTTTCAAGTTCAGTTGGGGTGAATGGCTAAAGGCATAGCAGAAGGTCATCAGTTCCTCTCAACCAGGCACCTACTCCCAGTCTTAGGTTTTCTTTACTGTTTAAATATTTCTGTGACTGCTGTGAGAGAGGACAAAACAATTGCCTTTCATTTATTGTGAACAGTAATTTCTACAAGACATTTATGTCTCCCCTAAGAATCTAATCTTTGGTGTGATTACATCTTCTGTGATCTTCCTTCATCAGAACATTCTGGCATGTATGTAAACCAGCTTTAAATATTTACTCATCCAAATAACGGTTTGAGATTATCATCTCCTAATTTTTATTTTCCGATAATTTGCCTTCATTGTGATTGCTGAGTTCATAGGCAGAAGTAATTAAAATAACCACTTAAGTATAGCAACCTTTGGAGTGAATCTGTCAGTTAGTAAAATATAAATGCTGGTATACATCATGTATTGTGATGTCTGGAAAAGACTAGTAAGCAAGGAGGCACGTCTGGAAAGTACCATTACAGCATTTTGAGAGTTTAACTTGTGTTTTACAAGGAAGGAATCCTTAAAGAATGAGACCAGACGCCTGCAGCCAGGCACAGCTTTACTTAACATTTAGATTCATTGTGCTTATTCACATCCTTTCTGTGCTCTGATTCCACAGCTCTCTCAATAGACTCTGCATACAAGAAAAATTTTGGCCAGAGGTTGACACTTCTCAACAAGAAGTGTTATTTTTATTATTTAGAGTTTCTGCTTATATTTACAGTGAAGTCAACAGTCTTTTCCTCCCCACCGTGTAGTCTGTGGGACTTTCAGGATAAAGGACTTTCTGTTTAATGGTTTTCATGTTTTTATTTCTTAAAGAGCAGAGAGTAATTTATGACATTCTTTCTCATACTCAGTAGGCCTCTGCTCATCCCATTAACTGTTTTCAGTAAATAAATGGTCTCAGAGCATTTTGTTATGCCCTGAAGATGCACATGTTTGTATCATATGTATTAACCAAATGTTCCATAGTGCAGGAAAAAACAAATGCAACAGAACTGATGATTGTAAGAAACCTATCACCAGGAAATAATTTAGAAGAAATCAAACCTGACTCTGGTAAATTTGGGATTTTTTAAGTTATCTGCAATAGCCATACAAGATGAATGCAGTTTAAGATTTTGACCTTTGATGTAAAGCCTGACAACAGCAGTCAGTGACGCAGGCATGGTAGCAGATTTAATCATGTATTGTGCCCACATCCAGCAGACCAGCGGGGCGCTTACTTCAGAGACTCATAAGATTATTCTTTTGCCCCCTCTGTGAAATCCTCTTGCTGCTTTCTGGTTCACTGACAGTATCTGAAGATGCATTCTGATCTGATGTGGTGCCACTAACAGGAATTCTCTCTGAACCTCATCAGTGATAGAAGTTACTAGAAGATGTCTCTTCTAACATGGTAATTATCTTTATCCTCACTTGCCAACCTTGCTGAGCTGGGAATTAGTGAAAGATTGCACTTGTTTTCTTCTTCAGTTCTACAGCACCCTGCTTTTCTGTTGGTCAAAGGCCAAAACCAGTGAAGACAGCAATGATTTTCATCCTAACAGTTTTCATTCTTAAGTTTTACTGTCAAGACTATACTTTTCTGAATTCATAAATGATACAGGGCCATCAGGTATAGCAGGCTCCTCAGTGTCCCTTTCTCCTGCAAAAAAAAATCGTTAACACAGGGTACTTCACCTAGCTGAATCTCCTCATCTCCTTTCAGCTTTCCCTCCCCTGAAGAGTAAAACTGAAGGCCATGATCACTATGCAAAAGATGAAGGATGTCACCAGACAGTTTTCACTGTGCCATTGGTGGAGACACAAGCAGAGTTGACAGGGTAGGGTGGCCATCTGCTTGTGATGTGTTTTGTCACAAAGTCAGCCCAAGTTTACCAAACAGCATTCAACAGTGGGACAAAGCAAGCTCTCCAACTCTGCATTGAAGCAGATGAGAAAGGCTGGCTTGGGCTGTTTGTTCAGAAGTAGGGCCCCGAGCAGGGAGGCAATAGTAAACCCCTGGCAAAAGTAACGTCCTTAGCTGCCAGCAGCCTTCTTCATAGTAACTGTAGTGCCTATGGCTGCACCCCTCAACTGGCCACCAGGAAAATGTTTTCTGAGGTACGTGTGTGTCCAGAGTTCCAGAAAGATGGACAATAATTTTTACTACAGTACCTCAGGGTGAAGTTACATGGCATGAAGGCAGCTCATTTCTGCTGAAAGGAGGACAGCCTGCTTCCCCCACTCCTCACTCCGTGCTTAACTCCATCACCTTGTACGGACTCACTGAACCTTGCTGTGAGCTGATTCAGCTTGCTAACTGAGCAGGAAACACACCAGCGAAAGAATGAATAGATTTCTGCTGAGTTAGCAAGTTCAATCAGCTCACAGAAAGTCGGATGAATGCCAAAACCGGCACAGGATGGGGCTAGAACCATGCAGCTGGACCTCTGCTTTTTGGCTGCAGCCGTGGCTCTCCGTGTACACTCTGTACCCTTGCTCTTAGGCAACCAGCCCATTTGACCTTACATTTAAGCATACATTTAACCGGTTTGCTAAGCAGCACCTAGAATCAAGGGAAGGGATTTTCAAGGAACTAAATAAAATGAATGGAAACCTGTTGATTTCTGTAGAAGTTATGTCTAGGGAAAGATAAACAAGAGCTAAGGATTTCATTGTTGCAGGACATTTCAATCACATGGGTGGATGCCAACCCTATTTCTTCTCACTGTCCTGTGTATAAAGCAATGATGCTTTTTGGTTCTGCAAGGACAATTATTTATTAAAAATCTCTTCCAGACTGTGAAAAATATGAATAGACTGTGAAAAATGTAAATAGAAAAAACCCAATTTATTATTATATCAGCCTGGCATATTTTCATCTTTGTTCTGCAGCATCCCATATTAGATCATACTGTAGCTCTTACTGCAGGATTGAAGCAGCTGTATACAGGATGATCTGAATAGAGGGGACCAATTTCTCCTTCTCCTTATACTGACTATAGTTTCACTTCTTTCAGTGGAGACACATTTTTAAAGGAAATAGCTGAAAGCTTTTTAGATACATTGATGGGATTCATCTGTAGAATTTGCTATCGATCCTTTAGCTGTGATTTTAATTTTAGTATCAAATAATCATTTTGCTGGAACAGGCTGTCCAGAGAGGGGATGGGTGCCCCGTCCCCAGAGGTGTTCAAGGCCAGGTTGGATGGGGCTCTGGGCAACCTTGTGTAGATCCAGGCCTGGAGGTTGGTGGCCCTGCCTGTGGCAGGGGGTTGGAGCTCTATGATCCTTGGGGTCCCTTCCAAACCAGACCATTCTATGATTCTATGAATCATTATTCCTGAGAGGAAGCTGGCCTAAACAGGAAAAAAATGCACCCTGACAGGGTTTTGTGAAGCAATCATCTCTTACAGTATTTTCAATCAGGAAATAAAGGAATGTCTCCATCTTCCCTCTGGCAGTCCCACGCGCTTCGCTGTTTTGTGGAAAAGGGGAAAATAAATCGGGTGATTAAAACATAACTTCCCCTTTTAACCCTGCTTTTTCTGAGACTTTTATCTTATTTTTTTATTGCAAGAGCTGATGAGCTGTAAGTGATTGGTAAAAGAGAGAATAGATTGTGCACTTAGCCTTAACATCTGACTTAGTTCATCTTCCAAAGCTCAATTTATTCTGAGTGCTAACTGGAGTGAGTTTAATGGAACACAGAGTTAAAGTGAGAACCTGGAAACAAATGCTCTCTATCTAAAGGCCGATCAATAACTGAATAGTTTGACAATCACAAACCTCTGCCACTTTAATGTAATTGGAGTGTATGGAAAAGACATTACATTTCAGCACCTCCCAGCATCAACTTCCATTACTGGTGATACTACCCTGAGTACATTCAGGTCATGCTGTTGCAATAATGTGGCAGGAGTGGGAGTCTGTCTTTTAAATCTATTTTGAGGGATTTTGTAGTTCTACACAGATTGCAGTTTGCTGTGTATATTGGTTTGGGGACACATATGGAACCTCTCAGTATGTTTGAAGAATTTTATGGGTTGGTCTGTCTAAATCTAATGAGGCTGAACATGTTTGAAGCTAGTTATGGGGAGTCTCTGTAGCAGTCCATCATCTGTGGTTTCTCCAGATGAGCAAGTGGGGAAAAAAGCCTTAATATTACTGGAGTGATATTATGCAACAAATCATGTGAGTGACATCATGTGCAAGAGATATGAACAGTGAAATTCATTTTTAATAATCACCCTTAATAGTGATCATTCAGTTGTATCGATCAAAAATTGCTTTCCAAAACCAATTTCCTGTGCCTGCTGGCATGTTTGCTTCCTACTCATATTAATAAGTGGGAAAATTCATTTGGGGGGATAGAGAGAGACTGGGAGAGATTCCCTTCATTTCCTCTGGCTTTCAGAGGTAAGAAACAATTTCACATTTGTCTGAGTGTCATTCAACTGCAGTACAGAATATCACCATGAGGACCAGTTTAAGGCAGTTAAACTAACTTACCTGCTTTGTCATTACACGGTCTGTTGAATCTTTCTACATAGAAAACCTGAGTTCTGTGTGTATTTCTGTTCCAGAAAGCTCATTATTTTGTGTGTATGAGGCTCTATGGGTTATTCTTTTGAAATGTCCCAGTGACACAAACAGCCAATTTATCCCAATGGACCTACTTGCATATTTACTGCTTTTCTCTCTTTAAGGCAGCATTGAAAACCAAGGTTAATATTCTTAATGCAGTCTCCTTTCAGCCTTAGATATAGACAGCATAATTGTAAAGAGATAGTGGAAATGTCTTTGATTAAGGGGGGGAGTTCAGTTTTAATTCTTTACCCCCTGCCATTTTTCAAGATCTGACAACAGATATTTCAGATAGACATCTAATGGGGCAGTAATTAACTTGGAAGAATGCATGTGTCCTTCTATGACCTTCCTTGATCATCAATCCAAGAGCATGTTTTCAACTGTGATACAAACTTGCACAGCCAGTATTGACTGTTTGGGGGGGGAAGAAGCCTGCACAGACTGTGTGCTCAGCAGCAGCAACTTTCTGGAAGGCAGAAGCAAGGTGGCCTGGCCTGTCAGAAAAACTTTCAGACAGAGAAAGAGATGATTCTCATCATCTCCCTTCATTGGAATATGATAATTTCCTTTCTCTGTGTTTAATTTCTCCACATGCAAAGGAGCATAAGGCTATTTATCAGCCTCTGGACTGAAAATGCAGAGATATGCTGAAATTGTAGCTTTAATTCCACTACTAATTGGAAATTGGGAAGTTTCCTGGAACCTTTATCAAAAAGAGACATACTAAGTGTGGCTGTGGCTTTCTAAGTCATGGCTACTTTTCATAAAATCTTTTCCCCTGATTACCTTTATGTCTAAAAAAGGCTGTTGAAACCAGCAGGGATTTTACTTACTGCTGCTAAATACTGGTGTTTCAATGCAATTTAATGTATTTTATGAGTATCCATGGAGAAAAGGTATCTACTAATGAGGAATGAAGCTAGAAATATATCCTTTTCTATGGCTTTTTTTTCATCGCTCAGAGACCAGGCTGTGATGCTTAAGGCAGATTCTGGACAGTTTTTCTGATATGTATTTAACATGGAAAAACTCCCAAACCAAAGGAAATGCACAACAAGAAGTTTTCCCAACCAGAAGCTTTCAGGGGTATGAAAAGAGAGGAGGGGCAGGAGGAACAGTCATTGGTTTTAAGGATGGCTTAGTGGTCAGAAGCCAGGGATCCTATGAAACGGAATTCTTTCTGTCCTGCCCAAGAACCTTCTCGTATGACACTGGGCATTTGCTTGTGTGCAGATTCTCAGGGTACTTCAGGATTGTTTGGAGGCCTAAACCATAAGAATAATTCTTGTAGTGTTTATGACTCAGGGGCACCATGGAATTAGTAAGGTTTTCTGCCATGGTTTCTTTTCCTTTTCTAATAGTTCTGTTCTATGTTCTTTATGATTGCTGCAGAGTTCTGGACTAATATTTACATAGAATGGCCCTCAAAAAGCGTGATAGACTTTTCCAAATCTTTAGTATCAAATTTATAACCTGATTTTGTACATACAGTGCCTAATTATTTTTTCATGTGAAGATTGAATTTTAAGCATTTCAGCCAGGCATTGCTGCAACATTCTTCTGTAACTCTTTTCAATTGTCTTTGGATTTTTTTAATCCTAACTAAAATTTTGTAATTTGAAATATTTTCATGTGACTATTTACCCCTTTTTTCAAAAAACTGGTGAACAACTCCCAGCAGATCCCAAGACAGCTCCAACAAGTGTAGTGTCAGTAACACCCAAACACCCATTCTGGGTGAAAGCTACCCTTTGTTTCGTGTCTTTCCACAATTTGAATGCAGTCATTTCAGGTGGAATTAAATCTCTGAGATCTTGTTCCCATCTGTACAGTGGGGAAATAGGGCTTCCTACTTCATAGGGATGCTGTGGCCATAAATACATTGCAGTATTATTGCAAGGTCATCAGAAACTGCAGTCAGAGGAGAAATAGATAGAGCAAGTGCTTGATCTCAACCCAGAGCTGGCAGTCACTCAGACTAGGAGTGGGGATACCCTTCTAGATCTGGTAATACAGAAAATGCCCTTAGTGAGCAAGGAAGGAAAGTGTTTATTCCACTGCAGCAAAACATCAGAGTGAAACGTAATGACAGCATCTTTAGTAAGAGTAGTGAGGTCAGAAGAAGTATGAGATCACCAGTAAATATAGCACTACTGTGACTAGCTGGAGGCAAAGGATTCAGCAGAGATGCTCACTAAGGGCTAAAGCTAGAGGACTATGTTGGTAAATAAGGAGCTTGTTATAAGAAGTAGTTGTAAAAAACCTGAAGATCCTGAACAGCTGGCAAACTTCTGTTCTAAACTTTGTAATTATCTCCTCTTTATAAAACTAAGCGAACCACAGCCTGGTCTAGACTGCATCTCAAAACCCTAGTGTAATTCTCTAATGAGAAATTTTAATAAATGTGGTCCATAAAGCACTTCTGGCTAATGACATTACACTGGCTCCTCCTCCTTGTCTCCAGCTGTTAAACTGCTTTTAAAAGGCAATCAGATTGCCTTTTAAAGTGAGATTGCTTTTAAAGGTAAAAATACTTCACCTATTTCCCTAATCTTGCCTTCCTATGTAAGCAAAGTCTTTTCGATAGTTGAACTGATGCTGTGCCATTAGTAAGAGGATGCATGATCATTTGTGACACAGTGTATAGACAGGCAAGAATTAGGTGACTGGTCCGTGCTGGTTAGAAAGTTGAAAACTTCTGTTGTGTTTGATTTATATGCTCAAACCTGTTGGTTGGGGTTTTTTTGGGGCTCAGGTTATATATGCTCCTCAGTATTATGATTCCTCCAAATTTATGGAATCTACATTTGATTTACACCACAGTAAGCATAAGAAATAAGGCCCAAGGTTTGTTATTTCTTGAGGTAAGACACATTATGTGTTGCACTGGCTATAAAATTTTTTCTTGTTTCAGAAACCCCCCAGAAAAATAAACCAGCTGAGTTCATGTGGGATCAGAGATAAATGATGCATCCTTTCCAAATCACTCTTTGGAAGCAATGCCTTCATGCGACAGCTTCATTAACTTTTGTGCAATAATTTGCAGATAAATTCCACCAAAAAAGTAAGTATTCAAGCACCACTAATAATATGAATTTGATTTTTGCACATTAAAACTGTGATACAGCCACACTAATTATTTTTAATTATCTCAAGATGAAAATACGTCACTCATGTAAGTAATTATGTAAGTAATTTAAAGCTGATTAAATAATAACGATTCCTTGCTCATTGCCTTCAAAGTGCTTATAACCAAATTTCATTTTAAGCAGGATCAAGAAAATAATCACTTGATTCAAACATTAATTACTAATTTTAAGCCTAATTCATTAAAAAAAGACCTAATTTTTTGCAGACTCTGCAGGGTATTAATTGACATTTTGCAAAATGAGTCATTATTTTGGGACAGAGAGGTATTTTTCAAAGGGTGAATCATGGCTACCAGAAGGGATTGTTAAAGAGCTCCAAGGGAGCTTTGGCTGGGAAAAAGCAGCCCTACGTAGGGCAGTTGGGCTCTCCAGGTTGACTGGAAAAACAGTAGTAACTCTTTGCTGTTCACACGAGCCAGGGAGCTGCCAACTGCCTTTAATTACTGGCAATAAGAGAAGATGCTGAAAAGAAAGTATCCCAAAGCACACAGCTTTGGTGAGACACGCTGGAACAGGGCAGGGAACAGGTCAGGTCAGAAGTGTAAGACTCAGGCTTATTGCTTTCTTTCCACCCTCTGGGAAATGGATACACACTGAGGAATTTGTTCAGGATTTGGTCCTGGAATATACAGCCTTAAAAAAACCTGTAGGGCTGCTTTTGTTGTTGAGGTTTTTGTGGTGGGTTTTTTTTCTGTGGGGTTTCTTTGTTTTCCTCTAGCTTGTCTGTACTAGCTTGCCTCTGCTAGGGCCTGGGGAGAACACCAACACTCCCCAAAAACTTGACAGACTTTTGAATTGCAAATTCCTTTGGGAAAGGGCTACCTTTTTGATATGTAACTGTAAAAGAGTTTGACCTGATGGCTAAGTGGCCCTTCATGACATAGTAAGCAAAATGACATTAAGACATCAGTAATTCTTCTGATAGCAGCTGTTCAGCCCCCGTGGGCTTGTTACAACCATCGTGTAACACCCCAACTCGTACAACCTGTAGGTTTTACCCCTGGTTCCCACAGCTAATTCGGTAGCTTGAGTTTTTTCACTCATATCATGTGCTCTGGAAGTCCCAGGTGATCAGCACTCCCCCAAAGGGACTGTACTATCATTTCATCCATACTAGTTTTAGGAACATTTCCTGCTCAGCCCACAGTTGTATGCTTCCCAACTTCACCCTTCTCATCTTTCTGCTCCTCAGGGAATGCAGCTTAATCAAAGGCAGGACCAGACGCCACTTCTGCAGTGGAAAAATCAACAGCACTACAGTTTCGGTGAGGGATCTTTTAAATTGTGAAGGAAAGCCAGCAGAGAGGTAATATTTCTTCTGTATTATTCTGTACTGACTGAAAATCCTGTCAGCCATTTGCTAGACCTTGGGATAAAGAGAACACAACTAAAAACAGAAACTGAGATGTTCAGTGCAGCAAAAACATCACCTTTCTTGGCATAACAGTAATGACCTGAAATGGTGTGTGGGGTGGGGGGGTATTTCATTGAAGCTGTGTAGATACCACTGGGTGAGCCTGTTATTTGCTGCTTAACAGGAGGAAATCATGATGAATTAGCTAGACTGTCAGCAGAACACAGAACAGCCCATACAAGGCAGACATTTTTAATAGAAAGCTATCTGTAAGATGAAAACAGTTAATCACTGAGTAGCACCCCCAGCCTTTTAATGAGCACAGAACAATAATCACCAAGCAAAAAATCCCTAACACTGAGAATGAAGGCCATCTGTCAGCTGTAGCAGAACACTGCCTCGTGTGATGTAGTGCCCAGGTGGAGGGTGGACAAGTACTGTGTCTTCTTCCCAAAGGTTCCTCTGCATGCTTGTGGCTGCAGGAGGTGGGCAGCCACGGTCCTGACACATTTAATGTCGAGGTCTTGCTAGAGGGACAGTCTGGAAGCAGGTTGTCTCTGGGGTGTCCTGGGCCTGGGCTGCAGCTGTCTTCCCACAGATGATCAGAGCAGCTGGTGAGCTGAGGACAGACAGCAAGCACAGCACAGAGTCTATCAGCAGGTCTTCAGCATCCCTCTTTGGCACCAGCACCAGCATGCCCCTGGGTGAGCTTCTGTTACTGGTAGCTGGGCAAGGAGGAAGGGTTGTCAGAGTACTTCTAAAGTGCTCTGAACTGGGATTACATGCTCCATGTAAACCATGGATGGGGTTAGTACTGGAAGTGCTAGTACAAGTTCTTGTTTTGAAGATTCCCTAGTACTGCTTGTTTGCTCAAAACAGTTTCTGAGCCCGAGCTATTGAACATGCAGTTAGGGCTCTAAGGCAAAGATCTGGCACAGTCACAGTCCCTCCCCCACCTTGCCTGAACAGTAACATGAAAAAAATGCAGACATCTCAATGGATTAATTCTTTTCCTAGTGACTAGCTGATTGCCCTGGTGATCAGGATCAAAGGGGGAAATGGGCTGGAAAGAGAGCCAGTCAGCTTCACCAGGGCAAAGGACAGAAACTTTATAAAAACTGATGCTGATCAATTAAGTGGGAAATGTTGGGCTTTTCGCGGCTTAAGAAAGGTTGGGCTGGGGATCTTAATGCTCTCTGTAGGACTTCTCTGGTGTGCATCCCTTCCAAGCTCTGCATTATCCCCAGCAGAAAGCTTACTAGTTGAGGTCTCTGTTTCTAACTTTGAATTCCTTCTGCTGATTTACCTTATTTTCCTGATCTTTCCTCCTCCTCCTAAATCAGAGAAGTAGCCCCAAATCATCTCCTCAAACCTGAGGTATGATCACACAGCTCTGCATAACTTGTTAGAGAGAGACAGGAGACCTGCACCTCCTGCCTCTTCCTCCCATTTCTGTTATTTTCTTAGCACAAAACACTGCTGGAGAGCAGCCCATCACTGCTACTATAGCGTGTTGGCTCAGATTGTTTCTCTTTGGTTTCTGCCTTGGTGTCATACATTTAAGCCTTGTTCAGGAGCTGCTTTAAATTTCTTGCATGTGAGGTGAAAATTAAAGCAGTGCTAAAAACTAGAGGCTTGTCCTTGCCTAATAATAATGTTCAGGCTACCAGGCTGTGAGGACTGTGGGAACTTGCTAGGAAGCAAAACCCAACATATCTCATCATGTAATAATGGGACAAAACAGACATTCAGCTTTCACCACGTAGGCAGCCACAAACAAAACTGGTCTTGGAACTCTCCTTTGACATGTTTTTCTTTATTGCTACAAAGAGAAGGATGCCCAGATCATAGTATCTTGGTCAGAGGCATGGATGAAGGGTGTTAACTCCTATGTTATTCTCTTCTTTCCTGAAAACCTATTGAATCCCTTCAGGTGTGCAGATTTGATCTCCTCAGTCAATTTTTTCAGTGAATGGAACGTTTCCCCAGATGTAAGCCCCTGGATAGACAGGAAAATGAAGAGGTCCCATTTAAACATCCCTGAGAGCAGTGACAAGCTGAGCATATCATAAAAGCAACAGGCATTTATGAGTAATGTGCTAGGGTAAGTCTGGCTGGCTGTCCAGAGCTCCCTCGTTCTCACTGCTGGATTGCTCTGCCCTTGATGCAACACACACAACACAGAAAAAATACCTTTTGTTATTTGAAGGCAACAACTACTGCAGATTTCTCTGAATAGCAAATCTGAACTTCTTGTTTGAACACTAGTGCTACACAAATACTAGTTTTAGGTGCAGATTGTACTGGGTAATTTGATTAACCAAGCCTATTGCATCACTACCTGTACTGTTATGTGCTTTGTGACTAAGCTGCTTTCCTGAGCCAGTTGTATGGTTGGGGGCAGCTTTGTGCCCTTTTATCAGTGAACAGTGACCAGGTGCTTAGAAGCTGTCTCAGACATGTATAATGCCAAGTGTTAATTCAGATTAAATGCTATATATGTTGTTACGGAAGTAGGAGGTCTTCAAATTATTTTTACATTTAAATTCTGATAAGCCTTAGTGTTTTATATCTTTAAATCACTTATGAACCATGAAATAATTAGCACTCAAAATTAGCACTATTTGCTGATAAGGAAATATGACATGAAAATGGATTTGCAAGAGTGTAGATGAATTTTACTTTTCAGTGTTTATTACTCTAAATGGAGATGAGATGTGTAGTTCCCCAAATCCGTGTTTTCTCATCTAAAAATCCCCGTATTTTGGTCTGTAAGTGAATACTGGCCTGCGAAAGTGTTTAATGCTGCCAGCCAGCCAAGGCCTGGATTTGAAAAGCAGATCCCACGTTTGCAAACACCACAGACAAAATCGGGCTGCGCAGGGACCGTTTGCTCTCCCCATCACAGCCAAGAGCAGGTTTGGCAGTTACTGGTGGCTGGCCTGGCACGGGTGCCTTGTCCCCCTCAGGCTCCTCCTGCGGCTCTCAGCATCGCTGTTCTGCATTCACAAGCCCCTCTGTACAAGTTATTTCTTTTTTTGTCAGAGCCTGGCTGGGGAAAAGGAAGTTTCTAGGATCCAAACCAATTTTCAGCCAATATTTATACCCAATTGCTTGTACATTTTCTCCTTGTGACTATGTTCATGTTTAGATTGAACCGCCTACCTTTGTCCTTATTGTCTTCTTAGAAACAGATCGGTTACACCTGTGGCCGAGGCTGAATCAATCAGCCTCTCCCTATCTTATCTTGCAGAACTGTAGCCACTTCATTGATAGCATTGCTAGCATTTTAGTATCTTTCCTCAGCATCTGGCTGCCGCAATTTCATTGAATTATCACAGTGGCTTGAATTCTTCTCCATCCCAACTGGAAATGCGTCTCCCAGTACAGGCTGAGCTTTCTTTGCATCTGAGTCATCCTGTGACCAACTCTATAACCAATCCTTTATTATGAATTAACAGAAAATATAGCAAATACTTTATTTAAAGTACATGAGCTAGTATCTGTACTGTGAAATTTCATCCCATCTATTTCATCCCCTTCAATGTTCGAAGTCTTCCAGGGTTTTTTAATTGTGTGTACCCCAATCCTTCTCTAGATCACTGCCTCTCAACTTAACACCAACCCCAGCCTCACGGTGTCTGTGTTTTGGAGATGAATGAAAACACAAAGCAGGGACTGAGACATAAGAAATTCCACTTGCAGCTGCCACCCAACCCCCACTTTCTTTTCCGCAGTGCCTCCTTCCCTTCAGCCAGCTGCTTACCCACCTCATCATCATGCTGATAGTTTCTATTTTCTCCATCTCAACTCTGTTTCCCATATTTTCCACACCTCCAGCACATCACATGCTCCAGATCTATGAAATCTGTCCTGCTCGCTTGCAGCAGGTCTGGTTCTTTGGTTTTAGCTGTGGAAATTCTGCAGACCCGATTTACTCACTCTACTTGCAGGTTGGCTCGTGCATCACCCTCTTATTTTCCACTTCAACCTGATTTTTCCAGTACTAGATTCAAACCTTGCAATTTTACAGCATCAAAGCAGTTTTTCTTTTCTACTTTAATAGGTAGTTTGCAGTGAAACCACATCTGTCACTGTCCACAGCACAAACAGGGAGAGTTTAGCTCTACACTGACAGTTTGAGCTGGTATCAAAACCAACTCTTCCCTCACAGTTTAAAGTTCTGACGCCTCATCGCTCCATACAAACATCAGAGCTTAAACTGTTCAACAGAACATACAGCTAAGGAGCTAAAAGAGGTAGAACAGAAAAATAAGCTCATACCTTCTTTCCTTGTAATATAAACCAACTTTTAATAATAAAAACTTCTATCACGTTTTCAATGAGAAGAACATATACATTGCAATGTAAAACAGTGCACAGTGTAAATGCCCTTGGCTACTCTTCTACTCATCTTTAACATTTACAGTGACTGTGTGAGTGTGGGCCAGGATCCTCACTGGGCTTCGTCAGCTCCTGCAGTTCTGCGGCACAGAGCTGATGTAGGCAAAGCCTGGAGGGTCTTGGTCTACGTGTTGTTTTCAGTTTTGGGTGTTCCTACAGCTCTTACAATACCAGGGACATTTTCAGTTGAGGATTCAGTTAAAAACCCCATTCATTTCCTCTTCATCAGCAAATGGTGAGAACAGCTCTTCCAAAATGAATAAAAAGTGCATTGAAATAGCGACCTGCTCATCTGGCCGCGGTACCGGATGGACCCTCAGTGACAAACCTCTGTATCTGACAGCTGGCACCTGATGGTTTGTTCTAGTTCCCTGCAACAGGTTGCTCTAGGTCAGAGGGAACAGTTAAGAGGTTAAACAAAAGACATTCCTCCCCAAAATTATTTCAGTCTGTGAGTGAAGAAAAAAAACCATTACAGAATTAAGAAAGAAGGTTCAGAACAATCTGCATCCCCAACCCTGTCATAAGCCATTTTGTGTTGAAGTGTAGATTTAAAACATTACAGCTTTGAGTTGGTTTGGATGTTAACAAAATAAAATTAAGCCAACTAAAAAGCAAAGAACACCACAAATAACACCCCACCCCCCCGACCTTTATTTTTCTAGTCTATACATCACCCCAAAGCACTCCTGGATCTCCCAACCATGTTTGAGCGAGGCAGTGGAGAGTCAGGGTCCTGTGCACCATTCTACTGACACCTGCTACAGGGGAAGTCTGTTGGGGATGGGTGGTCATAGTAAGGCACTCACTCCAAAAGAACATTATTTCTGTCCTGAGACTGCTGACATGTTGCAATTAGTTTCAGCCAGTAATTTTGAAAAAAATTACTGTGCTAAGGATAATACTGATAGAATGGAGAACAGTTTTTCAAGCAAGAAAAAATAAAGTACATTATATACATGATTCCTCTTTACTTTAACTTAAAAGCATCCCTAATACATCTTGATAACTGTATTAAAGACTACTTAAATATTGAAAGATTTTAAATAATGTAGATTTTTTTCAGTAAACTGGGAGTAGCTGTGTAATTGCCAGCATATTGGTCCCATTTTAACAATATAATTTTTATTTAAATCTTGTATATATAACAACATGATCGAAACCACATATTCCACTCCACATAAATAAGTATAGTTCTTCTGACCTGTTTTAAAAACTACATCTGTTCAAATAATCAGATCATAAGACTGTATTTTTCCTTTGTAAAGTTTCCTTTAAAATCCTTTACTCCCAATCTGTCCTCTTAAATAGTTCTGTGCTTCCAGAGTACATAATAGGGCATTAGTAAAAAGAGTTAATCAAAAACCTGAACGCTACAGTAAGTAAAATGAAGTAATGTTAAGAAGTATTATGGAATGTATACTCTGCAGCATAGAGAGATTGGTTCTCACTGGGCTGAAGTGTAAAATCACTCTGGAAGAGATTTGAATGAACCGTAGCTTGTGCTATTCGTTGTTCCAAAGTGCAGGTCAGTTCATGAGAAAGTGGTGTTTGTGAAGCTATGCTCAAGGATGCTGACCAAAATTATGCTGGCAATTAAATGGATGCCAGATACACTACAGGGAGATATGCATCAGTCTGGATTTTCTCTACCCAGTCCATATCTTGAAGCCCACACCTTTTAGGTAGCAGCACAAACAGGTCATCAGTCAGGCTGCGCTTTCCTGAAACACAGGTGCCACCTTTCCAGGCGTGTAGCGAACGGCAGTACCACCCGCATAGCTCTGTGGTGTTTGTTTCCAGAATTTCTTCAGTAAGTCAAAGCAATACAAGAATCCCTGCCCGTGCTGCAGGAGCTCAGAGGCAGATTCTGGGTGCCTGGGTCCAGCAGGTTCAGGTCCCACTAAACCAGAGCAGCGTCTCTCCCTGGTTCAGCACCGTCACTGTCAGTTCGCGTGGGTCCTCTCCTCAGGCAGGGCTGCTCGTAGTTGAATCCTTTCGCAATGCTGCAATGTGGGTGTCTCTCTGGCTTTTATAAATCTCCATCTGTAGGTGGCTGGCACAACCTGTAGAGTCTTTAAGGCAGGAGAAAAGCACAGCATTAAATATCATAAGGATGGCACCACAAAGTTATGGGTCAGGGTATTAGTCAACTTCTCTATTGTTTGGCTGCAGAGGTTACCTGATACCCATAATGCCACAATTTTAACTAGCGATTTATTAACTGATTCTTTAAACACCATTTGAGACTTTCTATCTATCATACCCTTTTAACACTGGCCCAATTTGGGTCTTCAACAGTCCCCTCTCTCGTATTCTATTTCTCTTGTTTTAAGCCCAGTTCAGAATCTCTCCTGAACAAAGAAGTTCACCCCTCATATCGATCAGGATACGAAACGGATAAAAGAACATGTTTACTTGTTGACATGGTTGAACAAACTTTAAAAATTAGTGATTGACTTTCCAGAGAAATTTTCTGAATCACAAGATTAAACCGAAGAGCATCTTGACTGGCATTCATATATGACTGGTGGTGGTGGCTTTTCCCTCAATGCTAGAAAATATAATCCTGAGAATTAAGATTAATTCATCAGAGCCCCTTCTAACTTTTTTCAGTTTTATTTCACATTATGACGATGGAACCCAGTTGGAACACGTGCACTGAGCTTTACTGCCCTGAAATAATCCAAGTCAATAGTCCTGGTATTTGTCATTGAGATTTAGAGTGGATTCAAAAGAGGAGAACTGCCTCATCTTACGATTTGTTTGTAAAGCTGTTTCTTTTTGAAGACAGCATGCTGTTAGGGTCATAAAAATGGAACCAAAGTAATGTACAGCCATTAGTAAGGCAAAATAACCATGCTGCTAAAATGCTGATGTGTCACACTGGGAACGTGGGACAGGAGCCACCACAGACCATTATTTCCTTCTTTTTGTGAAATAGCAATTCCATCCAACAGAAGGATAAGGTTCTAAATGCAACATATTGTTCTTTTTGAGGTCACAGAAAATAAACCAAGGCCAGTCTGTCACAGTAAGCATCATTTCAGGCTCAAAAGTTCCAAGTAATCCCACATCAGCATTTTGAGGGGCAGATAGGAAAAGAAAAAAATTTTAAAAAGAGTCAGGGCTGGTTTAGACTCAGAAGCCTTAATGGGTGAATAAGGTGTCGGTGTTCTAAGGAAGTCATCCTGACACTGAACTAACACATCCTTTGGAGGACTCCAGCACTAGCAAACTCATTCACTCTATCCAAAGGGATGGCACAGACTTTACTGGATCTTTCCTGATGCCGATTCCTGCATGCCAGAACCCTTCTACTTCCTGTAAACAACACTATTAACAGGCTTGGAATCCAAAATTTCTCTGATATTCGTACAGACTGATTCTCTATATATTGTCATCTAAATCATGAGCATTTGTTACTACCAATATGGGAAAACCCTGCATTACACTTTCTTAAAGAACATTCTCATCTCTCTGATATAGGAGATTGGAGTGACCAGAGAGAGACACATCTCAAACTAAAGGTATTCTTATCCTGTAGAGATGATGAACATCTCTACCTCCTGCTAGGTGCAGTGGGATTCACAAACATACAGAGCTTTTCAAAGTTGTCTTCTAGAAAAAAACAGTGTATGCAACCCTGGGCAACTGACCCTCCTTAGAGCAGCATTGCTGTAAGATTACTCTGCCTGGAACCGCTTGCTCTTAAACCTGCTCTACTGTCACTAAACAGTCATGCTCCTCTAAGAGGACAACAGCATCAGCCCATGAATTATCTTTGCAGATATGCAGTCAGATGTGACATGCAGGAAGTTTCCTTTCTAAGCATTCCACAGATGGCCACTGATCAGTGGCTTTGCCTGCTCCCAGCAACAGTCCAGAAAAGACCCTTCTCTCTGATCAGTTATTATGTTTTATTCAGAAAATGCAGAAAGCTTTGAAGTTAATAATCTGCAAATTGTAAGCAGCAAAGCTGATTAATCTACAGTGCACTTATTCAGTACAGTGAGAAAGAAGAATGAGATTTTTTTTTCTTTCAACTCTTGCTATTAAGGGGATCTTCAGTTATAACAGGAACTCCCCAACTGTTACGGAAACATAAAACCAGCACTCAGATAAAATGCACGATACATAATGACCTACCGAGGTGCACACTGTGGCATTTGGTCCATCACTTTCAGATTCTTGGCAGAGATTTCAACCCTTGGTCCCTAAGGAAAGAGAGAATTTATGGTACTGACAGTATCGATAAATCATCTGATCCTTAGGGGAAAATATTACAATGGGAGTATGGTTTCTATTTGAGAATCCATTAACTACTTTTAGAAGATTTGGAATCCATTGGGTGGATACATTAGTCATCTGTGTTTACTTAAAAGATGGAATTAGTCCCAAAGCACTTTACAAGCACTGCTGTCTAGCACGAGGAAATTTCTACTATTTAATGCTGTGATTGAGACTTGGGGTTTTTTATATACAAAAATTGTCTTAAATACACTGGATAGTGTCTGTTTTCTAACCATCAAGGGACATACTTTAAGTCACATACGCTGAGGCGTATTATTTTAATTGCTGTAGTGGCTGTACCTGCAAACACTAATTTGTTCCTGTCAAATAGATGTGTAGCAACTCAGGCGTTACCACAAGTGGGGCTACGTGGGTTCGTAGTGCACTAAGTACAGCACCACATCGAAACAAACTGGTGTTTGTACAGTGATGTTACTGGAATGAGAATGGTGGCGTCGCAGACCCACATCCAAACACTTACTTGCTTTCGCATGATGTCTGTAGCTTGCATGATGCACTTGGGCAAAAGGCCATGACTGCGAGCCAGGATGGCTGCTTGCTCCAGGGACACACTCAGTGTACTTCTGAACAGGGGAAGAAGAGATGTTATACTGCATAAATAAATAGGTACATACAGGAGTCTTACCTGTTTGGAACAACTTCTGTTAGCTAGTATGCTTATATTTACTTTTTTACTATAAAATGACCTCAGTCCTGCAAGTCTACCTCGTTACACCCAGATACCGCAGTTGTTTGAGCCACCAGTACCATTCACTGTCTTTCACTCTCTTCTGCAGTGGCTCATATAAAGTTATTCATGAATGAATCTTTTTTTCACTCAATGGTTTTGAGACACTGGAAGAGCAGTGGTGTGGTTAGAATCAATGCTCATACACACCAGGATTCTAAAGCTATTTTTGAGCAACTTCCTGCAGTTTCAGTGTGTGATTTAAGCCAACATTGACTGAAAGGTCTGTGCAATGAGATTGCTTGCTCAGTTGCATTAGCTGATGCACCGAAACATGAAAAAGCATGTGGTCAATACTAATTATTAAGTATTAAAAATCACATCCTACCCTAGCAAAGAGGGCAGTAGATCTAGGTCCTTATATTCCCTTGTGATCTACCTTTCTATTGCTTTGAACAGAATCAGATCGAATGCTCAATCTCTACAAAGGGCAACAGTTCCCATCACACCAGTAACACACAGGTGTTAAATCTCACCTCTGCATCCCAGTGCCGCACATCGTAATCTGGCAAGCTCCGAGTCGATAACAGAGCTCAGAGGATATAGGCAGCAGACCAGCTCCTGATGTGTTACTGCTAGAATATCCTGACTGGGTTGGTTTTGTATTAATGAAAGACTTCAGCAGCCTGCAAAGCTCATCCATGGCATTAATGGGGCGAATAAGCTAAATAATTAAAAAAAAAAAAAAATCAGTTGTATATTTACCCCTTCACAGTCAAAAAGACATTTATAATTCTTTATCCTGTCTAAGCCCAAAAATCTACAGAAAAGTAATGGCCACACAGCTGAATTTAGGAAGTAGAAAAATACAACTACTTAGGCTTGGGGCAGTTTAAAAAAGAGTTCTTACAAATCACAGAGATTATTTACTATGTATATTTACTATGTATATTGCAATTTGTACAGGTTTGCTATATGGGTATCCCATGACTGGGATTTTAGAGAAGTAGAAATAATATTTCAGTGAGATAGTTTATTGTAGAAATAGACATAACAACAATACCTGGTCAATCTTCACTGCAGTCGTATTGGAGTCGGTGGGCAAGTTTGATCTCTCTAGGTAAAATGTCCTGCAAAAAGGCCAGCAAGGAGTGCATTCACTGGTGTGTCTCATTTCAAGCACATACCTGTATACCATCTTGTAATAAAACATGGCTATGCCAAAACCCGTGTATTCAAGATCTGCTTTCTCATTGAACCATTCTGACTGCAGTAATTTAGAGCCTGTACTTCAATATTCCAGATCCACTTTCTTATGCAATTTTAGCACTGCACAAAATTCTGAAGTCAAATTCGGTGGAAATTTCAGCCTGTCCAGTGCAACTACTTCAGAGTGAGCTGAACTATGTGAAGAAAATTAAAAGGTTTCCCATGGAACAAAGATCTCCAAAAATCATATTTGTACAGGAAACCACCTCAGCAAAAAGCACTTTTTCCATGTTTTCTAAAGCAAAGGAGAAGCTTGAAATACCTGAGTTTACGGTAGTATTGCTGCACTTTTTCAAGTGAAATACCATTAATTTGCTGTGGAAGTTCCTCTAGAGATGAGCCAGCCGGTTGGGACTGTCCCTCCATACTTTCCAGAGCTGAGAAAGAAAACATTTTAATAAGCCTATGTTACTAGCTTTCTTTTTATTGTATATTTACTTCTATTATAATCTCCAAGATAATATCTTTATGGCCTTTATACATAGACATAAAAATGCCCCAAAAAGTCCTTGTTCTCATGACTCAGTCTAAAATCTAGCACTCCCCAGGTCATCCTAGAATAGAAACAACTGCTTCTTAAATAGGTCTATAGTTCTCAGCTGTGTTAAGAGCTTCATGGTCATTCTCTATTTTGAGTCTTTCCATATCATCAGTTAGCTTATTTTTCTCAAGAAAGCTTTTAATAGACACCTTTTGTAAAGAGCACCGTGTGCAGTTTCAAGCTTCCCCCATTCTGAAAGCGAGAAGGCAGCTTGGAGAAGTAGTAGCTGTCAAGATAAAAGATAACCTTCAAGGCCTGACGGCTTCCTTCGATGTGGTAGAAGACATGAGTATCTGGAGAAATAAAGATAAAACACTTGCTGCTTTACTACAGCAGGAGAAACTTGAAACCATTGCTATCCAAGTTTAGATTATTAGATTATCTAATGACATTTCATATCTCCACCATGAGAGGAGCAGGGGAGAGCCTTTACTGAGAGAACGCAGGCTCTGAAATACTAGACTGAAAAGATACGCAGTTAGCATGACCTAGCACGATGGTTGATGCTAAAGCAATAAACATGGTTAATAATTAAAATCCCATCTTTTTTCATGGCATTGTATAGTCAGTAAACGTGGAGAGAGATCTGGCAGGGTGGGACACAGAAGAGCTGGGGAGGGACAGTCCTCCTGCCTTGGGTAGCACAGTGAATTAGAAACATCTGTCAGGAACCGCTCATCATCTGTCAGGAACTGCTCATCATCTGTTACACGTCCCTGTGGCAAAGCCACACGGGTAAGGTGCACTGGCACAGACCACAGTAACAAATCAGACCATGCCACTGGCATCCCATGATGCCAGTCCTGCTTTTTAGGCTGTTTGCTGTGGAAGCTGAGGGAATGTAACAGTGCTTCAGAGAAGCTGCTTAGTGCCCTCCAGGTCTGGCATAGCCTGTTAGAGTTATAATAATGGAAGCTAAAAACCCATAAAACAAACAAGAAAAAAAGAGCTTCAACGAAATGGAGACTACTCACTTGCTACAAGGCTTTCATCCAACTGCTTGAAATAGAAGGCAACTTTGTCCAGTTCAGGCAGAGTGACCTGAATGTCCTCCAGCATGGTGCGCTCCTCTTTCTGTAGAGCACAGAAACAGGTATAAATCGGTTATGATCTGCCAGAAAGAGATGGATGGCAGGAGTGTGCAGTTGCTATGGGCATGTTTTGGTTCAGGAGACCTACAGCAGAATGTGGAGCTTTCCATTAACTAACTCCAGCCCAGTCGGGCATTTTTCTAATGGCTCTTTGATAGTGTGATGTAAGCTGAGTTACCCTTCTCCTAGATGTCATTTGCTATGATTCACAGAGCATAGAGAGGTTTAAGAACTGAGTAAGTTTGAAGGGATCTCCTGCTCCAAGCTTTACTCTATATCTACATAGGTGAAGAATTGCCTATCAGTTACTGTGAAATAAATGTCCAGACATTCTATGCAATGTGAAAAAACAGTAGTTACATGTACATGTAACATCCCACACTCAGTTTACAGTGTTTACAAAATCCAAAACCAAATGTCACTTCTTCATCGTGTCAGAGCTACTTCCTCCTTTATGCTTTTTTAAAAAAATTTTTTATACTTCAGGCAGCTTATCTACTACTAAAGCTGTGCCTTAGCTGTTCCTTAGGTGCAGGTGAACTATGCAAGACTAGCTCCTCTCCTCCTTAGACACAGTGTCTCGAATACCAGCACCACGAAGCGGGACAGACTGCAGTCCACCTATGCTATCCAAGTGTCCAGGGTATGAACAAACTCCTAGATTTTCACGTTGGCCGAGCTCTTGAAACACTCAGAGCTTTTCCCTGCACTTGAAATATACGTGCTCACCAGGAGATGGCAGGCCTCGCATGCATCACCAACAACTAGCAGTAAAACCTCCCTAAATGCAGCAGCCTTACTCCCAAAACGAAGCCAGACAGATTCCTGTGCTGTTCTGTAGTGTGACAGCGAGTCCAGTATTTGTGAGGTGGAAATGATGGGATGTGGAATATTGGCTCATGGTTGTCAGCAGCAGGAATCTCCAGGGGTTGCTGCAGTGAGTCTAAATGTGCTGCTAGAATGAGGGGCTCTGGCTGTGCTGAGTGGCAGAGAGGCATACAGGCGAGCGTGAGCAGACCCAAGGGTGCCACAACTCTTCAACTTACCACAGCAGGGGAGAGAAGAGACTGGTAGTTTAGTAAAACACCGGTGGCTGCTATCTGTTCCAGCCATTTTCTGCTGGCATCTCTGCTGCTCTCTTCATATTCCCCATTGTTGTTGTATCGATAGTTGAGAGCAGCCAGTAACTGCTCTGAAAAGGTGCAAATAGCAGCCACAAGAGACTGGCAGAAGATGGAATCACGTCTCAGCTGTAACTCAGTATCTGCCAGAGAAGGAGAGAGAAGCACAAAGAAGTCATGAGTGCACTTGTCTTTAACCTCACTGCCAAAGACACTGCACATGTGTGGATGCACATGACATTTGACTTCTGCTGTAGCTTTGCACAAACATAACAGATAATCCCCTCCTGCTCTGTGACTTGGGTGTATAGATAACGACACCACAGCTGGAGCACACACATGGTTCAAAATTTTCTAGCCCACTTGACTTTTTATTACTACCTCTGCCATCTGCATGTTCATTCTTCTGGTTGGGAAGAGCTGTTGCTCTTTAGTGCTGTATCTGGACTGATTCTCTTTTGATGTTTACAGAAGCACGAGAATTCTTGAAAGGAGGTCTCTGCCATTGCTTCTCTCCTGGGCTACTAGAGATTCATCTCCCCCCATTCATCTATATTTTGTGAGATTCACATATGCTTAATGCATTAACTGGGCCTGGCCGTAGGGTACCATTGGTTTATGTTTCCTGGGAGAATCTCCCTTGTGTTAACTTTGCTTCCAGTCTGCCTGCCAGGCAGCCACATGCTGGTCAAATCAACCTCGTCACACTTAAGGGGATTGCAGGGCAAAGAAGCACATGAATAAGTGAAGAGCTGCTTCCCAGGCACCCCGGGCTCCTCCAGCAGGCACTGCAGTACAGCAGGCTCTATTGTCAAGCTAGCGTTCCCCAGAGAAAGAAGCTGAAGACATCACCCAGAGGCTTTGAAGATCTGGATTATTTTTGTAAAGCCCTGAACACAATAGACTGACTAATACACTCCAGACCCCGGGCCATATTCTCAATTTAAGGGCAACCAATCTGTACTGTACCTGTACCCCTCTGTACTGCTGGAAGTAAGGCAGAGAGAGCTTAGGACTGCCCTAAGGCAGGGGAATCCCTGGGGCCGTAAAGCTGCCACAGCCAGTTCAGTGCCACCTGTGCCTCCGTTCTGTTCATGGACATGCTGTAGAACATGGGGCACAGGTAGAGACTTAGAGAGTCACTGTATCAGCTGTGATTAAAACCAGCCTTTATGGACACTGGGCTGGTGCCAGAGGCTGGTTTGGACAGAGCACTTGAGGACTGGCCCTGGCAGAAGCCGAGAAGGGACTTAGAGCTGTACAAATCTCTTACCGTCATTCTATGAAGACTTGAGAATCAACTCTGGCAGGGTGAAATAATGACAGCCTATTCCAATTATTTATTACCTCATTTTCAAACAAAAGTCCACCAAGAAGGTGTTTCAAGTACAAAAAGACTGCACATTCACTCCAGGAAAGGTCCCTTGATCTGTGAGCACAGTGCTTTGTGTGCGGTGACAGATTAGCGATGTCCACAGTGTGTTTAGGTGCTGCTGCACATTTAGGTTCTCAGTCTGCTCCTGGCTATAACTTCAGCATACACAACCCTCACTCCTAACACGCCTGCTCTGTTTGGAAAGAAGGCAGAGTCCCTGGTCTCACAGAGAGTTGTGCAATAGGTCTCATTTTTGCTGCATGTTCTCACCACAGCAGGAAACAGTAACGGCTGTCTGGGAAGGAGGATTGTACAAAGGAAAAAATAAAGACAGTCAAAAGAAGAAGAGTGGTTGTGAAACATCAGTGACCAGCCAGGTAACACAAGCGACCTACAGTGAACTGAAATTACATGAACTGAAGAATAGACATCACATACATAGAAAAGTTGCCCTTGATGCAGAGCACAACAAATGATAGCATAAATCAAAGGGGAAAAACATAACATTCTGATGTATGCACATGCATGCACGTGAAACTGTGGTAGGGACTTCTCAATTTGCAGCAAATCAAACCCTCTTACCTGTGCATTTTAACAAGGCCAAAAGCAGCTGGTTCTTCCCATCTAAAACAGTGAAGAAAAGAAATGCTCTAGTCAACATGACACCAAAGTAGATTTGATGGCATTTGGTTACACTGGCTACAATCCCTGGACCCTTCATGGCCATTTCTGTTTACACTAACAGTCCTTACTTGCACAGGCATGTCAATGACTGGAAAAGGTCACATCAAATAATTTTACAGGCTAAACGTTCTGTTAACTACCATGAATTATTGGAAACAAATTGCACATGTCAATGAATCCCTAAGGAGGTGATTTCTGTCCTGTGCTGTGCACTGGACTGTAAACATCAGATTCAGCTCCTGTTCCAGTTCAACCAGACTGTGGTGGTTTAGGATGTTGTAGTATCTGATCAGCGTTCATTTCATTTTGGAATATAACAAGCATCTCTCCATTTGCTAAAAGGGTTGGAAAAAGCAAATGGAAATAGATCAGTCTGGCATCCCTCTGTTTGAATGGGATGATGGGGGAGAACGTTCTTCAGAATCGCTGCACAGGTGAGATTTAACCGTACCACACGGGGACTCTGCAGACAATAATCTGCTTTACCTGCTCTTCTTTAGAGCCCAGTACAGCCTTATTGCAAATTGACATAAAATGATAAAATTAAATGCTAGACTTGATTAGATCAAGAGCTTTTCTCCCTGAAGTCAAGCCCTCACCCCACCCCCTTTTCTTTATTTACTGACCTTCCACATATTTTTGTATGATTTCAACAAGGTTCTTGATGCGCAGTGGAAGGTTCCATGGATCTTCCTGAATGCTGGCTTGAATATTATTCCTGCACCTAACTGTGGTTTCTTCCTTCTGTTTAAACTCTAGAAAAAAATGGAGTTTGTTAGCCACTAAGGAAATGCTACATAGCTGAGAGCAGCTTTTGAATTATAATGTGTACACAGATGAAAGCGGAGATGCAGTACCAACAGCAACAACTGCGAATGAAAATCATTCTGAAATAGATATAATACAGAAGGGAAAAAAACTGTGCCTATAATCTCACAATCAGCAGCCTCTTAGCATCACTTTCAGGAATGTGGACTATATGTTATGTCCACGGGTGACATGCACAGTGAAAAGACCTCCACACGCTATTCCCTTCTGTTTCGTCTGCCCTCAGTAGTGTGCAGGCAGCTATATCAGGTAGCTCTAGGGACTCTGGCTGTGCAGAATCAGATCAATTTTTTGGCTGCAGCTGTCACATCTCATAACACTGACGAGACATTATGACATACTCTGCTTTCACCTGATGGAAAATAATTATCTTGTTACAGAGCAGCAGGTTTATTCTCCATGACTTAGCAATGTATCTAAGCCAAACACCCCATTGTTGGTGATAAATGCATAAGCAGACAGAGAAACACAGAGTAACTGTGCCAAATAACTGCTCATGAACAGAAATGGGACAGCATTCAAATTTACATCCATCACTGAAAGGTGCCTGTGGTAGCTGTTAAACAGCCACTTTGGGCCAGGATTCCAGCTGAATGTCAGCAGGGCTTGTCCGTTCCCTAGTGTGATGAATGTGGGATGATCCGTTAACTTCAGTTAACTGGAAGATTCTTTCAGTGTAATTACTCTTTAACAAAAACAAATTAAAGGAAGAGAACTCAGGGTGTGTGTTATTTCTTCACTTCATTCAAACAAAGCATGGAAAGACTAACCTCTTCTACATAAATGTAAGTGTGTTTGTGGAGCTGAGTTCATGTGACAGAACTTCCCAGGAGTTACCTCTGGAGCTGGGAAAAAAACCCAACAGAAAAAGCTTTCTTCTAGAGTTTGCCACCCTAACTTAAAAATAGAGCTTGTCAAAGATTGGAGCAAGGGGCTACAACACCTGAAGTACAGTAGGAATAGAGGAAACATTTCAGATTTCAAGTGGGAAAGGAAATGTAGGGAATAGTCAGAAAATAAAGCTCTGTGTATTTCAGTGAGAGAAGAAACCACATCCTGGGCCCCAAAACCATTAAGACCAAAGTCTTGTCATGCTCCCTGAGGTAAAAGAAAACACAGTATCATTTGTTTGCTCTCTCTGGGAATCAGTTTTCAAAATAAGTGTCATGTGAGGATGAGTTTACTCTGGCAATTATCTGTCTGAAGAAAAGCAGAATAAGTCATTAAGCAAACTCAGGCAGAGCCTTTTGGTGCCTCAGATCTACAGTGCTCAGCCCCTCATCAGCTTATCAGCTCATTCTCCTTGTATCTGACCTATCTCTATCTTGTACCTTTGGAGATACATACTGGTGTTCACAAAGCACAGGTCTGGGGACTTGTGAAAGTGCTGTGCTGTTCCAGTGACATGTAACAGCAAAGTGTTGGGTGTGAGTCAGAAAGAATTCATGTGAAAATCACCTTTCAGGGATTCAAACATTTCCATGGTCAGACATGGTACCTGCCATTAGTGTATGGCTTGGCAGACTGCATAGTGTGGCTGGATAGCACATGTGCATCCATGTTACCCTCTTCAGTCCTCACAAATCACATTACTAACTACAATCAACCTCTTTCTTTACCTTGCAAACTGTGGTCCATTGGAAAGTGCTTGGTTTCTTCAAAGGCTTTTGTTATAACTGGTCCTTTTAGAAGTGCATTGATTGCATCAACCTACAATTAAATGTTTTCAGTCCATGTAAGTAAGACTTGCAGAAAAAAATCTGAGCAGAACTGCAGGAAAATGCAAAAGCCATTACATTGTTTGTGTTTTGAAATGATTTCTCGTTGACAAGTAGCATCAGGACTTTCTAACCATGAACTGGCCTCATGAGCCTCACACTGAATACAGCATTTTTCACAATGGTGATCTACATGCTGATGAGATAAAAGATAATACAAAACAATTCTCTGGTGCTATAGAGCTATAAAGACATCTGTTTGCTAAACTTCTGAAGACTCTCCTGAGATCTGTAAATGTGATCCATTTAAAGTGCACAAGGTATTAGAATTCTTCCTTTTCATGAAAGCTTTTTTCCCCTCAGTCTAATGCCTGAGATAAGGCAGGTTAAGATCACCTTGCTTAAATTGCAGTAGGCAACTTGAATGTTGACCAAAATTGACTCCTCAAACTGTCCTGTAACACAGTTGCTTACACCGTAACATAAAATCTTGATAGTTTGCTTTCCCTCAAAATTGGATTTCATTAAACAATTTGATACTTTCAATTTCTTGTATTGATGTGGATACAGACTAAGCAGTTCTGTGTTGCAGTAATGCTTTACACACCTGGTTAAAAAGATGTTCCAGACAGCCATGAAGTTTGTCTTGTTTGTCCAAAGGGATCCTCATATCATTGGGAAGCTCATCTCCTAATAAAGGAAAGGTGAAAAGCTTTTTACTGTTTTACCAACATAATCTGTGAAGAGGCCACAGATGACACAAACACATGCTCACATTGGAGTGGGCTGCTTTATGTCTAATTCACAGAGCAAAATACTAATGATTTTTCACATAATGCAAGTTCCTAAAGCAGCTGATCCCTGCCTAATACCTCTTCCATATTCCAAATTTATTGTGTTTCATTAGAAAAAGAAGAAATTTGTATCTTTGTTATAGAAGCATTTAGGTTGGAAAAGACCTCCAAGATCATCTAGTCCAACTGTCCCCCTACCATCCATATTAGTCACTAAACATGTCCCTAAGTACCTCAATCCAAACTTTTCTTGAAGACCCTGAGGGATGGTGACTCCACCACCACCCTGGGCAGCCCCTTCCAATGCCCAACTCTTGCTGAGAAGAAATTTCTCCTCATTTCTAACCTGAGCCCCCCTTGGAGCAACTCGCAGCCATTCCCTCTTGCCCTGTCGCTACTTATCTGAGAGAAGAGGCTGACGCCCAGCTCACCACAGCCCCCTTTCAGGTAGTTGCAGAGAGCAATAAGGTCTCCCCTCAGCCTCCTCTTCTCCAGGCTAAACAGTCCCAGTCCCAGTTCTCTCAGCCACTCCTCATCAAACTTGTGTTCCAGACCCTTCACCAGCTTCACTGCCCTGCTCTGGACACGCTCCAGGGCTCGATGTCTTTCTGGTGGTGAGGGGGCCAAAACTGAACCCGGTATTCGAGGTGCGGCCTGACCAGAGCTGAGTACTGATGATCACCTCCCTGGTCCTGCTGACTATGTTATTCCTCATGCAAGCCAGGATGCCACTGGCCTTCTTGGCCACCTGGGCACACTACTGGCTCATGTGCCAACCAACACCCCCAGATCAGTTTTGAAGAAACCCCATTTGCAACTTAAACATGGACGTGCTTACAACCAGCAAAGACCTATCAAGTCTACTAAGGGGTCTGGTATGAGAACTACCAGAGGGATCTGTGTATACTCACCTGATCCCATCTCATCACTGCCCAAGTAAGAGCTGTTACTCCGCACACTGGTGTAGGACAACACTGAGTCCCGGTTACTGTTACATTCACTAGAAAGAAAAGCAAATAAGGTGTTGAATAAAAAAAGCTGTCCTTCCACCCAGCTGCTGATCAGTCTGGTTTTCTTAACACTGCAGTCCCCCAAATTAAATCTGTTGCTCTTATGCAAAAGAAACCCTATCTACAAGCAAAATGACCATTAAGCAAGCCCTTGGGCTGGCTCTGTAAGATGTCTGTTTCCATTTGCAGTGACCACTCGATGCTTAACATACCACCTGGATCCTATAAATAATGAAAACAGACTTTCCTCCATGGAAAGCATTTCCTCCTGGGCTGCATCATTCAACATGCGCCGTGTGCATCGAGTAGGGGAGAAGTAATTAAAATCTATGAGATGGAATCTCCACTCAGCATTTGTTGGCAATTCTCAGGATATTAACAGCACCCAACTCCAGCACACGCTGAAGCTGCAGTGGCACACATAGTGGACATGGGAAAGGAAATGTCAGAATCTATACTGTTGGAGAATCAGGTACCACAGATCCTAAAGTTATCTCAGGAAGCCAAGGAGTTGCTACAGTTGGCTCCACACCACTGTTTGCTCATGGGCACATGGAAAGTTCTAGTATGATTCTTCTGTTTAACGTTCACTTTACACTAACTGTAACTTAATAAAAGTAACCAAAAAGGCCCTCACCACTCAAAGTGATACAGTGTTTTTAATGGTACAAGCCCAAAACAAAGCCTACAAAATTCTTCATATTATCTCTTCCTCTGTTTTTATTTTTGGCTGAGATGAGAGAAAAAATGTAACAGCAATTGAGAGAAGCCCAACCAGGGGCTTTGCCTGACCTGTGTTAAACCTGTTATCAAAGAAATCTCTTTTTTTCTGAACTTGACTTACACCTCCAAATGATCCTGGAGAAAGAAGCATGGCTAATGCAAACAAGATATTTTCTTATCTGTAATTTGCTTATTTTTGTAGCTTCTTAGTGTTTTTTGCAGATCAAAACCCATCAAAAGACATTTTATTCCCCCTTGAGTAACTATTATCTGTAATATATGCTTAATTCCCTGCCTCTGTCTAATAAAGATAAGACAGAATAATCTTTCTCATCATGTGTAAAATTTTGGAACAAGTGACAGACCCACAGAGACCATTTTTGATGTTGCTTTGTTACCCAGAATAGATTAGCCTCAATTATAGAAACTATTTAAACTAAACAGTGCTCATAAATGGGATTTCTATTAACAATGAAAGAAATCCAGCACATTTCAATTATAGGAGATGATCTGAGGGCTGGAGCCCCTCTGCTATGGAGGCAGGCTGAGAGAATTGGGGTTGTTCAGCCTGTAGAAGAGAAGGCTCCGGAGAGACCTCAGAGCAGCTTCCAGTCCCTAAAGGGGCTCAAGAAAAGCTGGAGAGGGGCTGGTGCCAAGGGCAGGAAGTGATAAGACAAGAGGGGTGGCAGTAAGCTGCAGGAGGGGAGATTGGTATCAGAAAGACATTCTTCTCTGGGAGGGAGGTGGGGTCCTGGCCCAGAGAAGCTGTGGCTGCCCCTAGATCCCTGTCAGGGTTCAAGGCTGTGTTAGATGGGGCTTTGGTCACCCTGGGCTGGTGGAGGGTGTCCCTGCCCATGGCAGGAGGTGGGACAGGATGGGCTTCAGAACACCTGTGCAGATTATAATCTATCACAATAGATGGCACAGATGTGTGACACACCAGTGCTGGTTTTCTTTCTTTACTGACTTCGTATTTGCTGCCCTTGGAGACGTTCAGTATTAACTGGACGAGACCCTGACCAACCACTCTTGTTGGACTATGTGGGCTCCAGATCCCCCTTCCAATGTGAACTGTTGCAAGTCTGTCATTTCTGCAGTCCCACATGAATGTAACCTCATGCTACTACATCTTACTACTTGTAATAGTATAAAACTGACAGCAAGTACAGGATCAGGCTCAGAAATTTCAAAGATCATTCAGGTTACTCTAATCCTCCCAGCTCATTGTAAAGTGTCTTTACTCCTTTACATAGACAAAGCCATATTGCTTCAGAGAAACCTAAAAATGGCCTGTTAAGGATGTAAAACTGCAAGGGTCACACACAACTGCAAATTATTATTCCATTTCTTCTGAAGCTGAATTTCCAAATGTTTCCTCCCAAGACAGACAGATTTGGAGTGCATGAGATTTCCTTCAGTAGCAAATATTCCTGGAGAAGCAGCAGTCAATCATGTCCCAAAACCAAAATTTTGAGACACCTGAATAAACATTTGCATTCGTGGTTTCAAAGACCCATTAAAAATAAAGAACTCAATGTCCATTTCTGTTTCTCAGTGTTTTAGGCTTTTGGGAAGATTGTTTGCAGAACTGAATGAAAACATCCCCTTAGAACAGCAGCTATTATAAGACCAAGCAGTTTGCAAACTCTGCTGAGCTTCTGAAGTTTCAAGCTGTACAATATGGAAAGGGAAAGTCACACTAGACCTAGTTATTTCACTTTATACCATTTTCTGGAAGCACTGGTATTCTGGCATTGTTATGAGAACAGGGTTTTGCTGTCTGTGTCTCCATGGTAATAAATGTAATAAAATAACTACAGCTGGTGAATTCTTTACGAAGTGAACACGGAATAATTGACTGACTGGAAAATAACTCACTTGCTGAATCCATACCTGGATTAGAACTTCCAAACATTATACTTGTAAGGTAAAAGCAGCACAATTTTCAGACTAACCTGTAGGAGTCTCTGAAACTCATTGTGTCGTGTCCCGAGTCTTCTTGGTCCTCCTCAGAAACTTTGAAACAGACCTTCTTGATTCCACCATGCTCAGCTTTGTCAGGATCACTCTCTTCTGTTCCCAGGGAAGGTGGAGATGTCTCCTCAGTTGATGGTGGCTCACAGGCACCACTTTCTGTAGGTTCTGTTATGGTGGACAAAAGTCTGCAAAAGTAAAACGTACAGATCTCAGGAACTGTGGAGCAGTCTCACAAATGAGGTATAATGACTAAGGCTGGAATTCAGCTATGTGAAATCAAAAAAATCAAATCAAAAGCAACCTTGCCAACTTTTCACATAGGCTACAGCTATGTAAAACTGTGAGCACAAGGTCTTGCTGCCATAGGTACCCCACCTCCATAAGGTACAGCTTAATTGCTGTAACCACAGTGGCCAGAAAAGGCTCTGGTTTTAAAGACAAAGTCTTTACTTTCTCCATCCAAGGCACTGGGTTCCTCCTCTGGGGCAGTGCCTCAGCTCACTGGCTCTACTCAGCACTACCTCCCTTTTTTAAATACATTGAGCTAAGGCTGCATGTGCTTTACAGCCAGTTTGGTGCACGACAGGCTGCCTTATGACAGATGAAACCTCAAGGGCAGGGACTCTGTATGGAATTCCAAACCCACTGCTGGCACCAAATAAATGCTTATATTGGAACACATAGTAAGCAAAACAGCAGTTATGGAATTCAGGTAGACTCTTAGGAGCAAAGGACAGCAATATATACACTGGTGGATCTGCACAGGAGTAGGTTTGACACAAGCAGCAGGAGCTGTAATGCAAGTGCTTGTGTGAATAAGTGGGTCTGTGAGTCAGGGCCGACAGGCACAACGTCATTCTGAGGTGAGTGTCTCCATTTCATCCAGCTGCCCACCACAGTGCACACCAGCCTCTGCACTCACTTATTTATCTGGATGACGTATTGCTTCATCTCCTTCACTGCAACGTCGAGCTTGTTAAAGAGGTGCAAGTAGGAGTCCTGTATCTCCCGGTCTTCCTGTTTCAGCAGAAAACTGAGTCCCCTTTCTTCCTGAACTGTTCCTCCATTCTGCTGGCTAAAGCTACCATCAAGATCTCCATCTTCTGGGGTGAGACATCTCCAGGATGGTGCAGCCATAGTGGTGATGCAGTGTTGAGTATATGAGACCGGATTTAAGTTACCTACTGAACATCAAAGGGTGGAATTAGTATGGCTCTCATGATTTTCCTCATTCTATTCCAATAATGAGGGTTTAGGATAGGTGGAATTTTTACAGGAAAAAATAGAAGTTCACAGAATTATTTTATATAATTACAATCTATGACAAAATGGGAACGGGAACGGGAAAGGGAACGGGAAAGGGAACGGGAAAGAGAACGGGAAAGGACAGGAGATATTTTCTTTCCTGGCATGCCAACTAGATGTTTTGAATTTACTGCAGTCTGGAAACAGGTTAAATTATGGAAGTAAAGACAACAGGTCTCCACACATATGCTCATATAGACAACATGCATAGTATCTAAAAGCATCTGTTGAAATATTAATTAATTCAGATTGGTCTTTGTTATTATTCCAGCTTTACAAACATTTACACAGAGACACATACATACATACATATATATATGTATATAAAAAAAGCAATTGAAGATAAAATACAATTCCTTTTCATTTAAAAACGTTGATGTTTGGTATGGTACTTTGCATTAGTTTGCATTAAATTGTATGGAATTTTAATATCTTCAAATGAGCAGGGCTTCTTTGTTAACCTCATTATGAACAGACAATGCTGTCCTTCAGAAGGTTGGTTAGTCTACATTTCCCTGTGCCTCATCCAAACATTCTGCACCCTGACCTTCACAAGACAATGAATGAGAAGCATATTAGGTGACATCATGATAAAGAAATGTTGGAACTCAAATAATCAGGTTGTAGGACAAATGTTGAGTAGGAGCTATTTATAAGAAAATAGATTCCCATGACAGAGTAGAGACTTTCAGCTTCAGTGCAGGGAATGCATTTAGTAATGACAGAAGAAAACAGCACTACAATCTGATTTGTGTTTTTGCCTTCTTCCCACAGCACCAGCACTACTGTTAGCCTCCATTCACTTTTCTTTTAGTCAGTACATCACCTCTACTAAGTGCAAACAATATTCCCAGACACAATTAGCATGAGATGACCACACTTCTTAGCTAGTGAAAACATTTGAGCCGAAGCCTCTTGATGCTAACAGCATTACTATTTTCCAACACAGGAAGATGTCCTTTTACTCTAAAATTTTAAGGAGGAAAAAGGCACTGGCAAGACCACGTTTCTTTGGAACTTATTCTGACCTCACTGAGCAGTGTAAAACCATGATGATTTATGCAGATAAAATCAGTATGATTTGAAAGTTAATTATCACCTTGTTCTGGATCAAGACCAATAATCGAGGGCTTCCGTCCAATGCGAATGCTGAACGACCTCCCTGCTGAGGTAGTGTTTTTGGGGTATGATACCTCCATGAGGTTAACGTGGCAGTTGGTGGGGCAGAAATCCATGCTGTTGAGGGAATGGGGTTCCATGATGGCTTGTTTGAAGGCTGGGCTCACCTTTGTTTTCAGTTCATCTGCAAACTGGGAGAAATAAAGCAACAGTGTGCTACTTCATTTGTAAAAAATTATGATGCAATACAGACAACCCTTGTCTCTTCCTGCCTCCTATTCCAGAATCATGTGATTTCTGCTGCAGCTGGAATAACACATTAAAAAAAGCTTATAAAACAACAAATGAAGGCAATTAGCTATACTGTCTAGGGTTCTCTTTTCAAACAGCTCAGGTAACTACACAAAAGAGCACACACTGTTTACACCATGACACTCTAAACTCATATCCATGTTAAATCAGACACTGATAATTCTGTGTCATATTTATTGTGATATGGTAGAAATGAACCTCCAATAATTTGTTATAACCCACAGCTCTGACAAGCTCAAAGGAGCCATTTACAGATAAAGTCCTTTTTCCTCAAAACTTGCAATTCCAATAACTTGCAGAGCTGTTTTTCGTGCCTCCAGGACACCTGCCTCTAAAGCAGTTTGGATTCATTAATGACAAATACTACAACCAGTTCTCATAATGAAGATTGTCCTGAGACTTCACTAATAACCATCAGTGTTGTACCTCTTGGTAGTTTGTGAGCCTCCTGCTAATGCTTTCCAGCTTAGTGTCACAGATCTGCCGGAATTCATACTGAGGCATGGTGGCCACAGCACTGCTTAGGGATATAAGTCTTTTGCAGTTCCTTACAAAGTGATTGTCCTCTGCAGCAAAGGCCTCTAAAATCTAAACAAAAGACAGGATGTTAATGATATGAGACTTGACAGTGAAGGAAAATACAGCTTTCTTCCATTGAGTAAGTGGCAAAGCCCTCATGTTGTTCTGGTTGAATGAAGCTGCTTTCAGAACAAGTTGCCTTTATTACACCTGAGGACCACTACCAAGGCTAATCCCAGAGCCATAAAATTCCTCAGAATTTTTCAGGATAACTGTGCACTGTCCAAGTGACCTGCTCAGATGTACTTTCATGGCACATAATGACAATCTTACTCGGATGTGACAGAAACATTTACTATTAGCTCATTATTGTCCCAGATGACCAAAACACTCAGAGCTCTGCTGCTTTCCAATAGCAGCGGTTCTACTTGCCTCCATTAGCAACCCACCCAGACTATCAGATGGAAAAAAGCTGCTTGATTTTCTTCCAATGTAAAGCAAATTCTTGCCTGAAAAGTTTCATCTTGAGTATCAGCAAAGAGTATGTTATCAGATAGATAAAAGCAAGAATGCCACAGCTGAGGGCTCCCCTCCCTCTACCTCACAGCTGAAATCCTGGAAGCATTTACAGACTTGCTTGTACCAAGTGAGGTATTATAACTTGGTGCACTCCAGAGAAGAAAAGTCCATGCAGGGTTGAGAAGACCAGGTACTACCTGATCCAAAGAACCAAGTCAAGCCACCAGAGAAACACCTGCATTCCTTACTGGCTTCCCTGTTCAGGTTAGGATTGAACCTAGCCATGTATGTTTTCTGGTACCTTTGCAGTGAGATTGAAGCAACCTTTTGGTTCCACAATTTTCTCCAGGACAAAGGATTTGATTCCTGCGCTGCTGACATACTCATACACCACCCCATGCTCCAGGTGAGTGTTATCCACGGTCAGGCTGATGAGAGGTGTTTCTTCACCAATGATCAGTGGAGAGCTGATGGTCTGTGGTGTCTGGGCTGGAACCAAAGTATCTCATTAAAGGTGTTTGGCAGCATATTTGAACACAGGCAAGCAAGGGAAGCAAAACACATTGAGAGGTATTATTAAACACAAAGATACAATGTTTGGCTGAAGGAGCCTCTGCACCACATGCTGCAAGAGGCTGGGAGAACATTCTGAGGAATACATTTGCTATTGGCTGCTACTGGAGACTGTGGCAGAGCTTTAGACAACCTACATGCTCCAATCCACATTCTGATGTTCTTCCACGTGTACATGCCCATGTCATGCACAGGACACTACTTTCTAATTCCATTCAGCTTTCAAACACACAAGACTCCAGCAGAAAATTTCAAAGGGATGTGAAGTATGTTAATCCCAGAGTCTTGTCTTCTTTGTAATGGCCCTTTGGAAGACTGCTATTTTTCTGTCCAGTTTTGGGAAATGCTCCAGATGGAGCCTTTTTGTGCAGACTGAGATGGCAGGGCAGAGGTGGGATCAGGAGACAGTGTTGCTTCATGCAAGAAGTGTTATTGTCACCACAGAATAGATTTAAGTTACAGTCAGATTGAGATTTGCCAGTGAATTGCTCACATGGCTCTTGCAGGGCACTGCTCTAGTTGTTTCACCATAGAACTGCACTGTGTGACCATTAGATTACCAAGCTCACTAGACCTTAGACAGCATTCACACAGAAGTGCATCTGTTCCTGGTGAAGTTGCCAGTGGCATTCAGAGAGTCCAGACTCAGTCATTTGGATTGAATCTGTCTTCAGTATTCTCCCCCAACAGGTGTTTTTCCAAGGCAAAGCAGTGTTTCTTATGAATAACACTTTTCTAAATGGGAGGAGCTGCAGCCACACCTTTTGCTGACACAGTGGTACCATGCTCTGAACACTTGCTCCAAAGTAATTATTATTATTCTAAGTGGAGTTACTTCCAGACCTTCCCTCTCCAACTGCTACTGTCCATAAATTCCTACTTTGCAAGGACTCCCAGATGACTCTCAAAATGTTGAGCCTTTCATTCCAGGATGTGGCACTCCCACACCAGAGCAGGTTTGCTGGTGGGATTTGTGACCCTGTGGGGGACCCACTGGAGCAGTCTAGTCCTGAAGGACTGTACCCCATGTAAGAGACCCATGCTGCAGCCCTTGGGAAGGACTCACGCTGGAAAAGTTCATGGAGGACTGTCTCCTGTGGGAGGGATCCCACACTGGAGCAGGGAAGAGTGTGAGGAGTCCTCCCTCTGAAGAGGAAGAAGCCACTGAGACAATGAACTGACTACAATTCCCATTCCCCATCCCCTGTGCTGCTGGGGGCAGGAGGGAGAAAAAATCACGAGTGAAGCTGAGCCTGGGAAGAAGGGAGGGGAAATGGGGCTTTTAGGATTTCTCTTCACTCTGATCGGATCAGTAAGTCGAGTCTGTTTTGCCCATGACAGTAATTGGTGAATGAACCTTCCCTGTCCTCCTCTCAACCCATGAGTCTTTTATTACATTTTCTCTGCCCTTTGCAGCTGAGGAGGGGAATGACATCATGGCTTTGGTGGACAAGTGGCATCCAGCCAGGGACAGCCCACCACAAAACTGTAGCACAAGAGTATTTCCTCTGGCAGACCTCCTTCTCTTACAACACTTTACTAAGACAACAGATGTTCTACAGTAATTAAACTTTCTATTTCTACTGCAATTTTCTTTCCTGAAGCACCAGAATCTTCCCTAGGTTTCCTTCCCCTGTGAGAATCTTTACCTGATTCCTGTTGGCTATTTTGAAGGGAATCCAATTCTGCACCTCCTTCCAGTGAAGAGTCTTCTTTGCTGGAGCCAGGATGGCTGCCATTCAGATATGCAGTGGATGCTGCTTGCTGAACCCTGTCTTCTTCAGCATCTTCATGTGTTCTGTACACCCACTGGTACAATCCCTTTCAAGAGATATAGGCTTCAGCTATGACCTCAGTAAAAATGCCTGATCTCTATATACTTGGACTACAAACATGAATCTATGAATTTTCTACCCTCCAAGTTGCCCCAAATATCAACAATCCCCCAGCTTTCCTCTGAACTTCAGATAATATAAAATCTAGATCGATACCTGGGTGACCACCTAGTTTCATCAATAGTTAATAATATTTGCTGCTGCATGCAGTGAATGAATTGGCATACATAGTATTTGTAAATGTTCTGCAACTATAGCAAACTGTAATCAGCTCCCTCAGCTACACTAGGATCTTGGAATGGGAGTAAGTCAGTCAAGAGAGACATGTATAAGTTGTTTTTTCTAAATACTTGGTGACCATAAAAGCACAGAAGGGGAGGATAGGAGAAGGGCAGGAATTAATGTGCTTCCTTTGAGGTTTTGTATTCATACCAGTGCTTCCTGTTGTCTGGTCCTGTAGGCTGTAAAGTGCTCCAGAACTTCCATATAATTTCCATGTGTTGCGTTATTCCCATTAACTTTCAAAATACACTGCCCTGGGTGAAGGCCTACAGCTGCAGCCTCAGAACCTGGAAAGTCAACAGAAGAAGAATTAATTAGACAGAAAAGCCATCTGACTATGGAATAGAACATGGGGAAGTTTGCAAAGGGTTTCTGGTTAAGAAGAGTGAGACTAAAAAGCTAGCTGAATGTTGTCATGTTTTTGCTACTAAGTATTTTGAGATCTTTGTTGTACAAGGAAAACATCATGCACCTCTATCCTTCACATTTTCAGTAGTGCTGGGAAAAACAGACCTAAAAGCATTCAGGCTAGAAACTGAAATTCCTGTGGGAAATCCTTTGGGACTCTTACACAGCTTTTCTAGCCTTATGATTACATTAGTTGAGGTCTTGCTGAAATGTAAACAGGTTCATTTGTTTCAGCTTGTTGCACTTGAAAGATACAGAACACTTGTGTGTTATGCAATTTGCCGGATCAAAGAAAACGACTATGGTGCACTTAAAGCTAGAGTAAATCTAGAGCAATTACCAACTCCAGCAGATGGATTCCAGATTGAATTGAACAAGACTCAGACCCAAATACAGGTCCTAAAAATCTACAGTTAAGGTGACTAACTTTGTAAGGCACCTTTATTTAAAATTCATACAGTATTATCACAAATGCAATTTGTCTTTTGCTAGCAAAATCCTGAAAAAAAATGAATCTTTCTAGCTGGCATTTCCTAGTCTGCACCTTTCAGGCTCAAAAAGTGGTTATGAAAGAGTAACAAATGTTTCTCCCCAAGAACACTGTTAGTTGCATTTGGCTGCTGCCTGTTGGCTGTACACTGACTTCACATATTTGGGAACACAGTTGTTCTGAGGTGGTACATGTCTGAAAGGTCATACTCTCTGCATCTCTGAACATAGAGGTTAGAGCTGTGCTTTAGCTGCAGTTCACATTTCAGTTATTACAGAAGTACTAAATATCCCTGTGTTTTCTCCTGTTAAAACATCCACAGAAATCAATTTGCCACTATCTTCATTTATAATTATAATTTATAGCAGTAGAAGCCAATGCAAAGGGAGATGTAGTCTCAAAGTGTTATATCATGTTTTTGTGATGTCCATTAAGAAATATGATCTGCCTACCAACCTGCTGATCCCATGGCACATGCACAACTGCAGCGATCCAAACTCTGCCTGACCACAGGCAAAAAAATTGAGAAAGCAGCAGACAGGATTACACCTCAGCTTTCCCTCAGCCACCTCAATTTCACATTTGTATTCCCTGTGGCTGTAAAGCCGTATCTTAGCAGTCTTAGAAGAAACAAGGTTAGGATCACTATGCAAGCACAATTCTAACTTGCAAGTGACAATGCTTTCTCAAGAGTTTCCACAGTACTGTGGACTGCAGTTGTCACCAAGCTTCTCTACTGTAGAACTAAGTTATTGCTTGTTTCATGTTGATGGGATTGGTGACCCGACACTCAGCTCATAATGATCCCATTTTCTAGACTGCATTTAGATTGTAAGCATTTGGAGGCAGGAACTCTCTCATTGTTCTATGGTTTTACACAGGAGTGCAATCCTTCCCTATGACAGAGGTTCCTAGTCATTACAGGTATTATAATTAGATGTCAGAACTTGTTTAGAACAAGTCTGACAATGAAACCTGAATCTATATACACACACACACACACACACACACACACACTTGATATACACATAAATATATATTGAGCTTACTCCAAGCTGAACTATACCACAGCCTTTCTACTCACCTCTTCCTACCGCATGAACGTATGGTGGTGCTGCTCCCCGTATCTGAAAGCAAAGTGCTTCAGGACAATCTGGGATTTTAATAATCCTGCAGGTAAATTAAGGAGAAGATAAAGCAGCATTTTAAGTTAGGCTGCCAAAGCTCTGGGCAGTTTTAACAGCATCTTTCCCTGGCATTCACAGCTGTGTTCTAGATTAAAGAAAGTACTCGCATAGTTCACAAATAAACAAGACAGACACACGAAGAAATCATCCACTCCATCTTCTTTCTCTAAGGCAAAGAGATTCTCTTCAATTAAAATTTGGCACTTCCAAATTTATTACATCATTATGTGAATAACACAGGACAGAAACTTTCATTGGTATTTATATTCACTTCATTTCCTCAGTTGAGTTCAGTGCAGCTGTGCTGCCATACCAGCTGAGGATCTTCTCCATTAACAAAAAATACAGACTGGACAAGATATCCTAGACTAGAATTAATCATCAGGTGCCCATTAAGACATTAGATTCTATGACAAATTCTGGGATTACAGAATCTAATAATACACAAGACATTAACAGGGCTAAAGCTCTTATAAGTCACAGTAACAGACTGAAAAACTCTAAGAGCTGATACTGTTAGTCATCCAAAAATAACCCAGGTTTTAATGGGGTGGAAATCGCTTTCCCTTGGACATACATTAGAGTTTGAGAAGTTTCACACCTGAGACAGAACAATAACCCTTGTGATTCAGTTCTGTTTGTGCATAAGGTAGCCAAAAATTAATTAATAAAGAGAATATATCTGAACTTGTTCTAGAAGCAGAAGGTTCCTAAAAACAACCTGTGCCTCTTGTTTCTCTTCCATTTATGTCATTTATTTTCCTATTGAACAGCTTCTACATAGAAAAGTGTTTACACACTACAAAGTGTGGAAGTTAACTGACATTACATGATAATCTTTCTTGTCTATCCATCTTGGCACTTACTCTTTTGATTTGGTGGCTACCAGAAGCCTAAGCGGCCTTCGTGAAGAGAAGGACTGGTTTAGGATGGTTTCCACTTCTGAAAATGGGCGCAGGAATATTAAGTCCTCATTGATGGAATAGATTTTTCTTCCTGTCTGCAAGCCAGCCATCTGCAAGTGAGACAAAACAGAAAACTTTGGATCATTGGCAGCATCTCTGAAATAGCAGGCTGCAAGGTTCAACTGGTGTATATACAGTGTCAGTTCATCAAATCATAAGTCAGTCACCCCTAAAGTTGTCTGCATTTACAGAAAACAAGGACATTTCACCAATTTCTGCATAAATATGCCAGATATACCTTCTTTTGCAATGAACATAGCTTTGAACTTTTTTAACAGGAACTGCACTGTGATGTATACCAGTTAAAATGTGACATAGCAGCACTTATACTACGTGTAAGGATGTTAAGGAAATATAAAATTCCCTCTAAGTGATTTTTAAAAAACTAAATATTAACTCTTCCCAGGTTAGAATTGTTTCCTGCCACTTCAGGATGCAGCAGTTGGGCTTTTTTCTCAATGTGACAAACCCTTGTCCTGTTCTGTCTGGAATCCATTGACAAATTTCTTGACTCAGGGAAAAAAAGGTCTAAACTGTACTATTTCCACATATAAAACCCAACCTGCTGCAAAAATGAATCTGGAAATGTAGAACTAGAAAACCCTGCTGAGTATTTCTATGCATGGCTTAGGCTTGACCTAAAAGTATGTTGTGGTCTGAAAGTCAGAGATCAACTTACCTTCAAAAACTTATAATTGTTTTTCTCAAATCAAAGCTATTAAAAGTAAAAACTCTCAAGCTCTCCACAGTTGGCAACATTCTCCCTGTGTACCTGGAAATAATATTTTTAATCTTTCTTTTTTTATAGATAGTGTCTAAAATGGATAATAGGGATAAACAGCAATAAAGATTTTAATTTAAGATAAAATTTGACAAACATTAGTTTATAATTCAACACCAATGTTTCTGCCCTTTGCCTTCACTTATACTGATTAGTTTATTATAAAGTAATAATTATGATATGGATTCCCAAAGTCATTTTGTTTTAGGCCTGATTTTCTCAAAGTAGTTCATGCACCTAATGAACATGCAATTAGCTAAACTCCACATACCTGCAATCGTTTTACCTGTGGATGACCTCTTTATATTCCTAACTTATTGTGTGTGCAGATGGGACATCTACCTGTTCACACAGTCACAGCAAATCCATGAATGCACCTTTGTACCTCATACATCTGAAACCCTACAAATTAGCAGCTTTCCAACAGACATCTGTTACTCTACTGGGATATAAGTAACCAGCTAAAGATACCCTGCTGCCTGGTTTTCCTTAAGTGTCACAGAGCTTCTGAATAACGGATACTCCTTATGACAACTCAATGCAGTTGTCTGGATCCAGGCCACTGTTTTTTCCACAACACCAGCAGCTTGGTATTTGCTGTTCATCTGCATGGCCTTCAGCCAACTGGCTGCTTATTGAACACACTGTTCAAACCCTAGACATCTGCTTCTCAGTTGGCTGTTCAGAGTAAGACAGCAACCACACCTCCCAAAAAACTTTTCTTCTCTGTTGCTTCCTTCTGGTAGAGAATCATTCATAAACCAGTGGGAATAAGCCCAGCTACAATTAACCTGTAAGCAAGCTGGGTTAGAAAGGAAGAAAAGAAACAAACTGAGTAGACATTGACTTTCTGAATGCCCTTCTACAGACACATGAACTTGGGAAAGGCATGGAATGTGTGACAGTCCATATCAACCAACCACTGCTACATGATTTTTTGTAACCCTCCATCTAGGTGAGTTGAACAAATGATAGTAGAATCATAGAATGTCTAAGGTTGGAAGGGATCTTTAGAGGTCATCTAGTCCAACCACCCTGCAGTAAGCAGGGACAGCTTCACTAGATCAGGTCACTCAGAGCCCCATCAAGCCTGACCCTTCAATATCTCCAGGATGGGGCCACCACTACTTCTCTGGGCAATCTGTTCCAGTGATCCACCACCCTCATATATTGAAGAACTTTTTCCTAATATCCAACCTAAATGTCCTCTTTTCAAGCTTAAAACTGTTACCCTTTGTCCTACTGCTACATGCCCTCGTGAACAGTTCTTCTCCAGCTTTCTTACAGCACCTCTCAGGTACTGGAAGGCTGCTATAAGGTCCCACAGAACATTCTCTTCTCCAAGCTGCATAAGCCCAGTCACAGGCAGCTGTATAGAAGCACTAAGCAACAATTCCTACAGGTGATAGTCTGGGCCTGAGAGCTACTCATCATTCAGGATCAAGAGAGAAAGTGCATGAGTGATGCTAACAAGGGCGTTATTCGATCTATGACGCAAAACTGAGAAGCTGACACACATCAGGCCAAGAGTTCCCAAACTGCAGTCCAACTACCCATCAGTACAGCAATCTGATGTCCCAGCAATTCTTTTAAACACAGTTTGGGAACTACTTCTGGCATAGACAAATCTAACAGCTCATAAAACAGTTTCTACAAAAATCTTGAGAAGAAAAAAAATCACTAATAATAGAAAAAACAATGCTTGGCAACTCTGAGTTTGAATAAAGACCCCAAAGGCCTTTGTTGCAGGTGCATGAAGGTCAATACTGTGTGCTGGCACAATCTGTGCATGACAATCTTTTCCCAGGGATACTAGGAAAACCAGATTGCAATCCCAAATTCAAACAGAACATGTTAGCCTTGAATAAATCCATGCAAATAATAGATTCATTCTCACTTAACTGGTGAACCTGGAATCTTATTCTGGCCTGAAGTCCAACAGCCCTAATGAATGCAATTCACTGTGATGGTCCTGTGAAGCAAAGCTGCATGACTTAATTCTTGCCCCTAAAAAGCATAACAGCCAGCATAGGGTCTCTAAATGTTCTACAGCTGCTGAGCCACATAGAATTGTATGTTGGATACCTTTCTAGTATCACAAATGCATTACTGTTGGACCTTGGGTCTTTCCAAAATCGGCTGAACACCCTCTAGTTCAGAGAGATACACATTTAGTTCTCTTCTGGAGCAGTATTTTAAGATCAAGTTGAAAAGACAGGGTCATGGTCACAGATAGTTTATCTTGGAAGGTCAAGAAAAAAGATTCCTCAGAAAATTGAGTGCTTCTGTTGTCTTAAAACACAACAGATTTGCAGGATATTCCACAGGCATCCAGCCAAAGAAAGGGCAGGAGGATTGTCTGTGAGGCAATGGGTTACAGCAGAGGTTTAGATTAATAAAAGTTTTAGCCAACCTATGTCGATTTTGAGCATGAGTAGAGGATTCGTTTCTTTGGTGACCATAAACCAAATAAGAATCAGGAATACTGTAATGATTTAATTCTAATATTAAACTTCAGTTCAAAATTGACATTCTCAACTTGCTAAAATCACTCTGTCCACTTGAGCTGTTTGCATTGGGCGAGTCATCCACAGGTTTCTGTAGCCTAAAGCAGTGGCCAACAAATGAATGTGGACATAAGAAATTCTGTAACGGTTGTCCTGGATTTTTAATTAGGAGTACTGTCTCTGTCCTGCCAGAGTTTGTGTGAAACCCTGGACAAGTCATTTAGTCCTCTCATATCTTGTGCTGCTAAAAGACACCTGAATAGCTTTGAAAAGTAGACTTTCAATCTGTCTGTGCCTTATTTTGGTAAATGGAAGAATAAATCATATTATTACTCAAAGATTTTGTGTCAATAAATAAATGACTATGAAATACTCAGGTCCTAAGACATCTGGGCCATCTATGTATCTCAAAGAAACAAAGTAAATGTATTTTGTAGAGTTCTTTAAAGATAACAGGCAGAGAAATGAGGGCATGCTTTTTAAGGAATAAAATACAAATCAAAAATATAGCTTTCACCCAAACAAACCTGTTTGTCATTAAACATCTTTATTAACCCAAAATAGTATTACTTTCCCTCCCTTCTCAAATTTAAGTTGCTAATGAATCTCAGGTTCATTACACAGATGTAATTTGTATAATGATTAGTATCATCACACAGAGATACTGCTGCTGTCACTTATCAAAAATGTTCAGCAAGTCACACAAAGATGCTAAAACACTTAGTAATTTACAGAAAGAGTTAATTACCATAGGAATTGTAGAAGATACCTTTCTATTTGCTGGCCTTTAAAATGAAGCAGACCTTAAAAAGATGGCTTTCCACCTTTTCAAACCACCAAAATATTCCTAGGTACCAAAATCAAAATATTTATGAAGTCAGGTCATACCTCTGCAGAAGACCCCCGTCGAACTGACTTCACCACAATTACTTTGTTCTTTTCTTCCATGTCGAATCCATAGTCATCCTCTTCTGGTAAAATCTTAAAAAGAGCACAAGGTAATGCTTTATAAATGCAGAGTCAGATAAAAAGCTGAGGGATGGAGATGAGAAACCGGACTTCTCATTGCAAAGCATGATTGCACAGAGTTGTAGATTATAAGGCTGATAGGGACTATTAGGTCATTCTGTCTGATCTCCTACATAACATAAACCATAGAAATTGAGTTACTTTTGCATTGAGAACTTAGTATACTAAAGCAGAATTTCCAGAGCGCTATATGGTTATGATCTGCAGTCTTTAAGAAGTGAAGAGTATTTGTATCCTTGACAGTTTGCTCCAAAGGTCAATCAGCTCTTCTATTAGAAACAGCATTTGATTTTGTCTTCATTACATCTTTCACTTTTAGGTTAAGAAATTAATCAGCATTCAGTGTTTTCCATTGGCAAATGTACATTACAGATTGAACCACAGTCATTTATTTATTCTTTAAAATACTTCCCACATACCCAATAATGAATGCCCTATGCCGTCCTGCTTAGCTACCAGTCTCAGACAAACTATGCGATCTCAGGCCTATTTCTTACAGATAATACTAAATGCTACATAAGTTACATCACTAATAGTTGGTCTGCTGGCTAAAATTTTCGATGACCAGTGACAGAAAAAATTTTGACATCTATAGGTCCTTCCTCTAGAGAAGAGACACATAAGCTTTGTGTTAGGGAAGATGCATGTCCTGTGCTCAGTTTGCATCTTTTATGGTTGACAGAAGACTTGGTAGTTCTTGCTCCTGATAATCTACTTATTATTACTTGTACTGAGGTCACACAGACCTGTCTTACAAATAATTTTTATAATGGTATGAATCATGGCATATATATGTTTCACTCATCCTTTTTTAGTGGTTTATTAACAATAAAAAGTAAGCTTAACTACTCCCCATTTTAAAAAATAAAGCAAGCCTGGCCACTGGTAAATTGACAAGTGGAAATTCTACCAGATAAACATCTTGCATTTGAGCAAACACTACACATTTAAGAACCATCTGATAAATTAGAATTGAGCTAAAAGGAAAAATAAAGCTACCTATAAATAACCTAGCACTCCACTGAGAAAAACAAATTATTGAGAATTATTTCCTTGACTGTGATGATTCCTGTACTATTTTAAAATACTGTCCTTTTTCTATTGAAGTCAATGTCAGCCTATAAGCTTTGTCCTTTTACAGGAATTCACCCTAGAAAAAACATTAAAGAAATAGAATCTCCTTTTCCCATAGGAGCCATATGGCCATGTTAAAATAATGCATGACATAGTATATCTGCAGGGAAAAAATCCTCATCAGGTGATGTTCAAATTAAATGATGGACAAGAAAGTAAAATGACTGAATGTTTACCATTCTTGGATATTTCTAACAAAATATATTCAGAAGCACTGCTATTTATGCATGCTTAATAAAAGGACAGCTTAGAAAATTTGGTTAGATTTTGAGAGTTGAACGTGTAACAAGTTTGACTTCACATTTGGGATTGAATAGAAAATTTCTAGGATAGCTGTCCCATACAAATCTCATTTTCAGATTCTTTTGTTGCATTTTGAAAGCATACATGAAAATGTATTTAAAAATTCATAGCCTTCGATTTGCCAAATTTAATAAGCCAGCAGCAACCTGAACTTCCATGATCTCTTGGGTGCAGCTACCATGACTATGCATGAAGATCTTTTATATGCTTCCATTTTTATTAGCCTACCTTTCTCTGTTCATTAGTCAAAAACATTGTTTGAAAGCAAAGAATCAAAATACTTTTAAGAAACTCCAAGTGCATCAACATCACAGACTTTATTACCATGTTGTAAAGTGAGAAATCTCACATTCTGGATATTGAGGCTCCTGTTCTGGAGATATTCTCTTATGAAAAGGTAGACTATGGATAATATTCAACACTTGTAGAAGGCTATGATTCATTCCTTATAATAAAGTAGTAATACCTTGCAATTCCACAACTGAACATCATTCATCCCTAAGGAGTCCAAAGCAATTAAGTAACTTGCCGTCTACAAGAATTATTTCTGTGCCCCTGAAATCCAATCAGTGTTTTTGAACGTAAGGCAGCAGCTGTTCAATCTTGAAAGACAACTGCAGTTTAAAAAAAATGAGACTATATGAAAAATAAGCATGTTTAACCAAAACAGAGAAATTTGGCAGAGTTGGGGCAGGGGGAAAAGTGTGGAGCAGAATAGCTATGCAAAGAATGGTCTATTACACTGGTATCTGTTACATTCATGAAGCATTTTTGGTATGTGGGTCACGATGCCTGTGTGGTACCTCTCCATTTCTCCCCTCTCCTGTATGAGGATGATTATGGAGCCTCAGTGTCTATGAGGGAGAAGCAGACAGATTTCCAGGAGAATGAAGATGACAGATGTGAAGCAGCTTGATGCTCAGCTATGGGGTAGTTTCCAGCACTGCATCACGCTACTGTCATGAGAGCACAACGTTAATGTGCTCCCAATCCACTCAAAGGCCTTATCTGGCCACATACACCTGGATAATGGATGCCTTTTGTTACCAACATGCCAGCCTGTCTCCTTGGGAGCTCAGAAATCCCTAGAGGATGGGTTCTTATTAGTGGCTCTCTTCCCAGGGGTGTTTAAAATCAATTATTTGAATTCTCAAGCTACAATAGACTGCAGTACACTAGTATAGCAAAGCACAAAGGCAAATCTCTTTTCTATCTGTCTCCTGAAATTTTGCAGATCAAACCACTGGATTTCATTGAATGTGCTACAGTATTCAGGCCACTGCATGAGCAGAGGTGGGACACTACAATTACTGTCTCCTGCAACTACTGTGATGTGATACTGACAGTAAGATATGGGATAACCTGGAGGAATCTAGGAGATATCACAGGATCAGACTTACTGCCCAGATCTCCAATCCAGCATGACAGTTTTGAGACTGCTACATAACACCTACACAAGCATCATCTTCAAAAATTGCTGGAAATGCTTTTCTTTTGAGATCAGGTAAGTGACACACTGGAGACTTCTGGGGACTCCAGCACTGTGTGAGCATTAAACCTCTCAGACAACTTGGATGGAAGCCCATCTCCACAGGCAACTGTCCTTGTCTGATACTCAGCTCCAACCTACCAGCTTTATGTTGTGGCTGGCTTGGGCTAAAAGCAGAGGTGCTGATCACAAGTGAGCAGCAACATTGCAGTAATCAAGTCACAATGCTTGGAGTCAATCCAAAATCCAGATTCTCTTCAACTATGCAAAGAATGTTGTGTATTTTTTTAATTTGTCAAGATTTATGTCCTTCAATGAGAAACTATTGCACAAATAAATGAGTATTAAATTCTGTTTGAAGTGTATTTTTTCAGATTGAAAGAGTTTTTTCCTTGGCATTTCTAATGATATATTTGCCAAAGCTTCATTGTTTTCCATTTTCAAGGGCAAGTTCTCCTGTGATAAAACAAACTTAGATGAAGAGGAGGAGAGGAAGCTGTCTATTAAACAGCTAGGATTTCATGGCAGTAGAAAAGCATGTTGCAAAGGCCAGTGCAGAGAAAATTCCATTAAACTTCTTATAGTGGGATCAGAGGATGAGAAGGATCAATGCCCTATCGTGAGTGTGAAGAGGCAAGTGGTGATGCTGCACAGACAGCAAAGCCTGAGGATTCCAGCTGCTCAAAATTGCTAAACACAGACCAACACAGAATCTGGCACAAAATATTTTTGTGTGTCCTGCTATTTGTGGGATCATCTTTACAAACATCCAGGGGACGGCTAATTTATTTCTGAAAATGAGGGCAACTCAGAATTTTAGCACGACTATTACTCATTTGACAAAAATCTGTGCCCTCTAATTAGCAGATTTCATATTCAGATGAGCTGTTCATTTCAGATTGCTTATTTTTTGAGATGGGGCTGTATTTTGGCAGAGGCGAAATGATGCACTTCAGAACTACAGTAATAGTAATACTAAAATTATTCCTGCTGCAAGTTATTTCAGTTGCCAAATTATGGAGTGACTGGAAGGACCAAACAGAGATTACAATTAATCACTACTATGTAGACCACATGCAAGGCCTGCTCATTTGCTCTGTCTCGTTAGTGAATACTAATAAATGATTATTAAATTAACAGCAAACAGAAGCAAAGAACTTTAAATCCCTCATTTCACACCTAAACCTTTACTAGTTTGAGTTTTGGCATTTTAACAGAAAAAAAAGTGGGAGAGACATATCAGTCCACCTGTTTCTTCAAAGTCATGTCTTGATAAGGTGGAAAATTAAAAATACCCAAACAGTTCCCACCAACTGATCTGAGTGCTTTGAAAGATACCAATTAAAAAAAACCAAACCACAAAGTGTACCATCGTTCAGCTGCTTCCCTTTATCCAACAACTCTCCATGAGGATAATCATGTTAACCTGACACTCCAGTCTCTGGCACTGGATGCATAGAAGAATGACTCTGAGAGACCGTGGCTTTTTAAATATTACTTCTGGCCATTCAGACAAACACAGATTGGTCTCCTGGGAGACAAGAAAACAGTGAGAGGTGAAGTTTGTGTGAACCACAGGAAAAATTTTCCCATCTAATGGACCTCTGGATCTTTTCCAGCAATTCTGCTTTTGTAGTTTCTGATCCGAGTTTTTATCCTGCTCCTGCATTCTGCCAGTGTTCAAAGGGAGAAATAGATGGGCCTGGAGCCACTAGCAGTAAACAGGGATCTTAGAACAAAGAGTTTGCACCAATCCAACTACTAAATCTGAGCAGCATTAGAATAATCCCAGTGCAATAAGAACTGTGATGGCAGTGAAGTGGGAATCTGGAAGTAGCAGTAATGTTGCAAAAGCATGAACAGGAAGAACAGTAATTTTGGGAAAATGGTTTCCATAAACAAAGCAAAGCTGATACTTGATCCAGTAATGCAGGGCATATTCATGTCACTTAGACAATAATGTCCTGAAATATCTGTGTTCCTATCATTCCTTTAACTTGCATTGCACCCACCTCACATATAATGACACTGAAATTGTGTTTAAACTTGATGGCAGACCTCTCCCAGAAGGCTGAGTTCTCCTCCACCCCACCACCACTGTGATGCCTCAGCAAACTCAAGAAACATATGGTGCCTGCTGAGACAACATCTCCAGCTCACAGCTCCCTTCCAGACTCTCTCAAGAGTTCCATGGGTGTAGAATGGGGTTGTTGATCTGTGAACTGGGTGAAATGGTATCTGAGCATCCTCTTTTTTTGGGCCCTATCAGAAATAGACAGCAACTTACTTGTATTTGCGCATGTATGTGAGCTGTGAATCCAAACCTGAAAAGTACTTCAGGATGGTCACATGCTGAGAAGGGACCCTGCACTTCACAGAGCTCTCTTCCTACTAGAATAAGCTATGTGGTCTGTCCAGCTAGAAAAGCTACAGAAGTTGGAGATCTACAGCACAGGAGCTCAAGAATTAGTATTTGTGTAGTGAAGAAAAGGCTAGCTAGGTGCAATTCCCCAACTCAATTCTACTCTAATTTTCCTCCTCATTCTCCTCTAGTATAAAACACTATCAGTTTCACAGAAATGCCAGGGTTTATATTTATGTATTACATTTAAATTTACATATTTCTTACCAGAAGACTCTTTCCCAGGATGTTTTCGACAAGCTTGAAGTCATTGCGTAATTGTTTGCTCTTGGAACTGGTGCCTTCCATCTCCTCATCAGCATAAAAGCGGAAATACAGGGACTCATCCTTAAATTCACTTTTCTCCAGGACTGGAAACAATATATATGAAATGCATATATGCATTTACACAGAGAAAGAGAGAAACAAAAAAAGAAAGTTAAAAGAAAACTTAAACATTTCCCCAGTCTTTACAGAGCAAAGACCAGATGCATCCTTATCATGTAGCTATTCAGCTGTTCTTTAGCACAGTACTTTAGGGGTATCCCTTTCCTCACAGAGCACAGTAGCTCATGATATAATGTCAGACCTCCCTGGCATGTAGAATATATATAAATGTGTAAGATCCTCTTGGAAGGGAAATGCTACTCAATTCCTTAGACTCCTTTCCCATGTCAAAATTAACATGGTAAATCTATAAAAGGAGCAAAGAAGGGTAAAATGTCTGTTTAAAGGTAAGTGAGATGGTTTAATAGACTATGGCTTTTCAACCTAAAAGGGAATTGAGAGCAAAACGAGATCTATTAAATTCTGGAAGGTACAACAAACTTCTTTATCATATTTTCAAATCCAAGACCTGGGGGCATCAAACAAAAGCATCATTAAGTGGCAATTTTAAATCCTGAAGGACAACTTCCTCATTTGACATGTACTTGTACGAAGCAGCTCTGTGCCAAAGGATGCTATGAATGCCAAAAGTTTACATGGGCTCAAACCAGATCAATTGTTTAAAAAAAAATTTTTAAAATTCTTATCTAGTACAATTCTTATTAGTTATTTACAATAATCTGCTCAAAAATACTATGCAAAATATAAACAACAAATGATGAGTTTTATGACTAAAACCGGATGTTTCATTGGACAAACTATGTTTTCCTCTTAGGACTTTGTATGTGCTATTTGACCTGATACAGATGTGGTTTGTCTATTTTCCAAGTTCAGCAGCAGCATCACTGGGGATGGGTGGTGTCTAACCTGGCAATTTGGCACTTCAGATTTGGGAACACCAGAGATTCAGCATAGAGGATACTGCTTGTTATCCAAATGACAAGAACTAGGTAATTTTACTTTGTACCTGACATTTTTTTTTTGTGGTATTTCAGGACAGTATTTAGCTTGTGCATTGATCTGACAGCTCTGAAAAGTGAAATAACATTCTTCAAGGTAGAGCCCGTCTAATCGCTTCAGGGCTCATCATTAACTGTTAGCAAGGGGATTCACTTGGGAAGATACTACTAGGCTTAGATACTTTGTGTAAGCTCAAAGACTGGTTTTTAGAAGGACCTGCTGGGATGCCTACAATTGTATATGTGTCAGCATGTATAGCACAGCCTATAGAAAAGGGATTTTCAGACAGTCAGCTAATCCCACTGAAGTAAGAACTCCATTAATTGGCGGTGGTAAGTAATAGTGCTGCGTTACCATGATGCATGAAGCCGTTATTGCAGAGTCCAACACCCAGTGCAACAGCTTCCTCCCGAGTCTGACAGTCTCCCTAGAAACAAGAGGATGAATATTACATCTCAGACAACTTCCTAAGCTAAATTATTCCCCTTACCCACCACAGAGCTTGTCGCTCTGAAATTAGCAGGATGTTCTCTGTAGCAAGAAATTAAAATAGCTACCCTGTTGCCCAAATCCCATTTGCTCCTATATATAGCATCCCTTGCCTCCTACAGGAATGAGGAGGACAAAGACCAGGATTCTGGAAAGTAGTTCTTTAACTCACAAAGGAGCATAAAATCTCAATGTACAATGTAACCATCATGTCGGACTTCAGGACCCATTAGCCACAGACAGTAAAGCTCATTCTCAGAGAGAAGCTGAGATATCTTATCTATATTCAGGAAGAAAAACCTGAATAAACCCAGTGTATGTGAACTCCAGAGTTCAGGCTGGTTAAAACTAAAGTGGCATTCTTTTCTTACACAGCAGATCTACGGACAAAGGCTTCTGTTTCTCACTACCTGAAGCCTTCAGTGTGGTATTTCATAACAGGTACCAAAGGTGACATGCAGATTTAAAGATTTACCTGAAATGGCAGCGTTAAGTTTTGCATCTACAATTCCAATTCAGCTCAATACAAGTATCACCTAGCTTTCTCTACACACCTGCTAATTTGCAGCCACAAGGGATGACTTTACAAACATGCTGGTTGTACTTTTTAGGCAGACATGCAACTTCTAAGTAGTGCTGGTAAAAACCAGCAGGTGCTATTGCTCTCACCGAGATAAAACCATTGCTAACGCTGTCACCTGATGCAAGATTACCTGCTTCCCAAATGGGCACAAGAGAACCTGGGATCTGCTATCTAAGAGCAATTTCAGCACATTACTTGCAGTCCTACCGTTTTGGAAGCTGTATCCTACACATACCTTCTTTTTTCTCCTCCATGTGGGACAAACTAGATATCCCGAAGCTCTAGCAGCAATTGCAGAGTGGCATACTGACTTTAAGTAACCCAGCTTGCAGACCAAGAGCCCTCTGATCTTGTCAGCAGAACATCAGTCCTACTTGAAGTCTTACTAAGGAGAGCAGTAGCTGCTTGCCAGGCAAATACCAGCAAAGAACAGTGCTATGGTGTAAAGTTACTATTTTATAAACAGGATCAGCTTTTGTCAGCAGCACTACTGGCTTTGGTAGAAGAGATTTTCTCAGAGAAGGAAAAAGAAAGAGGCATGACATTTACAAATTGAGAACTAAATACTGTTATGTTAGTAAGAAAAAGACCAGTTCCATGGAGGAACTCCATGATTATGTAATCACACAAGAAAAGTGCTTTAATAAACCTGAGATTTAACTTTTACTATAAACTAATTTCAAGTCTTCCTAAGTCTTTCCTTATTTTCATCATCCTGCCATGTGATGATTCTCAACGCTCATCTCTGTGTTACTTTATAGGATAAATGGGTAGTTTATTTTACAAAGGCTGGGACTTAAAAATCTAATTTATTCTTTCAACTGTAAATAAACTGGAGGAGAAATGCCTTCTAATATTATTCTGTTAACCTTTAGCAATCACTTTTGTTTTAGGGAACAAAAGTCCTACGTAGAAAGTCTTTAAACCAGACCTGACAACTTCTGATGTTAACTTGGCCACAAAACACACCCCTAGCAAAACAGCATTCTCTAATTATAAAATATACTTAAAATAGATAATTGCACCTCACCTGTAAGTATTTCTAAATGTTATGTGGCAATTTTTTCAAATACAATGAAAGCAATAACGAAAATCTTAAGAGAACCACTTAGAATAAGTGGTTTAAGGATTAAGCAACAATCTTGACAGAACACGGGTCTCAACTTTTCATACAGAAATCGTGAAACTGGATGCACTAGTTTTGACAAGATAATTTAGTTTTATTCAAATACAATCACTGAATTTGAGTCAGCAGAATTATAGAAACAATTTGCAGTCCATACCATGGTGAAGAACCATGTCCAGAGCACGCTATTTTTACTACAGCCACTATGACTATTATTATTATTATTGTTGTCTAGTAATGATATGTTGTCAAAAGCCCTAATCATGGTCCATGGCTGATTGTTTTGAGATGCATAAGCCCAGCAATTAAGATAGGGCTTCTGACCTAAATTATTTACAACCCACATGTAGGGGAAAAGAAAGCAGAGGAACACAGATACATTAAGAATACCAGTCAAACTATTTTAAATATTTTGTTGATATCAGGGAAAAGGAGAGTTTTAAGACTATGAGGTCCTCCTTCCAAGTGGGAAGGAAAGCTAAGATAATGCAATGCACAGGAGGTGCAATATGTACTGCAATAGAAAGGAGAAATGGTTGGATGGATGTATGGAACAAAAACCAAAGAATATTACCAGCAGTTTTCTACTTCACATTTGTCCTTTTACTTCCATTCTATCTTTTATAAAATTGGCATTTTAAGTTTCTTAGACTTAGAACTGGGGATTCAGCTGGTAATGTTTCACCACAGATCATTTCTGGAGGTCTGGATATAAATTATGAGCCAGATGACAAAAGTACTGGTTTCTGTGGCAGCGCAGTCTTTTGGTGCCCCCTCAGCAGCACCTAATACTCTGAGATGTACAAGAGCTTTGACATTTTTAAGTGAGGTGTTTATTCCTTTTTGTTTTCAACCTACTGGCAGTGGGAGAAAGATTAAGTTGTACAATGAAGTTGAAAGCATCCAGAATCAATGACAGAACAAGCCCTTTTGCTTCAAGGATTACTTTTAAATACACATAGGGACCATAGTATAATTTACAGACACTTTCAGTCTAAATCATGGATATAGATCAGACATTTCTCCTTTCAGAAACTGACTGCTGAAACTATTTCTCTGTTACATCCAAAGGGTGATGAAAGTAATGCCTATGGAGAAGTCTAATACAGCATTATGTTTTCCAGGATTTGACTTTGTGCCTGTAAGAGAAGCATAAATACTTCTATCTCCAATCAGCCCTTTACGCTCACGTGAGCTTCTCTGCACCACCATACTTAGTGCTTTATTTCAGTGTCTCATGTACAATCTTCCTAAAACATATTATGGAGATAACCACAATCGAACCCAGCTATTGTGAAGAGCTATAAACAATAAAAAGACATCTTCAACTTATTAATAAGCTTGACAGTCAGAAGTGCTCAGCTCCTGCAGACTCCTGATGCCTACAAAGCTATAAATGCACTGCACATCTAATAATAGAGCTTTTAAGACTATCCAGCCACCAACTCTTGAGTGCATACACCACATAGAGGATAACAACATACATCGCATTTCAATACAACTGTTTAAATGTACACAGGCTTAAGCCTTGCTGTGGACCCAACTTATGTCTTCTCAGAAGTATAATAGCAAATAGTTTCCAGGTAGGAGGATCAGAGTACAAAATACAGTTGATGCTGGTTTTTGGATTATAAAAGAAGTTCTTACTCTTTTGCTCTGTTCAGTTTCATGGATTTTGTAAAGGTCAAGGAAATGAAAACCAGATTTCTTATCAGGGAGGGTTCCCACTGACATTTTAGTCTAAATTGCAAACAGACATGAGTGACACTATCCTTCAAGGCAGTTATTCCTATGCCACTAAATAGGAACAATAGTACTCACTTTTCTAATGCACAATTTCTAAGCTAAAATAATGTTGTAAACTGATTGTCAGAAATAGAAAGAAATATATCCCAGCATTTTTGTGCAATAGGTACTTATCAGATCAGACATTATCACCAAGATTTTCAAGAAGAGATGCCTACTGTTAAACTGAAAGGTAGATAGATATTTGAGCAGTTAAACAAATGCACCACTCTGCAAAAAACTGCGTATTCCTTAGCTCCCACTGAAATCTGTTGTTAGCTAATATGGCCAAAGTATGAAAGGTTGCTGAAAAATCTAGTACAAAACCTCCAAGCAAACCCCCATGAAAATCATCTATGAGCAAAGATTGATACAGCCACATACAAAGGAATTCATCTAAGTCGTAGACAATGATTTAAATGTTTAATAATATTCCCCTTTAATTCACAGAAGAAAATTCCCTCATTTGTGCACCTGTATACACACACCCATGTACACAATATAAATTACAGACTCTTCTGTATCTTCCTATCTGGCTAAAGCACATTCTGGTTCAATCTTTGTGTAAATTCAGTAAACAAGAGAACTAACAGCCAGATTAACCTACCAAAATGAAGACAAATGGGAAGGAAATGAGGTACCTTTCCCAGACAAGAGCTGATGGTTTACCTTGCTATCCAAGTCTTTCTACTGCCTACAGCTCTGTGATTAACTAGCACATTGGCCAGATTAGCCTGATTACATCTCTCTTCTTTGGCCAAAGCAGACTTCATCCCCCCATCCTCCCCACCCTGCCCCCTCAGTATTCCATGAATAAGATCCCATTAAATCACATGTAACTGATACGACAGCCTCAGTACTGATATCCTTGCTCTCCTCTATGGTCTTTAACAGGAAAACAATTGACAACTCCATTCTCATCCAGCTATTTGGCACAGAACAAGCCTATTATCAATCTTATTAATGTAGGAGGATGTCAAATGCAATTACTGGAAAGGTTTCTGAAGGACAACATCCCTGGTTGTCAGAGACCTGATTCTCATTCAAACTATCCTCCTTTTATGTTATTTTTGACAGTACAGGATTTAATGTGATTGTGAATCAGTCAATCATTCAGGACAAAACCAGAATGTGCATTTGAGTTTATGATGGTGAGCAACATGGCACATTGTCCCTTTAAAATGCTTCAGATTATCAAAGCTAAATTTTTAATTTCCCAAGCTATAGAGTCTTCTCTGTAATTACAAGGTAGCTGTGGGCTAACTACAAAAACTACTGAAGATGATGGTGCAGTTGTTGGTATAAAGCCCCAGATTATTTTTTCAATAAAATTATACCACACCTATATGAGATTAAATGAGATCAATGTGGCTTTAAATGTCTTCAGAAAGATACTTCTCTTTCTTCACAAGAAACAGAAAAGATCACCGAGTACAGTTCACCACTCCTAGGGCTACCAAAGGACTTTCTGCCTCTTTATGCTGCCAAATAATAAGTTTTCCACATATCAACAATAACAGAAAGCATAAGACTTTAAGTTCAAAGAATCAGAATATGTTTTATTAAGTTCTCTTGATAAATGTGGCTTATTTACTTTTAAATGGAACTGAAAATCCAAGCTGCCTATCAAAGACTTAAAAATTTTCTTACCTGTGCAATTAGCCAATCCACTAGTTTACTTGCAGGGATTACTGATTTGTAGGTCTTCAGGTGGTAGTCACGGTCTCTAATTAAGAAAGAGAATTCAGGGAAAATCAGGATAAAAAGGTAAATGTTTCTTTTATATTTTAAGCCTACATATATTATTGTGACCTACTATTACAAAGTTGAGGAAAGCAGCAGAATTATAGGTGGGAAAAAACCCTTAGACTCCCAGCCACAAAGACCTAATCCAAAGATATGAAATAATATATCCATTTTCTCTGGAAGAAAGGACTAGTTTTTAAACTTGAATGAAGAAGATATTTCAGATCAATACAGAGCAGCATAATTCCTAATTTTTGTAGAAGTTGTTTCAAGCCATCTTCAGAGCTCTCATATTCCTGCCACAGGCAACCAGGCCGTTCTTTTCACAGATGTACTGAGCTGCTGCTTTATCTTGGGTTAAAATATTGCCACCATCAATTCTTCTGAAAATCACATTCTTCTGGCTGGAAGTGATCACCTAGTTTCCATCCTAAATCCATTTGTGTCCAGTTCACACTTAATGGCTCAGTGCCAGCCCCATCTATAAGCTTAAATAGGTCTTCTACCCGTCAATGTATTCACATACAGTGATGCTACATGTTCCCTCTGTGCCCCTTTTCTGAGGCTCACTGAACTACACACCTTTCAGCTTACTCTGTCAGGAGACATTCTCCTAATTGTCCATAATCATTCAGGTTTTACTTCCTGTAGCAAATTATCAGAGAGTAGCCAGATGCAAATAGAGTACACCACGTTCTTTTACAGTGTTAGATAATTTCAGCCATTGTAAATAAAAGAAGTGTATTTAGGTCTTGTAACACAACTTGCACCATCCCACATGCAGCCCTTGCAGAGAGCAGCACCGCTCCTGAAATAAGGAAATGAACCCCTATTGTAACTAGCTGCATTTAGCAGTTTTCTTCCACTCCTCAGAGCCACAGAGAGAATTGATGTTTTTAGACTTTCATAAAATACTTCTAAAGAATTTTGATACAAATATAAGAGGACTGTGTGGCTCCGGACATTGGGCTCTAACACCTTTCACCCCCAGGTCACTGGATTTAGTCCAGCTCATGAAGGAATGAAAAGCTCTTTCCATTTTAAGGCTGTTTACTGGCCCGTGTGAAATAAGTTTGGTGGTCTTGATCCAGTTCCTAGTTCCACATCACAAAAGCCATTACCACAATTAATTTGCATTAATTGGCTCCCTCTTGTTGAAAGTCTCAGTAGAGAGGCCAAATGCTGAATGGCTATGAAGAATTAATTCCTCCCTTACCCTTGGAGGTGGTCCTTCTATTTCAAGCTTGAGGTCCACTGGCCTGACTGTGGGAGGAAACTTTCACAGCCACTGTGACTGTTTTACAGTCCGGATGTATCTATACAGCAGCTCAAGAGAAGACTTTATTCTTCAGTTCAGTGAAAACAATCTCTTTCATTAGCACCACACCTTCTGATATTTCCTTTTCTCTAAATACTTAAAATCAAACCACCATCTAAAATTCATCCTACTCATGTTTTCCTTTCACTAATCATCTAGAGATACAAATATGTTATGACTGGCTTTTGTAAATAAATGCAGCAGAAATGCCTGTGTCTTTGCAGAATGCAGAGGATGACAAATTAGAAAGGGAAGCAGGACTTTCAGAACTTGGGGAAACAAAAAACAAACCCAAAACATGACAGCATTTCCAGCAAATATGTGTCCCCAGAACAAAAAGCTTTCCTCACAGTGCTTACACACATTTTTCGACTTGTCTTCCAGTAATGTGCTAAACCCAGCACAAAACTGTGGGAGTTTTCTGGACAGTTTCTCCTCTCACACTCTTATCTTAAGAAAATATGTTTTTGAAATGTCAGAACAATAAAGCAAAGCATTAAAATATTGAGTACTAATGAGTAGGATTTTCCAGATTGTGAGAAGGAACTCCCAACATTTTAATAGAGATGCTGACATAGAGCTAGAGTTTTGAATAAGCTGGCATCAGGACCTTGGTCCAAGGCCCAGTCTTACACCACTTGCACTTAAATGTTTGTCAGGACATTTCAATGTTAGTTCACTGACTTTTCCCCCCATTTAAATCTAGGCTGAACAAAAGTAGAGTATGACTCATAGAATGTTATGCAGACCCATGAGCTGCAGGTGAGTAGTCCAACACAGATATGGGGACATTTTGGCAGAACCTTGCTGCTTCACAGAAACCAGAGCAACATAATGTTCTTCAGAGGACCTGGCCCATCTACACACTGAAGTGTTAAGTGGGAGCAAACCCTCCCACCCTCACAGTTTCCCCAAACTAGATCAGAGACATATTCAGAACCTTCTCTACATCTAAGATTTTTGAATTTTTTTTTTTTTTACTTTTTATCTATCACCCCCCACCCCGTAGCATGCTTTGTTTCCAGGGGGGTATATCAACTTGTCCTCAAAGTACATCTGTGTGAGAATATACTTAAAGAAAATTATAAAAGCAAAGGCTACATGGGAACTCCCAGGTTTCCAGGAAAGACAAGTAAAATAACATTCCAAGGTTGTCAAAGTAACTGAATTTGGAACTTTATGATTGCTCCAGATCCTCTTGGCACACACATCTGCTGCTCCAAGCAGTTTTGCCAATTTTCTACAAGGAAGGTTGGCACCAGAAAAGTAGGCCTCATCAGCCTTGTTAGCATGATTGCAGGGATCAGCAGTCTGAAGATGCCAGGTAGAGCAGTCCAAAGGCATAGCTGAAAGCAACAGGCTTTGCACAACTAACTTGGCTACAAGCTAGCTCCTTTAGGTTAACATTTGGGTTGTCAGAGGCAAAAAGACATGATAAGAAGACATGAAAGTATGATAGCCGAAGAGATTCCGTATTCTAACAGGGAGATAAAAGGAAGAGTAAGTAGGAAAGATGGGAGGAAGAAGAGCCTGAACATACTGAGAACATAAAGTCTATTGAGGAGGATCCTAAAACTTCTGAGACGCTGCTATTTTTCACTGTATATATACAGTTCATCTTCCCACTGTCACTAACATGGATTAATCCTGATATTAAAAGATTCTCCAGCTGGGATTCTGTTACAAAAATATCGCCTGTGGTAGTTATTTTATCCTTGTTGATCCCCTGAAGCGTAAGACTCCATCCCTTTCCATTTGTGGGTACCCTGAGGTCAGTGAAATTTCTTCAGCTTCACTTACCATTAATCTAACTCTGCCTGTGAATTGCCATCCTAAGGGATGAAATTTGTATACACAAACACACACATGCATATACACAACCACTTTGCCTACCAAGGGCTGCATCACGCTTTCCTACTCTCTCCATACCCTTTAGGCTAACTGAAATCTGTACTATTGTAGAACAGTTATTCTGGGGAAAAAACAGAGATCTAATTAGGCAAATTCATGACTGATGAACTGTAACTCTCTTTGCTGCTAATTTCAGCATGGCAATGGCATCTCTCAGTGAAACATCTGTTGTACAACTCAGGGACAAGAGGTTAGTTTTGTTGAATTTGGGACTCCAGCCATGCCCACCAGAGGTTCCTCATCAGTTTTTTTTATGCAAAAATTATATTCTCTCGAGTAAAAATAGTTAATTTTCAATCACTCCTAAACAGAACACCTACATGTCTCAGGGTGCTTTCCATTATAGACCAAAAGTGTTCATCTGATGTCACAGTAAGGCAAAAACATCTGAAAATAATCTCCTGAGATCTCAGAAGAGAGTTAACTAGTTCTTGCAGATTATTGCAACTCTTTAGCATTTATTTGTAGAGAGGTAAGTTCTGAAGATTTCATCCAAAATTTTCAGACTTTTTTCAAATTACAGCTTCAGATTTAATCCACTTCAGTTTGGTTTTTATTTTGTTAGGATGCTTTGAATGAAAGAATCATAGCATCAAGTTGGAATCTGTTTACATCACTTTAGCATCTGTTTACATTTTCTATAATCTAAATAATGTAACAGCTACAACCACACTGCACAATCTGCCCTGAATCAGTAGTCACTTATTAATCACACCCACTTTAACTCACAGAAAACACCAGAGTAAACAAATAAACTTGTGCCATGCTAAGAGCTCTCATGAGCTGACAGAGGAAGTGAATGTCAGAAGAATGTCTAACACTAGCCAGTCACTCTCCCAGAGACCAGTTCCAACATCCTCCAGCAGAAGTACAGCTACAAATCTAAATTGTGGAGATAGAAGGGTAGTAAAAGAGTCAAGAAAATGGGGAAAATTACTGCTTATAACAAGAAAGAAGAAATATCTCAATAGTAATATTACCCTGTTTTAAAAGCTAGGTAGTATAGACAAGGGGATCATGAGGGTGAACTTACTTTACCACTGGTGTATATAGGCAGTGTAGCCGGCAGTAGAGCCTCACACCCTGAAGGAGGAAAGATGCATATGGTATTACCAGGTTTTTTCTTTTCAAAGAAACACTGGCTAGCTAAACCTAGCAAAACTTGGACACTGACATCTCTGCTCAGCTGGGATTATCTACTGATTAACTGTTTTTCAAAACAGCTCCCTTATCCTCTCGTCAAACATTCTTCTTTCCCTGCCTCCAGAAGCCAAAAAAAAATCTGTTCTTTTATCTCTAATCACCTCCATTCCAACATTTTCTCCATTAATCCTTCCTCACAATTAACCTACAAACTGTTATCCAGAAGAAGAAATCCAATTTATTAAAGTGTATATGGGCAGATGAACAGAACTCATTTGACATACAATTATGAGGAACAGCAGTTAAATATTGATCTCTTCTATCTCCCTAAACCATAATGCCCAGATTTTCAGCAGACATGCTGTATTATGGCCTACAATTTTCTTTTAAGCCCTTTTGCTACTATATTAGGATTGTAATCAGCAGTCTTGGCTGCAGTCACAACCGTATTGTTATTTATTGCTAAGTTCTCTTTCCTGTCCCTAGAGCAAATGACTCCTATGACATTAGGATGGATAACTTAATACAACCAAGATAAACAGCATTAAGGATCTCCTATACAACAGGCCAACAACATTCAGAGGTAACATTCAGAGGCAGGGCAAACTCTTTTGATGGTTCTTATGCAAATCACAAGGTTCCGACCAAGAATGACAATACAAACCTTGGACATGATGTCTTCCAATTCACTTCTTGGCTTGTACGTTCCATCATCATAGCGAAATCTGTACATCACCTGCTCATTCTTAAATTGGTGCTTATCTGAAACTAAAACATCAGTATGATAACTAAAATTAGTCTTTTCTCCCCTGTCATGTTCTTCACAGGCTAGTTGGTACAGCTAACACCAAGGATTTGCTGGTACCTGTCACCTTCTGAACTGAAAAAAAGACTCAGCTCTTCAAATTTCCCCTCATTATCTATATGTTTATGTGCACTTCTGAATAGCTCCACCAAGAAAAGCTGTTTTCTAAAATACTGCAGCTCAAGCAAAGTGGAAATTTCTTTCTTTTACCTTAGATTCAATTTATGTAAGGCTTTGGTAACAGTCCTAGGGAAAGAAGTTGGAACTGTCTGACTTTTTCCAGGATGTTTTGAACAAAGTGCCTGCAAGTTCCCACAGCAGTTATCACAGCACTCAAGTAATTTTTGCAGGTGTCTGAAGTTCTGCAACTCCAAAAGCAGAAAGTGTTGTGGTGGAAGGAATACAGCTCTTAGAGGTGGTATTCTACTATGGTTCTTGTATTTACTAGTGAATTCCTTCTAAAATTAAGTGCTATTTTTGAGGGACTGCTTTTTCATCCAGAAACAGCCATTCCACAGTAGGCAGTTAAAACCTTATTGGGTAATATACCGATTGGCTTTAAAGACAAGGACACAAAAGAGGTTTGTTTCAGTGAGATAAAGAACCAGTTCAAAAGAAGTACTGACCAAAATAAAAAAAGAGTTTAAAAACATAGTACTTAAATCTGTGTGAAACTGAGTAAGTAATAAAGTACTTTTCAGGTTTTATGACTCGTAGCCCCTGGTCTCAGCTTAATTTAATGGAGACCAGTTACAACTATGGTGAGGAGGAGGAAATCTAGAGAAGAGTAATCAAAGCAGACAACAGATATGATGGGGCAGTCACTGTAATCTTTCCTGCCATTGTAAGAGTGTAGCATGGCCAGATATTTGTGCTGCAGCACCCTTCAATATTTTGGATGCAGCATTTCACACTACAGACACAGCATTTGATGAACTGAGGAAAAATACAGATTTATACTATTTAAGATACATTTCAGCCTGAGTGTGATTAACCTGAGAAAACTAATTGCACTAAAAGACTCTTGCACGGAATGACTCAAGGCAATAAAATTGGGTTAGGTAGACTCAGAAGTACCAGGACTCAGTTTGAGATTCAGGCTGCCCTTTGCAGAGTGGTCAGGGTAATTATTTAGAAGGCAGAGAACAGAAATTGTGAGGACCTTCCCACATTACACAGGACATCCTTGTCTATGAATATTTAATTTGGATTCCTGCTTTTGGTGATATTTTTCCTTAAGTTCACAGAGGAAAAGAAAATGTGCAGGAACTGGTGTAGTATATCCTTTTGTATTACACAGCAATCTCTAAGCTCTGTAAGTTACTGACTTCTTTGTTTGCATGCGAGTCTCTAGAAAGCATTTTTTGTACCTGGCCCACAGCAGATCAGGTTCTGATCACTTCTGTTCTCTACTAAAGGTAACAGAACTTCCACATCAGCAGTCCCAAATAATAGCCAGAATTAAAAGAGATACAGAGGAAATGGAGTGACAAAACACAGAGCTCGGTGTTTAGCAATTCTCTATCACCCTGCTTCTCAGGCAGGCTGAAAGATCAGCAGTTTTCACCTGACAGTAATTTTATGCCAAGTGAAAACAAAAGATAAAAGATATTGCCTAATGTAGACCAGAGGTAAGGGCTTCAGTATGATGCTTGGTACATTAGGAGACACATAATGGGAAACTTCCACATCTAATGATTTATCAAATCCTCAAGGGATATTCCCCTTAGTAAATGCAGCGTTGCAAATACCTTCCCATGTCTAGCAATAACTGCCACTGGAGACACTAATATCAAGAACTCTAACTAAAGGTAACATTAAAACCAAACCAGATGCATTTTAGGGCATTTGAATAAGAGGAACACAAGCTCAGTGTAAAATCACACTACTGAAAATGTCAAAATATGAAGTTATGGCAAGGTAAACAGTTATCAAGAAATAACAAGTCTCAGGACAGCTTTTTGCACCAACAGTGAAAGTGTACACACTCAGAATGTAGGCAAGGGAGGGTGTGAGCACAGAAGAGCATTCTTCAGACAAATGGGGATCCCTATCCATTGGAGCCAGACTCTTTCAGTTCTCCAAAAGCCACAGTTAGGCCAAGTAGTCAAAAGTGTTCAGTGCCTTGGAGCTCATGCTCAAAGCCCTTCCAAGTCTCAGTGTGCCTGAAAGTGTGTCTTGGTGCCTGGGGCTGGAAGTGTATGTGCATGCAAGATTATGGTACTGCTCATATTAAATTTCTATATGTGTTAATTAAAAAGAAGATAACAGACATAATTTCTTAACAGTGTTATTGTCACCTGAAAGACAAGTTTGTGGAGCTGAGTTACCAAGAGATTAAAGCAAGACCAGCCTAATTAAATGGTTCCACTATTTAAATTGGTTTCCAAGAGATTGTATGGAAATGTAGACCACTGGTGACTTAAGACCTATATATACCTTATTCCTTTGATATGCATTTTGCAGCTAAACACACCTGCAAGTTGAAATTGGGGCATTTGCTGTTTAAGTAGAATAGGACTCTGTTGCTCTGTCTGCATAATGTAATATGAAAGTAATAGAAAACAGCAGAACAAATCTGGATTTAAAGGATGTAATAAAGAAATGCAGATAGTACAGAATTTTTTTTTAAAAAAGCACCCTGTGCTATTTTAGTCATGCAACACTTCTGTACACACTGCCCTACTCTTCCAAAATAGCTCCTCATCACAACACTTCGAGGTCATCTGCTGGGCGTGATGAAGAAATATGTTGCATCACTATTTTAAAGAGACATTCTTGCCAAATTAACTGGAAAGAACAAATCTGACAACAAAACCTCCATCATCTCTTTTCTTTATGACATACAGTCTCATGTGAAAGAATGACCCATTGTCTGGAGTCCCTCACTTTGCTGGTACCAGTGCATCATTCAAAAAATAATTAAAAAAAGCAGCCCTGCTTGACACTCCTTTGAATTGCTGATGTCTCATATGGAAAGCTGTATTTAGTGATCATTGCAGATTTTTAAAGACACAAAGTACAAAGGAATATGCACCTCATATAGTCTGCAACAAAGATGTTGCAGAAGAATCAAGCAACACCAATACTCAACAAGTCCTGTTTTAATGACAAATTTGCCTACTCATTAATGCCAAAAGTCATTAAACATTTTGAGGAGTTTATGGATATGCTACAGGAAAGTATTCAAACATCGTGTTCACATCATGTACGTGAACAGCTGCGGTCAGTTTTCCACTCTCACTTCCTAGGGCTTTACTGAAATCTGACTTCTCTTTATGGCATGGGGCACTCACCATGATGAATGATTCCATTTTCCAATAGTGCCTGTCCCAGGTTGACCCCTTCCTCTGGTTTGCTTATCTCTCCAATCTCTGTGAGCCATGATACAAACTCACTGCAAAGGAAAGCAGAACAATTAGCTTTTGCACTCTCAATGTAAGCCGACACATGCCTCTGCAAGTCATCAGCCAACAACAGGAGACTCTCTCCTTGAAGCAAGTGTGAAAACCTGTAAATTGTGATACCTCTACTAAGTGGCTTAATTTCCTACATTTCTGGAGGAAATGCCCTGCAAAAGATCCAGACCTCCTATCCATGACGTTTCCCACCATTCCCCTGAGTTCTCATCATAATCAGCATGCACACAAAAGGAAAGACCACCTGCTTGGATCTATAAAGATGCTGTCAAATCCTTATTTTACTGCACAATCCAGACACCCAAGGGAGAAAAGGAAAGCGAGACGAACTGATGAGCTTAAAAACAAGAAGTTGGACAGTAGAGAAAACAGCTTCTATCCAACCTACCCCTCCAAGAAATGTTCGTGGTCTGACTTAGCTACATATGCTCACATTTCTTCCCTGGGTGTGATTTCCAGCCACCACCACCCCCCAGTGATGTAATTGCACTGGCTTTAATGGAATCACAGTAAGACTGGGAAGATTCAACCTACTGAATTCAGGCACAAAGCAGTAAGAGAGCACAAGTCTCACCGACGGGTTAATTTAAGGTCATTTACTGGAGTTGATGCCTGGCAGATACTTAAATGATGCTTCTAATTCATGGACAAAAGGTGTTAAGTCTGCCTGCTCATGCAGCACAGAACAAAACCTCTCTCTGGCAAGGGGCAGAGCGGCACACATGGGGAGAATAAAAGGCAAAAATTGATAGATATGTAGGATGTTACTCAATTAGAAACAGTAAGTACAGCAAAACCGACACTGCAAGCCTGATGAATACAGCACTGCAATAACCCTTAGGGGGCTCAGTTGTTTGCCAGGTTAATTAGTGATTATATGAGAAATGTGTTAAATTCATAGAGAAGAACAAAAGGAATATTTAAAAAGTAGAGCAACATATGGGAAGTCTGAGTTCAATAAACCACTTGGGTGCCTGCCAGTGTGCAGAGGGTTGCTGCTTATCAAAACCAGTATCCATGCCTCCAATTGTGGGTTCTAAATGAAGTATTTTTAGTCTCTTCATGGTTATCAGAGCTGACTCATCTAAGCTGTAGGTAGCATTTGCATTTTGCCTTAAGAATAACAACAACAACAACTTCAATACTGGAAACTTTGCTTTGCTGAGATCCTCTGTAACAGTCATAGTGTAGGAAAAGCAGCAGAGTCTATTCAACTACGCATGGGGAATCCCATGGAAACCAGCAGAGTTTTGTAAAACTCCTGAAGCCAGAGTACTGTAGTGATGAGTCAGATTGTCTTCTAAGGAAAGCTCATTTGCAGTTTCCCAGAGAGTCTCAACTGTTTCTACAAGTACTGGAAAGCTGAAACAGAATATAAATTGCAGAGGGAGGAGAAGCACAATGATCCTCCACACCCATACCTAAGAATACAAGACACAGCCTGCGGAGTGCCCCCTCACAGATCTGTCATCAGGTTGAGTACCCCAGGCAGTTGCCCAGGTGCCCTACATGCAATGGGTCCATGGTGATTTACAGCTCTCAAACAGTGGTGCCCAAAACTGAGGTGGAACACTGCTACCCTGTTAGATTTCCTGTTGCTTTTATTTGGAACTGTGTTCCTGGGGCTTATTTAGATTCTAAACGTAAGGCAGTGTTCTTACAGTTTGAAATGGAGAGCCAATAAAGGAAAGTAACCACACACTACTGAAACTTCAGAACTATGGGATGGTTTTCTTAAAATCTACTGTAAGACTTCTGTGGTATTTGATGCAGTAGCAGAATCAGCAATCATTTGTTCCAAAGGCTTTAAAAGCACTGAAATGTGCATGATCCAGAAACATTCCCAGAGGGGTTTTAAGGCACAATCTAGATTGTTGCTAAAAAAAACCAGATAGCTCAAACAGTGGATGGCAAAGTTCCCTTCCTCTAGCTGTCCTAAGCAGTTCTCCAATATAACTGAGAGTGTCCTCACCTTCAGAGCTGCCATGCTCAGTTCTCATCTTGCATGCAAGTCAGGAGACCATCTCCCAACTACACCTCTTAAATTACAGGACTTAGAACAGCTGGGTTTCTACTCAAGCAAATCCAACCCATCCAGGTTTGCACAATCTGATCAGACACCTTTGGAATCTCCTGAGGTTAATACATCCTCTCTATTACAAGCTCAGCACAGTTCAAGGTTTTGCAATCAATTTTGTGCAGTGCTGAAAAGAAGCATGGCAAGCATATCATTTACATAAATTGGCACCAGCACACATCTCTCCAATTGCATCACTATTTACATGCCTAAATGCCAGTACACCTGAGGAGTGGTTAGAAAATTGGATTTGCACTCAAGCAAGTCAGTTGCTCAAGTTCAATAAACAGCCTTATAAATGAATGCATGTGTATTTCCGAAGATATTAGGATTAGCTCACACTTTTTGTCTGCAACTACATTTTATCTCTTGAATTATTAGATACTGCCTGATATCCAAAGGCCAAGAGCAAAATTATTTTTCATGGCATTAGTGTTACTCTCAGCTGCCTGCACGTAGCAGAAAACCACTAAGTACCTCTCAGCACACTTATCAGAGACTCCCAGGAGCATCTGTGAAAATGAACAGGTCACAGCCAATATACATTGTTCAGGGAAATCCCCAATCTCTGAGTCATGACTGGACTGGACTGATTGAGTTGCCCAGGGTAGTACCAACAAGTGAGGAAGTTATATCAACGGAGTTATTTTCTATACAGAAGGCTGGAACTTTGGCAGAAGCAATGCTTTTGTCAGAGATCGAGATACCTGTAGGTATCTCAGTCTCAGCTCAGTTACCCATTGGCAAAGTTCAGTCAAATCCTCACTACCAGAATGTCAGGTGGATGGCAAACAAACTGAGGGCAATGAACAGGTCAGGTTGAGAGGCACACAAGAAAAGAGACATTTTGAAAGAAAAAGTAGTAGCAGGAAATCCCAGGTAAGACTTGAGACTAAGTAAAATACCAGGGAATCCACAACAGACACATATGTATCAGAACTGAAAGAACCTAGGTTTTTGATCTGGTACTTCTTGTTGCATGGTAAATAGGAAATGCAGTACCATGCCTCCAAAGTCAGAGCTTCAAGGTTTCAATGTGAATCCAGCTGATTCAACTGAGGTGGCAGGAGGAATAAAAAGCAACCAAATCTCCAAATATTAAGATTTCATTTTTTGCATAGTTGAAATATTGCCAGCCTATGCTAGCAGCTTGTCAGGCAGAAAGACAATACATCGTTTCCACACCCTGTACACAAGGAATTCTGCCTGAAACTGCCATTACAGGGCCTGGGGGCGGGGAGGGAAAATGAATGGAAAATCTGCCTCTCGGAACTTTTTCCTCCCACAGCTGATCCTTTCAATCATAAACAGCTGAGGCAGAAAAGTCTTCTCAGGTCAACTAATGTGTCTCCCTGTGTGTCATACAGGACATTTCCCTATTGCTACCATATCTAATCTCTAATCTGATTCAACCACAGGGTCTCTCTTCTGCCTCATACATGTCATTCTTAAGAATCATTTTGTAACGTCTCACTTGAGTGAAAGAGGTGTTTTGCAGCCAATAAAGCCCTGTCCTTCTAACAAATGCATCATGTCTCCTAATGCACAAAACTTCATTTGTGTCTGTTACATTGACAAACAAGAAACTTCTCCATTCAATCCTGAGAGCTGGACAGTTCTGCTGGATTTAAACATCAGCTGGTAAGCATCTGCTTGCTTACAACAGAGGATACAGGTTAGGCCACCAACAGCCCTGAGCTTGGGAGAGTTGAGGTATTCCCTCTCAATCCTTTTGCCGCTTTGAAACAGCTGTTATGAATTACTGTACAACAGAATGAGCTGTCACTATACAGCCTGTGTACGGCGTGAAATAAAAATCAATGATGAATTTTAATAAATCACAACTGTAATGGGGGTTCTGGCCTTTTCAATTAAACTGCATCAAAGCACATCAGATCTGACTTCACAATGCCATACCCAGAAAACACAGAGTCTGTTCTTTTAATTAGTATGAAAGGGCCTATTCAATTCAAATGCCACTTACTTGCCAAGAAAACACTTGGAAACAGTACTTAATTTTCTCCTCCTGTCTTTGATAAGATTAACTTTCTTGCTCATCATCATTTGGTAGAGCTTCTCTCCTTTCTCCGCAATCATAACGTATGCATCCCTCTCCATTCCCAGCTTCAAACCTGGAATACAAAGCAGAAATTCCTTCAGATCCTTAATATCAGGTAAAGGGTTTGCTCAAAGTCAAAAGCTAAGGCTAAACAGTCAAAGTGGTAAAAAACGTGTTTTCCAAGTAAGGATGAAATCAGGTTATTTATTTATCTGAGCACAAAAATGTCATGGGTGAGTTTAGCACTAAAGATATGCCAGCAGTTTTCTTCTCCATTTTAAAATCGAGCTTTAACTTAAGGCTACATCATGTCACACAAAGTAGGATGGAGAACATGAAGGAGAAGATTCAAACAAAGTAAGATAAAACATATACCTTCTGAAACTGATTTCCTGTTGCAATTTCATTTTTGACCCTGAAAAAACTGCCAGCATAGGACTTGTTGAAGGCAGCTAAATGCCTGACAGAACAAAGGACTTTGAGTGTTCTCTTACTTATAGCCAAAAATACAAAACTGCTGAAATCAAATTCACATCCTTAAAAAAAAAAAAAATCAAAACTAGACAGGAATATTATTTTCTCATCCTTTCTTAATTAGCCTATTTACTAATACTCCTAAGGCTAGAAATTGTGTGACAACCATACTATCCAGTCAATGAAAGAAATACTGAATGATTTAAGGAATGATAGATAATCGGATACAGAGACAATTTTAGATTCACTTTGTATGAGTTTCCACTCATTTTCATATTAATTTGAAAATTACTAGGCTCTGAAACAATAGGTGTCTATGCTACAACTGGCGTCATAACTGGCATTTTCTGGCATTCTTCCCTTTAGATTTGCAAATTGCTTTAGGAGGACAGCACAGGAGAAAAGCTGTTCTGCTGCTGTAGATGTTTTCTCTCATCTAGCCTGAACTACTTATTTTGTTTTGTAGCTGTTTTTCTAGAACTTGCAAATCTAGACAACTCTGAAGTTCCAAACAGAGGTATAGATTTTAGACATCTCTAAGCTTGAAAACAGGCAGGCTGAATTGATCCTGTACTTATGTGCTTAATTTTTATGGAGATTGACCTTAGGCAGTATTTAAGTGATCAGTGTGTGGCTAGAAAACTGACCATTCTTTGGGAAGAGCAGCTTACCCTAACTGGACATAAATCCATTGCTTTATAGTAAGATACTGACATGAATGAGTAGTTTTCTGTGTCATCAGAGCTGCCTTCTGGCTTTTTGAGAACAGTTTATGCATTTGTTTCAGAGTCTTGAAATGCAAGTTCCAGAAATTAGACCATACAGCATTTTGTCTTTCAACTATAGTATTTCTTTCATGTGTCCAGTGTCTGGATAAGATTTTGGCTCTGCAAATCCCCTGGCTTATTGCTGTTATTCTTCCAGCCTTCTCTTCCCCAATGCTGTGATCCAATTCAATCAGTCAGAACGCTGACACATGTAGCTGAGGCTAATTTGCAACGTGAACCTGTGATAGAAAACAGCCTGTGTAATAGTTTCCTGTTGGTCTTACATCACTGAATTCCCCAGGCTGTGATGTAAATGGCAGCCTGGAATGCATGTTCTACCCAACTCACCCCACAGAATTGGGAATCTCACCAAGCTTTCTAATCCAAACACTGCTATCTCTGTGACTTTGCAAGTACTCTTATCCAAAGGAGATTTTTCAATAAGGCTTGGAATGTCTGCCAGAATATCTATGCTTATCCTGAGTGCCTGTCATCAGCTGCCACATCATAAAACTGTATGACAAAGAGCATCAAAACCCCAATCTTACTAGCCAATGATTCATGGAAAACTTTGAGAAACTTTATGTGAAAGAATAGTTCTTTTCCCTTCTTACTATTTACTTCAGTCACCTCCCTGTATTCTTAAGCTTTCCATTTATATATGATCTGCTTTTCTAGTCCTGTCTTTTTAGTCCTTATTGAACTTCCTCTCCTCACACATTTCACCTAATGCACAGGAAATTCAATTCAACAGAGCACTAGTGACCTCACAGAGCGAAAACTCACTATGGAATTGAGACTTGCTGGATCTTTTACAGATATGATTTAGCACTCAAAGGAAGAGCCAAGAAATGTCTTTTATTAAAAAAAATATATCATGTGCCAGGTCAGGAACCTTAGAGTGGGATGCAGAACTGACCAATGAGGACAGATTACCAGATGAGAATGGTAAAACGCTTCCTTTTAATAAGCAAATCAAAGAAACAGATTCTCTTTGTTGCCTTCAGGTAGTTCTTTTGCATTTACACCATGCCTAATCTACATTTTGAAGGTAATATCCTTGCCGTTATCAAAAGGTGTATTGGGGTTTATATATGTGAACTGTGTTTAGCAGATTAGATGTAAAGCACTGTACCATAAAAACTAAGTCTGGATTTCAATGGACATGAAAAGATTTAGATTCTCTGCTTTCATTAAACTTCAGTGACAGGTCTGTAATTTTCTTAAAACACTTGTAAAAACTATAGAATCATTACTTAGCCAGCATGAGTTCTGAAAACACTACAGGAAAAGAGCTTCAGACCACCTCTTCCAGTATTAGCATAGATGAGCAACTACATCTTTGTTGGAGTTGTGTGTGCAGAGAGGGGAACCACTTCTAAAAGGCACAGAATGTTTTTTAAAACCATCATTTCCTCTGGCAATGAGCTATTATTATTCTGATTGAGTAAACAGGGAAGCAGGTTCACTTGTGAAAGACAGTTCTGCCTTTTAAAAGAACTCGGAACTTCTATCACCCACCCTGATTCACAGCTTTGGGAGCTTGTTTCTATTGTACAACACCATTTCAAGATAAGTTTAGTTTTTGTTTCATTCCACAGGAAAAGATAAAAGTGATAAGCATCTGCATACGCTTGTCATTGTTCTCAGTCTAAGTGTACTGTTTCTTCTCCCTGAAGCTGTTCTGTTTATTTCAAGATCATGGAGGCCAAGTTCATGAGAACTTGAGTTTGTGCCATTGCCTCCGGAAAAAGGCTGCATACTGGGTTTTCTTCTCTCCTTTTACTGATAAATATAAATACAATTCTGTCTTATTATAAATTCAAAAAAAACCCCCATTGAATGTCATTTTTTCACAGTAATTCAATGCATGAAAGAAATGGACTCTGGCAAATAAAAAATATTTTATAAATACATTGCCACAAGTTCATAAATACCCCAAAGCACATATTCAGAAATATTTGTTTTCAGTCACTTTATTTTCTTTGTCATTGAGGATAGATTTTAATCTTGTGCATGGAAGAAAAACTGCAACCTTTTCTTTTTATCCCAGACACTTACACAGGCATACACATTTCTCCTCTGTACACAGGTTCATTCAATACATCAGAAATTACATTATCCACTTACTCTCTCTCTGCTCCCTTTCCTTGATTATAGCATCCAACCACTTCTGTTTGTCCTCTGCAGTCTTGGCCATACAGACAAACCATTTGTTTTTGGCTGTGTTGTGGATCTTCCAGCCATTTGTCACAGTGTAGCCATTGCTGTGGTAATCCGCTGTAAAAACCCAAAGCACAACGCACACAGTGAACAGAATGCCTGCTCCTTCAATCAGATCAGTATGGGACACCTTAATCAAAGTTTTCTTCTTCAAAGAGCTTAATTTCTAGAGGTGTTCCTCATACATCAGTCTTACAGACTGTCCATATGACTGGCTGTTACTTGCTTCTCTGGAAGTACTATTTGTACAAGTATCCATGGTTAGGCTGTTCAACTGACTGTTTCAGTGCAAAGGGTGACACTTTCTAATTTCACCTCAGAAGAACAAGTAAAATATTTTAAATACAATGGGACCAGTGAAAAAGTCTATGCTGTTTGTTCAGGTTATTTGTTCTGAACTTTCTGGGGACACAGTAACTTCTTGCACTGTAAGAATTTTTCTCTTGGGAACTCTTTAAATGTCAACTGTTTAAAGGACATAATATTAATTCCGGAGTTAATAGGAGCAGGGGCTTGTGTGGCCTTTGTGGATGAAATCAGAAACCCACCCAGTCTTCCTGCCTGTGTCAGAACACAAGAATCGGAACATAACTGCACTCCCACATTTTGTTCATGGCCACATTCCATGCTACTGATCTGATGCTAAGACTAATATTTGGTAGTATTCTAAATGAGAAGACGACCCAGAATTTCTGTTATTATAGCTGTAATGGCTTAAGATGTAAGAAAAGAAAGGATGGAAAGAAGATAAAGTATCATTTACTAAATTAACTTGGATCAGGAGGAAAAATAGACAAGCTTTGGGGTACACAAACTCTTCATAAGGTCATTGAGAATGAAGCACTACTGCCTGAAAGCTGGTTCAGTCTTTCAACTACCAAAGTTGGTCCAATAATAAGGGATCAGAAATTACACAATTTAAGATTTCATTATAGGAGCTAAGAACTTTTGTACCCACTTCGAACACAAGATCTGGACTTGCTGTGCTCTTAAAAGACAGCAAGTCTTCTTTTGTCTCTTACCTGTTCCGTCTTCCACATTCTCCACCTCCATCACTTCAGTATTTATTCGGCCCCTGAAGATATACAGGGACCCGTTGATTGACTTGGTCCGTTTCGATGGTTTTTTCCCAGTAACTCTGAAATTAGGATTTAGACTGTTATGTTCTGATTTTTACGTCTCAAATAGGTTTAAAACTATCCAACCGACACCTGCTGAGCTTTAATATCTAAGAACAACCCTGCTATGTGAACCAAAACACAACTGGTCAAATGATCATCATTTAAGATGGCAGGTGTCCAAACTCCGTAGAGTGAAGGGATTGCTGTGGCAACTTGCCAGCAGCTCATAAGTTCCAAAGAATATTGCAATAAAAAACAGCTGGGGAGAAAAATCCTGTCTAAGTGAAGTGTGAGAGAATCACCACATTTTTCTGAACAATTTTTTGCTTTACAACTAGCTTGAGTGACAAATACACCTTCAGCGATGACCATATATTTACATCCAGTCAGACTGACAGGGACTGACATCTTGGAGTTATTAGATCATTTCCTAAAGACGACTGTTGGAGGCAAAAGAAAAGCTGTCCTGGCAGCCGTAGTGAAACCCTTTAAATCTCAACCCATTTCCCCACATGAAACATATTGTTCCTGACATCAGGATTCAATTTAAACAGCAGTCTGTGATCCTGCTAAAAACACGAAACAATACCCAGCCCTGAAAATCTGTGTCATCAGTTTGTCAGACTACCCTAAGCTTCTGAAAAAGATGTGATTGCAGTCTTAGATCTAAAATCACAGGTCTAATTCTGATTCTAAACACATTTTAAATTTATCTCAACAGTGCTACTCCTAATTACTGCTATTGTGAAAAGACATGATGCCCAAATTCAAATGGCTGCATTGTTGACTGCCTATCAAAGATTGAGGCTGGAATTCTGATTGCACTTTTCAATCAAGAAACACTCAGGTGATTTCTACAAGATAAGTACAGTATAAGTGAGAACCAAGTCATCCAATTTCAAATTAAGAACAGACACAGGCACATTTCAGGGTTTGGTTTTTTTCAAAATCTGTGTCCCTCAAACATGCCAGTTGCTTGTCAAGAAGTTGGCCAAGTGATCACACCAGCACAACCGGATAGACATTCATTTCCATCCCGGACTAATTATAAATAGCAGCTAACAGGAGAAATAGCCAAAATTAAAGTCACTCAGCAATCTCTAAATATATCTTTTACATTAGGCAATTCCCAGCAGATTTAATAAAATATTATACTTTTTAATGGAAATCAGATTCTGGGCGCTTCATCAGTTCCAGCTTCACTATTAGACAAAGATAAACAATATCGATCCTTTGGGAAAATCAAAGTGTTACAGCAGCGTCTTCTAACATCAAGCCAAACTACAGACTAGCTCAGTAATTTCTCCTCTACAAAACCAGAGAGTTTCTTAAAAGGCAGTGGAACATTTTGTTTTCTAAATCTTAGTATTCCGGGAAAAATGCCTGGACAGTGTGGGAGGAGTTAGGCTAACCTGAACAACACATGGCACTAGAAAACCAGTTTCTAAGAGCTCTGAAGAAGTAAAAGATACTAAAGTGATTTCTAATTTTTTTAAGGAATACTTTTCTGTTAGAAGACACATCTCTGAACCGTGTTTCTCATGGAAGTTTGGATTTTGATAGATCTTTTAAAGGTCAGAATAAAATGTTTCATCTCTCTTGCTTCATTTCAGAATCAAGAAGCAGTCAGAATGCTTCAGCCAGACACAATTGCATTCTGTAATTTTTCACAATTTAATTTAAATGTTTATATTACATTCCAATTATTTCTAATGTAGATTTGACCTAATAAATTGTATTTACATTGTATAGTTTCACAGCATTATCCACACAAAAAGTCTGAACATTCCAGAAGTAATTTTTCCCAGCTTAATATTCCCAAAATTTCCATTGAAAAAAAATTGAGAAATAAATTCAGAGATATGAGAATTTTACTGGGTGACACTACTCTGGGTTTCAAGAAGTTCTAATTGGGTTGGCCATTCTACCTGGCCATCACCAGTAAAGAAGTGTAACTTGGAAAAGAGGGAAGATATTACAGGAAAAGGAGTAGGAGTAGAATCTGGAGTGTAGAGAATGCACTGTAAATTCAGAAAAGACCAGACATGAGAATGAGACTGGAGCTGGGAAGGTGAAAAGGTTAAGTAACGAAATACAGTATAATTGCTACAGAAGCAAATTTCCCTCCACACTGCCACTGGTATTTTAATAATAAGCAATAGGTGGTAACAATGCTTCAGGTGGAAGGATGCAAAAAAAGTTACTAGGATAAGAAAGCCCATTTGCATATGGGCTGCAAATACTGAACAGCAATATGCTCATCTTCATATCTTCCTCACTCCTCTCTGCATTTCATCTATTTAATGTTTCCTTAGCTTCCCACTTTCCCTTTTCTTGCCTTTATGGCGTTTTTCATGTCACCCTCTTCTGCTCAGAATAACCTCAGAATGGAAGTTGGCAAGGCCTCCTTCATCACATCACTCCTGGAGACACGTCTGCTCTGGGAAGCTTTCCAGCAGCAAGAACTCACTGTGTTTTTTCTACACTGTATCAACTTCTCTCTTTGGATTGTGCACTTCACAGGGTGGGGTCCCCATTACTGTCTGGCATATTTATCCCACCATATAGTGACTTCTTGCTCATACAGTCTAAGTAATAGCAGTAGTCAAGAAGCAAGGAAAGTCACACCTGTGACTCAGCTCTACAGAGCAACGGGGAATACAGTGAGTGATCAGTAACTGATCATCCTTTCTACTTACAAAACTTCTGACTGGTACCATTATAAAACTGTAAAGACAGACAAACTCACCTGGATTTCCTCTTGCAATAGACCAGTAGATTATCAAATAAAAAGAACATTCTCTCCTGGATATTTCCTGCTGAGATTTTTAACAAAGTCCCTTGGAGCAAGAGCTGTGTGCAGATATCTGTCAGATTTGACCCCTGAAACATAGATAAGAGACATTATTTATTTTTAACTGAAGGATACTTACCACAACGTTGCATGTCAGTAAACTATGAAATAACTGAAATAACTAAGGAGGAAGTCCTCAATTTCTTAATGTGACTACACATGACATGTTTTCTCTAGATTACAAATACTTTTTTGGAATCCTCATGCACTACAATAAATCTTCCCTATTAAACTCCAGGAAACCTTTTTCCAGAAGAAATCTTCAACTCTGAATGCAGCTGTATTGTGAGTCTCTCAAGACCATTAGTCTTCCCTTCATATCCTGAGCTATTGCAAATATCGTAAAGTGATGGCTTCAGGAATGCTTTATGAAACAATAATGGTATTTCCCTAACCATAACTCTGATGTTGACATATGTCACTATTAACCATCTCTCTGCAAAATCCTCTCAGTGGTGTATGTCTCTCCCATTCTTCTGTCAGAAGCATAGGCAGATGCTCTACTTTCTGCAGTTGTAATAAGCACATGCAAGTTAGAAACATGGACACAAAAGTCAGAGGTTGGATCCTGAACTCTGTGCTATGTACAAGCCATTAAATGGACTAGACAGCCATAGAGATAACCGAGCTCGGTGCTAAAGACACTGCGGCCTATGAGGATGTCCAGAAGCAGAAAATCACAGTAGGTCACTCTAAACCACTCACTCCCCACACAGTTACTCAGATTTTTCCAAGGAAAAGCGATCATACAGTTACTTAAACAGGACCCTTTAGGACCAAAGCAGTTGGGCTCAAATAAAAACCAACTATAGGACTGTTCCAGGCTGCTCTTAGGACAGGCAAATGCAGAGTGCTCCCACATTCTGAATGCACACAGTTGGGAATCTGCTCCTCAACAGTTACATTGATGAAAAAGGCACTAGTCTTAAATTCCTTAATCTAATATTACTTTGAATGTAGAACAGCATCCTACCAATAAAGGTACCTCTCCAGAATAAGACTCTGAGGCTTTGGAAAAATTTACCACCCAGTTCTGGACCTCTTAGTAGTTTTTGCACTCCTCTGACTTGGAAGGAAGAACAACTTAGGGTAACTGTAACTTCCTTCCATGGTCAGCATGCAAACAAGGAAGCATATTAGATTATGTGACCCACTGCCTTGATTCTTACTGGAAAAGAGAAGTGACTTTGGATTGCAAGAGATTCATTATCAAGAAAACTGCTTGATTCCCACACATTACACACACATACTACATTAGCATACACAAATAATGAAAAAGTATTTGAACACAATTAAATCATCCCGCTTAGAAACTGAAGACATCTCTGTGCACAGGCATGAAATCCAGCTCCAGCCAGAAAATCACCCCAGAAGGATTTGTTTGAATGACTTTAGACATTGCAGGAGTGATTTGCTTTTCGCTTTGTTTTCTTGCGCTTTGGGGTTTTTTTTTGTTGTTTTTAGGGTTGTGGGGGGTTTTTTTTGAGGAAGGTAGTCTGCTGCCATCAAGCTAACCCAGAGAAACCACTGAATTGAAATCAGCCTTTCTAAATGCAATGCAGTCACTCTAAAGGTGTGAATAAAGCTCTGATTACACCATCAAACCCTGCCAGCTGTGCATCCATGTCTTGCTTTTAGTTAACAAGGAAGCAGCTATTCTTTAAAGGCTGACAAGGATGCAGCACCAATCTGTGTGTTCCACATATGTGTTTCTATACGTTCCGGTCAGAATGATGCAGGAACCACCTAGATGCAATAGTTACACTTGCTGTCCTGACAGGTTATTTACTTAATCACTCTCTAGAGTTAATATATGCCCAGAAATAAGCACTTGTTATTTTAAAACTGACCTTTTACTATCTCCAGGAGAAATCATTTTATCTCAGAACTATGACCCCCAACAGCCTACCAGCACATACACACATAGGAGCAGAAACCAACTGATTGCACAACATAAAAGAATGCTCCTTGTGTGGTTTGCACATAGAGAAATTAAAGCTTCAAAGCACCTCAACACCAAGTATCTCATTTTCCAAAAGATATGCAAAGACAGCAAAAGCAAGGAGCACAGTGACAGCAGAAATGGAAGTCAATCTTTTACTGACACAGGAACCACTGGGTAAAATTATCTGGCCTATTTTGTGCAGGAAGTGAAAGCAAATGATTGCAGTGGTTGCTTCGTGCCCTAAAATCTAATAATCTTTATTTTTACATCAGACCCATCATGATGTTATCTAAATAGTTGATTTATTTCCTGTTCACTCTTGACCTAGCTACTCCCTGTTTGAGAGGTTTTTCAATAGTAAGAAGCAAAGTAAGAAGATTTATTTGATGTTGTCAGAGACAACAGAGAATTTCTCACCTTTCTAAGTGGGACTAATCCACAGGGAGGGGAGGTAAAAAACATCATAGCTGGTAGAATTGCAAATTACAGCCAATTATAAAACGATTGATCTGCCTAAGCACTAACACATATCTTACAACTCATGCTGTTCTGTTATGGAGGTTTTGCTTTCCTACACGTTTCAGACAGGGAGAATTTGGGGATATGTAACAATTGTTCAGGAAAAATTATTCACAAGGACTCATAAGGAGGAGCTCTGCTGACAGAAGAATCAATACAGAATTAATTGAAACAGCATAATAACATGTTCTTCAGTAAGCAAACAAAAACATTGTATACACAATTTGATCTTCTCATGTACCCTCTACTCTTTTTCCCCTTCTTTTAAACTAATCCTTGTTTCCCAGAAGGATTAACCAGAATCAAATTGACCTGCCTGAGATTAATCCATAACATACATCTACAAGGATTCTGTACATTCCAAAAGAATGAATCTGAGCAGAGTTCATTTTGATGACCAGCCCTCTGATTAACCTACAGGCCTTCAGTGGCTTCCCAGACTTGGCCTACTTCAGTATGTGCCCTGATAAGGCAGGAAAAGACTGACAGGATGATGTCAGTATATGCTCAGTGTATGACAATGACAGTTGTACTAGAGAGGAAGATGCAGATTGGCAGGTGAAGATGCTTAAGAAAAGATGTTGAAGTGCTCTAAATATACCCTCTGCTGTCAGTGAAGATGGAGATGACTCTCAAGAGCAAGAACATGAGACATGGCAGAAGCAATATGATGTTATGTCATTTTTCCTGTTGGAAATATCGGCAATAGGATGTTGGAAATATTGGCAATAGGATGAAGGCTAGACCAGGGACTGTCCATTGGTACAGTCAGAAGGAAGTGCTAAATCATAGAAACCAATGAAACTGATGGATTGGTTAAACTGTCTGCAGCCTGTTCCAAATTACGTGAACAAATCCATGCCCAACTCTATGTTGGGACGCTTGCAGATTTAGGCTACATCCCTGAAAACAGTAAAATGCTCAGTCATAAATAAACCAATCTTCACTTCTCTTTGACAATTTAGACTGGATTAAACCAGTTGGAAGCTGAAGGACTTGTTAAATTAGCATGTATGGTATATAGCCAAATATATAGGGCACCAGTGTTCCAGAATCCACATCCATTCTAACAGAAAAGGGAAATTTTCTATTTCATAGGAGAGATTGACATCGGAGAAACTAAAAATAGACTTAAACACGCCTTATAGGCTTCCTCTTACAGCCAGCTCTGTGGCTTCTATCACTGCATTGTTAAGCTCAAAACATATTTCACTCAACAATTGCAGCTTTCCATAGATAGAAGTTAACAGCTCTTCTCCTTAGGAATAAACTGCTAAATACATCTGAAATAACTAAAATCAGTTATTTATGAGCATAGCACTTCGTTCTGAAGTCATAATTTACAAGACCCCTAGCACCATAGAAACCCAAGATAGGAAACAGTCAAATAGTTTCAAGCTTCTTTACACATACAGAAACAAAAAACAGCCATTGTGTTGAGCATTGGTGTGTATCTATGCTGTATAAAGCTAATTTTCCTCTTTTCAATATGACACTAGAATAGCGTAGAAATGTTCCACAGCTTATGAGAGGGCAAAACACTTCTTCCTTTTTGAAATTTTGAATTGAATGACCGAGGTGACTTTGTAACAAACCACTATATATAAACAAATCTGAAAGCGTTTTCATCTCCAGAATGTGGCTGCAGATAAGTTAAAACCCAAAAGAAGCAGTAAGTTTGTATCCCACTTCATTTATGGCATCACAGACTCTTTAATAGTCATGCTTCAGGCTCCAGAGTTCAAACCATGCCTCTTGCCTAGATAATTGGTGAGTTGTGTTGAATTTGAAAGGGTTTTAACTGTTTCTAGAAGTCTTACTATATAGAACTATATTTGACTTTGTTTGCTGAGCTCACTATCCAAAAAATACACAGCTGGATATCTGGGGTGTTCTCATATCTTTAGCTGGATGCCAAGAACATCCTTCAGGGAAAAAATCAACAAGGTTTAAAACATACATGAAAGATAAAAAACAACCCAAAAGAGAGTCATGGAGAGCACCCAAGAGTCTGAGCATGAGGAAGTTTACGCGACCTCTAACAAAATGTCCTGAGCTAAGAAATTCTCAGCTGGCAATAATCAGCCTTGACATTTTAAATGTCAGTCTCACTAAACGCCGACGCCATTCCCCCCACGAGACCATTTAACACCACTGACTCCCTATGGTGCACCTCCCTGAGGCTTCCAACTCTACTGATTCAAGGACCTTATCATAAGATAAGCTGCCAACCCTTTACACACCATCCTGGCTTCCCAGTATTAGTGAGTTGCTTTGTTTTCCAGATTTCCTCTTTGCCCAAGCTTCACGTCCTAATTTTCTCCCTCTCTTAATTTTCTCTCTTCCATAGTAGCTGTTTCTACCTACACAGATTGACCTATTGACAAACACATCAATAGAAACACATCCATGAATAACTTAACTGAAGCCAACACGTACATACCAGTTCTTTTCTAATCTAATGCTTGCTAATCAAACCTTTTTCTTTTATACAGGAAATCTGTATGAAGCTAAGTAAGTGAGCTGACTTTCAAAGCTCCTGGAAAAAAAATAAGGGCTTGTAGGAATGGAAAGAGAAACTTCAGTTATTTAGACCAGTTCTGATTTCATCTTCCAGACCTATTTTTCTTTCACATGAAGCCTGCTCATTTGAAATATCAGCCCCTTCCAGCTCCAACACCGTCCTCTCATTTATAATCTGTTTGTTCTGCTACAATTTAGCAGCAGCCTGTGCACTCAAACTAAACACTAAATTCTAACTTCTCAGAGTGACTTCACACACACTTTCAACAGTATTTACACTGCAAGTAAGAAACAGAAATCCCTGTACACAGTGTGAGTCACTAAACTTCAGCCCATTAAACTGTGTAGCAAACTGCCTCCAGGGAGCTTGCTAGTCCTACATCATACCTCCCATCCTTCAATGTGGGACTGCAACTGCTCAAGGGCTTCCAACTTCTCCATCTGTCTCTTGGTCTCGTTGATATTTGTGCAGACTGTCTTCATTGCCTGCAATGCATTCTGGACAGCTGGGTGATCAGGATGCTTAGAAGGAGTCCTCTTAGCCAATTCCTTTAAAAGAAGAAAAGAAAACATACGATGTAACCTTAGAAGTGGCTCATAGGAAGGCACAAGCATTAGTGTGCAATCCCACAGAAAAATGCAGGAGCCACTGCAAAATTAAAGAGAAGTTTTGGCATATTCCTGCAGATGCTGTTTTCTGTTCTTCATCTGTGCAGGGTTCCCATGTTATATCAATGCTGCTAAATAAATGAAGTGATTGCTCACGTTAAACATGTCAAATTGAGAGAGTTCAAGTTGCATACATTCTGCTTGGCATGTTTGCTTCCAGTGTGAACTGAGGCCAAATAAATTAGAACATTACACAAAAAACACACTGTCCACTTCGAAGATGTGATGGACTGTTGACCTAGCCGTGGCCTAGATACTATACCAGCCCCAGTGATGTGCATCCAGTATTTCAGTGATGCTGGATCGTGCCATCTTTGATCAGATAAAAATTCTGCCCACAGCAGGTCTTATAAGAAACCACTAGAGGTATTGAAGATTCTTTTTTTCCATGAACCATGGCTTCACAGAATTAATGCTGGGCTGTACACCCACACACAGCACTACAGAAATGATCAGGTACAGATTGATACCAACCCACAGGAAGTTTTAGGACTTAAGTTGTTTAAATATATAACCAGCAAAAAACACAACCAAATTGGAAATCAGATTTACCCAGGAGGGGATCCGCCCTCACAAGAAGCCTGTCTCTTTCCACTGACCAAAGAGGGATTCCAGTGCGACACATCTCCCAACTCAGATACCTCATGCATCAGGTGTCTGTGAGGAGAGGTAAGGGGCTGCCCTATGCTGGTCGCAGCTGCCTCCACACCAGATGTGCAGCAGGACCCAGCTGAACTCACTGGAGAATCCAGCAGTGCCCCTGTAAAAAGGTGTTTAAGAAAGGGTAAAACTCATCACAGGAGAGAGGAAAAATGTATGAGAAACAGCTCAGTGAGCACCAAGGCCTGAGGGGAAGGCAGAAAGGAAGTGCTCCATGTACCAGAGCACTTCCTGCAGCCCCAGCAAAGACCAGGCTGGAGCAGGTATGTCCCTGCAGCCCACAGTGAAGACCCTGACTGAGCAGACAGCCACACTGCAGCCAGGGAGGACCTCATGCCACAGCAGGTGGAGCTCCCTGAAGGAACTGTGGTGGAGGCAGAGCCCACGCGGGAGCAGGTTCTCCTGAAAGAAACTGCAGCCCATAAAGGACCCACACAGGACAAGGTTTATCCTGAAGAACAGCAACACCAGTAGAGCTCATGTTGGAGTACAGAAAAATGTGAGGATAAAGGAGCAACAGAGAGGAAGAGTTACATACAGACTGCAATCCTCCACTGCCCCTGCACCATGCAGGGCTGGGGGGGAAAGTAGAGGACTTAGGAATGTCAGCATGAACTTCAGCTGGGGGAACACAATGGGCCTGGAGGGAAAGGTGATTTTGTTTCCCACCATCCAAATGTCTTTAATTGGCAACATACTGAGTCAAGTCTATTTTGCCTGTGATGGTAATTGGTAAGCGATCTCCCTGTCTTTATATTGATCGACAAGCATTTTTCCATCTTACTTTCTCCCCTATCCTGTCAAAGAGTAAGAGTGAGAGAGGCTGGGTGGGAAACCAGCAGCAAAGGTCAACCCACCACATTTGGAAAAGCACCTAAAGTTCTGTGCATTATGAGTCTGTGTCCAGAAATTGCAGGGAAATACACTAGCCAAGGCTGTCCCATGTTTTTGTGTGTCAGGAAGTATAATCATTTTTCTAAAAGAGGAAATTTATTTACAGAAGAGTAACTTGTCCAATGGCAGATCATGTGCAGTGCTTTAACATCCAAGACAGGCCCACAGTAAATGGACAGGGCTCCCCAAAAGGCAAAGTGGAAAAAAATGCTGGAGCGGGAAAGAGAGAGGCCAAGAGAGCAGCAGGAGTTTAGCAGGAACTCTGCCCCTGATGAGATTTAGGAGGTTAGAGCACATGTTTTGACTGGGGAGATGAACAATGTGCCTGCTCCTAAGAGACTCTGCTGCACTTGATTCAATGGACAACAGCCCACTAAAAAGCAGCAGTGGGAAAATGTGGGACCAGTTTGGCAAAAGGGGTAACCACTGTTAACTCACGATTAATCATTTTTCAGACCAGTAGTATTTTGTAGTCAGCCACAATTGGATAAAAATACATTAACAAAACCTTAACTAACCTTAACTAAGGCTGGTAATTTCATCTTGATACATAATATGGTGTTTAAGACCCACATTTTTAGATTGCCTGGAATATTTATCTTTCTCACAATGTTGTTTTACCTCAACATGTTATTTGGTTGTTTTAAAGTCCTGTGTCTAAATGGCAAACTGCTGGTGAATTGCATCACTTTGCATGAGACAAGTCTGGGTTTGAATACTGAGCCTGCACAGCACTGTGGTCTAACAGAGTCAAATTGCTCCAATCCATAGCTCCCACAGCTAAGGGCAAAGACAGCCTGCCACAGTTGTTCTTCATCCAAAATAAGTGATTGCAATCCCCAAATGTCTGTCATGGGCCCCAACTAGGCTTAATATGTGGTGTGATTTGTCTTTTGGCTCCCCACATCAACATGTTAACTTAAGCAAGTGTCTCTTAACCACACACAAGTTTACCACAGCTGATCTCAGTGCCACGCTGTCTCGCCTGGCACTGACGTACTCTGATTTCAGGTATGGTCCTAAGCATTACAGGCTCATGTTGCCCGAGCTGGGCCCGCAACCTGTAACATGAGCACTGCTCCTAAACTGAATTATGGCCACACACAACCTCTAGATCAAATTAACTGGTACTTTTAGGCTCAAGTTACATAGCCTGTCACAGAGTGAAGGGATGTGGGCTGACATTCAAGTTTTGCTGAAGTTTGCATCAACTTCTAGTAACTGTAATAGGTGCTAATCCAAGCATTTTACTAATCCAGACACTCTGAGCAGCTAAATGAAGGAACTTTCTCTGACTCATAGTGCTGACTCATAGATCTGCTCTCCCAAGTTCTTCAGACAGAAGTAACCTTTAACATGTGGCAGGTTTGTTCACACCTAGCTGTACTTTTCTACCAGCAGAAATAACTGTTAGAATAAATAGGCTGTGAGGTGCTTACTACCAGCAAAATTGGAAGGCATACTAGAAATGAGGAAACTAAAGTTAAGAGTTACAGGTTTGCTTCTGCCTTTGCAGAGACCCTCTCAGTGTTTCCTCTGCTTCCTCACACTGGTTGGAACAAGACTTAATTCACCAGCACAAGTAAACTATCTTGAGACTCAATGTTACAGAAGTGCAAAGAATTTTAATTATTATTTATCAACTTCTCAGTTTGCAGAACCTTTTAAAGGGAAACCTGCACCTTGAGATTAAATTATTTGGCCGTTGAGACTCCTGTAAGTAAGGCAAGAGACAGGTCTCATGAGAATCGAAATGCAGCAGTGGGAGCTGCTCTCATTCCCATGCGCACCCTGGAGACAGAAAGGCCCAAAGGAATGGATGGCAACATCGATGCTTGTCCAACAAAATAAAACTATTCAGTTCTCTGCATAGATTTGGCATTTTGAGAGTTTACTCATAGATACTATTTCTCTTTTCAGAGAATTATGAATAAAGATTGACAATGGCTCGTCAGATGGATGACAGAGGACATGGATAATGTGCTGACAGCTGGGAATCCCATTAAGGGAGAGGAGTTAATGATCTTAAATTCTTGGATGATTTACAGAACAAGTAACACATGCAGAAGAAAAAGAGACTGGCTGCTATAAACATCAGTTGATACCACAAATGAAATTCCCCATAGAAGTTTCAGCCCCATTTTTGCTTAAGATAAGGCCAAGAAAAGTGTTTGAAAAGAAAAGGCAGGAGAGAGGTGCTGCCCCTTGGTGACCCTAGCCTCTACTCTATGCTTCCAACACAGAGTGCAGAAGTTTAGCACCATTTTGAGGCCATTTCAGAAAATTCTGAAAAGCAGCTGAGCGACAGTCCAGATGGCAAACCTTGGGTATGACTGTTTTGTCCTCCATAAAGCTCAAACATACTGTTGTCTGGAATTACTATCTTATGTATTGTGACTTGTCCACTAATAGGGCCAGGAATGAGAGCACAGCCACGTCCAGAAAACTATTTCTGGCAAAGAGTTTCATAAACTAATTCATAAAACACATCTACTTTCTAGCTACAGACTTGTTAATCCTTCTGACTAACCAGCAGTGTGGAAAAGAAAAGCTGGTATTTTTCAAAGCCTCCATCATCTCCATCATCCTCTGACTTCCTCTTTTCTTTCTGGAGGAAGAAGAAAAAAGTTGCTAAGGTAGTCTGTGTCAAATCAAGGGGTGAGGAAATTATCTGTGGTCTTTAAAGAACTAAGAAAGAAACAGGGAGTGTCTCTTCTGGCCACAGAATTTTCCTTTTATTTCACTCCTCTTTCATAGCTGCAAAGATTGAGGTTGTGTCACTCGTCACAGCTACACACACAGAGCACTCCAAGACATCCACATCCAGCTGCAGTGTCCTCCTGAACAGCATACAAAACGGAAGGACATCTACATCTCAGCTACTCAGAAATGCCAGGTTTTGATTATGCAGTGGAGTAAAGGATTTCCAACTTCAGTATTTCCATCTCAGATGAAGCTTTACATAACTTAAGGCTAAGAGTTCTAAACATGATAGAATGTAAATATAAGGACTACATCACATAAGAAGCGAGACACAGCTGCTGCTCATTCATTTGTCTATTCACCCTCTGCTTAACCCCCCCCCCCCCCCCGAAAAAAATCCAAACAGAAAACCTATGAGAAACCTCAGTAAAAGGAACATTAAGACAGGAAGGTGCAGAGAAGTGGCAGGAGGAGGCTTAAATGTAAACACAATTTTCATATTTCTTAGAAAAAAGGATGTTATACTGCTTAACTGATCTCTTTCAAAAAAGAAGTCCCTGTCAGCCTTCCCCATGTCCTCCCTCACCACTCAAAACTGATTGTTTGTGTACTTAAATCTGACAGCCCAACACATGTTTTCCAGCTGAAATTTACAAGTGTCTGTATTTCAAACATTCCTTCCTCCTATCTTTATGCTCTTGAGGACACTCAGACATGGCTTAACGTGGATTTTGTGCAATGAATGTTAACAATGTGCATTGACTGGTGCAGACTGTTGCTCGCCAGGCTGGCTCGCTTTGCACTACAGACCAGTGCGTGCATAAAGTTGAGTGTCAGAGCTACATCCGTTGGTTACTTACTGAACATCTCAGGAGGACAGAGATAACATAAGACAACATATTTCTTTGCTTATCAGTTCAAAAGTAGTGTTAATAAACAGCTCAACTCCAGAAATGTGCTTTTGAATTAAAAACCCTCAAACTTTCTGTGGCTATTAATGTTTCCATGAGTTTTATGTTCATATTGTACAGTTTTTCATATTTGCTTGCATTAGAATTTATTTTCCACTTAAACTAACCAGAAAATAAATGTTACATCAGGCTCTATCTGTGTACCTGTCAATCACTGCAGGTTTTTATATTCTGTGTATTTTTTTTTTTAGATTGTAATTTATGTCAGTGTTTCTTCAGGGTAAAGACTAGACAAGGAACAATAAATCAGTAAGATAGATTATATTAAACATGCCATCAAATCTGCAACATATGCTAAATTAAAACGTAGCAAAACCATATTTCTAGTTTTATAAATATTACCAGGTATTTGTGATTATATATAAAAAGTGCAGAAGGCAGAAGTATGATTTATAAATTGGCAGTGCTCCTTACAACTCTGTTGGGTATATCTAATTTTGAAGGTTGTGCTACATAGAGCTGGATTTTAACCAGGCAATGTCATGAACCTAAGAGCAACACCACTTGCCTTGTGGGGAAAAAAAAAAGAGAAGGGGGGGAAAAAAACTCCAATGCCAAACACATCCCCAAAGATTAAATATATTCAATTATGGCCAATTAGAAGGTTCTGTCCCTTAAACAGCTCTGAGAGGAACAGAGAGGGAGGAGAGCTGTGACAGTGCATTAACCTGTTTTCATCCCACTCTGTATCCACACCAGTGGCTCCCATCTTTCTCTTTCAAAGTCCAGGCGCTGCCCTTAAGGCCCACGTGTGCCTCCCTCTTGGGCCTTCCCTTTCAAGAGGATTCTGAATCCAGTCATTCAGCTTTTTGCCTCCAAGTTTTTCTCTCCCTCCTAGGACCAATGAGTCTTCCATCACATGAAGCAATACATAATTACTTCCCAAAACTGTCTGTGGAGTTGCAGACATTATGAGATGTTTGTAAAGGATCAGAGTTGGAATGTGCATTTCTGACTGGAGTCTGAGCAATTCCTTAAGAGAATCAACATCAAACACCAAACAAGCTCTGTGACATGCGCTGGGCGATGGGGAGTCTGTAGGGGTGCAGCTATCATGTGCTGCACATTCCTTCTGCCTTGGGAGGACTGGGACAGAAATATGGCTCCTAATCCCCACCCCCAACGGTGTGATTAACTCATGATCATCAGTCCCCCAGGGTTTTCTTCTTGATCTTTATTAAGGGGAAAAGGCTATTTTTGTTCAGCAATTGGTTTACACAACAGCTGCTTCTAGTCCTTAGTAGTACAGTTCACACTAATTAATTCAGTCATATGGTTATTATCGGTGAGACAGAGCTGCCTTAATCTAAAAAAGTTCTGGTAGAAATATTTATTCGGAAGCTTTCTGGTGTACACACACACACTGGAGTTGTGAGTCACTGGCACAGGTCTGTGCATCTGTTTGTCTGCTCCTTTTCTTCTTACCAAATCATAATACCCATCCCAGCAAGCACAGTTTTGCTTTGTTCAAACTTTCCCTCTTTCAAGGAGTTTTTATAGTGAAGCTCAATCACCAACAGAAACTCAGCATCCCTACATCCCCAAACAGACTTCAAATCACGCGCTGAACTTTTGACAACAAGAAAAAGAAGTGGAATTTATATTAGAAAGGTTCTGGGCTGGGGATAAAACTAATTTACTGTCCAAGAAGTTCTGTGCTCATTTTCTTGCATGTTATCTGAGGCAGAGAAAAACTGTATTAAGGACAAAAAGATTAATATAATTGCTCCTCTATTTGCATAAAGCTTATGAAACATCTTGGCTGGCTAGGTTTGAGTCTGACCCTTTAAAACATACGTAAGATTTGAAATTAGACAGACTTCTAAAGAAAGCAACCAAAATTTGAAAACAAACACACAAAACACCACCAAAAAAAATGTGTTGGCACTCAGGCCCTCAAAAGCTGCAAGGTTAGGTTCACAAAAAATGGAAACTACAAACAAAACTGAAACAATTCAATTAACATCATCTGAATCATCCTTCTGTCTCCATCAATTATTAGTTAAAAAAAAACAGTTTCATTGAGGATGAGAAAACATAAGAGATCACCAACTGCAGGATGCCACACTTCGTATCGGAAATTATTGGTAATAAATCCTTAAGATGCAAATGCACTTGGAGATGTTCCAGTCTATTATTCCTAATTAAGTAACCCAAATTAACTCTATGCTAGAAGCTATTATTCTGAAGAGTATGCTCATATCCCATTATATAAAATACTACAATTATTTCTAAATGTGCCTTACTCTACTATTTAGGTTGCTTTTTAAACACAGACATGTCTGAATTACTCAGTTACGCCATTTTTATCAAACCTAACTACTTACCTACACTAAACAGTTATGCCAGAATAAGGTCATATCAGTTACCAGAAAATCTGGATGTTCATAAGATCTTGTTAAAAACAAAGTAAAAGAGGAAAGTAGGATAGCTCAGGTCTATGACTTTTCTAATCAGTTGGAATACAATAGTAACTGTTTGCCCTGGGAATTAGTTAAAATAAGATCCAATCCCCATGAATACAACACAGCTATTTCAGGAGCAATAACTGCAGTTCAGTAGCAAAGGGAGAGCAAACACTTAATCTGGGGGTTGTGTTATTTTTAAATCTAACCTTTTTTCTTTTTTCTTTGTTTTTTTTCTTTTGTTTGCTTGGAGAGTTGCAATTTCTGGTCAGCATTAATAGAATCAGCCTGTCTTTTCCTCAGCATTCTCCCATCTGAAGCATTGGCACTGACTCCGGTAAGTTTGTGCTAGCAAGTATCAAACAAGTTTTGAATGGGATATAATTTATTCACTATGAATTCACTACCTTTGAAAATCAGCATCGACTACACTTGCTAATAAACACAGGTATTTCAAAGCTGACCAGCAATGGCATAATCTCCCTGACTGAGGCAGAGTTTTTGCCTAACTGAAACCCCATCCCTGGCAGGATTCAAGGCCAGGTTGGATGAGGCTTTGGGCAAACTGGGCTAGTGGAGGGTGTCTTTACTTATGGGAGAAGGGTGGTCTTCAGGTTCCCTTCCAAGCCAAACAATTCTGGGATTCGATGATTCTATGAAATTCCCTTCATTGTATTTCCTGTTCAGGAAATTTCAAGTAGTGAAGACAGTGCAATTTATATCAGCCTGTATACAAAAAGAAACATGCAGAAAAAGAAGATGCAGTACCACAAGACACCTCATCACTGCTCTTTCTCTTTGCTCCCTTCATGGCTATTTGACAAGGGAACATGAGTCTCCGTGAGACAAGAGAAAGACACCAGTATCCCAGTACAGCCACAGTGTCGGCCATCAAAGGACAAATTTATCTTTGTTCTACCTCACTGTGGCTCAAAGGCAAGAAATTGTTTCAGTCTTGGCTTTGCTGGTCTCGGTTTTGGCTGTCAAGGAAAGGAGGTTTGTGCCCTGGCCTTGCGATATACACAACCATGCAGACGTGAGAAAGTGGAAACCACCACTTGATATCCACAGGCCAGATCTGCTCCCTGAAGCACAATGACTTTAGTTGTCACTGAACTTAAAGATTTGAAGTATAGTTTAGAAATGGTTATTCTGTTCTAGTCTTTTGTTTACTACACCCCTGCAAAACGAATTCCTAAAGAAAAGCAAGATAAACTGGTCCAGTCACAGCTCTTCAAGCCTTGATACAAAACCCCCTATTTTCCAGATGACCTGACCTAGAATGGTACAGAGGAATAGGAAAATTGAAGCTCAAGAACATCAAAATGCTACAACATCAATGACACTACTATTATCTAACCAGAAGTGTACATTTCTTTTAGGTGTATTTCTGTAGCCAGCATCCTCACAGCATTTGAGTATAAGCCCTGAGATTTTGGGAAATGTAGTAGTGACAAGTTCTGTCATTCGAATTTCTGAAGAGATTTGAAAACAGAATAGAGATTTTAATTCACAAGTCAAACTTCTGCCAGTAGATAAAAAGTACACAGATTACCCAAGCTGATAGAAATCTACCATTCATAATTACATTTTCCAAAAAGCTTAGAAACCAAGCAAGTTTGATTAGCAATGGGTGACTCTGCCATCAAGAGAAAAAGAAGAGGCACTGAGGTGCAGAAGAAACCCTCCCCAAACTGTGCTCCAGGGATAACTAGTGACCCATATATTGAGATCCAATACAAGAAAGCACACTGACTTAAGAGCTACTTCAAGCTTATCAAGGACACAGATTAAAATATGAGAAATACCGAGTGGTAATGCAATGATCTTTTGGACCAAAAAGTTTGGAAAACACTAGGATAAAACTGGTTAAAGATCACTTTTAGATTAGTATAGCAAAGGTACATCAGATATTGGCCACTCTGACTGGATCATGATGATTCCAGCATGAAATAAATAGATAAAGGAACCTGGTCTTCTGGCTTTGTACCCATTAATGGCTCCCTTCGTACAAAGAGTAACCAGGACAGGAAATCCACAGGACATTAATGCTTCATCTTTTAGTAACAGCACAAACGTAGAGATCAGTTCAAAAGTAAGAACCTAGTAATTATTTTATCTGGTTCAAGTTTATTGGAAAATAGAAAAGGAATCTCTGTGAGAACCAAAACAATCTCTTTTAGTCTTGAACACACAGCCACACAACACAGTGAAACAGTAACACATAAACACTATCAGAATACTTGGCCAGGAACACACATTTTAAGCTCCACACATGCCCTGGCCTGTTTACAATTTGGGATGCCATAGGAACTCCCTGCTCACAGTCATCATGCAGACCCACAGACTGAATAGGCACCAAATTCTCTCCACACTAACCCAAATAAACACACTGGACTTAAAACTGAGGCATCATTGGGTTTTCAGTTACATCTACACAACCCATCCTCTCGAAAGATAAATCAGAGCTCGAGTCATTTATGTGCTTTCCTGATCTTGACTTTTACTAACACTGAAGAAGAAAGCTTTCTACCAGTCTCACACATTAGATTCTCCAGCTATGTGCCTAAATTTCGTGTGCTTTTGCTTGTTCAAACTCTAAGTGGAGTCATAGGTAGATTGACTGGAGTGATAAAACTGGCTGTAGAGACATAAATCCCAGGAGCCAGGTCCATAAGGAATGGTGTGTGCATGCCTGCTGCAAGACAGGTTTGTGCACAGCTGCACAGACAACAGAACAATTCCACCTGTAGGAAAGCTGTATCTTGAAAACAGAAAAAGGAAGTAATTTAAACATTTATCAGATGAAACAAACTATTTTAAATGGAACAACAGATCAGTATTGAGCTAAACAGCCTGTACTTACAAAACCCCTTGCTCATGCTGAATATATGGACACAGCACTGCAACAGCTTTACATGACATACAGTTGATTCATGCAGTCAGCCTGTGACCGACAGTACCAGCTCACCACTGAACTCTGAATTTTCTTTCAGTAGATGGAATGTTACTCTGATTGAGAAAGAGACTGACATCACTGAAGATCAATGGCTGTTAGCCACAGCGTAGCTACAAAGCCATGGGTGATGCAAGCTGTCCCAAAAACTGCTTCCTCCTTTTCCTTCTCCTTGTCCCCAGGAGGTGAGTGACCCAGCCCTGACCCAGAGGGATGAGAAGCAAGTTAGCTAAAAAATCAAAGACCAAAAAAGAGCTCCTGGGTAATAATACTAGCAAGGGGGCCAATTAGTGCCAATTGCAGTACTCATTTCTGCAATGGCACCTGTCCATTGGGAACTCGTCTAAGGCAACCAAATCGTTTTCAAACAAGCTGCCGAACAGCTGTCAGATGATACAGGTTTTTGATCTCTACTGACCTGAACACACTCAAACTAGAGACCTGCTGATGAAAGACATATCCTACTCCAGTCCCCAGAGCCATCCAGTCCCTCAGAGCACTGGTACAACTCTATCCGAACACAGCTTCTCAGGAAATGGCTGAAACAGCTAAAATAGCACTCTTAAGCCTCAGTAAACATCCAAATGGAACTGAAGTCCAAAGGCATTACCTGCTCTACCCACACCACAAGAAGATTTAACAGCCTGTCAGCATCAGCCAACTTTTTGACTGTACCCAGAAAAAGTCATTTTCTTCAGAGAAAACTTTCCAACATTTACTGCAATCCAGAAGGGTAGCAGTAACAACAAAAGTCAGGGCTAAAATATTGCAGAATCACTCCAAGAATAAAACAACCATCTGGAGAAATACTTGTCTTTGGTTTACCTTAAGTAGAAGTGGATATTTGCAAATTCTCTGAATTGGAGTCAGCAGATAACCTTCTAGTGGAATGTCTGTCGTCTTTCTGCCACCCAAAAGCATGCAACCCTATAATAAAAAAAAGGAAACAAATGTTACCTCAGAAACAAAGCTTTCAGATGCTCTTTGACATTATTTTGAATTCCTATCACACATATTACAGTCAGAAAGCACTTTGCCACACCTGAGATACAGGAAATGGGACTTTGTGCACCACTGAAATACAGCCACCATGTCTGCAAAGTTCTTTGTGCACCAGCAAAAGAAAATTTGCTCTGGGTAACAGTGTCTGTTAAAAGGTATCTTCTCAGAGAAATATTATACAGCTGGTGACTCAATGTTGTAACAATATGATCACAGTCTGCAAACTTAGATGCACTATTACCTAAGAGAATCCAGCCTCCCCCCTCAAGTCGATATGATTGTTCGTCGTCATTAACGACGCAAAGTTTGCACTGTTGGTCCAGAAAAGTCTGAAAATAAAGCCTGCTAACTAGCAATCATGTAATTAACTCTAGTCCAGTCCTTATGTCTGGAGAAAATCAAAGTTGAATTGAAATAAATGAGTCATCTGCATCAGATCCACCAACTCTCTGGCAAAAAATTATGTCTAAGCACAGCTGGACAAACAGCACGGGCGCGCTGGCTGGCTAACCATCACACGTGGAGTTCTCGACTAGTTACTGCCCATGTTGCTGCTTGCCCAGCAAAGAGGCTACAGGAGATGCAGCCAAGGCCACTTCATAGGTAGGAGGTGCAATAGACAGTGGAATTTAAGTAAATCAGGTTTCATTAATTCTGATGTTCATTTAAAAAAAATAATTTGGATTTCAGCATTAAATTTGTGACGCTCTGATTTCCAAATAGAAAGATGGTCTAGAAATCCAAGTCCAAAGAAATTTTAGGTTAAGGAACAGAAGCAACAACTGATCAACCCTTGGAATGAGTTCACACAAATTTAGAGGGGACTTGCATTCCAGAAGAATCATTTCACAGACAAATCTGCACACACTGCCTCAAAACAAGTGATGTTAAACTTCTCAATAGATTATGGAAATCAATTTCTCAGCATTGGCATGAAAGGGTAGTATAAGAATTGGGTGTCCTTACTTCCTTACTTTGTTATAATAATCTGTAATTTCTGTGTGATAAACAGATACTGGCCTACTATAAACTCTTTATACATTTCCCTGAAGATTATGTTGTTGGCTTCTGCCAGAGACAGGTAGGCAAGTCAGACAGACTTCAACTTTATTTCAGATAAACTAGTCTACATTCCTATGTTCCTCCACGAATCTGGACAACTCTGTTCCAAAAATCACCCCAGTTGCAAACCTGTCCTGTCAACAGAAGGTGAAGTTTAAATTCAGTTCAGCCAAGACATACATGCTTTGGGGCATCACCGATAACATTTTCCCCTGTGAAATGCATGCTGTAGCTCAGCCACACTCTGAAATTTAGTGGGTTTTTGGCTGTAGTTCAACAATCCTCCTCTTCAAGGAATGTTCACAGATATCACACATAAATCTCATTAGTCCTAACTGGTATTTTTACAGACAATAGTCTGAGAAATAACCCTTCCCCAGGCTATTCCAGATCTGTGACGTTGGCTACCAGCTCACAATGCTCCCTGCCCAATTTTCCAAGTCTCGAGTGATTCAGTTCTTCCTGTCTCTTCTTTCAGTCCTCTCTCTAGCTCTGGGCTCAAAACTGCCCTTTAACACTCACTGATTTTTCAAACACATTCCCACATTCTGTATTTCAGCAGCTGTGAGGGGGCAATCAGGCCAAATCTATCCTTACAAGCAAAGCTTTGTATTTTAATCCATCTTTTTCTGCATGGTAGCATTATAGCATTGGCTTTGGAAGGCAGTGGAGAAGAGAAGGGAGGCCTGGAAGAAATTACAGCAGCCACAGTAAAAGTAGACATTACAGTGCAGTCTCTCCTCTTATATTTACTGCTATTTTAGGAGTGTCTTGAATTCAGGTGCTGCAGCAAGCCACAGCAGACAGTGTGACATCTTTTATGTGCCTCGTAATCAGTTTGCCAGCTGCTACAGGTAACACAGGAAAGGGGCTTTTGCCAGTCCAGTGGAAGTGGAGAACACTGGGAAGGATGGTGTTTGGGGTCATTTGGTGACTCAATCTAATGGTTTAACAAGGTTCTCAAACTCAGACATGAGAAAGAGACTCTGACTACCCAACAACACGAGTGCTTGTCCCTGCTGCTCCCTCTGAGGCCTGTATTTTGTGGCTAAAAGAATGCTCTGGCCCTGCTTGTGACAGAAATTATGCAGTTTTCTTTTGCTGTGCTGTATTGGGAAAAAGCAGACCTTTGGCAGAAAGGAAAGAAGAGCAGCAGAAAGAAGAGCATGTCCTTCCCAAAAAGACAGCCTTTCTTCCACCTGACAGCAGTTACTAAGAGAAACAAGCTAATGTGCTGAATTCACTGAATGCCAACCCCGCTCTCAAAGCCATGTATCCACAGCCAAGAAAACAAAGACACCCAAAAATTGATCAGAATTGAGGTGGAGGCTAAGAGGAGACACAGCCAAGAAAAGAAATTAAAATAAGGAATGTTGAACAGCAGACACTGTCTACTGGTTATTTCTCCTCCCAGCCCAGCCTCTGTAGAGGCAATTTGAAGGCTGTAAGCAACAGTCCCTCCAAACATAGACGCTAAGACATCACTGGTTGCATGGAGAGTTGGGTCATTTCTGACACAAGCACCAATGACACAGTCAGAGCAATTCATCCAGACATTTCTTGCCCACAACTGGACTCATGGGAAGAAGGGTGTCAAAAGCAGACCACATGTTTATGGTGGGAATGCAGATGTTGAATTGGTCAGAGAACAACCAGGAATCAGATCCACTGGGGATTTGACTTACTGCATTAGTTCTTTCACAATCTTTGCTCAAATTTTCTGTTGCTTCTTCAAAAAAAAAAAAAAAAATACAAAAAATCTTCCCTGTTTGCACTGAAATCCGTCATACCAGAGCTGTGCTTATTCCCATGCCTGAACTCACCGGGGATTTCAACACCTATCCACCCTGAGTGCTGCATACCTGCAATGGGTAATAGATGTGAAATGCCCCACATCCCTGGGATACCAAGGATTTGTTATGAGTACAGTGCAAAGTCAGATCATTAAGTCAAGAGTGCAAGAGAAGGTACTTACCAAGAGGAATGTTCTCACTGTTGGGATCTTGTTCAATTCCATCAGCAGTCTGAGTGCTTTCTCGTGGTTGCTACAGTACTCCTCGTACACAAAGAATTTGTCTTTCTGCAAGGAAAAACAGAGTAATTTATTGACTCAGACAAAACTGGAGTGACTGTTCTGCTGCAGACTGCTACCAAATTCTTTACAAATGGGTTTGCACTAAGAGTGACATTAGGGTTGCCGTTTACATGAAGCGCGTGATACTCCTCTAATGTGAATAATATGTAGAGTCATTCCACTAATTCCTAATTTACTCTTGATGTAAGATAACATCAGTTTTCTGAGCAGAGACTTACAGCACTTTTCCTTTCATGAATCACTGAAATAATATATTGTTTGCTGAAAAAATGGATTTTGCTATCTCAGGGATACTTGCGTGTGTCTCAGGATATACCAACAGAGTCGCCAGAGGCAGAGAAAAGCCAAGGAGCAAGAGGACTGACATTTGAATTTTGCTGACCACTCCTGCAGGAGGAAGAAACAGAGGTTGCTAGGAAGAACCAAGGCCTGGAAGAAGCTCAGAGATCTGGAGGGGAACTATAGCACAAAGCAACCAGCTGGAAATCCCCTGCCTTTCCAGGTTGAGGAAGAACCCCAGTGTGTTGGCTGGTTCACTTTGTGTTCTGAAACAAGCAGTACACTTGACTTCCAGTGCAACACTGAACAGTGTGTCACAGCTGTCCAGATCATTTTCCCTAAAGGGAAGAATTTTATCAAATACACACAAAACAACCAACGTATTAGAGAAATTAGTGGAAGGCAAAGGCAGCTTCACAACTAGACTGAGGTACTTACACTGGAACATGTCACACCCACCAGCACACGCAGTGGACTGAAATCCCCTGTTTAAGAAACACGGGTCAGCTGGCAACACCAAGTTCTGCTTTACTGATCTCCAGAATCAAAGACAGTTGAACTTCTTCTTAGTAAAATGATCAGAGATGCTGAAACCATTGCAAATATCTGGAAACACTGAAATGACTCACAAAAGAAGCAGTAACAACTATTTCCATGCTTGAGCAAATCAAGCAAGGAGTGAGTTGATCTTTTCATCACTGTTGGGAAGGGCTGGACTTTCAGCAGCTATGTTATAGAATCATAGAATTGTAGGGGTTGGAAGGGACCTCAAGAGATCATCGGGTCCAACCCCCCCTGCCAAAGCAGCTCCCTAGGACATATCACTCAGATAGGCGTCCAGACGGGTCTTGAATCTCTCCAGAGATGGAGACTCCACACCTCCCTGGGCAGCCTGTCCCAGGGCTCTGTCACCCTCACTGTGAAAAAGTTCTTCCGCATGTTAGTGCGGAACTTCCTGTGCTCCAACTTGCAGCCATTGCCCCTTGTCCTATCCCCACAGACCACTGAAAAGGGGCTGGCTGATTCCCCCTGCATCCCCTGCTTCAGATAATTATAAACTTTAATTAGGTCCCCCCCTTAGTCTTCTCTTCTCAAGGCTGAAGAGTCCCAGCTTACTCAGCCTATCCTCATAGGGGAGATGTTCCAGGCCCCTAATCATCTTCGTGGCCCTTCTTTGGACTCTCTCCAGGAGATCCCTGTCCTTTTTAAACCAAGGAGCCCAGAACTGGACACAATACTCCAGGTGGGGCCTGACCAGGGCAGAGTAGAGGGGGAGGATCACCTCCTTTGACCTGCTGGCTATATGGAACTCCAGTATTGTATTCACCAGAATAAAAAGGACATCAAGAGATTGAATTAGGCCATAGTCAGGCTAAATGATTCAAAAACCAAAAGACATTTTTTGGGTGCTTGTCACAAGAGTAGTTTCTTTCCTGGGTCAGGTCAACTTATAAGCCACAGTGTAGTGCCATGCAGAGATACTCAGACAAGGTACTCTGCATATCAGCAATAATTCAGATGCATTAGCATGGCACTCTGCCAGGGGTAATATGCAAGGCTTCCAGGGCTGGCATCTCAGGGCACCATGCCATACAGACAATGCCCTCCAGAGTTTGCTGTGGCATTCACATCACTAATTCTCTATTTAGGATCCTGGACTGAAAACATTCTATGAGAACTTTTTAATCTTCTCAGAAATAAGTAGTGAATTTTGGGGAATTTTGAGTTTCGACTGGACTCCTAGCATTCTTCAGAGATGCAGAACTCCCTGTGTAGCTGAAGAGATCTGCAGCATCTATCTAGTTTTAAGACAGCTTACAGTGATTCAAACAAAAAATCACTGCCAACTGAAGGAGTTAAGTAACATGAATCCATGGGAATACAGCTGCACTTACTGAGCATTCCCTTCACTGTTGTCACATGGAAAAGAAATTGCGTTAATTTCAGTTTAGGAGAATTTGACATTCTGGTCAGATGCTCAATGGCTAGATGTACATGCTGAGAGACTGTAAAATACTTTTGGGTTTGGTTTATCACTAATCCAGTGATTTTTTTTGCCCTCATGCTTCCAAAGGAAGAATTGAGAATAAACACATGTATACCCAAACACAGTAACAATAGTACAAAGCAAATGAAACAACAGTCACAAAGAGTACAGTACAGAAGGCAGAAATACAGATATTCAAGACTTTTTTCCTTCATCTACAGCTGTTGAGGTCAGTACTGGGGTTTAACACCAGGAAGCTCAAGAGAAACAAAGGCTTCTGACCACCAGAAGTAGGAAAAGCCAGGGCTTGGGTCCATAGCACAATGGAAAGGAGGCAATTGAGAGGCACAGGATTATTTCTGACCACACAAACCGGAGGGTTACAAAATAAGACGACAGATATCCGAGTTTCTCTGACATTTCCTCCTCTCACCTCCCCTCAACTCCCTGGATGCACACAGGCAGCATGCTTGAAACTAAAAATAGTAACCATTAACACAACATCATCCGTTATACCAATGCAAGCAAAATGTCATTGCTCAGGTTTCTGACTGCAGCTTTCAGTGCCTGGAGTTCTGGGAAGTTATATTTAGATCATGACAAAATCCCTTTGCTAAAGCTCAAGTCAGTACAGCAATTATACACACACCAGAGTGCTTTCATCAAGTCTTTTTCAGCTGTCCCTCATGCATGAGACCCACAAATATGAGAACTATGCTTTAAATTACTCAGTGTCTGAAGTGTTTAATTTCCTCTCTGGGTGACATTCAGTCCTGGACTCTCCCATCTCCTGGTGAGGAAACTATCAGTTACATAATTACAGATGTTAGCCCAGGAATTCTGAACCTGCAGTTACGCTATATTAACGTGCAATTATGGTCAGAGATGTGACCACATAAAAATGACACCTTCTTACTCAGCAAATCTGCTGGATACACAACTAGACCTTCTGATTTTGGTGACAGAAATAAGTCTATACTGTTCTGAAGTTTGGTTAAAATAAATCTTTAACCAATAGTTTACTCTCCAAATACGTTATTTTGGGTCCATTAGAACTGCCCACAAATCAGTGCAAGTTTGAAAATAGTTCAGACTAGAAAAAAACAAATAAGACATTTGGAAAATTGTAACAATTTTACTTGAACATATTTTTAACGTGGCCTGGCATTTTCTGGTTTCCAAGCAGGCTGAAACCAATTTTGTCAACATGACAAACCTAAGCAAAACAGAAGATATAATTCTCAACAAAACAAGATCCCTGAATACTTAGACAGTAAAACTAATCACATATGCAACATTGCTCCTAAAAATGACAAGAAAAGATGTTTCCCTTGAACAAATTTCTAGCTATTACATCACCAAACCTCCAGCAATATGGTAATATCAGAAATGAAGCATCTGTCAATTCTCAGCCCTCCTGCTCTGCAGACCAGTCACACATTCTCATGACCTGCACAAGAGCCTATGCTGATGAGGTGTGATCATTCCAAGTTGGGTATATAAGCTCTCTTTGATGTTACAGACTTGCTCTGCATGCCATTAGAGGCTGCAGATTCAATTTTGAATGTTTACGTATGTTCCTTACTGTCTGTTACTGTCACACTGAACTGCAACTCCAGAGGAAACTCTAGCACCTAACATCAGACAATGAATTTCTCACGATCACCTGATCAAAAGGAGTACACTAGGGCACACGTCTGTCTTCTGAAGCAAAACAATTTCTCACACCTGAACATGAGAGCAAGTGTATTTCCTCATCTGTTAAAACACTTCACAAAGCTAATATGCAGTGATTGTTCTATTGGAACCCTTGCAAAGTCTGCTTGCTTGCTTCAGGTGTTACTCAAAATCTGAATCCTTCTGAGCTGGAGATCCAGGCAAGAATGTCTTAGCAGTATTATAAATGGATCAACTCTGATCCTGGAGGCTCCTAACAACTAAAGGCGGTGGCCTGCTTCTGAAGATCAGTGGACTGCTGTTGAGTGAAGTTTTCTAGGCCAAGGTAAACCAGGAAGGGAGTCAGGCCTACACAGATCAGAAGCACTTTAGGATACACAATCTCATGAACAGGACTCAAACACTGCAGTCTGTTGGAACTCCACATAGGGAATTTGGGTGTCTCTATCAAGGATATATGATACAAGGAAACTTTAAAAAAATACACACCACTAAGAAATGCAGTGTCTGGGGCGGGGGGGGAGGAGTCCTTCAAGAATCCTCAAGCTATTCACCAAATTTATGAGTGCTTTTAACATTGAGTTTCTGAAGAAAAGCACCTGTGCTGACATCTGGCTGCTCACAAGGGCTGGGTTCATCATGAGAACTAAGAATGACCTTGCCAGGTGATACACTGATACATGCAAGATTCAAAGCCTTACGTCACTTCCTCACTGCAAACTCGCCTGAGGACACACCGCAACTTGATGAGCATGAAAAAGCAGCACAGAAGGTACCCTTCCTAGAACAACTTCGAAGTGCATTGTAACAACAAGAGAACCTTCCTGAAAGTGAAAGGCCAAAGAAATACGTTATCTGTGTTTTCTCTGGGTAAACTGGCTAACAATGTATATTCCAAAAAAAGCCCTTCAGCCACGCTTGCCAGAGCGTGCCACAGCAAGAGAACGGTTGGCTTTCCCTCCAGGAAACCACAAGTGTGCTGCAAGGGCTTCTTGGGGTGGCAAAACACTGTATGCCATTTAAAAAAAAAATAAAACTGTTTCAGCACCATGGAAACACCTTCAGGAGTACTGTTTCTGCGACACAGGGGGGCTTATGAATGTATCTGCTTCATGAGAACAGCCCCAATTAAGGAAATGGAGACTCTCTGTGGAAGCCTTCACTGTGACAGGGCACAAATCCCAAAATATCCATGGTAAGCTTGCTTCTAAAACCTAGGCACAACCTGCATACAGGGACAGATTCTTTTCCTCCTCTATTGATAATATTCTGTTGACCTTTGTTTACTAAGACTTGAGGTACCACAATGTTCCTTATGGTATTCCCGCAGTTCCTTAAAGTTATCATGGATGAGTCAAGCTTTTTCTATATATTCTGGATCAAAATGTATGTTTTACTTCCTTCTGCATAAGCTGCTTCTTCCCCAGGGAATTGTGAAACAGTTGATGTACACATTATTTGCAATGCACTCCACAGACAGCAATGTAAGCTGATCTCAGTCAAACTGCCTCTATCAGAAGATAAATTCTCAGCAGCTCTCGTGCCTATGCAGTACAGTTTAAATCCTGTATTTTTGCACGTTTGATAAATAAGAAACTTTACATAATTATTAAATTTAACAGTAATAAAGTTACAAAATTATATGTTCACATACAAGGAAACACTGCTGATTACTACATATAAGAGGCTTGAATTCAGCCAAATGACAGGATGTTAACGTTTCTGGTTATTCAGCACTACTCAGAAACACAGTAGACAATTTGACAGCATCACTGAAAAGCCCTCTAATTTTAATACCCCTGCTAATGAATACTAATATATTAGTACAGCACATCTTGTTGGTAGGCAATAACTAGTGGATAGTCACAGCTTTAAGTTCACCAGTATGGTGTTTCAGCAGCTGACAGTCAGTCACATCTGACACAATTTTTGGGCATGGTCTCAATATAACACTTTCCAACACTATTTTAATAATTATCACAGCATAAATAATAATTAAACAAGGGAGGGGTAGTTGATAAAGCTCTATGAGCAATGAATGGCTGTGTAATTGCTGTCCTCTCAGACCCAATGAACTGTGAAAGCATGAATTTTCATTATGAAAGCATAATAGAACATATTTTGATAGAATGTTGGCCTGTGGCTTAATGCAGTTAATAAGAATTTGAAGAAATGGCTACTGTGTACATGCTTTCTAATTTTCAAATATCTCAGGAGGGCTGCTCCATGTGAAAAAACGTGCAATTTCCAATTACGGTACATGTAAATTAGGTATCTTTGCATTTAAGTGAGTCCAGCTTGTGTATAATAACTGATCTTGCATATACAGTATGCTGCTCTGTGTATGCACTAGCCAGAGCATGGTACAGATACCTGATTGAAAATGGGGCCAAGTAAAAAATAAAACAACAATCTACCACAGGATAACACATTATAAGAAACAAATTTCACAGTATAAGAAATAAACAGCAATGAGAGGAGCAATGGTGGGATCATAAGCTGCAAGTGCACAATCCCTGGAACGGGTCTGTGCTTTCTGGGACCACCTGGCAGTACCAATCTGGATCAGGCTGGCATACATGATCATATTAGGGATGTAGTAGGAGAACAAATAGTACGGCCATGAGATGTAAAGTCAAATGACACAAAGTATAGCTGGTCAAAATGTCCTCAACAACCCAGCACTGGCAGAGTGTATTTGTATCATATGACTATTTCTCATTTTCTTTCTTTGGCATTCTTGAGCTAGCATTATGAGTTCAAAAGCCAAATTTTATTTGCTTTTGAGCTACAGAATGAAGCTCATTTATTCCATGGCAAAAGGCTGTGTGTTGTAACTTGTACTGCATTTCAGCAAGATAAACCATCCCTTCGCTTTCCTTTAGTGAAGGATAAACATACGCACAGACACTAACCACTGTAAATGAGGTATTGTCCTCTGGTTTTGATTTCAATCTCTGTGGGTTTCTTTTCTTCTTTTTATTTTAAAATGCACACAAAAATTACTCATTTACTTGAAACTGTACTGCTTTTTTTGAAACATTTAGAACCAAAGCAGACAAATTCTCAGCAATAAAACATGATCAACTGGAAAAGGAGGAAAAAAAAGGAAAAATATTCAATGGGAAAAGGAAGAATTTCTAAAAATACCTCATTGTATAGTTGAGTTTGATGTGCTTTCCATTGTTCTAACCTCATTCACAATTTTTTTTCCCACCCTACCTACAACTTTCATACAAGATACACATTGTCGTAATATTGCCACAAGTTTTAGAGATTAGGGCTAGCTAAGGGGCATGGGAGCTTATGACAGGAAACTGCACTTACAGATAGCGTCAAGTCATTGTACTTACAAATTTTAAGAAAACATTTCCCAGTTCATGCTGAGACTGAGGTTCTGGTTGTAAACAAATTTCCAGGGCAGCCAGGAACTCCTTGTGAACACCAAGAATGTCTTCGATGTTAGAAAATAAGATCTGAAATATAAAGAAAACAACAGTGCTTGCTGTTAATCTGAGAGTGTTTTGTTAAAGTAGTAGCACCAAATTATTGTGGGCCTAGACCTGCTGCACAGAGAGGGACCTGTACAAAATTAATTACACTGTATTTAGTCATTTCCTGCCCCCCTACAGAAATCTTTATTGCTACTCAAGTACTGCTGTAAATGAAGGTTATCTTTCCAGATACCTGAGCATGATGAATGGGAACAATCCCTTTCAAGCCTAGAGAAAATTTCCTATGAGACCAAGCTGGCAAATGGAATGAAAGGGACCAAACTCCCTTTGCAGGAGACGGAAAGGCAAATGACTTCCTGCTTCTTTCTCGTGCATTAGAAATCACTTTCTGGAAGCTACCACACACAAAGATATACCTGTAAATAAGAGACCAAATCTCTGCCATGTGGGATCTAGCATTTCACTGACAGGAGTACAGAATAGTGTAAAATGCTTGCAAATCACAAGATCAGCATTTGAGAGTTCCCTTTCACCAACCTCAGTGGATTTAAAGGGATATGTGATGGCATAGAGGCCCTCACATCTAAATGATCCCTAGTGATCTGAACATATATATGCTAAGGAGAATAAATTGCCAGGGTGAAAGTTGCTATAAGCATATAAGCTTTGTAAGTCTTAATAATTTACATTAAAAACACAAGAATAAAGTGTGAATACAAATGTAGGAGATGGTATGCTCCTACATAGAGGGAGAAGTCCTGATGCATGGTGACACAGCCATCAGTATTGACAGCCACAGGAAGAAAGCCTGAATGGACAGAGTAAATCCTGGAGTCTGCAGTGACATACACACTGCAGATGTTTTCTGTCACTTTGCTTTAACAATGCTACTTGCAAAGAGATCTGCAGCACAATCAAACTGGGTGACATATTGGAAGCAGCATCCCAGGTCTTGCACAGGGCAGGAGCGACACTCCTCTGTACCTCAAAGCATGCAACTTGACAGAGCATTCTCTCTTTCTGGCCTTTGGTGTGGAAGTGATAGAGCCTAATGTCTTCCAACACCTTCCAGAGCATCTTATGTTAATACTAAGCTTTCCAGCTTTATGCAGGGGAATTCACCAGGTGTGACACTGCATCAGCCTGGTGGCTGGTGATATGGCAGTAATTCAGAAAAACAATAACCTGTAAATTAAGTCTAATTATTAAAGGCAGGAAGGAAACTTCAAATCCTGGTTTAAAACTAGTCTCTCTCGGGGTTTGCAGGGATAGACAAGATCAGGAATTCAAGAAGCCTTCCTCTCTGCATGTACCCAGGTTCAGCCCTATGCCTTCCGTTGTTCAAGGACAGAGTATTTCTCTCAAACTCCTCCTGCAAGCTGGCTGCATGTGCAGAGCTGCCTGTCGCATCTTCCTTGTCTTTACTCCCCTCTCACTTCAAGAATCCTGACATATGCCATTATCCACCATCATTAACACACTGGCACCTCACAGCTCCTTTCCAGTTCTAACTAAACTAAAAGAACCCAATACACTGAATTGGCACTGATGGGCTCCAAACCAAAATAGAGGACAGGGAGCTAGGACTGTTTGATTCCTTCCAAAAAGCCACCCCATGCTAATTCAAGCAGAGCATACGGTGATTCTGTCTCATGGCTGAAACTGCTGTGATGACACAGTAGCCTCTGCCTGCATGGCTTCGCCGGAAACTATGCCAAAAGCAGATTAACAAGGAAGAGGAAAACATCTGTCAGGGATGATTTTATCCTTCAGGAGCAGTCTTCAGGGAGTGTTTTTTGATCCAAGGAATATCTGTGTAATCTAATGAATTCCTCAGTGGTCAGTAGAGCTCTGCTTGCAGCAGAATTTGTAGATAAGAAGAGTCATTTGAAAATCAAGGCAGCAGAGAGACCTTGACCACATGTGCTTCTGTATCTAAAGCACAGCTGCCATTTACAAGGCTTTTGCAAGGATCTATGCCTGGCAGCTTGCACACACCCTCAGTTCGGACTGCCTTCAATCTACCCTATCAGTAAGTTTACATCAGTGCCCTGCTGTGAATGTAGCATAATCCTAACAGATCAATAGAGCTATTCCCACACCAGGCTGCAAATAAACTAAACGATGTTGCTGCAACTGTCAGTCACTGCAGGACCTGTAAACTCTAGACCTGGCACAGGACTCAATGTGGCCTTTCTGGAAGGGAATACAGTGGCCAAATATTACCAAAATCTCCAGTCCTTAACACCAGATGTAGGAGAAGGCTGCAAAAAAAATAGTATTGGGAGCTATAACCCAAAAGATCCTAAAAAGCACTTTCTCCTTTTGCTCAGAGGTGAGTGACTGCCAGAGTATCTTTTATTTTCCTCTACACATTTCTGCTGCATAGAGAAAGAGAGGAGAAGACAGGCTTCTCCTTACATAAGATGCCAAACCATTTATAGAGTCTGTGCTACCTTCCCTTGTTTCTGCCAGCCACCTCACAGCTCTGGTGACTCAAGATACATAATATTAGCAGAATTATCCAAAGTCCCAACACAACCTTGCTTGTCCTGTCTCTACCAGCAAGGAGGGAGAAAGGAAAGAACAAATACCTTTCAATTGCAGAAAAGACAATAAAATTACTTGGGGAAGGGGGGGCAGGAGGGAGAGATAATAGACTAATCAGAAAGACTGCCTTTGTGATTCTGTTTCACCAGCAAAAAGCATAAGCCCTTTATTACTGAAGAGAAGCTCTGTTACTGAAAGCTGGGTATTGTAATAATAAGAATAAATGAGGTCTAACAGTGGCCTCAAGAAGACCCCCCAGGCACCTCAAGAATGACACAAAAATGACGTGGTACTTCCCCAGAGGGGAGTGATGAAACTTCAAATGCAAATACATTTAAATCAGCAGAGAATACACGGATTCTTCTGTACAGGCTTTGTGGGCACTGTGTCTGATTATGTGGCAGTGATAATTAATATTCAGCTTGACAGTATATGAATAATGGTAGAATGATAAATTTCATCAACATCTGCAGCTGTTTATCAAACCGGCAAACGGTTGTGTAGATTTATTTCCCATGCAGAGCTTACCTTTTGCACACTTCTCTCCACACAAGATCTACTGTCACTAAACACTTGGCTACCTTTTCTTCAGCCACACCCAAACTAACTCCAGAATCTAAATGGTGAGTTTCTGGGGAGCAGGGACTTCCAACTTTGAAGACAGGCTTAGCTCCACAAAGCTGCTGAGCTGTCTTGCTACCAGCCCGTTGTGATGCCAATCAGTCAATACTACAGTATGGCTAGCCTGTAGAAGGAAGAGCAGAAGCAGGGGCTGGAGCCCTGCTAGGATCTCTGTATACTGAGGTAATACTAGTACGTGAGATGGAGGGACCAGCCCTGGGGACATGCACGCCAGCTGTGGTAGCACTGGCTGGTGTGACATACCGATTACTGCTGCACCCTGCTCCCACAAGTGTGCAGGGCAAAGTTTCTGCTCATCTAGGAGCTACAGAACCAAACACAAGCCTGATAAGTAAGCCTCTCATGGCAGACAAACTCCCCCTGTCCCACTGATTATTGGGTTTCAGTTGTGTGTGTGTACAGAGGGGGGTTGGGTTCACATGCATATGTGTACAAGGAGGATTAAGCCAAATTTCTACAAGAAAGTGTTGCTTGTGTTTATGAAAATAACCAACAAGGCGTCCTGTGTCCACAGGCACTAGAGAAGCTAGCACCTCACAGCTCTGTGTTCTGTCCCGTATCTCTTCCCAGTGCAAGATTTATTTAGGAACCTCCACATGTAAGGGTCTGTTGTCACTTAGTCCTCCCACAAGAACCAAAATTCCTTCCCACTAGAACAAAAAGGCGTATTCCTGCCTCCTCCTCATAACCTCTATCAAGCTGAGATCTCTATAAGACAGCAGATGCAAATTGGCTAACTGAATATTGTCAATCAAAACAGACAAGGGCTGTGCATTCCCTGCCTTTTCTCTCAAAGACCCTGAAAAGGCCTCTCTGTCCTCTACCCACTATTACACAAGTCTTGCCAAGAGTTACTATCTCTGCCAACACTAAACTGTGTCAAATTTTACTGAAATTAGTTGGTGGGATGAAAATTTGCTGGAAGACAACAGCCATAGGAATGGACACACAGACTGACAAATAAACTGTCAGCATGAGCCTCTTTTCCTTAGGGAACCAGTTTAATAAGAATCAGTATGACATGAGGATATTTGATATTCACATCTCTGAACCTAGCTTTTCATTACATATCATTTTCCCTACCAATAACACGAAGAAGATAGAAGAAATACCTTAACATTCTCCTCTGTTATGTACTTCTCAGCTTTGTCCACAGCATTCTGGCGGATCCGGTGAAGAAATGCCTGCAGAGATAAAAAAAGACTATGTTCAAATGGCTTGAAACACTTTGATTTCACTCTTTTATATGATGTAGGTTCCCATCAACATAGTGCAGCTGATTATCTTAAAGACTGAAAGAATATAAATGTTTACCATATCACCACCAGGTTCTTAGGCTCAAGGTTGCATTAAGGATAACAGAAAAGCCATTTCCTACCATGACATTGGGTTTTGCCTGGACATAAATGTCTTCCCTCTGTTGAAACTTTTACACTTAATTATCTGTTACTACCAAGAGACCATAGTGAGGGTCTGTTTGGTTTTTTTCTTTGAAGGTATTTCCTCTCTCTAAGATGCAATTTTTTCACCTTGGGAGGCAGTGTGCCTGATGCACATCAAGACACATCTCAGCAAAGAGGACTGCAAAGAACAACAGGACATTCATGCTGCTGGAGCTGAGGCATGCCAGAGTTATCAGCTAGGGTTATGGACAAGTTCAACAGACTCAGTACTTGGGGAAGGGAAATGGAAAACACCAGCCCCATCAGCTCTGGGACACATTATCCTGTTTGCTGTATTTCATTTGGTTCAAAACACACAAACCAATGCGAGAACATTCCACCTAAGCCAGGTTTCCCCTTCCCCAGCTCTGCACAACATTGGTTTCAACAAGCAAATCAATAAAAGCTCCAGGCCAGAAACAAATGGCCAGGGAGCTGAGTATCAGCCTTCAAAGCGTAATTCTGGTTACTGGAAATCAGGACTTACTTGTATTTACACTGAACATCCCCACAACGTATTTGATCCAGTGGGAAGGGTTTAGCTAAGCACAGTGCATGGGATGTCTACCTCTAGCCTCCACTGTTGTTGTAGTGTTGGCCAAAGGGCACTTCCAAACAAAGAGTAGGGAGTTGTACCTTCCACAGGTGTCAGTAAAGAGAGTTGCAAGTACCCACAGGTGAGAATAAGGGAAGCCTGTGAGGACAGGATCGGCTGTGATAAATGACATGACCCCTGCACAGCAGGGCAGAGGGCTTTCCTCTCTGTTTTGGCAGTGGTTTCTAACTTGCCTCCCACACAAGGGAGTGAGCCCTGGGGAGTGCTGGGAACAAGGAAGAAAGAAACTTTCCTTACCCACCTGAGACAGAGAGGGGAAGCGGGTCATTTCTTTGTATTTATGGTACAAAACAGCTTTGTTACAGCTTGATAATAAAAGGCTTTTAACAGCTGAAGTGTTCCTGAGCAGTGCCCATGTCAGCTGGTGCACACTCAGCTTTTTCTTTCTTTTTCCCTTTTTGCCTGTTGGGATTGGCAGCAGCTTACAACCTGATAAGAAGCCATGTCACTGCATCAAACCTGGAGTTTATGGAATGCTTTGCTTCTGGTATTTTGGTTGGAAGACAGAGAAAGTGTCCCTCTGTCTGACTTCCCGCACTAAAAGCTGCCTCTGCTTAGCCATTGCTCTGTCACTTGTCAGCAGCTCCCACTTTACAGAACAGGCATCAATTTAAAAAAAAAAAAAGAGAGATTAACCAAACAGGCACACAGACTCTACATTTATTTCAGCTCTAAATTCTCAACCTGCTTTTGAATCAATTTCAAGAACTACAGTCATGTGGCTCTTGTATTACTAAACAGAAAGGAGATCCTGGCTAGACTCCAGCTAGGTATGGATGGACATCTTGGAGCTGGTTGTGGGGACTAAGGAGTCTGAAGAACAGATTCCTGTGTTCAAGGGACAAGATGCATGTGCCAGCGGTGGAAGAGGTGTTTTGTAAGAACCAGCCAGCCCACCTGTGCCAAGGAACTGCTGCAACGTTCATGTACTGCCCAGCACCTTGGCAACAGTCAGGGGACTGTCTGGGACAGAGCGTTCAACATGATGACTAATGGCAGGAGCATGACAGGAATAGCTGTGCCCTCCCACTTCAGTGCTGGGTGTGATTTCTGAGCATTAATAATCAGGCATCTGATTTATATGAGGTAACATGTCATATTAAAGTCACTCATTCTCAAAAGATAAGCCAGGCAGAGACTTTTCCCTTGCTTTAATCACATCTGCTTGGAGACAACAAATCCAACTGGAACGATTAATTAATCTACAATTAGCAGCTCCACCGGTGACTAATAGTTACCTGCATATTAGTCCCAGTATGGTGGGTCTAATAATAGAAAGCTAGTAAACAAGTGCAAATCACATTAGCTGTTAGGGGCTAGTCAGTAAAAACAGCAGAGCCTGTGTTAATGTAAACCCCAGCTTTTTTGTGACGCTTGTCTGAAAGATCATTTAATGTGAGCGTGACAAAGAAAGAAAAGGAGAGAGAAATCAAACAGAAATGAGAAAGGCATAGAAGCAGAGAGCAGAAAGGAAAAAAGATCTGAGAGGGAAGGAGGCAGTCAACTTTGTAGGTAGTTTGTCAATCTCCCACAGCCTCTGGTTTGTCTTGATGTGCACGAACAGGAATCTCTCCAGGGATAACAAAACAAGACAGTTACAAGAGATTTCAGTCCTAGAAATTTAGTAGTCTACCTTCCAAAACACAATCCCCTAAAGCATATCAAAACTTAGTGGCTGCAGACCTATTTATTCTCCACTTTTCCATACCTTCTCACAAACAGAATCTTTTACAACAGTCGTTCCAATTAAAAAGCATGATAAGCACAAGCTATGAAACAGCAGCTCACAGAGCTAATGTTGCATGCCCTGTTCACATGACAACATCACTTTCCTCCTAAACCACTATGAGCTTGGAAAAAGCAGCCCTTTTCCCAGAGATGGTGTTCAGGCACTCAGGTCAGTGATTTCCAAACTCCTCAAGTGATTTTTTTTGGAGCTACTGCTTTTACTATGCTCTAAGCTCACCTGTACCAATATCATCCCTCGATTCACCCGGTGACACAGACTCTAAGACCCATTAAGACAAGTGGTATGTAAATGTCTTTAGGAAACCGAGGTACAGGGAATAGCATGATGTTTAATTACACCTAATGATTTTCTGGAGAATCAGACAGGTATTTGAGCCAGGACATGACAAAGGTGATGAAAAAAGGAGAGGTTGTTGGTGGTGTATATTAGAAGACTTGTCATGCCCATCTCATGTTTCATAACATTGTTATTCAGGAGGAATTAGTAGAAGGGGCAAAGGCTTTTCTTGCCACCTAAAATGTTATTGAGGCAAATACTGTCTGGCTGCTCCAACCTCATCACACTCTACACAGCTCATAAACAAATTCAAGGGGTCTAGTCCTTGACATTGTCTATGAGGAACTTTCAGCAAGCTCTCAGTTAACCCTCTTCATCTGCAACACTTTTGATCCTTGCAAAAAGGAACTTGGTATCCCACAGGGATATGTGGAAGCATAGGGGTCAGCTTTCTTGGGAGCTCTGGAAAAACGTTCCTATGACACAGCAGGATGATCACAATCACCTCTCCACTGGAATCAAAATCAGAACTCTCCACTGTGTTGTTGATTTCCTACACTTTGGAACTACCAGGGACTCAGGGAAGGACAGCAGCTTATGATACAGACTACACAGAAACAACAAGTACACCTCAGATCAGTAAGACAGCACTGAAAAGCTACAGAGAGATGAACAGGCAACAAAAGTAGACTCTGCTCCCTTCTATCTGCTTGTTGTATGTTGGTCAAGACTGATATAAGGTCACAAATGTCACAAAAAAACAATGATAAGAAGGTGGTAGATATATGACATCCTCCCCTCTTATCCCCACAGAAGCTGCATTTGCTCTCTCGCCGTTCGCAGGGTTTGTGCTCATCAGTAGAGCACAGGCCACAGCGGATTTGGTTTTGTTTAAAATTCTGCTGCTGCATCAACATAACATCTATTTGTGCACTGTGACTTGTTGCCCTAGAGGTCTGCAGCTTCCAAGCTCAGCAGGCCATGGCTGATGCTCCTCACATCATGCATAAACTCTGTTTATAGTTGGTCTTACAGTTCAAATGCCTTACAGGATTCAAGCAAACATATGAGAAATTAGAACGAGCAGAGTGAAATGCTTCACCTGTGCACCCCGTCACGTTGGGTAAGGTCCTTCCAACAAATACTGATACAAACACATTACAAATCTAGAATGCAATTTAGATATAAAAGTCAATTTCAGTGAGTAAATACTCTTTCATGGCCCCTTTTTAATGACAATGTTTTGTTCTTCAGTTCATAACCCTTACAAACTAGTTACAATGAAACCTTGTTGCTTTGAGATCTTTGCTGCGCCTCTGAACCAGGAAAGCACAAGTATACTTTAAGGGAACAACCTGCTAAATATGAAACAGACTGCAGAAACTGGGAATTCTTTTTAATTCTTTTCAAATGGCCCTTTGCAAGCAATGACTTGTAAACTTAAACTTCATTAAAGAAAAATTCTGTGCTTACCACCTTCTACATGGCCTAAGGAACACATGGCACATACTAGGGACAAGACAGTGCTCATGCCCCTTCTCGAAATTCATGTCTAAGGCAGATGCTATTTCTGAACTTTTGAGGAAGTAAAGAGATTTCTGATAAAACAGCAAGGCAGGCAAACTATGTGTGAGCCTGAGGGAAATGAAAGGGAGAACAGAAACAGACACAGATGAGGCAACTGGCTACCATATACAGGAGCAGTATCTGAAAGGACAATCCTGTGAAACCCCTTTTCTCTACAGGTGACAGGAATTACATGTTGCTCTTCAGAGACAAGTGAGACAACTTTATTAAACTCATCAGTGATTAGGACTGATCCAGAACAATGTAGGGATCTAGATGAGCTGAGTATTTTCAGTTTTAAAATTAATAAATTACTTTACACTTGTGCAATACATCATTTAAAGCTTCTGGCAAGTGCAGACATATTTGTCCCAAGAAAAGGTGAGCACAGTGAAAAATGAAGAGATGACACAGACAATGAATTTCATAATTTGACCATCACTACCATCTTCATCTTGCAACTACAGCACGGGGTTACACATTCATCTGTCTCTGACAATAGAGAGTAAAACTTGTCAGAAAGATTTGAACAACTTCCAAATGTAATTTTTAATTTATGCTTTGTCATCACCTGAATTAAGTACTGCTGCTAAATGAGGCTGTAGGATAAGTCTTCACCTCCACTGCAGTACAAGTGAGATACCAAAAAGCTCCATTGTCTTTAGCTAAGTGTTTTCTAAGTCCCATGGGAACACAGCTCTACTGAAATAGTCTGACAACCCAAAAAAGAATGTTTGCTGAAGTTTGTGTTTTAAGAGCAGGTGCATCCTTGCTCATGTTACTCAATTGTTAGCTTTGGACCTTGTCATCCTGAGCCTGCTCTTTTGCTTTCTATCAGATATGCACTTTATGAGCTAGAGCTCTACATAAATGACAGGAAACATAAATATCCTGCAACCTACATGTGAACTGCAGTTCTCACCTGTGCTGAAACCTGAAAGACAATGCAAAAACCAATCTCAAAATAATGTAACAATGCTGCACAGAGCTATTTATACAAAGTAAATCCCACCACAGCTTCACCACCCCCACACCCCTTTGTAACAACTAAGTGTGCATCTCTACAGAAAACGAAGTCTTTCAGCATTTCCCTTTAAGCACGTTGTAAATACCTGAACACAGATGTTTCACTGAATCCTAACAAGCTTTGGGTTACTGCCCAATTGGGAATCAAGTCCCTTCAACTGGGGATGAACCTATTCCAGTTCTATTGTTCCTAGAGAGGTTCAGCAGTGCACCCTGTTAAGATCTATTGACTTCCAACCTAGAGACAGATGGATTTTGAAGACAGGTGAAGCCATTCTTGCATAAATCCAGACATCTCTACCTTCCTGGAGGAAAAGCAGCACATACATGTAGAATGTTGGGCCTGATTCAGCTCTGTCAGTTATGAAATTTCGGTTAGAACAGTGGAAATCAGAAGCAACTCCTATGACATCATTAGCATTACACATGTAAAGTGGAGCAAGACTGAAGCAACACTGCAACTGTTAAAGAACATCTTGTTGTACCTCTTACACTGTAACTGGAAATCCCGTCAGTATGCACTCATTGCTCAATTACTGGATGCTATATTAATATTTCTATAAAACCACATTTTAAATTATCAGTGTCTGGTAAAGGAAGAAATAACTTAAGTATCAGATGATTGCATTATGCTGAAATTCCTGCACAGACTAATTTCACCTATAATATTTTTCTCTAGATCCTCTTAAAATAATAAAGAGCCACAGCTGTGAGAGAGAGCAACTCTGCAAAAAGTAGCTCAGATTTACAGCCAAATTAATTCATCAGCAAACAGCTGAACAGGGACTTGCCTGGTAGGCAGAGGTGTTTAGTAAGAGGAAATAGCATCAGAAATATCATTTATTGCCCTAATTGCAGGCTTCCTATGTATCAAACTGGCTTTAAAGCCCCAAAGCTTATTGGTACATATTTATTTTTGATCTATCCCCTGAAGAGGAACTAAACTATTAGCTAACCAAGATGATTTTAAAAAAAAAAAAAAGAAGAGAGAAGTTATATGATGGAATATCAAACACATCCTCTGCAAACAGATCAGGCAGTCTGAGCTGATAGCCTGCATCACTGTCTACTGCAAAACAGAAGGTCAAATAGATTCTACCAGACAGTTTTTAAAATTAAACTTCTTTTCCAAAGCTTAGAGCCCTTACATAATCTGGGCTGGGCTGGACGTGAAATGAGATGAACTACTTACTCCGATCACTTCTGCTCTATGACACTCAAGTCACTATTTTCGAAAGCAAATATGAACACCTCTGTCTTCAGAACTATTGCTCCTGCATCCCTGGGGACAATGTTTCTCCCGCCCCAACTCCACCCCTATGCTTCCTGCTTTTATGAAGATTTTTTTCATTCCAGAATAATAATCATTCCACACTCACAAAAACATGGATGTTAGAGCCTGAATCCCTTCTTTCCCACAGAAAACTGTATGACCATCTGTAAAAAAACAGACTCCATCTCAGGTGAAACCACAAAGACCATCAGAAAACAAACACAGCTTCAGTTGCAACCCCCCGATCCATCACATGAGAGATCTTTATCTGAAGCACACTTGCAAATGGTATTTTTTATAACTGTATAGATATACAAGCAATAAATACATCTAGACATATTACAAAACCTCCACTGATACTGACGATTTAAAAAACATTAATAAAGATTGATCAAGGCAACTTGAAACCTTTTTCCCACTTCTTGGTGCATCCTGATAAATACCAAATAAAATACTGGGAAGCTTTCAGAAACGCAGCTGTTTAAAATTATGTAAGTGTATGTATGAATAAAATGCTTGGATAAACAAACTGGATTATTTCTTTATATACTACTTAAGAGAAATAGACACTACTTATGTAAGCTATATGCCTGAGATATTTCCAAAACTCAAACTGATTTGTCCTTAACCAATCCTGCAATTCAAGGCTCGCGCAGTTATGACCGCACTTGGCTGATTTATCTTACATCTGTCTTGCCATTGAGTGTTATACTGTCTATAACATCAAAGTTAATGAAAAACAGTTGCAAGATACTGGCATTGCCTAGTACTGGGAGTTTCAGTGGTGCTTGAGGGAATCGCATTCCAAATGCTTTTCACTTACTTTGACTCTCTTCACATGGGTCCACCACAAAAATGGTTTCTGCCAACAAATTTCCGAAGCCAAGATTCACCCCATCTCATTCCATCCAGCTAGAAGTTAAAGGCTACACTAAGTTAATGATACAAGTTCCCTCTACAACAGAAAGCAACAGGCAGGCAACTTCAGAGGATGAGTTACTGCATTCTAGCAGTGATGTTTAAAAAGAAAGGCTGAATTACTTTCTAGAAAATGCCCTTCTCTTTCCATCAAGACAGTGCCTGGGTGACAAGTTTAGATGAGACCACCCTCCTTGCCTGTCCTAGTTTCACAGCATCTGCAAATACAAAGTTCCAGGGCAGTAAGTGTTACTGAATCATCTCTGAAAGGGAACCAGTAAGTCTGTGTCTCAGCGTGGATGCTACAAACATGGGGACACTGCAAGCTGACACATGCAAAATTAATGTGCACAGACATTCCCAGCGTGGCAATATTCTGGGACTCAGCACAAGTGAATTGATCCAGCAGCACTTCCCAGAAAAAGTAATTTACAAAGAAAGCTCAAAAAAGATCTTGGAATAAATACATCCGTGTTGCCAATGCTGATGTTTACACCGAAATTCTGCAACAAAGAGGTCAGACAAATTCATTCATGCATTGACTGCTGAAGGAAGGTGAAACCAGAGGGAAGTGAGAGTGAAATATGTTACAGTGTTTCTCACTCCAAAGAGAGGTCCCTTTCTTAAGGAGGGTTTGTTTTCATTTGAATTACAAAAAACTTTTTGTGAAGTGAAAGAGACCGGTGCTGCAGAGGGGTCCATTGTCTCTTCTCTCCATTGCCCTGACCTCTGCTATCCCCCTCTCCCCCCAGACACTGACATTTGCATCCTCAAGCAGGGCACAAGATCTCAAATCATTTCAGGGCCCAACAAAAGTTATCTTTTCACCTTTGAAGTCCATCAGGACTCATTTCTACTGAGTTTTTTTTGTCTCTCTGAACTCCTCATGCTGTCCTCCCTCCTCTTTAACACTACCCCTAAATCACTTTGAATATTGTCATTAGTGTAGATTTTAAAAATCCTTCTCCTTTGCAGACCCACAGTTCAAGCATGCCTTTCTGTGAATATGTATCCCTGCATGACTTCAGCCCATTTTTAATCTCACCAGAAAATGTATTTATCTGATTTTCAAATGAGCTTAAGAAAGTTACGTGCTTAATTGTCTCAAACCTTTGGAATATTCTCCCTTTTACTGGCCTCATCATGTATTTCTCCCCATTCTACAACCATGAGATGATTTTACCGTTTTACTGCACCATGGAACTCTTCAAAATGCTTTCAGGACAGAATTTGTTTGAATATCATGTTTTACTTCATTCTTCTTCTATGTAGAAGAATAAATCCTGACAAGTCTGTGTCTGCTTAGCCTTTAGGTTACTTTAACAAAAGTTTGCTTCAGAAGTAAGGGTCCAGTTTAGCAGCACAACAGTATTTCATGATTTGACCCAGCTGACTCACATTCACTATGTCCATAACAGAGAGGAGCTGCAGACTGCAACCGGTTCTAGGTTAGCAACGTCTCCACTGATTCAATGATCACCAACTCCTAAGGTCTATCAGCACCAGGGAATGGTTGATCAGGTTTCAGGCTCTACACAGCTACTCCTTTTTTAAGCAGGAGGCAGAAGCATAAGAATAACTAGAAACATTAAGTGGTCCCCCAATATAGTAAAGTCAGGATATTGAATTTCTTCAGTTAATATTTTAAGATTTCAATCTCAGGTATCGAACTTTATCAGAAAGATTATTCTCTCCATTTTCTACTCTCACTCTTTCCACTGATGGTGCCTTAATAACTTAAACACTAAACCAACAAGGCAGAATAAAAATTCAAAATGAAATATAGTATCATTAAAGTCCATGGAACTTTGCACATTAGTTACAACAAAGGCTAAGACTTCCTAAGTGTGAACTCCTCGGTAGGTAAGGATCACAGAGAATAAAACACAGCTTTGAAAGTGTTGACACTTGTCCCACATACTCAGTTTCAGAATGAGTGTAATGAGTTGATAATTTCAAAGCCACAAAATTAACAATTTTACTTCAGCAGGCAAAAAGAACTGCTAAAATGAACAGGGGTATAAAATCCACATAAACTTCAGTGATTTGCGGGTGAGTAACCCACATGACAACCTGGCCCCAGCTCTTCCAAGTGACCCTAAGTGATGATATTGCATAATATCAATTTTCAAGCTTCGATTGAATCTCTGAGCTAACTGAAGCAGAGCAGTTCAACTTTCTGCCATCAGGTTCATTGACACATGTTCTAAATTACATTGTGAATCTACACTGGGCCCAAGCATGGTGATCTCGGGTGACCCACAAACTTGATCTACATTGCAAACTTGTAACAAAACCCCAGGATCCTGTTTCACTAGGAACATTTTGTCTATGCCCAGCTCACAGACACCTGGAGTCTCACAAGCCAGTTTAGCACCAGACTCTGGATCTAAGCATCAAGATTGCTTCTATGGGTATGTTCTCAAGGACGTGTCTGTCTGACCTCATTCATGGGTATGTAAGTGGCTAACAAGCTGAAGGAACAGTGTTCCATGCACTGACTTACACATGCTGGGTTTCTACCACGTTGTGTTATCAAATCAAACTCTCAAATGTACATACAATGTATAAATATTTGTCCTTGATTCTTAACTTTAATAGGACCCAAGAGTGCAAGCTGGCTGAACAGACCTGTATCTTCTCAACCAATAAAATTTACAAAAGAATCAATCACAATGTCAAAACTAGACATTTCACCTTAGAGAGGGCCTCAGAAGTATTTGCATCAGGTCTGTTTATTCACTCACACGTTTCCTATTAATCACTAGCTGAAGTAAAATGGGCAGCTTTGAAAACTTTAGGTGCCTTACCCAGAAAAGTCGAGTTGGATTTTGCAGCAACTACTAGAAATCCCAGTGAAACTGTCCTGATTCCAGGCATACTAGCCACCAGATTATGCAGCAAGTAGTAATAACTGTATTTGAGCATCTCCATGCAGGTATACTGCTCACAGGTGCAATCATGGGTCAAGGGACATACATTCCAAAGCTATTTCTAGCTTAGGAGACGATCCTGGTATCAGCCTGTGCAACAACCGCAGTCAGCTCGCCTCAGGCTCCTCGCAAGCAGCAGTGTCTGTATGGGCTCCCCAGCTGGGGCTGTAAATCCTTACAGAACTTTTCCTCCTTCATAAACAGCAACTGGGGCTCTGGTGCAGCACACAAGCATTAGCATTGCTGGCCTTTGGAGCTTGAAATTTCCTGCTGGGAGAAATCTGCTAAAGTGCCTGTGGTGTGACAAGGGGGAACGCAGCTTTCCGGGGAGGCAGCTTCAACTCCACAGAAAGGCCCTAACGTTCTGGGGCTCTCAGCACTGAGCCTAAGGAGAGCGTCTGTTTCTTTGCAGCCTGGGAAAGGTTTGCAAGAACTTCAAATGCAAAGGAAAACGAGTGATTGGTGAAAAGTAGAATCCCAGAAGGGAAAGGAGAAAAGAAAAAAGGAAAAAAAAAAGAAAAAAAGATATTTCCAACTGTCCCAAGCGTTTTCTGTCAAAGGAAGGATGGGTCCCCCTCCTCCTCCCACCATAGCACACCAGATAATGTGTGGTTCATGCAGCTTGGGCTGCTTTCAAGAAGTAAACAACATGTCAAGCTCTCCCTGCTACAAATTCTCCCACCTCATAAAACTAGCAGTTAGAGTATGTTTATTTGTGAGCTAAAGGATTAACCTTCTACAGGTAAATGGAAAGGAAAACAAATCTCAAGAAGGACACTGATCTGAATTTCCATCTCTCCCAGGCAAAGGCCACAAGGCAATGGGACACAGCATCCCCCAGAAATCAAGAAAAGCAAAAAGTTTAGTGTAAAGACAAAAACTGGGCGCTAACTTCTGGTTAAGCCATGCTACATGTCTTCTGAGAGAGTGTTTGTTTAAGAGATATACATGTCTCTATTTTGACCAAATAGTAAATATTTGTCTACATTACAATTTCATAATTTGCTGAAGAATAACGCTGTACATAAGAATGCAAGGTCCCTGGTCTCTGATCAGACCACCAACCTCTCTGTAAGCACAGGAAATACATTTCAAAGAAGCTACCCAGCACTTCATGCATCTTTTCTGTCCAAGCACTCAGGCTTCTTCACTAAATTTTGACTTAAAACCAAAAAACCAAAACCAAAGCAATAAAAAAAACCCAATCACAACAAAAAAGTCCACCTAAAACCCCCAAAACAGGGATTTTTGTCTTTTGTCTGGTTGCAGCTACATCATGATTTCACCTCAGGAGAGGCATTTCCAGGCCATGTGGCAGGAAATATTACAACATTTGATTAAATCTAATTAGTCAATAAAAGCTGTTAATTTAGAATTGTGTGGGTTTGGGGGGGGGGGGGGGGAGGGGGGAGGTGTTGTGTTTGGTTTTTTTGAAAGAAACAACACATCTATACTTCCTACCACAGGAAAGAAAGGAGCTTTACCCTCCGCCAGTGCTTATACACAGCCGCTGAGCGCGCCTGCATGCAGAGGAAGATGGGCTGCACACACAGCTGCACCTTGCAAAACCTGCCCTGATGCATTTGCAATTATTTACACACAAAAAAAAAAAAGAGGGAAAAAAAGAAAAAGTGTCTTTCACATGGTTCAAAAGAGGAATTACAAAAATTAACCTCACAAGCACATTTTGTGTCTCCTTGCCCGGAGCAGGAACAACTGTAACAGTTTAACTGAGGAAAGCTGCTTGCCCAAGTACAGGAGCTGAGCTAGTTTGCCTACCTGAGCCCAACCTAACAATGTCTGCACTATTTTAAAGCACACACCATCTGATGGCAGCTGTTCCTGGGGATGGGCACACGGTGTTTTCCCGCCATCCTTCCAATACTGGAATAAAGTAGTAAGCAAAGACTGAACTGGACAAACAGGCCAAAGAAAATCCTCAATTAATTATGAAATGCAATGCCAAAGTCTTCACCACACAAGAAACCTCCCTCAATGTAGACAATGTCATGTTTGGTCTGGCTTTTCTGCTTTCTCTTTCTTAACTAGCACTATACCCCTAACCTCTACAGAGGAGCACAAGCCCACTGCAGAGTGGTCTAGAGCCAACCTTTGCCCACAGAGCACCTCAGAAACATCCTCAGAGGACTTAGTCATGCCAGGTTTCCTGACAGTTTTATAGACTTAAAATATTTGAGCTATTCAGGAAAGCACCAGTTTGAGGTGCCTAGCCAGACCGAAATTCTTCACTGCATCCAATACTCAACAGTAACCTGTCCCATTCCTTCTCAGACAAGTGGAAAACTATGCCATTTTGCCATGTCAAAGAGCTAAACAAGAGCACAGTCTAAAAATATCACATGTCCTACTGCCCAAGCCAGCCAAAGAGCTGGGTTTCACAGTTCCCCTTCACGTACATTTATTTTGTTGTGACAGACTAAAGAAAAGCTCCCTCTCATTGCAGCATTTCTTCTCTGCACACATGTTCTTGCAGAACACAATCATATCACACAGAGTCTTAAACCCCAGCTTCCTCTGAATCAGAGCAAAGAATCAGACCATTATATTTTAAACATAAAGGGGAAGTTGAGGGAGAGAGAAGCTTGCTACCAGACCCTGAACTGAATGGTTCTAGCAAGCAGATTGCCCTCCCCAGCATTCCCATGGCCTCTGACATGGGCTGAATGTTTTCGAGGACATGTGGGTACTGCCTGGGTATGGATGAGGATGGACAGGGCCCTCCTAACTATAGGCTACAGTAAAAGGTCATCTTCACTTGGAGCTATTTAGAACTGGCGGGTCAAATTTTTTGTGCTGTGTTAGGAGGGTGGCATTGAAGTGAGCTTGCAGTCAAGTTTCTTATTTGTATGTATTCCAGAGCAAAGCTAAAAAGGCACTTTGGTGTCCATTTGCTCTTTCTTTAGTGGTGCAAATAGCGATTCAAGGTTTTTCTGTCTAAAACTTTGATTTTACTAAAAGCAGCTTTGTGATCAAAACAGTTTGTTCAAAATATTCTGCTGGTTTTAAATGAAAAACAGATAAAATTTTAGTCCCCTTCATCTGAAGTCAACCAAGTTACATTGCTGGGAGAGATGAAGCACATCAATTCACTGCGTGTTTCTGCGACCTGCCCTTTTTTCAGTAATGCCACAGGTTTCCCCCTTGCATTGCAAAAAGAATGATTAAAGCAACTTAGGGCCCTAACATCAGGACAGTCATCTGAAATTTGGAACAACTATTTTTAATGCAGGTAATTCCTATATGCAGACTGGAGCTAGGATTAGAAACAGCTTTGCCCACCACCCCTACCCTGACATAGAAGTTGTGCCTGCTAAGAAAGGCCCATTGACCACACTGCCTACATGCCAGAGCACTGGCTGGTGCATTTAGCAGCCCATTCATTCAGCCCGCCATTTTCTCTTCTCAAATATTTTCCCCTCAGCTGCCTTTTCATTAGAGGCTGAATAGCAGCACCGTCTAGCCAAGAAATTCACATAAGTTCCCTTTGGAGCCGATATTGCTGCCATTCATCCTATCTGTCAATGCAGCAGCTCCCCATCCAAGTCCATCGTCAGCCACCTCGGACACCACTGGCACCACCTTCCCCAATGACCCATCCCTACCAGTCCAAAGAACAAACTTCCAAATATGCTGCCAGAACCCAGGTCTGTGCTGGGCCAAAGCAAACAGCTTATTTAACACTTCATCTACCACGTTTACACACTGGGTTGAATTTAGCCTTTGCAAGAGTCCTAACCGCATCTGTGAATCCAGCTGATTGCCAGTTACTGAGTGCTCACACATAGCAGGGCTTTTATTTGTAATAAAATATTTAGAGTGGAAAAACACCCCAGAATTTAATAAAAGCAACAGTCTCAGATTGCCAGTGACTTGTGGTGTATCTATTCAGATGCTCGGAATTCCCTACATAAATAAACCCGGACTTTCAAGTTCTGCCAATTAAATAACTGCCTGTTTTAACTCAGTTTTGTACTAAAACAGTAAGCAATTTTACTTATACAAAATAAAGTGTGAGGTCCTGGATTGTAAATAGGCTCCATTTCTGGATGAGTTGTCACACAGTTACTTTGCCTAAATAGCTGACTGTTCAGAGGAAAAAACATCCAATTTGCATACCTAAAGACAACTGTGTAAGCCAACTCTAAGGCAAAACACACACACAAAATGTGTTTAGAGATATCAGAGTTTTAAAGTGCTGGTCATTCTCATAGAACATAAAATAGAATAGCTGTTAGTAATAAGTGTTTATAAAAATTGCCCTTAAAGCTAATAGAGGCAACATCTTTTCTAGAGAGTTTGTTTCAGCCTTGTACAGTGAAGACCCAAAGGAAAGAAGCCTGGATGCTTCATCAACTCTCACCTCAATACAGGATCCTTTAGTAAAACCTTTTTATTTTTCATTTGAGCACATGCTAAGTTAAGGAACTGTGTTTAAATGCACTACAATGGCAGATAAAGCAGCAACAGGTGTAGAAGTGGGCCTGCAACCCTCCCCTCTGCCTACAGCCCAGGTGGAGCTGCCTGCTCTCCATGCTCTGAGAAGTCACTCTTCCATGACCTGGGAAGAGCTCAGCTACCTGTTTCAATCTAGTGATACCAAAAGTGTTTTCTCCAGCCTAAGCATTAAAGCAGCAATACAAGATGGAACAAGGGTGTGATTCCACGGGCAATTGTGCCAACCAAAAGCCCCTCTGCACCCAGTTCCTGGCTGTACATTCCTACCCTCTGCCTTTCACCTACAGTGCTGCTTATGCAATTAGGCAACTGGAGGCTGATTGCAGCTGGCTGAGGTAACCAACCACACAAAAATGAAGTAATCCCCCTACAGCCACCTTAGCCACTCATCTGAGCATCACCACTAACATACAAGTTAGACACAAATTAGAGTGTTTCAGATACTGCACTCGCAGCTTTCTGTGCCTTCAACATCACAACCTGGAGGGCACCCATCTTCCACTAGAACATATAAAGCTTCTTAAGGTATACTAGGAAGACAGTGAAGACAGGGCTGCAGTGCTTTATCTAAACTGAGTTCAAATCTATATCCTGTCTTTGAAGCCCAGTATAGCCCTGTAGAGTGGGACAGATGACCATCTGCATGCATCAGGCCCAAAGCAGCAGGATAACTTGCTAGACTAATCTGCTATTGTGTATACTTTCAGACTATAAAGTAAATAACAGAGGCTTAAGGGGTTCACAGTAACATCCTGTGGCTAACACCCTGCTGGTGTGCACATAAGTGTTAATTGAGTGGCAAGTATGTGTAAGAACCATGGCCTGATATTCACAGAGGGCATAGAGGTTTTCTCAAAAATTTTCAGAAGCAGAGATATGTGGCTGCAGCATCAAGTCTTCTCCATCCATCCATCCTCTCAAGTGAGATCCACTCACGTACAGAGAACTTCCATTGCAACACATCTTTTTTCATGTTAAAATGGCTTGTCTTTAAAATGAAAACACCTAACAGGCAGCTCAGCACTAATGAAGCTACAAACAAAACATGGTGTCTGCCTCTCAGAAATCTAAGAGCCTTCCCTGTAACATCCCCATTTTGTTTTATAGAGTGGCACCTGTTTTATTTTTCCGTTAGTTTGTTGGGATTTTTGCTTAGTTTGGTGCTATTCTTTAAAGAGTGCACAAGCTTCTCAAAATTGGGCCATGTCTTACTTTCTATCCATTAAACTGGAGCAGTGGGCAAAGAGTTACCAGCTCCTGATGCATGGTATTGTCCTTAAATGTGGAAAGCATGAAAAGACTTGGAGACATAACTCAGGTCTTGCCTACACTTAGAGACTTAATTTGGTCATGACCATCAGCAGTCAGACCCAAATCATCTTTCCTGCTTTACTCTCATGGGCACAAAAACTGCTGCAAGCCTCAGTTGGCACTAGAGCAGCTTTCTCTGGTTTTATTAGGGAAGACAGGGCAGGTGGGATCTTTTGCAGCTTCGTTGACTGCCCAGCAATGGCTCTGACCAGGGCAAAGTCACAGCCTTGGTGCAGCCAAAGGCATAACTTCTGCTGGATGTCCCAGGAAAGCATCTCAGCCAAAGGGGAAATGCTCCTTGCTTGCCACCCAGATAGAAAGCAAAAGAGAGAAAAACAAGAAATAACTGAAAAAAATTTTCAGGGGACTTAAATGAACCTTGAAAAAACAATACACAGCTCTGACACCAACATTCCTGACAGCATAAAAACAGCCATGCCCAAGAACTGTGGCTTGCTCTTATCAGCCAACCGCTGAAGACACAAGGTAGGTGATGCAAAACACTGAGAAACCACAGCAGAAAGCAGTCAGCATAGATGTTACAAGAAATCTTTACATTTGTTCTACTTACTCTTTAATTCCCCTCCAAAACCCTAAAACCTCCTTCAGGGCAATACACATGCCTGCTCTCCTGAAAATGCCTCACAACCAGAAACACATCACCATTATGGGTAGGTGCCTGAGTACAACTCGATTCTGATGCTTGCTATCTTTTCAGTTTGGAGGGGAAATATGGTCAGTCATGCTATGAGTGCCTCTAGATTTGAGTGGAACCTGTAAGAACTCAGCATTGCAATGCCTCTATAGATACCTGGCAAAACAGCTGGGGTTCTTTTCCTTTTGACACCCCCACCTCTGTAGCATTCCTCAGGGCCATGCCTGATACCTCAACTAGAAATGGTTCTGCCTGTTCCAGTGACTCCTGGCTCTCTCCATCTTATAATCCAAACATTTGTGGGCTTCACTTACTGCTCTGGAAAGCAGCATAAGGTAAGATGGGATGACCCACAAAAGTCTATAAGCCATTTTTTATGTTATGATTTCTGGCAACTGGAGCAGAAAACCGTAAAAGAAAAGCATTTTAGTACCACTTGCCAGATATAGAAACTGCACAGAACCTTTTTATTTATTAAAGACCACTGTAAATACACACAACCATAAACTTTCAAAGTACAGGTGGACTGGTTGCACTGGGGGATCTTCAGCATGTATCCAACCCACAAGTTTGTGAAAGCCACATAAAAGAAAACTGGGTAGCAAGAGTAACTGCATCAGAATGGGAGAACTTCTCAAGAGAAAGACAAGGAGACGTCACCCATCTTACTGATCAAAAGCGAACAATCTTTCAAAGAAAGAATCTACAAATTCCTTGGCATGCTGGCCATGTACCACAGCCATGCTGCTTGAGCTCTTCAGCATCACAAACAGATGGAGAGGACAGCATACTACTTCCTAGATGGGGATTTCACTCCAGCAACATAAAACCAAGGCTCATCTTGTGAGAGTGATCCTGTGATACTCGTCAGAGGAAGAGTCTTCCAAATTCTCTCCCTTCTTCCCCTTCTGATTTACTTTCTCTCTCTGTTCTGAGAAAGGGCTTGGTGCTCTCCTTAACCCTGTGTCTGTGCATAAAACCACAAGTCAGAAGTGTCATTTTGGCATGCAAAGGTGTCAGCAAAATGTATTGTTAGTTTGAAAAGTTGCACTAGTCAGCTGGAAGGACATATTAAGGGTAATTATCAATATGGATGCTCAGTCTGACACACCACAGACAACAGGAATTACTCAACACTCACTGTCTGTACTGACTCTCACTTCACTGGTTGCTCTTCTCTCCTTGGCACCCCATAACACAGGATCAGCCTGTTTCAAATGCACACACTGATTCAACTGGCATCATTGTACAGAATGAAGTGTTGACCTCAGCCTTAAAGGTGACAGGTCCTTTCCTACTGATGAGATTTCTGGCTCATTATCATAGTGCTAATTTACATAGCTTTCATCATATTGGTCCTGATGGCTTGTCAATTACTGAACATAGAGGCAGGCTGGTACATCATCTTTATCTTACCCCGGCCCTACAGCTGCCAGCAACACTTCTAATTATGGAAGAACTGTCACAAACTAAACTTTATCTTTAGGGCAGAACTCTTAAAGGAATGAACCATGCATGCAGGGAAATCTTCTGGGATGTAACCCATGACCTTGGACCCAAGGTCCTCTTGTGGATTATAATGCTGCTGGCACTTTATACAGGAGGCAGAAAGCTAATAGCAATGACTGTTTGGAATCCAGGCAATTAATTACAGTCTTGATACTTGCAAAACCTTCCCATTATCGTAACATTCCCTTCAAAATCCATTGCATTATAACTTTACTGCTATAACAAATAATATTAAGCCTTACTCCCCAAGCTAAGTAGAGCACTTTCTAAGAAATACCTTTCTTCCCTCATAGACAACGCTGCCATTTCCTTATTTTCCAAGTATTTTATCTAATAATCATTTCCATTTAATTCAAAGAATTAAATTTTGATATCTGAATGCTGAAGCCACAAAATAACCACAGGGCTATTACAGGAAAATCTGTTTTAAGTGCCTCTTGGTTTTGATATCTTTCCTACAAAGGCTTAATAAATCACCATTAATTTGCAAGGGAGGGGTGGTGTGCTTCAAGCAATCTCTATGCAAAATATCAGGATATTTCAAACCTCTCTGTAAAGCAAATAGAACATTGATCATATTAAAATTGGTAGAAACTAAGTATTTCAGGTAATTATGAGAGGAACTTTGATCAGAAACTGAAAAATGATTTAAGAAAAATATCATAGCACAGCCAGGCACGGGCAAACACGTTATAGATACTGAAGCCCACTTGTTCTCATCAGAATATCTTCACAATACCTATATATGTGCTTCACTGAAGTCACCATGACCCAAAAGGGCCGGTTCAAAAGGAGGCACAGAACAAGTGACAATTTCCTTCCCAGAATTCAAACTACTTTCCTTCAGCCTTTTCCAGAAACAGCAGAAGGAACAATAGAGAATATGGGTGAAGGAGGAAGGCAGACCTGTAAAAACATGTGGGAGCTGAATACAAGACCAACTTTTCCTTATTTCACACACTGCCCTGGCATAGCACAGCACTGGAGTGTGCACTAACCTTTATCTCAGTGGAGTGACTTCAGAGAACCCTTGCTTAAAAATTAGAAGATGCCTAAATGTTTACCCAGAATTCATTAATAAATTTTGACCTAAGCCAGAATTATTTTTCATTTGTGACATGATGAAAAAAAGTGATGGTGGCAACACAAGCACTGCCCAGGAACACATTCACATATCTTGCCATGGTTTCTATGCTCCATTGTTTATTTTCTCACTCTCTAGTTAATGTAGTTATAACATGCTTGTGTGAGGTAAACAGTATCTGACAGGATGCTTTTTTCTAGTCTAGTAGTGAGAGGATAGCAAATGCATCGCTTCTGTATCAGAATGTAGGCTCTTCTCCATATGGGACAGTCTCTTCCCAGGCCTTGGGAGGACAGGAAACACACACACTGGATCCATGTAGCCAGTTCAAGGAGCAATTAAGACAGCACAGTTAATTGCTCTACGCCTTTCAGTTCACATTACTCCAAGATATGCTCTTGGGTTTAACATCTGACAGCGTCTGTTCCTCTTGGTCCTAGTGCCTCCACATTCACTGCAACTGGATCTCCAAATTCCACGTGAAGCTCTTAGCCCCTGCCTCTCTCAGGTAGATGCTTAACATAGGAACTCCTGGTCAGTAACACACCATGGGACATGGCTTGCATGTCAGATCACCAGTGCAACTTAGAACTGGTTCAAAAAAGATTTCATAGAAATCAAAATACCTACAGCTGGTACCAAGGTTTATGGGGTTTTTGTATTAACAAGTACACAAACATGTATACACCTTCAGTTCCTCTAACCCTTTCTTATACTTTCCTTCTCTTCAGTTGTTTAAGACTTCTTTGGGTACAGAATTTCACAGGAAGTATGAAGAGACTTTTGTCATTCACTTCTCTGCTGAGAGTCCAGATTATTCTTACCCTTTTGTGTTTCTTGTGTATTGTTTCTAGAGACTTCAGCTTCTTAAATCAACATGACTAGCCCAACAGAAGGGAATTGTTTCACACCCTGCCAAAACACACAAGATTGTTTAGAGGAAAATATTTTTGCACTGATGAAAAAGCTTTTGTCTTGGTGTCAAGGGTTAACTTATTGTTCTCTAGTCACAATCTATTCAGTGCTGTTAAATTTAAACACAGAATGGCAAACTAGCAATGCCTGAATTTAGGTTACAACAAAAAGATGCTGCCACTTATAACCTGGAATAAGCTACCTACAACCTGCAGTAAATAGCTTCAATTTCTCCACTTGTATTTTGTCATTTGTAAAATGGAAACAACATCATTTAGCTGCATCTTCACCGTGATATCATAAGTGTTACACAGACTTCAACAAAGCCAACTTATCCCATCTCTTATAGCAGCAAGGAGCAGTCGCTTAAGGAAGAAGCATAAGAGAACAAGTACAAACTGCTCATTCCACCAGCACACTCTTGTTGTTTCTGATAATTTCCAGAAATGATGTTCACATCATAACATTTAGTCTCATCAAGGCACCTCTTCTCCATGTACTTGGCATACAAATTTAGGGAGCAGATTAGTTGCTTTTGTGGGTGAAATCTAGTTGAAATCCTATCAAGTCAATGGAACACTAGGTATAGCATTGAGGTGAGAAGTTCACCCTGAAGAAAGCCTAAATCTCTATTGTTCCATTCCCTTCACTCATTGTGTCTATGACCGGGTCCCTACTGGGGTTTTTACATATTTTCTTTTCTAATGAATATTACATTTCCATTAGCAGTATTCCATTTACTGCATTACCATCTTGTTTTTCCACATTTGGCCCATTATGTCTATATAAATATTAAAAGAACATATGCTCAGATATATGCTTTTAAACTATGTCAGAGCTGTAGGAACTATACTACATGATAAACTGAGAGTCATTAGAGAACCAGGATAAAAATAAGGTAAAGCCTTCAAAGAAACATCCTTGTGCAGAGCTTCCCTTAAATTATGATCAAGCACGTACAGAGCAGAAGAGACACCAGTCTTGTGACACAATTCACACTGACTTGAACACAAGCCACGGCAGCGACCACCTGTGAAAGCTGAGCACTGGCTATAGAGGCTGGATAATTAAAAACGGAAGCAAATTGTCATGAAAGGTAAGCCCCTGAGAAGATTACAAAGCCAAACTACAAACAATCAGCAGGACTAGAATTAGAGACCAGCCATTCTAATCACAGGGCCATTCCAGTCTCCAATTAGTAACCTTTGTTTTCTATTTTGTTCTTAAGGGACTGGTTTAAAATACAGATTTCGGAGTAGATATGAACAGAAGTCATTCTAGTTCTGATTTCTTATAGCACCCTGGCATAAAATAAACCCAATGAGGGAACATGAAGAGAGGATCTGAGAAGAAAGAATGGAAAACTCACATCCTAGTGACGAATAAAGCATTGGATTTTAGTTGGGGGTGGGAGGTTTTCAAAAAATGTGCTTCCAGGATAACATAAAGGAACCAAATAAAGGAAAACACAAACCTACTCCTACCTCCACAAATGGATGCAAAAATACGCATCTCCTACTAATGGAGCTATCTTGCACATGAAGTACCTTCTATTCATGACAGCTGCCATCAATTTTTCATGGAGGAGCCTAAATAGTCCTTAAGAAAACAGGTACCAGAAAGCTGCTTGATCACAACATGTTAGCTGAGCTCTTCAAAACTATTCTATAAACAGCAAAAGTTTCAATCAGCTTATACCTTATGATATACTACTGAAGCATACACCACAGAAGCATTTAAACACACTGGCAAATACACTTAAATCCTTCCTCCTTACTATTCCACTCACCAAGAACAATTAAGTTTAACCTGATTATTCTATTATAGTGCCTTCAGACTGGAAAGCCTCTTAGAGCTAAAAATGATATGTCTGAAATACATAGTGATGGAAGCCAACCTGGCTGAATTACAAAGCAATAGGAGTTATCTGCCTAAAATGCGTAGGGAAATACTGCTTTCTGTAAGGGGAACCTGACATTCAAGAACTAAAAGCAGTTTAAAAAATAAAAAATAAATAAAAAAAAAAGCCTCTCCTATGTGCCACTTCCTTTTGAGTTATCACACTGGTCACTGATGCCCTTTAAATTCAGAAAAAAAAAAAAGGAAAGAAAGAAAAAAGAGTAATGGAGGAATAACATTCTCCTTCACATTAGCAGATTGTAAAGATTCATTCCCTACAGCCCTGTAGGTAGCATCTCTCACACAAGCCCCAGAATAAATGGCTAAAAGACATACTCTGCTAACCAAGGCTCATGATGGTGACCATTACCTACGGGAAGGTTTGTTTCAGGTAATACCAGTGAGACATGCAAGGATGTTTTAAATGCTCACACACAGCAGCTAAAGCTTCAATCATCACAGAATTTCTTGTCCTATCCACCCATGTTCCAGAGTTCATTCTGTGACTGGCTAAATATCTCACAAATTATTCTTTCCACATCTTGTATTCTATCATGTTACGTTCTTGATAGTTGTTGTAGGACATGCACTTATAACTAGCTCTTGTAAATCATCTTTCAGGGTTGACAGGTTGCTTCTGAGCTGGCTGCATAAAGAAGGAAGTGGCAGGTTTTTTTCTGCAAAACACCCAGAAATGACAAGTCTCTCTAAGATTTACAGCTTCGTTGTACAAAGCAGGTGCTCTTAAAATCACTGGTTCTGCAACATCCCTGTTATTGTTACCATCAACATGCTGGCTGCTAGAAATAAAGAGTCAACTACATTCTTTTCTCGATGAAGTGTACCAGAAGTAGAATAATGTAGAATTGAACTCCATTCACATCTTGTTCCAGTGTAATGAAGATGGAAATATCTTACCTATGATCTAGATGGAGAACAGAAGAGATAAAAGCAGATACCATTACTCAGAGGTAATACCAGCTGCTGGAACGACCCTGTTCTGTATTGACACTTGGGGAATTACTTAAATTCCATGACAATGCAAGAAAAAAAGTTCCCTTTCTTTTGAGGCTGTTGTCAGAGGTACTTCAGGCATTTTACAAGAGCAGAGATCATGTTTTTAGAGCCCCCAGCCCTCTGCAAATGGATTTCCAAGTACAGACACAATAATAAAACCGAAAAAATAGATTCATGTTGCTCTTCAAATAAGGCACAGAAAATTAAAAAAGAGCAGTAGAAGTGATCCCCTCCTACAACGCTCTCCCATATTTGGCCCAGTGAAATTATTTTCTGTGTTAAGAACTCAGACCCTCTAGTCCGAATAATTGTCAAGACATTTCATCCCTTGGTTCATCCTCTGGCTGCTACTTGTGTTACTCCACCTTCACGGCTCTGCTACAAGGGCTGCATTTTTGCACTGAAGGTGGTTCCACACTAATTTGCGATGGGAAAACATACAGCCTGCTGCCCAATGGTGAAATCTATCCTCAGTGCAATAATGTTCTACAACACAATACTCTAGTATAACTGGCATTACACATTCATGTTAAAGGGAGGTGATTGTTCTAAGAGAGAGGTGTGTTTTGCTCCTTAATGAATTGGCAGAATCTTAATTCAACATTTATTACGCTAATAAATTTAGCAATTATCGTGAAGATGACGCAGATATTTCTGTGGATTCTGGTCATCACCATCAACCTTACAACTCACTAATAGTTCCCTTTAAATCAACTATAGTGTATATCAGAGCCATCTCCCAACACAAAGGGAGAGAAGGGAGCAAACAGGAACTTCAAAATTTCCAGAAAGAAGCAAAAGCAGATGAAAGAATTTGGTGAAAATTCAGCCCAGAGAAATACATCTCCTGCAGGAAGATCTGATGCACAGATAAGATTTTTAAAAACAATATGAATCCAGAGGAAAAAATAACATTAACTATGCCAGAGAGGAACCAACATCCCAGTGAAGCCAGTTTTGTGGATAACTGCACCTTTAACAAGCAGGTACATGACATCTTTCTCAAAAACCAAAAGCAGCGAGAGAATGAAATTAAGACCAAAAAAGCACCAGACCTCCTCTTCAAGATGAAGCCTGTGGTCAGTATTATTTTTGACTGCACAATCTTCAGTTCTTTTTTTCCCCCTTTACTCCTTAGGTTCACATACCTGAACTTCAGTGCTGAAAATGTAACTACAGAAATAGGGCAACATCACAAAATGGCAAATAACAATTCATGCAATTTCTAGTCAAATTTCACAAGTGAATAAAGTCCAAAGAGGCTTTAGGTAGAAGCCACTGAGCTCTTGATTACCTACTGAAGTCCAAAACTTCCTTCACTCATCCAGTGAACGTAAAGAAGTATTTGTAAACAAGTTTACACAGGTTTAATTAAATTAGTAAAAACCTTTAAAGCCAAAACTACTTTTACACTGCTTGGGTTGCTGAGGAAGCCAAGGTTGGTGTTTTCCAAAATGTTAGTTTCACTGATGCCCTGATCTGACTGTAGCAAACACTGGGCAACTGGCTGCAAAGAACATCCTTATCACAGAGGCCAGAAGCGAGGCAGTTATAGTAACGGAGCTGAAGTGGTAACTCATATCCAGACATGAAGTAGCAACGAAAAAGCATCAGATTTTTCAAATGTGGAGAAAGGACAGTATTTTGACCTTCTTGATTTAAAGGGATTCAGTTAAGCAGGTGCAAACATCTATGTACATGCTTTGATTTCTATCTTAGGTCAGGTTGGTTTTAAACTGTCCCCAGCTGATCTAAGCTAAACTGCAAACAGCCACTGCTAAAAGAGGTTTGCATAAGAGTAGTGATTTGGTTTAAAATCACTTCTCAAGTTACATGAGCACATCTGCTTGTGTAAACAAGGACTAAAGTGACAGTCTGTACATAAGGAGAAAGAGTAACAGTCGGGGCTGGGAAGGAAACAATTCAGGGAAGAAAGGAGTACTTTTTCACACAGGGCTACATGAAAATAATAAAAGTCACAGTACGGCTCTATCCATCCTTTCAATGTCTGCTTCAAGTCACAAGGAGAGCACCAAGAAGTGAGAGCCTCTGTCAGGCTGACATTTGCATAACATTGCCTACAGTTCCTTTGATTCAAGATTCTGCTCAAGGCCCAGTTTCTAGCTTAAAGTAACCTGTTTGTGTGTGCTGATTGCAATGATGCTGGCTCCTGAGAAGCTCCAATTCTGAAATGTTCCATAAAGGTTCCATTTATGGGGTGAAATCTGGAAAGGCATTTTAAATAGGATATGTGATTTTACTTTTTAGGTATCAAGTGTGACACTGATGTCACATAGCAACACAGGGATGGATTCCAGCCCTCAGTCTCGCATAGCAACCATTATAATTGACGCTACCTACAAACCTTCTCATAAAAAATACAGCTGTTTCCTCTTTGTTCCAAAGCTCTTTTGTTATGCATTAAGGGCCACGTATTCAGATGGTGTAAAAGGATGTTGTTCTATTTCTAAAATCTGAAGATTCATGAAGTTGGTAAAGCCCTCAATCCTCAGTCTCTGACATTGCCAGGATTTGGGGCATTTAGCGAACAAAATGAAAGCATCAGACATGCCTCTTTGGCTCTCGACACTTATCTGGAAGCTGAATGTACCAACATTAAGTCTCTCCAGTGCCCAGTAGTTCAGCAACTCTCTCTTCTGGGAACTAGAGGAATGATGACATGATCAGACTGTAACTCCAGGATTCCCAACAGCCTCCAAAGTCGTTGCCACATTAAACAGTGCGATGAAAACTTACTTCCCCAGTGCTCTCTTCGATATTCACCCACAAAGAAGAAATATGAGGAGCTGAAAGCCTCCCTCACAAAGAAAGATGGGCTCAGTTACCGAAGTGTCACATGGCAACATAAGCTGTCACTGACCCAGAGCATCAGTTTTACATTGCAGTAACTACAGAAGACCGAGGTAAGCAAGCACCCATACTTCTGCTCTCAGCACACCTTTCCACTGATGCTTGCATTGCTATTTCTGAAGTCTTATCTACAGAAATGCACTTGTAACTTCAGTACCCACAAAAAAAACCCCACAGGAAACCTGACTAGTAAATGCAAGAAAATCAACACTGCTCAGAGCATTTAAAAGGAGAAGTGTGCATGCTATTTAAATTTTGTTATAAATAAGACAAACTGATCAGCACAGATGTCCCTAGAAAATCAGTTCTACTTTCAAGCAGCAGCATTATAAGTCGTTCTGATAATCAAATTGAGACACATAAAATGATCCAGGGATTTTTAATCAGAAAGTGAATCAGATGACAGAATGTTAGTGAAATGCTCACAAATCTCTTAATTATTTCAGTAGAGCAAATGTGAAAGAATCCTGGAATCAATATAAAATGTTACAGGGAACCAATACAAGAATGTAGAACTGGAATGATTAAGGTCTTTGTGTTCCTAAGGAAACCAGCCGCCTCTCACCCCCTTCCTTTCATTAACATCTCCCAGAGAAATGTCAGCTCCGAGTTCTTCCCAAAGCATTCGGTAACACTTAAATCCTGGAATCATGCCTAGAAAGTTGAATCCAGTCCTGATGTGAGGGGTCTCCACTGCAGATTTTAGATTTGCTCATATATAAGTAATTCCAGCACAATGATAGAATATGGTACCAGGAGGAGAGGGTAGGTGAAATTATATCACTTCTCTCCACAGCAGGCAAAAAGCAAAGTTCCTTTGACCCAGAAGGATGGTGTAATAGCAAGACACTTCAGGCTTTCCCCTTAACACAACAATGCACTGTCCTGGACTGAGACCAAGGGCTTACACTGCATTGCTTGCTTCCCACATTCTGTTGTCCTAGTTACTACATAAGCATTACAATGTATTAGTTCTGTGCATCGGTTATCTGCAGCAATAACTCTGATTTTGCAAAACATAAATATTATGTTTAAAAAGAGAAACTATGCCCTAACCAGATACAGAATCATGCTGCAAAAGCCAGTCTGTCCTCAAGAGCTGTAGCTCCTGAACAGTCCTGTTCCAACCCATTTCCACAACAAGCAAAAGAAATGTTGATTCATCCTTAAAATTACAACACAACACTGTCACAATTATAGCCAGCCAATTAGTCCTGATTTGGGAAGAAAGGATTTTGTGAAATATTAGAAGTAAACATATAATGGGACCTATCTGAATTGCAGGATCTGAATTTCAACTATCTCTGCCTATAGGATACCCAGTCTGCTTCACAGCGATACACTAGAACATGTCTGAGGGATGTTGAGACACACACAAGTTTCCACAGATGTAGGAGTCTCAGTTTTATCCATTTGTCTAGAAAATAAATAAGGTCTGACCTGTTAAGGCACAATAGTACTTATTTTTCCATCTAGTAGAGAAGACAACTTTTGGTGAAAACCAATTACAAATATATATAAGTAGCAGCCCTTAGGGGGGATGCTAAATCCAAAGCTATATATTGCTACTGCACTTCAGAAATTGGGATAGATTTATAATTGTAACCTGGGGTTCTATTAGGAGCTTTGCTTTGTATTGATGACTGAGGTTCTTGTAATAAGCAAATGCAGCTGCCCTTGACAATGGACAAGTCTCTGGGGAAGAGATGAGGATTGCATAATGAAGTTAATGAGGTTAACATAGAATGAAACTTGAATTCTATAAAATGAGCAGAGGAGGACACAATGTTTTGTAGAAGATCCGCATGAAAGCACATAACAGTCTCTCATCTCTCCAATGCTATAGAATGCTTTCATAATTAAAAACACTGTCAGGCCCTAAAGTATACACATTTCACAAGAAGATGTTTTAGTAAATACAAAACTAGTACAAACTTTTCCATTACATTTTTTCGGGGCTCTAAGAGGGTCTTTACTGGACAATGAGACTCCATTCTTTTATTTTTATACATATATATATATACTCACTATACACTTCAGAGGTGAAGGCTATTTTCAAGATGCAAACCTTTTTCTATGACAATAAAAATAATGAAAGTATTAATGATGACCTGTGTATTTTATTCCTTTATACTCTTCAAAGTTTGTCTAAAAAGAACAAGGGTTTAGGCAAGCAGTTTCCAAAATAGTAAACTAACTTTCACTTGTTCCAATCAGCATCAGAAATCTAGTTTTCCAACATCCTGAACATGTGTTTACTCAGTGATAACTGCTGGATCCGAACTACACTGAAGCTCAGGTAGCTCCTCAGACAGATCTTGAATATTTTTCCTTTCTAATGTGGAATAGCTTTTATGACTCTGCTTTCACTGAGCTGGGCTACAGGATCTGTACCCATTATCTGAGGGCTTCGCTAGGGGCACTTTCAATGTGGGAATGAGAAAACCTATGCAAGACATTCACCAAGACCTACTGCCTCAGAGGGAAAGCATGTGTCTGTCTCTTAAAGGGCTATGTTGGAATACACCATTTAATTATCTGGACTGTACTTAGTTTAGAAATAAATGGTGGGATCTCCACATGTGATCTACTCATGATGCAAAGGAGCTGCTGCTCACAGTAAGCTCCACAGATAAGTTCTCCCCTTTTTTCATATCTTTGGAAAAAAGCTAACACAGATAACATGTTTTATAGGAGTGGCTTTTGAATAACAGACCCATTGAATCTAGCAAAGAACTGACCTCTGAATCTGTTGGTAAATATGACACCAAATCATCCTTTGAGAAGACAGATCTGCTTATTTCAACTTATTTTGCTTTGTTCAAGTTTTACTTGTCATACAAAAGCTCCCATTCAAGTGGCTCCCTGTGGTGAGAATTCTCTCTGCTTTACTAAAACCCATCTCTGCTCATGGGAAATCACTTCCAGAGGAAATCAGAGAGGACCTAAGTTCCAAAAATGGATTAATCTTCATCCTACTATGTGCATAATCACATATTAACAAAGGCTGTACATAAAGAACTGCTCAACCTGACTCCACACTCGTAAGAACATGAGGCTGCCCATTTCTTTAGTTACGAGAGGGGAAGAGAATAAAAATCAAGGTTATTTAGAAAAAGGAAAGCTAATGCCATGAGTTGCTTCAGCAAGGATTAAAATTCCATGAACACCACGGCCAAAATAATTACAAGATTTTCCTATCAAACTGATGACCTTCATACCTGATGAGTGTCACAGCTTCTCAGTGACTCTGCCATGTCCTCACGACCAAAACAAGCAGCTTTGTACAAGAGCAATCAGCTGACCCTCTTGGCACGATCCAAGCACAGCAAGCCTTCAGTGATAGTTAGTACCATCGTTTGTCCAATATTTTACTCTGATCTCTCTACTCCTTTTGGAATATGTAGGGGCTCTTTCGTAATTTTATTTACCCTCTCAGCAAGATAGGTCTAACTCTCACCTGAGGCAAGACACAAGTTGATACATCCTGCTGCCATGTATCTGTAAATCAACTACAATACAAGGAAGAGAAGACTGGGGCTTGGAGCTGGCAAAGAACATATAAAATATTTATCTGAATATTTTAATATAATTACATAAAAATTTGGTCGTAATGACCTAATATTTTTTTTTTCATTTGACAACTGAGTGAAAAAAGTTGTGTGGGTCACAAATTCATCCTTCCAAAACCACCATTGCTGTAGGCACCCATCTGCAATCATGTTTCTAAGTAGAAAGAAATTTAACTTTCCTTTCAAACTCAGGTTAGGTGCACTGCACTGAAGGTTAGAGCGTGCTGCTACTGCCTGTGTTTGCCCTGCTGCAATACAAAGCCTCAGTGTCAAAAGGTGACAAGCCCATCAGCCCCACCAAAACTGCACTGAAGCAGAACGAGTAAGATACCAACCATTGTACAATTCTTAATGGTACCACAGTTAATGTGTTTACTTTCCAGCCTTATGAAAGCAGCCACTTGAAGCTCAAGCTTCATGATGCTGTAGAGGTTAACTTCCCGGCTTGGCTATAATTACAGTATTTTGTGGAATTTAACACTTCAGGAGAAGATGACACTCTGGTGTTTCCTGTAAAAACCAAGCCAGATGTTCAGCCTGTAATGTAACACAGCCCTAAATGCATTAGCAGGCAACAGCAAGTCTAAAGGCCTCCCAAAATGAGTAACATTTGCACTCACTGCAACGCTCCTCAACTTTCTTCACTGCACCCACAGTCATTCCCCTGAAACAAGCAGGAGAAGGAAACACCTCAATTCTCACATCACATTCAGAAAATCACTATTCTTCTCTGTGTCACCCCACTGTGCCTATGGGGTCTTCAAGGATCCAGGGAAGTTACACAAGGAAAAAGGTACAGTGTGTGCTGCCCACCATGTGTGCATCTGCTAGCACAGACACAGAGAAGTGGCAGTCACCTCGGCGTCTCTTGTCCCACGTACAGAACGGAGCGACCGCCTGCATTCACCCCAACAGAGAGAAGATCAAACCTCTACAGGCACAACATTCCAAGCTAATTTCTGCTCTTGACTTCTCTGAAGACAATTTCTACCCAGTCAGTGTAGCTACTCTGGATTCTTTATAACACACTACAAGGATTGATCTGGGCTCTTTAAAATTTAGCTGCTTTTACAAAAGGATACAGCACTGCTTGACTCTGACTCTATTCATAGATGCCTGAGCCATGCAGTCAGCTATATGCCTCAGAAGTGAGCATTGTGATGTTCCCTTCACTCCTATAAGAGAAGATTATTGATCAGTGGGCTGTAGATCACAGATACCATTTTTCCTCCTCCCTCAAACTGCTAAGCTATTTCACTCTGCACTCCATTTCCTCCAGTGCAACACATCAACCAGCACTGTTGGGGTTAAAGAGCAAAGTACATGCTATGGAAGTCTCTCCTTTCCCTATTCTTTCCACCCATGGGAACAGCTTCTGAACCACACCTCTAATTTAGGGTTAGCTTCTCAGGACACTCCAGCATCACAACTATTTATATCACAGTCTATGATGTGGCATTAAATATATGCATGTAGGTCTAAAGTGCTGGAACTCTGAAGCTGGTTCCACCCAGTCATCTGCTTCAGCAATTAGGCACTGGGATATCTCCTACAGGATAACAGCAGGAAAAGGCGGCAAAGGTACCAGCTGTGTGATGGGCAGTCTGGGTGAGCTCCCAACCTACTCCACCCCCTGCTGAAGCCTCAGTAACAAATCTGCAATGCCAATGAAGTGATGAGTATCTACAAGGACATTTGGCTCAATCAGCAGAGGTGGCACAGAGAACTAGACTGCTAGACACTGCCCAGACACTAATTCAGAGATAGTGTTGCTCCCTGTATTCGAGCCTGGCCAAGCTGTGAATAATTTCAAACACAGAGCTCCATAGGGGAGATCACAGCACTTACTCCATAGGTGTGGGGCTGGCGATTTCAGACCTGCTTTCATTTGAATTGAGTTACAAGTTTCAAGAAATCACAAAGACTCCTCCAAGCAGAGGTGTCATAAAAAGCAATTCTTGAGAAGTTTTTAACCCTTCAGGGTAAGAGGACTTAGATTTACCACAGCAATTAGTCACACAAAGCAGAAGGGAAGGATGCAGGAAACCAGTTTCAAAACTGTTGTGGCAACAGAAAACCTCCCAGCTCATCAGTAGCTGGGGTAGCAACTCCTAAGGGAATTGCCTGGAAAAACCTTGCACTTTTTGATGCTCTAAACCTGACACATTCAACCTGATGGATAGGCAGAGTATCTTCTTTCTGTGTTTGGAAGCATAGGATTTCCTTTGCAAAGCCAAATTGGAGGAGTATGTGAGAACCCATCACTTCCTAGGAAATACTGACTGTGCTGCACACGTGCAGAAAACCTGATGCTCTGGGTAGCCACATTTCTTGGCTTGTTAAGAAAGGCTAGATCAGAAGCAAAGGGAAAAACAGCTTGGCCATGAGGGAAAGTTATGGCTTGGGGTGTGTGTGTTCCCTTCAGCTCCATTTCTTTTCTGTCACTTCCACTATTCCTAATGTGCATGCAAAAAGGAGAGTGTTCCCAGTCCATTTCCCACAGGTTCACCTTTTCTATTGCTTCATTCCTGACTTGCTTTTTTCTTCTAGTATTTCAGTGCAGTTTCTCCTTCATTGCAGCCCTCTGCAAGCATGCACCTCCGCTGCAGAGGGGAGTACTCCGAGTCAGTCAGTACTTTATAAAGCAGGTCAATTGGTTACACGCGATGTGCTGAGTTTTCCCTCAAGACTGCTGCATGAAGCTCCTTCTCAAGGAAGTATTTGCAGTCTGCCTGGGAACCCAGTCAGATCCAGTGAAAGGAATACAAAGAAACAGGAAAAAATAAGCTTTTTCCAGGGACGATGAAAGTTCAAGAGGTGCAAAAAATCTCTTCTGCACAGAAAAGTGATTGGAACTACAGCTTTATTTTCTCACTGAACTCCGAGCACATGAAGCCTATTTTCTTCTTTTGTTGCAGTAACCAGTTACTAATAGCTCTCTGCTAAAGATCAGAAGGGCCTGCCTGTCTCCCTCTCTCCTGGCTGAAAAGAACATCTTATTCATCTCTAGCAGCAACATACAGTCAAAGCAAGAACTGAACATCAACACACATGAAATCAAAGCTATCTACAAAAGCAGCCTGCAGCCACAATGTGATTTAGAATTCAAAACACCTTTTTTAATTCTGCCCTGGAAGCACATGATTGATCCAGAAAGTATTCTAGTAAGATACATGAATGAAGGAAGAAGGCTCCAAAATTTCTGTGGGCAGCATCCTATTTGTTAATTTCATTTGACCCAATGAAATGACTTTAACTGGAATTAATTCCATTGCAAGCAATAAAAATGTAAAATATAGGGGCTGCATTATAAAATTACAATGATAGAGGTTAGCTCAGTTTGCATATGCCAGTGTTATCATTATAGTAAATATTTAGCATCTCCACCATGCAGAATAAGGCTGCAGAGGTGAAACCATCCTCCAGCCCAAGTGACTACAAAAGGCACATCCAGGAACATCTCAGTTAATGGGCAGAGCATGTCTTTTATACAAAAGAACTACCCCAATATTAATGGCTGATAGATGAGATCTTTAGGTCACTGACTGGACACAGATACCATATTCCTCATAGAAAGGGTGTTTTCATAGAAATGACATTCAATTCAATAGCTGACAAAGCGTCTTTGGGAAGACCAAGTGAAAATTATCTTTGTTTTTTTTCTTCTACCAAAATAGGTGATTGTGAGACTGTGGTATGTCACAAACAAAAAACAAAACAACAAAAAAAAAAAAAGTTGCAGAAACAGCAATGCAGGGAGAGGGACACCATGACACCCCACCTGTGTTGTTTTCAGACCAGGAGGTAACACATGTATCACCTTCAGAGTTCCCATAGCTGCCTTGGTGCCAAAACACCCTGGTGATCTCAGGCTGTAACCAGGGTTAACGCTTTAGTTTTCCCTTTCTTCCCTAGACTAAGATACTTCTTCAGACTTCAGATAGACAAATCCTGTGAGCAGCAGCAATTCAGTTTCAAACTCTGGGGTCTTACTGAGTATTTTTATTATTTATCATTTTCTTTGCAGACACATCTTTAAACCTTGTAAATGCTGCATTAAACAACTGTAAAAGGTCTTTAAGATGCAAGGAATACATGAGGATTTAAAAACTCCTCTGCATTATTCCAGCCCTCACTTTGATTTGGTGTCCGTAAGAAGTGAGTTACGAGAAGGAAATGCAATCATTTTGAGCTGCTCCTCTCCGCAGTGGTCTCATCTGGGAGAATGTACTATCAGCCAGAACCATCTCCTGGAGATTTGCCCTCATTTTCTTCCTGTGAACTTGTATAAAACTGTCTCCACTCGACTGCCTCTGAATAATGTACAACAACAGATGAGCGACAGCGAGTGCCAAGGGAGCTCCAGCCAGCAGCAGCTAAGTGAGCCCATTGCTGTGCTTCAGCTTATAAAAGCAGTGTGAGGGTATCAGAACAACACAGATTTAGTCCAGAAAGATCCATATTGTTAAAAAATACATGTGCAGCAAGAACAAAGACCACCTGATAGCACACTCCAGACTGAAACAGAATTGCCAACTAAGGTTCTGCTCAGTTTTCCAAGCTAAAATCCAGGCAACTCCAAAACCTGCACCAGATATTGCAAAGTGAAAAATCTGTTTTCCTGATCCTTTATATCCTACTTACTGCCCTCAGTGACTTCATCGTTGCAGAAAACTCTTTTTGGTGACAGATTTCATAAGCTGTTGTGGGGTTTTTTGGTTGTTGAGTTTTTTGGGGGTTTTTGGTTTGGTTTTTTTGTGGGAATTTGTTGGGTTTGGGGAGTTTTTTGGGAGGATTCAAGTATTGATACAAAAGCTGGATTCACACTTCAGAAAGTCAAATCCATGGAAAGGGGATCACAAGATTCATTCCACTTACACTTGAAATCTCACAACCACCCAGCCAATACACACCAACCCTGCACTCTTCAGGCAGAAATATGGCTGTATCTGTTCTCACAATAGCCTGAAGGTTTTGTACAAATGCCAACAGGACAATTGTGAGGAATCGCTGAAGGGGGCTGCCTTTCTGGAAAGAACTGAGTGAAGGTGTTTCAGCTGGAAAATTTTATTCACACATCTCATACCAGTGAGGCTGCTCACACTACCTACACAAAAGAATTCAAACTCCCAGGAGACAAGAAGGAGTCGCAACAGCCATGAAACACACAGAGCACAGGAAAGACAGAGCATGCACCATGCAGCAACATCACTAAGCTCCACTGAATCTGCACTTGACTTACACTAAAAGTCTATCACGTAACTTATTCCACCTCAGATGTGCTGAGATAGGATGCATGTTCCATGAACAGACAGCGTTTCCTCTCTAACACTGCCCGTCCTGGCTACAGGATACTCAACCATGCTAACTCACAGTGCTGAATCTCTCTCTCTCTCTCCTTGTATGCTATGACTGTGCTTTGGCTTCTGACAGAAATAGTTCCTTCCTGAAAAGCACAAGCCAGCATCATTTGTCTGCAATGAATCCAACTGAATTCATCCAGTTTACAGTAGAAGACAGTTTATCTCCATTGCACTACTTCACCCAACCGAACTCTGGGAGCTTGCTCCATCTCTACCAAGACAATTGGCAATTACTAATTTCCTTGACACTTTTTCTTAATACCCCATTTAAGTATGCACATATGTGTATGTTTTAAAATGCTGGTGTTGTTAGCAGGGACATTTTAACCACTGCATCCATTTGTATTTTTTACATTACTCAAAGTCCTACTAACATCCAATGCAAGCTGTTACTGTGATACAACTTCTTCACACTGGGCTCTTACCAGCTTTATGGTCTACAGAGAAAAAGAAATATTACCCAAACCAAGAGAAGAATTCCTGTTCCCTTACTTTGCAATCCTAGTGAAACATGAATAAGAATGAAAAGGGGCATCTGTTTACACTGGGGCAAGAAAGTATGAGAGTTCCACTGAAGATAGGGACAGCTGGAGTTTGTCTGATGTATAACTCCTTTACAGTGGTACCATATGGCTGTTGGTGCAGAAATGCAACAAAAGAGATCTTTGGCACATGTCAATTCCAGCTGCTAATGTGTAATCAATGCTGCTAGGAAGCAAAATGTTTCTTTCTTCTACCTGTCTTCAATTCCCACCTGAACCTAAAGTCCTTTTTCCCATTGTTCATCCTGTCCTCCCATGCATCTGCTGTCCACCTCCACCAGTCTCTTTCTGCTGCAGCAAAGAATCCCAGGTTGCACAGGGCCAATTGGTCACAGTAACAGAACTAGAAGTAGTCACTGGAATTGAGCATTTCAAGAGACAGTCAAAGGGCCGCCTGCCACGGGGCAATAATCCTTTCCAGGGATTTGGTTAAGGCAGCAAAGACAGCTCATGCAGCCGTCTGAAAGGCCTCATGAGATAAAATGTTCATGCTGGCAAAGCACAATGTAGCCCCTGTAGTTTGTGATTAAATCACGGAGATGACAGTGCAGAGTGAATTTATTCAACATTGTTTATTCCACATTTTTTCCATAGGCTTGAAAACAGAGGAAAGCAATAAAAATTATAAACAGACACTTCTTTCCTTAGTCAGGAATCTCTGCACAAAGGCCAAATCACCAAATTATATGGGAATACTGAGGGCTGGAAACGATGGGAGAGATTAACTACCCGGAGTAAAATTCTGAGCAATGCTTTCCCCAACCACAAGCAAAAGTTTGGGAGACACAAGCAGCCTCAATTTGGGGACCTGCTTTATTTCACACTCCATCAATGTCTGACAGTGTTGACTACAAGCAGGAGACATATATATATATATAGCATATATATATATATAATAGCATATAAATATATATAATAGCATGTATTTAAGATGCATCTGTCCCATGAATACCAACCCATTTCTTCTGCAGACCTGAAGTGTTCCACAAAATTTCTAGAGGATTGCTCCAAACTAAAGAAAATGTCATAAGTTGTCAGACTCCATGTCATTCCCAGACTTCATGGGTTGCGATCAAAACAGTTGCTTACAAGAGGTGAAATCTTCACTAGGTTTTCACAGGCATGACTGGGTGCATCTTGCTGGTGTGGATAGCAAGGTGTGCTGGGCACACAACCAGACATTCACAGAAAGCTGGTCCCACCACACATCTGTAATTAGTAGGAATCTACATTTGATAGCAGGCAGTGCAGTAAGTTATCCAGTGCCAGAACACTTGGCTGTGAGAAGTTATAAATGCAACAGTTAGTTAACAGCTGCATTTGCACTGCAGAGACAATTTGCGGACAACTGGTATCAGGGAGCCAAATGTCTCCCTTGCAACAATGCCTAATCCACACAGCACTACAGGAACACAAAGAACTACCAGCTTTGCCTCAGCTTTCTGGATCCCTTCCCTGCCAGACAATAGCAGGAAAACCTGCTGCTTGTCCCTTCCCCAGTAGCACCAACACAGGTCTGCCTCTCAAAAACAACCCTGTACCTGGGAAAGACAATTCCAAGCCATCAGACAGACACAACATCAGGAATAGAACCAAGTTAAGAGGAACTGGCAGAATGTTACGACAGTACCAGTTAGAGAGGCTATCAAAATAACCACCCCATTGAAGGGCTTCCCTCAGCCTGATTTCTTATGCTGAGGCAAAGTGATGTTGGCGTTGTAATGCTACAGAGGAGTCAGAATGACCTACTTTCACTCTCTACAAGCTGGGACACATACTATTTCCTATTAATAATATACACACTTCAGTTTAAATCATGTGCTATAATCTGAATATTGCTTTAGTCCTTAGAGTAATAAAAAACCCAAAAACCTAGTTTACAGAAACATCTTTAATACATGAGCATTTCAGATGTTCGCCACAGATTCATGACATAAGGCTTGGTCCCAAAGAACACATTCATTTTCTGTTGAGTCCTTACTGAAGTTAGATCTCCTTTACTTCAGTGAGTTTGGCAGATTATTCCATGAGAACCCCTAATCTGCTCTCACAAGTTATGAATTTTGTAGAGATGTTGTTAAAGTCAACAAAGCATCCTTTGAGTTCCACTAAGGTCTTCATTACATTCATAAACATTAAGAAAACCTTTTCCCATGCCAATATTCTAAAGGTACATGTTGGGAACAAACATGACAGCTTTATCCTATCCTGTCAAATCACTGCCTGCCCCCTGGTTCCCAGGAACCTCACACACACAGAGCATCTTCCAGCCTAAACAATTCAAAAATGTTTTCAAAACTTTAGCTGATGTTTCAACTATAAGGTTTTACTTTCTTGCCAGAAGCAAGAAGTAAAACAGATGTACAGAAGTTAGTGGGGATTACCTCTCATCAGCCAGCAGAGGTTACTAGAAACACACAATTATGTGCACACTGTCATTAGGAGAGTAGGTAAACTCTTACCATATAACCCAAAAGAAAACAAGAACACTTCAGAAACTTCTGGCCAGCCCAAAAGTAAAAGTCCTGACTCCTTTTGGGTGTCTCCATACTGTAAAATAATCCAGGAAAAACTGATCAGGCATTTGTAATTTTCCAAAGCAAAATAGGAACCAGTTGAGGTTATCTAGGCAAAAGATCAAGAAAAATTCAAGCAGCAAACAATGTACTTCCAAGCCAAACAACAACTGAGATTCACAGAGCCTCTCTGCAAAGCTCTCTGAGAGCTTGGCCTGGGGAAGAAACCCTTCGCTTAGTAGAAAGGCCTGTCGACTCAGCACCATGAAATTGAATAGAACCTCTCTTTGTGGCAGCATCCAGGGGAGAAGGACAAAGGGCCTCTGCCACTGCAGCGTTTCTGAATGACAGAGGCCTCCAGCACCTCCAGCACTCCTCCCACCAGCAGCAGAATCCCAGGAAACTGAGTGCTTATTCATGACTTGGGCTCTGTCCATTTTCTGAATTTCCCCCTGCATCCTTCAATGCCGAGCATTTAACAATATCTTCTTTTAGCTTGCCTCTTGTCTGCCACTTCCGCATTTAATTGCAAGTTCATGGGTATTAAGTGGCCTGCACAGCTGAACTAAGTCATCTCGACTTGAAGGCTCCCTTTCCTCATAAAAGGGGAAACAGTTCTTTGTCTGTCTGTCTGTCTCCACTTCCCTTTCCTTGGCCACTTCTCCCCTTCCCCCTCCCTCCTCTCCATTTTTTCTCTTCCCTGTTCCCTTTCCCAGCCGACGTTTTCTGCCTCCCTATCAATCACATTCGCGCTCCTCAGAGAGGCCGGTGGGCGCAGGGAAGGCAGGCAAAGCGCTCAGCCACTGGCACCTGTTCTTAGCGCGGCTGCCCGGCTTCCGCAGGCATCTCTCCTCCGCGTCACAGCCGCGGCAGCACAACCAGCCAGCTCACTGCCAACCTCACACTCAACGCGTGGGCAGGCGGCTCTGTGCTAACTGACGTACCTGAACAGCACCTCCCTGGTAACTAAACCTTTGCAAAGCTGGGCTGTCCTTCCTGCTGTACAGCAAATTTCAAAGAAAAATACGTAGAGCAAAGATGTAACTTCAGAGACACAAGTATGGAGAAACAGCAGTAAGGATAAACAACAGACACTGATTTCCCCCTTGCAACATCAGTTCTGGCTGCAGTGATGTCACTTTCTGCTCTTGCTCACAGGGCAAAACTCGTTTCTTAGCACTGTCTGTAGTGTGTAAAAAAAACCACCCAAACAACCAAACAAAAAGCAAAGAGGAAACAAATCTAGTGACAGGTGTCAGTGTGAAAGGACCTAGACTCCATGCTGGACTCTTTTTTGGCAGTTGGTATGCCAAAAAGGGGAAATCTGGTGCCAAAACAAAGAGCCATAGTAAAACAACCATCACCCATGTGAAAACCAAGGCTCAAACCCCCGGGGTTAATTAGTTAATTGTGCCATATGACAACCACAATTTCACCTCTTTCTTTCATCTCCCCTCTTTCCAAGCTCTCCAGCCACCTGCAATGCCATCACCTTATGCAAAAATGGCAGCCCTTACTAAAGAATCCACCCCAAAACACCACAAAAGGCAAATTCATGGGGTACATACACTTACCACTGGACTCCTATTTTCCACTGGCATTCTGCTCACAGGGATCTTTGTTCACTCTGGCTCACAAAACTCAACACTAATATTAAAACTTACTCTCCTTTGGAAAAAATAGAAGCATATTACAGATAATTATTAAGTAGGCTTCATAACCACTCTGTACAATCATATTCTTGCTCCACAGGAACAGGCAGAGAAGAGTAAGCTGCCTACCCTAATTCATCTACTGAACCACTGTGAGGGCAGGAAGAGAATCTGAGCACGAAACTCCGTCTGTTAAGTCAGTGACAAATCTCTGAGCTCCTGCCTCAGCCACTGCCAGCTGCAGCGCCAGCTCTTAGAAGGGGCTCCTGAATCATCTGCCAGCACCAGAGACAGTCACCTGACACAAGAGTTATGTCACAAATTTGGGATAAAACACTATCCCCACTGAAAACACCGGATTTACGAGGCCATCAGGAAAATGCTGGTTTCTATTCACAATATTCTCTTCCAACGCAAAAATGCAGAACAAGACTTTAAAACAGAAGTCTGAAACTAAATTAATTGTGTTGGAGGAAATTCCTGGGGTTTGATTGAAAATTTTCATATACAGAAAGAAATGTTATGATCTGGAGGAAAAAATAATCAGGAAACATCTTAATTTTCAATTAAGCTACAAGTATGATGAATAGGTGATTCAATTCAAATATCTCATTGGAAGGAGCAATTGAAGAACCTACTTTATGGGTCTGGGGTAAATTTTTCCCCAAAAGAAAATCTAACAGGCAGGGGAAAAAGAAGCAAAGAAACCTCATCTACTGCTTCTTTCAAAACCTTCAAAGTTTCCAAAAATATAAATGAAATCAAGACAACTTATTCTTTCAAATCAATAAAAACAGGGCAAGCCAGACACTTCTGTCTGACCCCCTTCTTTCTTTCACTTCAAGACCCCAACAACTCAAGCCTTGCCCAGCAGCTCGATAAAGAATGTCACAGCATGTGGAAACAATTGTGACTTCCCTGGTAGGAACAACAAAAATTACAAAAGCTGTAAGTAAACTCAATTTGAGGATATAACAAAAACAATCTTCTTGTTCTATTTTATTCCAACTTGTTAAGAAGCAGTGCAGAAGGGAGAAGGTATTCCCAGCAAGGGTTAGTACAACACTGAGTGCTCTGCTGTGAGAAAACATAGTTGTCTATTTTTAATGTGGCTGTTTTGGCCAACATTGACATGGAATTAGGAGACTCTCCCCAGTTTTGGAGACCTATGTGATTTAAAACAAACATTTACAAAGTTTGCTCAGCAGTACACTGCACAAGATACAAAGAAAGGCCAAGTCTGTATTCCAAACAGCCTGTCTCAGCACTCCACTAACAAGAAGATGACCCGAAGCAGTAAAGTCATCTCCCTGCAGAGCTGTAAGAATAACAGGGTAACACCAGAAAGTGGCTTGCTCAGTTTGTTTGTTTGTTCCCGTGTTCTCTGTCTCTGCACTTTACACTCATCTCCTCTGACTGGGAGTGTTCATGACATGCCTATGACTCTCCACAACATTTCAGAGGTGTACACAGAGGGGCAGTAACACCAAAGTCAAACTCCTCCAAGGAACATATTTCAGGTCTGCCCTCAGTTAACATTATATTGTTGTCAGAAGAGTCAATTTTTAACAGTTTGTCACTGCTAGGGACTCTTAGATAAGACAGGTGAGGCAGAAGTAACTCTTCTCCCAGTCTTATTTTGCCATAATCAACTAGTAGTCCACAAATATCAATGTCTTCTGATGTCACAAACTCTTCCAGGGGCTAGTTTTATTAACATTTTGTCTGAAGATATTGAACACATTGCTTGTGTTGGAAGCTCATGGAAACAGAAATATCAAAAAGCTGCAACACCACTGCAAGGTGACAGAACAACTGCCTATCTGCTGTAGGAAAGAGCTCCAGCCTCTGCTTTACCAAGCACTTAAGACACTTCTGATGTTTTATATCCATTGAAACAAGTCAAATTGACTCAGCAATGCTACACATCAAAGCATGTATCTGTTCTGTAGCTGTCAACAGTAGCAGGAGGTCACCATGAGGCTGTCCTACATGTTCTGTGCAGTGTGGCACTAACACTCAAAAGCAGGTTTGGCCAAGTTTCCTGACCCTGAATGTGTGGAAGGTGATGGTAAAACATTTCCATTTTGCACAGCTTTTTTCCTGCAATGCAACCGCTGTGATCTGAACGCTCAGGACAAAAACTATCAGCATCATTTTTACTCCAGCAGTCATCAGTTATTCAGTCTCCCCAAAGGCAGCTACTAATGGACTGAAATGTATGCACAACACAGAGCTCTGTCCCATGAAGAGGCACAGTTCAGCCTTACCATGAAAGAGGACAATGCCACCCGCACTTCTCCTTTCTAAACTGCTGGCAAGATTTCTACCTAGAAAAACAAGCAGCTGGATGTGTAAACTGACAATTATGGACCAAAAATGAGCTATATGACAAATAATTCAGAACAGGAGCCTACCAACCAGAGAGTTTAGCCATCCTTCAAGTCAAATGGGTTTTTTGGTATTGGGAGTGGGAGATGAGGAGAGTGGTATATTAATTCTTTGCCTTTTGAGTTCTGAGCTTTTCAGTACTGGTACACTTTCATTCCACAAGCTGGTTTCAATCTCACTGAAGCACAGACCTCACCACACACCTCTGCTGTACAACTGTGGGGTTTTCTATTCTGCTCTCCAGAATAAAACTTTGTAAAACTGAAGCCATCAAAGACCTCCTCAAAGACCTTGTGTAATAAGAACTGTTTAAGAAAAACACTAAGGCAAGTTACGCTCCAAAGGTGAGGTTTTGTTTCTAGTATGGAGAACAAAGGAATGTAATTCCATAAACAGATAACAGAGTGAAAAGAAAGTATCATACAATTTGTAATGCCTCTTTTAAGTCCACAAGAGAAACCAAGAAGGATAGTGTGCAAGTTGAGAGTGGTCTTGAGTAGCTTGGACACATCTAGTCAACACGTGTACCATTAAATGAGGCTGGCACACTGCTACACATTCTGAGAAACCACATCCCCTATTACAGATAGAGCTACTGTCAGATGTCTCCTGATACAAAGCTAGTAATTATTACTAATGGTATCATTAATTGTCATTTTACTACACATTGTAAAATAATCTTTTGTTCTCATTAAACTCAAAGAGCACAAAGTCTCCTGGAAACAGTTATGACAAAATAACAATTAAGTCTAAGCAGCTCTTACACGATGCTTGTGCTGCAGTGGCCCACAACAGGATCCAATCCCACAGACTCAAGGCATTTAAAGAAGCACAACCTTGATACAGCAAAAATAACCAGGAGTTCTGAAAGGAGATCTCCTGTAAACAGCCCATCAGGCATATGCTCAGGCAGATCATATCTTGCAAACAGATTTCAGAAACAGACTTCAGAAAACAGCACCATCTGGATCAAATTTGCAACTCTATCCATGGATACGAAGGGACAGTTTGTGGCACCACTGCAAGCATATCCATAAAAACGGGGAACATTGGGTTGAGTGCTAAGGGGGAAATGCCATCTACGAGAGTGAATAATGCAGCAGCTGTACCACTGCAAGGAACCCACAGCAAAACAAAACGGGCCAGAGCAAAGAAGACTGGCAATGAGGCAACTGGATACCAAGAACATTCAAAAAAGGTGAAACTAGACAGGTTGTAATTGTAACTTATCCTCTGTGAAGAGTTAGGACCAGGCACATAAGCCAATTTGACTGGCAACATCTAGTTCCCCCAGTAGAATCTGCAAAGGGAATTTCCATGTATAACTGAAAATGGTCCAGTGGTTTATACCTTTGATAATCCAGGCAGACAAAACATGTTGCTACTCTTTTGACCCAAGTGACTAGCCAAAAGTGTAGGGGAATTGCACACACTGCCAAGTAGGACAAAATTCTTGATCAAGTTCGGTGATTTTGTGTATCTACAACACAGAACGAGGTCTAAGACTGTGCTCCTCATATGATGGAGCATAAACCAGCTTAGCTTGAAGCACCAAAGCTGAACTCCCTAACTTTTCACTAAGATATACTGAAGAGCCCTCTCAAATTTCAGTGAGATAAGGGTTATGAATATGTAACATAAGGCAAGAGGAATATTTTTGGCCTCTTCTCCCGTGTGGCCTCTTCTCCCGTGTAGACAGCGACAGAACTAGAGGGAATGGTATCAAGCTGCGGCAGGGGAGGTTCAGGCTGAACATTAGGAAGCACTACTTCTCTGAAAGGGTAGTCAGGCACTGGAATGCACTGCCCAGGGAAGTGGTGGAGTCACCAACCCTGGGGGTGTTCAAGGAAAGACTGGACGTTGTATTGAGGGACATGGTTTAGTGGGAGCTAGTAGTAATAGGTGAATGGCTGGACTGGATGATCTTTTAGGTCTTTTCCAACCTTGATAATTCTGTGATTTCTGTGATTTCTGTGAAATAATCTGATAGGAATGCTGCCTAAAAGTGATTTTAAAAGCATTTGATTAATTTCTCTCCACTGTTTAAAATCAAAGAATGAAGGAAATCAGGACTGTGAGATCAGAATTCCACCCTGGACATCAAGGCAGGTGCACAGTATCTTTTACACTTCTGTCAGCAGTCTCTCTCATTCATTCTCAACAAGAACTAGCTTCAGAAACTTCATGACATTCCCTTTATATATTCCACCACTTCATTGTCCTGAGTTTTTGCAAGCATCTACTGATTTTCTGTTGCAGCAATTGAAGCCCATTTTAAACCCTATCAACAATAGAGGAACATACCTGTTTTTCTTTTTAGGATACCAAAAAACTGGGAAGATGTGCACAGAACTAGAAATTGTCCTGCCAAGCAAAGAACTTCAATAATAAAATTAATAATTTAAAAAATATTTCAATGTCAGCCATGCAGGTGCAAGAATCTGAGTTGTGCACAATTTTTATCAGATTAATTCAAAAGAGCTTTCCAGCACTGAGTCATTCTTGCTTTATAGCCCATTCATCTTTTTCCCAGGTCCACAGCCTCCCATGGCCTTCTTAGTCATCCCATATGATGATTACGCCTATCACCAATACAGATAAACAAAAAACCAACTCTGGCATCCAGCTGTTTATTCAGCAAAATACCTGTGCTGTGATCACCATGCTCATTTCCTAGGGAGCAGAGCCAAGGCACAGCATTCACACCCTGGATGGCAAACCCAGACATGGAAACATGGATTGATCCCTGCTCTTGTGTACAAATACTTTGGGCCAGCACACAGGGAAAGATATGAAGCAGTATGTCACAAAAAATGGCATTTCAGTTTCTTCAGATGCTCTTTAAAGAGAAAAGTACATCTCCATTCCTGAGTCTCCTGATTGGATTTGTTAGCCTATTTTCTTCTCTTTGCAAAGATTGTCTTTGAATTCCCTTCCAGGGTGTGCCTGTGCCTTACTGTGCCCATTCTTGGCTTTGCTGTGACCTCATCTGTTCTCCAACTATCACCCAGAAACAAAGAGAAATGCTTTCTTGTTGCTCCCCCATAGCCAGCCCTTAGACCAATCATGTTATTTCTGCATCTGAAGAGATTCTGACCTCAGTTTCTTCCACAAATTTGTAGATTCCATATTTACCTCTTAAAATTACGTGCAGCAGGGACTGAAGCTTCTACTGTGTTCCCACTGCTGAAGTGAATCTATGCATCTTAATGAAAGATTTACATAGTAGTAACAAAAAAGAGCTAATTGTTTTGGTTTTATTAGTTTTGTTGAAGAAACAGCCACTGCAACTGGACAATTTGTGACTTGGAAAGCAGATAGGAGCTGCTGAGGAGGAGCAGCATCATCTAAAATTTAGCACCACACTCTTTATGCATGAATACCCTCCATAACTCACTCCAGACGCTGCCAAGATTTCCAGCTCATGCATGCTTTAGCAGTTGGTACTACACATCAATAGATTATGAATTTGGAGTTATGACTGCAGTGTAAACTCATCAAGACTCCATTTGAATCAGTAATAGCCAAGAATTCATTACTAAGAAACAAGAATCCCATGATTCTGCTATCTTCTGGAAGGTAGGTCCCATTAATAAAAGGGCAAAGAATATATGTGGTGTGGGAGGTACTACACAGGCATAAATTTTAGAAACTAAAAACATAAACGCACAGAAAGCAGGGAACTGCTCCAAACTAGCAGCAATCTGCTGCCAAAGATGTTGCTTCAGTAGGATAGGGCCAGTAGTCCAGCCAGGCCTCATCTCTTCCTTTTCCTGGACAGCAGGTAGGGTGCAGTACCATCCTGCCATGGAGCGCACAGACCCCAGGCCCTGCACAAGCAGGGACTGACACACAACCCATCTTTTTGTACAGGTACAAACCTAACTGATTCCCTTCCCTCTTCTGGTGTGTGCCCACCCCTGACTGCACAACAAACCAATTTCAGAGATGTTTCAGAAATGTCACCACTTCTGTTTTGTAGTAACACCTGCAGAATTAAGCTTTTACATACAGACACAGGCCATGAATTCAGCTCAATCTGAAACCTGTACGAGACAATATTCTTCTTTTCTCATGCCATCTTCTTTACATCTTCAGATATATATAAGCAAAATGACTGAGAACATTTACATGAAGGAAAAAACCCCTTTATTTCTCAGCAGTTCACACCCCTCTGCTTATTTCCCTGAAGGTTAAAACAAATACTAGAAGCACTTTGAAAATAGTTATTTTATACAATAATCACTACAAGGGGCAGCTCCAAACAGAGCTGGGAAATTAACAGTAAGGGCAGATGAATCCAGGAAAAAGCAGGGGTTTGTGCAAGTAACACCAAAAAATAACAAATAAACCCCCCACCCCGTCCCATAGCTCTCAAGATTAAATTAACTTTTCAGTATTCACCCATAACTCTCTATCACAAGGCCTTTATACAATTACTTTCCTCAAGTTCTAGACCCATGAAAACTTTCTAGCTGATGGTATCGGAGATGAAAAACTTGCCTATTTTTCTGTCTCATACTAACCCTCTCCTGCCCACACCCATATTCCTACAAGAGAAAGATCAGATGGAGAATGGGCTTTTCATAGTTACTCGCCATCTCTCTCCTGAAATACATCCTGCCTAAAACCAGTGAGAACTTCTTCACTGGGTATGTAGTTTTGGTATGCACAACATGCACACCTCACATAGATCTCATTTCAGTGTTGATTAAAAAAAGATGTGGAGAGAGAACTTGCTATAGGATTTCACTGCAGATCAGAACTTCGCTCCACATTTGAAACTAGTCTGAAATTGATATACATCTTTTCTCTTCCTTCTCTCACTCCTACAAACAGAGTAACTCCTCCAACAAGGACAAAATGTGATAAAAGGTCTGCCTCATCAGGCACAAACAGAATCCCATTTTCAGAAGAGTGATGTTAATGAGATCTATATATCACAGAGCATCAAACCTTTTCCTTCCAAGTACTCCAAAGCAGATCAGCTCTTTGCAGAGGCATCCTAGAATCCTTACAGCATCACAGAGCCTCATATGAGGTATGTGCTAGAAGTAATGCTGATGCCTCTAATTGGAGAGACATTCCTGGTGGACAGCATTGTGCAACCTATCCAAAAGCTTCTAAAGGCAACAGAATCGCTCCAGAAAAACAGGAAAGTTTGACAACCAAGTATCATGCCACCAAGACATCCAACATACAGGGAGGTCTGTAGCGAGTTCACATCACTGCCATCATGTTTCATTGCTAGAAAAGAGACACTTTTTTTCCTTTCAAGAAAAGATTTATATAATGATGAGTGAAGTGAGAAATTATTCATTTAGGCAATTTCGACTTTAATGTGCATTAGAATGGACAGGTAATATATCTCTAAGAAAGAAACTTTGCAATGAAAAGACTGTGAGATTTTTGTCACTAGCGCCACAGCTGGTGTATCATTAATCAGAAAAAAGTGTGATCAAGCCCAAATGACTCCCCACATACAAAAATAACACCCTACAAAATTTGTTTTCACTTCATCCAGAAGTCAACCCTTCTGACCAACTCCACCAGCTCAGATGAAACTTGCTTACACAGCAAACACAAGCAACAACATGAGCCTAGAAAACAGAAGCAGACTAAGACAGCACGTGTTTCTCTTCCTTCTTTGAAACTGTCACTCAAATATCAATTTATTTAACACTTCTTGATTCCAAAAAGCAAGCTATAGGTTTATGATGGAGGTTCATTGTAGATGACTTAGGTGACCAGCCAAAGGATGGAAGAGCGAGCAGAGCTCAGTCTAGCTGGGAGCAGTCATACAACAAGGCCACGCCTGAGCTCTTCTACCCTCACAGCTGCTGCCCTTACACAGGCCAAGTAAAATATATAAAATATCCACAGAGTACTGTCAGCCAGCCTGTGGACACAGCACCAACCCAGCCCTCCAATGGAGCAGCTCTGGCAAATGCTGTGTTTGAAAGTCCCCAGGTATTTTCCCCATTGCTTTCCTGGTGTTTACTCTGTCTAAACCATAGACAGCAAAATAGACAAGTACCTAATCCTCAGCCACTCAAGCTGGCATCCTACAGATAGCTATAAACTGTTTATTAACATGCATTTGGGCTAAGGACTGTGAGTCTCATTTGCAATCTGCTTTAAATGAGAGCGCTGAAGTGAGTATTGTCCTCCACTTGCTGCTCCTCCCTTTCTTCTGAAGATCACACCTCTGATTCAGGCAAGGCTGCACAGAATGTGCATCTGCTGCTCAAGCACTGCCCTCTGCAACTCAGGATTTAAGCAAACCATTGCAACCTTTAGTCTGCATTTACACAATAAGCTGGAAACTGCAGCAGCTGAGGATACAAACACCAGGCATCCATACACACCGTGGGACTTAACGGTACGGTATGTGGCAGGGCAGATAGGCACAGTGGTGACTGTCATGATCACCTCATTTCAACACATGTAAAAACATAAATCAAAACCCAAAACAGTGAAGCAGAGTGAAATAGGTGGGAATATCTTCTGGTTTGATCTACTGTACTCTAAGATGGGGTTCTAGGACAATGGTGTCTCATACACTGGCATTTCCAATTGTTTGCAAAGGCCAACTGATGTGTTCTGCTCTGCACCAACCAGTCCCAGTGGACCTTCATGTGTCCATCTCCTCTGGGCAATGTAACAGCATCACTTCCCAAGCAGCAGGTATAAAAAGGCTGGAAACCGTGTTCTTTCCTTCCCCTTGGACAGGGGAACCTCCACCCTGCTCCAAACAGCTGGAGTGGAGCAAACATGGAAATATACATGACAACAACCAAGAATTTGTGATGTGGGAAATAGGGTGCAACTGGAGATTGTACTGGTGTGGGGATGCTGAACAGAATTAATTGGAACACTCCCAGTTTAACTCCATCTTGGACTGCAGTCTCCATCCTATCAGGTGTCTCAAGTGTAAGTCTTGGCTTTCTATAAAGATCACATCAGCTAGGATGAGAGAAAAGGAGGAGTAATGGTCCCATGAGGACATTACTCCACCTCTCCCCAAACCACCCTCCCTGAAAATCTCACTACTTTTTTATTCACAAGGTTCAATAATACCATGATTCACAGAGATAAGTTAAGCTGCTGTTTTTATTTTGGGACTGCATTAGTTTGAAGAAGGCAGTAGTGGCCTCTGACAGAGTCAGAGCTGGTAAACAAGTCTTTTTACATGAAAATAAAGATAATTAGGACAACACTGAACAAGAGTGTTCACTGAAGACGTATCTTTAAAATGAACAAAACAGAGGCAGCTGAAGCCTTGGAAGATCAGAAGCATGCAGAGAGGTGCAAAACATACCAAAACCAACCTCCCCTGACCCAAAGGGTGTGTCTGTGCAGTGAATTTCAGGATTCAACTATTTCTTTAACTTGCTTTTAAACTTGAAGTCCAAATCTTGAAGCTAAAAAAGTTACAGAGGAATCAATTTCCTTTCTGTGGCATCTCTGAAGTTCCAGCTCCTCACAAAAAAAAAAAAAAAAAGAAAAATCAAGAAGTACAAGAAAGCCACACAAGTGGTGTTCCATAGAATGACTTTTATAACTAAACTTTTTTCTAAACCTCCCCTTAGATTCAGGTTGGCCCTAGACAGTTTTACTCAGCTGGAACAGACTGGCTTTTCATGCTGAACACAAGGGCAGCAGCAGCAGTACATTCAAACCACTGATATTTTCATTTCATTTCTGTCTTTTAGACCCTTTGTGCTGCAGAACTTGACTCACTTGACTGCAGAACTCACTCACTACTTTGAGCAGTACTTCTGCATAGTGTTGAGAAGAATTAGTTTCAGCAGCTAACACATACACAAGCAGACTAGGCAAGTGTGAAACAACCAGATGTCTAAGTGTTTGCACTTGCACTTGCTGAGACTGGAGCATAAGCACAACTGTTCAGACAACTGCCACTGAGTAACTCTGAGACATAACACAGCTTCTTTATTTACATTTTTATTACTCGCTGAGAGCAATGGGAAGCTGCTGACTGGCAATTCCCAAAGAGCCCAGACTTACATTCTACGCCATATGTTCACATAGTGCTACAGCAGGAAAACTCTCCTAGCAGACTCTTGCATCCAGCAGAGGTAGTTCCACCACAGAAAGTTGCTAACGACTCCCCCATCCCCATTGATTCTTGGTCTGAACAAGTTCTGATCTATGCTTCTGATCATGCCTAACAGTCCCCATGGAACTCGGCTAAGACCACCAATTCATCAAGCTCTAACTGCTGGGGATGTGTCAGCTGGTTGCCAGAAGACTGAAATACAGAATTAAAATTCTTGCTGCACTTTTTCCACAAAGAAGCTCTGCTTTTTCTCCTAAAAGAGGTAAGTAATGAAGACAAGATACTTAGCTTCAGTCGCTGGCTCTGTTAGTTTTACTTTCCCTGCAGCCTTTGGACAAGTCATTTTGTCTTCCCATGCCTCAGTTTCTCCACCTGCTAAACACTGGGTTTCTATTTTGAGATAATACAGCTGAGAAAGTGCTACAGAAACACAGCACAGTATTGTTACTCAAGGCACTTCAAAGCAAAATCTTCTTCTCTAAGTAAAATACTCTGAGACTTTTCTTTCCTCTGGCTCAAGCCAGTTTCTATACCATGCTGGCCCAGCAGCTCACCCAGAACCACATTAAAAGAGAACTGATGTCATGCAGCCTTGCGTCCAAACACACACCACCTGGACATAGCAACTGCTGCCACTGCAGTTTAATTCCTGCTTGCTGATTGCAAATTTCAGTTCCTCTGGTTGTGTGCTGTAAGAATTTTGATTCATACTTTACTTTCCAAATATTGTGGCTTTTCTTGTGCAACTGCTTAAGCAAGCTGCATGGGGCTGTATTGTGCAAAAGCTCTTAGGATGCACACATACACACTGCACACACTGTAACAGACAAAAGCAATCTTTCTAGCTTTATTTTATGTCAAGATGCATAATAAGCTGTTTTTAAATGGGGAAGGAAATAGAGGGCACAGTGAACTTCCCAGATGTACCTTGCTGTTCATGATGTTCATATTCTATACATTGAAAAAGCTGACACTGCAAGGTGACAGGCACCTGCTAGAACAGGCTGAGCTTTCCAAGCTTCAGCACCCCACAGGATAAAGTCCATAGAGATAGCAGAATCCTCAAAAGACACTCTACCAGACATCATGCAAAACAGAGTATTGTCCCAAGTCTGTCTTTTTTAACTTTTCCTCCGCTACTCAGTGTAACTGCAGAAAACTTCCAGCACCCTTCACCAGCAATCCCATCCATAAAACAGTTTCATGAGCTTGATCTGTTCACCATGTCTGAATCAAGATGTATCTGAGTGCATTAAATATTTAAAGAAAGAGAGGCTTAACAGAAAAGGAAAAAAGGAAAACATGCATCTCTTTAGGGAATGTTTTCCTCACCAAGAAGAGTAAGAAAGCTTTGCCCTGTTTGGCAAGCATACAAACACCAAACCCAACAATAAATGAAAAGCAAAGTAATAAAGTGTGCATAATTTGCAATTTATAACAACAAGAACTGCCCACAGCTGATTTTTTCAGAGAACCATCATTGTTGGTGAATATTGAAAGACTATGTAATGATGTAGATGACGTAGTGTGTCTGCAATGACATGTTCTAATTCCAGATATACTCATCTCCTTTTTGTCTTCTTCCAATCATCTAGAACCAAACACTCTTTCCAACTGCATTTAGTCCAAAAAGCCTTGATGATACTTGGAATTTGCTGGTCCATTTCTGTTCTGAAATCCTTTTTGCTCCTGGTCCCTAACTTCTAAGTGCAGTTATGCTGCCAAATGCTACTTCCAAGTGCTGCACACAGGAGGAGGAATGCACGGACATGAAAAAAAACGTGTGTGCAGTAAGATTATCTGTCCTTGTGCAACAGCTTTGCAATCTGCTGCAAGGGAGGCAATGGTACACCAAGAATGCGGGTGCAGTGTGAAGGCCAGAGGACTGAATGCAGCAGACTTCTAGAAATTAAGAGGCAGCAAAGCTGGAGATCTGACTCAGTAAAAAGCCCAGTAAAACTGATATAGCAACACAAAGCACTGGATTTGTGTGTGCCTTGTACCATTTAATGTTGGCAAATCTCATTTTTCAACTATACCTCCCCAAAAAGTTCTGTGGTCCATATAGCCATTTATTTATAGACAAGTTTTCAAATTGCGTTTTCCTCCCGCGAACAAAACATCTGCACCAATGCAAAGGAGATGTGTATTTGCATTTGCAACAGCAACAGTTTCACATGTAAAGGTTTAAGAGCCAACAAAGGAGACAAACTCTGGGAAATTTGTCTTCCCAAAATCCATGTCTCCTTTTCCTGTTGAGGGATCATGCCTCTGACAACTGAATGGTCATAGCAAACACACTTCTGCAGCTCTCTTTCGAAGTCTTCCCCCAGTGTTCTTCCCTTATTTTGTGTCTTGTCAACACCCTCTTCTCACAAACAGCTGCTTCCCATCCGAGCTGACTTCTGAACACAACAGAGACAGAACCACCAGCACCCGGAGTGATAGGAACTAAAAAATTAAATGCAAGTATCCAGTGATTATCATTTGAAGCCTTTGATTTACTTCCCTTTTTACTGCAGAAAATAAAACAGACATGAGTAAGCAGCACTTCATATGAAGGACCAAAGTGCTACTATATCTCAGCACACAACTGGTAGTAACAACACTCAGAATTAGGTAATTAACATTCAGTTCCCTTTCACACTCTCTTAAAGTAGTCCCTATCCATTCAAAATATATTTCCTTTCTGTCTCCTCCTCCACCAATCAAGAAAACAGAAGACTTCAAGCAATGACAACAGAGTTGGCAATGCAAATATCTAAGCAAGGCTGGCAGAATATATTTCCAACATTTCTGGCCTGGCATCTAGAACTTTCACATAACAACAAAGAATCAAAAATAAACCCATCCACATCAGCCACCAACAGAGGAAAGCCAGCACTGGCCTGAGTGCCAGCTCTGCCGCAGGCACCACTGTTCTACCAGAGTCCTGTTTTAGCAAGACATGCCAAAGCCTGGCGTGGGACCTCAGGCTATGCCTGTACTATATATGTCTGTACTGCCAGAACACAGGCCTGAGCCTTGCCATTCTGCTAGGAAACCTCAGAGTACTTCCCGGCACTCTCTGGCTCAAGCCAGCTAGCGTTCTCTAACCAACTCTCAGGCATAGTGCCAGAGTTGGGATGGGTCAAGAACCATTCCCAAGAGGCTGTCTGAATGCAGCCACCCTACTTCGAGACTCAAGAGTTCAGACCAGATCATGTCAGTTGGCCTTAGGCCAGAGAATAAAGTCTCACACTGTTTTGTTTACTACATTTGTAGCCCAAGTCTCTCACTTAACAATACAGGGCATTAACCACTGACCAGATCTAGCAAGACTGATAAACTTTTGCCTCGGTGCTTTCTCCTCTGTGACCTACATATTAAATAGCACACAGCCCACACATATATACAACATGAAGCTTGTCTATTGTTCCCAAAGTAACCTGAATTCTGTTTAAGAATCAGGTTTCAGAGTCCAAAACATTTTACCAGGTCAAAAGTTTTACAACCTTCTGCTATTGCCCCTTCAAACAAAATGAAAGGGGCTTCTCCAGCCACATAGTGATGAGGTTAACAGAAAATGACTCCCTGTGAGGTGATGAATTCAAAGCAGTTGTCAGATTAGACAGAAGGTCCCATGGGACCTGAGACTTTTCTGTGTCACTAAAACCCGCCCACTTATCTGAGATAAGAATTTGCATTTTAGTGAGTTCTTATCAGGAGTCTGTCCCCGAAGCAGGGCCCTCCACCAGCAACACACCACACTTCGAATATCAGGGAACTATCATAGCCAGCTTCCTCAGTCTCTAAAATAATCCCCAAATGCAACCTTTTAGGTTTTCCTCTCTTTCCTGACATGTATTTCCCTCATGTATCCCATGATATGTTGTTCCAAGTTACTCATACCACGCTAGGATGCCAGAAACATGAGCAGGCAAAATTTCCAAGACAAAAGCGTTATCACTGAAGTGATTTACAGTAGATAAGAAAATGTATAAAATGTTAGGCTTTTTTAAATCCAAGCCTATTCCAACATTTACAAATGTAGTTAACATCTGACAACCATCCAGTACAATGAGTCTCACAGGCTCAGAGCTGTTTCTTAATAAATTGCTCAGATCACAGACAAGCATCTCTCCTTGGTGGCAACCTCAGCAGTCAGGGTCACCAGTTGGAAAGGACTGTGTTAGCTCTCTCTTTAACAGCAGTCCGCTCAGGGAAGGGGTGAGCAGTGTGACCTTTCAGCGATCAATATTTGCTCATTCTGACACATTAGAACATGACACATTAGCAGAAAGGACATGGTTTGGTATCACTGGTAGTGACTCTATTCATAATTAAACCAGCATCCCGATTTGTGCAAGTCAAACTCCCAGCCAAATCACATCAAGTTTCACACCCAAAACACAGCCAAGCACTTGCCCATACATGCTTGAAGAAGTCCCCAGAATGTTGGCCCTAACTCTGGCATAGTGGCAACTAAACACATGACAAATCCACAGAGGATATATTATCAGCATCCTGCATGTTAGATTGCTTGCTCCTTTTTTCTTTTTTTTAACTGAAAGTGCATTATTGGGCCAACTAAACGATTAATAGTCTACAAAGATTTTTAAGGACTAAAAGACAGTGCTTGTTAGGAAAAAATAAGTTAGTTTGGGAACTAACAAATTAACCAGTTGGCAGAAGAACTGACCACAAGCAAAACCAGAAGTACAAAATGAAAGTCAGGTTGATGATGGTCACAAAATTCACTCCATGAGTCATGAGGCATTGGATGAGTTGCAGCAAGGTATTACTTGTATGGCTGATATGCTACCATAAAACTAATTATAGCAATGACATTAGCCATGAGAGTGACCCAACATCCTTACATGATCATAAATGTTCCCTTAACTCTGTTCCACAATCCCATCATCTGAGTAGCTACCCTAATCTTTAAATAATCAAGATGTAGAAATCTATTGCTCTCTCTGCCTCTCAGGTATATGACATAAATTTACAGCTGTTTCAGGAAGTCACATTGCCAGACAGTGTGTGACAAGTTCTTGTGCTAACAGCACTGGGTGAAAAAGCAGGTGGGCTTTCATACCTAAGCATCATGATGTCCAGAATGGCCACAGAATCACAGAATGATCAGGGACAGAAGGGACCTCTCGAGACCATCTAGTCCAACCCCCCTGCCAGAGCAGAATCACCCAGATTAGGTCACACAGGAATGCATCCAGATGGGTTTTGAATGTCTCTAGAGAAGGAGACTCCACAGCCCTCTTGGTAGCCTGTCCCAGGGCTCTGTCACCCTCACAGTGAAAAACTTTTTCTTTATGTTCACACAGAATCTCCTATGCCTCAACTTGCACCCTTGCAATACCTGTATTTCTGTCACTAGGTTCCAAGGAGCCTATCAGAGCTCTTGTTCAGCTTTGAGCAATCACTATCTCATGGCTTGACATATGGCTATCAGCTGTGTAAGCAATGAGTTATTCTTCTAAGGAGGAGGGCTCATTAGGAAGAGCAAAGGAACTGTTTTCTCACCACAGAGCTGTATTCTCTTACTCTTGTCTTGGGATCTGCAGTTCAAAGGGAGCTGAGGTCTCTTCAGATGAGTGGCTTCTACAGCAGGGTGAGGGAGAGTGTATATGCAGGAATCAGGCAGTTTAGTCCAGATAACCACCCTGAGGTTCTCTCCCAATTCAGATCTACTACAATGCTGGATGTCTACTACAGCTTGACTTAATCATATGTGCAGAAGGCAATGTTAAAACTCTCATCAGGCAGCAATATTTAAAACCAATACTTTACTCAGGTCTTAGGCACACTGCTGGTGCAAGCCCCAGCCTAAGCCTCAGTCTGTGATCCAGCAGGGGACAGTAGTAAAAGGTAGCATTCAGTCTCCATACAGAGATGGCTGGTGTGAATGGCATTGCTCCACAATGAAGTAGTGTCTGTAGCTGACTGAGAAATTACACTGTTGCATATTTCAAAGCTTTTTCTTGCTGTCCTGGTTTTGGCTGGGATAGAGTTCATTTTCTTCCCAGCAGCAGGTACAGTGCTGTGTTTTGGGTTTAGGATGAGAGTCATGTTGATAACACACTGACATTTTGGTGGTTGCTAGGCAATGTTTACACCAAGTCAAGCACTTTTCAGGTTCTCACCCCACCAGAGAGGAGACTTGCAGTGCACAAAAAGCTGGGAAGGGACACAGCCAGAAGAGCTGACCCCTGGGCCAGAGGGCTATTCCACACGATATGATGTCATGCTTGGTACATAACTCAGGCAAAGCTGTCCAGGGACTAGCTAGACATTGGTGATCTGTAGATGGTGAGCAATTATGCTGTGCATCACTTGTTTTGTGTATTCCTTTGTTGTTGTTATTATTTGCTTTCTTTTCTATGGTGTTAAACTGCCTATCAGCCCACAAGTTTCCCTCCCCCTTCCCTCTCCCCCCTCTCACCCCCCCCGATTCTCTCCTCCATGCCCCCGGATGCAGGCAGCTGTGTGGTTGTTTTTGCTACCTGCCAGGTTAAACCATGACACTTGCCTCTAGCTGCTAAAGGCTGAGAATGCTGCAGTCATTCCCACCGCTGAACAGGAACTCTTCAAATAGATAAGAAACACGATAAGATAGTGATACTTCCAATCCATCCTTCAAAGAGACAGGAGCGGTTTCTTCAACACAAGTTGAAAACAGAATGCAAAATACTGAGACACCAACAGAGACAAAAAGGGGAGCAGGGAATGGACTGAAGCCACCCTAACAGAGGAGAAAGTAGCAGTTACCCTACGCCACAAGTCCAACCCTATTTTTTATGTCCTTAATTCAGATGCAGCCTTCATGCACTCCAAAACAGCATCAACTCCTTTGCACTAATGCAGGGATCGTCTGTCGATTCAGAGCATGTAATGGAAATACTGCTGTGTAAACAGGGATTAAATATCCCACCACAATACAAAGACAATGGTAATAAGAAGCAGCATTACTACACTACACGTGCTTTCATGTCATCTAACGTAGAAAACAGAAGGGCCAGGCAGGAAGACGACTGCCAAGAAACCTTGCCATGTAGCCAAAGAAACCATTCAGGAGAATTTCAAAGACTTGATCCACAAAACATTTCTGCACTCGTGGCAACTGCTATTTGCAAGTGGAGAGAAATCTTCACAAACTAGATGAGTCCACAGAATATACTTCTACTTCCTAATTTTAAGAATATCTCAAAAAAGAAGGTGAGGGTGTAGAGGCCCTGGCACGGGTTTCCCAGAGAGAAGCTGAGGCTGTCCCTGGACCCCTGGCAGTGTTCAAGGCCAGGTTGGATTGGGCTTTGGGCACCCTGTGCTCATGGAGGGTGTTCCAGTCTGTGACTCTAAGTGCAGGAGATTTGAAAGACTCTGCCACAGGAAAGGACTGGTCCAACAAGATCCAAGAGGTTAAATAAGGTTTCTGCAAGGCTTTGGCATGACATCCCCATTTCATACAAGAAAACTGATGGCAGTCTTTGCAGATAACAAAGGCCTAGGGGGTAAGTACATCAGGTGACCAGTACAGACTGCCATTGCACAGTGATTTCAAGCATCAAAGCGAAAACATAGATTACTGTTTACACCTTGGAACATACTACATCTGTGCAAGGCCTTTACCCAGCAACACCCATTGCAGGCTAGAAACAAAAACAGCAGAAAAGGGATTCTGCAGCTGGAAAGAAGAAGGAAATTCTGACACAGTCCCTTATATTTTCTTGCAAGTGCCTTAAGGAAACAATAGGCAGGCAACAGAAATAAGTAATTTCTTGAAAGCTTTGTCTGTCACAGACTCATCTGGAGGCCTGCAGGCAGACACAGCTCTTGGGAGATGCTGCTTGTTCAAGCCTCAGATACCCTCTCGAAGCAGGATGTCTCCAGGACTGCTGGGATCCAAACACAGGAAAGCTGGCTTGAAAACACATCACCCTCTTCCCCCTAAGGAGGGTTCAGTGTTGCCCTTCCAGGGTACATCCCAGAAGTCTAAATATACCTGAAATACAGGTACAAACTCAGATAAACCCCTCTTAAGGCTCCTGTGCTATGATAATAGTCCTGTTCAGTGTACAAAAACGTGAAGTAATCAATTTTCTCAGTACTGCTCAGACAACCTTGGGAGTGTCTTGTCCCTGAATTATGTGGCACCAGAGAAACGCATAGATTAGGGAACACAGATAATAGCACAAGAATTATCAGAAGTAAAATTCAATTGGTTTTGAGAAAGCTAAGTAATTTGACAATTTAGTGCGTTCTGAAATGAAATGTGAAAACATCCACAAAATACTTGAGGGATTGATGCAATGAGAAAGAGATCACTTCAGTGCTCACTGCAAAAAGGAATCTAGACATGACATTAGGAAGACATTTCTAGTAATAAGGACATCCAAACACCAGGATAAGCTATCAGAAATTCTTCTCCTTTCACATCAGAGTATGATGGGATGCTTTATTAAGAGACTCTGCAAGATTATTTTTCCTAATTCCATGATATGATGTAAAATTGCAGAACTACATTTCCTACCCCTGCAAAGCAGGAGCCCTGCCTGTGGCACAAGTGCTGTGTGATCTGGAAAGCGGAAAATTAGCAACACTTTCAAAATTATTCTCTTCCTGTATTTAGGAAGCTCCCTAAGTGAGTATCAGTCTGCTTCCTGCAAAAATCTGTCCAAAACTGGGCAAAACACATTCAATGCCCCAAGCCTGTCAGCATTTAAGAAGCATTTAGACAATGTCCTCGATAACGTGCTTTGGCTTGGTCAGCCCTGAACCGCTCAGGCCGTTGGAGCAGCTGAACACCGTAGACCTGTTTGAACTGAGTCAATTCTAAACTCAGCTACGTGTGGAGCAGCTCGCTCAGCTTCCGCTGTGATGGGTTTTTCACATTTTGATCCACGTGCCCTTTCCTACCTGAGCCCAGTGTCTCTGTCCCTCCCTTACACTCACTCAGCTCCCAGACTGCAATTCCAAATGAGTTTTGTTGCAGAGGCAATAGCAGGGTGCTGGGAAAGCACAGGGCAGTCAACCTCTCCCTCCCCCCCTAGAGATCATGACACATGTGCAGACAACAACTGGCATCCCTGAAGTGAGAGGGAGGGACAAATGGCAAAAGGGCTGATTGATGGTAGGTATCACTGCAATTGAGAGGAGGGAGAGATACAGAGCCAGAGGCAGGTCAAACACCTCATTATAAAGGATGTAAGGAGACCAAAGTAGGCCTGAGATAAAGGATAAGAAGATGCACACCAAGCTGGAATGAGCTAAGGGGAGCAAAGAGAAAGGAGTTTCAGTTCTCATCTGTGTGGCAGAACACTGAGGAAACTACATAGATTTTTTGATATTTTCTCATTGCAGAAATTCTCTGACAGGGCAAAAAGAATTAAACAGCTTTGTTCATATGAAAAATATGCTATACTCCTATTCACCTTTGATTTGTAAAGGCTTACTGGAAAAAAGGCATGGGCTGGTCACACAATTTTCCAAGTGAAAAATTAAGCTCAGACTTGCATCACAGAAGATAAGAGAATCTAGGAATTCTGTCCCCTCCATCCCTGCTTTTAGACCTGTAGCTCAAACTGGGCTCTACAGACCACAAGCTCAGATGAATAAATGTTTTCAGAGCTTTGTCTTTGCTTTTCACTTCTGTTTTACTTTCTACATACACACTGTTTTCTTCACACTGTCTCTTTGCATCCACAGCAAAAGAACAGTTTAATCTGTTTGCATTTCAGCCTGTAGCAGCTAATTTTGCACTGCACTGTAATCTGAACAGAAAACTGTACTGGCAGAATTGCCAGCCCCAAATATTCAAGAGCCCCTAAAAACCCAGGAGCATTTATGTTTTGCTGATGTTGTATCTTCAAACTTTGCTTTACAAGCAGACAGGCTACAAATGTGTCACTTAAAGTGAAGCTGCAATCTTCCTTAATGTCTGGACCTGGGGTTTTAAGGAAAACATCTGTGTTTTTAAGACTCAGCACTAGAAACTCTTGATCATTTGCAGTCCTAACAACTGGCTATAGGTGAGTCAATGTGACTAATTGACCAAAACAGCAGAGCAGCTAATTTAGATTACTTCCAAACAAATTTCCTTTTCCATCTCCTTCCTCTCCCCAATTGCTATTGCTGTCTCATAATATATAAAGAAGCACCACAACCCAAACCATATGGTTCACCTTCTAAAATCAGAGTTTATCTGTATCTACTGAGAGTGAAACAGGCAGAAAACAGACTAGGAGAGGAAGCCACACCTCACAGCTGAGACAAATGGTGTGTTTGCTATGCTGAGCACTACAGCCTGATCTTGGATGCAAACAAGATTGTGAAATATGAAGAAGGAAAAAAAAAAAGCCTGTGATGCTTATCATATTTCAAGATGGGTGGAGTGCAAAATCCAGAGATACTACAAAACAAACAAGAAAAGGGAGCATAACATAAATATTTTGAGTCTGTAGGATGTGGGTTAATACATCTGATGGCACATGTCCTAACGTAATATATTTATATATTTGACAAGACAGAAAAAAGACATAATCTTCATATAAAAAAGGATGGCATAATATTAAAACCTAAAAATAGCCCTGGTACCACCTATCCAACCTGATACCTGTCTGATAAGGACAGTTCAACTTTCATACAGTTTTCATGCCTGCACAGAACACTCAGCAATTGCTCAAGTTAGAAGTACATTCTGACATTAAAATTTACAAGTTGGTGGTTTGTCTTTGGAAAGATGAAAGAGCTGTACTTGTATACAACATGGAGAACAATTTGTCTTTATATACTTGCAATTACCTAAGTTGTAGTGCTTAGAGCAAAGTGTTCAGTGAAATAAAAAGTTCACCAAAAGAAAAAGCATGAAAAAAACCACCCTACCTGTGCAATCCAGTGTGCCAGATAATTTCTGTTACTACATTTTCACATGCAATTCATGCAAACCTTTAAATACTGACATCTAACTGTTGCTTCTATGTTTAGAATGCTGGTCAACAAGTATGTCTGAAATTGCTCAGAGTTCCTGTGTCTCCTTACTTGCAAGTTGGTCTTTAACTATTGAAATAGTAGCATCACAGATTTGACTGGGATTCTGTGGAATGACCACGTGGCACACAAACCAACCACAACCTTTCTTTTCTCAATGCATTGTCTGTGACTTCTCCATACAGATTGACACAGGCAAGAACATATACCTAGAGAACAGGTACGCTTCAGGGCTGCAATGTGTGGACACTACACTTCAGTACTCAAACACTCCGCTGCCAGCCCCACGTTCAGGTGCCGGGCTCCACGCCACCAGACAGATGTTTTGACGTTTACATGACTGGGGACTCTAAATTATCACCTGGTTGAATTTTGTCACATAGAAAAGAAGTATTTACAAGATGACATATAAATGCAAACACTTCTGCATACCTCGCAGAGAGTTAAAAGAGGCCAAAGGCAGGCAAAGGATTAATTGAATCTTTAAGTCTGGAGACTGAAAATCCTTATGGTTTATGATCTCACCAGAGACTTAGAACAGAATTATCTGCCTTTATCTCTTTGAAGTTTATCTTACTCCATCAGTAACTTTTAGGAAAGTTCCACTAGCTTACGAGAATTTTCCGCTTTATTTCCAATTTGATCAGTAGTTATTTAATGACTCTGACAGCAGTCCCATTCCCTGTAGTTCTCCCTGCTGCTTAAAAGGTCTGGCTGTGTAATGATCCTTTAGTAGTAAAGTTACTAACAGATCTGCCTAACTGCAGTATTAATAATCCTGATTTACACATCATTTCTTGAAGGAGAATTATGTATTTTGCAACATCATACTTGCCTAGGAAAACAGCAGATAAGACACAATACAATATGTGCATATTCATAACCACAACAGTAACTTCAGATCATCAGCTGGGAACTCACATGGAAGAGTTTTCCCTCTCAACATTGCAACTCTTCATGTTGAGGCTTAATCTAGGAAGCGTAAGACTATCAAAATCACGATATGCATGAATATCATAACTGTATTGTGTTAACATTTAGTATAGAATCCAGGCTCTGTTTTAAAAAAAATAAAGTTGTATCCCTTGGAAAGGATCATCTCATCTTGTGAGACCCACAACAAACCACAGAGAAAAGCTACTGGGGTTTGTTCTCTCTGCAGTTCTGGTACATAATACTGTCACGCGACCTATCAACAGGAGTACCAGAAACTAAAGAGGAGTAAAACTAACTAGGATTGCCTTATGTCCAAAGTTCAATGGAATAAAAAGGTTACAAACACCACACATAGTGAAGAGTTTACTGTATGTATTAACCCTAACACACAGAATAGCCTAATTTTACTATAGTGGCCTAGGACATCCAAGTAAAATTTGCAAACACAACTCCTTTTACCAGAATTACTTGAAGTATGAAATATAACAGATTCTAGAGACTACATTTTATTTACAGGGTAAACACCTGGAGCATTTTTATTAAATGAATACAAAACTCAGAGCAAAATGTTCTTTGTGATGACCAAGAATTTTTGTTGTGAGAAAAAGGAAAAAGTGAATTGCATACTCCATAATTTTAATGATACTCACTTTGTTAATCTATGGAAGCAAAATAAGGATCACAACCTTTTATGCAAAGCAAATAAAGATTGACTCCTTATGTTTATAGCCAACCTGCCTCCCTACAGCATATCACAGAAAGGTTTCTAAGAATACAGAAAGAAAAAGGAAACCTTCCCTTTAACGTGGTATATACTAGTCTTCTGAAAATGACCAAAATACTCTTAATAAATCAAAGTTACATTGATTTATTTGCAAATCCATAGTATTAAATTCTTCAGAGATTCTTTAACTTTGCCAGGGAAAACAGGAAGCTGCTGCTAGCAAGCAACCCTAGTGCTGTGAATAAACCCATAGAATTTAGTTGCTTGCTTTTTAAAACACCGTTTATTGAGAATACTTAATGAGGACTAGGCCTTCAATAGTAAATATTTAACAAAGAGCACAAATTCCCTCACCAAACTTTTCTCTAAAGCACAACTGTTCCATCCTTTTTAAGGAAAACTAATTCTAACAATTGAAAGATATGAGATTTAGCCTTCCTTTATTTACCAAAGCTATTAAAGTTTCTCAAACAAAGGAACCTGTTCCACTCACATCTCTAATCTCATGTTTGACAGGAACAAGTTTCCTTAAGATCTGGGAACTGCAGCTGCCCTGCACAGAAGAACTATAGTCTTTCCTCTGTGACAGCCAAAAGGGCTTCTGCAGCATACAGAAGTAAAGTTAATTTCAGTACAACTCCCACTATTAAAAAAAAAAAAACCAACAAAAAACCACCTAACAGCATCCAAACACACTTGTTAACTGAGTGCATTACCCCAGAAAGTGCAATAGTTCACATTTATTTTGCACTGAGTAAGTGCTGCTCACATAGAACATGAGATGGTAAGAAAGAGACCCAAGGGGCAAAAGGAGTGTCAGAGCACTCAGAAAAACAAACTAATGGGAGTAAAGTGGACTTTATTTGCGTGGCCAAAGTAGATTTGAGAATACCGGCTCCCAGTGCTACAGCATTACTTTGATTAGTGTCAGAAGGGAAAACTTTTGCCCAGTTACTGCCTGTAATTCCAGCACCTACACACAGATGACACTACCCTTGCATGTCATCAGTTGTGCTACATGCAAGGCAGGAAAGATTTCCTTCCTTTGTGATACCTTGTTAGAAGGTACTAAGTTATGGCCATCCACAACACTCATACAGGAGACACTGTTCACTCCAAATTTTATTGTTTAAAATTCCGTATCACTACCACTCTCACCTGCTGCAGCAGACACTCATTCTCCTTTCCTTGGTGCTAACACCATTCAGCTGTCTGGATACAGTTGTGTAGAGATTCAGCCCATATGAACTAGGTCAATGGCTGAAGAAACTGTTATTATTTAGGACAGCACATGAATACTGAACACATTAACATTTAAGCCCATGTGTGAATGCTGTTCTAAATCAAGGCCCAGAGATAGGAAAGATCCTGTCCCTCTGTGTTTGAATAAATCACTATTACCAATACACAAACTCCACAGGAAGGTAAACCTTCTCTATCAGAATCAACCCTCCCAAGATACTACCACACACAGAGCAGCCAGTAACAAAGTGATTGCGAAGGGCTGTGTGTCTACAGAGCCATCCTGAGAACGCAGCCAAGTGTAGTCAATCTGTATCTCCTCCTGCCATTACCTAAGGCACATTACTCACTACAGCTCTCATAAAAACTGCCAAGTTAATGAATATAAATAAATAAAGCACTTGTTTTGCTTTTTTAATATATAAAAACCCATTACTTAACACCGTGAATGCATTTAGCTGTAAGAACCTAAACTAAAAATTAATGCACCTTAAATCTACATTCCAGCCTGCAGTTGACAAAATCTCAAATTCAGTACTTAGGACAGAGGAGCTTTCTGAGATTTTGTGTTTTGTTTCGTCTGTAGGGTGGGGCACTCTTATAACTGGTAGCTTTTTAAAGCATCTCCTCCTCACAGTTCTAAAGGAAGCTAACTAGCACTTCAGTCAGAAGCTTTCTGAAATTAAAGAGCCTGAGTTCAACTATTTGAGAGAGAAAAGGAGGATTTAAGTAAAGACTAGTTCATAAAGCAATCACATCCTTTTCATTATCTTTTATGCTGCACAGTTTGCCACTTGAGTGAACCTGAAAAACACTGAAGACAAACTGATTTAAAAAAAAACAAACAAACAAAAACCTTGCCAGGAAGACAAGTCAAAAAGGGTCCAGGGTCTAAGCCCATTTAGATGAAATCAGGGTTTAGTAGTTATCTAGCAAAACACCAGAAAGAATCTCTGTCCTGTCCAATCTTTTAGAAATCTCTGCAGAGACTTCCCTTGCTTTGATTCTTGATCTCTGTGTGATCAAATAGTTTATTCTTCTTTTTTATGGCATATCTGTTATCTAGTAACTTTTACTGCAGGCTCTTTTAGTTATTTGCAGGAGTCTGGTGGTATGCTGATGAATTCCACATCTATAGGAAAAAGGAAATATCCAGATGGAGTTTTACTTCTGAACTAGTCCGTGGATAATTTCAGAGGCGGTATAATTATCTCCACATGCACTGACACACCCGGGCCAATCACATATTTGTGTTTACCATTAAAGCAAAATATACACACTATTTATTTATAAATAACAGGCAGCAGAGTTTCCAAGTGGGTGTACCAGCAACTTCCAAACAAGAACAGGGACGAGGCACTCTGGGAAGCACACTCATTCCCGGATCCGTCCCTGTCCGCCCCCCGCGGGGCCGGCACCCGCGTGCTCCCCCCGGCCCCGCGCCAGGATGCTGCGAGATCCGGCGCTTCCATCGCTCCGGCGGATGGCTTTTCCCTCACCGGAGGAGAAGACCCGCTGCCGGCGGTCTCGCTCTGCCCACGGCGAGCCCACGCTGGCCCCTCGCACATCCCCCTCAACCTCTCGAACAGAAACTCCCCCCTCAGCGGAGCGGGCCTGGCCCCAGGCGCTTCCCACAAGTTGTGCCAAGAGCTGCCGCGCCGCCGGGACGCGCTCGCAGCCCCCGGCCCGCCCGGGGAGGAGCCGCTCCGCGCCAGGCTGGGCCGAGCCGCCCGCCCAAACCCTCCGGTACCCCTGCGCGGGCTTCCCCCGCCCGCGCCCCGCGGCGCCGCTCACCGACTGCAAGAAGTGGAGGGTCCCCACATAGTCCCGCTCGGTGCTAAGGATCTCGTTGAGGACGCAGAGGCGAAGGCGCAGTTGCCGGTCGGTGTCCTTGGGGCAGCCGGCGGGCTCCGCGGCGCTGGGGGCGCCGGGTGGCGGCTGCGGCGCCTCCATGGTGGCGGCCGCGGGGCGAGGCGATCCGCTTCCCCGCCGCTCTTTTCGGCCGCCTCAGGAGCCCCCCATAGCCGTGCGGTGCTCGGCGCGCCTGGGCAACGGCACCCTCTGCCGCCCCCTCGGCCCTGCCTCGCCCGCGGGTAGAGGAGCTACAGGGGCCGCTCGCTGAGGGAAGCCCGGCTGCGGGACATGCCGGAGTAGCGGCGCGGCGAGCCCTCAGCAGCCAGGCAGAGCTGAATGAAAAGAGAAGGGAAGCCCCGGCGACGGAGAGGGGGTGGGCGAGAGGCGGGCGGGGAGGGCGGGGCGGGGAGGGCAAAGACGGCGGAGCCCGGCCCCTGGGGGCCTGGCCGGGCCAGCGGCGGGCAGCGGCCTGGAGGGGCGAAAGCGCGGGCTGGGGTCAGGCGGCGGGGGTGGAGCGGCGGGAGCGCGGGCTCGCTCTCCCGCACACACACAGAGAACTCATACAGAACACAGAGGCACACAGGCACCCTCCACACCCCCCAGCACACTGCCTCACACCTGCACCTCATCCCTTGCTCCCTCACCTCTTCACCTCACGCACACACCTCCCACCCCACAGCCCCTCCCAGCACAGAGCCCCCTGACACCCGCGCTCCCTCACCCCTCGCGCCCTCACGCACGCCTCACACACACCCCACAGGCGCTCCACACACAACCCCCATTCCTCGTGGACACACGAACACAACTCGTACTCAGAAGTACGCAGAGGAACACACAGCCCATACACAAACACAGAAATAAGCTGTTGCAGGCTTCCATGCCAACAGAGAATGTATATGGCAAGCGCTAGTGTTTCATTGCCATGAATCAGAAATACAGTTTTTTACAAGATGGCTGCAACTGCTTGTGCAAAGTCTGTGCAAGGAATAAGAGCTGGGAGAAATGGGGCAAACTGTAGACAAAACCAGACCAAATCCTGCAAGTCAGTGCTGTTCCTGCAGACTTCCAAAAAGCTTGATTTCTACCAGCAGAGATTCTCCCAACTGTCTTTATTACACGGTAAGAAAGCTGCCAGGCTTTCTTCAGAATGCAAATGCATATTTGTTTACTTTGAATTAAGAAAAAAAGTTTCAAGAAGAAATTTTAGAAGCATTAATGATGTGAACTTTTAAGTGGCATAAGGATAGAGACGCTTACCTATTACCTTAGACACTAACAAAAACAATTGTCTTCCCCAGGCTAAACCAAAAAACTTATTTTAAGTATTTTACTGGTGATCTGCTTTATGTCTTGGCAAATCTCCTTTATTCTACCCACAAAGTTTTCTATTCAGAAGAAAACTATGGCAGTCTAACACACCCAATTGTCGTCGTAAAGTCTGATCTAGGCTTCAAGTATATCCTATCACATGAAATGAAAAAGCAGCTCTTCAGTTGAGACATAGTTGCAACAGGCTGCAGGTCTGCACTATAAAGCAAATATCTAAGATGCTTTCCGTCCTAGGTGTGGAAATTGTCTTCATCAAGTAACAATAACATATTAGCTTGCCACGTCTCCTTGTGATGTAGCTGAGGGTCAAGGTGCACAACACGCACCTTAACAAACATGACTCTTGTGGTACATTGTAATACCACTTTCTGCAACCTCATCAATGAGAAACATTTCCTTCGCTATAAGTCAGTCTGAAACATGATTCTCAGAATGGGAAGAAAGATGTGGGAAAGCTCTTGTCTCTCTAAATACAGAGTGTGAGGGAAAAGCACTGAGGGCAAGATACTAGTAAGGGATAATTCTGGATTTTATGCAGATCTCAGCTGTACCGAGGAGAGCTATGGGAGACGGGAGAGCACCACAGCACAGGCCTGAGGCAAGGACTGGGAAGCAAAATCCTCACAAGGTCAGATTAGACTCTAAATTCATTGGTTTTCTTTCAAGTTGTTTATGTTTAACCTCTTGTTTTCTTCTGACAATCACAACAGCGTTTTTATTTACTTAGTGTGTCCCCAGTTGATGTCTTTTTAAAAATAATTCCTTTTTTTTTCTCTTTAAGGCAAGTGACAAGATTCTCTTCTAAAAGATCCCTACAGCTTAAGTAACAATGCACTGTTAGGAAAAATCAACATTCCCAAAGCTGCGCCCCCACCCTGTGGCTGAATGAGAAAGCTGTTACAGTTGTTAATTTGTTAACTGTCTCCTGGGTTTGCCTCAAAAAGTCTTACAATAATTTCCTTTCCATAGCAAATGCTGAGACAGGAGGCTGTCACAGAATCAGTAGGATGCTGCGCAATGCCTGTACTACTGTGCTGTGTGTGCCTTTTAGCTGACACATTGTATGAGCTACATTGCCTCAAAATACTTTGCTAGCTTTGTTGTCAACATTAGGAGCATCACTATGTAAGGTTTTTTAAAAGGATGTTGCATGTGACTGGAAAGATTTAAATGTTAAGAAAAGTTTTAGTATAAAATTAAACGGAGATTTTTCACTCTCTTGGAAATGGTTTGGTTTTAGCTGCAGGAAAATTCAATTTGATCAAGTGTGGAGGTTTTTTCAATTACAGTTTACTTTATTTCCTTGAAAATATCACAGACACACCCATAAACTGTACTTCAGAATGGATATTTTCTTGGTTGCTAGCATGGCTTTACATTTTAAAAACAAAAAATCTGTAATCAGCCATCAAGCTCTTTGATTTGCAAAGGGATATTGTGTGCTAACTGAATGAAGCTTCAACTGAATATATCTCCCTTCTAGCTTGTTTTCCTTTTGCTTACTTTTATTTTTTGTATTTTTAGAAAGGAAGTAGTTTACAACTGCTGTTCAGATTTGAAGAGATTTTTTACTGCCAATATTTTTTTCAAGTGAGCACTTCAAAAGCAAACAAAAAACACTGCTACTTTGTAAAACAGTCAGGGAGTCAATTATCAGGAGGCTGACATATCAATTACCATGAAGTTCACCATCTTTCATGAAGATATAATTAATTTACATGTGTTTGTAAGTTGTTTGGAGCTGTTACATTTGTACATTGTCTACCACAGTAGCACCTAGGTGGTAGGTCTCTACATGATATCACAATAACAAAGAAAATAATAATCAATTACATGTTTGTCTGCATACTGGCTGTATTCACTCTTGTAGGAGAAAACATTCATTATTGACTTGTTGAAGGCTCTAGGAAAGGTCCCAAAAAATTGTGTGGGATGTGATTGGGATGCTATTTGCTGTAAAAACAGATTTAGAAATCCAGAGTGATTGTAGAATGTGTAAGTTTACACTGATACACCCTTTAGCCTCAGCAAAGAAGATCTGATAAACCACCCAACTGCCTCTTTCCTACTGTTTTTGTTTATTCTCCTTTAACGATTGTTATTCCTTTCTGAAAGGAGTATCTGTTCATCAGGCTTCCCAAAAGCATACGGTTCTGAAGTTTGCTGAATTTAACAGGTGTTCTTTCTGCTAACTTTAGGAAATTTTGAATCAATTCCCTATTTCTGGCTTATGAAAAAATTGCCACTTGATGACAAAGGCAGATGTTCAAGTGCCTTACACACCCTGCGTGACCCTTTGTCTGTGCACACTTTATATATATGATTTATACGAACCAACCCCATACATTTATTTATTTTTTGTGGTGCTAAATAAACTCTAGCCTCACATGCTTTGATTTATGAAAATATTTATACAGCTTTTCAGTGGAATTTAGTACACCACAATTTCACACATTACTGAACTTCTCTGTGGTGGAAAGTGTGTGTACCATGGGGTTGGGTATGGTGGGCATCTAAGGGACAAGGTACCTGAACGTTACCTTCCTGTGTTCTGCTGGATCTGCGTGTGTATGTTCTTATGGTTGTGTTATAAGAGCTGCTAAATTATAGGTTCCTTTCTGTTGGTGAACAAAGTGGTTTGTCTGGACCTCTTAGTGAATATGGGTCTTGAATGGTCCATGTAAGGCAAGCTAACTTTAAGAGAAGCTTAAAGCTGGGATTAAGCTTTGTGTGGAGCTGCATATGACCTAGTAAGTGCTGCAGAAAGGCAGGCATCACACAGCTCACGGGGTCACAGTTTCAGATCTGGTACATGATGTCCATGGGACACCCTAAATTCACCATCTCAGTTCAGCATTTACGAACCTGCACCCCATTTCACTGAGCAATATAGAAATGCCCAAGGACTCATGGGAAATCAATAGGTCAATTGAAATGTGGTTCCCCAAAACAATTTTGGCACTCAAAGATTTCCTGAGCTAGAGGTTGCATCTGGACCATTGCTTTTAATATTCAGTGGGCCCGTTCTCCTATGAATGCTCCTAAAGCCTTTTGCACACATGTAAAATTTCCAGGATCCTTTAGCAATTCATTTAATGACTTTTTAATGGTTTATGAAAAAAATAACTACCTGATAATGTACCTGGTCACACATAAACTTCAGTATTGCAAGAAACATAGCTTAATCACTGTCCATGTTTAGATTTTGCAGACCTTTGGTACATTGCCCCTCGGTGGTCCCCACATCAAGTTAAAATGCCTTAATCTGACTCTCAGCATATTGAAGCCATTTTACATGGTTGGCCATCTTTATTGAGCTTCTCTGTACCTACGGCTGTTTTACTGTATTATTTAGAGATGGTGGTAATGGATTTCTGCAATACATTAAAGATGTATATGTGCCAGGGCTTTCTTCAGTGGCACCATGATGTTCTGTGTGCTGTTTCCATACAGTTTCTAAAATGCTGCTTGTTTTTACGGCTGCTGCTGAGCAGAGAATAAACCCTGACTCCAGCAACTGTTTATTGCATGGTAGTAGCTAATTTAAAACCCGTCATTGTATCTGTTAGATATGCAGAGTAATTCTAGAAACTTCAGTCAAAATAATGTAGTTAATAGAGATTTCCATCAGTGTAATTGAAATCAGATTCTGGCCTGTGTGTAGTGGATGTGAATCACCTTTCACCTACCTCTATATAATTCATTGCAGCTTACTGATTTCACTAAAGCCACTGCTGATTTATTCTAGCTAGGAATTAATCCCTTTGATTTTTACAAATGATTTATCTTCAAGCAAGATATATAGAGGTAGCTTGCAGTGAGCATTGCAGAAATAATTTCTCAGGTTCTTACACTCCAGGAACCTAGACTTCCAGTGGAGCATTTGCATTTCCTTTTTTGATAACAGAATAAAAATAAATTTAGAATAAAAATGCTCAGGTAACTTGACTGCAGTGTGACTTGGAACAAATAGAAGCTTTGAGTGAACATGGAGAACAAAGAAAAAGAATTGCTAGGCAGGGTTGGCTGGAATTCTCTTTGATTAGAGGATAAAGTACGCACATTCAGTTAAACTCTGAAAGCACTTAATTAGACCCACGGTGTGTGGCAGAAGGAGGTAAGTATTATTATGTCCATTTGCAAATAGTGAAACTGAGATATAGACAGCTGAAGTGGCTGCTCAAGAACACAGTGTCAATATGTGCAAAACTGGAATTCAGGAATTCATGGTTCCTGGCTTTGACTCTCAGGGCCCTCTCCAAGGGGCCCCTACAACAGCACACAAGTTTCCAGTCACCATCTCAGATTTTAAGAATGGTGTTGTTCAAGCCATCTGGGAGTGTGATGACAGCAGTGCCTGAAGCTTGTGCAGCCCCATGTACCTACTATTTGATAACTCTAATATCCCAGAGAAAGCTGAAGGTTAGCACAACTTCATGACAAAAAGGATTCAGGATTAGAGAAGACAGAGATACTATGAACTCTGCCATGGGACCTGCACACAACATTTTGTAAAATGTTGTACCACAGTTTCACTGAGCAGAGGGACAGGACAATGAGAACGGACAGTTGTTTCTGTCATAAGGTCAGGAGAGATGAACAACATTTTTTTAACATATTCCTGGTATTAAACTCAATAATTAATTGAAAATGCAGCCTATTCCCTTTTCATAGGCTTCAGTGAGCTTTGTGTCAAATCCTAAATGCATACAATTGAGGGAGAAGTATATCTTTCATACATTCTATAATCAAGTCAAGACATCCAATTTTTGAAGACACTCTGGGAGGAGGTTGTATTTGTTATTATTCACTTCTCTGATACCTCTTTTCCACTGCCTGATTCACCTCTTTTATCTTATTTCTCCTCTTTTGCTCTTCCTCAATCATACCCACCTACTTAAAACTAATCACGTACTAAAAAGTGCATAATTAGATTTTCCTGATGCTCTTTCCTGACATAATTTTTGATTATGTAATTAAGGGTTCTCATTGGGCTCTTGAACTGAAAGAAGATTTTTGGTTTAATTAATCAAAAGGTCTTGCTCAACTCAGGGCATTTTTAAGCAGTTTGGTTTTTAAGTAACGTGCAGAAAGCATTTCTATTATTCCTGGCATATAATGTTAT